>NW_026703966.1:3965655-5287540 GCF_028828765.1 Penicillium canescens
CAAGCAAAGAGGGCAGTAATGTCTCGAGAACAAGATGGTTCCAGACCGATCAAGCTGAGCAATACAAAAGGGGCCATGAATGTATGAACACAGTACCACTGATGAAGTATCGGACAGTCTCTACGCGGAGGCCTCGAAGCGAGTATACTGTTTCATGCATTGTTTTCGCCCTCCGTTGGCCTCTCTTTTTCACCCCTATTTCTTTTTGCCCATCTTCGAGTGAGTGCCTTAAGTTGTAGATATGTAAAAATGGTGGGTTAACCATGTAGGTTATAGAAAGTAGGGGGTGTGAAAGGACTTATGGCCTACAACTGTAACTTATTATCTTTTCATGTCAAGTTCATCGCTTTTTAGGAACAAAGGATATCAAAGGAGTCACCAGAGGGTTGCTTAAGTCAAGAAATAATCCCTTCGAATCCATACCTCATATGGTTAACCAGATATCAAATTTCCGCTCTCAACCATACCTCAAAAGGGGTAATATCATTTCGAAGGAGCATCCGAGAAACAATTCTATCAAATCTCTCAGATCCCCTGTCCAAAAATGCCTCAGAAACAAAGATAAGTTATCAAAACAATGCCACCGCCACCATCACAGAACCACAAAAGGGGCAAACAAAGCGCCACACCAAAACAAGTTAAGGTTAAGCAAAATATTCCAACAATACTGTACTCCATATACAACACCAACAACCTCGGCAAATCAACCAAGACCGCAAACGAGCAATAACAATAACAATAAACAAACCACTATCCAATCCCCAAATAGAAGCAATAGTCCGACTGATTTACAGACCGTAATTGCCTATAAAAGATGAAAGCACACCACCCCACCCCGTGATGCCTGAAGCCGGCGCTAATGCTAATGCTAATATACCGGCCACATGCGAAACCCCGAACAGGGGATAGTTTCAAAATCAACCGCAGGCCGGAGATTATGTTCCATTATGCTGGGAAGGGGGTTGGTTTGGAAATGACACGCATAAGGAGTATAGACCCAATTACAAACAGGGGAAGGGGGCGAGGGACTACGCTGTGGAGGGGAGGGGGAGAGGGGCAAATGGCAAAGGGGAATTATCATCATCTACATGCGCAATATGTCGTCGTGAGATGATCTAATTATACTCCGTAATCCATAATCCGTCTCGGTTCGCATCAGCCTGGCGGGGACAGGATTCTGCGCCAGAATCATTGGAACATTGGAAGTTTCTGGTGGCCTTCCTAGATGGGTATTAGTGCTGTATTCAGATCCGCACTTTTTCTATCCATATCCATATCTCTGCGGAAGGGGGCAGGGGCCGGGGGCTCGAAGGAAGGGGGCTAAATCCAAGTCTAACCATGAAGGAATAAGGGCATGGACTAAACGTCAAATAAGTAATTGTAACACCTTCCCGAAACGCAAAATTTTCATACTGTAGAGAGTTAGGTTAGAGACGCCGGTTTTTGGTCTTCTTTTTTAGGGGGTTAGTCTCTTATTTTCTTTCTGATTTTGTGCGTTACTGCAGCGACGGTGGAACCATACTCTACTGGAAGCACTGGCAGTTGGAAAGCTGCACGGTTTAATCAGCCATTTAGATCTGACATGATCTGTGTGTGTTCCAGCGATCACATAGGGGCCCGGGGATTCGGGGATGTTCAAACCATGGCGACTGGAGCATTTTGGAGACTTTCCGTGTTTGGGGTGGGCCCACTTGGGCGGGACTAAGGTTCTTAGCTTGAATTGGTTTACTTTTAACGGTGTGTTCCTGGGCAATCCTCGTTTCTTTTTGTGGGTAAGTTCGGATTTGGATTTAGGGAGGCCGGGATCAACCTCCTTTGTGCAGGTACCAGCACGCTGTAAGGACAGGAGATGGACAGTGCATGGAGGCAACTTGCTGTAGATTTGTCAGTGAAGATGTGTGTAACAGGTTCTTGTGGCAGGTTGAGGGGGTAACAAGAGTGGCAAGACAAGACGGAATAGACCCTGAGAATTGACTTTATCTCTCGGAAAGATGTACTTCTGTTAGACAAGGAAGCGTTGCATTTACAGTTGAGTTTACAGCCGTTTCCATGGTCACCCAGGAACATCCTTCTCGAAGACCCAAGGAACACGACGGCGCCTCCCGGCACACTGGAAAGCAAATAGTTTCCAGTGGCGACATGCGCGATCACCCCCTAGGCTTCACAGGAGAGCGCATAGTGGTCGCGGGTAGCAGGGACGGGCCTGGACGAGGTCCACGGTGGAGCATTCCGCGGTGCCCCGAGTCGACCGGTGCACCATTAGGCGTTTGTGAGGGATTCGGTGGGCCGTGAGTGGTTGTGATGGACCAGAATACTGGATCGCCGTGGAGTGAGTGGGCTGTTCTGGACTTCCGGCCAATGGCATTGTTGACTCCATCGCACTATGAGGTCTGTATTTGAGTGACGGAGTTTTGAGGGGCGTATTGGGACGCGGTGTGTATATTCGCGTCGATGATTTTGATCCACTGGTATTGGGATTTTTCCCCTTTCAGATTTGAGATTTGAGATCGGATAGGGATGACTGCCGAGGATTGAAACGATAGGTGTTAGGAGTAGATGAACAAGAAACGATGTGTAAAACCAATAATTTAATAATCTTGGATCCTCGCGGGCCAACGGCCGCCCCAGGGTTCGTCTAGTTGACAGGCGAACTTCCTGCAGGTAATGCAATACCTGGAGATCGACTCTTCATTTCCACGTCTGTGTCCTCGGGACGTGTCCCTTTGTGGAGAAAAACCGGATGACGCGGTACGTCTCTCATGATGTCAAGACGGATTCCACGGCAACCACGATCGAGGCGCACTTTTGAGTCGAACAAAGGATGCGAGACCTGCATACGGGTTCTAGTCCGTATATTCCGCACAAAGAACCCCTCATATGTAGCATGGCATGTAAGCTCTGTTGGCCGAAGCCGAACCTAATTGCACCCAAACATTGGTCTATCAGAAAGCTCCCCACGAAAGGTCGGATGGTCGGGAAGACCAGGTGGCAATACAGACGTGAACAGCGAAAGTGAGACAGCGAGAGATCCTGGGTAAATTGCCAGACAACTCCGACGTGGGACATGACATATAGGATGCTCCTTGCTCTCAGCTGTGCTGTGTCCATTTACATCTACATGCTGAGAGGTGACTCGTACAAAGATCTCAGGTGATAGATATATAAAAGGATTGAAATGATTTGACGTGGTAGTTCGAGGCAGTAAATTACAGGACACGGCCCAAAGCCAACACAGGACTGGCGTGGTTAACGGTTACAGGCTGCAGGTGTATGCCCAACCCCCGAATTATTAGGCGCCGTGCATCAGATGACCGTGATGGTACAGTACAGAGTAGAGTTTAATGTTATTATTTTTCTTCTTTAGAGAAATAAAACATATTCCTTTTGCTATAATTGTTTATGTGTAATAAAGTAATAAGGTACCCGTTCCACACTGTTGGTCCCATTGGTCGAGACGGGAGGAACCCGGTATTTAGCTGTATTTTGACTGTATTTGTGGCTATTTGGTGGGTGGGTTGCATGTATTATCGGTGTATGGTATGAGATTGTATTTCCTTTTTCCTTTCTCTATAGTCTTATTATTCCCCCCGTCTCTTCTCTTCTCTCTTTGACTGGTATTTACATCTACACTGTCTACAGTATACAGAGTTTCATTTTGGTCTCCCACTTTGCCACGGTGGACTGATCTGCAACGGCCTAAGGTGATTTAATTTACCGTCTCCACGGCCCCGTCTAGGAGCTCGAGCTGTCAGCGCGTCAGGGGCTCACCCTCGGTCCTCCGATCCCTCCACCTAGAACGGGTCTTCTCCTATTCTGGATTTCTTTTTATTGCTTCGTGCCCATTTAGTAGTTTGTCCCAGATCACCCACTACATGACCACCTTCACTCCCCCTCTTCCAACTACCTTGTCACTCCTTACTTTTCCTCCATGGGAACCCAATATTTTGGCTTGCATTGATTCTCGGATATGAGCACTTGCTGCAATTGATTCCCTATATCCACATACTACACTCTTCCCCCTACATAATTGTGAGTCCGCCTGAAATGATCCGATACTGAATACGAACTGACCAGATTAGAAACCCCCTACTTCGTCGATCTGCTGGCCAGACCTGAAGAGACACCATGACTGTCACATATGATGCCCCGAGGTCACATACCTCGATGGCCACTCTTGAGGATCGCTTTGAAGTGATCAAGGAGATCGGCGATGGCAGCTTCGGTAGCGTCGCCGTAGCACGTGTACGGACTGCCGGTGCCCACATTGCTCGGAGAGGAACGATGGTATGGAATGCAACATGGTGCCCAGGTGGTGCGCGACGACTAACATTGGCCCAGGTTGCGATCAAAACCATGAAGAAGACATTCGACTCTTTGGCCCCATGTCTGGACCTGCGAGAGGTCATCTTCCTCCGAACCCTCCCCATTCATCCTCACCTTGTTCCCGCACTCGACATCTTCCTCGACCCCCTCTCCCGCAAGCTTCACATCTGCATGGAATACATGGACGGCAACCTCTACCAACTAATGAAGGCCCGTGACCACAAGTCATTTGACGGCAAGCACGTCAAAAGCATTCTTTACCAGATCTTGTCTGGTCTGGACCATATCCACGCCCACCACTTCTTCCACCGCGACATTAAGCCCGAGAACATTCTCGTGTCGACCTCCGCCCCCAACGATTCCACCTTTAGCCGCTACTCTAATCTCGTCACCCCTCCCTCTACTCCTCCTGTCTACACCGTGAAGATTGCCGATTTTGGTCTGGCACGTGAAACACACTCCAAACAACCGTACACAACATATGTCTCAACGAGATGGTACCGCGCACCCGAGGTGCTTCTACGCGCAGGAGAATACTCCGCCCCTGTGGATATGTGGGCGATGGGAGCTATGGCGGTGGAGATTGCTACATTGAAGCCCCTGTTCCCCGGAGGCAACGAGGTGGATCAGGTTTGGCGCGTCTGTGAGATCATGGGCAGCCCTGGAAACTGGTACAGCAAGTCTGGCACGAAGATTGGTGGTGGTGAATGGCGTGAAGGCTCCCGCCTAGCTCACAAGCTGGGCTTCACCTTCCCCAAGATGGCGCCACACGCGATGGAGACAGTACTGCAACCCCCACAGTGGCCAGCGGCATTCGCTGAGTTCGTTACCTGGTGTCTCATGTGGGACCCCAAGAACCGCCCTACGTCGACTCAAGCATTGAATCACGAGTACTTTGCCGACGCGGTCGATCCCGTGCGACCGAAGTCTTCGACCTCGGCCAGGCTGTTGGGTCGCAAGCAGTCCGACAGGAGCTTCAAGTCGCCGACCCTCACGCCCAGTGACTCTCCTACATTGTCGTCCAAGCCTTCTTGGTTCCGCCGATCGTTGATCGCTCGGTCAGATAGCCCTGCACCTGTCGAGGACAACCCTGCTCGGCCACCGGTCGTTTCTCAGGTCACTGCGCCTGAGATCCAGCCTGTCAAGGCGGCCCGTCCGGCAAACACCAAGCGGGCCACCTGGGCCAACGGCGCACCTATGCCTATTCTTCCTTCTATCCGCCCTGTTTCCCCTCTTTCCAACTCTGTTACCGCCCAGGCAAACGCGACAGTGGCCCATAACGAAGGCTCAAAGTCCTCCGACACCTCTACTAGCAAGGCTAGCACAAAGATTGGCCGTCAACTTTCGGTCAACTCCAATGGCAACCACTACTCGGATGTGCACCGCCAAGAAGCTGAACGGATGTTGAATGGCTCCGGCAACAACACTCCCACCGCAAAGGAGAGCTTCTTCTCGCATCTGCGCAAGCGCGCTCGTAGACTCTCAGGACGCAATGCACCCCCGCCGAGCGATGACATCGAAGCCAACGCGGGTTGCATCCCTTGGTCGAACCGGTCATCCATTGCTCTCGACGGGGCTAGCAACGAATCAAAGCAAGGTTCCGACTTGAGCGAATTGGACAAGGCGCTTCAGAGTGTCAAGTACTCATTGGACTCGTCCACTCTGAGCAATGTCCCTGTGCATTTGAGCGCTGATGGAAATACCACCAAGCGTCAGTCAATGCCTCAAGTTACAAGCAACCCTAGCCCGATCTCTAGCAGGACCCGCCGCGCCAAGCAGATGTCTACTCACCCTGTTCACCGGTACGAGACTCCCGAGGAGGAGGATGAGTTGCTGGACGAAGTGTTACACTCGGCCAACAAGGCAGCTAGGCGCCTGGCTCAAACTCAGTCTATGTCTGCCGAGTCGCCCACGGTAGCTCATCGCCATGCCGACAAGTCGCGTGCTATGCCAAGCCCGTATCCCACGCCTTCTCCCAGTGCCAAAGACTCTACCGCATTTGGTCACCAATCTACACCGAGTAAATTGAACCTCAAGGTCGATCATGCGGCTGCCAACCGCCATTGGCCCACACCTCCCTATGAGGAGGCTGAATGGCACAACAAGGGCTCCGACTACTTTGCCCGTGGATCTAACTTCATCTAAAAATGACCTCTCCATTTTCAACATCACACGACTTCTCAAAGCGAGAAGCACAAAAATCTGGCGAAATTGCAACAACGGAAGACTGAACTCAAGGCGTATGGAATTCGATTCGGGTATTATTTGTTTATTCTCCCCACGGTCTGGTCTTTCGAGGAGTTTTCATTTTCACATATGGGCATGGTTTTTTTGCCAAAGGTTTCTCATTTCCACTTCATACCCCTACAGGCCTTTTGTTATAGATGGATCCGGCCTTGTTTCCCATTTCCCTTTCCTTTCATGGAGTCCTTTCGTTCGTCATTATTGACATGCACATTCACATTATTTGGGGCGTGTTTCCTTTCCTTCACATTTGATACCACGTGCGCAAGCCGCACTATATACCACCTTTCCTTTGCTTCACATACCTGATCTCCCCTGCACATCTTCTCGATGGATATGCCGTTCATTTTCTTTTGTTTATATACTTCTTACCCTCCCCTTGTACATTGACCAACCTTATCCTGTCTATTGCTGTCACTCATTCTCTCCTGCATTTACATTGCTACAATCCATTGCCCGCTTGCCCGCTTTTCACTCTCTTGTATCATTTGCACTTTCTGACGCTGGCGGGGATCCAGCCGTTTATATACTCTTGTAATATAGCCCTCTCTGGTCATGACCAGATCCTTACATACTACCTCGGTGCATACATGCATTTCAACCTGCTCACGTTATACTCTTTGTAACAAGTAGTTTTGTAGACTTGAAGTTACAGTGCAAGACGGGTTGCTACTGGGTGATGAGAGCGATAGGATCGTATGAATGATACCTAAGATGTAACAAAGCAAGAACTAGAACTCTTCATCTGAAAATTAAAAGCGGTAATTCCATGACACTGAATTAAGATACTTACACTGGAAGGAAAATATTGTGATGGTATACTTCCATCAATATCAGCGGAACAACAATTCTCCGCCCAAATTTCCTGATTGAGACTGCTCTGCTCGACCTTACCAACTTTTTCCTTCCCCAATTGCGAGCCACCAACCTCAAAGCCGAAGCTACATTGGCCACAGCTTCAAGTCCACGCTCTCTACAACCACTGCGTTTAAAGGCCAACTGCATACGCTTCCCAAATCGCTGGCCGATCACCACAAATTTGAATCGCCAACAGAACGATAACCTCATGCAAGCATCTTACAAGCTTACCAACACCCCATTTTCACACCAACGGCCCCTCAATCCCTAAAAGCAAAGTGGGATAAAATAAGCCGCCAAAATGGCCTCCCAAAGACAAGCAACATCAGCCTCCCAAGTCCCCCACCTCTCCCCCGCCGAACTCTCCTATCTCTACACCTCCCTCAGCCTCCCAAAAACACCAATCCGACCAGACGGCCGCTCGCCCACACAATTCCGCCCCCTAAGCGCAGAAACAAACATCCTACCGGGTACAAACGGCAGCGCGCGCATCGGTTTCGCAGATGGCACACAGGCGATCGTCGGCGTCAAAGCCGAAGTGGAGAAGACGATTGTTGCAGCTGATACCCTTGACTCACGCAGTCTGGGGCAACAGGGTGACCAGCTGAATCGAGAGGGTGAGGAGGGTTCTGCTGCTGTTTCTGGGCAGGGAGAGTGGGTGCAGATGTCTATTGAGATTCCTGGGTTCCGGGATGATGATGCGTTGCCGGTTTTCTTGTCTGAGATGATGAGGGAGAGTCTTGTTGGGTCTGTTGAGGATGGGAAAGATGTGGAGATGGCTGGTGGTTTGAAGGGGAGGCTTGTTATCAACAAGCGTTGGCATTGGAGGTTGTATATTGATGTGAGTGCTCCATCTTGATCTCCGTCTTCCGCGCGAGAAAGGCCGCAGAGCCTCCGTATACCGTGACGAAAACTGACTAACAAACCTACAGGTCCTCCTCCTCTCCCAACCTCTCGCCTACCCCCTCCCCCTCCTCTCCCTAACAACCCACCTTGCCCTCCTAAGCACCAAACTCCCAAAACTCAAATCAACCGGCGAAGAAGACCCCTTCTTCGACGACGACTGGGCCGCCGCTGAATATCTCTACCCACGCATCACCAACAAATCCGCAAAACACACCCCAACAGCGCAATCCCACCCCGTCCGCCCACCGGTAACCCTCCTAGTAATCTCCGTCGGTGAAAACATCATTTTCGACCCAAACCGCGAAGAAATCGCCGTCGCCGACGCCGTTCTGGCAATCTCTGTCACTCGCACCGGTGACTCCGATACCCTGAAACTACTCTCCATCCGCACCATCGACCCGCCCTCGCGCTTGACGCAGTCTGGTATTCCCAATTCTGAGAACGTGAATATGCTCGGTGCTACGGCGCCGTCGGATGATCCTGCTCTGCTTAATCCTGCGACTGGAGAGGAGGAGGTTTCGCGGGTTTGGAGGCCGCGTAGGGGTGGTGTTAAGAGGAGTGTTATTGCTCGGATGGTTAAGACTGTTCTTGAGAAGGGGGGTGTTGGGGAGGAGGTTCTTGAAGGGCTTGAGGGTGTTGAGGTTCTTTGAAAATTGGAGTGCTTTTGTATAAGTAGAAATATCCTTGGATAGGTATTGCATATGCTTTGAGATATCGATCTCTAATGCCATTGGAGTATGGAGCTGGAGTTGTTTGTTTCCACTTGTACTTCTCTTGTCTTTGTGTATGCTTCGTATTGAGTTGGAGTATCTTCTATAGCATATGCAAAACAAATGATTTAATGTACATAAATTGATCTGTATAGATCAATCAATATCAATATCGGATATCAGAATGCCCGAATCTGGACTATCCATTCCAACCCATAATCCCCGTTTCCACTGCATATAACAAGCTCCCAACTGGCGATGTCATGTCATATCATATCATATCACACCACACACATCTCCCTCCTTAGCCCAAAAGTGACACAGGAAATCACCAAATCCCAAACCACTTCTTAACGGGCCTCTTCTTTCCCTCCCAATCAACAAACTCCCCCTCACCAACCTCAACAGCAACAGGACTCTGCACATCCACCTCCTTCTCCGCCCCACCATCCTCTTTCTTAGCATCCTCCTCCTCCAATCCATGCGCAACCCGATACATCTTCCTCTTCTCAGCATCCTCAACACGGCGATGCCTCTGTTCACGCACACGCATAGATTCATGCTGCACATGCATACGCCACACAGAGAAGGCGCGCGAAATCGTGCCGAAGGGACTGGTTAGGAGTTCGGACCAGGATGGGAGGAGATGGGCGAAGGGGGAGGTTGCTTTGAAGTTTGTTGTGAAGGTGAATGTTGCTAGGGAGAAGAGAATGCTCTATTATAAAGGGGATAGGTTAGCAATTGCAATTGCAATTGGGCTGATTGTACTCCGAGCAGGGTTGTAGATAGATATCTCGGGGTGTAGGTTAGACGTAGGTGTAGAGTAGCCATACCATCGCAATCCAAATATGAATCCATTTACTGGTCAAAAACTTATGCATAACCGTCCCCTGGGGTGGGAACATATTCGGATACTGCTTTGTATTCTGCTCTTCGATTTCCTTGGGGGTTGTGCGAGGACCGTATTCGAATGGTTGGCCTGGAGGTGCGTTTTGGGGGATGGCGCTACATAGCGCTGGGGGTGTGATGGGGGTCGGAATTTGTCTGGTTTTTCCAGGACGCGGGGTTTGCTGTTGGCATTGGCATTGCTTTTGGCTTTTTTGAAGGCTGCGCGCGTTGTCGTGAATGTTCGTTGTGGTTGGCGTCGGAGGGTGCGCATGATTAGGGTTGAAGGGGCCCCTCGGGGGAGGAGGAAGGACGGGATAGGGGTTGGCATTTTGGGTTACCTGGTTTCTCCTGGCGTTGTGAGGCTGCTGGGTTGGGCCTGCTATCGCGACTTTGTTGATGCGGAGTGCAATTTTTGGAGATGGTACCACGTGACTGGAAGTCACCGGATATTTTTAGTCCGGCATTGGCTGCATATGATGAAATTCTAACTAGATTAGCTGTTTATTTGCTTCGATGTCAATTGAACTATATCCATGGAGTTTATCTTCTATTTTCCCCCTTAGCGTGGTCTCAATGGATCACCTATACTATATGTGTGGTCTACTGCATAGTCACAGGTTAAATCCAGTTCGGATTTCACTCGGAAATATACCGCCTCGGCCTCAGGATCCACAAGCGGACCAGCTGGGGCGAATGAAAGAAAACTCATTTCGAAGCCACGGGGAACCCGCAGCCATTTATCGGAAGAAGGGATATGACCACGTCGCCCCGGGGCTATGAAAGGGACCCCGGGATCACAAAGAAATTGAATGTTTCGGGCTTTGAACTTATGATATGCAGCTATGCATCTAGGAGCTATAGTTCGGAACCCGGCTCAGGTTTATGATGAGGGATGAGGTCATGAGGCGAAAGTAAGATGTAGAAGTAAAGAGCAGGTTTGCCTCTATCCATTAGAATAGCCGAATAGCCACAAATATCCCAACCCAACAATAACATAGAGAAGTATCCAAGACAAGTAAAGCGCAGACACACCGAAGTTCCCGGTTGCGCCCGTCGACCTGAATAATCTGCACGCTGATTGGCTCCGGCCCGGATTACGAGAGTGGCCGGGCTACATAAGGGAAAAACTTGCTCTCTCCCTTTCCACAATTTTCCTTCAAACTTGTACAACTATTAATCTACCATTATATCCTTTATAATACCTCACAATGGCCCCCAAGAACGACTCCTTCGCTCCCGGTAAGACTACTCTCCAATTCCACGCCATTGAGTGCAGGTGAAGCTGCTGTGTTTGAGTTGCGCGAGGAAAAGTGAGGGTATTCCGGCCATGGTGTGGTTTCCTCAGTTGGGGATGCTGTCAACATTGAGAGGCAGTCTGACCATAGGATGCGCCGGACTCACTTTCCTCAACGCAACCTCTCGCATCGCGTTCACCTCAACCTTTGCAAATCCCATCCCCTGCCGTTCAGCATGACCATCACTTTCGACACTTTCTGCAGTCCACTCCATGATGGCCGTCTCAGCAGTCATGGACAGAAAGAGACAAGAATCCCAAGATGCCGCCGACGCAGAAGCGAAACAGGCCGCCGAAACAATGGCTAACGCGACTTCCACTTCAGGTGACGCCGCCAAGGGTGCCAAGCTCTTCCAGGTGAGTAACTTCGACTGACGTATGCGCCGGACAACACTGACAGCTTCATTTCTAGACCCGTTGCGCTCAGTGCCACACTGTCGCGGCTGGCGAACCCCACAAGGTCGGCCCCAACTTGCACGGTCTCTTCGGCCGTAAGACCGGTTCCGCCGATGGTTACGCCTACACCGACGCCAACAAGCAAGCCGGTGTTGAGTGGAACGAGGATACTCTCGTAAGTCGCAACCTTGCAACTTTCAGGAAGTCGCGTTCACCGCTAACCACTACGCGTCCTACAGTTCAAGTACCTCGAGAACCCCAAGAAATTCATTCCCGGCACCAAGATGGCCTTCGGTGGCCTCAAGAAGGGCAAGGAGCGCAACGACCTCATCACGTTAGTTCGACCCACCCATAAAACCTGAAGCATAAACTAACCCCTTTCCAGTCACCTCAAGGAGGCCACCGCATAGATGATTTGACGACTTTCGGCATTCTTTTTTTCGGTTCACTTGGCGTGGGCTGATTACCGGGTATCCAAAGAACCGGGCATGTATTATTATTACACCCACAATAGATTTTGATCTCCTCTTTGTCCCTACTTTGCAGATCATAAACGTTAACAAACGCATTGCAAACGGCTTGTCTTAGCTGCTAAATACTGTGATGCGTTTTTGTATTATGATTGGCCCATCATGTCAGACGTATCGATTGGGCAAACATGGGCGGTCAGGCACAGCTGCACTTAGGTGGTACCAGGCGGGTACCTGGCAGTGACGCAGTGATCCACTAACAACAATGTACCTCTCTTGTACACACCAAGTACTGTGTACACGCCAGTGCCTCGAGTCTCAGCACATGACCGATGGATAGGGTGATTGGCCCAGCCTCCTCGACTCTACAAGTGAGGGGAGGGGATCTCTCTCCTTCCTGCATTGCTCGACGAGGCGTTTCGATCTTAGTACCGTATTAACCTGGATCGCATCTTCAGCGCAACCATCTCGAGAACTCATATCACACTCACGAATCTGTTGCATCCCATCGCATACCTTATCGCATCGGCGCATCCATTGCGCCATCTGTAACGACTTGCGCAGACTGACTGTCCAGGCGCATTTACTGACTCTAGTTCCCAGGGAATTCAACTGGTTCCCGACTCTATTTCCACAAGGATTGATCTGCGCTCCGTCGCTGCGCATCTGCAGTGACTCTCCCACTGGGGTGCGACACTCACGGTACGCCGTCCGCCATGCTGGATGAGCTAGACAACGTCTTCGACGATCATCCATCCCTGGATGCTTCGCTCGAAGACTTCGAGAGCAACACAAACCCCCACCGATCACCAATGTTTGGTCTTCCCTCCCAACACTCTGGGTTCCGGTCTGAAGAGTCCGACGGGGAAGACGGGGACCTTGAGGACCCAGCCCAGGAGCGCTGGTCGCCCCCAGGATTCCAACATGAATACGTCCAGGGCAGTGGGTGGTACCGCCACCAGCCCTACCTGCGCAAAGGTAACCCCCAGACGGAGCGATTGCAGCTCAAGCCCACAGTCGGGCTGAGCGTGTCGCCGTCGCAATCGCGCGAGCCAAGTCCACAGTACGAGGATGCGCTCGAAGGGCCAGCCCATGGGAAAGGTAGCGACACCACTGTCGCGGCTAATGTGCCTCTACCGCCCGGGCCAGATACACCCCTCAATGGACGATCTCCCAGTCCGGCTCCGGCTCCCAGGTCAAATCGTACGCCTCGTCATAGTCCCGAGGACGATGAAACGGGCTTTGGAGCGGAGAATCTGAGCAACTGTAGGCCCTGTCTGATCTGGTTTCAGCTGCAGGCGCGGGTATACTAACATGTTCTTGCGAATGAATGAAGATATTCGCTTCGCAGTGCGTGCAGAAGTCCAGCACCGAGAACCCATTGCCGCCATGTTTGGCTGGGTGCGCTCCAAGTTTGAGCGCATGACAAGCTCCAAATCTAACACCACCCTCTCTGTCGTCATGCTCCTAGTCTCCATTGCCTTCATGCGCGCCCTACTTCTCCCAGGCCTCCCGCAATCGATCCCCGATCTCGTCAAACTATCCGGTTTCGCGCGCTCCTTTGAACCCCTGATATACTACTCAGAAAACGGAGTTCAGCAAATCGGAACCCTCCAAGAAACCGGCGTAGCAGTCTGGGACCTGAGCGAGTCGGTCCGTGGCACAAACATGACCAGCGCCCCAATAATCGTCCACCAACTCGACGAGCTCTCCGATTCCCTCAAATCCCTCTCCCTAGAGCTAACCCGCTTCTTCGCAAACGTCGACTCAGATATCGACTCCATCCTGATAGTAATGGACTGGGCCAAACGCGAACTTGAAACCCTCTCCGCCCAACCCCCAAGCTCCCTCCCAACAATCGTCTTCGACAACATGCACAACATGCTCTCCCGCCTCGGCGCCCTAGAACGCTCCCAACTCGACAACGGCAACCCAACATCCTCAACAACAACACCACTAGGCCACCTCGTAATGGCCGTCTTCGGACCAACCTCCGCACAACGCACCCGCACAACCCTAACGCGAACATTCACAGAGTTCCTCTCAGTCCTAGAAGAATCAATCAACAGCGAACTCTCCCACTCAACAGCCCTCTTCGCCCTATTCGAATCCATCGACCGCCAATTCCTCAACCTTCAACGAACCGTCGTCCGCGAATCAGACGCACAGGAACGCGCAGAGGGCGAAATGCTCTCCTCTCTCTGGACGCGCGTCCTCGGACCAGACGCCTCAGTTGTCCGCAAATACGAGAAGAATAAAAGGCTCCTCGCGAACGTGCGCAGTCGCACAGTCGCGAATAAACATCTCCTCGTCGATCATCGTGGTCGTCTCCTCACGCTGAAGGTGAATCTCGAGACATTAAGACGGAAGCTCGTTAGTCCGCTCGTGCGGCGCAATGATTCCGTTAGTTTCGTCGGCTCTGTCGATGGTGGCAATGGGGCGGGGAATTCGGGGACGGCAGGGCGCATGCTTGGTCCTGTTGAGGCTGTTATTGATGGGCAGATTCGCGGGTTGGAGGGGACGTATGATTATTTGCGCTCTGTGAGGGAGAGGCAGAAGGCTAAGCTTATGGAGATGGTTTATGGGGCTGGGAGGAAACCTTCGCAGTCGCTTATTGATGGGTTGGATGGGATTGAGGATGGGGAGTGAGAATGGTTGGATGTGATGTCTTTCTTTGTCTCTCTTTCTTGTCTCATCCTGTATCCTCTTCTTGGCTGTCCTCTTCATCTCCTCTCTTGGTTTCTCTCCGTGTCTTTGTCATCTTTGGCGTTTCGAACATGGGCATGGGCATATGTCGCATGGCGTCCGCGGCAGTTGTTCGGCTTTCGGTGGAAATGGGGTGTGGTGGCGACCTGACTTAGGTATAGGACAGGGCGTTGCCAGCCTCTGCTGGTCCTTTTTTTATCGTTTCCTCTCTCTATCATCTTCATCTTCATCTTCATCTTCATCTTTGTTCTTGTTCTTGTTTTTGCGGCGAACGGGAACAGGTAGGATAGGCTTGCAGGGGAAAAGGGATAGAAATACTTGGCGCTAGCCGGTCTGATTTGATATGACTATGACTATGGCTTCTCCTCTTTTCCGATGTCTAGTCTTATTGCATGTTTATAAATTATAATCATGGATAATCAGGCTGGTGGGAAATGGAGGTGTGTTTATGGTTGTTTGATTGTTAGGGCTAAATGTAGAATAGAGTCAACTTTAACTTAGAGTATAGATCGCTGGGCGAGGCGGTAGTACGATTTACCCTTTGTTTACTACATTGAACTCCATGCTGATTTCATATCAAACCAGAGATTCTAGTGATTCTGGTCCATATCGATATCGGCGAAAGGCCGAACCAGCCACTAGGAGTGCTCCGAACTATACGTTACCCCGGTCAATCGAGAAGCAATGTCGGGATGACCCCGTCTGCTATAGACTGGGAGCGCTATCCAAATGAGCATTTTCTTATGTTTCAAACAACATTTTACGCTTTGTTCGATGTCAATTCTCTGAACTACTTGATTTTGTTCATCCTTCTCGCGATCCAGATAGGATTATAGCGGTCCGCCAAGTACACGTCGACACCTCAATTCTCCCCAGTTTCTGCCTCATGGAGCAAAATCCATAGCGTGTGATCAAATAGTTCATTTAGGTGGCATTTCAGTCTTCCCATGGCCAATGAATCCGTGACACAGGATCAGTCCGAGGCCGAGGATGCATCCGTAAGTGGGGGCGCGGACTCTGCCGCCTATGCAGCCGATTCTTAGAACAACCAACTCTCCATGACATCTCAACTTCCCCGCCATGTTAAAATTGTCGCGGTGTCCACTCCAAATAACCAAAGGAGTACGATGGAACAGCCAGTCAACCACCATGCCCACTGTCGCAATATTATTCCAAGCAATTGACCCCCCTATCATAAACGGAGTTCGCAAACCGCGCAAGCCAGGTGGTGAGTTAAGTCCCAAGCTCACAAATAAATACATCCCTCCATATAATCACACAATCACAGAGACTGATTATATCCCCAGGCTACCAAGACTCCGGCGCAGACATCGCCTATACACTCCGCTCAACAGGAGTGAATATAATAACATCCAAACCAACCCCATCCCCAAACAACCACGAAGGATGGTGTTTCCCAGACTCAGAAGAAGGAATCCTTGCCGCGATCTCCCAAGGCGCAACACACCTCTGGGCAAATACGATCGTCTTCTCATCCCACCCTCTCCAAACAGCATCTTGTCTAGACGACCATGCGTCCACAGTCCGGGTAATCGGCCAGCCACCAGGTCTAGTCGAAAAATTCGACGACAAGCTCTACCTAAACGACAAACTCCGCTCTCAGGGTGGGGCATTCACACTACCCAAATCATGGGAAGTGAAGGCCACCGATCCATCCCTAGATCTAGATTCATTCATACAGACAAACATAACGGACTACCCAATTGTCGGGAAACCAGTTCGCGGCCGTGGAAGCCACGGCGTGAAAGTGTGCCACAGTCCCACTGAATTGAAAGATCATATTGAATCGCTTTTCGATGAATCGCCGGTCGTTCTTCTTGAAGAGTTTCTTGCTGGCGAAGAAGCTACTATCACCGTTATGCCTCCTTCACCTGGCTCTGGTAGATCGGGGTATTGGAGTATGCCGCCTGTGACTAGGTTCAATCATGATCAGGGAATCGCGCCGTATAATGGGACAGTTGCTGTTACAGCTAACTCGCGCGTTGTTTCGGAGGAGGAAATGCGGGATCCGGCTTATGAAGAGGTGATGGGGCAATGTGAGCATGTGGCTTGTTTGATTAAGGCTACGGCGCCTATTCGAATTGATGTTCGGCGGTTTGGATCTGGGTCTGGGTTTGCGATTTTTGATGTTAATATGAAACCGGTATGTACATGTACATGTATTACTGATTCGTGTGTTTGTTTGGTTCGAGGACTAATGGGTTTTGCAGAATATGACTGGCCCTGGACGTCCAGGCCGTGAAGATCAGGCTAGTTTGACTGCTATGGCGGCTACGGCGTGTGGCTGGGATTATTCACGGTTGTTGCTGGAGATTTTGAGAGGGGCTTCTACTTTGGAGACTTTTCGTCAGTATCGAAGTCCGTTCTAGTTGATAGTTGGAGGCTTTTGGTATGCTGTTTGCGACATACCAAAGCAATCAGATTCCGTTCCACCAAAAGGGCGCTGACAGGGAAGAATGATGAAACCACGCAAAGCTTCCAGGTGTAATTATATTCCAATCTGAAGTCCTCTCCGGCTTTATGCGAATGCGATGGGTGTGAGTAGGGGATGATGGGGATGGGGAAGGGTGAGTATATAAGGTGAGGGGGCTTTTTGTGATTTTACATCGGTAGGTCGAATGGGATCTGAGAGAACTGACTGGGCCTTTTCTATAATGACCGTATCAGGTGACTGGATCATGACTGTAGGCCTCACAGCTTGCCGGTGATTCAAAGCGTATAGCATGCGAGTTATGAAGAGTAACGAATGAGAAACGAAGTAGGAAATCCATACTACCATCTAACAATGCTTCTACAACAAACATAATTCAACTCCATGCATCCACTTCCTTCCATGCTCCTAGTTCTATATCACTCTGCATAGCAAATCTACGCCTTTGGTATCAACATGACAGGGAATTTGATCAACTGAACAAGTCCACTGCACTGTTCTTCACAATGTTAGGCCCCAAAGCCGCAGCCAATTCAGCAACCATGCCCTTTATAGACATAGGCGAAGTGATGGTTGTTTTGTCCCAGTCGACCAGATCCTAGATGAAATCAGTAAATAATGCCTCTCAGTAGGAAGAGTGGTCTGCATACCTCCATGTGGACAAAGTGCTGCTTAACCACCAACAGCCATTTACCCAGATCCATTGCTTCCACTTCCGGCGCGGTCATAACACCAGGCATATGGACATCAAAGAGAGACATCTGCTCTTCATCTCCAAGGGGCTCAGGCGCAGGTGCCGGGGTTCCAGGGGTAGAAGCTCGATCCCGAGACATGGAAACATAAGGACGAGAATTAAGTTTCTCGGTCAACTCGCCATCAAGCGGATCCCAGGTATTGGTTTCAGGGTCTGCGTAACAAGGGAAAAAAAAAAGGTCAGATCTCATGCCCAAAGTCTCGTAAGTGGCACGGCACACTCAATGGTTAATACCGGCACACGAGTGGAAACATACCGAGGATGTACTGGGGTCGGAAGTTGGCCTTGTAGCGCATCTTCTGGCAGGAATGAATGTAGTACCCTATATCCGGATAATTAGAAACGTAACCCACAGGCAAGGAATGGTTTCACGACTGCGACCTACCCATGTAGTAGTAGCGGTAATCGTTCTCGAGACAGAAGGCAATTTCCCGCATCGCGCTCAGCTTTTCGAATTCCCATTGCTCATATGCTGGGTCGTAGCTGTGTGGTACGGACTGTGTCAGCTTATCAAATATCACAGTAGTAGGGCCTATTACTTCACTCAGCTTACAAGACGTAGACGGAGCTGACGCCGTTTGGAACCAGGTCCAGGACCGCGACTGCGACTAGCTCTCCATCGAGACGATAGCATTGGTGCCAGGAGCCGATTTTCTTTTCGGAGCTCTTCTGTGCTGAGGCAGGCGACCGCTGAAGACCTGAGCAGAGGAATCGCTGAAAGTCCTTCGGCTTCCAGCGAGATACATCCTCTTTATGGATGGCCGTCTGGTACTTTCGGAACAGCTCGAACTTTGCCTGAGACACAGAGTCGCCTTCGATGTTAACTTCGAAGCGATGCGCTGGTTCTAGTGGACGCTTGGTAGCAGGATCCACGGGCCGCTTGACATTGCTGTACTCCGACTCGTGGACGGCAGTCACCACATCGAAGTTGCATTTGCGGTGCTTTTTCTCCCTGTTAAATTGTCAGCAGCGATTCAAGTAACAATGGCCAATGGTGAATGAAGATGCATACTCGCGAGTGCGCGGGCAGAGTCGGGCTGCCTTGCGCATATACTCTGGGCCCAGAATGAATTTGTTCCATCGGTTGATTGCCTTCCGCTGATCACGGCGGGGCCGATATTCGGAAGCCTCTAGTCTCAGAGTGTAATGAGGACAACATGACCGCTGCAGGTTCTGTTTGTAGTAAAGAGAACCCGATCTGTGGATGTCAGTTGTGGGTTACGGGTCATCTCTCATCTCAAGGATCAAACCTTCTCCATCCGCAATTGACCAATTCCTCATAGTGGTGCGGGCGTACGGACGTGGAACTGGTGTAGTACGATGCACCTGTTACGTGTCAACGGGTCAACGATGAAAAAGAAGGCAGAATGAGGCAACGTACTTCCATTGTCGGACTTGCAGTAACCACACGAGTTTCTTTGATAACCTGCATAACATTAGATATACTGTAAGCCCAAACCAGGACCAGTGGAAACGCCACGGGGTAACGGAGCTCTACTTCAGTGGTCCCCTGCAGCGAAGTGGGACTGACCTAGTGGGCGGAATAGCGACAGTTCTCGCGCGCGTTCGGCGTCAACGGGTTGCATCTCGGACTTTGGCCCCCTGTGGTGGCGATGTGTAGAGAGAGAGAGATGAGAGGGGAGTTGGCGGGGTGTAAATACGCCGGTTCTATACAATGGCGGTAAGGGGATTCTACAGTACACTTTTATTTCTACGAACGAAGTGCATGTATGTCTCTTTCTAATTACCTGATCGGCAGATCTATACTCTCTCGTCAAATCGCTCCGGGTTTCCCACTCGGTACCAAGCCGGAGTTAGGGTCTTTACCCACACACGAGATGAAGCACATTTCAGGGTGTCTGGACTAACTCCGACCTGAGACCCGAAGAACTTCAGAGTTTAACGAAATTGGAGGTGACAGGTTGACGCATTTGGGATAGAGTCACATGACCATAAAGTGATCAGTACAACCTGGGGAATAAAATATACGCTATGGAATAGAATAGAAAGTATAGAATAGACTAGAAATGAGAGGCTAAGAAAGCACAGAATAAGCAATATACAAGTAACAAAGCCCGTATGCAAGGCCGTGTCATTTCACCCGAATTGCGCCGCCGGTTCTGCCCCTCCATTCCCACTTCTCTTTTCCATTCTCCAATGCTCAACTGATATTTCTTGAACCATGCCTATTTGTACTTCTTTTCATTCCAGTCCCCCGTCGGGAATGATTGGGAAGACCTGATTTTACGCTTCAATATCCGCTGAGGGAAAAAAATTTCCCTTCCCGACCGCCCTCCCTCACTCTCTCACTCTCCAGGCTCTGAGGGAGCTCGAGAGATTCGGACCAATTTCACTTTGATCACTTTGAATCAGAGTGAAATCGTTTAGAAGTCCTTCCGCTCTTTTTGCTCTTTTTTTTACACTTTTTTTTTGACCATCACCGCTGCTCTTCCGGGGATCCTCTCAATTGAGTCAGTTTAGCACATTCAAGACAATGGCACAAATACGGTCGATGGAAGCCCGCGTTGGGCGCATAAACCAACGTGAGTATTCAGGTGGCTCTTGCGGACACGTGGGGCGAGATCGGCCTGCCCCTTACGTCTCTCTGACTCTAACGGCGTGATAGGCTACGGATCGAAAGGCGAGCGACTGGTAGCCGGCGTTGTCCCTATTTCCGCCGACAAAACCAAAGTCCTCATGATCCAATCCGCCGGACCCGGAGGCTGGGTGCTCCCCAAGGGTGGATGGGAGCTGGATGAAAAAACCGCCGAGCAGGCTGCGTGCCGCGAGGCCTGGGAGGAGGCCGGCGTGGTGTGCGTCGTGAGCCGCGATCTGGGTCTCATTCCGGACATGAGGCCATCCGGCCTCCTCACAGCGCAAGCGCCGAAAGCCTCATATCAATTTTTCGAAGTCACCGTGGAGCGCGAAGAAGCCGAGTGGCCTGAGATGCACAAGCGCAAACGGCAATGGGTCCCATACTCAACGGCGGCCACGGCACTCGCAAATCGACCCGAGTTACTGGAGGCGTTGAATCGCAGCTCCTTGAAGCGGTAGCCCCCGCATGCACAAACAGTTCTCTACTCTCTACTCTCTACTCTCCTCTACCAATCTCCCATCTCCCGTGCATCTAAGAGAACTGCCTCCAACCTTGATGACTCGACATGACCAACTCCAAAATTACGGTGGCTTCGTCGCTTCTACTATTGGCTTCGTCTCCTTTAGTCTACTTTTTGCATCCTTGACGGGCTGCCGCTACCCGTCTGTTTCGTGATTTGATTTGTGCCTTTTGCTTTCGCCTTAATAGACACCAACAGGAGGGCTTTGCAACAGCCAATGACTCCTTACTGTCTCATTCAGTGTACATTGCTCACCTTGCTGATGCCAGGAATGAGCTGAGATCGCATTGCGCTTAGTTCTAGGCATGAGGTGTTGAATGCAGCATCTACACCAAACGTTACCAAATGTGAAGCACTTCTTCCACTCTCCAAACCAGGAAAGTAACAAGGAAGCACAAAGAAATAAGAACCCAGATGTAGAATTAAACAGCTAGTATTAGGTACCTACGTAGTTAGTTGTAATTTATGCCCCAAGTCAGGCACTTTGACTGCGTGTCCCGATTAGGCAAAGCGCAAAAAGCTGCCTCCGAGGAGCAAATCCGCGATCTCGTCCACTCCGGCTCCAACCACGCGCCCGTTTTCTCTACCACAACACATTTGGTTACTCTTTCGTTCTCCATCTATTTCAATTACCTTCTAACCGCCATCTCTGTCTACTTGAACACCGCGCCAAGACACCAGCTCCAGACAAAGGGTGGCAGCGACCAGCGCTGCCGCATACACACGATGGACTACGAGATGGACCTAGAGCCCACAGGGCCCCAAGTAACCGTCCGCGAAGTAGGCAGAGCCATCTCCGAAATACCAGAACAGCCAACTAACCAACTCCTAGGCTGAGCCCCTCCGCGTGGACTTCAGACTCAGCTCCGTGGACCTGGCATTCGCCAACTCCCTTCGCCGCACAATCCTCGCCGAAGTGCCCACACTGGCCCTCGACCTCATCGAAATCGAAAGCAACACCTCCGTCCTCCCAGACGAAATGCTCGCGCACCGCCTGGGCATGATCCCCCTCAACTCCAATAACTGCGATGACCTGGATTACACACGAGACTGCGACTGCGAGGACCACTGCGTGCGCTGCAGTGTGACACTCTCGCTGCACGCTCGCTGCGGTAGCGGCATCATGTCCGTGTATGCGCGTGACTTGATCGTCGTGGGCGAGCGTGTGAACGAGACGATTGGTAACCCGGTCCTGAACGATCCCGAGCAGAAGGGGCCGTTGATCTGCAAGCTGCGGAAGGGTCAGGAGATTAAGATGACTTGCTTGGCTAAGAAGGGGACGGCTAAGGAACATGCTAAGTGGGCACCTACTGCTGCTGTGGGCTTTGAATATGATCCCAACAACAACCTCCGGCACGTGGATTACTGGTATGAGCAGGATGCCGCGAAGGAATGGTATGTATCTTGTTCAGTTCCATTTTGAACGTGCTTGGATTCATCCGCTGACATATCTCAGGCCTGTCTCTGAAAACGCCGCATGGGAACCCGCAAATGGCCCCGACCAGCCATTTGACTACGACGCCGAACCCCACACCTTCTACGTGGACGTGGAGAGCATCGGAATGCTCGAGCCAGACATGATTATTCAACAGGGCCTCATCGAGCTGCAGCGCAAGCTAGCAACCACTGTCTCTGTCCTCTCAGGCGAAGGCGAAGACGGCCACGCCGGAGGCATAGATGATGCCGATATGCTGGGCGCCAACGACCCTGATGCCTATGAGCCCCCCGAGGGCATCGACGGTAACCTTACCTCCTACGGAAACGGAGCTGCCAGTGCCTGGGGTGCGAGCGCACAGACACCCTACGGTGCTACGCCTTATGGGCAGACCAGCTATGGGTTCTGAGCGTCGCGGTCTAGGGAAAAGAAAAAAGAGAAAGCTCAAGCATGCGAGGAGTTCTGATTACTGGCGATTTGGGGGCGTACTGGTGTTTTACTTTCCCTGTCATTTTATGATCTTGGCAATAGCCGGTTCTTGTGGTCTTGGGGATTGCTCTGTTCATAATCTACGAAAGCCTTTCTTGGTTGGTCCAGTAGGCGCAAAATAGTGAATATTATCAGTTGCAATATGCAAAGATATTTAGTTGTCTCAGTGTATCTATTGCTTGGGGTCAAATTATATGCATAGCTGTTTATATGCGTAGAGCGAGCAGAGGGCTCGTCTTGCTGATTTATAGTGAGAGGCTATTGTATGAGGAGAGACAATTGAAGCGATAGATGAAGATGATGCATGGTTTTATAGTCTAAAACATTGCGTTTGTTCGATCTTCAAGGGGGCTTTTACGGCTGGTGATATAGAAATTTGGCTAATAGCTCTGGTAATAAGTTGTCCTGTTCAATAAGGATTGGCTTTTGAAAAATGCTTCTTCTCTGGATATCACCTTCCCTTTGGTTGCGCGTTAGAAGCCATATTCTTTAACCGAATCATGGAATCTTGATGCAACATAAATTCAATAGATTGAGATATTCTCACTAGTCAAACATACGACCACGGCTGCATAAGCTTCGCTCCCACTTTGGCATCATCCTCGCGGCCAAGATTGCACCGCTCCAATAGACCCTTAACAGATTTCTGAGCCAAGCGAACAATCTCCATTTCTTTGTCTCGTCCTCCGATTGCCAACTTCCCATCTTCCACCAAGATCTCTCCGTTCACCACCGTCATGTCGACATCACGACCGGTACATCCATGAACAACCGTGGTGACAGGATTGACTGCGTAGCTCGAATAGTCGTCACTCCAAGGCGCAGCCCCAAGTCCACCCTGTCCATACGGATCGATCACCACAAAATCACCCTTTTTACCCACCTCGAGACTTCCAACCTCGTCTTCCAATCCTAGTGCTTTTGCTCCATTAATCGTGGCCATTTCCAGGGCCACTTCCGCTGGAATAAGACTCGCGTCGTGATTGACACCTTTATGAAGAATACCCGCCAGATGCATCTCTTGAAACATATCATAGTGATTGCTGCAGGGTGCACCATCCGTCCCCAGAGAAACATTAACAGGCGCTGGATTGGACAACATGGATGGAACTGGAGCAACACCAGAAGCGAGCTTCAAGTTGGAAGTCGGGTTATGAGCCACGGAAGTCTGAGTCTCCGCTAGCAAGGGAATGTCCACCTCATTGTCAAGATTCACCATATGAGCTAGGACTAAGCGATGTGACAAGGTGCTGTGCTCCGGTGAACATTTGAGCTGAGGACAGAGCTTTGCATTTCGAATGAACTCCATCGCACTGCAACCGTATGTGTCACGATAGATGATGCGATCTCGAGGAGCCTCTGCACAGTGCATTGTGGCCGAGATTCCATTATGAGAACATATTTCGCCAAGTTCGCGATAATGGGAGATAGATGTGCCTCGGGGCGTCCCTGATGCTGCCCAGACGTGGATCCTGCCGTCGTGGCTGTTATGGTGTTTTTGATGTGACTTCAGAAGCTCAGGTATTGACATGGCGAGCAGGTCTCGGTCTCGCGGGTCGGTGATGGAGAGCTGACGATTCGTTTCTGTGAATTTGACCAGCTTTCCCTGTTTTATTCAAGATTGAATATTAGAGATACTCGCACCGAAAAGAGGAGCTGAACATACAAGACAGCCTCTGATACCCATCATACCCACCGCAGAACAGACTTGATCAAACCCGGCTCGGTAGGTCAACATCGGTTCCAGAAAACACGTTGTGCCGGTCTTCAGCATCTCAGCTATGGTCAACCGTGCTGCATTGAATCCATCTTTGCCTTCGAAAACAGCTTCAAGGGGCCAGATCGCATCACAGAGCCAGTTGTGCAGTGGTAGATCCTCTGCCAACCCCCGAAGCACAGATTGGACGAGATGAGCGTGAGTGTTGATCAATCCTGGAATGATGATTTTGCCTCGACAATCAATCTCTCTGGTGCGAGCAGGCAAGGCATTATTGGGATATGGGCACTTTCCAACGGCGGTGATTTGGTCGCCTTCAATCAGGATATATCCATCACGAATGATCTCCCGCTTGTGATTGACTGTAATAATCGTCGCACCATAGAATAGTTTGCATGAGAGAGATACTGCCTTCGTCATGATGACCCAGCAAAGAAAAACGAATGAAATAACTACAATTCCTGGCATAGTATTTATTCCTGGGTTACCCCAGAACCCCAGACCCTCGGCCGACGCTAAGCAATCAACATCTTATCTCTCCGGCCGAAGATGAACGATACACAACTTGAAGTTGATATGATGAGATACTGTTATCATCTTTGACAGAAGCTATATATCGTCATGGAGAATATCCTGGCTATTTCGCGCGTTATGCCAGTCTGCAGACACTCGAAACCAGCTTGTCTTAGACTATGAACATGGATGATCAACGGAAATCGCCGAAGGAAGATCTAGATTTGGATGACAGGAGATCGCAAATAATCGAAGTCTCGCCAGTCGCCGAAACCCGATGGCAGTACCTATATCGATACTTCACGACGAGAGAGGGATGGATCGGAGACTATGTACGAGAGCCGAGCCATCCGTCATTGCAAACGCTAACACGAACACCGCAGGATTACCTTTACCTTGTGACGCCGAATATCTGGCCCTTGAAAAAGAAGTACAAGGACTATGAGGCCCCGTTCTACGGATTGAACGATGAAGTCCCCATTCTCCTCACGATCATCCTGGGCCTTCAGCATGCCTTGACCATGATCGGATCCGTAGTATCACCGCCTCTGGCCCTTGCAAGTGGTGCCTTTTATCTCTCCTCAGAGCAGAGTCAGTACCTTGTCTCGGCAGCTTTCATCACCACCGGAATTGCAACAGCTATGCAGGTAACTCGGGTTCATCTGACAAAAACACCCTTCTATATCGGCACCGGCCTTCTATCTGTAGTCGGTCCAACCTTTGACATCCTGGCTATCGCATTTAGTTATGCGAGCATGCGTTACGCAAATGGAACATGTCCTACCTCTTCTGACGGATCGAGACTTCCCTGTCCTGACGCCTGGGGTGCCATGCTTGGTACCATTCTTTGCACTGTTTGGATTCAGATCTTGTTATCATTTGTTCCACCGAAGACCCTCAATAGGATTTTCCCAAAGATTGTAACCGGTACACTCCTTCTGCTTGTCGGCGTGTACTTGATTTCCAGCGGAATGGAAAACTGGGGAGGCAGCTCGAACTGCAACGGCGGCCAGGGCTTCTATGCCCTGTGCCCTGACACTGCAGCACCAAAACCACTCCCCTGGTAAGTGAATCGAATGCCACATACTTTCAAGATCAGTACTGACGTGCGACCAGGGGGCACCCAAAGCTCATCGGCCTCGGATTCAGCGTTTTTGTGACAATTATCATCGTCGAGCTTTTCGGGTCACCACTCATGCGCTCAGCATCTGTTGTCTTTGGGCTGGCAGTTGGATGTGCGATATCCGGCGCAACTGGATATTGGTCACGCGGTAATATCGACGCCGCCCCAGTCGCGACATTTCTCTGGGTTCACACTTTCAAACTGTCAGTGGATGGAGCATTGGTATTACCTCTTCTCATCCTCTTTATTTGCGAGGCTGTCAGCTGCATGCCAGATATTCTGGCTACTGCCGAGATTTCGGGCGTGGAGATCGATGGCATCGAGTTCAACAGCCGCATTCAAGGTGGCATCCTGTGCGACGGCGTTGGCAGTCTGATCAGTGCTTTAGGTACGGGCTTGCCGATGGTTAGCCAGGCCGGAAACAACGGTGTGATCTCTTTGACTGGCTGCGCTGTAGGTGTTTCCCCAATATATTTTGCAGGTACTCGGTGGTACTAACATGAAACAAATGCAGAGCCGAAGAGCAGGATGGTGTGCTTCGGGGTTCTTAATTCTAATGGGAATCTTCGGCAAGTTCGGCGCTGTCTTTGGCTCTATGCCTCCATCTGTCCTCGGGGGAATGCAAGTCTTCCTCTATAGCACGATTGTAGTTGCAGGTATCAAAGTTCTCAGTCTGGTTGAGTTTACGAGACGCAATCGCTTCATTCTCACGACTGCACTGGGCATTGGCTTCATCGACATTGTGTCACCCAGCTGGTTTTCCCAGATCTTGGATTACAGCGGTTCAAATGTGCGACTGCAGGGCTTTGAACAGGGTATCAACTTGATGGTGGAGACTCCGTTCATCATCGCCGCCGTTGTCGGGGTCTTTATGAATTTGGTGCTTCCGTATGATGGAAATAAGAAGAGAGAAGGGCGTGAGGGACATCCTGCACTCCCTACCTAAGCATCTCATCTATCTAATTAATGAGTCCAATTGAATAATCGTTGGACACAAGCCAGCGAAATTTGTTTAGCTAACTGCAGAGATAGATAAGGTCCCTTTGTTTGGTACTCGTAATGGCGAGAATGCAACTTGGGGTCCGGTCAAGAACAAGGTCCAGCAATAAGAAAGCGTTTAGAATAGCAGATAGTGCAGTTGTTAGAATAGTTGTAGTCGAAGTAGTCGGTTGAAGTATGCGGGTCCGAGAACCGGGTACAAATAGAGTGGCATGACATCACTCCAATGTCAACAACTCCAGCAGACTCACCCTCAAACTTCTCTTTGCGTAACTTGAGTAAAGGACTTCACCGGGGCCAGGCCAAAAATCTGCTTTCCTGCATCATGGCTTCAAGAGAGACTTCCAAATTCAAGAACCTGCCTCGCGCAGCCTCAGGGCCACTGAAATGCCCATACGATGTAAGCCATCCAGTCCCATCCACCATGAGCAACATATATCTAACCTCCCAGGCCAAAACCATCCTAAAAGACGCTCGATTCAACAAAGGGTCCGCCTTCACCCACGAAGAGCGCAAGACCTTCAATTTATATGGGATGCTCCCACCAAATATCCAAACGCTGGAAGAGCAGGTCCAACGTGCCTACGATCAATATAGTAGCCGGGCGGGGCCTCTGGCAAAGAATACGTTCATGGCAAGCATGAAAGCGCAGAATGAAGTGTTGTATTACAAGGTTTGATCAACACCCCGATCCGAATAAGTCCAGGGCAGAGTATACTGCTACCTGTGACGTGATATTATGTTACTGACCGGATTCCTTCTCTGGCTAGCTTTTGCAAACTCACCTCAAGGAGATGTTTAGTATTATCTACACTCCTACAGAAGGGGATGCGATCCAGAATTACTCTCGCTTGTTCCGAAAGCCAGAGGGGTGTTTCTTGGATATCAGAGACCAGGATAGTATAGATGAATATTTGTCGAATTTCGGCAAGGAAGGGGAGATTGATTACATTGTTGTGAGCGATGGTGAGGAGGTAGGCTACATGATACCAACCAAACAATCGGGACAGGCAATACTAAATTTATGTCTCTAGATCTTGGGAATTGGTGATCAAGGCGTGGGCGCCATTCTCATTTCAGTTGCGAAGTTGGTAATTACCACGCTATGTGCTGGGATTCATCCTTCTCGTCAACTTCCTGTTGTGCTGGACTGTGGGACTGATGTATTACCAATCTTTTCCAGATATGATAGTATGCGGGACGTGCTGATGGATTTACAGAACGAGGATCTGCTCAACGACGATCTATATCTCGGTCTTCGACAGCACCGAGTGAGAGGCAAGGAATACGATGACTTTGTGGACAAATTTGTTACTGCCGCCCGAAAACGGTTCCCTAAGGCATTTATTCACTTGTACGCCCTTTGTTTGCCGTTCTGTCTTATAGATTGTCATTCCATCGGCATACTAACAGTCACAGTGAGGACTTTGGTCTACAGAATGCGAGGAGAATACTCGACAAATTCCAACCACAGATACCATGTTTCAACGACGATATCCAGGGAACCGGCTGTGTCACACTAGCCGCCATGATGGCGGCACTGCACGTCAGCAAGATCAAGATGGGAGAAGTACGTGTGGTAATTTTCGGCTCAGGGACAGCCGGCACAGGAATTGCAGATCAAATAGCCGAGTCTATCACAACAGAGGCGCACAAATCCAAGTCAGAGGCATCCAAGCAGATATGGTACGTATGATGTTCCAGGACGAGATGGTAAAACTAAAAGATGATACTAACCAGACTGCTTCATACCATAGGTGTATCGACAAACCCGGTCTCCTCATTAAATCACTCGGCGAGAAATTGACACCTGCCCAGGAATCATTCGCACGAGAAGACGAGGATTGGCCTGCCGATGAGAGTCGTGACTTACTTTCTGTGATCAAGAAGGTTCGTCCACATGTTCTTATTGGAACATCCACGAAACCAAAAGCATTCACGGAGGACATTGTCAGGGAGATGGCTAAGCATGTTGAACGACCGATCATCTTCCCACTCAGTAATCCGACACGCCTTCACGAGGCTGAGCCGAAGGATCTTTACGAGTGGACTGAAGGGCGTGCTCTGGTTGCAACAGGGAGTCCATTTCCTCCTGTTGAATATGGGGGTGTGAAATACGATATTGGTAAGTCCTACCCGAAAGCGAAGTATATATTAAACTTGAACTGACAAGCTCGCTCCTCGTATTAGCGGAATGCAATAACTCAACTTGTTTCCCAGGCATCGGTCTAGGCGCTGTCCTCTCCCGAAACAGGCTCGTATCAAAGAAGATGCTAGTCGCGGCTGTGAAGGCTCTTGGGGCACGAGCTCCTGCCCTCCAAGACTCGAATGAGCCTTTACTTCCTGATGTGGAGGATGTGCGGGATATTAGCGTTGATATTGCCGCTGCTGTGATCAAGTGCTCTATGGATGAAGGTCTCGCTCAGGAAGAAGATATTCCTACTAAAGATTCGGATCTGAGGGAGTGGATTCAGGTGCAGATGTGGGAGGCTATCTATCGGCCTCTGGTTAAGGCTTGAGGATGAGTATTAGGAAGAGGATTTGTAGTAAAAAAATGCAATACACCTCTGGAAGTACAACCCTAAGCTCGAAAACATTGTGTAAGCTTGTAACAAGAAACCCAAAACCTTTGCTTGAAGCGCTATTCGGGGCCTTTGCTCTAGTACTGTGGTACGGAAGATCGGAGAGGAAGTTGATCATATCCAAATTACTCTGGTATCCTTTGCTCGGATGAACGGTTGATAGACCTACACATTTATCTCTCGATGGAGTTGACTACAGAAAGAAAAGAATACGTGATGATAATATGATATGCATAGTATTAAGATTCATAAGATTTTAGCAAAAGCAATAAGACTGAAGTCGTACCCGGAATCGAAAACGCTGCTGATATACCCATGCTTTCCCAACGCCTTCAGATAGCTAGCCACAAATAAGCTGCGGATGTCTTTGTACAGTAAAAGAAAAGAAACCCATCGCTAAAAGAAAAGCAAAAAATAATGCACTCGTCATCCCAAATCCCCTACTCCATAAGCTCGACCGGCGGACGGGAAGTCTTAGGAGGCATCCTCTTAAGAGACATCTCAATCGGGCTCATATCAGCATCCATCTCCGTATCCATATCCACATCCTCAACCGTGAATGTCATATCCTCAACCATAACCGCCGGCAGATTGGGACTGTCGCCGTGGTCTTCAGGTTGATAGATGATCGTGCTGCTCCGACTGCGCTGCTGCGGACCCGGCCATCGGCCAGCTGGGTGTGCGCTTGTCCGATGTGATAGAAACGGGAGTAGCAGGGTCGACGCCGAATGATTCCGCGGGCGCGGGCTGAGTCTGATCGGTCTTCAGCATGGAAAGGGCCTGCGCCAGGTCGGTGGCGTGGACTTCCTTGTTGGGCGGGTCCTCGTTGCGCATGACCCATCCGTGTGGCGGGCTGGGAGGCGGGGAGATGAAGAACAGCTTGTCGACCTGCGGGGCCTCGAGAAGCTTGGGTCGTCCGCCGTCTAGGATAGCTGTCGGCTCGCCGAAGTAGATGCGGGGTCGGACGTTGCGCTCTAGGAGGCGGTTGCCGTCTAGCATCTTGCGGATGGTGGTGGCGTCTTCGGTCGTGTGGAAGGAGCAGACGATGCGGCGCATAGATGGGAGGGGAGAGAAGGAGTTTAGAGGCGCAACAGCTGTGATCAGGGCGCGGATTTCATCCAGAGAGGGGGGCTGGAATAGGATCAGGTCGTTGAGATCGGTGATCAAGAGTGTGTTTGAGGGCGGTGTTGGCTGCGAGAGTGGGGGAGGTTGGCGACATCGATAGACAATGAAGGTCGCGAGGAAGCGCGCGAAGAGCGAGTACTGAAGGTAGAGGCCATAGTTGAAGAAGCCATCGTGGTGGTGAGTGTGTGTGTGTGTGTGTGTGAGTGTGTGTGTGAGTGTGTGTGATGTGTGTGTGTGTGTGTGTGTGTGTGTGTGTGTGTGTGTGTGTGTGTGTGTGTGTGTGTGTGTTGGTGTGTGTGTGTGTGTGTGTTGGTGTGTAGATGTTGGAGATGAGGATGGTGATAAAGGATAAGGGATAAAGGTTGCCACCGGATAAGCCTGAGGCAAATAGCAAATGGCAAATGGCAAATCTCGTTTTTATTCTGTTTCCACTGGTTCAGAGTAAGAATGAAAGAAAAGTCTGGATCTACGCCTTTATTTATTTTCTTGTCTTAACAGACCACTGTGAGGCGCAGCGTCGATGTTACCGTGCACTGCCTCTTAAATTCCACGCATGTTCCTGATCCACCTCCGTTTTCGGCCACTCGGATACCTTCGCTTTAACAGATCTGCCGCCGGCTTCAGATATTATTCTTCATTGTAAATTAAAGCTACGCCACTGCATGCGCCACGTATTGTGTACATAATGTTTATAATGTGTATGTTATGTCTCGAGCAGCCACATCCCGTGACTTTCAACACTTATACTGCGCCCCCTTATTCGTCCAAGCCTCTACTTTCTTCACCTCAGCCTCCCCCTAAATGCAGTTATCATTCTGCCTACGTCCTTGGGCTCTTGGAACCTCCACTGTAGCATCGCCCCCCGCAATATTCCCCGTCCGACTGCGTACCCGAGGGGACGCTATATGAGGCGGGGTGTGGACGTGTTCAACTGGCGAAGCAAGGCAGCCCTATTACTGTAGTTATTTACGGAGTACGGAATACGGAGTATGCCAATGCCCGTTGTGGGTGTTGGTCGTGTTCTATGAACTTTGGGTGACACCTGTCTCTAATGAACAGTGTTTCTAGGGAGGCAGTGTGTCCCAATGGTTATCAAGAGACTAATTCAGTAGTAAATGCAGACTATACTAGTGGTCTCTTGGCTAGCATATCCTGGCCAAGACGTCTCGTGCGGTCGGTTTTCGTATTAATTGCCCCTTGATTGGACACGCCAGCCTGACTTTGGGTCAAAGAGCTCTCTATGTCACCTACATTGGATAGGTCGAGTGCAGCAATAATTAGATATTCTATTGACATAGCCATTTGGCATCAGCTTTCTTTGTGACACATTGTGTCTGAGTCGGTGATGCGAGCATGCTACGTAACTTGTTTGTTTTTCTCCACTAAGTTAACTTATTAAATTGCTTCCTATGTGTAGGGCTGCAGAGACCCATTTTTCCTCCTGGCCTCACTGCGCCTCTTTGGCCAAGAATTGAAGCTGCCTGCCCAGGTAGTCTGTTAGGTCCTCTAGTTGAGGTGTCATTTGTACGTCTTATGTTGCTCTTGGTTGTTCTGGTCGACTTTAGGAAGCGTAAAATCAGTCATTGTAAGCGACTGTAAGCCTCCAAAGTACGTTCTAGGCAAGTTCTAGAGGTGATGAGAAAGCAATTAAGCGCCGCGTTTATAATCACAGTTGCTGCAGCGCGTGTTCTCTGCCCAATCTACTACATAGGAGAAGCGCCCGTCGGGCACTCTTGCAGGATGCATCACATGGCCATGCTTGGTCGGCATCCTGCCGCGCTCACAAAACCCCATGCCAAGAACTGATGTTCTAAAGTTCATGTCCTCTGCCGGTCTTAACCATACTACTTATTACATCCCCGTGTTTTCAAAATCTCGTTGCATAGCCAGCTCATTCGAGCAACGTGCAACATGCTGGTGGTATTGGTACGTGTTGGACTTCCAACTTCGGGCCCAAGATTAACCTTAAATCTAGACTTTGGCATTCCTTGCTTTTATTACTTTTATTGCTTATAGGATATTGTTTGATCCCTTGGCTCAAACTTCCGGGCCAGCTTTTGTGTCTATTTTTCCGGTATAGAGCATCCTTTGAAGGCAGCGTCTATGAAAATGACACCACACTTACACTGGAGACTAGCTTTGGCTACTACGTGCACTCCACAAGCGCAGATGGCATAATAGTATCTATTCTTTACACAAGACTTATGGTTGGGGATCCTCGTATTTTCAAGAGCGTCAGGCTAATTTTATAGGGAATGTCGCTCGCATCGGGCCTACGGAACTCTCCTTTTCAACCATATCTGCCCACAACGCGATATACAGCGGTAAAGCTGGCACCGCTCTCTCAACAGAAGGCTCCTTCATGGCAAAGGTCTTCAATATTACCTTCGGCATCGATATTATGTCTACGAACCCGGACACTGTGCATCATCAAAAAGTGAGGAAAAACATCAACTCGGGCCTGCTGAAACTACGCCACAATGAAGATGCAATCTATAAACTATGCCTCGACCAAATCGATCCTCAGCTAGAGAGGATGCGTGCAAACAGGGAGGATCTGGATCTACCGAAATACTTGAGTGGCTCTTTATGGAAGATATTGGGGCACATTATATTCGGTGAACCAATTGGTGAAGAAGAGAAAAGTAAGCCCAGTTTTCATTTGGAGAAACCATTGATACATACGTACTATCGCTGACAACAACAAGGACAAGTTGATGTCCTAACACCATGGTTTTCCACTGTTGCACCTTATCTAGAAGTCATTACCATATTCTCAGCAATACCGGGTGTTCAATTGATCATCACGCGGCTAATGCGGTTATTCGCATCTTTTACTCAATTTTTTGACATCTCCCAATTCAATCCTTATGCAGGGATCCAACGGTTAGTATTTGGAGTGTCCCTTCGAGAAGTTTACTCATTCAATCTAGTCATATCAACAATCGGGATAGGACTATCACCTCTGTGGCAAACTATATGACTAGCGGTGTCTCTGAGAACAAAAGCTGCCGAGAGATCACTGAGATGGAGCTGAATATCAACTTATGCGTATTCCTGTAAGTTTTCCAGGTCAACTGAGGTGCTTAGTGCTTCGAATGCTTGCTCTAACAAAGGGCAATTAGGCTTGCTGCTTACGAGACAACATCTATGGCACTGTCTTCGATATTTTACTTCCTTCTTAAAGACCCTATTCAGCTGTCTAAGCTCCGAAAAGAGTTGCATGCTTCGTTTGAGGACGTCCAAGCCATAAATGATAAAGAGCTTATGCAGCTTCCATTCTTGAGTGGTTGCATTAATGAGGCTTTGCGACTGCTGCCTCCAGTCAGCGGCAGGTTCCTTGCCCGAACATCTCCGGGATTATATGTTGACGGTATATACGTTCCTAAAGGCGTAAGTGGTTCCAGTGAACTTTTTTGAAGTGGCAACATATTCATGAAGACCTTTAGATACAAATGTCAGTGGACATTTACACGATGCATCGGTCGGCATTGTATTGGACGGAGCCAGACAGATTCTGGCCCGAAAGATGGTCCAAAGCCCTGACAAATGACAACTTCGACGCATTCCGTCCATTTTCAACTGGGCTTTCCGCATGCCCAGGAAGCAATCTGGCCCTCAGGATGACACGTCTCATTGTTGCAAAACTCACATATAGATACTCCTTTGCAATGGTAAACAAAGAATTTGTGTGGGAAAAAGACGCACTGTCTTCCATTATGTGGGCGAAATATAGATTAATTGCTAGTATCAAGAAGGATGAAGAAGCAGCGAAGACATAGAGAAATAGGAGCATGAGAGGGAGTCGCGGGAACGAGAGTGCCAGCGTAGATATCATTGGCGCAGGAGATACTTCTTGTGGAGCTGCCCTTCTCTGAGAACCAGACCACGCCTTGTTGTGTACCTTATGTCGCTATACCCATTCGGTGGGAAAGTCCAAGTTGATGCTAGAGGCTTCTGTTCGCTTCTGACAGCTGTGGCTCTATTTGCATGTGAGGGGAATTTAATTCTGAGGCTCAGAGGTAGCAACTTGTTAAGCTCAGTGTTATTCCACCAGTGCGCTGAATGTAAAGATGTCACCGGAAGGAAAATGTTCAGGTCTTCAATAGTCAAGCGTGCGTGCCGAAAATGGCCTTTAGCACTGTCATCTTTATGCCCCGACCTTGTTGATGCACGGTTCGAGAAAATGCCAAATTCTTAGTAGGGATCTTCGGAATAGTAGCCCTAGTTACGTCTTATAAGAAAACATTAAGCTCAGAAAAAATTCTTATATGGGGAAATGCATTTTGATTCACGCATTAAATTGCCTGGACATTTCTCTATAAAATGATATATTTAAATGTCGGGTTTTACATATAAAAATATTGAGTAATAAAGTATCAAGAAGTGATGAGCCAATAGCTTCCAGAAATGGACATCATCCATGCAAGGGAGAGTGCGGAGTACGGTCTGCCCAGGTCCACGGGTGTATATTAGGGACTGACTACTAAGCGGGGATAACTGCACGCCCAGGTTAAGTCAGGCTTAGATTGGTTTCAGGTATGGACTGAGAGAATCTATTCGTGACTCACGGGAATATGATTGGGATATTGCTGTAGGGCTGTATGTAGTGACTTATTTTCCTCACGAATTGCGCCTCTTTGGCGGACCTGGAATTGAAGCTGCCTAGTCTGTTACATGTATCATTTCTGGTTGAGGAGCTATTTACACATCTAATCTTGGTGTTGGTTGTTCCGGTCGACTTCGTTCTCCTTGCAGGAAGATTAAGCCAATCCAAGAGCATTTGTATAGGCATGTCCCCGGTTTTATGCAGTACTTTACCCTATCAGCGGGTATTTTGCAAAATGTCTATCTGCGATGGTAGTCACTATTGCAATGAACATGCAATTACTGAGTGGGACTTGCATTCTTTTTTTCCAATATTAGCAATGACCTGTCAACGGTTGCATGTGGTACATTCCTCACCGAAAGAAAATAAACACGTCTCTTTTCTATGCATTTTACGATGTGGTTCAAATTAAAGGGCTAGATATCGCGAAAATATCGTGTCCGCCCACATAGTTCTCACCCCAAAATGAGGCATTGGTTACTGAGCCTAGGTGCACTCCTCGCCAGCGGAGGTTCAACCAATGCGGCATTCTGTCGCTGCCAGCCCAGTCAGCCTTGCTGGCCAAGTGAAGCCAATTGGGCTGCCCTGAACTCTTCAGTCGAAGGCAATCTGGTTGCAGTGAAGCCATTCGGATACCCCTGTCATGACCCCAACTTCAATGATGCCGAGTGCACCATCGTAAAGGAGAATACATACAGTTCTTCCTACAGATCATCCCAGCCAGGTTCGAAGCCTTAAATCTCAAACACAGCTTTACTAGTTTTGACTTTGACTTGTACTGATGTATCCAGGTGCCCTGCAATGGGAGAATTGGGAATCATGGCCCGAAGAAGAGGAGCAATGCTACGTCGAGACTGATCAATCAACACCGTGCAAGCAAGGTCGCATATCACTATTCTCTGTCATAGCACAGACGGCAGAACATATCCAGGCGGCTGTCAAGTTCGCAGCCCATCATAATATCAAGCTTGTCATCAGAAATACTGGACATGATTTCCTTGGCCGGTCTTCTGCGCCGCATTCTCTACAGATTTTTACCCATGGTTTCAAAAACATCTCTGTTGCCGATGAATTTGTACCCAAGACACCAGCTGGGACGGCTATGTCGGAGAAGATCAAGGCTGTGACCCTTGGCGCAGGTGTCCAATTACGCGAGATGTACGCGTATCTGGGTTCCAAAGGTCTGATGGTCGTAGGAGGAGCCTCAAACACAGTTGGCGTTGCCGGTGGCTACATACAAGGAGGCGGACATTCATTTCTGGGCTGGATGCACGGAATGGCCAGTGATAACGCGCTCGAGTTCCAAGTTGTTCTCGCAGATGTAAGACTTCCCGAAAGGCAATTTTCCAAGGACATTGCCTGTATTCTGACGCTGACGCTTTGCTAGGGCTCACTCGTATTTGCAAACGCCTATCAAAACATCGATCTTTTCTTTGCATTACGAGGCGGTGGTGGCGGGTCATTCGGCGTGGTTGTCAGCGTGACTGTCAAGGCCTACCCTGATTACCCGGTAGTATACACGATGACGAACTACAGCACGAAGGCTGGTGAGCCATTCTGGAATGGTGTTGACGCTTTTCACAAGCATATTGTTCGTCTCAATGACAATGGTGGTTCGGGCTGGTATGCGATTATCCCCGATTCCAGTTCCGCGACTCCCGGCGTGTCAACATTTTTGACAATGCAAGCATTCGTTAACCAAACAAACACTAAATCCATTGAGGAGCTCATGTCGCCGGTGGTATCAGACCTGAAGAACGCAACGGGGGTTGCACCCTTACATGGCATAGTGGCATTCCCTTCCATGTCGAGCATGTACCTGGCAATGTTCTCAGGCAACGATACAACCGGCCTCCAAACACGTTTGGCATCTCGTCTTGTCTCGCGCTCGTTTTTTGAGTCGGGAAATTCCACGCAGCTCACCAAAGGCCTCGCGGGTCTCAGTTTTGGCCCGGAAGAAGCAGTGGTCGGTGTTGTTACTGGTGGCCAGGTTTCCAGGAACCGTGATATCAAGTCTGGACTTAACCCTGCATGGCGGGATACGTTAGTTCATGTGATTATTGTGCGGTTTATGAGTGCGGAGATGACGTTTGAAGAGCAGGAAGCTGTTGCTTCCAATATCACACAGCATGATGTGCCCATGCTCAGATCTCTTGAGCCAGGGAAAATGGGTGCGTACGGGAACGAGGCTGATGCAGATGAAGTGGATTTCCAGGAATCATTTTGGGGTGAGAATTATCCTCGGTTACGGGGTATCAAGAAATTGAGGGATCCTCGTGATCTGTTTATCGTTCGGAAGGGAGTGGGAAGTGAAAGTTGGGATGATAGTGGACTATGCCGTGTTTCTTAGCCTATGTCGCAGTTTCTGCCCTCACAAAAGAGTTTCATCAACATTTATGCCATTCTAGTTTCTAGGCCAATTGCCAGTTGCCAGTTGCTTTACGTCAATTGCGTAAACACCAAAGCCCTAACCTCCACACTGACCCTAGGGCATACATTATATGAGGCATTTGGCAATGCAAATGATGTATGAGGGGCACCTAAAACACAGTAAATGCTTAGTTAGATTCTTCAATTTCTTCTGATTTCCTGTTTCCACTCGCTTGCGTGTATCCCAGGATAGATAATGGAATTCAGAATGGGGATTCCACTCACATTTCACACTTCCCTCCTTCGAATCAAAGCTCTTGAACAAGAGTACATCTTCAACACCCTGTTTGCTCATATAATACCATTTGCGAGTCTTTTTTGGCTCATACAGTGGATATAAGAGTGTTCCTGTATAGTCGCCGCGAATCATATCGCTTTCGACTAGCTTAGACGTGTCAAGATTTCGTCCGTCACACACAGTCATAGGATGATCTTCAACTGGTCCATTCAGGGGGCGCCACATGCTGGAATTTCTCAAGTCAGTTAAAGCTCAAAATACAAAGTCTTTTATATAGTTTATGAGAGTAAATGGGGGAAATATGGTGGCTAGCTCTCACTTTATCATTTGTACTCGCCCGGAAAGAAGGTGGTGGGCTTCTTCGGGGAGATGATTGCGAATTCGTTCAGTCATAGAGGCCCCAATTTTGTCTTTTGTGAGTAACGTGTCTTAAATTTTGTCAGTAATGAAAACCATGTATTGAATCCAGTATGAATTGAATCTTCTTGGTAACATAATTACGGCAAGAATTGACTTTGATTTACCTATATGAACATATCGGGCAAAACTCAACACATGTTGATTTCTAGTTCGTCGCTCCTTTGCGCTCTTCCTTTTCCGAACCTGTTTATGATAAAAGGTAAGCAGAAGTCAAACTTGGATGTAAAATGCTGTTGCTCACTTTCCAATCAAAGATCAACACCCTATCAACACCCTCGATTTCATTTCTCAAGATTGCCTCACATTCCGGCAGAAAGATGTTTCGAATCTGTTCTGGGTCCCAGTAATCCTTTGGTGTGGTGGACCAGGGCGGAGGGTACCTCCGATACACAAAGCCATTTTCCTCGAGAGTGAACTTCTGATCTTCTTTCATTCCTCTGATATCTTGAATAATCTCGGTATCTTCTCCTTTCTGGAATATTAGGTTATGTGGCTTCTTTTGCTCATTTTTCGTCTTTTTGCGGCCAAATTGGGCAATTCGATATGGTCGAGTCTCGGTGTAGCTGGTTTGCCATTGTAGATATGTCAACTTGGTTTCAATATCTGTCGACGTACTACAAGACATCCAGACAAGGAATCAAGACTATGGGGCAATGTTGGAGCTGGAAAGAACCAATGCAGGGAAAGAGATCGTGGAGAGGAACACAAGGACCTATCAACCCAAAGCACCAACCTCAACACAACCCAAGCAAAGAAAGAATAACATGGATAACAAGATAGTATATGGATTTGGATGCTTTTATATTATATTGTTGAAGCCCTGCTGGGGCCCCTACATGCCGATTCCGGCGGTTACTGCCCAAGTGTAGAAGGGCCCTGTGCCAGCGCCAAGCAATAATGATTCAAAGATCCATGCTTAGCTTAACTATATGAGTCAGTCAATAAGTCAAACTTCCCATATTGAAATAAATATGCAGGGCCTAAGGTTCGGGGACCAAATACGTAAAGTGACTCATCGCACTAGGCCTAGTACAGACCTAGTAGGTAGGGCTAATTGAATGAGGCTGGGGGTTAAGTGGGGCGTGAGACCACCTCAGGAAACATTGTATCTCGGTTATAGAGCTCTCCTGGACCGGGGTATTATCGAAAATCCTTTGAGGTAGTTGCTCTTCTCGGGGAGCGTCCTTCGCAGTACGTGAATAGCGACACCTGCTGCGTTTAAGAAAAGTGGGAAATGAACGAAACCGAAGTTATGCAACAGCTCGGATTCCCAGGCATCATAGTTAATTGCCAGATCCCGTAATATGCAGATACAGTGAACTCATCCGTAGCAGAACAGGGTGCTTTGACTGGCTACGTTCAGGTACTAGTAGTAATGTACAGCCGGAAAGACCTTTCCTGTCAGCTCGCAAATAAATTGTACAGTCTTCGCCGCTTCGTGTATTCAATATTTCAAGATTGTGATCATGGCTAGGATCGGTGAGCGTCTGTAGTACTTAGGTGCCTCTTGTCATCGAGACCGAATCATTCAAGCTTCTCCATTATCAGCCTTCGACTTTATTTTATTTCCTCCCTAGCAGGCCTTATTTAATTAGGCACTACGCATGTCATATTTTGCGATGGCGAAAGACTTCTTTTCGATCATTTTGCCCGAACGTTTCGCAAGCCCAGAGGACCTACCTATTATCGACTGATCCGGCTTCCAGAAGATTCCAAAAGACCCTATCTGTCTTTTATTCGAGGATCATTTCGCAATACGCCATAGCCTTGAGAGGCCGGACGTCTATATCAAGCAGCCCCTGCTCACGGGCTACAACGGGTCAGCATCACTTGGCTTATATTTCCTTCGAGAACGGAGAATTTGCCAGATTTCAATAAACAATTCTCACGAATTTTATCGCCCGCTACCTTGGCTGCATCGCAAAGGACGGCCAAAATTACTGATCATTGTTTCCAAAAGTACACCGAGACGCTCGGCGACCGCATTTTGGACGAGCGCCTGGTTGATATCGAAAGCTCACTCCAGCAAGTCGAGGCTGGCATTGATCACTTTCACACTCACAACTTTATTCACAATGATACTCACCCTGGCAACGTCATGTCCAAAGCACTAGATGACAAGGTGGTGGTATTGATCGGCTTCGATTCCTGCAGTATCCAAGGAAATCCACTCCCAGGGAAACAGGGACAAATGCCCGATGCAGTCTGCGCTGCAGAATTTGAAAATTATGGCTCTTGGTTTGAGGATGCTGCGCGAAAGCCTGGGCCAAGAATGAAAGATGGAGGCCTTTGAGTGCTGACAGGGGCAATGATCAAGGCAACCGATTCAAAAAGAGAGGAGAGACAGAGTAGGAGTGTCAAGAAGGGCCAATGTCCAGAGTTGAAAGATTGCGAGACCAAATACACCTGACTTGCCTCCTTACTATCAAATATCTTGGGGGCATTTGTTTAACTTGACGGCAACTTGAACAACTTGGAAGTACTGCTTCACTGCCAGCTCTTTAGCTTCCATCAACTGCTTTTAATCTATTAACGGCATAATCAATTCTTAAGACTAAGTTGGGAGCTGGCTTTTATTCCCCCGGAATGCTAGTAAATCGAGCTTTTTGGTTTTATTTCACTGGTAACAGATCGCTTTTAGTCCCCGGATGTCCTGAGAAATAGAGCCTTTTGATATTGTTTTACTGGTAACCACGGAATTCGATGGTGTCGAGCTCAGCACCACTTCTGATTCGTTTTTCATGTAATCCTCCTCCTATCCTCGGAAAGGTACAGATAAGGGGCGGGGCGGTCCTTACAGGATTGCTCGAGGTTACTTTTTTGAGTTTCTGAGGGCATTGAGGTCAAATTTCGACCATATTTTCGGATTGCGTTGCGCTTATCTATCGACGGGTATGAACCTTGCAATAATTTGCAATAATTTCATAGGTGATGCAGGACTCAGGCTGGGACTTTATCATTATAGGGAGAAGTCACACAGTCTAACATTGAATCTGTCCGATGGTCATTGTCACTGGGGGGTTATAGTGGTAACATATTTAGCGAGTTAACCAGTTGATTAATGTACCCGGGGGCATAGAAAAGCTTGTTCAGAATTGGACAGTCGATATCGCAGTTCGGGTGGCATACATGGGTGGAAGTGCTACTACGTATTCTGGATCTATAGCCATCTCTGATTTGTAGTGAAATCTCGTCTCCCATTTCCTACAAATCCATTTTTGTATGCCATATATAAGCTCAGTGTCATCTCTAGACCAACACTTACAGGAATTTGGGTCATATTGAGAAGGATCATCTGGACTATTTGGGGTCGTCGTACTTTTTACAGCTGTTACATGTGATGCAGAAATGGATTACCAACGTATAAGAAATCAAGAAACTTCAAATGGGTAAAATAATAAGCGATCTAATCTCAACATTACATTTTAAGTGATCAGTCAACATGAGTACCCCATTCTTGAACAGCCGAACGCAGGGATGAAATACACAACATCCGGCCTGAATGACGTGCCAGCCAATATGATGATTTCCAAGCAACTTCCGAAAAAGCACCTTATCTCCTATGAATAACACTGGCTGCCTCGATACTCGTCGGTTTTGCTTGGAAATATTTAAATCGGACGTGGGATTGTTGTTTCCTACATAAAACCCTCCCCATGGGTACCCAGGAAACACAGCCTCTTCTGGGCGCATCAAGCCACTCCGGTGCAATTTCACAAATTACAATCCAACCACAAGATAATACACATGATGATCTCCCCGCGCCATACCCCGACGCACTGCCAGGAGCGACCTATAGAAAAAGCCTCAACTGGTCAAGCGCATACATATTAGTCGTTTCCCGTGTTATCGGCAGCGGTATTTTCGCTACTCCAGGCTCCATTGTTAAATCCGCCGGAAGTATTGGATTGACTCTCTTAGTATGGCTTGTCGGAACGATATTGTCAGCTTGTGGTATGGCAGTGTCGATGGAGTACGGCTGCATGCTACCTCGGTCAGGAGGGGAAAAGGTAAAAATACCGCTGTAACACACAAGAGATGCATCGGCTAAACTGGAGTGTTGTATATAGGTGTACCTTGAGTATACCTATCCCCGACCGAGGTTTCTTGCCTCGAGCCTCATCGCAGTCCAGGCGGTGCTTCTGGGATTCACGGCCAGCAACTGCATCATTTTCTCGAAGTATATCTTCTTTGCACTTGGTACTGTGCCGACTGAGTCTCAACATAAGGCACTTGCTGTTGGTCTTTTGACGGTCATTACTATCATTCATGGCTGCTTTTTGAAGACGGGGATCTATATCCAGAATATTCTCGGATGGGTGAAGATATTCCTCATTGGTGCAATGTCCTTGACGGGAATCTGGGTAGTATTTCTCCAGTTTTATGGAAATACTGATGACTTCTCTCCAGGAGCAAAGACTGGCAGTCCATTTTCTTGGGATTCAATGTGGGAAGGATCAAATTGGAGCTGGAGCGTGCTTTCGACGGCGTTGTTTAAGGTCTACTACTCCTATGCCGGTCTAAACAACGTGAACAATGTTCTCAATGAAGTGCATGATCCTGTTGGTATAGTAAAGACTGTGTGTCCCACCGCCCTACTGACAGCTGGGGCATTGTATACCCTGGCAAACCTTTCGTACTTTCTCGTTATTCCTTTGGAAGAGATCAAAAACAGCGGAGAATTGGTGGGCGCATTGCTGTTTCAACGATTATTTGGTGATCATATTGGAAAGATTTTCTTCCCGCTGGCCATCGCAATTTCCGCAGCTGGAAATGTGATGGTTGTGACATTTGCCTTAGTATGTTTGTTCCCTCTGGGCCACAAGCTTCAGACTAACGTATACACTATAGGCGCGCGTCAACCAGGAAATAGCACGACAAGGGTTCCTTCCATGGCAGAATGCTCTCTCGTCAACGCGGCCATTTGGCACTCCACTCGGTGGACTGATTGTGCACTATATCCCCTCTACTCTGGTCATATCTCTCCCACCACAAGGCGACGTCTACAACTTTATCCTAGATTTGGAGGGATACCCAGGACAGATCTTTGCATTGTCAGTTACGGTCGGTCTACTTATAGTTCGCTATCGGGAGCCAGATCTTGTGCGGCCCTTTAAGGCTTGGTTGCCGGCTGTCTGGCTACGAGTCGCGGTATGCCTGACTCTGTTGATAACCCCATGGATCCCGCCGCCCAACTGGCAAGGGGACGTCGATTTCTTCTATGCGACCTATGCGATTGTTGGTATTGGAATGTGAGTTTGAAGACATTTTCATAGTTATACATTGGAATATTACTAACTAATGCAGTCTCCTCTTCGGGGTTCTCTATTGGTACATCTGGACGGTGTTGCTGCCTCGCTGGGGAGATTATAAACTCGAGGAAGAGAAGGAAGTACTTGCCGATGGAACCAGCATTATTAAATTGGTTCGTGTATACGGTGGTTAGGAATGTGTGTTGTCGCTTTCAAGAAGTAATATGTACTCGGCTAGAGGGGCAGGCAATAGTCACAGGGGGGTTTCTAAGGCTTGCCTAATTTGCAATTCTTTCGAATATCAATTTTTACCTCTTGTTTCACAGCTGCATACTGTAACTAATCAAATACAGAACTGACTCATACGGACAAATCCATAATGAAACTCGCCGACCCTTCTGCGGCATCAATCAAGCCGATCCCGAGGCCCCTTTGGGTGCCAGCGGAGACTTTCGAACCCTGTTCGGCCCCATAGACTAATCTAAGCGCTCGCCCCGCCAAGCATGGGGGCCGAGTCTGATCTGTTATAAAGACGCTCGTACTTGGATCTTCAAATGTTCTATGTTTTATTAAGAAACAAAATCAATTTAGCCTACTCCAATATATACCTACATAATGCCTCTCCAATTCGACCCAGTCTTCCAAAAGGCTGTAGCGCCCTTGTTGGCAGCTAAAGCCAACGGCCCCCAGCCTGATAGAAGCAACCCACTTTCCATTCGAGCTAGCGTGGAACCTGGTTTTGTGAAGTTGATGACGCTACTCCCTGAAGCTGCCGATGTCAACTATGAAGAACACCAAATCCCAACATATGACGGGCAATCCATTGCTGTATACCGGCACTGGAGAAAAGACCTCGACACAACGACACCACAGCCGGCAATTCTACATTTCCACGGCGGCGGACTGATCATGGGCCGTGCACATATTTTCAAGAAAGCCCAGGATTTACTTGCCCAAAAGTCCGGCGTGCAGGTATTCTCTGTCGACTACAGATTGGCACCTGAGCATCCGTACCCGACGCCCGCAGAAGACGGCTATTCTGCGTTGGTCTGGTTGCAGGAGCACGCAGCTCAGTTCTCAATTGATCCCAAGCGCATCATCACAGTTGGAGAGAGCGCCGGGGGAAACCTGGTAGCCAGCATCAACCTGATGGCTCGGGATCGGAGTCATTCGCCTCCCGTCGCAAAGCAGATGCTGATTTATCCCATGTTGGATGACCGCAACATTGCTCCCATTCCGGCAATGGATGGTCTCCTTATGTGGTTACCTGAAGTAAACATCACTGCTTGGTCTGCTTACCTGGGTGATGATTATGGAACCGATCGCGTGTCACAGTATGCTGCTCCGGCTCGTGCGGCTACTCTCAAGGGTCTTCCGAGTACATACCTGGAGGTTGGCACTTTGGACATGTTCCTTGAGGAGAGTTTGAAGTATATTTCGCGGATTGCTAAGGAGAATATTGAGACGGAGCTTCATGTTTATCCGGCTCTTCCTCACGCATATGATGTGTTTGCGCCTGTCAGTGAGGCAGCGGAGAGGTCCATGGCGGACAGATTGCGGGCTATATTGAGCGTATGATGGGTGCTCGTTTTCGGGAACAATAAATATGTTGTCTTCTCATGGGGTCTCGAGTTTGGCCGTAGATGTAACGTTATATAACCAGAAATGAATTATATTGTTCAGGGCTGAGAAATTGAATTGCATGAATGTGAATCAATATTTTCTGGTAAGCAGCTGTCCCTTTCATCATAAACAAAATGTGCATGCCTTTTAAAGAGCTAACAATGTCGAGCTTCTGTAGATCTATAGAAAGTAGAAGAAGGTCCACTCGGCCCTGCGTTTTTCCTTAAAGCGGTCAGGTGATTCCCGATGAATTTTGTCCGAGAACCATCCCGAGTCACTGAATCTCCCAAGCTTCTCAATTCCACATCTCACCATTCATAATGTTCCAACGATCCATCTTCAGACAGGCTCAGGCCTCCCGCTCCGTCATCTCCTCTTTTTCCCCCGCATCGCAGGCGCTGCGGCGGACAACACAATCGCGTGTGCCGGCGGCTATTCGGGCATTCGCGCCCCAGACCACCCGCTGCTACTCCACAGAGAAGGAGGCAACGGAAGCTCAGAATGGCGAGGCCGAGAATCCCCTCCAGAAGGAGCTTGATGAGAAGAACAAGGAAGTGATCGAGCTGAAGGTTTGTCATTCATCTAAGCTCCACGCCATCCATCCCCAATGCTAAATAATTCCTCTGTAGGACAAGTACCTTCGCTCCGTCGCCGACTTCCGCAACCTCCAGGAGCGCACCAAGCGTGACATGGATGGCGCCCGTAACTTCGCCATTCAGCGTTTCGCCAAGGACCTCCTTGACAGCATTGACAACTTTGACCGCGCCCTGCTGGCCGTGCCCGAGGATAAGCTCTCTGCTGAGAAGACCGATGAGAACAAGGACTTCCTTGAGCTCGTCTCCGGTCTCAAGATGACCCAACACATCCTCCTGAACACCCTGCAGAAGCACGGTCTAGAGCGCTTCGACCCCGGCGAGAAGGTCGAGGGCAAGGCCCAGAAGTTCGACCCTAACCTGCACGAGGCTACCTTCATGGCCAAGGCCGACGGTCTCGAGGATGGAGATGTCATGTTCGTCCAGAGCAAGGGCTTCACCCTTAACGGACGCGTTCTACGGGTGAGTCCCACTGCTATTTCAGTATTGAAGACCATTTTGACTGACGTTCTTCTCTCTGCTAGGCTGCTAAGGTTGGTGTCGTCAAGAACGACTAAATCTCTTCCGACAATACCTTATAATTCTTCACTTCTCCGCCTTTTCCTCACTTCTTTCTTCTCTGTACCATATACCATACATCATGATCACGATAGGGTTTTGTACTCGGATACGGCTGGCTTTTGGACCCGGGAGAAACCTTTCCTTCCTTTCTGCTTGTCTCTTGAATTCGGTTGTATGATACACCTTTGTTGCATGTACCTGGAGGCGTCCGGATTGTCTCGTGTTGGTGGTGTGTTTTCGCTTGTTTCGTGCAATCTGGGTCGCTATCCTCTGCTACCTCTCTCCTCCTCATCTGTACAATATACACCTTCTGGGGCGCTGCCATAGCCTCTGATGTTTTCATGTTTCGTTCTATGGACTATGCTTTATAATGTAGTGCTTCAATAAGGTAGATGCTTGGGTCAGTATACTAGACTCGCGCGAGTATCCAAAAGGCTTTGATTTAATGAGAGGAATGCTATAATTTACAAAATTCACATCTAATAGTAACAGTATAGTACAAGATCTAAGCCAAAATCACCTCAACTCAACACCAAGATCACTGACCAACTTCTCCCGAACCTTCAGATCGATCTCATTAGCTTCCTCATTCGTCAACGTCCTCTCCAAACTGCGATAATTAATCCGATAACACATGCTCTTCCGCGCAGTCTTCGGATGCGTAAACTCATCAATGAGAGTAACATCCTCAACGAGATCCCCACCAACCAACCGAACAATCTCCATAACATCATTCTCATGGAAAGGCACCGCACCCCCAGCAGCACTACCGCCACCAGTCACAGCAGCACCAGGCAACCAGAAAGCAACATCCTTATAGCAAGCCGGATGCTTAGAGAAAGGCTCAAAGCGCGCAATATGCCCAGCCCGGAACTGGGACAGGAACCGCTCATCGCGTGACCAGAACAACCGGATATCAGGGATGTTGAAGAGCAACATGGCAATACGCTCAAGACCAAGGCCAAAAGCCCAGCCAATGCGGTCCGGCACGTCCGAATTGATCAGTAAATCTTGCTTGATCACTCCACAGCCCAGGATCTCCAGCCAGTCCCCTTGCCAGAAGACCTCCAGCTCCCATGACGGGCTCGTGAAGGGGAAGTAAGCCTCCACCCAGCGCACCTTCAACGGCTCAGCCTCGACATCGCCGCCGCTACTAGCCGCCGCGGCTTTACTCGCTTCCGTGAAAATCTTAATAACCATCCTCTCAAGCGAGCGCTTCAAATGCGCAGCCACTGCCTCGACTTCCTCAGCATTGTGATGCTCATTCTGCAAGGGATTGCGCTGGTCATGGATAGTCGGGTTGGGATCCTCGACGACAACATCATGCTTAGGGATCTTCTCCACATCAGCCATGATCTTAGCTGCTGTTTCCTTGGACGCTGCTAGCGGGTCCGTGGCTGGCCGCTTCCACAGCATTGCACCTTCCATCTGGTGGAAGACAGGGTAGTGGCTGCGGTCGATTGCGTCGCGGCGGTAGACATCCGCAATGACAGTGTAACCAACTTCGTCTGGGCGGGTATTTTCATTGCGGGCAATTTGCTGGAAGTAGGCTTGCTGGTGGGCGCTTGTGTGTGTGCGCAGGACGGTCTTGTCGTTGACGTAGTAGGTATCAGTGCGGCTGCGGCCTGGGTGGTCTGCCGGGAAGCCGAGGACGTCGAAATTATGTTTTGTTGAGACGACTGGGTTCTTCTCTGAGTAATTGCCGTAGCTTGGGGCCGGAAATTGGCTTTCGATTAGCTTGCGCGTTATGGCGAGTGGGTGGTTCTCGTCTAGGTAAAGGCGTCGTCCGACGTGGGAGAGGATTGTGTCTGGGGTGTTGGTCCATTGGTCGGTTGGGTAGGTGTCGCCCTCGATGTTGAGGGTTGAGGGTTGCTTTGGTGTTTGAGAGGCTGTGCTCTTTGGTTCGTTTGTTTGGCGGGCTGTGGTTGAGCTCCAATTGCGGGTGAGGGTGATCGACTTCAGCGGGAGGGATCGCGGAATGGCGGTTCGGGGCCGTGTTGAGGCAATTGACCAGCGGCCACTGCTGGCGCGCAGGGCTCGGCCTGTTGCGAACAATCGCATTTTTGGTGGTGAGTCTGGGGGTTGGTCGAGCTTGAAATTGTCTGCGTTTAACGTCTATCAAAACATCTTCGGGCCGGGGAAATTAGTCCCCGAAGTACATTATCATATCTGATGAAGATTAATCTGCACTTCAGACAGGAAACTCAGTGTGCATTTTGAGAATGATCTTAGCATGGAATGGACGCAATACTCCACAACTTTGTCTCTGTCTTAGTCTAGTTCATTGGAAATGCTTTCTTTCACTGTTGATTCTGGCGTTGGGCCTACACATACTATATATTTTGTGAAACCGTCCACTTACTGTCTGCTATTTTACTAGAAATTCAATACAATGTGTCGCATATCTTTGTCCCCTTGGTTAGAACTATATACAGTGCACTAGTAATTTCTTTTTGCTCGGTCTCTCGAACTACAACCAAGGTATATATTTGCGCGCAGCAACTAACGTCAACTTATACTATCAAGAAATATATCAAAGCCCAATTTCAGTTAAATTTCAATAGACCGTGTGTCTACCGTGGGCATCAATACACGCTATACCCTGATCGTCTCACCTAAACTTAGGTTTTGTGGATATCTCATCACCCCTCTACACCCCTCCAGGGCTCGTCCCTCGGTTATCCAACACCCGCAATAAATCCGAAGATCTCCATAGCCGAATAAAGTCCGCAGAGATCAAACGCGGAGACATCAATGGCGATACTCGCGATCGCACCCTCGGTGTCCATTTCAACCACCGAGAAATAGCCGTCTATAGCATTCAGGGACTCGGCGTTGTATGTCCCTTACAGAACGTTTGTTCCATCGGCGCAAAGGAAACGCATAACCGATGCCGTGATTGGCCAGATTATGCAGCCCTCATGAGTCAAATAGATGTGATTGGCCCAGACTGACGGGCCGAGTGGGTCTCGGAGGTCTGATTTGACTCCGTTGGTTTTTGACGAAATTACGTCAAAGTCCGAAAAAAAGAGCCTTACTTCAGCCTCTCCCCCTCCTTTTGTTTTTCTTCTTGTTCATAGGGATCTAAGTCACCATGTCGGACGGCAAGATGTTGGAGGCTCCTGCCCACCGAGTCGTGTCCGTTCAAACGCCCTCAAAACCGAAGCAGATGCATTATCCGTTTTGGTTTGGAGGTTCGGCGTCATGCTTTGCTGCAGGCGTGACGCATCCGCTGGATTTGGGTATGTTGGTTCCTAGCTGATCGCGTTATGCATACTGACATGCTGTTTCTAGTCAAGGTATGTGGCGGCTTTCCGTCCGAGACTGTTCGGTCCTTTGTGGCCACCCTTGGTTTCGAGCCCAGACGCTGATAGATCGCTTGTCGCATAATAGGTCCGGTTACAGACGCGCGCGCCTGATGCGCCGAGAACAATGATTGGCACATTTGGACATATTGTGAAGAATACTGGTTTCACCGGGTTATACAGTGGTGTATGTGCAAAGCTCAAGACCCAGTGCATGGCAGAGGTGCCAGGGCACCAACAATGAAGGGGAAAAGTTGGCTAACAGGGGGCGAATTGGATCTGGAACTATAGCTCTCGGCCGCGCTCCTCCGTCAAATAACCTATTCCACAACTCGATTTGGTATATACGAAGAACTGAAGTCGCGCTTCGCCACGCCCTCAGAAGCGGGCGCCGCACCGAGCATGCTGACCTTGGTTGGCATGGCCTGCGCATCCGGCTTCATCGGTGGTATCGCCGGTAACCCAGCCGATGTGATGAACGTCCGCATGCAATCCGACGCAGCCCTCCCTCCAGCCCAGCGCCGCAACTACCGCCACGCATTCCACGGCCTCGTGCAGATGACCAAGACAGAGGGATTTGGTTCTCTCTTCCGCGGAGTGTGGCCCAACTCCACCCGTGCGATTCTCATGACTGCCTCGCAACTCGCCTCTTACGATACCTTCAAGCGCATGTGTATTGAGAAGGCCGGCATGGCCGATAACCTCGGCACACACTTCACAGCGTCGTTCATGGCTGGGTTCGTGGCTACTACCGTCTGCAGTCCTGTGGATGTGATTAAGACTCGCATTATGAGCGCTTCTCCTGCTGAGAGCCGCGGCCATACCATTGTGGGTCTTCTGCGTGATATCTGTCGCAAGGAAGGCCTTGCGTGGACTTTCCGTGGTTGGGTGCCTAGCTTTATTCGCCTGGGTCCTCACACCATTGCTACCTTCCTCTTCCTTGAGGAGCACAAGAAGCTTTACCGTAAGATGAAGGCTCTATAAAGGTAGAGATACAAGCTGCCATCTCTCTTCGGGCTCTCTTTTCACCATTCGCCATCTCAAAACCTCATTTACGCCTCTGCCCGATCATTTCTCGGTATATACGACTTTTCCCATCTTTTGTTATTTTCTGTTTGGGTGGTGCACTTTTGGGATTTACGAGCAACTCTTTGGCTTGTATATAGCTAGCATTCTTTGGGTGTCTCTTTCATTAGAGACTTGAGTGATGGTCACGGTGAGTCGTACAACACCTGCCTTGAACATGGCCTACCTGTACAGGATGTGGTGTATACATTTTGCTGGGAGACTGGGATCATATAGAATTAGATACACACTGAATCGCACTTAAAGCATTTCCGCAAGGACAACTGTTTCCTGAGTGGTCTTAATTTGCGATTGTAAGCCATGGCTGGCACAACAATGTCTACAAAGACAGAGAAACTACCCTAATTTAGTAAGACAAGCACCAGCTAACAATAAGTGTCTTTGCAATACGGCCAGTCTATAGACATCCTTTCTTGCCTTGATGGACAAAATGACCTAGGAAGATAGGGACTGTATCCCGCGTGACCCAGTAGAGTACACTGGAACTTGACGATACATAAAATTGACACAGCTCATTTAACCAACCCAAAATGCTCGTTGGCTATCTATTTGTCGAGGTGAGCAGGGAAGTTGCCAGCCTCTGTCATGAATCGTTAGCATGAATGAAAGCAAAATCAGGCGATTCAATACGTACCACGCTGAGCGTCCCAACGGTCGGTCCAGGCCTTGGGGCACAGAGAGCGGAAGGCGTGATAGAACTGCAGAAAGACAGGTTAGATATCACTGTGTTTCCATTTGAATATTGCCTGACATACCTGCTTGCAGGGGCGGAAATCCTCGCCCTTGGCAGTGGTGCACTTGTAGTAGTCGACATAGTTCTGCCAGCAGTGCTTGGTCCTAACAAGGGAACGAAAGTTAGTAATCATATATTATCGAACGGGGACGAAATCACATACTGGTTCTGCTGGGGGAAACGGGCGTCGTAGCCTACGATTCAATCAAAAATTGTCAATTTCACCATCCACCAGCCGATCGGGGGTTAACAGTCCAAACGCATCCTCGAAGCGAAGCAAGCGGACAGGATTCGGATATATACGCACCAGCTGCAATTAAATTAGCCATTGACTCTTAATTTGGGCGTCTGGCCCCGGTTTCGTGGGAGAGGGGAGAGAACGTACCAGTCACGAACTTGAAGGGCTTTGTCTCGAGAACTTCATCGGGGTCGGCTTCCGGAATGGCACCCATATTTGCGATGTGTAGCTTCAGAAGAAACAACACACGAGAAAAAGAATTGGAGTGGTATGATCAGGAGGAGGGGAGAAAGTGAGCCGGGAAGAGCGACGTTGGGTGATTGAAGCTGTGAAGTGCCGGGTATGACCGCGGGCGGTCAAGCGAGAGCCACTGAGCGTTCTCGCTTTTACACCCGAGCCAGTCACGTTTCTGGAAAGCTGCCCGTCCAACCTCCTCATCCCACTACTTCTCTTGCTTGCACTTCGTCTAGCAACTCACTCTCGCCATGTATCCTACTCGCATGCTGCGCATGCAGCCCACACGGGCCTTTGCCTTTGCTTCCCCGGTATGTTCCTTTCTCCCTCGGCTGAGGCGTGATCATACGATCGGTTCGGTTACTAACTCCTGGCTACAGAAGGAGCCTCACAGCGGTATGAATCTCCTGGATCACTAGATCTGATGATAAACGGAGCTATATAGACTGGCTTCGCGACCATTTCGTGGCAATTGAACTAACCCTGTGTTTACAGCGCACACCATCTCCCAGCGTCTGCGCCAGGTCAAGAGAATCCCCCAGAATTGCTCCCCATCGGTATGTCGTACTACCTTTGCTACAAGTCGGGACGAATAATCAATCTAACATTCTTTTGACATTTAGGATTCGTCCTCGCGTATGTCTAAACTTATCTTATACGATTTCCCGCTCAATCCCGGAGCCCATACCCGAATTTTCTCCTATCTGCTCTGCCGAACAACTCAGCTTGTGTGCGATGCTAACTGCCATGATTCTAGTGTTGCCGTCGGCGCTGCCATCTACTCTTGCGGCAAGAAGCTCATGACCGACAAGACCCTGCGTCTCTACCGCAACAGCCCCGAGAGCCGTGAGCACTAAATGTACCATCATGTTTCTTTGAGCTCCTCAATGCGATTCGCAGCTTTTTGGAATTCTGCCGCTTGTATTGTTGATTAGGAGAATGTGAAGCCGCTGAGCATAATTTGAGCAAAGCAGCGGAGACAAAAAAGAACGGGCTCGGGTTCGGGAGCCCGTGTACATATTCCGACTTCGCGAGCCTGGTTCCTGATGATGTACTTGTGACAAATAGTACTGTCGTGTTTTGGATTTATGCTTTTTTGTTTGTCATTTTCGTCGTAGCTATCGTAAGGTGTAGCATGCTTCACTCGGGCTTTGGCCCGGCAACATCTAGCTGTTCCAAGCCCTGCATCGGGTCTTGCGGACGACCGCTGGCAGCTTGCGCCTCTTCGGCAGCTTCCCGGTCTTCTTCGCTTACTGCATGCTTGGCCAAATAGCCCTCCTGTAGACAATGGGGTTAGTTCCGAATGCGACCAGATAAAATTGAGTCCTACGCACCTGTTCCCAGATTGCGGTCTTGCTGCCTAATCCCTCGTTGGCATCCTTCTGCGGCTTTGCTTGAGCAACCTTGATAGTGCGTCCGTAAATCTCGCTGCCGTCCATGTTTTCGATTGCCTCTTTGGCATCTAGTGGTAGATCAAACTCGACATATCCATATCCACGGTGAAGGTCGGTGGAGTTCGGCTGATCTGGCTTGGGCAGCGAAATATCGACAACTTCGCCAAATGGAACGAATGCTTCTGCAAGAGTATGCGCAGTTACGGACTGGTCAAGACCTCCGACGTAGACGGTGCTCTTCAACCGAGTGGTTTCGCTCATGGTGTCCAGTTCCGCTCAGGTTCAACTGGTGGGAATCTCAGATATAGGGGGAAATGCGACGGATTTCGAGGTTGCTGGAGATGAAAAGAACGTAGCGCGTGCAATTAAAGCAGGATCTTATGTTCAAGACTCCTTCACCCAGAGCGGAACAGATATCACGTGCAGCTCAAGCCTCGGGGGTGTTTTGGCGAGTCCCAAAGTGGTCTAGCGCGAGTTCCCCGGTCCCTCCAAGTCCAGGAGGCCACTTGGTTTACTACTATACTTGGGACCTCTAGAACATCACCCCGTTGTCAATTATTCATAGGGGGTGATTCTTGATCCTTTCCTTTATTTAAGCTCTCGTTTCCTTTTCTTTCCTTTGATCTATTGGCCTCGATCATCTGCAAAACATACCTCCCATACCATCATCATGGTGCGTCTGAGGGAAATCCCAAGGACGGCCACCTTCGCCTGGTCGCCCGGGGCCGCATCGCCATTGATCGCCACCGGAACCCGCGCTGGGGCTGTCGATGCCGACTTCTCCAACAAGACATGTCTCGAGCTGTGGGATCTGGGTCTCGACCGCGAGGACGCGAGCGAGGAGCTGCAGCCGCTAGCGAAGATCGATACGGACGCTGGGTATGATTGTCATCCAGGACTTGACGGGGAGCAGTCTGCTGATCGAATACTGTGTCTAGCTTCAACGATCTCGCCTGGACTACATCCGAGGACAGCAAACGGGGTGTCATTGCGGGCGGTTTGGAGAACGGATCGTTGGATCTATGGAACGCCGATAAGCTACTTGCTGGATCTAGGTTGGTGGAACTTCTATGCCAAATAATCATCCGGTCTTGCTAACCGACTTCCCAGCGATGCTTTGATGTCAAGAACCACCAAACACAGCGGCGCCATCAAGGCCCTCCAGTTCAATCCCAAACACTCGAACCTTCTCGCCACCGGTGGTGCAAAGGGAGAGCTATTCATCTCGGACCTAAACAACCTCGAGAACCCATTTCGCTTGGGTAACAACGCCGCCCGAACAGATGACATCGACTGTTTGGACTGGAACAAGAAGGTTCCTCATATTTTGGTTACCGGTAGTAGCGCCGGTTTTGTCACAGTCTGGGATGTCAAGACCAAGAAAGAAAGTCTGACATTGAACAACATGGGCCGGAAAGCTGTCAGCGCAGTCGCATGGGACCCTGAGAAGGTAGATATCACTATGCTTCTCATCGATGCTTTACTAGTCTAGCTAACAAATTGTGTTTAGCCCACTAAGCTCATCACATCGACACCGCTTGAGTCAGACCCATACCTTTATGTCTGGGATCTGCGCAACTCCCATGCCCCCGAGCGGGTATGTTTACTGCCCATCCTCAAGGCGTCGGATGCTAATATGCTTTCTACAGACACTCAAGGGCCACGAGTCAGGTGTTCTTTCCCTTTCATGGTGTGATCATGACCCAAGCCTTCTTCTTTCTTCCGGTAAGGATAACCGCAACATCTGCTGGAACCCGCAGACCGGTCAGGCCTACGGAGAGTTCCCCGTAGTCACGAACTGGACCTTCCAGACTCGCTGGAACCCTCACAACCCGAACTTCTTTGCCACCGCCTCGTTCGATGGAAGGATCTCGGTCCAGACCCTGCAGAACACGAAGACCGACAATGCTCAGGCTATTGCCGACCACAACCAAGCCTTGGACGGCGAAGACTTCTTCAACAAGGCCCAAACACAGCCTCAAGTCTCCAAATTCACTCTCCCCAAGGCCCCTCGCTGGCTCGAACGGCCATGCGGTGCCACCTTTGGCTTTGGTGGCCGGGTAGTTTCTTTTGGCCTTAATGAGAAGGACTCTCGTGTGTCCAAGATCAAGATTACGCCTTTCGAGGTCGATGAGAGCGTTGGAAATGCCACGGAAGCGTTCGAGGACGCTCTGAAGCAGGGTGACCTTAAGACACTTTGTGAGATTCGGGCCACAGATGCCTCCAGTGAAGAAGAAAAGGCAGACTGGAAGGTGATGCAGGCTTTGATCTCCGCCAACCCACGCAAGGATTTGGTCGAGTACTTGGGCTTCCAGGATCAGGCTGCTGATGAGGCTGCTGATAGCCTCGCCAAGCTTGGTCTGGACAAGAAGGAAGGCGAGGAGGCCAATGGAGTCGCCGAGAAGCCGACGGGAGCTAAGAAGCACAAGCGCCTGCAATCTATGTTTGAGCCCAACCCCGAGGAGGACAGCTTCCTGTCTGAACTGGCTGCTTCCAAGGGTGCCCAAACCAACAACCCCTTCCAGATCTTCAATGGATCAGAGACTGAGGCAGAGCAGCAGATCACTCGTGCTCTTCTTCTCGGTGAATTCGAGAAGGCTTTGGATGTTGCGCTCCGCGAGGATCGCATGTCTGACGCATTCATGATTGCCATCTGTGGTGGTCCCAAGTGCGTCGAGAAGGCTCAGGAACACTACTTCTCTAAGCAGGCCGGTGGCCCTAACTATATGCGTCTGCTCGCGTCTATTGTGGGTAAGAACCTCTGGGATGTTGTACACAACGCGGATCTGTCCAACTGGAAGGAGGTTATGGCTGCCCTGTGCACATTTGCCGACGAGAAGGAATTCCCTGATCTCTGCGATGTCCTTGGTGACCGCCTTCTTGAACAAGTTCAGGGCACAGAGGATAAGAGTGCCCGCAAGGATGCCTCTTTCTGTTTCTTGGCTGGCTCGAAGCTTGAGAAGGTTGTCGCCATCTGGGTCGATGAACTTCGCGAGAACGAGCAGAAAGGAATTGAGACCAATGCCAACGGCTCCGGCTTCTCCATTCACGTCCGCGCTCTGCAGGGTTTGATTGAGAAGGTTACTATCTTCCGTCAAGTCACCAAGTTCCAGGATACGGAACGGTCCAAGGACTCCGAGTGGCGCTTGAGTGTCTTGTACGACAAGTACGTCGAATATGCCGATGTTGTCGCTACCCACGGACGCCTGCAAATTGCTCAAAAGTACCTCGACCTTGTCCCTGAGAAGCACCCCGAGGCTGAACTGGCCCGCAACCGTATCAGGCTAGCCACGAGACAGGCACCGCAGAAGGCGCAGGCCGCTGTTGGAGCGAAGTCCGCCTTTAAGCCCCTCCCGCAACAGCCCAACATTTACCAGCCGCAGCAAACCAATCTTGCTTCCCCTGCTGCCCCCTCAGTCCCTCATCCCAACGCCTTTGCTCCCGCTGCGCCCGCCATCACGCAGCCTGCGAACCCTTATGCCCCTCAGACGACTGTTTCGCCATCCCAGCCGGCCAACCCCTATGCTGCTATTCCTAGCGGAGGAGCATACGCACCCGCGACTGGTTATCAGTCAACTCAGGGCATGAGACCCACAGGCTATGGCCCTCCATCTGCATTTGGTGGACAGCCTGCAGGTGCTGGGGTCCCTCCCCCTCCCCGTGCATCTAACCAGTCGCCGGCCAACCCTCCCATCACAACATACACCACGGCTACCGGCCTTCCTGCATGGAACGATTTGCCTGAGGGCTTCGCAAAGGCTCCCACACCCCGCCGCTCAACCCCTGCCGCTACCGCTGCACCCATCGCCTCTCCGTTCCCCCACCAGTCGCCGACTCTGAGCCAAGGACCTCCCCTACTGGGCCCCCTCCGGTTGGCGCTCCCCGAGCACCATCTGTGCCCCCTCCACCTAAGGTGGGACAAGCGCCTCCCCCGCGTATGATGTCGCCGCCATCTGCTGTCCCGCCTGTTTCCCATATCCCCGGGCCTTCCCCGCCGCCTCCCAACCCGTACGCGAGTCTCCCGCAGTCACCGCCGATGGGCTCTTCGGGATCCACTATGGCACCTCCGGCGTCGATCCCTCGTGGACCGTCACCCTACAATGCTCCCCCTAGCATGCCGCCACCAACCAACCGGTACGCACCGAGCCCTGCTTCTCAGGCCGCAAGCCCGCAACTGCAGAACCGTGGCCCAGTGCCTCCCCCTCCCCAGGGAGCTGCCTCTCCATATGCCACCCAGGCGGTCTCACAAACACCGCCAGTGAACCCATATGCGCCTAGTACGCCTATCGCGACCCAGCCTCCTCCTATGGCCCAGGCAGTCCCTCCGCCACCCCAGGTGTCCCGGCCCAGTACAGCCCAGTCGCAGCGTGCGGCTCCCCCGGCTCCCAAATACCGTAAGTCGCTTCCAATTGAGTACTACAAGCGTAGTAAACTGACATTTCCCCAGCCCCCGGTGACCGTTCCCATATCCCTGCCAACGCACAGCCTATCTTCGAGATACTCTCGGCAGATATGGCGCGCGTCAAGTCCCGAGCCCCCGCGGCGTTCAAGGTCCAGGTCGACGATGCTGAGCGCCGCTTGAACATCCTCTTTGACCATTTGAACAACGAGGACCTGCTCAAGCCCAACACCATCGAGGATATGAAGAACCTGGCTGGCGCAATCCAGGCCCGTGATTATGCCGCCGCTCAATCCATTCAGGTGGCCATCATTACCAACCGGAATGATGAATGTGGCAATTGGATGGTGAGTCAACCTTAACTTTACCCCTTCTGATATGGATTGACAACTAACATCTATACTTCTAGGTCGGTGTGAAGCGTCTGATTAGCATGAGCAAGGCTACCCCTGGTGAATGATTTCTTGAATTCCCTGTCAAGCGAAGGAAAGGTGAAGGGCTTGGTATATCTTGAATGATTGTGTCTGGTCTTGTTCGCCTTTTGTTTCGCTCTACTTCAGCGCTGTTCTAACTTCTCTTCTCTTCCTTGTCCATTTTATAATTAATGTCTGCGTATCTTTTTTCTACCATTTCTGTTCTCCCCTGAGGCATAAGTCTGATCAGTTCTTCTCGTGTCATGAGCAAAACAAAACTTCCAAGTGATTCCTATTTGTGGCTGGTAACTTCCATTAGAGAATGCCATTCCGTTTAGATTGCCAGATAGATATGATTCGAATGAGGTATAGATCTCACTACTTTTTGCACACTGAGTAAAACGATGGTAGGTATATCCAAAAGGCCCCTGCCAACATATGAATAGATAGTGTTTGAAATAAAAAGAAAAAAGATAGACATAGCATGTCCTGGTTTCGATCCAGGGTCTGGTTGACCGTTAGTTGGATGAATCGAGTAATTGACGGAGTCGGTGAAACATACCCTCCGGGTTATGAGCCCCTGTGTAATTGGTTAGTGGAGGTTCTATTGTGGGTCCAGACATTGGACACTTACGGCGCTCTTCCCCTGAGCTAACATGCTGGGATTGGTGATATTCTTCGCTGATTTTGACACTATGAGGGAGCTACCATTATTGGTCACGTGCCTTACTTAAAATACGTTAGGTTAGGGTTAGTATGCTTGTTTAGGTGTTCAATGTATTCTAGGTTAAATCGCATGTAAAGTATATCACTTGGTGATACTGTACTTCAATTTACCGAGGCCACAGGTGGATATAGGCAGCTAGCCTTTTAAAGGCACGTTCCCTTTCGACTAGTAAATCACGCTCCTAGACGGTGGTAATAGCGCTTGGAAGTCTAATCAATTTCAGCATGCTTGTTTTCCCTACGTAGAGGCTGTCTATCTGGTCCACATAAGAGTATTCTCTAGCTCTAATTTCAATCAACTTTAACTTCCTCGGCTCCCTGGACTTCTTTTCCATGGCAGAGTAACTTAATAGCTACCCTAATTGCTATCCTACTATCGACACACTATAAGCTAAAGGCCCATGATCCTGAAATACAGCTGTGATCTGCGTGCACACACGCCTATTTCCTTGTGGGCATTGGCTTTTCCCCAGCCTCGTCCTGTCCAAGCTGTGCCCATCTTGCCAGCCATTCAATTCCCTCTGCGTGTAAATGTTCGTCAAACTTGTTAAGATGCCCAGGTGAGGACGCTTGATATCGGAAGCGGTGGTTTCTCTCATAATGCGTTCGCAGCTTTGTGGGCTGTGAATATCGTTTGAAGTGTTCGCACTTAGGATATCTACAAAAAGCTCTCCTTTGTACACGATGTCTTTTTCCATGCCGTCAAGATTGCCAGGATTAAGTTCTAGACGGGGGAGATGTTTGGCGTGCCTCTCTGTGAGTTGATAATAAGAAAGTATTCCATTGTCGGAGCCTTTAGGCAGAGACTCTGGGGGTAGGAACCGGACTTTGCTTCCTCTTCGACAGCGCTTTAGTTCCTTGGCTGGAGGCTCTTGCTTGATCAATGACTGCTGGTCAAGAGAGGGTTGCACGTCATTCAGGCACACTTGGTCCGCTGTTGGTTCGTGTTTGGACAGATACGGCTGATGAAACACAGTTTCACGGGTCAAAGACTGTGGGGTCCGGTTCTGGGGGCACGTCTCTCTCGCATGTCGATCCCTGTGGTCCTTCCGCGAGAATAGATACCCACAGAAAGTGCATCGCAGATGCATTTCAGGATTTTCGTGTTGCTCGTGCTTGTGATGCATGTGCCGGTTAAGGTCAATAGAAGTCGGAAATGGGATATTGCAGTCGCCACAAATGTGTTTCGATAAATTGCGGGACTCCGGTTGCTCGTTTCTGACGTTGGTCAGCGCACGCAACTCGGTCGATACAACAGAAATATCATCTTTCATTAGAGAGATAGCGCTAAATCTCCGAATGAACAAAGCGGTCGAATCTTTGAGAGAGAAGCCACTGCCCAGGTCCTCGATATCAAACTCTATTTCACCTCTGAAGACTGAGCAGACCTTCGCGACATTAACTTCGAAGAATTTCTTTTGCTGCCAGGTGGACTCCTGGGAATAGATTCGGAGCGTAATACGCTCTGCCCAGTGAGAAAAGAGGTTGTAGAAACTCATTCGATCAGTCATTAGCCCATCCCAGCCATTGACGACTATGAACAGCTCTCCCTCATATTCTTCAACCTCATTGTGTAGGCTGGCAAAAAAGACGATACCTCTCCGGTTGGCCGCAAAGGGGTATTTGATGACTGAACAAAGGTAAGAAAGTGGCATTCGGATTGAACTTTGCCGTAAGCCCTCTCATAGAAAAGCTTAGTCCACTCTAGACTCCAGAGAAGGTAGTCGTCTTTTTCCATGCGACTTCCACTAGATGATCGGGCCACAAGTGCGACGATTTGTTTTTTTGCGGGGATGTTGATAGCAATTTCCAAAAATTGGCCTCGAACTTGATCCATCGAAATAGCTTCCTTCGACTCCCAATCCGCATTGGGATACCACTGTTCCAAGTCGGGATGGGAATGAACTGCTTCAAGGAACTGCCAATATTGAACAATTTTGGGGATTTCGGTATCTAATGCCATCAAATCTGCTTGGGTGCGATTGTATGCCTGATTCCAGTGATCAAGGAACTCAGTCGCCGTGAGACCAGGTGTGTACATGCAGCGAATCCACCTGCTCCATGCCTCAGAATCTAGTTCTTGGCTGGTAAAGCTGCATGAAGCTGGTATGGTTTCATCCAGACTGCGTGACGGTTGTTGTTTTGATTTTTCGGGTGCCATGTTGGGAAACCAAGGCAATGGGGATAAGAAAGACAAAAACAAAAGGTTGTGGCGGAAGATGAAGCTACTTTAAGAAAAGTGATTATTAGAGCAATAGGCGAATGTGACTAGAATCATGATTACCTCTTTAGAATATGTGTCCTTCTTCGTTGGCTTTGGATCGGTTCAGATGCTGTTGAAGCTCCAGAAACGAAGGGACCAGTGATACAGGTACATCTTTCCCGTACTTTGCAGGATCCCTCGAACCTAGTATCTCGGTCTTTTGTTCTTGCTCCTGTATTCCAGCGCCCTAGATGAACACTCATTTCGTATTTCTGTTGTCTAGTGTAGTCAGATCTGTTATCATTCGTACGCTGATCTTATAGTGCATGGCATCACATCTTCAACGCCAATGTTGAGGATCTTACGTTCAATTCGAGCAACATGGCTCACTGATACGCCAGGGGCATTATCGGCGAGAGAGTACCGCTCTATATCGTATCGTAGCTCGCCCGACTTGTCTAATATTCGTAATAGCTAAACTAGTATACCCTAACACCCTACTATGATTTGATAGAATCTAACTGTCAAATATATGTTGTTAGCTGATATAGCTAAATTACAGCGGTATTTATTGTAATCTTATAGGAAATATCGTATATTAGATCCTCGTAAATACAATCCATTATCATAAGAGTAAGATATCACGAGCTTAGTAGTAAGTCAAATCAATGATAGCTGTCGAGTTATGAAGTTGTAAAATATCGCATTTACCATGGTGTTCTGACTGCGGCGCTCGCATGCCATATAGAAGATCCAAGGTCTACGTCATTTAGGGAGTAGGTGAAACAGCCAAATTTCATCACTTGAAGTTGATCCTCCAAGAGTAAAAACTAGTTGTCAGAAATGCTAGGGTTGACAAAAAAAAAAGAAAAAGAAAAAAAGATAGACATAGCATGTCCTGGTTTCGATCCAGGGTCCTATTGTCTGTTAGGATCGCTGAATGCGGTAATTGATGGAGTCGGTGAAACGTACCTCCGGGTTATGAGCCCCTGCATGATTGGTTAATTTAGGTTCAATTGTGGGTCTTGACAAAGTAACTTACGGCGCTCTTCCCCTGAGCTAACATGCTGGGATGGGTTAGCGTTGTTCTCGTTAATGACCACATAAACGATGTCTGCCATTTCTTGACGCTAGAGGCTCTCTCTATGCAATGTAGGTTGTTGTAGCACCTTGTATATCCTGTCAAGAACAAAAGGGGATTCGACGCATGAAATCGTCGATTTGGAAATACTGGTACATAATACCATTTCTAAACTGTCTAGATACTCGTAACACATTATTTTGTCTCACCAGAGAAACGCCATGTATAATGAACACGAAGAACAGCCACATTAAAATTAGAATAACAACTCCAAGACCTCAGCTCGATGCACAAATCCACTCGCCGCATCTTCAAACGCCTTCAACGCTTCAGACTGATTGTTCATCAACGCAACAACCCCAGTATCGATCCCGATTTCTTGAGACTCATGTCCCGGCCGAGTGAAATAATACTTGCCCTGATGCCAAGACCATTTCCTGAGATAGGCCTGGAGGTCCGTAGAAGCGAGGGAGTGAGCCGTGCGGAAAAGGTCCGATTTCCTGCTAGCTGAAGTATCTGGTGCGTCCGGGAACGCGATGAAGGCATCGCTCGGCAGTGACCCTACACTTAAATCCGTACTGTGTAGGTGTGCCATTACAGCATTGGTGAAATCGCGGAACCACTCGATGAGCGGGAAGATTTCCTCTCCGGAACCCGTCGCCCGGTTGACGTAGTCTACTACTGGGAGAGCAGAGGAGATCATGTCCATGAACACGGCGAGCATTGCTAGAGTTGCCGGGCTTGCCAGGCGGTGGCGACGGTTTTTGAGGCTGGACAGTGCTTGGCTGGATACTTGGAACACAACGTTGATCATTTCGACGACTGATGACACACAAGCTGGGTCCAGGGTATCCAGGTTGCAGATCAAGTCGTCGAATACGAGCGTGATGGTCTGGATGATGGGACGGCTGAGCAGCCACGCAGCGCGGTTGCCAAGGGCTTCTTCGAGGTACGCTGGAAAGACACACTGCAGGAGAGTGGCACGGAGGGTGGGCTTATCTGAATTACCGGCTTCGTAGATGTTCTTCATCGATGTGTGGATTTGATCGACCAGGTAGTCCTGTTGGCCATCGATGACGGCGCGTTCGGAAATGCTTTGAATGAACCCGGTCAGAGTTTGAATTTCTGAGCTGGACGACAGCTTCGGTTCGTAACGTTTCAGCTTGGCAACGATGTAGCGTGGGTCATTAGATGGTAAGGGGAATGAGGCAGGGTCTGTGAAGAAGGGGTCTATGGGCTTGATATCGCTTGTGTGTTGCTGAAGAAAGCCGATGACGCTATGCACGAAGCTGACATATGCTCCTTGAGCGGCTTGTGCTGTCCCGTTGCCTAGTTCTCGGTAGTTGTCTTTCATTGAAGTCATCACTCGCTGGAGTATCTCAGAATACTCTTGTTTTGTCACTGAGAAGTTCCGACTGCCGGAGAGCTCCATGTTTTGAAGCTGCTCGCGCATATTGGATGATAGGCTTGAAAGCAGAGAGAGTCTCCGGGAACTGATCTCCTCCAGTGTGATCGTATACCGGTCCTTTTTATTCTTGGAGAACGGAAGATTCCCAAGCAAAGGATCTTTGGGGCTTTCGTTCAGAAGGGCCTCTGTAAGCCGATGTTGAAACTTCAGCATTGAAGAACGCTCAACCAGCGATGTCATCCACATGGTCATAACTTGGATACGGCAATCCGAAACAATTTGCGAATCCTTCTCGATACAAGCGGCGAGGAACTGTGGAGCGAACTTTCTTGTTTGAACCGTCTGTCGAAGCCGTGTCCAGGAATCATCACCGAATTCACTTAGATAGTTGTCCCAGTTCCGAAGTCTATGGCGAACAAGAACCTGCGCGATTGAGGTCCAACAATCCACCACGCTGAGGAGGATGGCATCTTCCGGACAGTGGTCCTCACCAAAGCAGTCAGAAACGAGACGGGACACAATTGGATGGAAATCCCTCTCTACATGCTCCACAGCTTCGCTCGGAGAAGTCTGCTGTTCCCAAACAGCCTCAATAGCAGCCCAGTCCCCAAACTCTTGACTATCCTCATCAATAGCCACTGCCGCGGGAGCCTCTGCTACCGATGCAGCAGGAACATCCTTCTGGGTGTACAGCACTAGCACCTGCAAAGCCTCAGATACAACGACGTTCACCCGTGGAAGTTTTGGGTTGAAGAGCGCGAGAATCGAGGCAAAAGGCGTCTTCAGAACCAGCCTATGCGCATGCTCCATTTTGGGAGCGAGTTCGACAGCAGTACGCAGCCCAGCAAGCGCTGTGCTCAACAGGGTCTCGATCTGCCGCTGATTTTGGGAGATTGTGCGTTCGATAAGCTGCTGGGAAACCCGATTGTCGCCAGTACTTTGAGACTCGATCTCTTTGCGAGCGTATGAATGTTGTTGTTGTAGCTCTGTTACGAAATAGCCATACCAGTCACCGAACGGATCGAGGCCGGAAACATCCTCATCTGTGGAAAGTTTGAATCGAACAAGTCGGGACCAAGAACGTAAACTGATACTGCAGGCTTCTCGGTGTGAGGTGGCAGGGTGAACCAGATTGCGTATTGTTTCCAGTCGGGGACGACACCCATCAGGAACAGCCCAGTACAGGGTACTCAGGAGGTCATGGTGATTTCTTAGTGCGTCGAGGTCCTCGTGTCGCAATGGTTGCTCTTTTGGGTACACGCGGCCATGATTAGGTAGTAGGCGCCAGGCAAAGTTTCGAATCTTTTTCTTGTCATATCTCTTCGCGAGAAAGCGTAGACCACTCGCTATGATCTTGAGGAATGTGTGAAAGCACGGTTCTCCAACTCGGGCGTCCAGAGATGGATTGCCATCAAGTTCATCGAGGAAAGAAGGCGACCCACGAGCTTCCTCGAGCTTCAGATTGTATAGAGTGTTTTTCGCGAAGAAGTCAAAAAGTGTGTCCAAGATAGGTTTGCATTCTCGCCACCCCCAGGAATTGATGAGACGGTGACACCGGTGGAAGAGGGTTCGACAGTAGCCGTTGTATGAGAAAGGCTGGGTCATAGAGTTCGCCTCGGAGTGATCCAGAGCAGGAGAAAGAAGTCTTTGGACCAATCTCCAGTTATCATGGACAACTGTCAGTTGGTATCCGTTCTGCCCAATCCCGAGCTGATCTATCTCGTTGAGCGGCAAGACCGTGAACAGGCCACGCCATCCATCCTCCAGGCTACTAACATCCTTTTCATTGCGAATGACATTACCGTTGAAGGTCTCTAATTGCAGTTCTTCAAAACAGCCCCTGTATTGCTCTGAGCTGCGCAGCAGGTGTTTGATCACAACGTAAGCCTCCACAGATGGGTATTCATCGCGAATGCCTGATTCGCGACGCTCAGTCTTGTTGTTTTCGTCGAGGAACCTCTTGAACTCAGAGGAACCAACATCAGATGTGATCAATCCCGCAACATCTCTGGCAGCGACTTTAACAAGGTCTTGCGCTTCAACGGCAAGCGCAGGGCTGACAAGCTTGTGAGAAGCAATTTGATAGATCAGGTTCGAGAATACTACGTCAAAGCAAGCAACCTTGACTAGTCCGTTTTTGTTGTATTCATCACTGGAAAGAAAGGCAACCAGGGGATCTCTGACCACGGAAACCAGCCCCATGGCTCTAGTGATGAAGCCGGTCCGATCAACCGGATCAATAAACACTAGGTTCTCCGTGACGTATTTGATCAACAACCTGTAAATGCGTGATGCCACCCCCAGAGCAGCGGTGGTTCCCACTTCGGGTGAGGTGGTAGCACTTCGCTCAACGTTGTCGATTATCGCATCAAAGACATGGCCCATTTCAGAGGAGACAGTGTCGTTCCAGCTGCTCCATTGAAAGGTCTGGTCCCTGGCTTGAAGAGAGAATGAACTACCACCCTCATCCAAGTTTCGCTTTGCGAGCTGCAATGTTCGGGAAAACTCCCCGCTTCCTATGAAAGTAGATTCATGGAAGTATGTGTTGTCACGTAGGGATGGTATACCGAAGTCGACCGGGTAGAAACGATGCCAGTTGAACAGTCCACCAACACTCAAAGATGAAGGCTGTGCATTTCCGATGTGGGTTATAGTAGGAGGTTCTTGATCGTCAGAGACAATTACCGCAGTGTCTTGCATCTGGCGGAACTCATCAGTGTCGAGATTGATACGATTTGGAGTATGCTTCTTCAGCCGTCGTCGATGTGGAAGAGCTTTCTGGGCTGGCGCTTGATTTGTTGGTTCAACTGAAGGTGCAGCTGGAGGTCTGGGCGACGGATTGACACCACCACTAGTCGATCCACTGTCAGTAAGGTAACGGTCTAAAGTCAGGCTGGGCCTGTAACTTTGAGATGTGCGTTGGTTGCGATAATGTCGGTTGATCAGGGATAGTGACTGGTTGAAAGCGGCCGGTGTCAATTTCTTGCTCCCACCAGGGCCCGCCGAACTCGTTACAGCAGGCCGAGGGGCATTCCTTTTCAAGGAAGTGATTGCAGTATTCCTAGGAATAACCCAGGTGTGTCCTCGCTGTTCTGGCTGACGGCGAGAAGATTCTGGCTCAGGGGTTCGGTTCGACGCCACTGAGATTGCACCAGATTCAGGTGACGCTTGTGACAGTTCAGCAGGATAGCTCCGTGGAACAACCTCATCTTCCTTTGTGGGAAAGTGATTGGTTATTCGAGTATTTCTTACCCGGCCAGCGTTTGGTACAGCACGAGGACCAAGAATTGACGGCTTCTTTGGTGCTTGCTGACGCATGCGAGCCCTAGGCTGTGGTGGACTAATTCTGGACTGCCGAATTGCTCCCCTCTTCCAGTCTTGTAAGGATTCATTTGCATCCACCGTGTCAGCTCTTGAGGCTAGCTTCAAGAATTTTTGAGTAGGGCTGTGTCTGCCTCCATCTCGGCGGGAGCGTGCACATCTTGCTGCAACCCTAAGAAAATGTGGTTGCTCTTTGCGAGACTGTGTAGCAACATCTGGTGCATCTAATATGCCTAAGCGTTGCCGTGAAACAGTCGACGGTTTCTTTGTTCTCCGTCCTCCATACGAAGCATCGGTCATCCGAGTTTGCTTATGCCTCTTTCGCTGCCTTTCTCCGTGAGTCACGCCTTCTTTCGATTGCGGCCTTTTCAAGCTCTTTCGCTTGTATCGATTTCCAGTGGTGTTGCGTAGGGCTGGTGCAAACATGTAGTCGATACGATTATCTTCCGATATATCACCTGCTTCCAGCGCAAAGGGGTCTTCGGAGTGAGCTGTACCAGCTAACAGATGGCTGGGGCCATCGATAATAGGCGCCGTTCTGTTGTTGTCGCTGCGGTCGCCTTCGTCGTCATCAGAGTCTCCAAGATCAAAGAGGCTGGTTGGCTGCTGTGTGGCTGCTGGTTTCGAGCGATCGCCTCTCCGAACCAACTTTCGTGCAACACCTTTCCCCTCTGGGCGGTGCCCAACATGTCGATCATGTTGTGAGGGCTTTGCTTTATCTTCGTTGGCTTTTTGATCAAGCCTGAACCATGACGCAGGAAGGACTCCCCGAATTCGCCGTTGCTCTCGTCGAATGGCACGTTCTTCTGCATCCGCCTGGTTCTGCTCACGGTCACTCGGCTGGCTATTAGAAGAGACAGATTGTATCTCGTCGTCGTGGTCAGCACCTGGCCCAGGTGGCTCGTCTTCATCCGATTTCTCTTCTTCCTGGGCCCTAGGATTTGTGACCCCGGGTGGTGGCGTCCATCCGCGAGGAAAGCGGAACCCGACTGATGCCCGAGGGGTTTTTGATGCAGAAGATAGGCTGCCTGTGTGTGGCGGGCTGGATGAAAGATCATAAGCGATAGGGCCGCCATGATTTTGGGGGGCTGTATCTCTGATTCCGCGAGGTTTAGACGGCTTGTGCAAGCGATCCCGACGGGCACGAGGTGTGCCAGAGTGTGAGATCTTCCGTCGTTTCACCATATGCGCTTCCAAGTTTCGAGGTGTTTCAGGGTTAATATGTCCCCGATCTTGTCTAACAGAATTTCGCGGCTTCTCTGGTCTGACAGGCAGAAGATACTCCTCCTGGGGAGGGCTTGAGGGAGGCATGTTCGGGTCGAATGAATCTTGCCCTTGGCTCTCATCTGTAGTTTGCTGTACCTGCGAGGGAACAGCTTGACGAATCGGTTTGAGGCCTCGCGCTTTCATTTGCTGCGCATACTTTAGCTGTTCAAAGTAGTATGGCTGCAACTGGATGGCATTGCGCTTTCGAAATGTTCTTTGTTCTGCTTGAGGCATTTCCCGCAAGACATCTTCAGGGATATCCAGATGAGGCAGGAGGTCATCTAGCGTGTCTTGTAGATCGGAAAGCATTGCTGTCTGTGGCTGTGCGTCTCCTTTCTCTTCTCCATTTACCACCTCTTTCTCCATAGGGTTGCGGCCTGGCGTTGAGCCAAGCGAGGACGGCACAGAAGACAACGGGGAGTCATCGTCCGAGTTCACTTGCGGCGATGCTGGAAGTGGCGATACCTCTCTCGGCTGGACACGATTGACCACAGGCGTCTTCCTCCGGGTAGGCATAGGAACCAGGCTCAGCTCATCTGGCGAGGAGCTAATAGATCTCGGAATCTCAACCCGAATATTAGCCCTGGGCGTCTGAGGCTCTGTTATAACTCGTGGTGGTGACAGCCGTCCAGGCTTCAAAGCTTTCGGAGTGGACTCCTGACTTGCAGGTTTCGATGAAGGCTTGTCTTTTTCCTGCGAGGACTCCGGAAAATCGTATATTCTGTCTGTACTCGTCGCCGGGGCCATGGGCAGCTCGCTGCTGCGACGATTCCTCGTTTTCGTAGCCGACGACCGGGTACCGTAGGTCTTGCGCCCTCGTCGACGGACTGGCGTGATCCCCTCATTTCCATCGTGTTCAGTCCCTCCCTCGGGCTCTGTGTGTATAGTTCTCCGTTCGTCCTCGGCCTTAGACTTCGTAGCCTGCTGGTTTCCAAGACCTTTCTCAGGCGAGTCCCGGTGAGTCTGCTCCTCAACATCCAACAGTGTAATCGAGCCTTCCTCAGCACCATCCCCTTCGTGCTGCTCTTCCGTTGAACCGTTCGTCCCTTCCTTCAACTTCGGCTTCGACGCAGGGATGGGGATAGAGATATAGTCGAGATCGTGAACATCAGAGCCATTGTCGAGAGTTGCCTTCTTTGCCTCTATCGAATCGAATCCATCTTCTTCGTCCGAGTCCGAGTCGGGGACATAACCTCGTTGCCGCCATGATTCCATTTGCATCCTTGGCGGGGATCGCCCATGTCTCTATTAAGTCATTGGAGAGCGTCAAAATAGGGCGTAAAAGAATTCTCGGGCTGGAAATCACGAAATGCACCAGGATCAAACGCCAGACAATGTTCGTAATGGTCTCGTTGTAATTCGACGCGTAGTGAAGGAACGATTTCACGCGCCGCTAATCAGCCAACTGATAACGTCTCCCGCATCACCTCCGAACTCTGTCAGTCCCCGAACCCAAGCCCATCAGACCTCCCAGTTCCCTCGAAATACACAAAATGAGTCGTAATTTCGTCCCTGCCCTTCTTGCCATTGGCGTCGGTGTTTTCACAGGTATGTTTGCTCTCTCAAAGAGCCAGATCTATCTCCAAAACCCGGTTTTCTAACCCCGAATTTTCCGATCTGCAGGCTACTACACCTTCCAACCGACTTTCCAGCAACTACAATACGAGAAGGCAAACGCGAACCGTCAGCCTGCTACTTTGTCAGATCTTTCTGCTTCAAAGCAGAAAGCCGATGCTCCCACTCCTCAGGGTGACGCCGCTACGTCAACAACCGAGAGACAGTGAGCTTGGGTGTTCCGTGGCATTGGCCTTTTGAACGCGGAAGATGGCTTGACTTCTTCATTGGATATCGTGTTCTTCCCCGAGACTCTGGCGTTTGGGGTAGCATAAGTGTTGCATTGCACTTGCCCGGTTTTCTGACTGGCACATCTGGGATTGATTTAAGTGTCAGTTTCGAAGTACTTGCTGGTAGGGTACTCCGGACTTAACTGGATTGGGAGCACGGAGTGCTATATGATGCCTCCTTGTCGGCTAAACTATATATATATATATATATATATAAGAGCTATGATATGGCTCATTCGGCGCATAAGACGGTGTAGTTGGAGTGTCAAATATGATGAATTGCATGGTTCAAGCTTGTTCGTAAATAAACACATGTTTTGAACGCCATTCCCTTTCAAATGAAAATGACCCAGTCCCGATTGCCGTATTAAGATATTTCCTCAAAGCGCCGTTCCGTTGTAACTGCATTGTATAGCATCAAAGTTCTCCAACCATTTTCCCCGCAGGGTCGGCTGGAGGGGCGCCAAACATACGTCCGGAAGGTGTGCCCAGCCATTCTTCTGGCACGTTGACTTTGCAGCCATTGGGGCCACTGACCCATCGGACAAAAATAGGGTCGGCCTTCTCAGGCTCAGAGACATCTTGACCGGCGGGGGTGCCATCCGCGGCCTCGTTTGCCGCGGCACGACCACGTCGTTTCGGGGCCTGCTTCTTGAGGAGTCGATTGATTGTATCCATCTGGTTCTCATGGTTAGCAGAAGCTCTTCCATCACGAACTTCACACGCATACCTTTTCCTCTTCGTTGCGCTTTTCGCTCAGGTTCTTCCGTCGCCGAGCCATCTCTGCACGGCGCATTTGACGCTCTTCCGCTGTCAAGTGCTTCTTGACTTGGGGCTCTGTTTACTAGTCAGATCCACCCTTTGCGCGTTTATTCATGGTGTTTCCTACCCATAGGGAGCTGCAAGAAATCATTGCCAAGGTTCCCTCGCTGACGCTTGGTCATCTTGCCGCCATCGAGGAATTCGCCCTCCAATTCTTCATCGAGCATATCGTCATCGAGGTCATCCATATCATCGACGGTGACATCCGGGACTCCACTTTCGTCCTGATCTTCAACCTCACCCTCGGCATCCTCGTCGGAGTCAGACATCTGCTCCTCCTCTTCATCTTCTTCTTCCTCTTCATCTTCATCCAATTCCATTTCCTTTGCCTCAACACTCTTGGGAGGCTTTGCGCGAGGCGCAGGAGCAGCCTTGCCGCGCCTTACAGGCGGCTGTGGTGGGGTCTCATCCATATCGACGTCGCCGTCAGCGTCATCTTCATCGTCGTCATCTCCAGGTGCATCCTCATCGTCGACCTCATCTTCCTCTTGGTCGCCGATTTCTTCCTCATCGCTCGTAGCAACTTCTACGATCTTCTTTCGGTTCCGACTGGAGCGGGGTCCCGACACGATGGGATCTTCCCGAAACACATTAACAGAGCGGCGCGCGGCGCGGCCACTGCCCGTCGCTTCCCGTAGTCTGTTGGCGGGCATTTTCACTGTCAGGCGGAGTGATCTGACTGATTCTCCAGTGGAGTCCAATGAAGACCGAGATACAGATACAGATGAAGTAGTAGCACGGGTCTGTCTTGTTGATCTGGTCCTCATGTTAGCGTCCGGTTCTGCTATCTCATCCTTTGTGCCTCGCGATCGACGAGATCGGCGGAGTGACATGGTGCCCAATGCGATAGGGGGCTTGTGGGAGTGCAGAAAACAGAGAAAAAGATGCGGGATAGAATAATTGATAAGTGTGTGGCAGTAGCGACTTAAACCATCGGGAAGTCGGGGGATGCCTGGAAGAGGCAGGAAAGATATCCCCCGTCCAATCACCTCATCTACAGGATGCGATGCGGAGGTGCAAACGGGGAGGCACAGGTCCTGGACGCCACGGTTCAAAGGAACAAAGCGCTACAGGGTGGCATTGTCCCCTAGGAGATGCCGATACCGCCATGCTTAAGGGAGCAGAGCAGAGTGTAAAGGAAATAGCAGGAATCGGGGGCACATACTCACTTGTACTTTCCGTCTCAGTTTGTGTTGACGTTGAGCGAATGAAGTACTGGCCGAGCCATTCTGCCGGGCGGTGGCTTTTATATCTCGGGGTTTACGGGTTTGTTCAGTTTCAATTGCTAGCTAAAGTATTCATTTTGATTGATTAATTCTGTGAATAGCTGAGTCTCATACCTTTCAATGTATTCTATGGACATTGGTCAGATGCATGGGTTCGTCTCACCTATCTAGTTTCGAAGGCTGTATCTGCCTCACGCCTACAGTTCAGCTCTAACTCAGCTCTTCATAATCAATATAATTTCGGTTTAATCAAACTTAGCAAGAGATCAACATATAAGTTAAATTGTAATGAAAAACGTAAGAACGTAGAATAACTATATATTTTTGTGGGTGCCTGAGGCGTAGACCGATGTTGCAACAGCCGAGGTCGGGCTCACATGGCTCCAAGTCCGGGGAAGCCTGTCCCCTCCACTCTAGCCTCCTCATCACTCTCGCTGGAGACTCAGACTCATCATAATGCCAGACGACACACCCAAATCTTCCATTCCCTCATGGCAAAGGGCCAGCAGCACGGCAGATGGATCGCCATCGTCAGCGCCGGGCTCCGACGCTGCGCCCGCACCCTCAACTACATCCCGAGAAGACCTGCTAGCACAAGCATCCAAATTCCTGGAAGATGAGTCAATCAAGGACAAACCAACAGACCGCAAAGTTACCTTCCTTGAGTCCAAAGGTCTGAGCCCCGAGGACATTCAGCAGGTCCTCGGCGTCTCCCGAGGCGCGGAGGCAAGTAGCAGCTCGACCCCGGCCGCTGATAAGACGGAGGAAGAGACACAACCCGCCTCATCCCCTCGGCCTGAACACACTCCCTCTGCTCCTGTCACATCTACGCCGACCTCTACCAATACCAATACCATGCCGCCACAGCGCCTAGCATCAGCGCCCACCACCGCCTCCCGCGATGTGCCTCCCATAATAACCTACCCGGAATTCCTCTTCGAGTCGAACAAGCCACCGCCCCTGGTCACAATGCGCAGTCTCCTCTATACGCTCTATGGAGCAGCCGGTCTAGGAGCAAGCATCTACGGCGCAAGCGAGTACCTGGTGAAACCAATGCTCGCGAACCTAACAAGCGCACGGCACGAATTAGCAACTACGGCGGAGGATAATCTCCAGAAGCTGAACGAGAAGCTCGAGAAGACAGTCTCCGCCATCCCGCCCCAGCTCACAGCGCGCAAGACCAAGCCCCACGTCGACGAGGAAGAGGAGGCCAACGACACCGACTCCATCACTTCCGACCCAACAGAACTCTTCCACCGGGACATCGCAACACAGACTAGTCCAGAGCCAACACCAGCACCCATCACTACAAATCCGATTAACTCAGCAGACTCGGCTATCGCAACGCCGACGACTGCAGTTAACAACCACGTCAGCCGAATCCAATCCATCACCTCACAGCTGCGAGGCATCATTGACTCGGAGAATGATGCCAGCTCTCTTGATAGCAAAATGCGCACTGGTCTCTCCGATCTCCATCACTACTGCGATGGCTTGATCTATAGTGCTCCGGCGTACTCGACGGGATCAACGTACGGTGTGTGGAACGCCACCCATACATCTGGGTCGGATAACAATTCCGGTCTGCGTAAGGCTGAAGAGGATGCCATTTCTGGCTTCAGGGCGGATATTCGTGGTGTTAAGGGTGCGCTGTTGAGTGCGCGCAATTTCCCTGCTAGTCGGGGAGGAAGGCTTGGAGGCATTCAGGCTGGTGGGAGATGATGCGTTTAGTTGGTAGCTTTCGTGCAATTGTGTGAAATGACTGTATATAGTTAATCATGTACCAGCTTTGTTTCCCTACTTGTTCGTGTTGATCGGATTGCATGCACACACACAATATATATTGTTCGAGGCATGTTTGGAATTGCCTGAGATGTTACCATAACAGCACCAAGAAGTAGGATTCAAAGCGAAAATTCAAGAAAAAGTAGACAAATATATTATAAAGTACATAGCCAGAAATACAAGCCGAGGGCAGAAAGAGTCCAAGGGCCGTACGTTTAATTGCGTTAGGATTTATATTAACGTGTCTGGCTTATGAGGTCAAAATCCGATCTCCCTCCACCAATCCCAGCATGTTAGCTCAGGGGAAGAGCGCCGTAAGTGTCCAATGTCTGGACCCACAATAGAACCTCCACTAACCAATTACACAGGGGCTCATAACCCGGAGGGTATGTTTCACCGACTCCGTCAATTACTCGATTCATCCAACTAACGGTCAACCAGACCCTGGATCGAAACCAGGACATGCTATGTCTATCTTTTTTGTTTTTTCTTTTTTTGACCCATCGAATTAAAACCCCTTCGACTTTTTGACGGCTCCTGCGAAAATATTTGGAAAAGGCATAACGAGCTAGGTATATTTATGCTTCTTCGACGCTCTTACTCCCGGAATCATGCGCCTCACATGCCAGCGCCGCGGGAGAGATTCATTCTCTTCCAGGGTCAGTCCTTCCAGAACATCCACCAACGAATTCGTCTTTTGGAAATTCAGGTTCCCACTTGTTGTCAACCAGTCAAAGAAATCCCCACGTACTCCTTCGATAGACACTGCCAATCGACTTGCAGGTTCGTCTAACCTCGCCTTATGGGCATAGGCAAGTGGATGAGGGCTAGTCACTGCTAAATGCATTTTGAGCAAGACCTTGTCACCACCATCGACATTCAAGCCCAGCTTTCGTGAAATTGTAAATCGAAAGCTTCCGGCGCTGACCTCACTTAATTCCCCATCATGGCTCTCTGTAACGATTGCTACTTTCCCTGATAGGTACTCTCGTAGCTCGTCATACTTCTTCTTCTCCCATGCTGCACGCGCAGTATTCCGGGCTCCCTGGTTGAGTTCCAGATAATAACGACGGAGAAGAGGATCTGGGGAGTTGCGGAGGTCATTAAAGGTATCACGGGCATCTTCAGTCCAATGGCGTACAGCTGGGTCCTTGTGGCACAGATACTCTTTGAAAGCGAGACTTCCTCCTTTGGTTTCCGCGTTTGGAATGGCAGTGAAGCTTTGCCACAGCGGTATGGAAACGTTCAGATGATTTCCTGCCCATAGCTTGTTCGAACCAGGTGGCAAAAACTCATCTAGATGGAAACCCCTAAGAGTTTGGAAGACCAGGCTCGTCCACATCTCTTGGAGGTTCAGTAATAATTGATCTTCCTCGGAGCTGAAGGCGTCATGCACAGCAAGTTTGACGAATACCGATTCCATATCACTTTCTGAATTTCATATTGTGTAATGTAACGACCTTTGTCGCTGTCGGCGCCACGGGTTGTTGTGTGTGCCGATTCTTACACAGAAACCTCCAGCCTGCCCAACATATAGCCAAAAGCAGCTGGGTATACTCTGCCTCCATAGGATGTGAAGGTAGACTCCGGCTTCTTGGGAGCTTTCTGGGCTTCCAACAAGGGCAATCAGGCTTCAAAACATCGTTAATAACCCAAGGATACTGAACCTAGGAAGAGAACATACCTGGAAAGAGTGAACTGCCCTCTGTCGCAGAGTTCTTTCACACTAAGACTCAAGTTATTATCCAGTAAGGTCTCAACATCCATATGTGCCGAGTTTAGAATCTTAGAGTATCTGTCGTTGTACTTTTGCTTGGTCTTTGAGACAAGATAGCGCAGGATTGATAGACGATCAACAACCCCAAGACTATTGTGCCGCACCGAAGGCGCCATGGGAATCGCCTCTGTTGTCTGGGGCTTGATTTGCCCGCCCTTTATCGCATAAAATGTTAGTTTTGTAATCTCTGGTTGAATCAACGTGGAAAATAATAACGTACAAGAGCATGAGTCTCCAATTCGGCAGATGGAAAGTGACCTGTTGACTCAGGTAGAGCATGGGGTCGCGGTAGAGAAAATCGCAATTCCCGGAGTTCCATGTCTCTAGGACATTCATCAGCGTCATGCCATCCATGGCAATCGTGGCATCTTGTGTGAATGCAACGGTCTTTAGTGTGACCGAACTCCCCGCAGGTCGAGCAGAAACAACACAGGCACTCATCATAATCTTGACTCGTACAGGACGAACATGGAATGTATTCATCGGTCATCTTGGAATAGATGCTGGGAAGGTGTAACCTAAGGTGCCAATTCATGGGATACCGAAACCGGGGAAGGGAGGCTCTCTAAGCGATGAGAAAAGAATGTCGAATAACCGGTGATAATGGGATAGTTAAGATAAAGGATGGGTATGCACTGAGATGTATGGTGACAGGGCAAGAGTCACATGCTGAAGCTTTTGCTGTCGATATGCGAAACGAGAGTCATGCAGTTCAAGGTGCTGTGGGTAAAACCAAGGTCAGTACTGACAGTGAAGACAAACGCCAGCGAGACGTAGATGGAGGAAACTTCGTGGCGAGCAACTGCTTACTAGAATGCTCCCGAGCTCGTGATCATTTGAGACCCTCGAGAGGAAATCTGGAAATATTGGATGAAGATGTCTGTCCGATGGTTAAATAAAGAAAAAGATCGGCTACGACAAACGTAGCGAGAGGCCCATCCATCTCCCTTTCTTGTGATGTTCCCAGATATATGACCATGCCAACAGTGCTACAGTGCGTATTGTTGCCTCATTCTTCGGCATTCAGGCGGACAAAACTACTCCTACAATTGTATCAGAAATCCACTCTGTGCAATTTATCCATGTTGCTCGTACTTTTTATGCTTGGACTCTGGTTTTGGGCACCATTTCTTAATCGTTATAGCAATGATCGAACCAAGAATTGATACAAAATGGGGTTCATGCTGGTATATTCGAAGCCACTGCGGATTCCACCGAGGCGAAGGACTGCAACAATCCCGGAATCTTCTGCGATGATAGCTGCGATGAAAGACATTGATGGTTTATCGGGAATCCGATGGAGAACAGACAGGTGCCAGTTTTACTGCCCCCCTGGGTAAGTTAATAAAGCCAGTTCAACTCAGTGATCCATACCTAAATCAATCTAACTTGTTTTCTCTCGAACAGGATGGATATGGTGGTCTCCTCTTTTCAGGAGATATATCGGAACGGATCCTGGATGCACTAATGCACAAACCCTGGCATTTACCAACAGGGGAAACAACATTGGTGCAATCACAATGTGCCCAGGCAGTTGGAATTGGCCTAACAGAAATAATACACTCAGCACCTAGCGTACTGGGGCAAAAGACTATTTCCGCTGGCATAAAATTAAAAATGGCAACGTCCACACCCCGTGTACTTCTGCACGAGTTATGCCACATTGTCATTTTGATGGTCAGTCTATGCATTTTAATCGGTGTATCCCTCTCTCTTGCTCCATATTTGGCTTCAGTATGGGATCGCCTTTTCTTCAAAGCTTATAAATTTGATCACAACAGGAGTGAAACATAAAGATGTCCTTAAGTTATCAATGGAGTTACAGAAGTGGCCTACGGGACTGAGAATGTTATTCCGCTTGCCTCCGCAAGTGTCACCGACGCCGTGCATAATTCCGACAGCTATAGGTGGTTTGCCACTGCCATGTATCTCGACTCTAAAGACAGGTCCCGAGGAATCAGCGCCATACCTGCTTCTTCGAGCATAATCACAGCTCTGTCAAACCATACTTTTGTTTCCGACGATGAGAACTTGAAAAGAAGAACTTACTTTTTTCGTCCGGACTTTGAGGTCTCGGAGAATGAATGGGCGGACATTCATGAGTAAGACCCGAAAAGGGCATCGCCAAGGCCTGGGAACTCAGACAGGGCAAGATATAAATGTACTCTGCGTTGAGCAAGAGAAAGGATTTGCCTCCGTGGTTTCATTCTTGTCGAGATGCAGCGGAGTCAAACGTTATAGCTTGATATCCTGATTAGAAGACTCACAAGCAAGAATCCAATAGACGTGATTTAGTTTTGAGTAGATCGATATAGATCGTGTGTTATTTAGGAAGCTTATAAAATTAGGCAGATGCATGATATTTCCCCATTGTCCAAAGCTAAAAACAATAAACATGCCCGGATTATAAACAGGAAACCGATATAAAAATCACCGCAAAAGACGCCAAATAAAGCGAAGACCACCGGCCATATGCATGAATCCCCTCGATCCACATTAGCTTCAACCTGGAATCGGTATGCAATAATTCATATGCAGCAGAATAAGGTAAGTATGCTAGGTACCCTTTCTGTTGACCCTAAACAGCGGAACCAGCAGCGCCAGCCCCGTTCCCAGCATCATGACTGCTCGAACCACGTCGGTGGAAGGGCCCAAAATGGAAGACCTTCTTCACCGCGTTTGTAATACTGTTCTTTCTTCTCCCCTGGGGGGCGTCATTGGCAGGGGGGTCCGACTTCTTGGGTACAGTGGCGTCATCTGCGAGGACAATTGATGTCGCCGCTGGCTTGGGTGGCCACTGGCCATCTGATTTCCAGCCTTGAACCATAGCCTTGGTCAAATGGGCGAGGTTGACAGGCACTGTGGGTGTCATGCCTTGTACAACCACTTTAGTGTAGATTGATGGGTAGATTGCGGGGTTGATGGTTGCGCGGACAGGGTTCTCGTCAGAAATGAAGGGAGGTGCAACTGGCAGGAGTGGCTCGTCGAGCTCTTCTTCTTCCTTTTCCTCTTCTGTTTGGTCTTCCACGGCAGGGAGTGTGGCCAGGCGACTAGGATCCGTGGAAACATGATCCGGGTCTGTGATATTTGTTCCCATAGAAGCATTGGGCTTGGCCTCCTCGTCTAGGGTGACGGATTGCCCTTCCTCAAGATCCGCTTGCTGCCCAGACGTCTCCGCTGGGCGCTGAAGCTCCTCACTCTTCTCCTGGTCCTGAATAGAGAGCGACGTCTCTGTTTTCATCGCCAGATCGGATGCGCCAACAGCCTCGGTGCTTCGACCAGGCAAAGTTGTAGCTGGGGGAGGTAGCCGACGAACCGGTATCCGATTGATCTGTTGTGTCCGCCTGCCCAGCCAAGGCACGCTTTTCCTCCTCGGCCCGTATCTGCCGCCGGGTCTTAGCTCCAGACCATGCATTGCGCCTAGCCATCCACACGCGCAGACCCGCGTTCCAAGCCATTTCCTCGTCCATCTGGCGACGACGTTTGCGACGGCGCTCGATTGCGACATCCCCTACAGTCGCGGACGGATCATCATCGTCCTCTGTATCCGAGTTCTGCGCCTCGAGCTCCGAAGTTGGGCTGTCGAATTCCCGTACTCGCCATTCGACCACCTCGCGGTTATGGCAGAGGGTACCGTCGGCGGAGGATGCGGAGGGAACATCAGTGTCAAATTCCCAGTCATTGCGGACGACCTCTCGGACGAATAGTTTGGCCTCACGAACTGAGGCGTCGCGAGACCCTGTCGCCATCATTTCGCGACCTCGGTGATGTGGGGGGTTGTGCGGGTGAAGTGGGGAGCTGTAAGGTTTTTTCCTTCTCGATCGCCCGTGCACTCCCACCCCAGATTTACTTGGGGATGCAAAGGATGCAGAGAATAGAGGAGAAAGAGATCGGGATTATCTTAGGAGATCCCCTCTACAGTCAAGGGAGAGAGGAGGTGGCGGAATGATCAGACGCGATGTCATATGGCACGTGCCCCAATGCGGAGATGCTTCTGCCACTTGTATATCGTGTGGGCTGCTCTTTCATTTAGATACTCTCCGAGTGCCTCTATATACCTTCGATCCAGTTAAACACCCATTAATAAACATTTTAGGTCATCTTCTAGACACCACACCATCTTCCCGAGCTAAATATGGTAATACGAAGCGATTGACCAGCAACAACCCGAGAACTACGAAGTATAGACTTCGCTTATATTGAGCTCGGTGGACGGACGCAACGCCAAGTCGGCGTGACACAGACCATGTCAATATCTCTTATCCCTATAGGAAGATTTGCATTTGCTTTGCTTTTTGGTAACTAAATTACAGTTCTACATAGTAGCGGGATATCCCCCGCCACCAAGGGATATTAAGAATTTAATAAAAAATGACTTATGAGCAATCTAGGACCAACATCCCCCTAATAATTAACCATCATTTTTCATTTCCGGTGGATAAATACCGAGCTCAACCCATCGCCCTGTTGCTTATGCGCTGATCACTTCCCAACAAGCGTGCATCTGTGCATCTATGCCTTACCCCCACTCGCCTCCTTCAACACAAGTTTCCACTCAAGCTCATTCAGACTATCTGCATGAATGGAGACGTTGACGTCAAGAGCTTTTCTTAATTGCTCCTTGCTACAGGCATAAAGCATGCAAAGCTATCATTGTTTTTGTTAGCTGATATATATCCGCGAGAGAGGGTAGCTCCTGGAAGTATACCTTGATCGGTGCATGACTGGGGCCCCAGTGAATGAAGATAGTCTTGCTACTACAGACACAATGAAAACGATCAGCGACAGTCCCAGCCTTCAGCTTAGCATAAACTGTTCATACCGTTTGCCTTCACTCCCAAGATCATATTCCACGTCGTAGACGGCATACCGCGGAGCCGGGTTTCCATCTTTGTCAAGCGCAGAAGAAAGTTTCTGGAGGAAGACTTCGTAGTCTGTCTCCGGGGATGATTCCTCCAGGACAATGGTCGTAGTGTCGTCGGAGACTTTGTAGATGATGAACTTTGGTTTCGGGGTTCGTCTGCCTGAGCGGAGTTGGTTGTATGCGGCGATGCATTCGTCTGTGATGGTTACTCTGGGGATGTGTTTGTCAGTCGCTGTCATCTTATGAGTAGTAGATAAGATTTATTGCGGATTCCAAGTACCCGGATGGATTCTATGGAGGTGAGATGTTAGTTTTTTTCAACTAGATACTCACTCTTTGGAAGGCGAGTACGTACCGACATCTTGACAGTGATCGAATTTTGCTGAAGAGGAGAAAGAAAATTGTTGATTAGACAGAGAGAAGGGATTTCTGGTGATGTCAAGGATAAAGCGAGAAAGAGGCATCGGTCTACTTCTTTATATACCTACCCCCCAAGCATCAATTCAAGTTGTCTTTCTATCTGCTGCCTAATTAGGCTAATCCATAAGAAAAGAAAGATGAGCAAAAGACATCCGCAACGCATACGTAGATGTAGGAACCGAGTTAACCGTGCAAGACCCCAAACGTCTCTGCCTGGGGCTCGACCTTACACTCACTACCCTTCACTAGGCAAACTCCATTCCAAAGGGGGAAATAAGAACAGATTGATCATCAAATGATTGCGTAAATGCCAAATGCCCCACCTATGGCAGTATATACGTTTGACTATTGGTACAGGTCTATCATATCGCTAATAGTACACAAGGAAAAGCCCCCGGGTTCCAAACAAAACAATCCAAAACAAGCCGACGAAGAAGAAAATCAAATGGAATAAAAGATCAATCGCGAACACGCGCGGAATCAACTGCAGCCTCGCCACTGGGAGCAGGGATGAATCCCCACCCAGCGCTCTTCTGGCGCCGGCCCTTGCGGTCACCGTACTGCTCGTCGAATTTGCGAATGGCAGATAGAGATGACATATCCTCGCTGATAGAAGCGCTGATCTCCTCCATGCCACGTTCGAAATGAGCCCGCGTTAGAATGCGGCGCTCGGGGTAGGTGTATGGCTCGTCGCCTGTGTGCTTGGCTGCTGCCTCGTTCTCCTCGCGGACACATGCCAGCGCGGCTGCCACTGACAGGTTCTTCAGATCAGAGCCTGAGTACAGGGGTGTGCGACGGGCTAACTCGGCTAGATCGACGGAGTCGTCGAGTTGTTCTTCTTTCAGGTGGATCTTCAGGACTGCGAGGCGGTCGTCCTCGGTTGGCAGATCGACTAGGAGTCGACGGGGCAGTCGGCGGAGAACGGCATCGTCGAGATCGAAGGGTCGGTTGGTGGCAACCATGATGAATGCTGAAAGGTCATTCATTCCATCCCACTCGCGCAAGAACTGGTTGATCAGTTCGCGGTGGGAAGTGCGGCTGCTGGCTCCGGTGCGCGAGCAGAAGATGGCGTCGGCTTCGTCGATGAAGACGACGCAGGGACTGAGCTTCTTGGCGAGTGTGAAGATCGCTTTCACGTTCTTCTCGCCTTCGCCGACGTACATGTCGTACACCTCAGATCCGCTCACCTCGAGCACGGTAGCACCACTCTCGCGGGCCACGGCCTTGGCGAGGAGTGTTTTACCAGTACCCGGAGGTCCGTACAAGAGAAGACCGGGGATCTTGTCGGTGGAAAGAACACCATAGGTGAATGCCTCAGGACGGATAAGTGACAGAGAAGTTAGGGTCTTCAGGGCCTCAATGGTTTCGGGCGGCACATGCACATCGTTGAATGTGGTGCGGATGCTGTTTGCGTCGACCACACCGTTGAGCAGCTTTTTCTCATGAGTGTTGCAGGTTTTGCGCAAAGTAGCCAGAAGCTGCTCGCGAGTTTGGCCTGCTTCCGAGTCTTTTTGCTTGGGAGACTTCTCCTTCAACCACTCATTGGTCACCCGGTCACTTTTATCCATGAGCTCAATACCGCGGCGAATGTGTTCAAACCCAAAGGGTTCATTGGAATCTGCACAACCGAGTGCAAGTGTAGCAATCCAATGCACTTGGTTGTAAGACCAGTATCGATCCTCGATTCCGGATTCTTTGATTGTGGTTGGCTCTAGGGGCCAGGCACGGTTGCTCAGAATATTGTCCTTGACCGGCAAAGCCTGTTCATTCAATCGGAATCGAAGCATGCTTTGCAAGTGGCGGATGTTAATGTCCATGGTGCGCTTCTTACGGTCTTCAGCAAAGACAGTTTCTGCAGCCTTTGAGTTCATAGCCGGAGTGACGAACAAAGTCTTTGAAAACTGATCATCAAGAACATTCTGTAGGAGCCCAGGGCCGTCTGACGAGGGCGAAGAAGGGATTTCCTGAGAGGTAGTTCCGATCAACAGAATCTTGGACCCGGCCCCTCTCCGGTCTTGGATCACTTTGTGCAAAAGAGAAATGAACCTGGATCCTTCCCGAGTGTTCTGAATGTCACGATAGTCCTGGATATGCACAATTACGTCCCGTGATAGTCGAACCTTGCTGGCGTCCGTTTCAGGGCTTTCAGCTGAGGCATTGGATGTGGTAGTCAACTGCACTGGATGGCCCGACGAGCCGAGAATCTCGTTGACAAGTTGAGTCCAGCGGGTTTCAGCACGCTGGCCACCCCGAGAAGCTCCAGCACTGGGATCCGGGTCCGGTTGGCCATTAATAGACCCCAAAAGTGTTTTCAGCCCAAGCCAGTTGGGGAGTGGAATGTCTCCCGAATCCTTGCTGCTCTCGATTGTGATAAACCGAGGTGCGCCAATTGCTCCGTGCATTCCACGAGGACCACCAGGAATCTCAGCCACGTCGTCTTCACCATCTTCGTGATCCTCCAGTTCTGACCAGTGGGTTGCAACAGAGGACCGGTAGACCTCGTAACCAAGAGATCGAATGGGCGAAGTTACCCCGGAATCTGCTAGGTCTTGCTCGCTGAATAATTGGGCAATATCCTGGGCATTGAGGGTGACCAGGTCAGTGCCTAGCTCGTGCGAAAGTCTTTTCACCACCGCATCCAAGAACAAGATTCCATCATTCCCGGGGTAGTGAAGTGCCAGATGCGACTTCTTCACAGATGGTTCCTTTGCGTACTTCGCGGGTGGTAGCCGCAAGCCTGCTTTGACCGAGGCCCGGAGTTCATCCCATGATTCCTGAGCCACGGCATAGCGGTTCTCTGGAGCTGGTTCACTGGGCTCAGACGAATCGGGCTCCCCCCCAGAAGCCAGACTCTCATTTGTAACATCATCCGGCTCCGGTGGCCCTGACTTGGCTATCCTAACCTGCTGTAGTGATTGTGTAGGAGCATGGGGTTCGGGGCTGTGAGAGACTGTATTGCGCTCAAAGAACCATGTAGGTACAGCTGCTGCTGGTTTAGATGACTGCTGGGTAGGTTTCCGGTTTCTCATAGCTCTGCGCACAGCAGATCCATACTTCTTCGAGGCCGAATTGACCGAGTCGGGGGGACGGAGATGGGACGGGCGGGCCATTGGGCGACGTTTGGTCGGTTTTGATGGTGTGGTCTTCTGTAACCTCCCCTGCTGTAGATTCTGCATTATGAGGATCTTGGGGTGGTGACGCGAGCCATCTTCTGGATAGATGGAAACGACGCGAGGGTGCGGATAATGGTGCAGAATAGCGGCGATGAGCGACAAATCGACAGGGGCGCGCAATGGACAGCCGGACCTGTTGCATTGACGAATACATCCGGGACAATGTCACCGGATTTGAGTGTATGATATCGCCGGAAATCGAGATATTGCCGCAGTCGCGAGTGGCACATGAGATGGACCCTGCGAGGTAGAAATATATGATCACGTGATCGAGATTTACTACATCCAGCACGGAACAGAAGCTACAAAGATGTCATATGCTTGGAAATATGAGATTTCATGATTGCCTAGATCCACGAGTCAAGAAGCAGGACATAGCCACGCCATAATGTAAGACTAGGTACCCACTACGGAGTACAGTACAATATAATGATCATTCAGCCAGGGTGCTAATAAAGTTCAATCAAAAGCTTTACAGCCACAACAAGTATATCAGGAAAGTTATTTTCATTCAAATATGTAGTAGCGCAAGTATGCAGTAAAAAATCCCAGAAGCAAATTGATCATCAGAAGGAAGGCAACGGAAATCTCTACACGGTTTTGCGCATTAAGAACAGGTCTGTGAGTTTACATCCGAAAATTTTTCATCACCTGATCAATTTGCCTTGGTCTCGTGTTTATGTTTGCGTATAAGGATACTATATCTGAAGAGCAATATTAGCGAGAGCTCTTCACAAGACATGATAGTGAATATGCATGGCAAAATGTTCTCAGACAAGATATACTGGCAAGTAGCAGACCAACCGGGAAAGGAAAGTCCGAATTATCTCCGCATTGTCGATTTGGAGGGTAAAGAAGTAAAGGGTTTTGTCATCCTTGAACAGGGAGAATGAAACAATGGGGTACTCACAGAAAGGCAAAGGTGCCGGCACCTGATCTGTTGGTTAGTATGAGCAATCATATCACTGAAATGCAATCCACATCATGAGAGCACTCGAGAGCAACACGATATAGCTCAATAAAGGTTATGAACAGCCATTGCAGACTTCAAAGATGTTCAGAGAGACAACAGAAGTATCTGCAATCACACAGGGAAGAGAGAGTGAAGGAAGACAAAGAAGAAGAAGAAAAGGGAAGAAAAAAGCGGAAGAAAAAGACTAGAGACTTCCCACGTGACCTCCCCATTGGGCATAGCGCGGCGTGATTGGAATCAGAAGAGATGAGAGAAAAAGCCTCGCGTTTCTTGTGGAAGACCGGAAATGATTGATTTAGTCTTCAATTCCTTCATCATGCTATTGTAGCTGTTCTCATTTCTTCTTTTCCCCTGGGATATTGGTCGCGTTGTCGTCTCGGTTAGATCCTCCCTCCACCTACGGACCCGGATCCTCCGTCCCCAGTTCTCTCTCTCCCACCGGGCGATCATCCTTAATTCTGACTTATGGGCGCCAGCTCCCCTACTAACCCTGTCAACATCAGTTTACATCTTCCTCTCGGTGAGTTCGTGTCTCTATATCGCAGCCCAGCCCCTCCCCCTAACTACCCTGCCCCCCCCGGCCTTTCCCCCGACCTCCCTCTTATCACTCCCCACTGACACCCTTTCCTTCAGAAAAGTTCCCGGTTAGCGGGTGAGTGACTTGCAGGTGGCCTGATCGATGCTTTAGCATATCTGTTGAATACTGGAGTCACTTGCTACGTCTTGGCCCGCCCGACGCTAAAAGCGGCCTTCGCATCCTGGACGCGCTCCTTTCCTTGCCACGAATCGTCGTCGTTTCACTGTCGCGATCTGTTTGGAAGTCTCCCCTTAGTGGTGACTTCGTTGCTCAGCAATGATGATGACGCAGCCGTTCCCTGCCCACCAAGGCATGCCGCAGCATGGATTCCCCCCGGGTCACCCAATGGCCGGCCAACATCCAAGTGGACACCCGGGACCCGGAATGGTACAGCAAATGCACCCTGGTGTATCGGCGCCGGGAGGACCTCAAGTGAGCCAGGCTGGTCCGATGATGGGTGGGATGCCCCCGGGCGCTGGGACGGCTGGTCCTGGCGGTCCCGTACCGAATGCCCACGCTCTCTCCCACCTGAATCCCGCGCAGGCGCATATGCTTCAGGGCCAACCATTCCCTCAAAATTGTCAGTATCTTGCCTAATCATTGTTATTGGATACTGTTTGTGAGATATTGTGTGGATGGGTTACGTGATCGGCACCCTCCGCGGCGGATTATCGCCCCCGCTACATACACATTATTTCCAAGACACCTTGCTGGGTCGCATGCTAACACTGTTGGCCATCCTATAGTCGCGAACAATCCGCAATTATTACAGCAACACCAACAGCAGCAGTTCATGCGTCAGCGGATGATGCTTCAACAACAGCAGCAACATCAGGCACAGCAGCAGCAACACGGACTTCCTGTGTCATTACCCAATGGTACCCAAGGAATTAGTGCCGCTCAAATGGCTGCGATGCAAGCAAACCCCGGAATGCGCCCCGTTAACATGGGAATGCACATGCAGCAGCAAATGCCCCATGGCCAGCCGCAAAACCTCCAGCAGCAGCAATTCTTTGCCATTCAGCAGGCGCAACAGCCAAATAACGGGCAGCCGGGCCAGCATACACCGCAACGGGCATCTGCGCAACCGCCGAACATGCACGAAGCGCAAAGCGCCACTCCCCAGTCGCAGCATGGCCCACCACCAGGGAGCGGTACACCGCAGCCCTCCCAGCCTGCTCAGACTCCCTCTAACCAACCACAACCGTCGCAGGGACTGCCCCAAGGCCAGGCAACTCCGAACCCCCCGCCACAGCAACTGCCTCAGGCCCAACAGCCAAATCAACAAGGACAACCCGGTCCGCAGTCAACTCCTCAGGGCGCACAGCCCCAGCCAGGCCAACCCGGTCAGCCACAAGGCCCTCAACACCCACAGATGATGTCACAGGACGCTCAATTGAAAGCGCAACAGCACCAGAATGCTCTCATGATGCAGCAAAGGATGAAACAGACAGGGCAGTCAATTTTGACCCTCTACAGCTATGCCGAGGTTTTGAGTAATTTCCAATCTCGGGGCGAGGCACATGATCTTTCATACTGGCAGACCTTTGTCGAGCGCTTCTATTCTCCTGGAGGTGTGTTGCGACAGGGTGTCTGGAACAACACCGCTGGGTCTAAACAATTCGAAATTGCGACACCTGCCCTTGCGCGTTACTACCTGACCCAGTTCACCAGCGGAATCACTCAAATCCAGATGTGTGTGGAAGCTGCCCGTGAGCGGGAGTCTGGCAATGGAGGTCATATTGTGGAGAGCGGCAAAACCTCATTCGTTTATTGGTTCAAGAATGAGTGCCAGGTACGTCCTTCATGTCCATCTTTTTGTCAGAATTTTCAGTCGGCTAACTTTTCTTTCTAGCTCTTCGCAAATGGCACACTTCGTGCGTATTTCGATGTCAACAACAGGCTTGAGATGCTTGATATTAACGTTCTCAATCATAACGAGTTCATCCCTCGGTCTCTGCTGCTGGCCATGGAGGCCGACTCGCAGAAGCAAAGCCCCAAGGTCCCTAAAAATGCAAAGCGCGCTCAGCAGAAGCCCACGCCATCATTATCGCTCCCGGACTCCATGGTGACCGCCAATGGTGTTCCTACTCCGGTGATGGGCTTCTTGGAGGTGGCTGAGACCATCTCTCAAATGCAGATGCTGTTCCAATTCTCGCAGTCAAACCCGCAGCTAACACCTCCTGATGCATTGCGGAATCTCGTCAACACTCTCCAAACGCAAAACCCCAACCCAGGCTTTGCGCCAGGCCCCATGAACCCGGGTATGCAACCTATGCAAAATGTTCGAGGGCCTAATATGAACGCCCCGTCGCAATTCGCCTCACCGGCTATGGCACATCTTGGCTTGCCTGGGCAACAAGGCTCGCCTCATCTGACTGGCTCAGCGCATCCAAGCCCTGCCCAAAGCAACCTCACTGGTCCTCCAGGAATGCAACCACCAATGCAGCCATCCCCCGCTGGTGTGAATAACAGTCCAAATGTAGGTGGCAACAAACGTCGCCGGGCAAGCACGGTCAAAATGGAGTCTGAGGATGGTGGTGGAGTCGAGGCTAACGGCGCACTCCAACAGGGCTCAGCGAAAGTTAAGGCTAGCCCCCGGGTGCCGAAACGACAAAAGGGCGCCGCCGCCTGATTATGTTGAAATTCTTTTGCTTTTACTCGGTTTCTTTTTCATCCCCATTTCAGGCGATGTGGAACTGGCGTACGACTGGATACCTGGGCAAAACATATCGCCCACCCTTGTTTGTTTATTCCTCTTTCGGATCTTCCATCGCCTTGATAGATCCATATGCGTTTTCGGCACATGACGACCCAGTTCACAGTCCAACGGGATATAATTGCATGTGGCCTCCCCATCATCCTCACTAGGAGATGGCGCCGGGCCTTGTCGATCCCACTTGACTCCGACCTAATGTACTCTATCTTCCTTTCAGCGTTTCCTTGGTTGGCTCGGGATAACCGCCTGACATTGCATGTTTTCACTTTTCGCGTTCGGGTTTTTCTTTGATCCTTCTGCCATAATTAGGATTTGACGACTTCTGGTTTTGTCCTGTTTAGGCTTTAGCTATTCTTCGCTATGTCCTTGCTTGTCTGTTTCTTGGACAGACAGAATTATTGATATCCGTGTTTGGTGACTGAACCGGCGTCCGGTTTTGAAGTCTCATTTTTGGGACGTCATCTGCGTGCATTGGGGTGTTCCATTTGGCCTTTTGCTTGGTGGCCTTTGATATTTTTGACACTTTCCCTTGGGGTTTGTCCTCTTCCTGCCGCTTTTTTGACGAATCCACAAATACCTGCTTTCTCATTATATTGCTTCGTAGTATCAAATATGCAATAGCCATCCGGAAATACTCGAAATATAGTAATGATATATCTCAATATCCCCACACGCCGGCGAACTCCGTTCGGCATCGGCCAAATGATAGCAGCTCGGCATTTTGTTATCACATATCAGTTCCCCACCATTTCTCCCTTGCTTAGGAAAACATTGCCCCTCCTTCTCCCTAACCATTCCTCTACCATATCCTATCGCAATTATAACCTCCAAAATGGCCCACTCTCACTCTCACGATGCTGGCATCAGCCACTCCCACGATGACCCCTTCAACGGCCACGGCCACTCCCACGATATCCTCGATGGTCCAGGCTCCTACGTCAACCGGGAGATGCCACTGATTGAGGGACGTGACTGGAAGGATCGTGCTTTCACCATTGGTATTGGCGGGTATGTAGCATCCACCAAAGAGGACATTGTCATGCTTCGTAGGCGTGGTTCATGTCTATCGTTGATACCAGCCTGTCGATAGATATAGACATAGGTATAGGCAATTGCTCACAACCGAATAGACCAGTTGGATCCGGCAAGACTGCTCTGATGCTGGCCCTTTCCCAGGCTCTGCGTGACGAGTATAACATCGCTGCTGTCACGAACGATATCTTCACCAGGTAAGAGAAATGACATACCCACACCACAACATACACCACAACCAAACAACATACTAACCAACCGTTCACCAAAAACAGAGAAGACGCCGAATTCCTAACCCGCCATAAAGCCCTAGCCCCTTCTCGCATCCGTGCCATCGAAACAGGCGGCTGCCCACACGCCGCCGTGCGCGAAGACATAAGCGCTAACCTGCTAGCCCTGCAGAAACTGCAAAAGCAATTCCAAACCGACCTGCTACTAATCGAGTCCGGCGGCGACAATCTAGCAGCCAACTACTCGCGCGAGCTGGCAGACTTCATCATCTACGTGATTGACGTTGCGGGCGGTGACAAGGTGCCTCGCAAGGGCGGGCCTGGAATTACGGGGTCTGACTTGCTTGTCGTGAACAAGATTGATCTTGCGCCTGCTGTTGGTGCTGATTTGAGTGTTATGGAGCGCGATGCGAAGAAGATGCGTGAGGGAGGCCCGACTGTTTTTGCTGTTGTTAAGGATGGGAAGGGGATGGATCATATTGTTAATTTGATTATCAGTGCTTGGAAGGGGAGTGGTGCTTATGAGGAGAGTTTGAGGCGGTGGAAGGAGGGTGCTGTGAGGGGTTCCGGGAGTGTTGATGAGTAGTGGAGAGTGTCTATATCTAGGTAAGATATAGATTCTGGGAAGAAAAGGATTGGTTTGGTCTATGCAATTGGAATTCAATATATTCAATGGTAATGTTGGAAGTAGATGGTACACTCGTAACTGACTGCTTTTTTGCCCGAATACAAACATATATTTCCCCGAGAAACGCCTGGAATGCAGCAGTCGCCAAATCTCCAACAAATGTCACAGAAGCCGTGTGTGGGCTGGGTATCTGGGTGCTTTTTTTGGTAGGTTGGTTACCCTCCTGCTCGACAAGGATGTCAAACAAGCAAGAAACGAAATCAGCGATCTTATTTGGCGAACCGGGACAGAGCCGGTCCCAGATCCTGACGCTCCTGCTTGAGTCTGTCCTTCGTGCGAGCGGCATGCTCCTTGCGCAATGTCTCGGCCTTGAGACGCTTCTCGTCGATAACGTTGCGGCCACCCTTCTTGCGGAGGTACTTGCGCAGTGCACTGTTGCGGCCACGACCGCGGTTCTTGAGTTTCTCCATGTGGTCTTCCTTCTGCTCGGGGTTGCGGTGTTCCTGGACCTTCTTGTCGTTGATAGTGTCGAGCTTTCCGATGATGTTGGGGTCGAGCGAGATCATGTCGGGCTGCAGCTTGGTAAGCAGAGAGTGAACCTCGGCCTCCTGGCGCTGCTTGACGTTCTCATAAGGGTTGGCTTCCAGAGAGTCGAAGTTGGGCTCTCCGGCACCGGGGACGATAATACTGGCGAATCCTTGGTCGTGTCCGACACCAAGAACATCTTCGTATGGACACCAGCGTACATTCTCAATGCGCTGCCCGTCTCCGCCCCAGGCCATATATGGGCTCTGCACCTTGCCCTGGTCAGCCGTGGCGGCGTCGAACAAGCCTCGCCATACGCTCATTTGGGTGCCCCAGCCGACGGCAGTTAGGCCGCGGTCACTGATGGCAACCGATGCGCCGGGCTGGTAGCAAGAGTATGAGTGTACCTCGCGGTACATGCGGATATCCCACACATTCATCTTCTGGTCCTGGCCCGTAGACACCATGTATCGGCCTTGGCGGTCCATTGCCATTGACCGGACGGGACCCTGGTGCACAAGAGCCTTGACAAGCGGGGTTTGAGAGTTGGGAGACCATAGTGTCACGGTTCCATTCTGATGTCCAACATGCATGATGGCATTCCATGGGTTCTGAGCGAGAGCTGTAGGTTTGCCTAACCGGGTAGGCAGCTCAGCAACGGTTTGGCCGGTCGAGGTATCGGTGTATTTGAGGTGACCGCTCATTTGCTACAGACAAGTTGATTAGCCGGGAGCAGAATATTCAGTAGTCGAGAGAACTCACAGCGCTTGCAAGGAGGAAATGATAGGGCAGGAACTCCAGGAAAAGTGGCTCCAGGTGCTTGTTGAGGCAGTGAATCTCAGTTCCCTGGTGGTCGTAGATATAGGTGTGTTTCTTCTGCGCAACAGCGAAGTACTGGTTGTTATGCAACCAGCGAGCATCCCGCACGGTCTCGTTCAGCTGCAACTCACAACCGAGCTTGCCCTCGCGCCAGTCCATCGTCGCAACATGTCCCTTCCGTCCAGCCAGCAGCAGGTCACGTCCATTTCGTGAGTAGTCCATACGGTAGGGGCCCATGTCGGTGAGCTTCAATTCGAATCCTTTCTTTGCGGTCTCGATTCCAACGCTGGCCTTGATCTCATCTTGGCGAACCTTGTATGTCCGTTCGAGTTCGGCTTCGGGTTCAAGGAATCCTTCGGTGTGCTCAAGTAGAATCTCGGCATCCTGCGCTTGTAAAACAGCCTGCTTGTGCTTGTATTCCTGTCTCTGGAGGTTCGAACGCAACTTCTTGTCTCGTGCAGTTTTCACATTGTTGGCTTTGCCTCGTCCGTATGTTTTCTGGGCTTCAGCCAGTCTCAGCTTGGCTGCGCGGTCTTCCGTGGGAGCAACGGCCATTTTCGAGGATGAATCGGCCATTTTCAAATTCTTTGTGAGGCAGACCAACGGAAAGATTCAGCGATGGTCGAGAAGCTCCCGAAAAAAATGTCTTTTTGCCCAAAAGGTTGCCAAGACTTGCACTCACCGCTCGCTTATCCTCCACTGGCGAATTTTGTTTTCTTATCGGTTTTTCTTTTTTTTTGCGAACACTTCGTGCTTTGTTGATATTGCATATTGCTCGCATTGTATTACCTGGGACCTCTGAATATCCTCGGACTTCAATCTGGACTCTCTCCCATTCCGTTTCAAAGGGTCTAGTGCCAATATGGCGCCTTCCCAGACGGTGCACCACCACCGGTCCACCACCAAGGTTTCGCACAAGCCCTACAAGAGCAAACATGCCTCCAAGAGTGCCTTGAAAGACCAGGCCAAAGGTATGATTGTGTTAATGTTTATACTCAATCGCACATTCTAACATGTTTCATTTTAGGCAAAATTGAAGGTGATGAGCGGGGCTCACGCAAGACACCCCACCAACAGCTCAAGTCGAAACTCGATCGCCGAAACACCGCCCGCCAGAGGCAGGCAACGAAGCAGCAGGACCGGGCCCAAGCTACCAGCATTTTCGCCGGTCAGAGCGGTGCTCCTCGTCACGTCGCAGTTGTGCCATTGTCCCCCGATATCGACGTTGCCGCCGCTATTACCTCCCTCAACGAGAGTGTCGATGTAGCGAGTGAGGTCTCGCCCGATGGACCTACCCGCGTGCGTATCGATCGATTCCGCCAAAGTGTGCAGTATGTTCCGGCCAAGTACGACTTGATCAGCGCCCTGGATGTGTGTCGTATGGCCGATTTCGTCATGTTGGTGTTGTCATCCCAAGTTGAGGTTGATGATGATGGAGAGATGCTGCTGCGCTCGATCCAAAGCCAGGGTATTTCAAACGTTGTGACTGTTGTACAGGGTCTCAACCGCGTTGACCCTCCCAAAAAGCGCCCCGGTGTCGCTGCTTCGTTGAAGTCTTTCATCAACCACTTCTTCCCGACTATTGAGAAGGTCATGTCTCTCGACTCTCGACAGGAATCTTCCAACGCGATCCGTTCCCTTTGCACTGCCACTCCCAAGGGCATTCGCTGGCGTGATGAGCGCAGCTGGATGTTTGTCGAGAACGTCCAGTGGCCCGAGTCCAACCTGGAAGTGGTGGATGACGTCGTTGTCACCGGTGTCGTTCGTGGAAAGGGCCTGAAGGCTGATCGAATCGTGCATATTCCCGGCTGGGGCGATTTCCAGATTGATTCGATCACTGCTGCACCGCTAGCAACCACCAAAAACAAGAAGGACGATGCGATGAATGTTGATATCAACGAGACCACACAAGTTTTGGACTCTCCCTCAGCGGACCAGGATGATATGGCCACCGTCGCCCCTGAAGAAATCGACATGGTTGATGATGACATGGTCTCAATGGCCGAAACAGAGAAGAAGGGTGTTCTGCTGGACGACTACCACTACTTCTCCGATGACGACTCGCACATTCCCGCAACACCTAAGAAGTTGCCCAAGGGAACCTCAAAGTACCAGTCTGCTTGGTATCTCGAAGATGTCTCAGACTCAGGATCCGACCTGGAGGACGAAGACGAGCCTATGGAAATGGACACCGCCGGTGCGCCAGAGGATGGTGTGTTCCCTGACCACCAGGATGCCATGACCGAGGGTGGTCCCTCAGAATACCCCCAATCGGAGATGTTCCTCGACCCATCTCCAGAGGACGAGGCCCAAGAACTGGCCGCCTACCGTGCCAGCCGCAAGACCGAGGCAGAGGAGGATCTCGAGTTCCCGGATGAAATCGAATTGCACCCCAATGTCCTGGCTAGAGAGCGTCTGGCCCGTTTCCGTGGATTGAAGAACCTCAAGCTCAGTGCATGGGAGACATCCGAGGATCGTCCTTACGAGCCCGAAGACTGGCGCCGACTGCTGCAGTTTGCTGATTATAAGGGTTCCAAGAACCGCATCCTGAGAGAGGCTTTGGCAGGTGGTGTTAGTCCTGGTATCCGGGTCGATGTGCACCTTCGGGCAGTGCCTTCCATTCTGCGCAGCAAGCCCCAGCCGCTTTCGCTCTTCTCGCTGCTCCGTCATGAACACAAGCAAACCGTGGTCAACATTAACATGACACTAAACTCTAGCTATGAAAAGCCCCTAAAGTCTAAGGAGCAGCTTGTCGTCCAGTGCGGTCCTCGCCGCATGATCGTCAACCCTATCTTCTCCGCAGCCGACAACACACCAAACAACGTCCACAAGTTCGACCGTTTCCTGCACCCTGGCCGCAGCGCTATCGCCTCCTGGATTGGGCCCGTTACCTGGGGCGCGGTCCCCGTCCTCGTCTTCAAGAACAAGCATGTTGAGGACCCCGAAGAGATGGATACCGCAGATGCCACAGATGCTATTGACATGGACCGCCTTGAGTTGATCGGTACTGGTACCGTCGTTGCACCGGATCAGAAGCGTGTCGTTGCCAAGCGCGCTATTCTCACCGGTCACCCTTACAAGATTCACAAGAAGGTCGTTACCATCCGGTACATGTTCTTCAATGCCGAGGACATTCAATGGTTCAAGGCGCTCCAGTTGTGGACCCGCCGTGGCCGCAGCGGATACTTTAAGGAGAGTTTGGGTACACACGGATACTTCAAGGCTACCTTCGACGCCAAGATCAACCCGCAAGACTCTGTGGGTATCAGTTTGTATAAGCGTGTTTTCCCTCGGAAGGCTCAGCCTTTGGAGGCGATTGCTGCCTAAGCTCTCGACTTGGGCACTGGGGACGTGGATGATATGATACCATTTGACTGAATTGATTACACGACGATGAGAACAGCTCCGTTGGTTGAAGGAAGGAGTCTGTCATGATACACCAAAAAGCACATATAGACCCAGGCATCTTAAAATGATGAATTACGAATTTCCTGCACTTCCACTCCGTACAATCGTAGCCTAAGAATGTCAGAGTCGAATTCATATACTCGAAGCATTTCCACAGTGGAATGACATCGTTACTAACAACACAAATGCTAAAAAGAAGCGGATCATCGTCAGGAGATTCAGTAATTTGTATTCATGTCCATAACAGATACAATCAAAAATAAAACAAATCAAACGGAAGCCAAAAACTCGAGGACTCAATATCCTAAAGACATCACGCGCGGGGAATCAATAAATCAATCGCCGTCTACGAAAAGTCCTCCTCAGCCTCCTCAATGTTATTCTTGATGCGCAAAAGGAGAGTCGTCTTCCACTTGTCTAGCTTGCTAAGCTGGTCAAACTGGAACAGCTTGTCAGCGAAGCCCTCCTGGTCACCACCCTCGACAGCCTGGGTCAGGTCCACGAGTAGCTGGTGCTCTCTTGTAGAAGCAAAAGTGGGATCAAGCTCTCGGTATGATTCAAGGGCACGGTTTGTCTCAACCAGGTCCTGTAAAAATGGGGTAAGCATTATACTATGTATTAAGGGACGAGAGCAACGTACCTTTGTGGCAAGATGGCAAATACCAGCCTTTAGGAGATAATCCTTAACTGACCACTTCATCAGGTTGTTATTAACTGAGGACCGGGCGATGCGCTCGTAGTTAGTGATGGCCTTGTAGTAGTCGTTGTCCAAAGCGGACAGGTCTGCCACCTTGAGAAAGTGCTTGTTTGCGAGACTATAGGATGACGTCGATGTTAGCCGAATCCCCTTTTGAAGAGCATCCAAAGCTCAGAGGGAATATGAAATGCATACGCTTCGGCATTATCACCCTCAAACCACTCGGCGGCCTTCTCATACGAGTCAAGCGCCTTCTTCATATCTCCGAGCTCCACTTCATACACCTCGGCCAGGTATTGCTGCTGCGTCGCCGCACGGCGCAGGTTTCCTCGTAGTACGTAGTGCTGGATAGCACTCGAAAGAACACGGGCAGCATCCTCAGGGTCTGACTTGCGGTAGACCTTGAAGGCTTCCTGGAGGGTATTGGCGGCGTCGTCAGGTTCGTTAAGGTTCTGGGTCTGGATGGAGGCAGCTTTCTCGAAAGTCTGACCTGCCTCCTTGTCTGTTCAAAAGCAACACATATCAGTGATCAGTTCAGTTATTGCATTAAACTACACATCAAATGGGTGTTGGCCGGGCGGCGGGGTATCTCTCACTCATTTTCTGTACTCGAAATGCATTTGCAGCCTGGGTATACAGATCTGCGGCATTCTCGTACTTCTCTGCGCGTCCTCCAAACCAACTGAAGCCACCAGAGGCGCCGGAGAGCGCTTTGTCAGCCTATTTCATCGCAGAGCGAGGTCATGGTCAGCTATTTGCACTTTCGTCATTGCCTAGGTCTCCATGCAAACAAGGCGAGAGAGTACGGGGAAGTACTTTTTGGAGCAGAACACGGGGGTCTTGAGTCATCTTGAGTTATGTTCACTGCAGGGAGGAATCCGCAGATATTGTTAGAAGGAGTGTGGCCAACGGGTCTATCGATGAGAGCATCGATCGGCGGTCCCGCTGGAGGCGGTGTCCCTTTATTTTTCGGTCTCCGCCTAAGCTTCAAGTGTTGTCCTCACGGCGACTTTGATATTGCACTTTGCAGATTGCTACATTTGCCGGTATCTTTGGCTTATATCGCATTTAGACGGTTTACTTGATTGTTAATTCTTTGCAATGGCTTCTTTACGCGCTGGTGCTCGACTGTCCAAGTCGCTGCGTTCTTCATACCGATTCAACACCAACATCTCTCGCTGCTATTCTTCCAGAAAATCCGCTACTGCTGACATCGAGTCTATTCTCGGCGAGCCAAACTGGTCTGTCAGATCATTGCTTCCCGATCCAGCTTCAGGACCATCTGCATCTGAGACGGTGACGCCGAAACAACTTCACCATCTATTGCGCATCTCGGCACTTCCTCAACCCGCCAACCAAGAAGAAGAGCAGACAATGCTGAAGACACTCGAGTCTCAAATCCATTTTGTCAAGGAGATCCAACTCGTTGATACTACTGGCGTCGCACCGCTTCCTTCTATTCGCGACGAAAGCTCTGCTGCAGTTGAGGAGAATACCATTGGCATGGAACGGCTCAAAGGGGCTTTGCTCAAGGAACAAGTGTCTGGAAGACGCAGAAGAATCCAGCGAATTCCAGGCGAAAAGAATGTTCGTCCAGATGGGACGGCTTGGGATGGGAATGCGCTTGGCTCCGCGACGAAGACAAAGGGGAAGTATTTCGTCGTTGAAATCGGCAATTGATTCCGTCCTGTCTATCCCCCGGGTATTGGATCTATATAAGACATACTCATTCACCATGGAGGCAAGCAAAGTAGTATCAGCGATATTTGCCTGTTTGCCTTGGGCAGAAAGTCTGAGTCAGCTGGCCCCCAAGCTGGAGCTCTATGACAACATCGCCCCTCTCCAACAACTTTGCTCAGCTTCTGCTCGTTTCGAGGTCGTCAACCTGTTGTCTATCCCCATCTGGCGCCAATGTTCAAAAGTCTCAAAGAAAAACATGCGGCATTGTTCGATTCCAAGCAATCCAACAACAATGTTCCAGAAAGCGACCGCGGCCAAGATCTAAGCTCCATCTTGGACCGGTCGCAACGTGCTGACTTGACCATTCTTGTTGCTGAGGTCGCAGAGTCCATGCGAATTGGTGTCCTGGAAATATTCGAAAACCCAATCCCAAATTCAAAGTCAGACTCAAAGGATGAGTCGCCTAATCAGTCGATTCCACGCAAGCCTCTTCCTACCGAGGAGACTGACGAAGACACACCGCCCCTGCCCCCAAGGCCAAACAACATGACTGCAGGAAAGGGTGGCAGCCCACAAACTGAGGCTAGCAAGCCACTGAAACCGCAAGCCAAGGTCACTGCACTCTCCATTTTCGAGGACTGGCGGGATTCTGTACTTTTGCGGATTGGCGAGGTTGTCAACAAAAATGACGATGAGGAACAGCATCAAGCCTCGGAAGAAATGAAGAAGGCTGCAAAGTCTGACGAACTTCCCTTTAAAGAGGATGAACATAGCCTGGAAAAATTACAAGAAATCTATCACCCTGTGGAAACGCCTTTGATCAAACTTCCAAAAGCAACAAGATTGCTTATTCTACATTCGCTTCTTCTGTTGATGCTCAGCTTAAAGCATTACAGCGCCTACTCCCGAGTCTTGATGTTGAATGTCGCGTCTAGTTTGAACATAGATATCAACGTGTTGAATGAAGACGAAGTCAAGGTTGCACGTGGTCTGCTAGATACGGCTTTAGCGTTGTCAGACCAAGAACACAAGAAGGATCCCAAGAAAGACGACATGAGGAAGTGGAAGGTTGGCATCGCGTCTGTAGCCGGTGCCGCCCTGATTGGTCTGACTGGTGGACTTGCAGCTCCTTTAGTGGCTGCAGGTCTTGGAACTGTTATGGGTGGCCTGGGCCTCGGTGCTACTGCCGCTGCTGGATACTTGGGTGTCCTGGCTGGTAGTAGTGTTGTTGTCGGCGGTCTCTTCGGTGCTTACGGAGGCCGTATGACTGGCCGCATGATGGACAAGTACGCCCGTGAGGTGGACGACTTTGCGTTCCTCCCTACTCGGGGGCAGCGGTCTCGAGATGAAAAAGATAGTGAGGCAGCCCGGCAGGATCATCGGTTACGGGTTACCATTGGTGTCACCGGATGGGTCAAGGAAGAGTCCAACTTCACTGTCCCATGGAAAGTGGTTGGTTCCAACTCAGAGGTGTTTGGTCTTCGCTGGGAGATGGAACCTCTAATGAACTTGGGCAATGCAATCTCGGCACTTGTTACCAGCGCCGCATGGTCGGTTGCTGGACGTGAAGTCTTGGCACGCACCTTTTTCCACACGCTTATGAGTGCTGTAATGCTTCCGCTTGGTCTCTTGAAGGTTGCTGGTGTTGTCGATAATCCATTCAGTGTCGCCAAGTCTCGTGCCGACAAAGCAGGTGAGGTGCTTGCCGATGTTCTCATCAACAAAGCTCAGGGAGAACGACCTGTGACTCTGATTGGGTATTCTCTCGGGTCTCGGTTGATCTTCTCCTGCCTCCAAACTCTGGCGAGACGAAACGCCTACGGTCTCGTTGAGTCTGTCATTCTGATGGGATCACCTACCCCATCCAATGCGGAGCACTGGCGCTTGATGCGCAGCGTCGTGAGCGGTCGTCTCGTGAACGTGTTCTCTGAGAACGATGCCGTCCTCGCTTTCCTCTACCGAACTAGCAGTTTGCAGCTTGGTGTCGCCGGACTGCAGAAAGTGGAGGGTGTTCCAGGCGTCGAAAATCTCGATGTGAGCGAGATGATCAGTGGCCATCTACGCTATCAATACTTGCTGGGAAGAATCCTCACCCTCACTGGGCTGCAAGACCTGGATGCAAACGAAATAGAACGGGAGGAGGCTGCACTTGCCGCCGAGGTCAAGCGACAGGAAAAGGAACTACAACAGAACCAGCGCGAGGCTGGTGTTAAAGACCCAAATTCATCTGCTGCGCGGGAGACCTTGAATAGCCAGGAAGGATTCGGAGAGGATGTACGGCTGCAAAAGCAGGTCGAGACGCAGACCCAGGAGAACATGACGAACCACCGGATTGAAATGCTTGATATGGACGATGATGATTACTCGGCACCTCTGAGGGAAGATCCTTCGAAGCATTCGGCTCTCTGAGTGTAAAATAATATCAGAGATAAAGTTGCCTGGCCAAGCCAGTTTGCAAATAGCAGCACTCTAATACAATTATGCCTAGGAATATTTCCCATCTATATCGAAGTTATTTGTTCATTTCGACCGGACACATCTTAGAGCCAATCTCATTTATACCCCTGACTTCTGTCTTACTCCCTGCTTCCTGAATGGGCCGTGAAATACGGCGTAGTAACGCGCTAAAATGAATTCAGCCGTGTTCGTGCAGATACGAGGTCGCCAAGAACAGCTCCGGGGTCTAAGCGAATACAATGTCCCCCCGTGGATCTACCTGCCATAACTATAAGACAAAAGATGGCCCAGCGGTCCATAGTACACTCTAATGATTCATTCGCATAAATCAGCTGAGCAATGGATCCCCTTTCCATCGCCGCTTCATTGGCCGGTCTAATCACAATATCAACCCAAATCATTAGCATCATCCATACCATCAAATCCAAGAACAACAAAGAGCTAGAATCAATTTTCAGAGAAGTCCAAGCTGTACGGGGTATACTATGTCAGATCCAACAGATCGTACAGTTCCAGTCTGCGAAGGAAACCAAGAATTCTGAATGGCTTGATGCACTCAACTCTACGCTGGATGATTGCGGCGATACTTATCTCCAACTGCAGAAGTCCTTGGAGGGATTTGTCTCGACCTCAAAACTTGCAGCATTGAAGAAGAAAGTTAAATGGACATTGAAAGAAAAGGACATTCAGGACTTGTTGAGAAAGGTAGAGAGCTACAAGCTTTCACTGGATTTGTTATTATCTGTCCAAACGAGGTATGCTGTTTCATGCTTTGATGGAGTAGTCTGCTGACGAAGGTGCTTAGCACAACCACAACGAATATCGAGGATGTGCTCATTCAAGTGCAGAAGAAGCTATTACTAGCGCCACCTATCCCTTCTGCAGTTCGGACACCCTTGTCGTGGAGAAAGAAGTTGGCAGGCTTCCAGACAGACAATCAGGCCTCTCAGACAAGCGATTCCGAAGATAGTTCGTCAAACTCGGTTGTTGGTGATGATGATATTCCTGCTTCGTACATCATTTCAGGACCGAAAACCACTGGCTGGACAGTCCCAGGGGTCTTCGGTATAAACCAGGACGAAGGCAAAGACGCCCCTGACCTGAACAGCCCAAGCCTCGTTTGCATCAGTGAAATGTGAGAATTCCAATCCACCTTTTCCATTCTGTATCTGACTACAACATCTGCAGATCCGTTGGTCCGAATAAGATCAGCTTGTTCTGTTGCTGGGAGCAACACCTAGCGAACGAGATGCTAACACCTATACGGGCACACATTCTATTCAAAGGACCAAAACCCGGGGATTTATATTTTATACAGCTTGAAGAGTGTTCGTTTCCACCCACCACCTAAATCGTGATCTAACATTGTCCAGCCTCTATGACCCAACCGACCGAACGCTTCTTTGTATCAGTGGGCAAATGCAGCTTGGTAATTGCCCGGTGCAACACCAAGGGCAGTGTATGCCCTCTAAGTCAGCTTGACGAGCGTGACGACAAAGAGCAGTTCCACCTCGCACTTGAACAGTTTGCCCTGAAGTCAAGCCCGGATTCCCAACAGGTGCTCGTCAATTTCGAGAGCGTACAAGGTATGAAGAAGTTTCGCTGTGGGTAACTGCACAAGACTCACAGTCAATAGACCGAGAGACCTTCTTAGGACGTCTTGATGCAGTAAAATATCTGCAGCGCATGGATATGGCATTCATTCTGTCGAACAACTTCTACCACCACTCGCCTTACCAGAAGAGGTAAATGTACCACCACAATGGATCGTGCGGAATTGTCTTTTCTAACTTGATCAGAGTCCAACATGTACAGATAGGCTACGCAGATGGTACCGAAAAGTCATACATCTATCCCTATCTATATCTTGATTATCCCGTCGAAGGCGATCTTGTCATGCTTGCGTGCTCGACAAAACCAAATAACGAGGAGGCGGTGGTATTCAAGGAAAATAGTAAGAGATTTCCATGGAGCCGGCAGCTAGGCATAATATTCTAACTTTCAAAGTCCTTGGGCTTGATTTTCAGATAGTGGGATCTGAAGCTATTGTATTCACTAACCAGAGTGGAGAGGCCATCCAAACTATATCCGCTACTCTCGGATCTCTCGATGGTAATGTGCCCTTACCTGCTTACGTATACTCGGCCGCTCTAACTGGAGAGTAGAGCTGTTTCATATGTTTCATCGAATGAAAGATGCCGTGAGAGAGTGGGAATCTACAAGAACAAACGGCGTGGATGAATTTATTGTCCAGAAAGAATGGTAAGCCCTTGAGATTGATATCTGCTTTATTGAAGAGGTCTAAACTTTGAATACGATGCAGGCCAGTGCAGCGCCTCGAATTTTTGAAAGATTCTTTGGCTGTTACATGTTTATTCCACAATGTTCTCGCTGTTGTCAAAGTGGACCATTTCCAAAAGCGGATGAAGATGGACATATTGAGGGAAGACTCGCGGGAGATAGTAGCTTCCTGTCACGGTACTTACTACCTCTCTGCTCCCTGCTCCGCTGCATTTTCCTGAATGCTTGCTAAGTTTGACCTTAGTGATGACTTCGTCTGTGCTGTTCTATAAGGAGCATTTCAGAAAAGACTCCTCAGACATTTTCGTTGACCCAGTCGTCCAAGCTGGCTTTTGGGATCTCAGAAAAGGCAGTGCTACACCTGAGGATTATCAAGGGGGACAGGTTAAGATTCATGGCAAGAAGGCAAAGCAGATCTGTGATGAACTTGAAGATATTGTGGAAGGTTTGAAGAGTAACACCGTTGATGCACAGAAGAGATTTCTGAAAGAGATTGGGCAAGCGTAAATAGTTCAATTTAGCTATTTCAATAGCAATGCTATACCCCTGTCTTCAGCTTGCTTACATGCGTTTACATCAGAAATTAGCTAGGTAATCACTGTCCAATGTTCTCTTTCAAAATCACCCACCAGCTATCCCCCACAAAATTCATATCCAAAGAGTGAGTGTGCTATGGCTCACCCAGCCAATACCTTCAACCCCATATCATGATCACATGGCCGAGATTTTAAACAATGCCAGCATACTTGGTCCTCGCCAACATCTCGGAATTCCTGGGATGTCCCAGGAGCCCGCAACAGCAGTTTCAAGCCGAAAGCCGCATGATTCTGCTCTCCATTTTCTTTCATGGCTTTCGAAAGCCGGCTGCAGTGAGCAGCCACTACCTGGGAGTCAAAGGTATTAAGTACGTAAGAGTGTCTTGTGATGCTTGGTATCCCCGTCGGCCAGAGTTCAGGCCACGCTGCCGAGTCCCAATTTGTATCCATCAGCTGGAATATACGCCACCCAAGAAACAGACCTTTCTGCTGTGGGCTCACCATTATACATATGTAGTGATGGTTGAGAATCATGGCCTGCCATCTCCGAATAGTATTTGTGAAGCCAGGGTCCCATTCGAGGATGGTTTTGTGGTCTCTGTCTAGCTTTTCGAGGAATCGTTTCTCGTAAGGCGATTCCCAGCTGTTGCCGTCGTTGTACCAGTTTTGGAAGCGGTCTAATCGAAGGAAGCATGCCGTTCTGCCGGTTAGAGAGTCCAGGCTTTCCTCCATGAAGATCTCTGTTTCTAGGAGCCACTGTTCAATCTGCGGGACGATGGTCTCTTTGGTGAGTGGGAAAAGCCATGACAACCTCATTTTGGCTCCACTGTCTGAGAACTTAGCTAAGATGTGCTGATGCAGACGATCGAACTCTTCGTCGGTCATCTTCGATGGATCTTCTGGGACATCTTTGAGAAATGCTCGAGCAAAAGGCATCATTACAATATCATAGTCAGGGCAATAGAATCTCCGTTCACATGGAATCGACTGCCGTAAACCTCCCATCTCCAAAAAACAACGTTTTCGAAGTCGCCAGTGCGGAGGTGGCAGTATGGAATGCCAGTTCTGTCCTGCAAAAACAACCTCTGGATCTTGAAATTGGCACGGCAAAGTCATCAGATTATCAAGCAGATGATTCACTTTCTGCCAGATCAACACGACTTGGCCTGGGTCAGTTGTATCTGGACTTTTGATTTTGATTTTGAGACCGGCCTTTTGATAAGGAAAGCTTTGGAAGTATCTTTCAGCACCTGCCTTGTCCTTCAAGTTCCAGGTCACGTCGACCACCCGGGACTTCAGTTTTATGGACATCCAGCTTCCTCTGTCATACTCCCCGTTCACTGAAATGATTTGTTTCATATGAGAGTAGAGGTGTACTGAGATCTCGCTGTAAAGGTATCCACTGACGGGGAGGATCGATAGGGGGTTGGTTTTTGGCTTGCTATGGATGGCAGATTGCGTGTGAATTTCAGAGAAAAGGTCGGCCCAGATGACCAAGCGAATTTCCGTTGGAAGCTTGGAGAATGCGCCCAGAAAGGGCAGGTGTGGAGATTTCATATCGAAAAGTGTCGGGTGCGTTGTGTTGAGATGAGGGAGGGTGTAAGCAGAAACGGAAGAAAAGGAATATGACGATTGTGGTGACTCAAAGCATGAGGTTGATGGATGCTCCTATGCCTTCCTTGGACCAGAACGGTCCTGATATAGTACGGAAGAGTGCCAGGGTACTGGAAAACTTTTAAACCTTAAAACTATGATACTTACACCAAAAAAGACCGGATAGCTCAATGTCATGCCATCAAGACTTAGCAACATGAACAATAATCTTTCCCCTAGCCCGGCCAGACCGCAGATGCTTGAATGCCTTGACGGCATCCTCAAGCTCATAAGCAGTATCCAGTTGAACCTTGATAGTCCCCTTCTGAACCCACTCCCCAAGCTGAACAAGATCCTCCCTGTTGTTCTTAGTGACGAAAATTACATACTTCCTCTTCCCCCCACCAAGGAAACCAGGCAAAAGCATCCGTTCAGCAATGGTCCCCATACCTGGAACCCCAACCTGCACAAACGTCTTCCCGGGCGCTAAGAAATGATGAGACTGGCGATACAACGTAGCAGGGTATCCTATATGATCAACAATATGATCAAACACGACCCCCTCTCACGCAGCGACGCAACGAGATCCTCTTCGGCGGTATAATCAATAACCTCATCAGCACCAAGCCCCCGACAAAATTCAACATTCTTCGTCGAGCAAGTAGTCGTCACATGACATCCCATCACCTTCGCAATCTGAATAGCAAAGATCCCACATCCACCAGACCCACCATTAATAAAGACCTTATCATCGGCACTGACATACCCTTTCAATGACTGGTACGCCGTCTGCCCGGTACCACCGAGTGTAGCAGCATGATCAACCTCCACGCCTTCCGGTAGATGAACCAGCAAGCTAGCCGAAGCCACTATGAGATCGGCTAGGGTCCCGAATTGGCAGGGCTTGCCTAAATTTCCGTAGACTAGCTGGTCCGGTGAGAAATTCGTCGCGTCGGGTCCTGTTGCGACTACGCGGCCGCAGAAATCCATTCCCGGGGAGGCGGGAGTGCCGATAACTAGCTTCCGCATCAATAGGCCCATTTCTGGAAATTTGTAGTCGGCTGGGTTGAGGGAGGCTGAGAGGACTGTGATTAGGACATCGTCATTGCGGAGTGCGGGTGGGGTGCGGGCTTCCGAGGTGAAGCTGAGGTTGTTTTCAAGGCCATTCGTTGTGTCAGTGTAGAGCCAGGCTTTCATTTTGGATTGTTCAGTGGCCATTATGGAAATGTATGTTGGAGAGGAAGAGAAAGAGAAAGAGAAAGATGGGGAGAGTCAGGTGGCCACTTTCTTCTTGGTGATCCGCGATGACCTCACTATCCTATCGCGTAAACATTGGAAGTATTCAACTGTTGGATTTGATACCATTCCTATTTACTTCTTCTGCAAGAAAGTCAAAGCCCCAAGCGCATATGCATCGACACCAGTCTTCAAAGTAGGTTGAATGACCGGCGCAAAGAAAGGCGAGTGGTTACTAGGCAGCGTATCTTGAGTGCCCTTCTTAACAGCCTCATTCCAAGTCTCGGGATCAGTGCCACCAAACATCCACATAACATAAGGCGCTCCAACAGCAGTAGCAAGCAAAGAAAAGTCCTCACTAGCACTCGGGGGCTCCATCTCCACCAGGTCGTCCCCAAAGTACGGCGCGAACGTCTCCTTCAGCGCATCAATAGTCTTCCCATCATTAATCGTCGACGGCGTCGAGAAGGTAAGCTTAATCTCAGGCTTCTGCTCCACACCAGCAGCCTGACACTCAGCCTCTATAATGCGATGAATAGCAGCACAAACACGCTCACGCACAGCCGCATCGAAGGTGCGCACATTCAACTGCATGTCCAAATGAGCAGGGATAATATTGTGCGATTGGCCCGCGTGGATACTGCCAACAGTCACGACAGCCAATTTACCGGGCGTGACCTCGCGCGACACAATAGACTGCAGCCGAGTCACGATCGACGACCCAAGTACAATTGGATCGATCGTCGTCTGAGGCGCTGAGCCGTGCCCGCCACGTCCGAAGATCCGCACGTCGTATGCATCAGCCGCTGTAAGGAGCGGGCCGGCGCGCAAGTTAACCGTGCCGGCGCGCATGCGCATGACATGCTGTGCGAGGACAAGATCCGGCTTGGGGATCTTATCGTAGAGTCCGTCGTTGAGCATCGCCTGTGCGCCATCGAGATGTTCCTCGGCAGGCTGGAAGATGCAGATCAGTGTCCCGCTCCAGTGGTCGCGGGCGGCGTGGAGGAGGGTCGATGCGGCCATGAGGGATGTAACGTGGGTGTCGTGGCCACAGGCGTGCATCACCGGTTGTTTTTTGCCATCAGTGTCTCTGGCAATTACTTTACTGGCGTATGCTAGGCCTGTTTGCTCTTCTACGGGCAGTGCGTCCATGTCGCCCCGCAGTAGGATTGTTGGGCCTGCGCCGTTGCGGAGGACGCCTGCGACGCCGTGGCCACCGATTTTGGTGTGGACTTCATATCCGAGGTCTGTTAGGTGGTCGGCTGCCTTTTTGGCGGTTTGCTCTTCTTCGCCTGATAGTTCTGGGTGGGCGTGGAGGTGTTGGTAGAGGTCTTCGAATGGCCTTAGCTCTGGTCGGTAGCGATTGATGATGTCGCCCAGCGCATTCTTGGTATCTTCTGTGGCGAATGAGATAAGGATTACTGAATGAGATAGGCTCTACATACCTCTTAATTGCATGTTGGCGATATGTGAGAAGGGGAATATAGGAAGCACCTCGACTTATAACTCGCTGATAAACCCGCTCGGCAAACCCCTAATCAATTCCCCGCATCTCTCTCTCCTCGCCAATCCTCGGCCTGTTCCGCGTTGTCAATAAATTGCCGATGAACTAATTTAACCAGATCTTCTCCACTGGTCCCTTGCCAATCGGATCGGAATACGCTTTGTATCGGCAAACAATGGCTTCCAGTAGCATCGGATGAACCCGCATTGACTTGCTTGTTTAGCCTCAAGGCGAAATGAACTTCCGACCCTACTGGGGTACATGGAATAAGCAGTGTCGGGTTGCTTCAGCAATTTTGAATATGTTGTATTTCGTTTGTTCAAAAGACCGGCGACTCTTGGTAGGAAGAAATGAAGGATTTGCAAACAGCGATGCGTATAGATTTGAAAACAGTCAATCAATCCTGGACAGGTCGGTACTTGTGCTTGCGTCCTTCGATTGTAAAAGCGTACTTGCTCCTGAGTCTAAAGCATGGCAATTAGTAACTGACTCCGAGAACGCAAGATGCCCTCAAACATCACTTATATTGTTCATATGTCCAGCAAACTGGCAAAACCATAATCTACGTTGAGCGCAAGAAGACTCAACAAATATATTTAGTCGTAGCGGTGCAACGTAATTTGCAGAAACCGCTTTCAACTCACTTTCATTGGTAGTGATTTCATGTAAATAGAGGGGCCTCCATATACCAGCATGGGCAGTGCGTGTAAACGAGTTTCGCCGATTGATCAAGTCTTGTGTGCTTTCCATCCGGTTTCTCAAACTTACGGACTGTTTTCTGGGCCTTTTTCTTTTCCTCTTTCTTTTCCTTTTCCTTTTCTTTTTCTTTTCAAAGCCGTAGGTAACCGTACATCGAAAGACAGTGATGGATGATCTCGATGTCGTTTTGTTGCCGCGGATGCGTTTTTGTTGATTGAATTTGTAAACCCCGATATATCAAGCAGCTTCTTCTGAAACGTAGATATTGCACGCGATGTAAAAGAGAGTCAAGAGAGTGAGTTTAGAAGGTGAAGAAAATATGAATTTTGACCCTTTTGATATTGGGAATCTACCTACACAACTCAGGACAAAGAACAGAGGCGCACAGTCTCAGGATGTGCATCCCGGGTATATTGCAACACCTAGAACTTACGGGTATTCGATACAAAGGGGGAGATAACAGAGATGAATGAAACATCCTGCTGCCTTCCAAGGCAGGTCGATCACTACTCCGAAACAACAACCCAGGCAGAATATCAAACTGACGGGTAAAAGGAGGGGAACTTGCAAGAGCCATTACAGTACTTTTACACTTGAAAGTTTACAGACAATAACATCTCAGATAATCAGAATGAAGCAGATAAGCTTAGTTTATGATTCCTGAATGAGATCCGCAGGCCAGGTGATTGCGCGATATATGGTTCCTGTTCAGTTATGTCCAATGCCACAAAGGATAGGAAGAGGTGGTTGCCACCGTATTATCCGTAGTCCGAACAGCTGGTTGAGATTACGCGGCGATTTGCCCGCTGCTAAGAGGAGCTACGAGCCAGGTTCACAAAGTCAAGTGCCTCATCGATTGTTTAATTTGAACTACAGCTTATCACCAGTTATCATAGTCGGGAATGTTTTCCTCAAAGTATGTCTCCGTCACCCTAGAAAATCCTACTTCTGGGGCATGCGGCGGCCAAGGTTTCCCCGTACTAGTCGCGAAAACAGCAAAGCTGGTGCCCTCAAAAACGAACCAATTGGTAGGGGCAAATGCCAACCAGGACGATGACAGTTCTTTCAGCCAATCTCTTGTACCGTTCATCCCCAAGCTATATCCGAGGGTGTAAGAAAGCGGTTGGGCGCGAATGTGAAGCGTCAGATCAGACGGAATGGTTGACGAGTTCAGTTTCACTTGATCGTACTAAATTATGATCGGCGATTATTAGCACACAAGGGTACAAAGAGGGATTGAGTAATTACCTCGACTGTGCCGTTCATCATCAGTCTAGTAAAGATGCACATTCCCGTGCTGTTGACACAGCCAGAGACTCCAATATCCTGATGTTGAAGTTCGCTCAAATAAGCGCTGATACCGAGTGTCTCTCCGTATCCAAGGCCCGACTTGGTTGGAAGGAGCTGCGCACTGAAAGTCATATTCAATGATTTCTGCTTCCGCAAAATAGCCGCCGGGGTATCTCTGTCACTCAGGCTGAACACGTTTGGCTTGAAAGTGATTCCATTGGCGCCATTCTTTTTGATCTCGAAGTTCTGCGTGTAAGGGACTCGAAGCTGATACCATGAAGGATCAAGATTTGCACGATCAAAGTTATCCGTGAAAGGCTTTGGTGGTGAGACCTGGTCCATGGTGTTGCCGAACGATTGGCTGAGTCGAATTGGCTCCCCTCCATTGACAATAGGCCATCCATCCTTCCATTGGACAGGAGCAAGGAAGCTTTCTCGTCCAAGCGGGGATGTGCCATTGATCTTTCTCCGGGCCAAAAATACTGCATAGCTCTCTCTATGTGGAGTATCAAAAAGCGTGGCATGACCAGTCGACTGTACTGTGAGGTTGTCATATCCGTATGCACCGTTGAACAAAATCGGGTTGTTTGGCGCTGCTTCCCAGGGACCTTCCGGAGAAGCGGAACGTGCGATAGTAGCTCGATGAAGGTCATCCGTACCCCCTATACAAGTTAGATTGAATGAAACATGAAACCTTCCTGTTATGGACTGTAACTTACCTTCAGCGATAAGGAGATAATACCATTGGTCGCGTTTGAACATCTTTGGGCCCTCAGGTCTGGCACTTGAAGTATGCGGCAACGTCCCATTCCATAAAGAACGATACTCGCCGACACACCGACCATTGTCCACGTCAACTTCGCATTGATAGATTCCCCAAATCTTATCCGCGTTATTGTTTGGAGCCATGAGGTTCAAATAAACCTTCTGCGTAGCTTGGTCCTGAAACAAGGAAGGGTCGATTCCCCATGCGTCACCCCAGACAGGATCAGACCATGTCTTTAGATCGCGGGAAGACACCCACATAACACGGGGCCATACCCGTGCAACTGGATCATAGGTCCACCTTGTCATGGATGCCATATAGTATTTGCCATTAACAAGTGACAATGTGGGAGCCCATGTACCTGCCAGCCTGTTTAGATTATAAGATTCCCTCGGTCGCAGGGTATGGGGGAACCTACCAGCACCTGTCGGTACGCCATATAGTTGAGCTTGACTGGGTTTTTTGAAAGCATGCGAGTAAAGCTCCCAGTTGGCAAGATCCTTTGACTTGTAAATTGAAGTACTAGGCCAGTACTCGAAGGAGGAAGTCGCGATGAAATATTCATCACCGACACGAATGACCGAGGGATCAGGATTCCATCCTGTGATAATAGGGTTTTTGATCGCAAGGGCTGCCAACACCCAAAGTTGTATGACAATTACACGGTCGAGGAGCCACCTCATGATGAGCCAAATTAAGACGCCGATAGATCTAGCGCTGTAGGTGCACGAGACTTATTTGTACTGCATGAAGTTCACCCCCGGGCCCTGAGTTCAACTCGTCAACCTAGCCGACCCGATGCCACGGACGAGGATAGTCCATTAATCTGAGTGTATCCACTAAGTCGGCGACAAATGGCATGGAATCATAGCTTCCAACTTGGCGGCCGTTCTCCGGCACATATTCCCAATTGGAATTTCAGGGCCGGGACGTGTCCGTGAATTATCCCGGCAGTTTCCCCGTGGGGTAACAACGCGGACTTTTCAAAAGTCAAACTATCAAAGGAAGATCGCTATTGGCCAGTGGAGAGCAAACATGCGGAATTGACTTAAATGCTCCAGTGTCTGGATGCATGCAGTATATCTATAAGCAGCTCCCCAGTGTAAGTTGTACAGCAGATACAATCATCTTTTGTGACATGCGGCTTTTCAAGTTTCTCGTTGTGGCTGCAACGGCTGTAAACGCCCTAGTCAGTGATGTTCCATCATTGAATGGTAAATCACTTGCTTCTCAGAACTACTTGAGATAAAATACTGATGGCGACTTCAAGGCCCTGTTCCGGTGGTGCCTGCAACCGAAGGTTCGAAAAAGCGAACCCGTGAATTCCAGCATCCAGGTCTTTGACATAGCCATGCCGATCTCGAAGCAATGCGAAAGAATGCTCTGGGCGGAGTTGAGCCCTGGACATCGGCTTATTCGAGATTCTCGAACGATTCATACTCCCAAGCGCCCTACAAATCCAAGGCCCTCATCCTGTTATCAGTCGTGGAGCTGTCAGCAACTACACTAGCTCCGTCAATGATGCACGCGCCGCGTATCAGAATGCTATCATGTGTAAGAACTCCTGTTACCCGGTAAAATATGCTAAACAGCTCTGACAAAACCGCCCATAAGGTATATCACAAAGGATCAAGCTCATTGAATCGGTCGACTACAATTCTCGAAGCCTGGGGGACTAATCTGACCAATATCATTGGTACGGATCGCTCGCTGCTTGTCGGCATCAATGGTGTTGTCTTCGCCAACGCTGCAGAGATTATGCGCTGGGAGGGTGGATGGGTCGAACAGACTGCATCCTGGAAAGGTAGCGCTGGTTTCAGCATCCAGCTGTACTGGCTATTTGCCCGACAGAGCATCATCATCGGGCAGGCCAACTACGGTGTTGCCAGCATTATGGGTCTACTCAATTTTGCTGTCTACCTGGACGACGTCGCTCTGTACAATTATGCTCTCTATGCGTACAAGAACGACCTTTGCGCCGGTTTATCTGCAAACCTCCTTGATGGTACGGGTCAATTTACCGAGGCAGCCCGGGATCAGACACATGTCCAGGACGGGCTCCAGTGGCTGTCGATGGCTTCCAAAGTGGTGAAGAATCAGGGATACGACCTCTTTTCGCTGGATGATAACCTGCTATTCGAGGGATCCGAATATGCGGCCAAGTACAACTTGAATGAAACCGTGCCCTACGATCCGTCGTTCTACAGATGTGAAGCGGTCTTGCTCAACGGGCCGTGGGCAAATATCTCTGCAGAGAATCGGTATATCGGGTATCAGAATGGAAAGACTAATCCAGCATGCTGGGGTCTCCCCTACTACGAGGGCATTTCTCGCGGTTTAGACCTTCCGTTCACAAAACGCGCAAAGGCCGTTCACGATGCATCAGTCGCGGGTCAGAGTTCCCCAGTCGATCTCCTTGCCTGGGCTGATCTGCTGTTTGCAACCAAGGCACACTCGGCACACTCCGACAAATAAATTTACTGGATCGTGGGCTAGATGACCATATTCGTCTTCAGGCAGAGGGAGTCTACCACCAAAACATGGCCTGTATTGCGCTTCTCTCTAGTTATTAGCGACGTTAGAGTAATGCTAGGGAGTAGGTACTATCTTTAACTTAATGTATAAAGCGTAAGAGTCCAGAATAGTTATAGCTCTAGGTAGTAATAAGCCTAGTAGATACTATAGAATAGTGGTAGCACACTTTAGGAAACTAAATAACGTAATTCACATGCGAGTGAGCCACCCAAGCGAGTGGGCCACCCCAAAACACATAGTAAAAGCGATTAATTACAACTTGGTATCTCAACAACGGTAGTCTATCTAGAGTTTTCCTTATATATTTATGCTTCTTAAGTGATATCTAGCATCTATAGGGAGTTTGAGGAAAGTTTAAGACATCATGGTTGCAATGTATATATATCTAGTTTTTGGCAACGTAATTTTCGGTAATTTTTGAAATGACCATAATATAGCCTTCTGCTATCCTTAAAATTGATATAGAACGCTAATTAGTCTTATCAATGACTATCGTGAAATAAGGAGATAAAATAAAAACATGGTTGTTGAGATATAAATGTAGAATATATCGCTTTTACTATGTGTTTTGGGGTGGCCCACTCGCTTGGGTGGCTCACTCGCATGTGAATTACGTTAAGTTAACGTTACTACACACGCCAACAAGGGTCCACAACAACAAAGTCTACAAAGTATCAAGACCTCGAACAATCGAATAACACAATCCCTGAACCTAGACAAATCCGCATATTAATAATCGGTTTTGCAAACCACACCCGGGTAGAATATAGTAATAAAAAAACGGCCCGATGATGCAGCCACCACAAATCAAGTATTATAAAAACCAATAAAACCCCAAGAATCCAGCGCCCAAAGCCTCTGACGACGAATCAAGAGAGATATGACCCCGTGACTAACCCCAGAAAATCAATTGAAGCCTACACTTTTTACGCCAATGACCATGTCCAGCTGAACAAGAAACCTTAGCAAGCCCTCAACGGCACCAAGGCATTTTCTGCCTTGCGCTTTGACCCAGTCAAGCCTCAGATGGGCTCCAGGGTTTGACATGGTGCGAGTATTTGCTTATTCGCGCAAGATTGCTGCCTTTGCGGCTTGTGAATTCGCGTATTTTTGCCAGATTGTTGAGTTATAAATGTACGATGTAAAAAACATGTATGCATTGGATCAGTTCGTGCACTCCTTGCGGCCCGCACTCAGTGGAGAACATGAACCTGCAACAACCACTCAGATTGCAGTATGTGGGCGGCTCAAAAAATTCTTCCACCAAAAAAAGAAACGCTCACTCGTGGACGGTGTTTAGGAATAGCCGAACGCGGGGGTCGAACCCGCAGCCTTAAGATTAAGAGTCTTACGCTCTACCGATTGAGCTAGCCCGGCCGGGCTGTTGAAGGACGTTGACTTAACAAGAATATTCTTCGGATTGAGGATTGAGGGTTGTAACACTTAAATGCGAATGCGTTAAGGTATGCGCCAGGGTGCAAGGGGTTGACGTAGAGTTAGTAGTGACATCGGAGAATTGGTGTGATGAAAACGATCTGCATGCTTGGAATAGAAATGGTAAAAAAAGGTCAGAATAAAAAAAGGACAGTTTGTCCTTGGAGATAGCGCCCGCGATCTGGACTTGGCCCCTGAAAGAGGTCAGACCCCTATGTAAGCAAGTAAACTGGTGCCTGGGAAGGCAGCAAGGAGACAAGTCCAGAAGGCTCAGGCTCAGGCCTGGCGCGCGTCAAGCGACACAGGTAGAAACATAGAACCACCTAGAATTGAAACTGGTCGTTGAGGGATCAGGGTCTGAGGGTGGGAGATTGACATGCAGCGAGCAAAGGGCGCGGGATACGAAAGTAGACATCAGTGGCTGGTGCATCAAATCATGAATGAAAGATAGCGAAATTGGTGGCTGAGGCTGAGCAGGGCACTAGAATAGGATTAGTTTTGTTCAAAGCATTGGGTGAGATTTATCGTTTTCTGTATACGGGGTGGCTTGAGGCTGAGAGGGGGAATTGGGGCTAGTGATAGTCGTGGGGTCCAAATCCAATTTCCGAGTCTGATGTTATTCTTAGATAGCGTGAAACAGTCTCCAAATATGGAAGCGAACAATGCTGTAGTCTGAGGTTTCAAGAGTTCGAGAGTTGTCTTGATTGTCTTGATAGACGCTATGACGGCGGCTGCGGGGGCCTATGAGCGTGGGGAAATGCAACGGAGCCTCAGATCAAGGGGTTTCAGATGTTGAATGTACTGGCTCTGAATCAAAAACAAAATCTATTCTGATTTAGAAAGTAAAAGTGCAAATGACGCGAACCTGAGGCCTGTTCTCAGGGGGGGTACACGAGACAGCATCAGCCACAAGCCATGACAGTATTGGTATTACCCCTGATGTCATGAGAATAAGGCAGAAAGTCATTATACTGCGTAAGTGGAGAACACCATGAAGATAGAGGGGGACTTCATACCGTTTGTTTGAGCAGTTGGAGCCAATAAGGAGATCGGCAGGTTTCAACCTGGCGGTGTTGACGCCAAAGGCACAGCCCCTAGCCACAGACTAACCGGAAGTATACAAGTGTGTATACTAAGTAAAGTAAGTACAGTATGGTGGATGGTGGTGGAGAGTATTGTCAAGGCTGCAGATCAACCAGGCATCTATATGCATGTCATGTACTATATAACCCCCTTCCCCCTCCACATATGATACTACTCCATTAACACCTAACATCAACTGTCCCATACTGGTTTCATACTATCACTTCAAACATTCAATCAATCAACTACAAGGTCGATCATCCATTCTCCCCTCGTGACCCCCATAAATCAGTCACGGTGTCGCCCTTTCGCTCAACCTCATACATCGTCGACCCTTCAACTCTTTCAACTACAAGGGAAAGATCCCCTCCTCGCAGTCTGACCCGACGTCTGCTGGCACTCCGCCGAACAAACACTATGCCTGCCCCAATCGAAATCACCGATCCTCTTGTCGTCGTCCGCGACCTCGCCGACGACGAGAGCCTAGTCGTGACAGAGTTCGAGGAACACGCCAACCGCTGCCGCCACTGCTCCAACGCAGTTGAGACCCTCAAAGACGGCCGTTCCCTCTGCGACCAAGGCAACGCTCGCGCCCGCACTCTGACCCAGTATATCTACAGTCGAAACGGCAAGTACTATTCAGTAGTCGACGCCGAGGCCGGCAAGCCCACACGGGTCAAGCTCGCCCGTGACTCCTATGCTGTGCGCAACCTCTTCACAGCCCTCGAGCAAGGCCTCCGTCTCCGTTCCAAGCCCGTTGTCATGCAAGCACCAGTCCAAGCACCCTCCACAGGCCGCAGCTACGACCGCACCTATCCGATCCCCGCTCGCAGGGTCAGCGGTGAGCAAGTCCGTCCTCGCTCCATGTCCCCAGAGACCTTCCAGATCATCGAGCGCACTCCTCGCAGCTCGCGCTCGCCAACTTCGATCATGTACCGCTCCCCCGGTGGCTCTCCCAGCCGGCCCTCTTCCAGCCGTGGCTCTTTGTACAACACAGACCGCCAGGAGCGAGTTGAGCGCCAGTATGAGGCTCCCCGTCGGTATGTCGAGGGTGGCAGCAAGTACCACCGTTGAATGCGAGACCAATGTCGCTTCTGGTTTCTCGGTCTATGATTACGGTTACAACTACGACTTCGTCTACTACACTCCAATTGCTTTGAATAAGCTTCAATTCAATAGACATTGATTGTCTATCCCACCCCCCATCCAATGTTTGGTGCTCTGCCAATATGTGCCCTACGTCACATATTGGTACCACCCTATACACCCCAGTCTTTGATCTGGATTGAAAGGGCCTGCCTGGATGCGCCCTCGGAAATTTACTTTTCTGTTTTCACTGATCTCTGACTCGAACATCACAGGTCGGGGTCTAGCTTGGGACCCCGACACTTGACTGTTACTCGGGAATTTTTGCTGTATGCATGCTCTTTCGCAGTCTTGGCTAGGCACCATTATTGGTGGAGCACATTCACAACCACTCCATCTGGGGATGCAGGTGTGGATGGATTAGCCAATGAAAGACGCGGAAATTCGTTGATGTTCATGCATGTTTTCATGTCCTGCACGCTTTATTGGCTTGTTTGTGTGACTCATTTTTTGTTTTGTGGAGAAGCTTACAGAAGCTTCAGTTGATTATTTTCCTTTGTTAACTGTATGTGAATTATGATATGCGCCCCGCGAGGATGTCGGCCATTCCTTCTTTTGGACAGTCCATGGGAATGTTTACGATGATTTCAATGAATATGAATATTTACAACACTTGGATTTATTTCTTTACTATAAATGTAAAATGTACTGTAAAGTTCTATCCGGTACATGGCATCATTCGGTTATTCATACTTCGTGCCCGGGTCATATGGCCTGAGTCAAGCACTGTTGATCAAACCCACCTGTATTCCCCACCATTCCATTTGACTCCATTTCTTTACAGATTTACTTTTCCAGATTACAGTTTTATACATGACTCACTGCGGGGTTGTGGCTGAGGTGACTTAGGATGTGCCTCAGGCGAGAAGGCTAAGTTTCTTCATACGTCAGGTAAATTATCCTGTATTGCACTGCATGACTACACATATGAGAAGTACTGTACATAAAGCTTGTTGGATGATACAAGGAAGAGAGTAAACTGTCCGTTCACAGCTTTGTCGACAAGGCTGCAAAGCCACCCGTTGATCGCAATGGTGGACCCTGCGGCTCTATAGTTATCTCCACTCCTGAAAACTTCATAGATCATTTTCTCTTCTATTTCTAGTCGGCGTCGAAATATTTCAACAGCCTTTATAGTATTTACTCTAGCAAGGAGTGACCTTGGTTGATCGGCAATATGACTAGGTCAGTTGGATAATGTTCGCGCGTCGATCTCACACACAGTTGTCGCCTGATTTTGAGGTGACCACAAACCTGGACCTTGTAATACTCAAATATAAGTCTCTTTTTATTTTTAGAGTTTGTTAGGCCTCCTGATCTCTAAAAGTAGCGTTCAATCCAATCTTCACTTTATAACCTTTCAGATCTAGGTCCTCGAACTTTTGCACGGGTCACACAGCCCAATAGGCAGGCGACTTTGTTGAAAGGATTCAGCTAGAGCACGTGAACGGCTTACCAACTGACCCTGATTGGAACTTATCGATCTGTGGGATAAGAATCAGCATATCGTCATATTGATATAAAAGGAACTTACCAGTTCGGCAATACTGGCATAAGTACCACACCCAAAGATAATCATTCCAACCACAAACACAATACCATTTAAAATGGCATTCTTCAGGTTGTGCTTCTCATACCAAGCCCCCTCTCTCAAAAGCACATACCACATAATAGGTGGAATATAGAACGACAATCCAGAAACAAACAAAGCCGAGATGATAGAGAGCAGCTCTGAGAAAATAGGAATAGCCTCAGCAATGATCCAAGCCAGGATTGTAACAGTGACAACAAGTCCAAGCCAAGTCATCCAACCCTTGCTCGTGTTAACATAGCGAACAACCGAGTCCCGATATACCTTCCCATGAATATACCGGCAAACAACAGTCGTATTGATCGACCCCGAGATAAAAATGACCGGAAGCGCAATACCAAAAACAACCCTCGAAATAACAGGCCCAGCAGACAATAACGCAGGCGATTGCACACCCTGCCCAACAAAAGCGTAGATAATCGACCCAGTCAGGGTATAGACAACAATCTGAATTCCACCCATCCACCAAAGCGTCTTAACATAATCCTCAGGGGTATGCATATCCTCCATAAAAGAAGGCAGACAACCCGCAAAAGAATAAGCAAAAACAATATTATTAGTCGCAACAATAGCCGCCGAAAAGGTAATCCCCTCCTTCGGCCATGCAGACCAAGGAATCATATCCTTAACAAACTCCCCAGTCCCACTAGAACTCTGAATTCCAGTCGCAATCATCGTAACACCAATAGCAACAATAATCGACGCGAAATCAATATACCCCAGAATCGCAATCTCAGCAAAAGAAGGCGGGATAGCAAGCAACATCAAGATCGCAGCCGAGACAACACTAAACACAATAGAGCATACATTACTCTGTGTAATCGTCTGGAAGGCAATAGCACCAGTCAAACAATGCGATCCAATAACGAAAACGAGAAGTGCAACGAAACTACCGACAAAGATCTTTGATCCTATATTTCCTAAGAGCAGCCGACCGACGTCTGCGTAGTGTCCTATCTGGGGATACTTCAGTTTCGTCTCGCCGATGTTGTAGCCCGCGTAGATTGCCACGAAACCGAGGCCGATTGTCATTATCACTCCAGCAACCATGCCTAGTGTGGCGAATGCTGATGGGAGTCCTAGACTTCCCAATGCAATGGCCTCGACAATTGAAATGACTGTTAGGCGTTTCCAGCCTAGGCGGTGGAATTTCGCGTCGCCTTCTAGGATTTGTTGTCTTTCGGAGTCGGAGAGCTCTGGGTCTTTTGGGAGGGTTTCAGGGGCCATGTTTGATTGTTGATGATGGGGGTTGGGTGGGAGGTCTGTGGATCGGATTGAGAGATTGAGAGATTGAGAGGTTGTATAGATACAGCAAGGAGGCAACTGTAAACTGGGGATAAACCCAACTCCAGTTCAAAAAAATTAGGAATAGATGAAAAAAGCATCAGATAAGATCAAGGGAATTCAAGGAATCCGGTAGAGTGGAGTAAGCCGAGACATTGTCACAATGGCACGGTCTTCAGACCCATTTGGGGTTTCATCGCGCGTGATTTAGTATATTAAGTGGGGTTTGAAATAGACGTTAATATAGCGAGTAGAAGAAATGATTCGTAGACCTTGCCTGCGCTATTTTCTCGTTTAACCTCTTTCTGCAGGTAGAGCAGGCTGTCAGGTCTGTGGATGCACCCAACTCTGGCACTAAACTTATAGTAGCTACTCAACCCGGGCCCGGAATTTACCACCACGCGATTTGAAGGGTGTACGTAATTAGCTTGGGTAAAGTCACATATTGTTGGAAGAAAGTGTCCTTGTATTCTTGGCAAGATAAAATCAAGACTAGTTAGCCTCTGCTTGTCTACCTCTTGTTCCTTTGTGCCAAGGCTGTGGGCGTTGTTGATTTATTGTTTCCGTCTACATGTCTTGAGAAGCTATTCAGAGACCGACGGTTATAGTCCATTTTGTTAATAGAAGCAAGGAAGGGATGTCCTTTCGAATTATAGAATATCTACAGAGTGAAGCACCTAGCCCTATAGGGCTGGAGAAATGGATATCGCGTGTTTTCGGCATCTTTCTTGGCACATTTCTTGGCTTTTTGGTTGCAGGTTTTGCAAAGAATGCTGTGTAGGATTTGAGGTACAGCTTTAGAACCTTGGAATGCACTTAGGTTCACGTCAGCCAACCAATGGACAACCAGGCGAATGCTGTGGCTCGTGTCAGCCACTTCCCGTTCCAGGAATGAACCTGCATACTTAAAACAGGTTACAGTAGATTTCGAGAACAGATTCCCCCATGGACACTCACGCTTTGTTTCTCGGCCCGTACCCGAAACCACCTTCATCCGTATTAGGTTACTTTAGAAGACGACGCCTGCTTTGCCCAACGCTAAACATACAATATTACTGGCGTATCACTAAAGGTAAAGGTAGCAACGGCCGTTATCCCACTATAAATGCCCACGACCTAAGCCTAGTCCTATATATCACTATTCACTCACTTATCGAATCTATCTTTACGTAGCTAAAGGATTTAGCATATCCTTCATTAGCAAGTCGGGCGGCTCAGTCTTTCTTCCTTGGGGACACAAGCGTAGAAGAATGCAAATGGAGTTTGTATTGATTTTCCGAAATCTTTAATGGTCTCTCATAGATTGACTAAGACTTGCCCTCTGAATGTATTCTATAGCGACAGTCATTCCTCCACAAATTCCCGAACTGGCGGGTATACAAAAAGCAAGTACTTGACATAAACCTCAGGTTTACAGCGTATTGTCTAGCAATATTCAACCCAAGCGTCCAGGTTCATGTTCTTGATGACAGTGGAGAATTTGTCGGCGCTTTTGGCGTTGCAGGCAGTTGACTTCAGTGAGGCAGAGAGAGTGGCTCTGCTCTCGATCTTGTTGTGTCTTTGCTTGTGCTTGCGAATGTAGGTGTCGTTACTTTCAGTCTCAGTGTCATCTTCGGTGTCTTCATCATCCTCGGAGTCGTCGTCTTCGGAATCACCGTCTTCAGCGTCAGTCTCGTCATTCTCGTCATCGGTCGTATCAGTCGTAGTATCAGGGGTGGAGTCGGCATCAGTTGTAGTGGTTGTGGCAGCGGCCGAAGAAGTTCCGGTAGGGCTGGTGCTAGTAGCGACGGCAGAGACGGAGGCGGAAGCGGAGGAAGAAACCGAGGGGGAAACAGTGCCACTAGCAGTGGCACTAGCAGTGGTTGTGGCAGCAACATCCTCGCTAGTGTCCGTGGTGGTATCCGTGGTGGTATCAGTCGAAGCGCTGCTATCGTTCTCAATAGTCTCATCGGAATACTCAATGTGGAAAACCGGCTTGTTGACCTCGGTAAAGGCAGCATAGACATCACACTCGTTATACTCAGCGCACTGCTCATTGACAGACCATTGCATCTTGTCAATAACAGAGCCAATGATATCACCACCGTTCTTGAGACCGATAGCCATGCCACGAGAATGAGCCTCAGTAGCAAGGAAAGTCAAGAAGTCAATCGAGTCCGCCTCCGTCAAGCCAAGACCGTTCTCATTGCCATATGCGTCGATGTTGTCCGGGTCCACGCCATCACAGCCCTTCTCCTTTGCCATGTCCAAGCGAGAAGTCATGATCGATCGAACGCTGGTGGACTTGATGTTAAGCCACTTCTCGCCTGGCCAGTCATCGAGGTTGCTGCCGAAATCTGCGGAGTCGAACTTGCTGATATCGGACCGCCAGTCTTCGTACGTACCAGCGGAGAAGTAGCATATGACCTTGTGGCCCTTGGATTGGAGGGTGGAGATCGTGGCTGCGGTGTTGTCGAACAGGTCGATGTCCCAGATGTCAGCATCGGCGGTGGTGTCCTCGACTGCATCAATCAGCTGAATCTGCCATTTGACACCAGCGGCCGGCTGCCAAATGGTAGTGTCGGTGGCACGCTTCAGGATCTTCTTCTGCGGATGTCCAGCTCCGAGCTCAGCCCGGATATCCGCCCCAATGGCGAGAAAGAAGAGGCCAAGAACACAGGACACCAGGACCTTTCTCTTGGCCATGAAAGCCTGCCAGCCCGAATTCTGGGAAGAGTACATCATGTTGATAAAAATGGTTGAAGGAGTGTCAGAAATGAATGATAGTTGTAGAAAGGAATGGAAGACGACTTGAGTCCAGCAAGCGTCAGTAAAAGGAGAGACTGGTTGATGAGAATAGTATCATGAACACCCTGAGCAGAGGCTCGATACTTATAGTCCCATCTCGCTCAAAAGAGAAGAAATTGTATGCTCTGCACAGAGATGTTTCAGATTTCCACAGGATCGGGGGTATAAAGCCGTAGAGCGGGGTGAAATAATTAGCCTAAGATGAACTAGCCACTAGCGGGGGACTTTAAACGAGCCAAGCACGGCGCAAACAGATCACACCGCATCTAGGTCCACTAAAGGCGAGAGCCCGTAGTCGACAGGAAAATGTGAGGCAGGTCAGGCAAGGAGAGTATGGATATGAAAGATGAAACGTCTGCCAAGGAACGCCTCGCGGTTGATGAAGTCCGTTCATTTGCCACGAAAATCCTTTTTACCTCATTGAATGAAGTCATTAAATCTGATCATTTAACGGTCTAGCCCTAGTGAGATTGAAAAACCGCCGATAGGTTCCAATCGGAGGTGCCGGTGTTCTGTTCGTGTTGTCTTTAATTAATTAGACACAAAACGAGATCTACACAGCGCTATATCAAACCCTCAGAAAAAGAAAAGAATATTATAGTTAAGATTGTGCGTCCAATATATCTAATTTCAAGGACCAGCAGGAATGATACTAGTTGGGGAATTCCTTTCAGGTTAAATGACAGGATTTGGGGACCCAAAACCGCACAAAGAAAATAAATTGAACTTGAGTACAAAATACCCGATCTATGCATTAGGTGATATTTAGTCGCAAGCCATCATAAAGTTGAGCCAATGACAGAAAACGGCCCCTGACCACATGGCATCTGGCCTCTGCAAAAGAGCAAATTCAAGGCCCTTAATATCTCCGCTTGCCTTGGCGCAGGGTTAGGGGCGCTTCTGGTGCAGGAAATACAGGTACGTTATGTACCTGGACACCGGGAAGGCATTTGACACATCGGGCTCCTAGATCTCATCTTACTTGCAGGGGCAAATGCTCCTATTTCTCTATTCGCATAATACATGATCCGATTCAAAGCTCCTGCTAGCGCTGACCCCCAGGCTCGAAATTCCATTACTGACCGTCGTACACCTCATATGCGTAATTTCTTCCGACATGGTCATCTCGCAACCGCTTTTGCCCAGGACCATACACCCTCTCACGCATAGTCCCGCTCTCTTTCTCGGGTGCGTAGACCCCTCGTCTCCTAAGTTCCGGCACCAACAGCTCAACAACGTCCTCGAAAGTGCCCGGTGTCTGAACATAGCCGATATTGAACCCGTCCAGATCAGCCACGCGGACCCATTCTTCCAGGAAGTCCGCGACGGTGCTTGCGGATCCAACTGGAACAGGCCCAGCCCCGCCGATGGAGATGCGCTTGCCGATATTCCTTGGCGTCCACTGCGGCACGTCGGAACTCTGGTAGGAGAGTGTGTTAATTGTTGAATGCACCCGCGCGTCGACATGTACATCTGATGGCGTGATGGGTGTATCCAGATCAAACTTGCTGAGGTCGATGCCGCTCCCTCCGGAGAAAAAGGCAAGGCCTGCTTCTTCGCTTGCATTTGCTAGCGCCTCACGGTATTTCTCTTGTGCTTCTTCATCTGTTCGGCCAACGATCGGTGTTAGGATTGCGAATACCTTCACCGATCGAGGATCACGGCCGACCCTGGCCGCTTCCTCGCGGATGGCTTTGATGCGTGGTGCGAGGATGTGGGGCGATGGCGCTGACACAAAGATTCCCTCGGCGTGTTTGGCGCCAAATGCCACACCGGCTGGTGATGTACCGGCCTGGAAGAGGAAGGGTGTGCGCTGTGGCGATGGATCCAAAATGTGAGGCCCGTCGAATTTAAAATGCTCGCCGTGATGGTGAATGTATTTAATCCGACTTGGGTCGGCATATACACCCGTTTCTGCGTTCTCTTGCAGGGCATCGTCGGCCCAGCTCCCTTCCCACAGTCTGTGATGTGTAAGCTTTCTGCAAGTCGGAATTATGCTCGTTTCTTACTTGTATAGCGCTGTCAGGTACTCGTCGGCAATTTCGTACCGTTTGTCATGATCTACCAGAGGCAATCCCACCTATGCATGTTAGCTTGATGTATGAGACTCCGAAGATACTAACTCACAGCTTTAGCAGCAGATTCCTTCCACGATGTTACAATGTTCCACCCGAACCGACCACCGGTCAAGTGATCCAAAGTGGAAAACCGCTTTGCAACAACATACGGGGCTTCATACGACGTGGAAGTAGTGATCGCGAATCCGAGATTTTTCGTAACCGATGCCATCGCCGAGATGGGCTGGGCGTTGTGGTTAGCGATTTGCTATTCCTCGATACAAGGGATCTGAACTAAGGTTCTGACATACTATCGCCGGATCACCCATGGGGTATTGAGCTCCATTCCGGATAGCGGGCTCTGCAGTACCCTTGTATGTGTCATATAGACCATAAGTGTCGGCAAGGAACAGGGCGTTGAAGTCGCCTTTTTCGAGTATCTTGGCCAAGTTGGTCCAGTATGAGAGATCGCGTCGTTTTGTGGCTGATCGATCGGCGGGATTCTTCCACTGGCCGAATGAGAGATGGCCCACTGTAAACATGTCGAAGCCATTGAGATATATACGTCTCTTGGCTGAGCTGTCGGCTGCCATGATGGAATTTTTTTCTAGTTTATTGAGTCGTTCGGTTGGAAGAGAATGAGAAATTGTCAAATGACTTGATGTTTTCCTTGGACATTGGATCACATTGGTCGTTATATATCTCCTCGTTCTCCTCTATCTCATAATAACCCCGCTCGTGCTTGACTGCTGTCATTTTAACACAAAAGCACGAATCCCCAGTAAATGAATGTGAGTGTTCAATCATCGGGAAGATAGAGCCACCCATCTAGAACGGAAGAAAGCCGAGTAGGGTTGCTCATAGTGGAATCGCAGCACTTCCCAGCTTCGAAGACCAGTAAAAGGTCTGGACTGAGCTTAGAAATACTTCTTGTGTTACTTCTGCTTAGTATGGCGCAATCATATACCCGACGGAGAAAACAACACAAAGATAAATGGCATTTAGACGAGTATGGGAAGCTGGAGGAACATTCTGAAAGTCGGTAAGGGAGACAGGCAAATTGTTCTGCGAGAAGATATCTGTGATTATCGGAAACCCCAGGGAGGCCTATATGTTGAATGACCCAACCACTATGCAAGCTCTCTGTAGTGCTAATACCGAAACATATGTTTCGGCGGCGAGGTCGCAACAACGATGCAAGTTGATAAATTTCATGACACGTAGTACTTCGGCTTCGATGAGACTGTTTCTTCTATGTAGACGGACCATTTGTTAACCAGAGATGAATCTTACACTATAATCACTGACCGAAGCTTGTCTTTATGTCCCAAACCAATGGCCTCGCCAGTCGGAATCTAATACAAGTCCTGCGATACTTTTTTTTTTTTTGATTGGAAAGATGAACGAGATTGTACTGGATTGAAATGATGATGGGACAAACCCAATACCTGCTTCTGTCAATTGGTCTAATCACCTGTGCAGCCAAGTTCACTGGACGCTCCTCAAGAACCTAAAGCCTATTCCTGATCAATTGGAGCAGATGTGTCCGGTCTCAGATAGCCTTTCATACCTAGTGAGAGAAAAGCTTCCTTTGAATATAAGTCAATAATGTTGGGCGAGAATTATTAATGGGGGCTCTCGACTTGGTTTATTGGTAGAAATTCTGATAAGGAGTAAATGGAGTTGCAAGTATGGCACCATTTGCTCTGAAAGTATAATTGGTTAGCAGAAATGGCAAAATATATCCTCTTGATAAGACCCGTTCTAGCAGAGTTACAGATATCACTACTCGGGAGTTTAGATGTATTCAGAAATAGCTCAAAAAACAACAACTCAAAACATAAACCCCGGCAAAAAATGTTCAGCCAACAGCATAAAGCAAAGGTAAAATACCTCTAAGAGTTAAGCGCATTTTCCACTCGTGCAGACTAGATCGTCAGAACAGTCATTTTCGCTAGAGCAGGAAGCACCTAAGCAAAGGTAAGTATACGAAAAGCTAAATTTGATCATGATATTTCATACCGGCACAATGTCCAGCCCAAGAGCAGGAGCCACTAGGAGGAGTAGTAGTAGGCGGCGTCGTTCCTCCGCTCAAATTGAGGCTCTTCGCCAGGGCGCTCATTAGCTTGTCACCCATAGACCGGAGTGTGGTAAAGTTGGTGATATAGTTCTTGTTGAGAGCGCTGCTAGGGAGCACGGCATCTTTGCCAGTGAAGAGGATGTCTGGTACCATTAGCACAGTAACAGAATACGTAATTCCTTGACTTACAGGTCACATCTGCGGAGCCGTGGCCGCTGTTTCCATTCAAGTCGTCATTTGGGAAGCAAGTGCGGGCCATCAACCACGAGGCCTCTCCAATAACTTGCGGTGTATCACCATCTGTGTCACCGTAGATGCCATAGAACATCTTTCCATTGCTGCTTTTGTTTTAGATTGACACTTCAATGTAGCCAAAATATGAAAAGGGCATACCAAATAACCGCTCCGATATTGTTTCCGGGAAGCACATTAGCATACTTTGTTCCAAACTTGTCAGGAATCACAATGAATGGAACTTCATAGGCAGCTAGAGCACCGAAGTTGGTCTGTGCCTGTCCATCTGGGTTTCCCTGTCATCGAGTCAACACTTGAAAGGTGTAAGGTGAAGATTGAGTCCTACCTTGCACTTATAGTCAAGCCCATCACAGTCCACATCCATGTCTGCCACCCAGACAAACGCTGCGCCCTATAGAAAGTCACCAAATTGCTCAGTTCCGTATCGGCTTAATTGGCTCACACACCTCGCTGAAGTTCGACCAGTCACCATGGATAGTGACTTTCTTAGCTCCACTATCTCCATTAATTGGATAAGTTGCATCCTGTGCAGCAGTGCTAGCCTTTGCAGCTGCACTTTGCAAAGCGGCAACAGGAACTGTAGTGGCAGCCGCGAAATAGCTGGCTGGCGGTCCGGCGGTTGGGTTGTTATACTTGGACCCATCCACGGTTTGGGCAAACCCTGTGCCAAACAAGGCAAGGAGAGCAATCTGAACAGAAGATTTGAATGACATAATTGTGATCGCCAGATTGATCGAAGCCGGGTAAAACAGCGATATTTCTCTATTTTGACGCTGGGGATACTGAGCTTTATATGGATGCTCCCTCAAAAACTAATTTATCCATAACCATACTAAACATAAGCTTCGGACACAAGTTGCTATCTGAAAAAGGTATTTGGTCTCCATCACACGATGCACGCTGATTCCCCCACAGGCTAGTTTCGGTTATGCAAATCGGTCCCTGATTCCTGTAGCCTGGCTGAAACGTACTAACCGAAGAGAGCGCAAATACTACGCTGATTAGCCACAATAACCACAACAACCACACAGGGCAACAATTGACCTCAAATAGGAATCGAATGAAGAACGTCGTGGCTGCATGACTGTGGGGCGCAGGTCTAGGGGCCCCGTATAGGGTCACATCGTGCCTGCAGGAGTCAGCACAAACGCCTGCAAGGTGGTTGAGTTTTGACCGAGGTATCGGGTCAGAAAGTACGTTTGAAACTGCGAAAAAGGAGTGGATTCTGTGCGTGAAATTCAAGACAAGCACTTAGAGCCGGATATACCCGCCCTAAGCATATTTCGCCGTTGTGGTCTAGTATAGATTGTGTTCCACCCTAAGTGTCGGACGTACATACCCACAGTAGGAGCAGGGCGTAAATAATACCTCAGAGTATAGTGTAACTTGGTAGTTTAGGTTTGTATATTCCTCTATGTCGAGTTCCAGAACACATGGTTCTGCGTTTAAATGCGTAGCGGGACTGTTTCAAGAGATATCAAGGGTTGTGTCATGATTTGATCCGATCATAACACAAGATACGCACGAACACCGACCCCAAGTAGAAGATCCTATTCCAACCGTCCTCCCGGCTCTCATTTTTCCTCTCAAACACCCTCTGGTGAGAAATTAAGCCTAACAAGGTAAGATGTGAATTGTATGGCACCTGATCTTCCCCAAGCCGAATGCGCCCGTGAGTGGTGCCAGGTAGACTCTGAGAATGACAAAATTTCTCAGCAAGTCTCTTTACAAAGTATCATAGTTGAACGAAAGTTCGCAGCCTGCCGCCAGTTCGTCGTCCGTATCCCAAGGTCCCAAAGAGAAAAGATGACTAAGCATAACCACACACGTGACCAGCGGGATCTGATCTGATCATCTCCGAGCCTCGAAATTGTTGACAGAGCGAACACTCGAACAATCCACTCCGAGCCGCCCAAGATGGCCAAGAAAGGTACATGACCTCATCATCCAATTCCTCAATCGCACCATACGTCCACCAACCGCCCCTTTCCCTGACCTGGGATGCAAACGACGATGGCGGCGAACGAGGGAACCCCCGGATTTCACGCAGCCAAAACTAACATTCTCTTTTCTCCCCGCCACAGCGAAGTCCCGTACCATTGCCGTCCGGCTAATCTCCATGGCCATGACGGGCTACTACCGCACGATGATCCGGCCGCGTGTGCACCGCCCTCTCAGCATGATGAAGTACGACCCCGTCATCAAGAAGCAGGTGCTTTTCCTTGAAGCGACCAAGGGCGGAAAGAACAAATAAGCTATTTTGCTTTGCGCTTGAATCGTGGTTCTCTCGGTCCTTCGAATCTTCAATCATCGGTCGATTTGTTTTGCGCCTCGAGTGATTGGAGTTCCGTCCGCGATTACCCATGGATTGATTCCGATCTCCTGCCTTGAAGCGAACCTGACTTTTTATTTTGTTGGAGCCGCCATCCCGAAATATGTCCGACGATGCTTGAGGATTTACGTGAACGTCTGTGGATTGCGATACGGGTCTCAGGGGAACAGTCCCTGTGTGTACATTATTTACTGGAGGATGCAACTTCCGAGGAATTGTGATTCCTACGGTTTCTCGGATATTCCATGGTATACGCCCTTTTGGCGGAGCATTGTGTTTGGCGTTAAAGAGAAATACAGATCTGGGTACCTCAATGAAGATAAAATACATATTCCACTCCATCGCCTCCTGGTTCATTAAATCTGTTTGGGCTTCCATCCATCGACAGCAATGCCAGATTGCGATAAATCAATATTGAATATAGCTGAACTGAACGAGCACCTTGACCTGACGAAACTCGCACCGGGGGTTCCATGAACATCATCGAATAAGAATGTCAGACCTGCCTCGGCCAGATGGTATATTGGGTTATTGGCTCAGGCATTTTGGCTAAAGCGCTGGCTATAGCGATCACCTATCCACTGTTAGCCAGATATATCATTACTGAGATCCAGATATCATACCTCGAGTGGTGCGCTTGGTGCGGGCTCGCGTGGCAGTTGCGGTTATTTTCCTACTGCCTGAAGCCAGTCCCTTCGGACTCAGCCGTCGCTCAGGACCAGAAGTTGCGTTGCGTGCCATCTTTGTCGGTTTTGCCGGCCCAGCATCAGAATCTTGGGTTTTGGTGGGAACCTGTGGTTTTGCTCCCAAAATGTTATCAGGGGACTGCACGCTTGTGTCAACCGAAGTCTCTTCCTGTGCCACAGATTGGCGAAGGCGGCTGTAAGTCCGCTTCTGTGTTCGCTTTAGCGCTTTGTCCTCGGAGTCCTTTCCTGAACTGTTATCAATCGCATCTGATATTCGTCGCGGCCTACCAGTCTCTGGTTGGTCAACAACATCAGGTCCCTCAAAGCTGACAACCTTTCTTTTTGTGTTAGACTGTTCCGATTTCATGGCTGTATCGACAAATGGGTCATCAAGCTTCGCGAGAGCCGAGTTGGATCTTTCACTCTTGCTGTCATCTGCCTTGCGCACATGTTTACCCACAGCAGAGTTGACTCCACAGACGTTTTGACCAACCGTATCAGGCTTCGCTGGCATCTCTTTCCTTCCTTGAGAGGCCTTTGGAGGCTTTTTTGCATCTGCAGGTCCCTGGAGATCAGGTGTTGACATGAACAGCATCTCCAGCTCAGCTTGATCGTTGAAAAGCGAGAGACTATCCTCCCGTGAAAGCTTGTCTTGAAGACTCGCGAATGGTACGATATGACCTACATCAATGGGCATTTTTGGTAACCAGTCGACGCTTTCTCTGGTCAAAGGTTTCGAGGCATTATATGTCCGTTGAGACAAAGGCAGGTCAGTGTGGCAGCTCGCGATCGTCTCACAAACACGCTCTGTTCGCTGATCAACTTCCAGAGCCTCATTTGCTCCGCCCTCTCGTAGCCCGAAGACAAGTTGTTTATTGTCCGCGAGACCCAGTCTGGTGCTACCTGGAAGGTTTTCATCTGATGAAACCATGGTAATGGGCCGTTGATTGGGCGAAGACTGAAGGATGTTTTCCACTTTCTGCCATGTCTGCTTGAATGGCTCGTCAGAACGCATCTCAATGATTCTGGCAAAACCCTCTCTTATAGTCGCTTGCCAACTTTCAGCCTCTTGAGCCCGACGGAGGAGTGCAATAATCTCAGAATCAGCCTCTTCTCCGACCTCCTCCAAGGCCAAGGAACGGGACTTCATCACCTCAAGGCTGTCATTCATCTTTGCAAGCTCCTCTGTCTTCTGGTTCGTCTCTAACTCGAGTGCTTTGTTCCTTTTCTCCGCTTCTTGGGTGGACTTGAGAGTCTGAAATTCGGATTTCTTGTTCAGCGCCAGGCTTGCCTGGAGCTCTTTGGCCTTCTCCGCCAGCTCCAACTCAAGGGTTTTCAATTGCTTTTGCACGTCCTGAGATGTTTTCAATCTTTCCGTTTCGATTGTGGCCTTCAGCGCCAAGCTTGCTTCAACTCCGTGAGTCTTCTCTGCTGCTAGCTCGAGTTCGCCAAGGAGTCTTTCCTTTTCAACTCTGAGTTCAGCCTCGGAACTCTTCCAACGTTGTAATTCAATGTCTTTGGCCTTGGCTTCAGTCATATATTTCGAGCAAGTGGCGTTCAGCTCCTCAACCTGTCGTTCTGATTGCTCGAGCTAGAAACTTCAGCAAAATTTCGTTATAGTATGATCAGAATGCCTTACTATGGTCACTTTTTCCAGTCGCTCAGTCTCCGCTGTCTTCTCTGATTCGGCCTTGGAATCATTAGTAGATCACTTGATACGCTTGTTCGTGGACTTACCAATGATCTCTGGAAATTGACTAGCTGGCTTGTCAGCTGGTCGGAATGAGTTTCCAGTTTCGCATTCGCTGCTTCAAGTCCTTGTATCTGTCTTTCGAAATTGGCTTTCAGTCGATCCTGCGACTTGGTGCTCGCAATATTCAAATCCTCGCGGACCTTCTGCTCGACCAATTGAAGCTCACCCCGCAGGGCAGTCTTTTCAATCTCTAGCCGGGAGTTCTGACTCTTGGATGCTTGCTCATTGGTAACAGCCTCGGCCAGCGCGTGCTGGAGATGCTCATTTTCAGAAGCCCTGTTGCTGAGTTGCTTCCGGAGAGATCCGAGTTCAATCGAGACTTTTTGAAGTTCAAGTTGCAATTGGGTATTTTCAGCAAACTTGGTCGAAACCTCCATCTCAAGGACGGGGTTTCCTGCTGGAATCTGGGCTTCGGCAAGTCTTTGACCGAAGATCTCCAAGCAGTGCACAAGGTCTGTTTCTGTGGTCATGGTGGCCTTGACAGAAGCATTGAGACTACTTATCATCGGCTCAATCCCTTCAAGGTTTTCTTGGAGATGTCCATAACGGGTTTCGCTGCTGGCGAGCTGCTTGCAAAGTGATGAACCCGGACCGAGCTTCCCCTCGATAAATCGCAAGCCTTCCTGAAACGTTCGAGACAAACCGTTGCTTACATCCATGTTTGTTTCAACACCCTTTGCAAGTCGGCCTGCCAGCGCGTCGATCCTGAAATACTTGTCAATACCATATATATCATCACTGGGTTGTTGCATCACATACCGGGTGACAGCTTCTTGAACGCCACCTGTGAACTTTTCGACATCCATCGTCTGAACGCAGCATTGTTCTTTCAACTCCTGGATCGAAGAGATACACCGTTCAAGAACTGGACTCATTGTTGAAGTCATGGCATCTCGAGAATCAGAACAAGTTGTGGTAAACAGTTTGCAGGCGGATTCAAGCTTCCCAATCATTTCATTCTGGCCTTTTCTGACAATAGTCAAATAGCGCGCTTGGCTCTGAGATTCATTTTGAATATAGGACTCAAGTGTCACCACTCGCTTCTTTTCATGAGATAGCTGCGACTTCATGCTTTCGTCTCGTCTCCCTGAATTGTCCAACGCTTCTCTCAGCATCGCAATCATCCCCTCGGAGATGGAAATCTTGCTGCGTTGACCCTCAATGGTGTTTGTGTTTTCTGCGACTTGCAACTTGATCTCTTCCAAATTCTGTTGGATCTCCTCTTTTTCTTTGTGAAGAGACGACGTGGTCAACTTCAAATCGCTCGTTTGCTCCCTAAGCGTATCATATTCAAGCCCGAGTTCATTGATAACATCTTTGAATTTGGCAAGCCTTGCCTTCCATTTGTCTATCTGTCCTCGCTGGAGCTTTGCATCAGATGAGCTTTTGACAAGTTGGGTTTGGCATGATTCGAGTCGATTATGCAGAGAATGAATCTCTCCTTTTAGGTCCGAATTCTCGGTCTCGATTTGTTGTTGAATACTTGCCGACTTTTGCTCGTTCTCTTCGCGCTCCCTCATTTTCATAATGAGGAGCTCAAAGAGATCATCTTCACCCAATTGGATACTGTTTTTCTTGACCACAGGAGGTGTCAAGCGCTTGGTGGGTGGTCTCTTTTGTTTAGTACGACGTTGCTCTGGACCACGGGGTTGACTGTCCACGGGGTTGAGCGACATGCAGGAAGGCGCATTGATTGAAATGTTCTTACTTTTCTGACGTGGCCGAGCGGTCCCAGGCAGCATGGGGATAGCTTCATTGGCATTTTCAACAACTGAGTTGGGGCTTGAGTCCAGGATCGTAACATTCGCCTCAGCAGTGCAAGGGTTCTCCCAATCATCTGTTCGAATGGTCTCATTCGGCTGGGGAAGCGTGGGGGCTTGTTCAAGCTGGAGACTCGATCTGTGCGCATGTACTGAACTTCCAGTTCCAGGTCGACTTCCGCTTTCCTTTGGTTGCTCCATGGACATCGATAGCCGCTGCGGTGGCTGGAAAAGCAACGATGTCCTCCCGGGAGTCTGAAAATTGAAGGTAATTTCGTCCCCAACATCGCGAGCTGCGGGCGTACTGTGATTCTCAAAACATGTCAACATGTCCTCAGACGTTTTACTCAAAATTGATTCCTGGCAGAATACGTACGTCTCCAGTTGGGCTAATTGACCATTGAAGCTCCCCTCGCCTTGTGTCTGCTCGCTTGAAGGTTGGGCATTACCGATTGCGGCTTGCGAGAGAAGGGGATTCTTGGGAAATTTCTTCAGAGTAAAGGGATTCCGGTGGGAAGCAGGTTTTGCGAATGAGAATGCCTCAACATCAACACCCGAGCTCCGTGGTCGTTCCATTAGGAGCGGATGGATCTTGTCGGAAATCTCCATGATGATGTCTGTCCTGAAAAGTATTGCAGGAGATGAAAGGAAAAGCGGAATGAGATGGTCGACGATGTAACTAGACTTGGTGTTGAGGGTGTCAGGTCGAGGAAGGTGCTATCCCGTGACCGTCTTCTATACCACTACACCCCATGATCCTTCATGGTATCTGACAAGCTTTGTTGAATACTCGGTAAACAATCGACATGGCGACTCGTTCAAATCAATGGCCAATCCATGTTCCGGTTGTAAATAAGTTAGTAGGTACATGATTAACCACAATTCTGCAGTTATTGATAGCTGCTAGACCCAATCTTCTATAAAGGAGGTCAGCGTGGCCTGTCTGCATGTAGGTAGCAGCCACTCAATGGAAAGTACGCATCTATTCCAAGTAGTGACAGACATATAGCCGAAAAGGTCAGCAATCACATACCATTTGGAAACCTGCTTAACTATTTCAATTGCCCGCTCAAATGATATACCCACGGCTATAGATAGTAGATAGTAGTGCTTTCGACATACGTCAGAACCAGATCGAGGTAGTGAGTTATTGTCCAAATTATATATCCTATTTACAGCCTCATTTCCAGTTAAGGATGGATTAGGTTCCGCAAAAGTTAAAAGGTGGATCTGAAACAGCCACTCCCAAGCCGAGCGCCTCCCTTTGTCGTATAAGACACCCACTTGAGGGTTCGTGCCAAGTTAAGGGCCCAAGAGTTAGAGGGCCCGCTAAGCTTATAAAATCTTGCAAAGTTGTGGCGACCACGCTAGCAAGCTGACTGTATTTCGGACCTCGTATCAATCTGGCACGCTGGAATTTACAAAGAAAGGGAAATTGGCTTGCCTTGGCGGATATGCATGTTTAGCATAGTTCCAGGGGAGTGGAAAGGGCCGACCTAGAATGTGGGTTTGATTCTACTGCGGCTGAGCAGCGCCACGCATATGAGAGATCACATCGAATACCCAATCGAATGTTCTACAAGTGTTCCAGGACCGTTAGTGTGACCCAGACCGCGCTGGCGAAACAAACATTGCGATTCAGGCCGAGACGGTAACGTGGCTGCCACGAGAATTCGGGGAGAACAGGGTCTGTCACTGTGGCAAACAGTGACCAGTCAGATGCAGATGGATGTACCTAAACTGGCTCCTGGTTGGATCGATCGATCGAACTATATGTGATAGATTCTGACTTGACGTGATATCCACCAGGCAAGGAAAATGGGATACGAAAGACGTATCGCAAATAGGACAAGGTGTCGCAAAAGCAAAGAGCAGGATGGTCCATTTTATGGCTGAAGCGCTCTGCACCCGCCCCCTAAACCCACCCACCGTTTCATATAGAATTTTGATCGCCAGGATGTTCGTCCAGAATGATAATGCACAAGTCACTGGCGAATAGTAAAGTCTGTGCATTTTCTTAGTGGATGTCATAGCCTCCGCCTATCAGCCTAAGCCCAAGTTGACTTGGCTGGTTTACTCTCCACTCCATGTTGACCTATGGAGAATATCGTGGGTCCCCGTCTCTCTGCAATGCTCGCGATGGTGTACGACCTAGACCCAACTCAAAAAAGGCCGGTAATCTGTTCCGTTCAGCTAGGCTGGAAGGGTAATAAACCAGTGTAGATCGCACGGCGTCAGAACCAGAAAGAGAATAGGTGGAAAAGAGAGAAAAGTGAGAAAAGTGAAGTGTTTCTTTCATCCCCTTTCCCCATTTTCTTGCGCGTCACGCGTGATTGGCCCCAGGGTACTGCCGCTTCAGTCAGACCGCTCGCCCGCTCTCTCCCCTTTCTTTCAAACTTGAAGTCATTGAAGTCGCGAGTTCAGTATTTGCTGGCTCTTGATTCAGATTGTCTCTCTTCTACTCCGAGCCACCCCTTTCTTTGTGTGGGTGCTACCTTATCGTGTCTAGGCTGCGCTTAGGACGGCCTTAGCTCCCGGACCTCACGTTTTCTCGATATACATATCTTGCATACATTTGCCCTTGATTTCTCTCTGGAGAGTTCTGGATACCTGTGTGCCTTGCTTCTTTCGACCTGTCACTTTTTCCGTGCATTAGCATCTGGACCTGCATCCTATTCCGACTCTGAAACACCTGACCCCCGCTCGGCGATTCTACCTTCGGAATTACATCCTCTGATGGACATTGCGATTTGAGCTCGATATTCGCCGATCCTAACAGTTCTTCCCACTCTCCTTTCGATCCTTACGTCTCTCGACCGGAGTTTCTGGGACGAGTGTGATGTTGCAAGGAAGATAGTAGTGAAACCCCCAATACTTCACCCATACCTCATACCGACAATATGGGAAATACTCAGGGGAAACCGGTGAATTGCAATGATGCGGGTATGTCAGCTCAAGTTGAATTTAGATGGAAGGACGTACTTGGGGTTGTCTTCATGACTCGCAGGTTCTGAACCGCATGCTGATCGCTCTGCCTTTTCTAGTCAACCTCAACCATTTCCGCCTCTTGCGAGTCGTCGGAAAGGGTGCATTCGGAAAAGTTCGAATTGTAGAGAGGAAAGATACTGGACTCACATTTGCCCTGAAATATATTCGCAAAGAAGAAGGTGAGTTGCTCGAGACTAGCATTGTCGGGGAAGCTATAGCTAACACTGGTGCCAGTGGTTCGTTCGGAAAGCGTACGGAATATCATTCGCGAACGGAGAATGCTCGAGCATTTGAACCATCCATTCCTTTGCAATTTGCGTTATAGCTTTCAGGACATGGAGTACATGTGAGTTTGTTCGCAGCGATCCCCCTTGCTTATCGCTGACCAGGTTCAAGCTATATTGTGGTCGATCTGATGAACGGCGGTGACCTACGATTTCATATCTCACGAAAATGCTTTACCGAGGACGCGGTGCGGTTCTGGATGGCGGAATTGGGTTGTGCCTTGAAGTACATCCACTCACAGGGCATCATTCACCGTGATCTAAAACCGGACAATGTGCTATTGGATTCCGAGGGACATGTTCATTTGGCTGACTTCGTAAGTGTCGTGCGCCTGGATTGTAGGTGACGAGGCTAACCGTGATTTCTAGAACGTGGCATCGGATTTCCGACCGGGCAAGCCTCTTACAAGCAAGTCAGGAACATTAGCCTACTTGGCACCAGAGGTCTACGAGGGAACTGGGTACTACTTTGAGGTCGACTGGTGGTCATTAGGTGTCACTTTTTACGAGTGCATCTACAACAAGCGACCGTTTGAAGGCCGGAGCCAGGATACCCTGAGTGAAAACATCAAAAAGGCACAACCGAAATACTACGTCACCAACCCTGCAGTCTCAGTTCCCTGCTTGCGCGCGCTGGGCTCGTTGATGGAAAAAGATCGGAGTCGCCGAATCGGTGCCATTGGCTTTGAAACTTTTACCCAGCACATGTTTTTTGCCGAGATCGACTTCGAAGCCCTTGAGCGCAAACAGATCCCACCAGTGTTCCGACCATCAAGCGAGAAAACCAACTTCGACGCGACATACGATCTGGAAGAACTTCTCCTTGAAGAAGCGCCCCTCGAAGCTAGAGCGCGCAGACAAAAGCCGCGTGCGGAGCTAAGAGAGGATGCCACGGCAAAGGAAATCCGGGAGGATGAGCTCCATCGCTTGATTGAGACGATGTTCGAGCCATTCGATTACACCTTGACCGACTACCAAGGCAATGCCGCAGATGCTATTGCCGGTGTAGTGTGAGTACTTTTTCCACTATGCTTTACATCCTTCGCTGACACCATTCATTAGAAACCCAGAGGACTGCCTTCCGGGCACAACAACCTCAACCACACACGCACGTCAATTGTCCCAGCCTGATCAATCTGGTCAAATCACTTCTCCCATCCAACACGACGCCTCTAGCATCCGCGTTCCGCCCTACGAAAATATGCATCCAGTGGGCGAGGCCCTCACCGCCAACGATTCCACGCCTGTTCCGCACCCACCTTCCCCTTCCACCGGCGTATCTCCCTCACCACCACCTGCCCCATCCTTCCACCGGCCTCTACCTCACACCCCTCGCCCGCGCGGGGCTACACGCCAAATGAGCAAGAGCGGAGGCGTACAAATGGTTCTGAACGAGGCTGGTAGCTGGAGCGAGCTGGCCCACAGTTCAACACTCCCCGCCGAAGGACTAGAGGGTGCTGATGACAAGGGCAAGCAAGCCAATGGAATGATGTCATTCTTCAGTCGGAAGAAGGGTCGTGACCGCAGTCCCAAGCCCACTGAGCCTGGTGTTCTGGGTAAAGAGGGAGCGAGACAGATCATCAGCTGAAAGCTTCCCCTTTGATTCTATCATCTGTAATGCGATATTGTCATCCATGACAGCCTCATTGTACCCTTGGGTCCACGAATACCTACCCACTTGTGGTCTCTACTCGAAATGGAAATTGCCATTCAGAGACAGTTGCTATGTTTAGCACCCGAAGGCGACTGGTCAAACACCGGACCTTCGTCTCATACACTTTGGCCAGGACGCCACCACTTCGATCACTTCCCGCTCTCACTTCACTGTGAAGTCCTTGAGGGGAATGCCTTTACTGACCCTGTGTCCGATTGCATCTTGCACATTGACATCACATCTCCCAGCTCCGATTATTGCAGCAGATGGAGTGCTCGAGGCACCATCTTCTTTTCTTTCTATTAGATTCCCCGGGCACAGCGAGAATTCATTTCGTTTCATATTTTTACTTTACTTTCTTTCTTATCCCTCTTCGCCTACTCCCGCGCAGAGTTGTACAGATGTTCACGGCAGACGCAAACCCAGAAACGTCGTCTTTGCTTTTATTGTTTTAGTACCACCCCTCTTTCGGTAGGCTTTGTCGATTTATATCTTTTTCTCTTCGCAATGATGTGTTTCTTGAACCTTTTATTTTTATTCCCTCGGAGTTCGCATACCCTCACTCGTTGGACATGATGCTTGTTTAATTCTATCTTGTTAGAAGGGTTTGGAGTTCGCATATGTGCAAAATGATCAGTTGTATTTAATGTCTTTTGGTCTTCTATTACATCCATATACCAATATCCTTGCCAATTACATATTGTACTTTTTACGGTTGTGGCACATATAGTCCACCTGGCCCGTAAGGGTCACTCCACCAGTTCCTCAACTGCTCCATTACCCCCAGGAAAAGATAGAAGATCCAGGCTCCAATTGCCTTACAGATCCAAGAACAACATCAGATAGCGTAGCTCCCGCATATTGTGGCTTTTGTTGCGTGGCGTATCGCCGTGTGGGGAAAAACCAAAACAAAGCAGCCTAACCAAGGTCCCGCAAGAACATCGGCGACAACAATGCCTGCAATGCCAAGCTGAACACAACTCCTCACTCCGACACAACGTCCCACACACACGTCGAATCCTACGTGTATCCCCAAAGACCCCGAAGCCAACCCCCAGCATTGCAATTCAATCCAATCTAACTCCGCCCCCCTGATACCCCAATCCCCCAAACAAGAAACGGATCGCCCATCTCCACGTGCTACCAACATACCAAACCAAAGATCGACCACCACGCAAACCTAAACGAGGGTGCACCTGTGGCATGCCGAGCCAATCCCGCAGCCGGGACCGTCCTGAGCGACGAGACCGGGAGAGGGATCGCACACGCGACAAAGAGCGCTCACGCCGTCGAGACCGTGATATCGAGCGCGAGCGCGAATACATCCGCGGCCGCTACGAGGAGGCCGATGAAGGCGCTACTACGTCTAGTCCTAGCAATGCGCGCAGTGCGAAGTACCGTTTCCGTGCGGAATCAGGGAATGAGTCTGACTCGCGTGACGTTGATGATGATGCGGCGTATGAAGAGGAGCAGGCTAGGCGGCGGGAACGGAGGGAGAGGAGGAGACAGCGGGAGGAAGAGGAGTTTGCTGATGGGAGGAGGAGGAGGGATGGGAATAGGGAGAGGGAAAGGGATCGATCTAAGGCCAAGGAATCGCCTGCTACGTCGCCTATCAAACGGCGGGATCGAGAGAGGGATCGTGATGGGCATCGTCGACATCGGAGAGATGAGAGTGGGAGCCCTGCGAAGGATGTGAGGGAGAGGAGGAACCGCGATGTTGATGTTGATGTTGAGGCTGAGGCTAGGCGACGAAGGAGGAGGGAGAGGGAGAGAGAGCGTGAACGCGAGAGGGAGAGGGAACTGGATCGTGAGATGGAGATTGAGGCTGCTGCGGTGCCTGCGCGCAAGCATCGCAGTACCGAGTCTACTAGCAGTGCCTCGCATCTACTGAGTGTGGATGCTATGGCGCGGCTGGCTGCTGAGCATGATGACGAGTCTCGACGACAGCAGTCTCGCCGTCGAGACGATCCACGCGATGAGAGACGGCGACAGCGGAAACGCGCTGCACTTGCTGACGGGGCGGGTGTGGCGCTTGGTGCTAAAGTTGCAGAGGGCCGGTCTCGTCATAGATCTGGTGCTCGAGTTGTTTCTGGTGCTTACTTGGAGGAAGGGCGCAGTCCTGATATGAGGGTCCGTCATCGCGGCGGTGGACCTCCCCGGACGACCATTGGAAAGAAGAGGAGAGCTGGGAGGGCAGCCTTTCTAGTGGAGGGCCGCCGGCTTGGAAGTTCTGGTCGAATTGGTCTAAGAAGAAGCGCATTGTGATTGGGTGTTTGGTGGCTTTTGTCGTGCTGCTTGCTATTATCATTCCCGTTGCTCTTGTTGTTTCGAAAAAGAACAACTCGGACTCCGACTCGGGCTCTGGCTCTAGTTCTTCTGGTTCTGGCGGTCCCTCCAATTCCAATTTGGATAGTATCAGCCGTGACAGCATCCCGGTAAGTTTGCATGGGACTCTTTTTACGATAGTTGCTAATGCTACTTCAGAGCTATGCAAAAGGTACTGTCCTAGATCCGTTTACCTGGTACGACACAAACGGCTTCAATGTCACCTTCACAAACGCCACAGTGGGTGATCTTTCTCTCATGGGCATCAACTCAACATGGGATGACTCTGCCCGAGCAAATGACAATGTGCCTCCTCTCAATGAAGCATTCCCTTATGGTTCCCAGCCTATTCGTGGAGTCAATCTTGGTGGATGGCTTTCAATTGAACCCTTCATTGTGCCATCTTTGTTCAAAGAGTGGTCGTCTAGCGATGGGATCATTGATGAATACACATTGAGCAAGAAGTTGGGCAGCTCCGCGGCAAGCACGATTGAAAAGCACTACGCCGAATTCCTATCTGAGTCTGACTTTCAAGAGATCCAGGAGGCCGGACTGGACCATGTTCGTATTCAGTACTCCTACTGGGCCGTCAAGACCTACGACGACGATCCATATGTCGCCAAAATTTCCTGGCGCTACCTTCTGCGCGCTATCGAATATTGCCGCAAATATGGACTTCGCGTGAAGCTCGATATTCATGGTCTTCCTGGTAGCCAGAACGGTTGGAACCATAGTGGTCGCCAGGGCAATATTGACTGGATTGACGGCACAAACGGCGCCTTGAACCGCAAGCGATCTCTCGAAATCCATGACCAGGTGTCCAAATTCTTCGCCCAGGATCGGTACAAGAACGTGGTGACTATATACGGTCTCGTGAACGAGCCTTTGATGCTGACCTTGCCCGTTGAAAAGGTCCTCAACTGGTCTCAGGAGGCTGCAACACTTATCCGCAACAATGGTATCAATGCCACTATTGTTCTGCATGATGGCTTCCTCAACCTCGACAAGTGGGACAACATGTTCAAGGACCGTCCTGATAATATGTACCTCGATACCCACCAGTACACTACCTTCAACACAGGCGAGATTGTGTTGAACCATACCGCCAAGGTCGAAATCATCTGCAAAAATTGGGCCCCCATGCTCAAGAAGATCAACACGACAAGTTCTGGGTAAGCTGAGCCCCTTTCCCTTTCTTTACAAAGCTAATATACAAACAGATGGGGCCCTACCATATGTGGCGAATGGTCTCAAGCCGACACAGACTGTGGTCAATACGTTAATAATGTCGGCCGTGGCACTCGCTGGGAAGGGACATACGACACGGGCGACTCAACAGCGTATTGCCCAACCGCCGACGAAGGAACCTGCAGCTGCGCCGATGCAAACAAGGACCCGTCCGAATACTCAGACTCGTACAAAAAGTTCTTATTGACGTATGCAGAGGCACAGATGTCTGCCTTTGAAACAGCCATGGGTTGGTTCTACTGGACATGGCGCACTGAGTCCGCAGCACAGTGGAGTTACCGCACGGCATGGAAAAATGGATTTATGCCCAGCAAGGCATACTCGCCAACTTTCAAGTGCGGTGATACTGTACCTGACTTCTCCGACCTGCCGGAGTATTACTGAAGTGATGATAATGTTTCCGTTTATTTTGCGTTTGCTTGCATTTTCTTGATACCATGGACTTGATTTAGAATTCTCGCATATTATGCATTTTGATGGCTTTCATCGTGAGGAGTGTGTAGTTTCATCCGTATCCACTGAACGAAGCAGGGAAATACTCGCTGAGCCCTATTGAAACCACGTTGATCTCTCGCTCAAACTAAACCTCTTTGAACCAACCTCCTTGCTCCCAAATCCCAGGCTGATAAACACACCTATTCCGCATCCACTTAATCCTCACACCCCCAAGCAAAAGATTCACGCGGTGGAAATCAATCGGCTTCATAACCCACCCATCAAACCCGGACTGAACATACATTTCACGGTCTTTCTCTAAAAGAGAAGCCGAGACTGCAAAGATAGGAACACGAGTCTCAGGCAAGCCAGAAGAAGTCATCGCCTGTTCATGTTCACGGATCATCTTCGTGGCGCTCAGGCCGTCCACAATGGGCATCTAGTAAGGCGGGATTAGCTATGAATTCCAAATGGAGTGGATGAAAGTAAAGCTTACCTGCAGATCCATCAGGATGGCACTGTAGAGTTTAGGGTTGCTCTTGTAGACAGAAGCGCATTCCTTGCCGTTTGTTGTCATATCGATTGTATGGCCGAACTTCTCCAGACGCTTTCGCAGTATTGTACTATTGATCGGGTCGTCTTCAGCGACCAGAACGTGGAGCGTGGCATCCATGGTGGAGTTTTCCTGGTCGAAGCTTTGGGTTTTGTTGGCTGGTGACGCGGTGGCTGGCGGCTTCGATACCTCCGGGGAATGTGGTGGCGTTGGGAGAGGGGAGGTCTTGCGATGTATCTCCTGTGGCGCTTTGCTTGCTTTAAACTCTGGGCATGAAAGCGAGAATTTTTTTGATTCTCCTGTTTCTAGACAGACGTCGACATCTAGGATTGATCCTCCTGTGAATTCAGGTGTAGTGCCACATTCACACGGGATTCCATCTTTCTGGTTGTTTGTGCATGACCTTGATGTTTTTTCTTCCTTTTCTCCTTTCTGTCTTGGCTGAGAACTAGCTGAAACAAAAGAGGTAGCTTGATCGTCCGAATTTTCCGCTGGAAGTGGGAACTTGAGTCTGATCTTGAAACAACTCCCTTTGCCTTCTTCAGATCTTAGGCTTAGCTGCCCGTTCATGTTGCGCACAATCCGAGCAACCAGTGCGAGACCGAGTCCAAGTACGCTTTCTATTTCCACTGGTGTGCCAATGGGTGTGCATCCATACGACTTTGGTGTCTTCATATATCCCTTATTGGAGACTTGTTCCAGCTCACAGAACAATGTTTCAACGGTCTCTTGGGACATACCAGACCCGGTATCATGGATCGCAACCTCGACAGATATATGATCGGGATCCACGTCCTCAGGGACAACACAGGACTCGATGGTGAGCGCGCCTGATGCAGTGTGCTGGATAGCATTGCTGATCAAGTTGGTGATGACCTGACGCACTCGTCGTTGGTCTCCGAGGACAGGTGGTAGTGCTGCATGTTGTACAACCTGCAGGTCGACGTGCTTTTGTCTTGCCTCTTCCCAGAAGATGTCCGTTGCCTCTGTGAGAGTCTCAGGTAGATTGAATATCTCGTCTTTTATCAGCCGCTGTCCATTTTCGGCGTTCGTCAGGTCTAGCAGATCATTGATGATATAGACCAATGACTTGGAAGCCGAGTGAGATCTGGATATGTGATCTCGTGTTTCTTGGTCCAGGGATCCATCAAGGACAATCTCCAAGTAGTTTATTATAGCGTTGAGAGGTGTCCTGAACTCGTGTGCTGAGTTGGCAAGCAGTAACCTCATCAGCTGATTGTTCTGCATCGCCGCCTCCTGTTCTTGCCAGATCTCACTGAAAGTTCGGTACAGCAACGACAGCGAAGAAGCCTTTTCGAACTCTGCCGCAGACCATATTGATTCATTCTCATGGTCACGGGGCGTGTTACATCCCGAATCAGCCCGAAAGAACATGATGAAATCATGTCCATCCACTGAAAGTGGAACATACAACAGACCAGATATACAATGAAAGCCACGGTAGTAATTTAGGTCCTGAAAGTCGGATGTGATATTTGTCGATGAGAGTACCGTATCAATCCCTTTGGCTTTCATGTATTCCAGTACTGCCAGCACTTCTTGAGAATCGGCCGGTCTGCCCAATATCTTGCTCTCTCCCATGATAGATGCCGCAGCGTAGTCCGCCCCAAATAGACTGAGCAGATCACCTGACGGGGTATTGGCAGCTTGGGGGCTGTTTTTATTATTTGAAGATATGTGTGGTTCTTTCAATGCAATGGGAAGAGCAAAAGATAGGCGCTGAATGTTGTTTGAAGCCGCTTCTGCCACGAACCAGCATACTTTCTGAACGATTGGGTGCAGTGTTTTGTCTGCCTCGTATGACTGACATGATATCAATCCCCAAAGCCTGCCGGAAACATTGATTCCAATTGACAGACAAGCTTTGACAGGAGGACCGGAACTCGGCTTCAGGGATGTTGGTGCCGCAGAGAGATAGGTATGCGACATATCAAGTGCATGTTTATTTGTGGAGGCGCGGTAGACAAGCTCTGCAGATTGGTTGGTTCTGGCGTAAGAGAGGCAAACAGTATTCCGCATATATCGTTTCCTCAATTGCTCAGGGAACGTTGACTCGGGAAAGGAGGTGCCCGTAAATGAAGTCAAACTCAGTGAAGAGTCAAAAGCATCGGCAACCACCGTTCCATTGCAATTTTCTTCGAAATGAAATATAGTAGTTCGTGAAAATTGAGTAAGCTTTTGCAAGGTCGCGACGGTACTCTGAACAAGTGTTTCTACCGTCTGAGACTTGGCCAGCTGCTGCAGAATGCGAGGAATGACATTGAGAACCTCCGAGGAATCTGTGACGTTGATTTCGGTTGAGCGACCATCCTCCTTTGGGGTAGCAAGTTTCCTCGGATCCCCATGAGGGGCGAGATCTGTACAGCTTGCTTCCGATGTTTGTGCATGTCTCTCGAACTGGTGGACTATTTGGGTTGCTTTTGTAGGGGAGCCAGAAGCCATGGTGGGCTGAATCTCGCAGATGACATAGGTTTTATATGCTTTGCTAGTATGCATAGTACACCACACACTTTGGCTGAGCCTTTCGCGAAGAAAAAAGGTCATCAGGAAAATCTCAGGCCCATATTCCACAACTTCATACTGGTCATCCAGAACAAAGTTGACATGATCGAGGAAAGTATCAATGTGCCAAGTAGACAAGATATCGCAAAATGAATCGAGTTCAAAAAGCTCGTCTGGCGAATATCCAATGATTTTGGAGGAGTTGTTGCTGGCTATTTGCACCTCGAACTTTCCATTTAACTCTGCCAGCACGATGAGTGCGCCAAATGGCTGGATGGCAATGGCTTCTTCATCTTGCTTTGAATATTGTAGCCCATTTGTCGGTCTGTAAGCACCAAGGACATCGCCACCGCTTTCGACGGCGTTTTGTAATTGTCTCAGAATATTGGCGCTCGGTATGTTATCTCTGAAGGTATGAGGTATAGTCGGATCATCCAGTGAATGCTCGTCTTCTTGATCTTGTTTCTTAGATGCTGGTGAATAACCAGTCTCACAATTGCTGCTTTTATGCAGCTTGGCAAGAGAATCCGGTCGCTTAAGGGCTTCCTGGCCAATGCTTTCCTTTACAGCAGCAATTGTCGGCTGGAAATTAGCATTTTCGTTGCTGAAGTTGCCGGTCCATGTATCCGAGAAGGGTGATATTGGTGTTTCGAGCTTCTCAGTAGAAGGGGTCGGCAGTGCGGACGAAGGGGTCGAATCAAAGGAAAGGGCTGAGCGAACTGGAAAGATTCTTTCGGCTGAATCATTGCCCAGTTGGGGTAGCTTCAGCTTTGGTGAGGGTAGCTCGGCTACCGTTGATATCTCAGTTTTGGTGTCGGACAGGATGCACATAGTCTTGGGGATTGACAATGTTCTTGCGAGGGTTTGTCTGTTGTGAGACAATTGGTCTTGTTTCTTGCCATTGTCATCCTTGTAGATGACTCTCCAATCGCTGTGGTCGTTGACATCGGGTGGTAAGGACATATCCCAGCCTTGAATCCTCAATAGGCTGAGGAATAACTAAGAGAGTAACCTCACCAGACAATGGATGTTAGCTATAACTAGAATATATCCATTCAAAAGAAGCTCACTCACTTACGTCGATATTGACTCCGTTCAAACAAAAAAAAAAAAAAACAAATCGGCAACACAGATATTCTTAACGCCGAAGTTATGGATATCGAGAATCATATAGAAGAGTGAAGAGTAGATGGAGTTATTGGATAGAGAACAATGCTCTGGCTGGGGTACTCAAAGAACCTATCCCGAGTTCAAGCTTTCTCCTGCAAGTTCAACCTATCAGCTCAAGAACCAGCAGAGACAAGCTTTGGTTTTGTGTGCATGTCCTCGGTTCCTTCGTCCGGTTCGCCGAAAACTACCATCATAAATGGACTCGCATTCCTAGATCCAGAGTATCAGAGCCGTGGTAGCGAGTTGTGGAGGTTTACATACCACCGATTGAGGATCTAGAGGACCGATTTAAGCAGGGGAAGTTTACGAAACACCGAAAACCTATATTCTAGCGGTTAACTCCAATTACTCTACCAAAAGGCAGACTTCCCAGGTCAATGAGACGAATAACCTTGTCGGTGTTCCCGAGTATCAAGCCAGGGCACACGAAGGCGACATTCGGTGACCTCGGACTATAACCGCAGACAGTACATTTCTAGACCGGTCGAGAATCACTCTCAGCTACAGTATAATGGAGGATACCCCACAAAATCTAGGACATTTACTTTGTTGAGGTAGATAATGTGGTATCAATGTTCTAGGACATTGTGATGAGATAGTCTCAGCATTGACAGTCCTTCCAATGAAGATTGACAGCTTCATAACTCATATCATGGGCCATGAGAAACCGGCCTGTTTGTTCAAAAGATAATATACCGTCTACTTCGGAGCTCTCTAATTCCACTACATGGCCATTGTCGAAATTGAGGTAGGCATCAGTGTTGTAAGCTTCCAATCGGACGGCAATCCCGAGTCCCACGCAGAGCTTGCCATAACTAAAACAGGGGTGAGCTTTTGACTCGTGGGCATGCTTTCCGAAATTATGGCAATGTTTTGCTCCCACCCTTGGTTCTGGTCTACACCAGCCTAGAACAATCTCAGCTCCGGTTATCGAGACTATCAGTTGCTGCTATGTAGATCATCAAATAAATATAGGGTCCACGAGGAAGCGTTTGCTCGTTAGTGAATTGAATGTACGAATTGTGCCAACGATCAAATGAATATCAAACAAGAAAGAGGTAAATCTAATGATCAAATACACCGAACATTGATGCAGTCTACCATATCCTCAGCTGCCAACCGTAACTCCCTAAAATCTCGCCCCTAAACGTCATTTCATAATTTCATTTCATGCCGCTCACCAGCGACGACCATAAACCGAGTCTTCATTTCGTGGACGGTTGGGCTGGAATTCCCGGCCGCGGCTGCGAGGATCAGAATATGACCCCTGCGAAGATGTAGGGGCGGGTGTAGCCTCTTCTGCGGAGCTCAACAAGCCTACTCGGCTGTTGAAGTCCAAAGTGCTCTGGTTATCGGTGAATTTTGATTCGGCGTCGTGACCAAAGAGCGCCATCATATCACGCATGGTCAATTTGCCAGCGCCAGCCTTGCCTTCGATGGTGGCGTTGGCTAGCTCGCGCTTGCGGTCTTGCAGCTCGACAATTCGCTCCTCGACGGTGCCCTTGATGACCATTTTGTAGATTTTGACATCGATTGTCTGGTTCAGGCGATGGACACGGTCGATAGCCTGCTCCTCCACGAACTAGATTGAGAGTTAGCATTGCATATTATTCTCGAGGAGTTCGAGATCATGACTTACGGGATTCCAGAAAGGCTCCAGAATAACGACACGACTGGCTGCAGTCAGGTTAAGACCCAATGCACCGGCACGCAGACTGCAGAGTAGCACACGGGTTCCATTGTGGTTTCGGAGTTTCTCGAGACTCGCCTCACGGTGGTTGTTTGCCATTCCACCATCGTAACGTGCAAAGCCGATGTTGGCTGAGTTCAGAAAAGGCTCGATCTTGTCGAGCATAGAGGTGAAGACGGAGAAGACAATGAACTTGAAGTTGGGTGCCTCGCGATTGAGAATCTTCATCAAGTGACGAATCTTGGTGGATGGCAACTCGCCGTTTTCACCTTCCTCGTTGTATTCCCCATCTGAGTCGGACTCCTCGTCCTCGGAGTCGCTCAGAACAATGGGCTTGCTCTTTCTTCTAGATGGAGATTCGATCTCATCATCTGTCTCATCTTCAGAGTTGAGCCATTCACCGCCACCTTCGGCATTCTCGTCGTCTGAACCACCTGCCTTTCCGAGGCTTGGCAGTTTGCGTTGATCCTCCGGGACGACCCATTCGCCCTCGTCCTCTTCATCATCACTGTCAAGGATGACTCGTCGGTTCTTCCGGGAACGGGCAAGTTGGGCCTCAGATCTGCGAAGGGAAGGAGATTCTGGAGCATCCTTCTTGTGAATCTTCTTCGACTTCTTCTTTTTCTTGTCCGTGCCGATGATATCGGTGTTGAGATCAGCTTCGCATTCGCCACAGCGACTGCTACCAGCCTTGGCCTCATCTTGGCTAAGTTCCGTTTGACAAACGTCACATTTCTTGGTGACAACACTCATTGCGCCGAAGAGTTCCGCCATGCTGTCGAGATCATCGGATTTTGCCTGAGCGGATTGGCTACCGGTAGGATTGGTTTGCAAAAATATATCTTTGTCCTTGGCCAAATCACCTTTGACAAGGTCGGGGTGATTACAGCATTGACGGAGACGCAAGAGCAGGACCAAAGCGCCGGCGTAGTCAACCTTAGCACCACCCATCATCTGCTCAAGGCTGTTTTCGGTCCGTTGTTCTAGGCGTTTGTAAAAGTTCAACTCTCCAGGCATGAATTCGGGGGTCACCTTGATGACCTCACGCTTGGTGATGTGGAAGCCGTTAGATTTCTTAGGTTTCCCATCTTCTCCTTCGTCGCCGTCCTTCACGTCGTTGTTGAGCTTGAGAACATCTTTGGTACGCCGTTTCATGAAAGCCTTCAAGTAGACTTGCAGCCGCTGGATAGCGAGACCTCCGCGGCCATTGGCTAGTGGCCGGCTGATTTGGTCTCTCCAAGCAGCCAAGTCATCGTAAGGCTTCACTCGAAGGAATTTGATCAAACTTTGCAGCTCATCCAAGTTGTTCTGCAAGGGTGTTCCTGACAGGCACCACCGGTACTGAGCATCCAACGCATACGCTGACTGCGTAGCTTTGGCGTTGCGGTTCTTGATGGTGTGTGCTTCATCGAGAATGATACGGTACCAGTGGATCGAAAACAGACCGGCCTTCTTGGCCTTGTCTGAGGCGGATGAATTGAAGTCCGAGGTGAGTGTACCATAGGTTGTGATAACAATATCATAATCGTCCAAGGTCTTTGAGGTCTTCGCCCGTGTCGCACCATGATAGACGCATACAGAGAGCTTATGAGTTTTTTCGACTTTGTCTTTAATTTCGGATTCCCACTGTTTGATCAGTGCAAGGGGCGCAATGACCAAAGTAGAACTGCTGCAGTTGGGAGGCAATTTGGTAGTTTTGCCCTCTTTTTCGTCGCTGTCTTCGCTGTGTTCGTGGTCGGATTTACGGTTCTTGAGCATCAGAGCAATTGCCTGCACTGTTTTCCCCAATCCCATATCGTCTGCAAGGATTCCACCCTTGGGAAAGATTCCCTTAGTCGTCTTTCGGCCGGTCTCTTTGTCGCACATCCATCGCACACCGTCAATTTGGTGCGGCAAAAGGGTGACTTTCAGGCCCTCAACCACCCCATCCTCTTCATCATCATCATCATATTCTTCTTCTTCCTCCTCCTCCTCTTCTTCATCCTCATCTGCTTCGACGTCGTCCTTTTCTTCTTTAGCGACTTCCTCGTCCTCGATGGATGGACTATCTGAGGGGCTTCTTTCTTTTGGCACATAGTCGGAGTCGTCCTTGGAGTCCGTCGCGTCATTCACAGTGACGCCTTGCAGTTGATCAGCGAGACCGTCAAGGTCATCGACAGTCTGTTCTTTCTTCGTGTCTCTGACAACTGGGGTTTCATTCTCCTTTTTAGAGCTCTTCTTGGACTGCTTCTTCTTTTTGCCCTTTTTCTTGGTCTTCGGCTTGGACTCGGATTTCTCCTCTTCGTCTTCAAATGCACCTTCCAGCAGGGCTTTGATGTTTTCGTTTGCCATAGCTGTATCCACATATCCGTGCATATCCATAGCCCCAAATTCAGGCGGCGCACGGGAATCCGACCTACCAGCAGGGCCACTATCAGGCTGGGTGAGATCTATGAAGCTTTGGAGATTCTTGGAGGCATTTGACATCTTCGGCGGAAGAGGCTTGGATGTGAAAATCGGCCGAGGAGCACGTGGAGTTGTCCAGGTAACATTCTCAGGGCGCTTGATGCTCACTGATCCGGGTGGGTTGAGTGGACGGGCATTGTTGTAGGCCGATGGCGCCACTGGCTTGAAGGGATCCCACGGCTCGCTGCGTTTCGCTGATGGGGTCGCGGCTGGGCCACCTGTAGCGGGCTGGCGGTATGGCTGAGACGCGGCATGCTGACCTGGATGCTGAGGCTGCGGTCGAGGGGCGGGTCGGTGATGCTCGGCTCGAGACTGGTTGGGCTTCGGTATATTGAAAAGATGGTTGGATCGGTGCTGTGGGTGGCCGATCGGCGATGGCTTTCCGAATTCCGGTTGCTGGACATGTGCGGGGCGAGCTTGAGGATTGGGCTTGCCCGGAGTGAGGGACTCCGTGGGAGCGTTGCTTTCCCTGGCCATTTTGTGGTGAACGAGGGACGCGGGCTGAATGTGCGGCGGGGTCTTGGGTCCGAAGTCAAGTGCGTACTTCGACTAAGGCGCAGTTGGCGGTGACTTGGCAGATAGGTGAAGCCTCCGATGATCAAATTCAATGTACCGCAGCTAGTCGCGAGGAAAAGGATCTGATCAGGGCGCTGGAATGTAGGTCAGTATTGGTGTTCTCGAATATTGTGGCCCGCTCGGGGATTTCTGGGAAGCAAGGGGGTCACGGTGCGTGACTTAAGATAGAAGCAAAGCCAGGAGTAAATCGAGACCATCTCACTTACCTTTTGCCGTCGATGGGTGGTGGGGTTGAAGAAACGTCGACGATATCGATATCGATTTGTTTTGGTGTGTGGGCCTGATTCCCTAGCAACGGGTGGCCTGAGGCAGCACTGCGGGCAAACAAAGAAAGCTGCATAGTCCGCGATTATTATATCCTTTCAGTCACTCTACGCGTGAAGATGTTGGAAAAGAGGAGAAAAACTAAGATGTATTCAGTGGAAACCACAAAGCAGGAAGAAAAGAAACAAAGAACATGTATAGTAGAGGGCTAAATCAGCTTGAAGAATAGAACACTAGATGCAAGATACTATAGCAAATTCCACACCCCCAAATGTCCGTCCACCAGATTGCGTATATTCTGTCTCGAGTGTGTTTTGAGTGTATTTTGAGTGTTCCCAAGGTAGTCCACACCATTTGGCACCGATATTGCCCCTTCCCAAGGTACATATTTCTTAAGATGTACTATGGAGATAGTTACCAACCGCGTCATAAACCACCAAGAAAGCTGCGTGCAACAAACTAGAAGCTGTCGCACAATCTTGTAGTAATTTAAGACGTCTACGCCCCTTACAAATTAAGGGGGCTTCGGACGATTCTTTAAGGCCAAAATTTTACATTAGATATCATAATTTGTTTCGCCTTCGCATTTGCGTAGCGGTATTGGGAATTTCTAACACATGTAGGGGAAAATCCTAACCAAAGGCTCCTCTTATGTCAAAGTCCGAAGTTCTTAGCCGTTTTGAAATCTAGATCCGTACCGAATCGAGCTATTTACAAAGACATCAACCGTGACACATAGGATATACGTATAGACTCTACTGCATAGTCTGTTCAGTACTTTAGCGAAGTTGAGTCCTAAGTCTCTTTCCAAATGGATGGAACCCTGTACAGTTATTAGCCCATGCAAGTCAAGTGTCATGCTTCGCACTTACGCAACCTCAACTACGGCACATCTTCCACCCTCGACAACCCTCCTTGCCTCTTTAAGAGCAGGGTCGAGGTCAGCTTGAGTGGTAACTGTCTTGCCCCAAGCATTTCCAGCCGCAGTGGCAATTCCGGGATAGTCTGGCGAGGGATCAAACGAGATATTGAGATCTGCAGTAAATCAGCTACCGCGCATGAGAATACCAGCCCTCCTTAACTTACCCCGCCTATTTGACTTGGACGCTAAGCCGTCCTTGTGTACGAGAAGGGCAGAAACTTTTGGTGCATTCCATCCACCATTGTTCAGCACGATCATGAGGAATGGAACGTCGTAGCGTCTGGCGATCCAATACACACTCTCCATTTGGGAGAATAGATATACTCCATCACCGACACTGAAGTATTGTTAGCTTGACATCGAGAGAACTCAGTATTTCTGGCACTCACATTCCACAAACGAACGAATTGGGCTTGGCTAATTTGACGCCCAGTGCCGCACCGCCGCCCCATCCAAGGCCACCGGCGCCGCTGCCAACCAGGCTCCCTGGCTAGTGATCATTAGCAGATATCAATGAGATCATGAAAAATATATACCTCAGACAAATTCAGATGATGGATGAGAATTCCTGCGTTGGTGACAGCTTCTATGGCATATGTAGTGTCTTGTGGAAGAGCGTCGCGCAATCTAGATGTTAAATACGGCACACTGATAACACCATCTTCTGATGGCGTTTCAAGATTCTGCAGGGTCTTTCTCCAGTTTTTGTAACTGTTTGATCGGTCCTCGAATGCTTGGGTGTATAGAGCTCTGTTGATATCAGCCTTAGCCAGGAAAGCATTGATTTGTCTCAGTGCGATTGAGCATCCGACTTTGAATCTGCGAGTGGCATTGATCGAAAACACTATTACTCAAAGTTAGATGTATCAGGTGATAAGTATCCAAACACGTACGTGGCATTTGCTGTTTGAGTGGGTCAACGTCAAGATGGAAGATCTTGGTGCCAGGTCGAGGCTTGCCAGCCGTCGGGATCCAAGGTACATCACAGTCCATAATGAGGATCACATCGGCTTCAAAAACCTCTGGGTGGGTAGTGACAGTACAACCTCGATATGCCTCATGAGTACTGCGCAGGCACAAGTCCGAGCCGATCTGCTCGACTACAGTAATGGGCAGTGTATCACAAAGCTTCTCAAGGAGGGCGGGCGCTTCATGATTGCGACCAAGCGATGTGGTAAGAACAAGCGGGTGCTTTGCGTTCATCAGCTCCTTGGCGATATATTCAACCTCTGCTGAAGTCAGCCATGCTAAGCCATAGAAGGTTCACATGTCTTACCTGCTTCCGGCAACGCACTTGGTGCAACGGAAGTAAGAGTATCTGCCTCCAAACTCTCCCTTGGCACACGCTACATAAATCGCCATCGTCAGCCATGATTTAGGACAAATCGGTCTTCTGGGGATGTTTACTTCCTCCAGAACTTCTCTGGCAGCCATAATATATGCTGGTCCCTTGGGGTCAGACGTTGCAAACTGCAACGCTCTTGCGACCATTTGTTTGATATTGCGTCCTGTCTTGATCTCACCAGTGTATCTGCAGTATTGGCGAACAATGGCTGCCTGATCAGGGACATCTTGAAGCCAATGGATAAACCTGTCGCTATGTCAGTCTGAAGCATACCTCTCATCTTCTTGAGGGAACTGACTCTGTTCTAGAACCAAGCAGTTCGCCATTCTGAGTGAAAGGACTCAAGCCAGCAAAACAAAGGACAGGGACTCTGCCAACGGATGCGTTATGGACTGACTGTCCCAAGGCAAGGGTACCACAATCGACATGCACAATAACACATTGCTAGCCAGTCAGAAGTCAGTAGAGAGCGGTGTGGTTGGCCTCTATATGATCATACCGGAACTCCCGTGACCTGGGCATAGCCTAAGGCTGCCGAAAGGGCAACTAACTCAGAAGGACAAGTGATGATGTTTGGGAAGTTAGTTTTGTTCTCTGCTTTCAATCAGCCCTGACCAACGAATCCCATCTTGGTGGAAATCACCTTGCTTCGCCTTGATCATCGCTTCCAACATGGCGGGGTGGTCACTTCCTCTGTTCACCGGTCAGGATAAAACACTGTGACAATAATTCAAAGGACTTACAGGTTCACAAAACAGTGAGTGATACCGGACTCAGCTGGGGAAACCGTTAGCTTCATACACACTGCTAGTAGAATATTCTCACATACACAGAGCCTCGAAGAAGTTCTCAGCGGCAGTTGTTAGCCGGCCATCTTTAACGATCTCATCCTGATCGTTATCTTCCTTTCTTCTCTTTTGAGGAATCGAGGATCTAGTAGTCATGATGTGGAGCTGTGTTGAAGATTGATAATGTTTTCTGTACATGCAAGGGGGAAGTCCAAGTTTAAATATGTATAACCCCGCACGGATATACCTCAACAAGAACCAATAGCTCGTAGCAAATATAAGGGGCTGGTCTAAGATTTTTACAGTGGGCCATTGCACGATCACACACTACGGGAGTCTGATCGGCAACTTCGCTGTGGAGGTTCCTCATGGGATCTCCGCGATTGGCTGGCCAGCGATTCTATGGCCCACAGTTATAGATCCACCACGATCCAATTCACTGCGTTGATATTCTATGGTGTGCATACACATCACAAACACGTGCATTTTAGGTAACGGTCTTGGCACATCTTGAATGACCATCCATGATGGAGCTGCCTAAGAGTGCCGATGAGAGACCATATGTGCATTGTGTGATATCTGAAAGACGGACGTATTCGCCTGCGATGAGGAATAAAGAGCAAAAACCAACAAAACAATCAGCACCTCGCACCATTTATATTTTATGTATTCAAATCGAGTCCAAATTCTGTACAATCTAGATGTATACTCACCGTTGGAATATGGATATGCCTTTATGCCATAGAACACCAGTCCCGCGGAGATTCCGGGCCAATCAAATGCATGACGTAAGCGAATTCACCATATCGCGAGTAATACCCTTTCCCAATCCAAGTTATGCAAAGCAAACGGCCAACAGCTGGCATCGGATATTTCCACTATGTCGCAAAGCACGGGATCCACCGGGCAACGCAGGAAAACAACCGAGGCTTGCAACCCATGCCGCGCGCGAAAGTTGAAGGTAAAAGGAAATCCCCCGAAACAGTGCATCCCATACTAACATTTCTAGTGCAACGGGATGCTCCCCTGCGAATCATGTGAAAGGAACAAGGTAAAATGTTCCTATGACCCTTCGACATCTGCGAGCAGACTTACCGGGTAACTCGCGCCAAAAGTAACACCATGCATGCGAGCGCTAACGTTCGACGCAGTGATCTTGATATCATCAATGCGAGGGTCATGGAGCTGGAAAGAGCCGTTTTCGGTGAGAGGACATATCAGCCCAGGAGAACGGTGGAGTTGGCAGGTATGCATACTTCATTTCGACTCAAACACAAACGCTTATAAAGAGCAGATGCCCCACAGATCACAAATGATACGGTGTCTGGTGTCACGTTCGTCGACGAAAAAATGGGAGTAGCTGATTATTTTGGGTCTACGTCAACAATAGATCTCCTCAAATCATTTCACGAGACAGTTCAAGAGGTATTAGATCATGCTCCCTCCAGTGGAGCCGATGAGCGGGCAAGCAAGCGACAGCGGCGGGAAGCAATTGAGCACCCAATAAATTCCGATGCCTCTCGCAACTTCCGAATCCAGGATATATATGCCTCACCAACTGTCCGAAGGGCGACTAGCTGGTGGCCAAGCGGAAACCTTGTTGAGGTCCACCTAGACTACTTCTTCGGTATCGTCTATAGCACAATCCCAATCTTCGACGAAAAAGTATTCCGTGCCGCCTTCAGACGCTTCGCGAACACTTCAGAAAGTTCCCAAAGACTACAGTGGGAATGTCTCACATATTCTATTTTAGCTCTGGGGGCTCTATATTCATCCAACGACACCGAATGTGCAGCCAGCTATTTTGCCGAAGCACAGGGTCTCCTCGGAAGTTTGCTTGGGGTCAGCGCCTTGAGGACTGCGCAAGCAGCTTTACTGATGGTTTGTTTGCCCTTGCTCTGTCAGGTTGATTGTATTGACAAGATAATAGGCCGTATATGCTCATTATACGGCTCAACATAACCGTATGTCCATCCTACTTGTGCTATGCTCACATGCTAACTGCGTGATTAGTTGCATACGACTACTTAGGGATTGCTATCAGACTTGCGTACTCGGCAGGATTGAACAGAAATTTCGACGAAATCGGCTTTACGAACATTGTCGTACAGGAGGCCAGGCGAACGTGGTGGACCCTGTATAGCCTGGAGTCCGAGCTGTGTGTGGAATACGGCAGACCACTCTGTATTCGAGAAACTGATTCTATAGCGTCATACCCACAAGAGACTCTGGTGAGTATTATAATCTCATTGATCTCGATAAGCTATCTGACGAGTATTCAGGACGAGACAGCCACTGTTAGCAGAGTATCCTTCATTATTGTCATGGCCAAGTTTTCCAGAACCGTCCGCAAGATCATTGATTTGGTAAGATAATTACATTTTCAACGTTGCTGCCCAATGCTAATTCCTTTCAACAGGTTTCAAACATCGACGAAAAACGAAATGGAATAAAATCCTTCGCTGGCCGGCTCATGAATCTCCAAGCGGAACTCATGACTTGGAGAGGGGAGTTGCCGGCACATCTCGCACCCAAAGATATCGCAACAAGTGAGGGACTGCGCGCAAGAGAAAGAATTGCGTGGGTTCAGCGGCAGTGCTGCGACATTGAACTTCGTGAGTGACTCAATATACTCGGTTCCAATCGTCAAATGCTTACCTCGGTGAACCATATAGGTTTTAACCATGTGATGATCATCATGCATCGCCCATTCTTCGCTAGCATAAGTTTTTCAACGCCATTCTATACCTCTAGCATGGCTCGGATTGTTTGTCTTGGAGCCGCTCAAGATACGGTATTATCATTACACAAGGCACTCGAGGAGGGGTATCATGTTGTTGAACGGCCTTCTTACTATCACCGCGTTGTTGCTGCCACTCTTGTTATATTGACAATTGCCTGTGATAGTCCTGCAGAAGAGAAGGCTGGATTACTGGAGACATGCTCAAAGAGTATAGTGCTTTTTGAAACTATGCAGTTTGGCTGCCCCGAAAAAGGTAGAGCACTGGTTCAAAACGCCTTGTCTCTTCTTTCTCCTTCGACTATAATAGGCCAAAAAGACGCTGCCATTTCCGCCCAATGAATGTGATATTTCATTTCAATCTATCAAACCATCAACTCAAAGTTTCTTCATTCGTAGTCGTAAAATGCTCGTAATTTCCATTCTCCATCAGTCACCAAGTCATGCAAAGCTAATATGAAACGCCCAAAATCTAAAATGGCCATTAGCCATATCCCATATCCCAATGATCACAATTCCCAATGCTACCCCAATTCTACCCCAGAAGAGACTTAAATCTCACCAATGACACCCTTCAAGATCTCGGGTACAATGACTCCAGCATCACCCTGGAAAAACCAATCCCCAAAATGAAGGTCACCAGGAGTATCATTAGAATCCATATTACACACAGCGATTCGTGCACCTTGAGAACGAGCTTCATGAACATACCCTGCGGCCGGCCATACCCTCGCACTGGTACCTATAACCAGACAGAGATCAATGGGGCCGGCTGCGATCCAACGATCGACTTCACTAAGCGTTTTCTCAGGCAGGGCTTCTCCAAACCACACAACACCCGGACGGAGCAACCCAGTCTTGCATTTAGGGCATTTAGGTAGATCATCCTCGCTTAGATGGGGGATTGGATTGCTGGCATCGGATATGTCAACTTCTTCTCCTGTGCCCAGAGCATTGTGGATAGCTTTCGCTGCTTCTTCACCGGTCTTGTCGGTCGTGGAGGGATGAAGGCCTGATGCCCTTTTTGGGATATCTAGGGCTGGAACGAGTGGGTCTGTGAAGTCGTTCTCACGGGTGTAGTTGCAGTAGAAGGAGGTGCATTTGAGGTCGAAGAGGTTGCCGTGTAGTAGATGTAGCTGGTTAGAAGGGTGGAGTGCTCGCTGGGACAGACCTAGACGACGGGAATATGTTATCAGCATTTTATAAAAGTTCAAGGGAAGGGATATTCATGGGAGAGTATACCGTCAACGTTCTGGCTAAGTGTAATGAAGTCTTCATTTCTCCGTGACAGTTCTGCCAGCGCGTAGTGCGCTTTGTTAGGCTCGGCCTGCAAAGCCATATGTCGTCGGTAACTATAAAACTGCCAAACAAGACCTGGAGTTCTCTGAAAGGCCTCGGGGGTTGCTAAAGAGGTTGCATCGTATGAACGCCAGAGTCCGCCGGCGCCACGAAAGGTGGGTAAGCCTGATGATGCGGAGATTCCAGCTCCAAGAAGAGCAATGACTCGCTTGCAGCCGCTAAGATATTCAGTAAATGACTGAAGATCAGCGGCTGGTACGAGGGCCTTTGATGGAGTCATGAGAAGAGATGTCTTGAGTTTCAAAGGTGTAGGAGATGTCGAAGGGGAAGCTTGGGTGGAGCCGCGGGGAAATATAACTTAACGTAATTCACATGCGAGTGAGCCACCCAAGCGAGTGGGCCACCCCAAAACACATAGTAAAAGCGATATATTCTACATTTATATCTCAACAACCATGTTTTTATTTTATCTCCTTATTTCACGATAGTCATTGATAAGACTAATTAGCGTTCTATATCAATTTTAAGGATAGCAGAAGGCTATATTATGGTCATTTCAAAAATTACCGAAAATTACGTTGCCAAAAACTAGATATATATACATTGCAACCATGATGTCTTAAACTTTCCTCAAACTCCCTATAGATGCTAGATATCACTTAAGAAGCATAAATATATAAGGAAAACTCTAGATAGACTACCGTTGTTGAGATACCAAGTTGTAATTAATCGCTTTTACTATGTGTTTTGGGTTGGCCCACTCGCTTGGGTGGCTCACTCGCATGTGAATTACGTTAACGGCCAGGCAGCTAAGGCGCTAAGGCAGCAACATAGTTGGAGATCAAAGGCAGATGAGTGTTACCCATTATAAGGCGGTTTGGGTTTGCAAATACATAGAAATTGTTCTTGTAATACATTTAAGAAGACAAGGGCAAGAATTAAAACTTGGCTGGAAAAAAACAAGGAATAGAACAATAAAGCCGGTACTTTTGCCACGAACCCCACCAGCAGTGCCTCAGCTCTGCGAGTCAGGTTATCTATATGTCACGTCACAAGCTAGCCCTGATACTCCTGTTAGTGGCTTTTTGTCGACTTCAGACTATTTCCGATCTCAAATCTACCGGAGTTCCAACCGGAACATGGTGCCGATCAAAGAAGCCTACGAACACAACCTAAGAAGCATTATAAGAAGAAAAGACGAAGATGCACAAGCAAAGGAGTGGAACACACAAGCAAATGAAATCCAACTTCGCCCGGGGCAACTCACACCCCCATTACCAGAAGAGCCAGAGCTGACTGGACACACCACCCCGTCAGCAAATCGCAGACGATGGCCTTTCTCAAAACCACGCAAGCGGCAGCCAATAGCTCTCCAAAGTCAGTCTCCTCTCTTTCAAAATCTACCAACCGAGATCCGACTCCTCATCTGGGAGCACTACCTCTGTAGCCGTAAGCTGCATATCATGAGGACGAAATGGCGACAGGGAAGGGAGTCCCGCTCGCGAATCGTCGGGGTCCAATGCCATGAGCAGCTTGGAATCTGTCCATGCAGCCATCGCTGCTGGGGACAGTTGGCACGTCGACCGGCTGGTGGATGTGTTGGAGGATGGAGAGGAGATGGAGAGGTGACGGGTAATGAGGAAGACGAGTGGAAGTTTGATACGAGAGTTGATTTTGTGGCTCTTTTGCGGAGTTGTCGATTGATGTGAGTGAGCCTGGTCATCTTCCCTTACCATGGAATTAACCATTAACATAACGGCAGATACACTGAGACGATCGATATGATCTATCGGCATAATACATTTCTGTTCAACCACGCAGATACGATCGTTGATCTGCCGGGAATTATTCTACCACACAGGTTGAGCTTGATTCGTACTGTCCAGCTTGGTTTCGCTGATCCTGGTGGTAGAATGTGGGATAGGTGCTGTTGGGTTCTTGGTAATGAACTGCCTGCCTTGGAGAAGTTGACTATTCATTTGTTTCCTCATGTTATAGGTGATATGGATAATCTGCTTATGCCACTGCATCAGATTGAACAGCCTAGGATATTCGATGTCTGTCTCATCAAACCGTGGTATATAAAGAAGGGCTGGGAGGCCTCGTCAGGTCTTATTGATGCTCCTTTTCGTTTTGAGCTTATTGATAATGAGCTCCGCTCCCCGATAGGGATGTTGGCATAAGGGTCAGCGGCTATGGGAACGCTGATTTTTGATTGTATAGATCTTGTGGCTATCATAGGAATCCTTACAGATTTAAATCATGAGTTAAGATTTACCCAGGAGGAAAACGAAGAGATTTAGCAAAAGTTCGACATCATTGATAGCAAGAAACATTAGCCGACACATCACAGAATTAAACTCCTTTAACTATCCAACAAGCCCATTTCATCCTGCTTCATTCACTTGATCGATGTACCCCTGCCACTCTCTTCGCAAATCATGCGCGCTCCGAGCTGGGCTAGCATTTTCTCCACTGGTTCGCTGACCTTGAAATTTGTATCGAAGAAAACATGAAATTTCCCCTTCAATTTGTCCATCGCCCAGAAATTGAATCCAGCCCGAGTTCTCATATCCAACAAAGAGCTGCCCAGAAACCTTGCCATGCCATTGAAATGGCACCTTTTCTTCGGAAGCTCTCTTCGGCCGTTCTGGCATCCACAATATGCCATCGAGGATCCCGAGCTTGAGCGACCCGAAAATCTCGTCCCAATTCAACGTTAGGCATATCTTTGGGTGGACTCTGGGACCGTTGGCATTGAAAAGATTCCCAGTAGGCTCGTCAAATGCAATGTCGTATTCGCCGTTCAGTAGGCCGAGACGTCGCTTTGAGGGTTGGGCTTGCAAGGTCTGTTCATAGAGTGGTGGTGGCCCACGGGGATCCCCATAGCTGTCAGTCGCAGAGTTTGCGCTCACTGGGTAAGATCCGCTAGAAGGATACCGATCATCGAAAGGGTCTTGGTTGTATACAGAAGTGTGATGACTTTCAACAATATTTTGATCATCGAAGGGATCCGAATAGTCGCCAAAGTATTCATCATCGTAGCAATCATCGTAATCCTGCTATAATTGGTTATTTTTTTGCACTCAAGTGAAAGGAAGGATACACGTACGATCTCACGGTCATCACGATACGAAGGAGTGGAGGACCGGATGCCAATTTGGCCAATCCGTCCGCTCAGACCGAAGTTTCCATTCGTCGCTGTCCAAGCTCCTGACACTTGCCTTGTCTGTTGAGGGGAGCTAGTAGCAGATGGATTGCCATGGGCATGTCCCTCACTACCACTACCTACCACGCGGCGCCTGGCAGTCTGTAGCGGGGGAGCAGTATCGCCACTGCCTTGCCTTCGTCGTGCTTGATTGGGAAGCGCTGGTCGTTGTCTCTCTTGCGGTTGAACACCCGTGGACTGAGTAGTATTGTTTGGCACGCTGGCTCTGCCCACGCCACGGCGCCGAGCAGTCTGTTTAACGGATGGTCCCTCTCCCACCTCTTCACCTTCGATGTCACGACCTCTTTTGCGTGAAACGGAAGGAAAAGTGGTCACTGTGTTTCGGGTGATTGTCTCTGTTGTGGTGGTAGTTGTAGTATCGTCGATCGTTGGATTAGGGAGTCCAGATAATAGCGACCGTGCCGCTGTATCTTGTCTTTTCCATTCTTTCTTCAGTCTCTTCTCCATCAGGACCAGCTCGATAGGAACTTCTAGGATATCATCTTGTATGGCATCTAATAGTCTCATCTTTGCTGTTGCTTTGACCTTCGACGGTGACAGGCCATAGTGGAGGAGTTGAGCTTCAAACCAGTGAGCCGGATGGTCAGGCCTCTGGTTTCTGTCTGGGATGGAGGCATTAAAGATAGCTCTAAGCTCCGCAGGGATTGCTCGGCGATGGAGGTGACCGGAGGCCTCCACGTAGAAAGTATCCACGTCGTAGGAGAACTTGCCGTGGCTGACACGCGCCATGGTTTGAATGGCGAGATGAGGAGGATAAGCTGAAACTTGTGAGAATGAACTCCTCGAATAGAGTCGATGACGCGCCTTCCATATTCATTCAAACTACGCAAGACCGACGTCGTTGTATACTTCGGTCTCGCAAATCTACACAGAACAGACACCTTTAAGGTATCCTACGCTATTATCCTTGTATGCTCTGAATTTGGCTATCAGTAAAATATGGCTTCATGCTATTTACATGACAATACTACAAATTATGAACAAAGTCCTCAGTTGTATACAGTAGTGAGCAGGTGAGCTCCGGCATGTGCGTACCGCAGCCCAAACCCAAACCGCTTTAAGCTCCCCACCTCTCCCCATCTCCAACTTCCAACTTCCCTACGACGTACTTCGACCCCAATATCCAAGAACCCCTTATTATCGACATAAATCATGGATCCATCTTCACCGAGCTCCCCACAAAGCTCCCCACCCCCAAACCAACAGACATCAAGCACCCTCAGTCACCGCCCAAGTCCGCGCCAAACCCCCAGCTCAGGAACACCACCCGGCAACACAACCAATGCACCGATCCCAGACGATGAACATGGCGCCGACTTGCCCATGAACATGTCGGCATCTGTCATGTTGACCAACTTACCCCGCGATGCGCACCGGGCACTCGCCGATGTGGAGAGGATTGATTCAGGGAAAGGTATTTACCACCTCCACGGGCCTTCCCATGTAGCAGGAGGATCTTAGTGCATCGAATAATTACAAACTAACATATGTCTAGTCACTGTACGCTTCCAGCCTCTGCCATCAGCTCCCATTCTCAAGAATCGGGTGTTCAAGGTAAGCGCATCGCAGAAATTTGAAACGGTGGTCAAATTTCTGCGGAAGAAACTTGATTGCAAGGATACAGATTCTGTTTTCTGTTACGTTAACAGCGTCTTTGCGCCCGGGTTGGATGAGGGTATGGGTGGTCTGTGGAGGGTAAGTTGAGTCTAGCAGTTCCTACTAAGACATATACCAATGGTTTCATGATATAGTGCTTTAAAACAGATGATCAATTGATTGTCGCTTACTCCATGACCCCGGCATTTGGCTGAGCAGGCTCCCTCGCAGCCTACCCACAGGAACTGATGAATGAAATGATCTTATGTACAGATGATGATGCTTATAACAAAAATATGCAAGAAGTGGCCATGTGGAAAACGAGAAGGGACTGGATGCAATAATTATTTCTGGTAGCGTTCGTCTACCGATCTTTGGAATCCGGCGAGCTCCTCTTTTGGGATGGGATACGTGTATTCCTCTGATGGGAACGCTCGGCTCTTCACTTCATCTCGATATTGTGTGATTCCACGTGCAGCCTCGCCCCAAACGTTGGCAAATGGCTTGACGAACTTCGGGACGAACCGACCGGGTTGGAAATTGCCAGTCATGTCGACCTGCACGAGGACTTGACCTGAGCAGCCGTTGCCGGCACCAATGCCGATGGTTGGGATATGCAGCTTTTCCGTGATAAGAGCTGCGACCTCTGAAGGCATAGCTTCGAGGACAAGCATGAATGCACCAGCTTCTTGCATCGCCACCGCGTCATCCAACAACTTCAAAGCGCTAGATGTCGTCTTGCCCTGAACCCGGAAACCACCGAGTGCATTCTGTCGTTGGGGTGTGAGTCCAACATGACCCACGACAGGTACACCAGCCTGTGTGATACGTTTGATAGTGGGCGCCAATTCCTCCCCACCTTCAATCTTCACGCCATGCACGCGCCCTTCCTTAACCAAGCGAAGTGACGATTCAATAGCCTGCTCGGCAGATATCTCATATGAACCCATGGGCAGATCACCAACCTATAGAATGATGCTCGTCAGTCCGTGGCCATACCACACACCCGCCAACAAATTCACCGACTCACAATAAATGCACTCTTCGCTCCCCGGACAACACTCCGACAGTGTAATATCATTTCCTCCATCACCACCTCGGTGGTATTATCCAATCCCAATGCTACCATGCCCAAGCTATCCCCCACCAAAACCATATCCATCCCCGACGCATCTGCCACATGAGCACTGGGGAAGTCATGCGCCGTCAGCATGGCAATCGGTTCGCCCTTTTTATAAAGGTTCTGCAGCGTTTGGATCGTGACCTTCTTGCGCGCCTTGCCATTTCCGCTTGGTGTAGGTGTCGGCGAGGAGTAGGAACTATATCGGGTTTGCGAGGAGTGTGGCGTCGTGGTGGAGGATAGCGTAGGACAGCGGCAAGCGAGGATAATGTTCGAGGTTGAGGTCTGGCTTCGTGTACCAGCGAACATTCTTGTCCTGATAAATGACGAAGAAGCCAACGCCGTGCGACGCAGCGCAGGGCCTGGCGCAGCCATGATGTGCGATATGAGAGTCGGAGTGACGCGGACCAATATGAAAGCGCAAACAAGCAAACTCAAAACAAAACAGCCTTCCAAAATACAGTAGCAAGAAAGAAAATAGAGTGAGTTCCTTAGTAGTTGTCCAAAGCTATGGATCCTGGAGTTGTGGCAATGACCTCACTGGATAATCCAAAGCATAATTGACAGACAAAACAAGAAACAGCAGAAAAAAGCAGCTCAATATAAGACTTTCGGATATCACGGCTTGAGTCGACTGATCAATTATTCCATCCGTCCGGATGTACGTGCTGGGTTATGCGGCGTAGACAGGAGCATCTCAAAAAATCTTGAGGGTTGAAGATCTTCTGATACGCACGTACTGCCGATGATTACACGCGCCGAGTACCGAGAATTTGCGGGGTGACCTGCAGGGCGTAGGGCGTTGGACGTGGGATTTGGATAGGGAGTTGGGGTTGTTGTGGCATAGACTTAGTTTTAATTAAAGTCTTGGGATTTTCGGGATTTTACTTTAATCAAAGAGATTATATAGAGGGTTAATTAAAGCTTCAAAGCTGAACGAAGCTCATTGAGCTCGGCTGTATTTTACATTTGTTACTCTCACCGCCCTGGTATGGGGGTCACCGCCTACTGGTTGCGTCTCGCCGAGGTGATTACCGCTTTGGGTTAAGTGAGGGACTGAAGTGTTTACTCCATGGTATCCATATTCTACGCCGAAGAAGATAGTAGGGCACGGTTCAATTAGCACGATACAAACTGCATACAGATCATCGGAATAAATGCGGTATTCAGGTAAGTAATGTCACGAGAAAGGAAAAGTCTCAGCGAGACTACCGCCGTCTGCGCTGGGCAACAAGCCTCAGCCGTCGAAAAAGAAAAACACTCCACAGGTGGAGAGAGTGACATAAGGAAATGAATCTGGCGTTGAAAAATATGGCCCCGTGGGACCAAAATCGGGGATAACGATGTTCAATGGAAGGCAATGCAAAGCGTGTGACCGCTTGGGTTCATGCTGGATCATCCATTATACCTTCGCTATATCGCGTTTTGCCACAGTGCAGAGACAAGCAGAGACTGCATCGTGAGCTAGGGTGTAGCTTTTCCGATGGGCGTGTTGATTGATATAGTCCAAAAATTTGTCGTCTGATGATGCGGTTGAGTCGCGGGTGGAAGGCGATGCTGATGTAAAAGGAGATATTCAATACAGTGGAAAGAAGTGAAAATGCCAAACGAGTGGACGACCTTGATGGAGATCAAAAGAAGACAACAGCATTCGGTAAATACTGGCTCCTGGGAGTGCGGATGCAAAAGTAAAAAGTGAAAATGAGAAGAAAAAACGCCACCATATGCATATGCGTCGATGCCGAGGGTATGATTATGCGAGAGGTTGAGGGCCAAATCGAGCATGACGGGCGGAAAGAAAAAAGTGCAAGTGGCAGAAGAAAAGTAACTGTAAGTAATATCTCGAACAGTGCCGGGATGCAAGTATCCGACAGAGGTCGAGGTCCAAAGAAATCATGACGGGCTGTGACAAGCCGCAGATCTATTCATCATATTCGTACTTGTCCTTGAGAGGACGTTGGATTTCAAAGAGTAACGCGTCAAGTTCTGCCCAGTTCGTGGAGTTTGCAGCAAAGCGACGATGTTTTCTTGTCAGAGTGTGCTGAAAGAATAGTCAGTATTTGGTTTATCAGAAGGAACAAGAAATTACGAGAACAGACCTCTTCAAAGTCATCGAACTTGTCCCTGCAATTCTCACAGTAGCCAGGCTTTGGGTCTCTACGACGTTCAGATTTCCGTTGCTGCTCCTTGTCTTCTCTTTGACGTTTGGAGCCAGCAACTTCAGATTGGTTTCCATCATCCTCATGACGGAGGTTGGATCTTCCAGGAGGATTCATGTTCTTACACTGGACAGGGACAGATCCCTCGCGGCGCTGAGGAGCAGCCATTGATCCAGCACCAATGGCCCCAGTGCCCTTCTCGAGGACCTTGCGCTTGAGGCCGTGGACCTCCTTGCTGAGCCCAGCCTTAGCACCAGGTGCTGCAGCAGTGGAGGAGATCATCTGGGAGCGAATTGCGGAGGTCATATTAGACGGTTGAACGCCTGAAGCGGCTGGCTCGCGGCCAGTGTAGAAAGGACCAGTGCGAGGAAAATGGGGTGGGATGAAGCTCTCTGAACTCTTTCTTTCATTGTTCTCGTCGAATGAGGGCTTCTGAGATTCCGTTTGAATTGCAGGTGGGATGCGCTGTTCATGCTCTGAGGGCTTCGACTTGGTGACCTCGGTGACCAATTTGGTGTCTTGAACACGGTGAGCAGGGGCAGTTGCTTTTGGCTTAGCCTCACGGTTTCCATCAGTATTGTGAAGGGCGGCCTTCTTCTCTTTCTGAAGTTGGCGCAGCCGGTGTCGATCATACTCCTTCCTGCTTGGTGGTTCGTCGATGAAGGGACACTTGCCCAGAGGAGCGCTTCTGAATTGAGGCCAGGAACCATCCTGCCGCCTGGCGACGCGAGAGTATTCCCTAACCATGACAGGCTTTGTCTTCTCGTTCATGTCGTGAATATAGACAAATGGACCCTTGAACATCAGCATCTCCATTGAGGACAATGGATCACGATCAGACGGTCCATTGAGGAGTTCTTGTCGAAGAACCCGCGAGAGATCATTCTCGCCCTTTCCATTGGCGGCATTTCCACCGGCAGTCTTGCTCCGTGATGCGGTGTCAGCTTGAGCACCAATGTCGCTATCGTTGATAGTGGTGATCATGCGTTGAAGCTTCTCCAAAGCCCAGATTTTCATGCCCATCTGTCGAGCTCTCTGAAGAACATCCATGGTTCCTTGGTCACGACGGGTGTCTGTTTTCAAGGAAACATGCAGATGTGTGTCCCCGTTTCGCTCCAACATAGAAGGGTTGACTGTTTGCACATTTCCATCTCCATTCGTCGCGTCGGCAGTGGTCTCAGCTTCGGTTGGGCTTGTGGACTCGGGAGGGATAGCTCGAGATGTAACAACATGGGTGACGAGACGCGAAAAGAATTTCTCCTCACGCTAGGTTCATAGTTGTCAGTAACAAAAAACAGTATGTGGTATCAGACCAGTGGATATAAGTTGAGATGTCGTCATGCACAAAAAATATCACAATGGAGAAAGGGGGCATGGAAACTTACAGCGCCGAGAGCAATGACTTGGCGAGAGAACTTGCGACGAACATCCTCCGGGATGCTGTCGAAGTAGAACACAAATTGAGGGAAAGCCTTTCTGTAATGTCTCTGCCACTGTCTAATAGTATCCATGGTATCCGCGGAAGCCTTTTCTGTCTTGATAGTCTTCACCAACGGCTGACGTTCCTTTTCGCGAGCTGCAACGAGCTTCTTCTCGAATGCACTAGGGGTAGCATTGTTGGAACGTCGCGCAAACAATTTCGAGTCGGTGTTTTGAGCTGTAGCCGACCTGCTTCGACTTGGGGAGCGGCCATCATTCTCTATAGCTTCCATGACCTGCTTCTTCGGGGGTGGTTGACCATATGGGATCTCCATCTGTGTAGACCTGGATCGCTTGGCTGGTACAGGTCCTGACCTATGTGGAGAATTGGTTGCATTCGGCACGTTGGCGAGTGGGCGGCGGGTCGCCATGGTCAGGGAGGTTCGCGGCGAGGGAGGTACGAATACAGTGGCCATCGGGGAATAGGATCCCACGATTGAGGGCACGTATGAAAGTCACTGTAAACTGACAGAGCTCGATAGAGGAAGAGGGGTACTCGAAGAGCACGCGACGTGCTACACGTTGCCGATGTTGGTCGAGATTAGAAGGACATTGTATCACCAGAAACAATGCAGAGGTGGCCTAAGGAGTGAGGAACTAGTCGTAGTCGTCAAATAAGGTGTGTAGTGAAGAGAAAGATGAGGTGGAAGACCTGGAGGAAGAGAAAGAAAGAAGAGCAAAGCAAGTCGTGTGGTGTGGAGCTCAGTTTGTTTTGGGCGGAGGCCCGACAACCAACGGCGTCGCGCGAAGCATGAACATCAACATTACATTCCACCGCGACCAGGATTCTTTTAGGCTTCTTTTCTTCTTTTACTTCATTCTCCTTTCTATTCTCTCATGCCCCTGAATACCTTTATCCAAGCCTCCTGGTCATGACCAATCGTCTCCAACCTCTAGACCAGCCCCCGATCAGCCCCAAAGCAACACCAGGCCAGCCACCACAAAGCAATCTAGGCAAGGATATTTCAGACATGTGGACTGGACTTTGCAGTTAATATTGAAATAAAGGGGCTCAAAAACATTCAATTTGAAGCCTTATGTTCTATTGTACATGGATATTCAAGGGTTTCTAAGAGTACTATACACCTACCTACGCAGTGCCTCAATGTCCTCAACCTAGTATAATATATTAGCAAATCACCAAATCAAGAAGATTACAAAAGACATACCTCTTTGACAGCCTCCGGGGTTAAGACAATCGGATGCTCATCTCCGACACAAACACTGTCTTCGATACGAATGCCGATCCCGCGGAAGTGAGCGGGCCACCGCTCGTCGTCAGGAACATAAATACCCCTAGTATGAATTAGCTTGTCTCACAATGTGGAGATCGAGATGCTAGGGATACGAACGGCTCAATAGTTATACATTGACCTGCCTTAAGGTCGTAGCCTCTGGAGTATCCAGGGCAGTCGTGGACGTCCAGACCAACGTAGTGGCCCAGGTGATGGGGGAAGAGAGTATTCATCGCCTAGCCACTGTTAGTAAATTGTCTCAGACAGAATAGGTCTGGATGCATACATTGCCAGAAAGATCAAAGCCAAGAGACTTGAGTTCGTCCTTCAATCCGTTCTCGGCGATGCCATGCAGTTTGTCCAGAGAGAGATTGGAGGTCTCGCGGCAGAGGGAGATACAGCTCCGGTGCACCTTGAGTACAGCATTGTACAGATCCCGCTGAGAGTCAGTGAACTTGCCGTTTACTGGCCATGTTCTGGTGATGTCGGAGATATAGCTTCCCCATTCCTATGATATTGTCAGAACCCGAGATGACAGGGTATAGTTGCGTTGAATACTCACGCCACCACCGTCAACAAGAACCAAATCGCCATCCCTAACGTTTGACATAAGCACAGACCCGCATAGTGGAGCAAAGGAGCACAAACATTAATACATCATCATTTCGGGTGTAGTGAATAGCCAGAGCGTTCTACATTCATTCATAGTGAGTATTTAGCCTATCGAAAGCAAAGGGCTTACTTACCTGGCCACCTGCAACAACTGGGACAAAAGCGTTGCCCTCAGCCCCATTCACCTTGAACTGGTACTCCAAGAAGGAATGAAGATCCTTCTCTCGCTCAAAAGTCTGGCGCATAGCCTCGGTGAAAGCCCGTCCTGAAGCCTGCCCCAGGCGACGCATCTGTACAACCTCGCTCTCACTCTTGAAGGCTCTCATCTCATTGAGGATGGGCTTCAAGGGCTTAACCCGTCGATGGTCCACGATTTTCTTGAGCTTCTCAGACACGACTGTAGGTCCGTACAAGTACCGATTCAGACTTGAACGTGCATTGTCGAATGCGGGGATATCCGAGTAGACCTCTGTCGCTCCCTGGACGATACTTGGGAGGATGTCGCCAATCCGTTCGATATTTCCTGTCTGCTTCTGGTATTAGCCAGATGCTCCATCCTATCCTCCGGTTGTTTTCCGCACCTCGTCCGCATTAAAGACGTCTACGGCTGCCTGAGTACCGGATCGTGCGCCGTCCCAGAGCTCGGCCCTTGGGTCTTTTTCCCGAACATATAGATGGAAGATATGGTTGTTGCCGGAGCCGTCGTTACCGATGATTGCCAGCGCATTGGGTTCGTTGAACCCTGTGTTGCATAAACGTTTAGCTTGTCGTCCCACGTCACACGACCACACGGTGCGAACCTACCCGTCAGGTAAAAGAAGTTTGAATCCTGGCGGTATTCATTAAAGATTCCCTGGGCACGGTATTTGACCTCCGAAGCAGCTAACACCGCAATTGCTCCTTTCGGTAGTTTGTTGGCAAGTCGCGATCGACGTTGCGCATATTCGAGGGCGGTGATTCCAGGAGTAACTAGGTACAATTCATTTAGCTAAGATCAATTAATGTTATCTCATATCCAATGACATACGTTCGCCGGGGCTGAGCAGGTGGGGATGCGTCTCATGCAACGGTTGCCCGAATTTGAGGTCCGCGGCGGCGAGATAAGTAGCGTAGGACCGAGGGACGTTGTATCGAGGCAGTTGACGCAATGATTGACTCAGAACCACTGAAGGGCGCACTGGGCGCAAGCGGACAGCGCATCGAACAAGAGACCTGCACGCCATGCTGGAGGTGAGTGATAAGAGGTAGAAGTTGTTATCGCCAAGTTTATCGCTGGTCGGCGGTGTGGGCCAATCACCTCGGGTGCATATGGCATCTTCGTCCTCTTACGCCTCTTACTACCACGCCCTGTTGCATTGCCTGACTGATTGGCTATCTGTGCGCAGTCTCAATATGACTCTAACATCTGTGGGGTAGTCTGGCGCGGATGGACCTACTATAACGGGCTGAAGTACCATACTGTTGACCGGATCATTTAGGTTTACCTTGATACGATCTATCTACTTAAAACGTTTATTTCGTCTCGCTTTCTCTCTGCTTATTCTCAGTTACAGTTCACTTTTAAGCTACACATACAATGGGACGAACATTGACCTATCCGAAGGGCGTGTCCAACACCGCCAACAGATATAAGCATCGAGGTATGCAGAGCTATAAAATGTATACACCAAAGACAAGTATTAACAATTCATTTCCAGCAACATACGACCTGGGTCCAATCCATAAAATCATCAACGATTCCCAAGTCGTCCATGTATCGTTCAACCCAGGCCCCGATGACCCTTTCCCGGCCATCATCCCAATGATCGGGCAAATGGGCTCATTCGAGTATCCCTCCGCTAGCATCGACGAGCCCCTCGAATGCTATCTCCACGGATATGTTAGCTCGCGCATCATGAACCTTGCACGCAACAGCGAAGGCGAGGGCCTGCCTATTTGCGTGGCGACCAGCAAAGTTGACGGGTTGATTCTGTCACTTACGCCCAACTCTCACAGCTACAACTACCGTTCTGCTATCTTACACGGCTATGCTAGTCTTGTGACTGATGAAGAGGAAAAACTCTGGGCTATGAAGATGATTACGAACTCAGTTCTCGAGGATCGGTGGGATCACTCGCGTGTGCCGCCGGATCGTGCTGAGATGTCGTCTACTGTCATTCTCAAGGTCAAGGTCGTTGGTGGTAGCGGCAAGATTCGTGACGGCGGCGTGTCTGATGAGCGCAAGGATTACGATAATGATCAGGTTACTAGTAGTGTCTGGACAGGTGTCGTTCCTGTGTGGGAGACGTTTGGTACTCCTGTTCCGAGTGGTGATGGCAAAGTTTCCGATGTGCCGGAGTATATTACTTCCTATATTGCCGATAAGAATGCTCAAAATCGGGCCTTGGCGGAGGGTGCAGTGAAGATTGTTCTGCCAGCTGAGGAGCAGCACTGAACGCTTAGGTGGTAGGATTGGGCTGTTTAGATTACTACAGAGGCTTAAATTCAATGATTTTTCCCATTCATCTTGGCAGTGGTTATTACACAGTATTAGTCTACTTGTAGTGGGCCCTATCAAAAGGGAACACTTGGTTCTCGGTTTCTCAAACGCGGTTGATTGACTATCTACTTGAGGCTCAGTACAGGAATGCCCCGTCACCTCCGTAATGTACATGCCCTCTAGCACTTTTCCGGTAAAGATTTCATATTTTCTATCACGCGGGATCCAGACCTTGACTTGGAAAGCTGAAGTTGCTTTCTACATGCGGTGAGTGTGGTTTGTTTCGTTTCACCGGCCGAGGAATTGAAGAGGCATAATAGGACAATCTTCTCCAATACACAATGCCAAGGAACAATCCCGTCTGGCCCATTTCTCTCCACGTCGAGCAAAGGCGATCTAGAACTTTAGTGACAATGGTCCAGGATCTGGCCAAAGTGTGTTGCTAGCTCATTCATGTCCCAGATATCCGAGAGAAATCGTCTCATCAGAACCTCCTTTGAGGCATGTTGAGCGTCGTTACATGACTCTCTTGCCTTTGGATCAGGACAAATAGTTCCAAAGTTTTGCGTTGGTAGCTACATAATAAAGAGCAACATCGTAAATATGAGCATCACCAGGAGCGTCCTCGCGAGATATTATATACTGCCATTTGCCAGTCAGGGATGATACCGAACAATATAAAAGGCAGAAATCACGTTCCTTAGGACAGCTAATGGACGGTGGAATCCCTGAAGGGAGAAAGGAGGGAAGAAGGATGATGATTTTCGATGGAGGAGTAGCAGAGTAAATAGTCCTACGGACTAGGGCAAGCATATAAGGGAGGCCTGATCCCTGAGACAGTCATACCATGTCTACAGATAGGGTTCAACAGTGTGCCACTGGGATGTCTGGGAGATATTATGTCTACTAGCTACCCCCTAAGTGGCGAGCTTCGCGGTATATAAGGGAAGAGGGGTCAGTACAGAGAACAGGATGGACTATTTGCTATGTGCTAATAGAGCACACCTAGGCACACTTTTGGCACGTTGCCTATGGTCCGTAGCATCGTAACGACATATTTTGATCCGTTGCCCTAAGGTAGCAAGGATTGCACCTTGATATAGGAGATCATGTTCCCGATCTGCCACCAGCTGGCATTTCAACAAGCTAAAAGTACTTAAGAAGATTGACAAACATATCTTTCTAAGCTCCGATAAACGTACTCCGGAACAGAGTAGAAAGGACAGTTAAGGCACAGTGAAAAGGCACAGTAGAAAAGGACAACGAATAATGTAAAAGAACAGTGAGTGATCAGCAATTGTTCCATGGTTCCCACGTTCGGGCTGCAATATGCTGACTCATCTAGGCATCATCTCATCGCCCTGCCCACTTCCGCTCTTCTCTCTCTTTGTTCTACTTCTACAAGCCATTTCAAGCTTTCTTCAGCAGTCGCCCTTCATATTACTTCAATTTTACTTCCACAACCACACCAGACCCGTCCTATCCTCCGACGCGCCTTCTATCACCTGCCCCGCCAATTGCTTCCCCGCTCCGATTGCGGGAATATCTGCTGGGTGAACAGGAGGCCTTGAAACACCCCCGGCTGTCAAAAAGCGATACAAGGTTGATTGTCGATATCGTGCACGCATACCTTAGCTGGTTTCTCGCCACACCGCCAACATGAGTAGCCCTAAGCGCAGAATCGAGACTGATGTAAGTCACGTCGCAGCGACTGCGATAAGCTATCACGGTCCCCAACAATGCTAATTATGGCTTTTTGTTCTTCTTTAGGTCATGAAGTATATTCTCTTAGTCTGAGGACCTCGTCTTCCTTTTGATCGCTAACCTTTGGCTAGGATGTATGCTCGAGAACCCCCCTCCCCCTTCCAGTCTGGCCACCGCTTTTTTCCACCCCTCAATCTACTCCAGCAGATAAATTTATGTGGCTGGAATATACCCTGACATGATATCTAGGCTTATGAGTGACTATGAAGTGACGCTGGTCAACGATAATAGTAAGTCTACACCGCTTGACAGGATATACCTCAATCCACTGACTTTGGGACATAGTGTATGTATCTGCCACACCCTGCAACAATATGTTTGGACCTTCGAGATACCAATCTTAATAAATAGGCAAGAATTCTACGTCCGTTTCAAGGGGCCCGAAGAGAGTATGTTTTGCCGTACTGAACCCCAGCATTACATCATGCTAACTATTCCAGCACCATTTACCGGAGGTCACTGGAAGATCCACGTCGAGCTGCCCGATCAGTACCCATACAAGAGTCCTAGTATTGGATTCGTCAACCGAATCTTCCACCCGAACATCGATGAGCTGTGAGTCAAGGCTATTTGGATTGCACTGGTGGCTCAGAAGCTAAGTTGTTCTTTTACGAAACAGGTCAGGATCGGTCTGCCTTGATGTTATCAATCAGACATGGTCGCCGATGTACGACATGCTCAACATTTTCGAAGTTTTCCTCCCTCAGCTTCTCCGCTACCCCAACCCATCTGACCCGCTCAACGGCGAGGCCGCGGCACTCATGATGCGGGAGCCCAAGGCGTACGAGGCAAAAGTAAAGGGTATGTTTTCCTGAAAGAATCCATCTTCCCCTTCTTTCTAGTGCTGATCTTCAACAGAATATGTTGCCAAGTACGCCAGCAAGGAAGCCGTGGATGAAGCAGGCGAGGACACCGAATCCGAGGATGAGCTGAGCTCAGCCGGCAGCTATGAGTCCGGCGGTGAAGAGCCAGCTGGTACGATGGATGATGTCTAATCAAAGGGCTTTGACGTGACTGATTCCGCCAAATCCGAGATTGGGCCAGTATGAACATATTGCATCGCCCATCTCCTTTCTATACCTCCATCCCTATCTGGAACTGGATCAGCGGGCGTTTCTTTCGTGGAGTTTAGTGTTCATTTTCAATGTCTTTTTTCTTTCTCCATTTCTTCGTCTATCCTATTATTTCGATGTACTTGAGCATTTGCGATGGTTGTGGTTGGAGTCATGGTTGAGTATGCTCACGCGCAATTTCTCGTGGACATAGGGAGTGTGGATCTTTTAATTGTTCGTCATGACATCTTGTCATCTCCAATCAGTAGTGTGAAACTGAATTTACAGAGAACTCTCCTCTTTACTATGAAATGGTTTGCCACTTAATTCGTCCCGTATCTGGAATAAAGGTGTTAGCATAGGACGAACGAAATGCAGAAAATAACCCGCGAAGGTACTTCAAATTGTGTTCTATGCTATGAAAAGATAAGCAGATAATCACACTGGATATGGACTATACAAACAAACAGTGCATATCCGACAAGATGATATGACGACAAACCTAAAGATGAAAATCACAAAAATGTCTGCAAACACGCCAACAAGAAGAAAGAAGAGAAACCAAGAAGATCTGACAAAGGAGATAGTCTGCGCCACTGGGTATTAACAGACTAGAGAAAGGAGGGAACAAGAAGAAATGGCTATGTATGTGCGAAAACAGTCGGCCTGCGATCCATGCAAAGAACAAAACCCCCCAAAAAGTGCAAACAAAGTATAGAGAAAAGAATGGGTCTTCCGGTACCCTTAATCGTATGACATCGACCACACAGCCCGTTATTTATCGTGTCCGTCGTCATCGTCAATACGTAGCGATGGCCGAGCCACCTAGTTGACGTTCAAGACCCCAAAGACATCGTGTTTGACGTTGATATCTGTCTTCATGTCGGGACGAGATCGCTTCTTGTTTGGGTTGACGACAACTTCACCCCAGTGTTTGGGGACGTTGCCATCAGCGCCGGAGGAAGGACGGCTTGATGGTGAAGCCCGAGTTGCAGAGGCGGGGGTTGTTGGTTCGCCTTTCTGCGATTGAGCGGGAGATGCAGAGATGGGAGTGTGGAGGGTTGCTTGAGGTTGGAGATGTGGTTGTGGTTGGAGGGACCAGATATCAATTACCGAGCTGAGGGGAGGTTAGCAGAAGCAACGACCGGTAAATTTGTATTTCCAGAAATAGGAAAAACAGACGCCAGTGCATACTCACTCCGAAGTTCGTTGGCAAATAGATTCCAATGCCTCCCTCTCACGCCTCACGTATTCCGGATCCGGCTGGCTAGCCTGCTGCGCATGGTTGAGCGCTCCGTAGCCATACCCAGCCTGATAAGGGTCATCATCGAGTAGACGAGATGACTCGGGCTTGGAGAAAGGAATGTTAGGAAAGAAGTCTTTTCGACAGGCATCCCATGTATCCCGCATGATGCCGAGGTAATGCGCGCTGAACATGGTGATAGATGGCGGAATCGAGACTCACCTCAGGAGACTCATGGCGATTCCCGCCAAGGCAGGAGGCACAGATACCCATTTAAAGGGATCGGAATCAGAGTCGGGGATCTTGTGGGCTGTCGGATTGCACGATGCGAAGGGTACGAGGCATTAATCGTCCCAATGATCGCGAGGGAGGTGGAACTTGTGTTGGCTTGGCAGCTGGAGCAGAGTGAGGGATTATCGAACTAAGGAGTGTGGGAATGTGCAAACGAAAGCGTAAATGAAGCAATGGAGAGTCAAGCAGAGAATGATCGGGTGAAGTCTGAAGTCAGGCTGGGGTCCGTGCCATGTCGTCGATAAGGCCGTGGCCGCAGAAAGGCGGAGTCGGTGGAAACATTCCGTTTTTCCTTTCGCAACTTCTTTATACCACCACCCACAATGTTTGATCTACCAAATGCTAAGCGGTATGCATTGGAATATCACAATATAAGCTCTCGTGGACCTAGTGGCTAATTTGGTACAGCATCCGGCGCGATGACATCCACTCTCCAGTGTCATCCCGCTCACCATCACCCGCACCAGACGACGCTGAAGCACAAGACGCACGAGCCCGTCTAGGGAAACTACTCAATCTCGATGAATTGATTGCCATACAAGATACAGCTGTACAAGAAAACGATCCCCCACAGCCAGAGGATGACGATGAGGAGCAAGAATTCGAATTCCGGCTGTTCAGTGCCCCCGCAAAATCGACAGAAAATGCGACCAATGGGTCAGAAAAAGATGCGGAGGCCAACTCAACAGGAAAATCCCAGAAGAAATCCACAGGAACCGATGCACAGCCTTCCACGGTCACACAGAAGTTGCGCATCCGATTGCGGTCACCCTCACCGGGAGCTGGTGGTTCCGAGGGACGATTCGTGAAGGCTTCGCGGGGATGGGACTATTACTTCTCTACGCCTTCGCTTTTGGGAACACGCAATTCAGACGTTTCATCGGAAGATGAGGACAGTATTGCAGAGAAGAAGCGACAATTTGAGGATATGGCCGTCACCGGAGAGCACATGCTGACATGGGCTCAGTCACAAGCCTGGGTAAGTCCCTTTCGTCCCATGATGGACCTCGCATACACCTCTCACATTTCTGGTCTTGTGATTTTGTTGTCGCTAACCCGGAGTATAGCCCGGCTGCCATCTGCCCTGGCGAGTGATCCATCTAAAACGCCATCAGACGAAACTTCCACGGCCAGCTGGTAGCGCCCCTGTGTATGTGGTAGAAGGCGCCCCTGTCTCGAAAAGCCCACTCACCCGCAAGAAGCCCGGCAAGAAGCGCCGAGTCCAGCTGCGCAAGCGCGTTATTGCTGCACAGGCTGCTAAAGAGACGGAGGCCGAGAAGCGGAATCGCAAGAACCATGCGAGGAAGCTCAAGCGCAGACAGAAAGCAAGAGAGCAGAAGGCCGCTGCAGCGGGTGTCGCTGTTGCGGACGCTGGTGCTGAAGATGCCTCCATGGCCGATGGAGATGAGGGTGCGTCCTCGTGTGGAGAGAATTGAGGTCGTTAAGCGTTAGTATAGATTTTCAATATGATACCCTCGAGAAAATCTTCTCTTCATACACATCGTGCCAACAATACTAGCACAGCACATTAGATCGACTCACTACGGTGGTACTGCTACACAGCTTGCACAACGAAAGCCGACTATCAGACTTTTGGATCATACTGGCGGCACGCCGACCCAGGAACAAATGCCAAATATGTATATGGTTGTCATGGGGCAGGCCGGGCCCACGCCACATTCGTGACGGCGCAGGCTCCCCAGATCTTCTTGTTATGCGCCCACAGGCGTTTTCTCTCGCTACTATACGTCTAGCGGGAGCGTCTCGGGATGGTGATGCTGTCGCAACTCACAAGTTAGATGTGAATCAAGATTATTACATGCGGAACTGTTGTACCAATGGGTCACTTACAGTACTCAAGCTGGGTCCCAAGCCGGCAGAACAGTGCCCGCAGCACCCGCAATTTGGACTGCAAGGGACATGAAAACCCCCATAGAAGACGTCTCAGGGGCGTCGCCGCGGCGGACGCGACGGAGAAAGGCCTTCAGGCCGTGGTTGAGGGCCGCTGGCTGAACTTAGTTTCAGGTCCTGGTCGGATAGGGCTGAGTTATACAGATGAGTTGATACCACTCGTCGAGGCTGTACAGGTTTCTCTCGCTACTTCTAGGCAACTTCACTAACTTTGCCCTCAATTTATCCCTATCTAGATAACATTTTGATATTGCGGAATGAGCCATCTTTAATTGGCTAGACTCGCCCCACTGATACCCACATTGCTAAATCTTTATTCTGGGCAGCCGGCGCTAAGCATTTTTAGGGGCCGATACCTTATCCAAGAAATCACTATTTCATTTTGAACTATCTTCATGTATAGCCTAATGTATAGTACAATAATCGGTAGAGAAGTTCAAGCCTTAGTTTTAACCCTTTTAGGATGGGTACTGAGGACAAGCTGATACTGTACACTTCGTATATATTTGAGGGTCGGAATCGATAAGGGCCTATTCAAAGTCAAGAGACAACTAAGCGGTGGGAGATAGCGGATGTAGTCTCCTTTTGTTCCTCTACGCCTTTCTAACCCAGCAGCTGATTCTATGTCCTAAGCTATATTTTCCAAGTATCGAGGAATGTTTCCGTTACACTTATTACATTGTCCAATCAGTGCCCAATCCTTATTAAGAAAAAGTAATATAATTGACTTTATAGCCAGATCTTGACATAGCTAGTGCATAGGAAAGGTGTAAAGGATAACACCGAGTCCAATATTTGTAGATAGGGTTCATCACTTTATGACCAGACGCTAGGACAAATTCCCACAAGGGAAGTGTAATACTGATTAGACTAGGGCAGGCTAATTAAATGGAGATGCTAAAGGTTTACGTGTGATTGGTTCACGGATAAGCCGACGACGGTATTCACAATCACGAGAGACAAAGGCTAAAGGGGGGGGGGGCAGGCATGACCTTATCAAAAACTACCAAACTGCTGGCGTAGAAGTAATCTGCCTAGTGTCAGCACATTGTTTGCTCACAGGAGACAGATAAAGTACTCGTAAGAAACAATGCGCCGCAACATTGAATTATATTATCTTTATAAACTAATCATTAGAATGCAATAGCTATGATGCAAAGTCTTTAGATAATTGAGATGGCTAAAAAGCAAAAAGGAAAACAGAAGGGAAAGTAATGCAAGTAAAATGAAAATTAGAACGGTGTATGAAGGTCGTTAGTTGTAAGTGTTTTTCGTGATATAACTAAAAGAAGGGAAGGATTGTCGGCGCCATAGAATGCGCTATACACAGTGTTAGAAACCTGCAGGTTTGCTTTAGAACTTCGAAATGGCCAAACATACCGAGAATAAGAAATAATAATGAAATCGCAACTTTGAAGTTCTGGGCCGCGATGATCAGGAGAAGGATACCACAGAGAGACCATGCGGAATAACCTTCAATGCGGAGACCAGGACCACTTTTATATTTGATAGCTGCGTCGTCAATTATGCTTTGCAGATTGGCAGCTGCGATGTTGGCTTTGTTCAGCAGAGCCTGCGATACTTGAGCGTGGAATTGGATTGCCTCCTGAGTGCGGGAATGTGCAGCAAGCGCTTCTGTTTGCTGTTCTTGGGCTGTTTGTAATTCGCTCGCTTTTGATTCGGATTGATGCATGAATGTCTCCATAGTGTGAAGTCGCTTAAGGAATCAGCAGGTAATCGGGAACATGCAAGTGGGGTTCGCACCTCGGCCATTCGGGTCTCTTGCTCGAGAATCATGTTCATTCGGCTCGTCAACCATTCCTGGAGTGGCGATAAGCGTCAGCAGTCTTCCTTCAAAGAGGATCTGGATAATCATACCATGGCAGCGTCAAACTTTTGCATTCCTCTGTATATCCGCACCATGTCGGAGTCTAGAAGTGACTCGAGTGATAGATGTAAAGAGGCCGCAAGATTGCCATGGGCAATGGCGTTGCTCTCCTGTACCAGTGTTGCCTCTTGGTTTCTAGCAAGAGCATCCTGCTGCACAGTCTGTAGGGCCTGCTGAAGGGCGCCTACCTGGCTTGAAACATTGTGAATGTCCTAATCCACGGTCAGCATCACTTTAATAAACAGTTATCTTTGAGACTGACCTTTTCAAGAACTTCAGTTCCTGTCCGTAAGCTGAACAAAGCCGAGGATATACTGTTTTGGAGGCATCCAATCCCTAACTCGATTTCTCGAAGGAAGTTGCCGAAAGTTCGTTGAAATAGCGAGTCGGTCTGTTCCATGTCCATCACAATCTTCTCCTGTAGAACCTGAACAGCTTCCATAAATAATTGTTGCTGTTCAGACTGTGCCACTGCATCTCGCAAAGCGTCGCGAATGCCACTGTTGAGTTTCAGGCTGCCTTTGGCAATGGATCGATGAAGGTCGAGCAGCTCCTCCTTCTCTGTCTCGACCCGCGAGGCTTGGCAAATGACCAGGGCATTCTGTCGGCTGTTGCTGTATGACGTCCACCATTGAGGGCGCGACTCAATCGCCCGGAGACAGTCTTCTAGGACCTCCCGTGGCATCTTATCTGAAACATTGTCGGAGGATTTGTGGCGAGACACAAATCCGAAACGACTCTTCTGAGGAGGGGGTGACACCGTCACTGGAAGGCATGACGGGGGTATCGCGGCACCGGCACCCTCGATCTCGCATATTGCCAGTCGTGCTGCGTAGATAGACCGCACAAGATCCATGGTTTCAGGACTGTCTGCATGCGTGCCATCTTTGCCGCCGCTGAATGCCTGGCATGACACTACCAGCCTCGTCGCTGCGATTCGGTTGCACGAGGGTGATGAGTTGAGCGAGTCAAGGAGTTGGATTGCTTCTTTGAAGGTCGTATCTTCATTTCGTGCTCCAGAGCCTAGCGAAGAGATCGCGTCGATTTCTGGTTGCTTCGGTATAAGGATTGGAAGATCACCTTCACTGGTTAGTAGCCGGACATGGGGTATCTGACTCTGCGACTCACCTTTTTGCGATGGCCTCACGTCACTGGAGCCAGCTAGTGGCAGTATAATGTAGAAAAGAAGCTGCGAAACCACGGCTGCCTTCATCTTGGGCATGTGCTGTTGAGGTTTGGTCGTGGATGTAAATTGCAGGCAGGCCCTACCAGGTCTTCAATCTCTGGCGTGTAGTTGGACTGTGTAGTTGGCCACCTGGGAGCGATGCGAAGGGAGAAGATCGGAAGCAGATTGTCAGAAGGAAAGAAACAAGCTCACTTCGAAAGTGACTCTTGATATCCAGATTGTTTGACAGTCGGCTATGTCTGCTCATCTTTTGTTTTAAAAGCCCCTCAGTTATCTCAATTGACCCTTCATGTCGATTTTCCAATCTGGTGTCTTTTAATAGAATTGTTGCTATACTACGCCTCTTCGGTGACCAAGAAGTGAGAGCTACATCACGTACAGGCATTTTTGTGAGATTACCATAAAGCCTTGTCAGATCAACATATTCTACATGATACAAACAACAATTTGACGATATTCAAAGATCAATTGCATAAAATGCTCAGACTAGAGACAATATAGATGGTCACGTGCGCGCTAACCTTCATCGGGCAAAAGCCATCCGCAACAAAATCGAGAAAGTCCGCAACGCAGCACAGCACCCGAACACAACGCGCAACCATGTCAGCCTCTATACCCCAACGCTGTGCCCGGCAGCTACTCCGGGAAGCCTCCCAGCGCAGCTCATTACCCATCTTCCTTGCCCCCGCATTCTCCCCCGAGCCTTCTCGACCACGTCCCCGGCGCAGTCCCGAGTTGGAGGTGCCGCGATCTCCATTCCCCCAGAGGTGTCATTCAAGCTCGTCGACCTTCCCAAATCTCTGGTCCGAACGCGCGGAAAAGATATTGCCAAGTATGCGGCTGAGATCAAGGGTCCCAGGGGTAAGTATCGGTTCTGGATGAAAGTTATCGAGTGGATACTGATTGTTCTGATTTGCAGGCGAGATGTCCCTGAGCATTCCCTCATTCCTTACTGTTACTCCCGATGAGGCTGGCCAGAAGGCTACCTTGTCTGTCTTGGATGCAGAGGTCCCTCACCAGCGGGCTATGTGGGGTATGTGTTGTTCTTTTCATCTCCCGATTCTGCGGTCCACGCAGCAAGTCTAACGCTTTGGCTTATCTCAGGAACCACCCGCGCACTCCTCCAGAACCACATTCTCGGCGTCTCCGAAGGCCATGTTTGTGTATTGAGTATGGTTGGTGTTGGTTACAGAGCCACCATCGAAGAGACGGCCACGACGGCCGTGGCCACCTTCCCCGGTCAGAAGTTCGTTTCCCTGAAGGTCGGATTTTCCCACCCGATTGAGCTCCCTATTCCCAAGGGAATCGAAGCAAGCACACCGCAGCCGACCCGCATCCTGCTTGAGGGTGTCGACAAGCGGGTTGTGACCCAGTTCGCGGCTGAGATCCGGGATTGGAGACGCCCCGAGCCTTACAAGGGCAAGGGTATTTTCGTCAACGGGGAGACTATCAAGCTCAAGGCCAAGAAGATCAAATAGTCTGGAAGTGATTTCTACCTTTATACTACGCGGGACGTGTTGTCTTGGTTCCGTGTTCTGTACTCTTATCGTCAATATGTACTTTTTATTTCTCACAGTGATGGTATCACAAATCTACTTCAGATGCAGCTAGCGTGATTGCTCCCCAGGAGCCCAATTGCCGTGAATAGACGACAAATGATACATCTTAAACTCAATTACAGCTTCAGAACTACCTTGACAGCGTCAATGACCTGGTCCTGGAAAGCCTTGGGAGCAGCAACGACACCCTTGTTGGCAGCCAAGGTCCGGCCCTTGCTGAAGTCCAAACGGTTGCCGTAGATGTCAGTCACCTGACCGCCAGCCTCGCGCACAATCAGGTCACCAGCGGCGTGATCCCAGATCTTTTCCTGGTAGTCTTTCTTGACGGGGAGGCGCAGGTAGATGTCACCAGCACCACGAGCAATGGAGCAGTACTTGGCCTGCGAGTCCAGTCGCACGCTAGGGGCGGTAATGCCGAGACGCTCAGCGACGGCGGCGTTGTCGCCCTGGGCGGAGTGCGCAGCCTCAACACCCTCACAGAAAACGGCGTCCGAGATCTTGGCAACGGGGCGCATCGAGATAGGCTTGCTAGCAGCAAGAGCACCGCTGGCCAGAGGGCGGCTGGTGGCACCCTCACCCTGGATGGCGGAGAAGAGCACACCATTGCCGGCAGACTCGGACTGCTGGGCGCCGGTGCTGGCATCAATGGCGGCAGCGTCATCGATGGGGAGGTTAGGGGTACCGATGGCACCGACCTTGACGTCGCCGTCGACCATCAGGCCGAGGCAGACGGCGTACTGACCGCCACGGAGGAAGCCCTTGGTGCCGTCGATGGGGTCGAGGGCCCAGATGCGGCCCTTAGGACCACCGGCACTGTTGCCGTTGTCAATGATGTCCAGCATACTCTGCTCACTGGCAAGGGGACCACCGAGCAGGTTGTCGCTTTCCGCATCGTCGAGCTTGATGTCCTTGACCAGGCGCCAGATCTCAGCGCTGAGGTCCTTGTCCTCACGGAGAGAGCTGGCCTCCTCTTCGGCAACGATCTCGTCATTGGGGAAGTTCTTGCGGATGGCCGAAATAATCAGGGCCTGGGCGCCGAAGTCGCCAATGGTAACGGGGGACTTGTCGTCCTTGGAGACGGTACCCTTGGCCTTCTCGAAGAAGACCTTCTGGGTCAGAAGGCACGCCCGCTGGACGGCTAGTTCGGCGATGTAGCGTTCTTGTTGGTAGGACATGATTTTGTGGTTGGAAGAAAGGTGGGGGAGAAGGAGGGAGAGACGAGAGCGGGTGAGAGCCACACTGAGTGCCAGGACGAGGGTGGAGCAGACCACCAAGCGGGACAGGACGCGTAACAAATAAAAACGGGGGGATGGATCCCTTGCAATTGAATGCTTCATGAACAGAAGATCAACTGATAGGCGATGAAGCTCGAAATTGAGCACTCTCCAAGTCTTCAGGGAACTACGTCGTTTCTCCATTCTGTTCCCTCAGGCATCCAACCCCGCGCTAACCCCTTTGGGCCGGAGTAGTCACGAGGGGCCGATAAGGTTAAACTGTTTCGGCTTCCCTTCTTCCCTGTAACAAGTCCAATTCGCAACTCCTATTGCTTCATATTTTCACTCTGCTGTTGAGTCCCTTCTGTCTGGACTTGTCGGACGATCAACGGGCGCCAAGACCTCCTGCGACCTTCGACGTCACCGACATTACCACGTGAAAAGCATCGCAAGCGCTGCGGATCTTTTGTGCTGGCTTTTGTGGCCCAATATTGTCTTGGACCTTTCTTTAATAGCTGTTTCACCTCCTGAATATCACCATCGATCTCTCGTTACCTCCTCAATTCCACCGACCGTTGTGTAAACAGTGCCGTGCGGGGTCCCTTCTATATCGACATATCCACGCGGGGTGCTTGTGGCTGTGGGCTGATTTAATACCAGTGGAACTGCCTGATTCTTCTCTGGTACATTGAAACACAACAATTTGTTTCCTGCATCGGGCTCCTGTTCAGTCTTCCTCAGTCAATATGTTCCAGTCGTCTGTAAGTCACTCCCCAACGACCCCAGAACCTCCCGGCAACGCTGACAGCTTGCGCATAGAAACCATACTCGGCAGTGACCGTACAAGTGGAGGTTCTTACGAGTGAACAATATGAGGTGGAAGACTCCAGTGGTATCGTCGACTTGGTGGAGGTAGTGCGCATTCAGGCCAGTGGTCCGACAGAAGCTAGCCGGGCCCTGCGTAAGAAACTGTAAGTGTAGACCTAACTCATGTGGTTTTTTATTCTAATCTAACCAATGCAGAAAATACGGCAACCTCCATCGCCAACTGCGTGCGCTTGTCATTCTCGATTTCTTGGTTCAAAATGCTGGAGACCGCTTCTTGCGCGAGTTCGCCGACGAGGCACTTCTCGAGCGTCTCCGAATCGCAGGTACCGACTCTGTATCTGATCCTCTTGTGAAACAAAAGTGCAAACAGATCTTTGGACAATGGGCGGTGACCTTTAAGGACACTCCTGGCATGGCCAAGGTCACGGCATTGTACAAACAACTCCCGAAGCGCAAGCAGCCTGCGAACCAGGCCAAAGCCAAGGTCTTACGGGAGGGTTCGGACTCGAATGGGCCTCCAATGGGTCATGTTGTCTCGGTGTCAGCTGGTACTGGTCCATCTACAGTTTTGACCAGCCCGAAGCAGAAGGCCAAGGCCAAGAAGGACAAGAGGGACAAGAAGCTCTCAATCAGTATGGGCAGCAAAGGTTTCAACTTGGAGAAAGAACGCCCAGAAATCTTACAAACGCTTGCTGCTTCCTCCGTTGCGAGCACTGACCTCTTGAACGCACTCAAACTCGTCAACCGTGAGACGAACCGAGTAAGTGAAGATGCAGAATGTATTAACCGCTTCGATAAGTGCAAGTCGCTTCGCCATCAAATTCTCCGGTATATTCAGTATATCGAAAGCGAGGAGTTCCTGGGTGGACTGATCCACGCGAATGAGGAGCTTGTGACAGCATTGATGGCCTTCGAGGTGCTCGATAAGAGTGTGGACTACGACAGTGACAGTGACGATGATATTCTCGAGGGCAATTGGAAAGAAAGACATGGACTTGGCCTCGATGAAGATGTGCACGGCGGACTTGCCGGTCTTAATATCAATCCTCCTAAGCCCCCTCGGCCAGCTCGTCCAGAGGGTCTTCCTGTTGCGTCTTCATCGCAACATTCGCGCCAGATTTTTGAAAGTGAGAGCGAGTCGGAAGAAGAAGATGACGACGAAGACAACCCCTTTGGAGATCGGAACGCTATTAAAACGCCCGGTGTTGAGAAACCAGGCTACTCTTGGTATGTCATCTCCTCCCCCCACCGAGTTATATATTCCTCAATTTACTAACAACTCTATAGGAAAGAGGTCTGATTCGGGTCTGTCGCAACCTATGAGCTTTTTTTTATCTTTATTGTTGCCGTTTGCGCTTTGGTTTCTTTATTGATTGTCTAGTCCTGTACTTGATTGGTATACCCAAGGCAATTGGCTATCGTTTTTTCTGAGAGTTGAACATCCTTTTTTGGTTGTTGGTGTATTGGATTCCATTATTCTCATGTCTCGAGTCTTTTGGGCACTCATTGCATAGCTTTATGATACTATTATTCCTCATGCTCCCAAGTGAACCATAGATTATCTGACAAAAAGAAATAAAAATATTCATCAGGCACCAACGAATGACAACTGCAGGATGCAGCCTCTACATGGGTGATATCACGTCACAGCCAATTGAAAAATCTCCCGACACTGCAACGCGGCCGTTTGGTGCCTTGGATCCTTCGTCTTGGGCTCAGGCTATCCCGCGGCCGACCCCTGCACCAACAAACTATATAACGAAGAGGAATGAACGACATTGAACAACACTGAACTACAGTCAACAGTATTTTCCTTCAACGGCTCCATCTCAAATGAATTCCACAAATGGCCGTAACCGAACTCGCCCTCCTCCACTTCAAAGCCCAAGAGGACCCTTCCGTCAAGACAGGTCTTGTACAAGCGCAGCAGGCTCAGGAAGAGCATTCAAAGCACAAAGTCCATTTCCTGCGTGAGGTTAAAGACCCATCTCGTTTTTATTTGTTAGCTGGTTGGGACTCCCTCGAGACACATATTGCCCAGCAGGTTCATTATCAAGGACAGCTTGTGCAGCTGGCGGATCTTGTTGGAGTTGATTGGATGTTTCATTTGGATGCGGATGTGAGTTTGATAACATTCGTTACCTGTTCTTTATTTGCTGGTGCACATAGAGCGGTTTACCCTCATTTCATATTGCCATATATTCAGAGGTGGTTAACTAATAACGCCAGCCCTCAACATTTGCAATCCCTTTCGAGGCACCAATCATTGCGATAGGTAGGTATTTCATCGAAGCTAGCAATGAAGAGAAATTCAACACTGTCTTCAAGGCAATTATATCTCATCTGGCTACTACAGCTATAACACCATTCTCTTGCTGCGGTGCATGGCGCATTGATAAAGGAGAGGATGAGGAATATGTCTTCTTCAGCGTGTGGAAGGAGATTTAGAACCATGTTGATTTTGAGAGGTCGGAGGTATCAGAGGATATTGGGAAGGTTAGTGAGTTGGTGAGAGGGGCGGAGGTTAGACACGTCCATGTTCAGTAGTGGGAGTAGATAAGACGTATTTACATGTTCATTCATATATGAGGTATCTTGAGATTATTTTGAGGGTATGCTTTTCGGTGTCGGGGTACCATGGAGGATAAATTGCACCAATGCTTTCCGCCCATCCAGTTTGAGTGGTCCCTCAGTGTGCATTGCCCCTAGGACATCTTTCCGGTAAATTTGCATGCCGAGTGACTTCGCTTGTTTTTCTAGCTGATCCGGCACGTATGCCGGAATAACCTCATCTTTCTCCGCAGCAAGGAGAAATATCGGTGGAATTGAGCGCGGTGGTGGATTCATCGCGCCAGATACAAAGCTCTTGGAGCCAGCCAGACTATTACCACGGTCTCTCCACATGGCCATTTCGCTCATTTTCGCCATGATATCCCATGTATTCCAAGAAAAGGGCCACATATATCGGTACGGAAGCCACTTCTGCGGGTAAAGCGCAATCAACATATCCTTGATACTGGAGGTCGGTGCCTCCAAGATCAGCCGAGAGATGGGCGGCAGTGGCCGGCCACTGCATGTCTTCGAAGATGATTTCGACCTGTCTTCATGACGCGGAAGATAGGTAGCTGTTGCTGTGCTAGCAACTGCTGCTCCTAAGCTGTGGCCCCATAGAACAAGTTCAAGATGGGTGTCTGGGGCCGCGTAGGTCTTTGAAACCCAGTCTAAGAATGCTTGGGCATCCATCTCGATGCCGGATTGTGTAGCGCGGCCAGAGGATGTCCAGTAGCCCCGGTATGACAGCGCAACGATCGTAAACTCTGTGTCTCTAGAGTCTGATGTCGTTCCGTCTGTTGATTTAGAAGCTTCCGTAATCGAACGCAAGACCTGCGAAAGAAGTGGTAATCGCATAGGCGTTGAACCACCATTCCCTTGAAAATAACAAATAACAACAGATCTTTTCCGTTTCAATCCCACAGTCTCCTTGTTTTGAGAACTCGAAGCACAAATGCCAGGCGTAGATCCACGGTCCTTAAGGCTGGATGGAATGCGGCCCTCACAAACGGCCAATTTAGTCCCATCAAGACTGCGTATCTGCTTCTCTTCCCATTTCACAGGTCTGCACTCGGCTTCATAGTCTGATATAACCTCAGAGCGCGTAAATGGTGGCAGCCAGGATATGTAAAGAAGCTTGTTTTGCATGACGATGATCCAGAAACATTTCCAGGTCCAGAGGCCAAGGAGGAGTCCAATGAAGATGAGCGGTGGTACGAGAATGCTTGGGATGGCAGCTGTCGCTAGTCTGCGTACTTGAGTCTTCTCTGAGAGTGCATACTGGGCGATTTTGGGCCTCTTCCTTGTGGTAGTATGGAATGGGATGTCGTGGGAAGAAACCCTTGGCTGCCAAGTGCGGGTATGTATTGTTCTTGCATTTGGACCGCGCAGTACGTGTCTTAGGGCGCACCTTCGTAGCATGGATTGTGTTCCACCAAACTCGGTGGGGGTTACTTGGGTGACGTTGGCTGTTCGCGGGTTAACGTTATGAGCCGGGGCGGACCTAAAGCTTGAGTCAGCAATGCCTGGGCAACATCCACTAGGTCCTCGGGAGCCTATAACTTCGAGGTTACCTTTCATTTGGACTAGGGCCAGAATATTGACAATGACTATGCTATGGTCTATTAATCGTGTTGCCTGACAAGCTTTACTGTTACTATGTTACTAATAAAATAACCTTAAAAATCTCGAGTTCAAGTTAAGTACACCAGAAAAAAAGTATGTCTATGTAGAGCATCAAAACACCCGAAACCCCAACGTGGAGAGTAAATAACAAGTTTGTGAATATTCAAATGGGTATTATGGGTCGTCATCATCCGGAGTCGTGATATGCAAAATTCAAAACGCAACCGCAGAAACAGAACAGAGTAAAAGGCCAAGAGGTAAAATCAACCCCAAACCCCAAACCCCAATGCAATCAATGCAATGTTTCACAAAACTTTCGATCTCATCCATTCGCTCGTACCAACTCCAAGGTTGAGCCCATTCCGCTCCCACCAACGCCGGACACGGCCCTCGGCACCAGATGTGGGATCTGCGTCTTCGAGCGCTTCTTCAATATCGCAGGTTTTGAACTCAACGCGCATCCCGCAGGTCTTCCACCATTGCAGCACATGGTCGTGTCCATTCTTCGTGGGGCCGACCAACACCTGATTATCGAAGATCATCTTGGGGCCCTTGAGTTGGTACCAGAACTCGAGAACATGTACGTGGCCGTGGGTGCTTGAGATGCGAGCAACGTTCTCGGCGTGGCTGTATGGGATACCCGATGCATCCCACCAAGCGAGTGATGCAGTGCGGCCCATCTGTGCTGCAAGAAGGACGGATTTGCCGGGTTTGAGGGGTACAGGGCTGTGTGCTGGGGCGTTGGCGGAAGCAGTCTTCCACCAATCGAGTACGTCGATTCGGCCTTCTGCACTTGCGGCTTCGAGGGCACGCTCGCTGTACCGCAGCGGAAGGCCAGAATGGAGCCACCAATCCAGAACATGGAGATATCCGGCTCGGGAGGCGCCATCCATGGCATCTGCCATGTACTCTTTGTTGGGCAGAGCGGGCGCATCACGCCACCAGGTGAGAACCTTTGGGTTGCCGTAAATTGCGGATGCACGGTATGGAATATTGGTGAGTCGAGAGGTTGTCCACAGGAGGTCCAAGTGGTTTTCAGTGAGATAGGAGAGGATATCGGTTCGGGAAAACTTGACTATTAGGTGGCATGCAAGGTCAGAAAGCGGCTTCCAGCGAGGAAGGGCGTCAATTCGCTTTTTAATTGCAGCGAAAGATCCTCGCAGGATGGTATATTCGAGTGAAGCTGGTGTGGACATTTTGAGCAAATGACTCTGCCATTCTTTGGGGACAGGGAGATTCGAAGGAATGCCTACAGCTTTCGCTGTTTCCCAATCTCCGAGTTGATCTTCAAAAACGTTCAGCCATATCTCGAGAGGTAAAAAATGGGCGCTGCCTTCGGGTTTCGGGATGCTCCGCAGCGCAGAGCCACTGCCACTCCCCGAGGCCAATGGTGAGTATATAGTTGTCGATGCAGTTTTAGTAGCTGTGGCCGCGCCATTCAAACTAGCCCCAGTCAAAGTAGCATCCCACGAAGGAAGTTTTAATGTTGTTTCCAATGTTTCGTGCAACTCCTTTAGCCCGTCCCATGGAAGTATTGTCAATTCTTCAGGCCCATTTGACTTCCAGAGCACAGGCCTAACAATGCGGACCCAAGGCCAAAAACAGCTTATCTCGTCAAGTTGGCGAGAACTTAGCGGGTGATCCCATTCCGACACAGTCATTCCTGGAATGAGTACGACTGGTTTCTTTGACACCCAACCACGAAGCAGCGCCAAGGTCAAAGTGTTTGTCAAACCAGCCAACATCGCACCAAGAGCTCCAGCATCAATGGGCGCAACCAACAGCATGTCCGCCCATTCACACAGCTCCGCAGTTTTTGCCTTCAGCCATTTCCTCGCCCCGGTCTTCTTGTCAAACGTTTGGCTATCAACCGTATCCATATAGTGTGGAATTTTGTTCGTTCCAGTGAGCAAAGCCGAGGGTTCGTCCGTGATCAGGCGCAGCTCGATGTTTGGGTTGTGGATGAGAGATGGAAGAACCGTATCGGCGAAGGCGCTATCGGTGGATAAGAGAAGTCGTCGTCGCCGTGGATGCGACGGTATGGCATCTTGAATTGCTTGGTCGCGGCACACTTGATGTCTCGCTTTGTCTCCAATCACCGTTTCTTCACACTCGTCTTCCACCTCCATCTTCCTCGACCACGCTTCTTTGGCAGTGCTGTTTCCTCGATGAACAGGAGCGGATATCTCAGACCGGAAACCAACTGCCATGCCCGGGTTATATAATGAGTCCAAGATTCGAAAAGAAGTGCGGGTAGTTGACTTTATCGGTGGGACTGTGTATCCTGGAGGATGTATGGAAAGGAAACGCTGAAGGACAAAGCCGTGTTCGAGTAACAGGGGGAAAGCAGGACGCCCCGTACCCTGCAGAAGATCTGAGTGCTTATCCAGCGCCGATGGGTTGATCAAGATTGAATCATGCAATCCTTAAGAAGGAGGAGACTGTGTTTGCGGTTCTTGTGTCATGCGACCGTCGAGGTACAAGCGGTGAGGTTGTTGCGTTGTCCGGATTGGGCGTCGCCACGTCGTACACGTCTTCGCCACTGCAAGGATTGGGCGCGCAGCAGCAGATACCGACTTCTTGTCAAAGTGGGTAGATACCGCCAATGATAGGATGTTCAAATATTAGTTCGAGAATCTCTGCAGGTCTCTGCGGGCGGTTAGAGACGGACGTGCAGGAAGAGCTCGAATTGATTGGGCGCGATTCGACCAGTCTTGGCGCCTGAGGCAGCAACTGCATCTCAGGCTTCCAAGTATGTGATCTATATATTGTTCGAGTCAACCACCTTGTATTTCTCAGCTATTAATTTGGTATAGGTACTTTAGCTTGCAGCTTCTTTACTCTATTCAATGCCCAAACCAACAATATCTACTTAGGACCGCGAATGGGGCTCGTTGGAAGTCTTCCTCATCCACAATGAGAACATAGGCCGCGTTAACGACCCTGTGCAGACAGCTCGCGTGTTCCTTAGCAATCGCATCCCCGCTTGCTTTTCCTTTCTAGGGAATCCTGGTTAACGCCAGAGGCATTCTTCTTCAACTCCTTGCGAAGCGACTGTACATTATCGGATGATAAATATCGTTGCCGACTTAATGACATTAGATTTCAACACGCTCGGTAGAATCCATGGTTCACATAGGAGGTGACTAGGTCGCGCTCATCTGCGCGAATAAGGCGTCGGATTGTGGGGTGCAGATGGTGCGGTAGATTGGAAATCCCCAGGTTGGTTCTCAGAGCTCAAGGTACAGGTGTACAGGTAGAGAGGTTAGAAAAATGGCATGGTAGCCATTCAAAATAGGCTCCAATATTGTAAGGCATTGCTGATTCATTGTTGAGGCGCTAAGAGGGGGTTTACTTAGTGAATAGGACCCTAAACGCACTTATACAACGGCCGCACCCCGATCAGGATCACGAGGACAGCTTCAAATCCGATATTTAGAGCAACATACACAGGCTTGCAGCCCTTTGGACCGGTTACAACCACTACAACATTTTGATATAATCATTTCTACGTACAATACTGTACTTTTTTGGCACCCCCGCAGCTATGATGTTTGATGCAGGACGCGGTTGTAGTCATGACGTTGATCAGCACGACCGTCCCCCCGCAATTACATACCTTTTCTATCTGCCGACTCTTTGTTTTGGGCAAATAGACCACCTTCACGGATAGCATCTATCCGTACCTAGGATATACCATGTATGGTTCGTTCCAAGTGCACAAAAATAGAACGACTGTCGTTGGTTGGAATCTTCGTACCAGCACATCTATCATTGATTTCCGGTTTCTTTTGATCCGAACCAAGCTACGGTCTCTGAATGTGACATAAGAGAACTTTGAACAAGATTATGAGATTTCTCAACAAAGTGGGTATATTGATTGATATTGGTACTGGTTTCATGTTACAGAAGGCCTAGGAGAGGTCTACTTAAACATTGCATCTAACATGACAAGCAATCTATTTAATTTTGTTCCCCTCGTCAGAGCTTGGATACTAACCCCTGTGGTCTTAGCCACGAAATCATTGAAATGCATTTTCCAAGCTATTGGCCGGATTATAACAAGGTAAAGCTTAGACGTTTACAACTAGCTATTCTTGGACTCAGTACGTGAGCGTTCCATATATTCATTGAGAACCTGATCATAAAGCAAAGAAACAATAATTATTGGCCCATCTCCGTATTTAATGCAGGGTTCGGCCAGTCACAACCCAATCCTGATAGAATATTCACTCAGGGTACGAGCCGCGGTAGACAGCTTTTGCCACCCCAGCGGCTCTAGCAATTGCCTCTAATAGTATATGCTAGGCACGAAGGAGAATAGTCTCGTTCTGTGGATGCAACAAAAATACGATCTTCAATAGGAGATGACGTCTACTATATTTCTTGTTTGCCTATTCGGCTAGTAATTTAGCGTAAATATCTTTTGTAACAAACCAGGGTCTCTTATGCCTCTCGGTTATAAATATGCTGGATATTTCACAGAAAATATCTTATTTGCAACCGTCTTAAAGAACTTTATCCTCTCGTTGACTCTACAACATAAATCTCCTAATATGAAGAACTTTTACACTCTCGCGGCTTTCGCCGCTGGTGCAAATGCCCTAGTTTCTCGTGATGGTAGCTGCTGCTTCCATCTTGATGCTTCTGGCGCTATGACCGGCTCTGTCGGCCAACTGAGTGATGGTCAGAACCGTATCGGTGACAATAGTCTGTCTCCCGCACAGTTCTGTATCAGCTCTGATGGCTCTGTCACCGATGGAAATGGCCGTGGTTGTATTCTGACCCGTAAGCGATGCATTATATCAATACTGAAAGTAAGCTAATGAATGCCATAGCTCCTACCACTCAATTCCAGTGTGATACCGGGGCCACACCAACCCCAGGTTTCTCCGTGAGCTCTTCTGGCATGCTGGAGTTCAACGGCAGTCCAGACTTCATTGCTTGTGAGACTGGCCAGAACGGAGGTGCGAATATCCACACCACCAACAGCTCCGCTCTCGGCCAGTGTGAGAATATCATGCTCAACGCCGATTCCTGCTTCGCTCCTCCCGCGCCGACTAGCAATAACTGCGAAACTACCCTGACCTCGGGCAACTTTGAGTTCCCTCACCTAATTGTGCCTATCGACTCCAAGTCTCCCGACACAGCCTTTGGCACCCAATTTAACGGCACTGTGACCTCGACTATTTCGAGCATCTTTAACTTTGATATCCCGCAGTCTGACTCGGGCAAGACTTGTAGCCTGGTCTTCCTTTTCCCTGAATTGAAGGACTTAGTGACCTCGTCTTTCAGCTCTAGCGGTGATGGCAAAATTGATTTTTCTAAGCTCTCTAAGCCCGCTGATACCCAGACTACATTCAACAACGCCCCCTCTGTCTCCCAAGATCTCGGCGATATCACTGTCTCACCTGGAAACTCGTTTGTTGTTTCGACTTTCTCGTGTCCCGCCGGCGAGGCTGTTGCCTTCGAGATGAAAAATGCTGGTAGTACTGATCTCAACTTCTTCCAGGACTTTAACCCCTCTCCGTGAGTCTCTCTTTCTGTGGTAGTGTACTACTGAGCTGAAGCTCACTAACATGCTTTTAGTATTGGTCTATTCATCACTGTTTGTTAAGGAACCCGCAGATAACAGCCTTCTTGCTTCCAGGGCACGTCATCCACAGGTGATACTCGTATCTTGAATGCAGTGGTAAGGTTATGTGAATATTGTGTAATATCTCATGTCTTTTATTTATCGTTTAATTTTGTTAGTGGTTTCTGTTTTTGTTCAATGGGGAGAATAGGCATTATCTGATGTAATTGACAGCCTGGCGAACGATGTCTTTGCTGTATCATTGCCGTAATCGAAAATAATTCTTACAATCAACTAAACCACGAGTATTGAGTTTCAAGTAAAGAAATAGCGTTTCTGAAAGAAATCCGGGTATTTTAATTATAATTTTATACTATGCATGGACAGCAGCAGCCTTTTTACTACCCATGCTCCGCACCTTAGACTGCCTCAATCGTTCCTCGACATGATTCACAAACGTCACACAGTCTTGATACCGATTCCTTAACTTCCGCACAACAAAAAGAAAAAGACCCGCAAAAAATGCAGCCTTTTGATCCTCCTTCTGAATAGACTGCGGCGCACAAGGCATAAAGAAACAAGACTGCGATATCCCAATATGGCGAGTCAAATAGCCCTCAAAACCATGCATCATCGCAAGACCAATCAAGCAAAGAAATCAAAGCAGACAAGAAAACCGAACCCGACAATCGCCAAGGGTACCAATATAGAGACCATGAAATATAGTCACATAGCATTTTGGCAGCGACCGCAATGATCCATGGGGTCACCAACGAATGCATGATTAGGCAGGCATACAAAGGAAGCCATTTTTGGAACTCATATTCACATGCCCTCAGAATCCCATCACGCTGGATGACAGCCATGTAATGTGTCTTTTGGGCAAAATGTCGATATCGCGTGCGGCTATGTCCATGAAGATAGATAATAGCTGCACTGCTGCTAGCCCACCAATGAAATGCCCCTGTGCAAGGTTATCTGACCGCATCCCATAGCAATTCATCGCCGGCATGATAATAATGTTGTAGAAGATGTACAGCGAGTCAACGTCAAAGCGAGCGATAGTAGAACCATTCCCCTGAAGAGTACCCATAGGCTGCCCAGTTGATTCCAAGGAGAAATAGGCATGTACTTGGGTCGAATTTCCAAGATTACTTTCCACCATGCTGCAGCTACTGTGATGTACCATTCTGCCCATGTTCCTGGGCCGTAGAAGCCGCTTACATCGGCGATGCCTAGTGAATCGTGTTGTTCGCTGTGATAGGGAGATTGATGTAGGTTGAAGTGGATATTGGGTTTTATGCCGTTGATGCGGTTGTAGGGTTAATGGCTGCATTGTTATGGATAGGCATAACTGAGATTGGATATGCAGCTGTTTCGTCTTGGACATTGTCTAGTGGAAATGCGGATATGAAGGTGAAAAAGAGAGGCAGTAGTAAAATGCTGGAAAGCATTGTACTAGGGAAGAGAGTTAGAAAATGACCCCCGCATTAAGATCTGGGGATGTCTCCGATAAGAGAGAGCGAATACAAGTGCCTGTGGAAGTCTCAGCCCTGATTCCCGTATATAACGCCTGGAGCTGCGTGGTTCAGCCACAAGTGATTGGGTTGGCGTCGGCTCAATCTGTCTCTTTCTAAGCCAATCGATAGGTCTTTTTAAATTCACGGTAATTGCCGAGGCAGTCATGCTTTTATATGCCTACGTAACTGTATGGGAGGCCGACTAAGATCCTCAGTCCTGAATCGTGGCACATGTGGACAAGTACAAGTGCAATCGAGTAGATGAGTGGGTGAAACCTACTCTTCATTTGCTGATCTATATACCAAATGCTATATACAATTCAACAGAGCCTAATTTGATACTCACTCTATCGACGGGCCAAATTACTATGAAGCTTGTGCTCTCGCATGGCAAGGCTCGACAATGCTCCCAGCATAACAAGACTCAGCAGCGTCAAGAATACAGATCGCAACGAAATCATATAAGCGTCTAGCACCCCTGGAATCCAATCTGCGGGAAGCTTCCAGATCTCATCCAGGCTATCGCGAAGGCGTCCAATCAGCTCCTTGGCGTGTTCATTATCACCAAACCGAGACCAAAGTCCCTGCTTGAGAGTGTTTTGGAAAACGGCCGAGCCGATGGTGATACCAATGGTACTTCCGGTACTGCGGAAAGCGTAAGAGGCGGAGGTCACCACAGCATGGTGTTTATGATCCACGGCTGAAATGAGCGCCACTAAGGTGATGGTCAACATGCCGCCGTAAGATGCACCGCTCAAAAAGAAATAGACAAATGGTAGTCCTATAGGAGTAGAAAGGTTCATGGTACAAATCAGTCCAGCTGAGATGACCTGAAGAGCCATAGCAACATAGTTGAGTAGCTTGTAGCGACCGCTGGCGCGCATGATGAGACCCGAACCCAAAGATCCAATTGAGGTACCGATGGCCTGCGGGATCAACCTAACGCCGGCAGCAGTGGCTGAGAGACCCTGCACCTGGAAGTAAACCGGGAGGTAGAAAAGAAGTCCAAAGACAGACATTGTGGTGAACCAGTTGGTCAAGCAAGCGGCCGCCACAGTCCGGTTCAGGAGAAGGCGGACTGGGATGACAGGCTCAGTAGCAACCTCGGCTTCCACGTAGATGAAGATACCCAGGAAAACAGCAGACATGACCAGGGAGGTCAGGACCAATGGGTGAGTCCAAGGTACCTGGTTTCCGCCTGTGTTAAGGCCCAAAAGCAGAGACACCAGTGTCAGGACAAGAGTTATGGCACCGAGGAAATCAACCCGCTTGATACGAGCGGTATCCGACTCCTTGACGGGAATATTGACCTTCACCGCGACCAGAATACAAGAGACAACTAGGAAGGGGACCTGGAGCAAGAATGCCCATCTCCATCCCAGGGTGTCATTGATCCAGCCACCGAACACACCCCCAAGTCCCATTCCAGCACCGTAGCAAATATTTCCAATGCCCTGCCAGATACCACGCTTGCGGAGAGGAACAAGGTCCGATGTCACGAAGGTCGAGATGGCTGTAAGACCACCTCCGCCAACGCCCGCCACAACGCGACCAAGGATGATAACCCATTGAGCTCTCGCCAGGCCACAGATCAAGTTTCCAAGAGCGAAAAAGACATTTGAGAAGACCAGTCCCCAGCGCCGGGAGTAAATATCAGTCAATCGACCGCTGAGGGGTTGACAAGCGGCATTGGAAATCAGATAAGATGTAGCCAGCCACGAGAGTAGCGAAAACGAATTGAAGGAGGACGAGATTGGTGCGGACAACGTAGCGACAATTGTTGTATCTGCGGTCACGAGTTTATTAGCTCTAGGTCAAATATTAAGCAACTGAAGCTCATACCCAGCGCCGCCAAGAATACACCTAACCAAATGCTCCCCAGGATCCAGATCAGCTCCTTGGTACTGGGTTCGTCCGATAGCGGGGTATCCTGCGCATTGCTCTCCGACGCATCGCGGAGCAGGGGTGTCTGCTCAGATGCAGGCTCTCTGGCTGTGTCAGACATGGTGAGTGTAAAGATAAAGATGAACTCCCAGGGACAGAAATGTTCAAGGTTGCGGGATGACGTGCTGGAGCAGGAACCGGCAAAATACCGCGTGCGGAGAACGCCTGCGGGGTGGGCCGACTACTTCTATACACATCTTCACGTTTAAATTCTATATAGTTTTGACATATATTGGATGGCCAGATTAACTATTTATTTGATTCTTACTATGCCTTTTTGTTCACTGGTTATGCCGGAGATCGACCTGCGTTCCTACTTTGGAACAGCCCTTTATGGCGTGTTCTTTGAAACAACCTCGATAGGAACCTGGTCTGGTTTATCTTCCGCCGTATCAACAAGCTGTAGTGTAGCATATCACAACTTGTTGTTTCTTGTAATAATCGTTTCGTGCTCGATTCGGGTAAATGAAATGGTATCGTCGCAGATGAAACCGAACAAAACAAACTCACTTGGGAGTATAAGCCACCCCTGCTGTGATATATCTTCTATGTCTCATCTAGAGCGAGTTTGCTCTATCCATAATCAAAAATGGCCTGCTTGGCAGGTGCGCTGACGCGTGTCTTAGCCCCAATCCTTTGGCTAATCCTTCGGCGGGGGGCCTAAATATATTTACCTACTTTCGACGTTAAGCTTCTCCCCCAAACTCCCTTCCACCTGAAATCCAACATTACTGTTGTTTGTTCTCTGTTTCCTTTCAAGTATGATGTCTATGGACATCCCAGCCACGGCTGACTATCTGATTGTTGGCGGAGGGACCGCCGGCTTGGTAGTTGCCTGCCGTCTTTCAGAAGACCCAAACACTCATGTTGTCGTTGTGGAGAGCGGGCCTGATACCTCCACTGATGATAGAGTCCAAGATCCTAGTTCTTGGCCATCTTTGAGTGGATCGGAGCTTGACTGGAAGTTTAAAATAGGCCCTCAGGTGGGTAGTCTGTGATGCCCGATCAGCGCCTCCCTAACATCTGTCACTATTCAGTCAGGCCTCAATGGTCGAGAGCAGAATCATCCAGCAGGCAAAGTCTTGGGTGGTTCATCTGCCATCAATGGACTAGCGTTTGTTCCTCCATCTCCGGCGGGCATTGATGCATGGGGAAAGTTGGGCAACCCGAACTGGAACTGGGAGACCTTGAGACCATATCTGCAGAGGTCTTATACTTTGACTCAGCCGGAACCTCTTTTATCCCCGACCCAAACTAGCAAAAATAATGCCCAGGGACCTATTCAAGTGATTTATCCTGCTGCTGGGGATAAGCAGGCTATTCCACTTACTCGAGCGTGGACCGAGGCGTTTGAGAGCGAAGGCTATAAGCCTACTGATGACTTCCTCGCTGAGGAACGGACAACCAGCACCCGAGATTTTACGGCCACAGTTGATCCAGTCTCTGGTTTTCGAAGTAGCGCTGACAGTACCTACGGGGTTATAGCATCCAAGCGGCCCAACGTGAATATAATCACGGAAACGACAGTCCGGCGGATTATCTTTGCCTCTGGTGCAGGAAAGGTCAGGGCCACGGGCGTTGAGGTTTTGCATGGTGTACAGGGGATCACCATCCAGGCAAAGAAGGAAGTTGTCCTAGCGGCCGGTGCTCTCCAGACACCAAAAGTACTCGAGCTCTCAGGCATTGGCAACAAAGATCGACTGGCTCATCTCGAGATTCCATTGGTCATTGATCAACCGGGAGTGGGCGAGAACCTGCAGAACCATGTTATGAGTCTGATACCTGTTTCTCTCAAGCCGCACCCAGGCATAGCAGGAGTCTCGCCTGGCTTCAAGGGTCTGGCGTTTGTGCACATCGATCAGGACGAACAGAAGAACCTGTTTGCTGAGCTTGGTGACCAAAGCAGTCCCACAAGCCAGATCATCGAATCCATCTTGAGTAGCCCCGATGAGGCTTCGGCTATGCTCTTCCTAGTTGTGAAGTCAGGAACCACTGCGCTCTTGGGTGCCATTCCAAGCTTTCCCCTCTCGCGAGGGAATATCCATATCGCATCATCGGATTTGAATGATATGCCAGTCATTGACGCACGGTTCTTCCATAATGAGTTGGATCTGGAGATCCTCGCGCGGCATGTACAGCACTTGCTCCGGCTGACTTCCGCACCAGCCCTAGAGTCGTTCTTTGAGGCTAGCACAGAGGTCCCAGACCTCGCGGAAATCAAGGACATGCTCCGTGAGGAAACAGCGCTGAGTGCTCACCATGTGTGTGGTACTGCTGCAATGCTTCCTCGCGAGGTTGGAGGGGTAGTCGATCAGGAGTTGAAGGTGTATGGGACTGAGAATCTGCGTATTGTCGACGCGAGTGTCTTCCCACTCATCCCCCATGCCAACCCCATTGCAACGGTGTATGCGGTGGCGGAACGGGCCGCTGATATCATTCGCGGGAAGTAAGGTTGGCAGATCTACAGATCTGGGATCTGATCAACACACATGTACATGTCATGTCAATTTAACGTCCTCGGTCTAAATTGTCTAAATTGCTGCTGTTGTTCGCTGTAGTAAAATATACGTGTTTATAATGTTTGTTCTGCTTCATAACTCAAGGTGATGGAGGCTGAGGACGCTGCCTGGTCAAACATCACCCACCTGCTCTTTCCATTCCTCTCACCTTCGTCAACATCCAACCACCTCGTCGCCAACCTCACCTCAAATCACAACATGTCCCCATCCCATCCAAAGTCATGGATCGGATCACTTCGCTGATTATTTTCGGCCCGATAATAACTGTGTTGACCGTGACTTACGCAGCAGCGTGTGTCAGTACATCATGGTCAAATTCAGCCTGTGGCAGCTCCGTCGCGAGATCAAATCGATGAACAAAAGTATCAGTTACTGCATGAAGCGCCTTAAGTCCCATTGCAATAAACAGCAAAAGCTTATTCAGCACTTGAACGCTGAAATTACGGTGTACGAAGTTCTCGCGGCCCGATTTGCGGTACCTCTAGGGAGCGACAAAACCCTTGACCAAGTCGAGGCTTTGAACAAGGAGTGCCTCAAACAACACCGCGTGATAATAAATTTTAGAGCGAGACTCAAGGCTTTGCAAAAAGAAACCATCGCCATGCGACATGAGTTGATCGTGCATGCCGCGATACACGCGGCGAAAATCCGAAATATCGGGGCGCGCCAGCGAGCCATTGAAGCCTGGCGGTCAGTGAATAGTCTATATTGCTTGTCTTTTGAATTACTAACAGCTGCTAGTATTTGATCAGTCACGGCCGTATTGACAAGTGCCGAGTTCAACAGCCTTCAACCCAAACAGGGAGGGCTTCCCCGCAATTGTGGAGAATCTGGGGATCTGACCCCGGCCCAAATCAGCAGTCGGTCCGCCCATTCAACCCCCCCGGAGTTTCGCTCAACCATCCGCCTCTACGCCACTGCAGCCTCATTCCAGAAATTCCCACTTGCCAACCCCGCCCCTCGAGAACCTACGACTCTATTTGACCATTATCTTTGCTTCCAAACCCAGGTTGTATGACAGTGCACAGGGAGGATCAAAGGAAGGCACAAGAGTCATCAATGCTGGAGACATCAGTGTCAATATGGTCATAGCGAGAACTTGCTTGGGTTGCCTGTGATGCGCTGAAACTGCACTAGGCACAAGTGACAAGTGCATGAAAGTGACCAGAAAGCCACATGGGAACAAACAGGCGACGGGAATTGACGGCGCTAACACACCCATGGGTCCGGATAGGAGATTCAGTCATTGGAAAATTTCCCAGCTATCTACGGTGCCCATGTTAACCTCGGGATTATTCATCACTCTCTCATCACTCGCTCGTTCTATTCAGTTTCACATGAGATTGCCCAATTCCCTTCGTCGTGCTAGACTCGGTATTCATTTCAAGCCTTGGGGGCATTATCAAAGCTGAATACTGGCATGGTTCGAAGAAAACCACCAATTGGTAGTTCTTTACCAGAACTTAGCTCCTTGGTCAGAGCCGATCAGCTAACTTATGCCTGGGTACTGTAAGTAGTAAGAAAAAATAGGGTGGATTTGATGACTATTGTTAAGGCACTAGGATATTTTAAAAAGCTGATACATACTGTAGATCAGGCGCGGAGACGCTAGGCAGCACTTCTAATGAATCGCAGATCACTGCTATAATTGATGCTATTGGCTGTTATGCGAAGCATTAATCTATACATGTAAGAAGCTAACAGTATCATGCATGTACGTGCATAGATTGATACCATATCATCAAAGAATTGAGGGATTTTGTTGTACTACAGAGTTGGAAAAAGCAGAGGCGGGGACCGATGAGATTCTTACATTTCACAGGGTCTCACTAACATGTACTGTATTATACATGTAACTTACTACTTTAGTGTGCTCTAGCTCTACAAGCTAATCTTACCCCCTGTTAAGAGTGCGGCTATCTATTTCCGTAGCTGGGGGAATCCCAGGATTTCCCTCCACTAGGGATTTTCGCGAGTACATAACATGTACAAGCACCTGTAATTTCGGCTGCTCCTGATCGTCCCTTGGCCCGCTGTTTTCGTCCATACCAAGCTTCACTAGTCTCTCTGGACCGCCTCGCATTGGTCAAGTCGACGCCGCACCATGTTTCATTCGTGTGGTCCAGCATATCGCTGTCCCGTCCCTTTCGGCGCCACTTCGGACCTTGCAGTTTATTTCGTCACTTCCCCACACGGTAGCCCGGGATTTCAACACTTCACGTATGCCGATTTACGGGTCCATTGATACAGCCATGAAGCCAAGAGTTGGTGCCTCGGCGCATGTCATCCTAGTATATTTAGTCAAGTTCCCATCCAAGTTGATGCTTCGTACAGGAGCTAGTCTGTCCACTTCTACTTCTCAACATGACTCGTCTTTCTCCATTGCCCCTGCTGGCTCTGGGCTCAGTTGCCTTGGCTAGTCAGGATGCCTTCAAATCCAAATGTGCGAAATTTGCCGATCAGATTAACATTCCCAATGTGAAGGTTAACTTCGCCGAGTTTGTGCAGGGCGGTACCAACTTGTCCTTGCCGGACAATCCTACTAGCTGTGGTGCCTTCTCTCAGGTCGTCTCGGTGGACCTATGCCGAGTTGCTATGGCCGTTTCTACTTCCAACAGCAGTGAGATTACATTGGAAGCTTGGTTCCCTGAAGAGTATAAAGGTCGATTCTTGAGCACCGGAAACGGTGGTATCTCTGGTTGTAAGTCTACTCTTAATAATCCAACATTAGATTATGGCTGGTGCTAACCTTTGATCAGGTATTCAATACTATGACCTGGCATACACAGCTCAATTAGGCTTCGCCACGGTCGGAGCCAATAATGGACACAATGGCACCTCTGGACAGCCATTCTACCAACACCCAGAAGTGGTTGAGGATTATGCATACCGCTCTGTCCACACAGGAGTTGTCGTGGGCAAGAAGCTCACCAAACAATTCTACGACGAGGGCTTCGACAAGAGCTACTACCTGGGATGCTCAACAGGTGGCCGTCAAGGATTCAAGTCCGTTCAGAAATTCCCTAATGACTTCGACGGTGTGGTTGCCGGTGCCCCAGCTATCAACCTCATCAACCTGTTCTCATGGAGCGCACACTTCTACCCCATCACCGGCTCTCCCGGGTCCGAGACCTTCCTAACAACCGCCGAATGGCAGATCGTCCACGACGAAATCATCCGCCAATGTGACAGCATCGACGGCGCCAAAGATGGAATCATCGAAGACCCCGATCTCTGCCGTCCAATCCTGGAAACCTTAATCTGCAACCCCCACACCTCGAACAAGACAAGCTGTCTCACCAGCACCCAGATTAACACCGCCAACCAAGTCCTCGCTCCATTCTACGGAATCAACGGCACGCTACTGTACCCTCGCATGCAGCCTGGCTCTGAGATGCTAGCCGCCCCCATCATGTACAATGGTTCACCATTCCCCTACAGCGAAGATTGGTACCGCTACGTCGTCTACGAGAACCCATCGTGGAGCGGGAAGAACTTCACTGTTAAAGACGCCGCAGTCGCCCTCGCCCAGAACCCATACAACCTCCAAACCTGGGAAGGCGATCTGTCTCCGTTCCAGAAATCCGGCGGCAAGGTCCTGCACTATCACGGTCTGCAAGACCAGTTGATCAGCTCTGAGGATTCAAAGTGGTATTACTCCCACGTCTCGCAGACCATGCAGCTGCCCCCATCCAAGCTGGATGAGTTCTACCGCTTCTTCCAAATTAGCGGTATGGGTCACTGTGGGGGTGGCGATGGTGCATACGGTATCGGCCAGGGCCTTCGGACTTACGATGGTACCAATCCCGAGGATAATGTGCTTATGGCTATGGTCCAGTGGGTTGAGAAGGGTATCGCGCCGGAGACGGTTCGTGGTGCGAAGTTTGCTAGCGGGCCTGGTTCTAAGGTTGAGTATAAGCGCAAGCACTGCAGGTGGCCTCGTCGTAATGTGTTTAAGGGTCCTGGGAACTATACTGATGAGAATGCTTGGCAGTGCATTTAGGTGCTGTTGGTCTTCTTTGTATATAAAATGTACTTCAGATCATATCTGTAGTGTATGTCATCTAAGCAGTCAATTATATTCTTTCTTGTAGTATACTCCAGGCAACAACATCTTCATAACAAGATGGACGCTGACTATACGAAAAATAGCAGTCACAAAAGACAGGGGTTTAACCATGCATAACCCTATCTTAAGTATCAACCCTTCACCAGCCTTTTTGTCCATCCAACTATCCTATGTATCAGAGCACTCATGATATAAATTCCAGCAGTAGCTATGCTCTGATAAGGGCGGGGAGCCAAAGAAAGACTAGTCGTGAATAATGCCCAGACAGCCAGAAGCAAACCGATATTCAGACAGTAATGATCTTCGAAGCCAGGACATATCTTGCGGCACGGCCAGCTCAATGATGATGGAACAAAGAACCAGGAAGTACATCTCCCAGAATACCAGCGGAACACCTCCACCTATCACGGAGACCCCTTCCAAAGGAGAGACACTATAACTAGGTTGACTCCTAGTGAAGATGAAACAAGCCATAGCCAGACACACCCCGAAGCAGTACGCGGTGACCGTTCCAAGAAAGGTAGTGTTCAAAGCCCAGTCAATATCTGGATTCTCGGGGTCTTCTTGGTCTGTGACTTCGGTGGAGCAGACAGGCAGCTGGGAAATTTGACTCCCAGGTACCATGGGAGACATTGGCTCTTCAGGCGGGCCCTGTAGCAATGTATTTTCGCTGGCTTTTGTATCTGCTTTAAATAAACGGGATGGTATTAGAAGGAAACACTTTCAATGCTACATTCCAGGTTCTCACCGTCATTGAAAGCTCCAATAATACTTATAAGTGGTGCCATTAGCATAATCACGGACACGACTTGTCCGAACGTCCAGTCTTCTCTGCTGGCGCTAAAAAATTCGCTCTGGCCACCAAGGTCCAAATACAGACGGTAAAACCCCCAGGAAAATGCGACACAAACCCAGCCCACCTGTCCAAAGTTAGGAAGGATAAATTGGAGGGTTTCTTAATAGCTTACTTCGACGGCAAAAGAAGCCCACGAAACCAACAGCAGACGTAGTGTTTTGAAAGCACCGAAGAGAGGACGATATATGAGCGAGCGTTTGAGACTGTAAATACTTTCTCCGGCACAGAGCCACTTGAAAAGAACCCAGAGAAGCTGACGCCCCTGAGAATCGAGCCAATAGATAGCCTGGCCAAGGATGCCGATACTTAAAACTTTGTGTAGCCTGACAACCCGAGAGATAAAGGCAACTACAACGAAAACTGCAGAGGCAATCGATGTTTGGATGGCTTGCAAAAGAGTATTTAAGCGTCGCCCCGTCACCTTCATAGCAACCTAGTTTACAGATAGCGGGACGGGAGTCATCGGGATCATACCACATAGGGTTGGCTGTCAACAGCAGACCAACAGCCAACAACGTTGCAAGGGCTCCTGTAGCAAGCAAGCGCCAGGAGCGCTCAAATGTATGCGTGTAAAGATGGTCTTGCAAGATTGTCAAACATGACAGTTGCGTGATGTAGGCGAACCATGTTAAGCCAAGAATAGCGCGCCATTTCGAGGTATCAAGGCCACATTCAAGCTGCGTATACCCACTGATGAGGATCGCGAAGCCGGTGACAGTCTGAAGATCACTCATTACCAGGATACACTTTCTTTGAGCATCAGCGTTGTTAGAAACCAATAGAGCCAAGAAGGGGACTCGAATAGGACATGAAGCAAATTTCAAGAAGAAACACACCTTAATCAGAATATTCGCAATCCGAACACTGGCATGAGGTCTCATTTGATTAGAGCGGAGATGTTTCAAGAGATATCTTGTTCCAGATCGAAGTCCTCCCAAGATGAAATTGTCCACTGGATTGGAGCGAGCTAGGATTGTCTTTTCTCCGGCTTTGTCGAATGGGTCATGCGAAGGGTCGTACACGGTGACATAGTAAATCGGGATAATAAGGATAGAGAGCCCTGCGGTAGCAATGTAGTTGATAATAACCTAGGCTGTTTAATATCTCAATCCAATAATTTTGAGAAGCAACTCACACCAATCCCCGTGATGTCACTATCAGGGGAGGACGGCAGCCCTGGCACTGAGTAGTCGTAGCTGCAGGATCCAGACATGTTGATATCAGACTGTATATCAAACAGAAAGAACCTCCGTCATTTCCAAGCACCTATGAGTCTTGGTAGATCTCCATCAATGGACGGAGGGAGGCCACTGATCCTGCGGGAGGGTTGCGCACCCAGGTGAGGCTGAGAGCTGCATGAAGAAGATCAATACCTTGAATGTTGTCGGATGAAATTCATTATGTAATGTAATCTTATAACCCATTTCGAGATCTTCAAATAGACTGACCCAAATACATAGCTTGTCGATGAGAGAATTACAGAGAATAAAGTGGTGAAACCGATTTCGACGTCTGTATAGAAACAACGGACGTCATCTGGGCAGAAAGAAGCGGGAATCGCCGGCAGAAGACTGCACTTCGTAATGAGTGTAGACCGCCTTAGCTGTTGCCCAGCAAATTAGATGTTGATCTGAACCGCTACAATTCCCGTTATTTACTTCCCTCCAATACACATAGTTTGGACAATCCATCGACAATCCAGTTGACAGTTTCGCTGATCGTGATATTATTCGCTGTCCATTAGTCTGCGCACGGATCGCCGTTCGTGGCCCCCAGACAAGCTACCCCTCGAACTGCATATACCGCGCACTCCCGCATTCAAGGCTTCACCCTGATCCATTCGCCTTATCGGTCAATTCCTTTAGAAATCAATATAATGGCCGACCCCGAGATGGACGAATTTGCGCAGACCCGCGGCGACGACGACCTATTCGACGATGAGATCATCCCGGTCTCTGCACAGGAACAGCAGACGCAAACGGAAGCCATCGCCCCCGAGCCAGAACCAGTACCTGCACCAGTACCTGATCTAAAAGAGGTACCTGAGAAGCCACCAGCTGCTGAGAAGCCAAGTCCACGTGGGGAGACTCCGCAGCGGGGCCGTGGCGGAGAAAGAGGCCGGGGACGACGGAACAGGGGGAGAGGAGGGCGTGGTGGACGGGAGTCTGATTCAAAGAGGTCAGAAAGTTCTCAACGGCGCAAGGCTCCTGCCCCTGCTATTGAGGCCGAATCCCATGGCGATGCGGGCGTCTCCAAGCCTGAAAAGGCCGTCGAGGCGTCCAAGGAGCAGTCTGGAGAGGTTAAGGAAAGTGATGCTGAAGCAAATGGCGCGGAGGCCCAGCGAGTACCGGCTGTTCGCGGCGATCGAAGTGCCACCGGTGGTCTAAGGAAGGTAGGGTTGTCCTGTGGAATTGAGCGAGAGCAGCAAGTTGACTTCTTCCAGCCGAAACTCACCGAAGAGGAACTGTCCAAACGTATTGCGGCCGCTAAGGAGAATGCCGTCAAGAAAGCCGCGGCTCATGCTCGCGCTGAGGCTGATCAAGCTTCATTTGTGGAGCGTGAGCAGGTGGCAGCAAAGAAACGTCGTGAGGAACTTGCGCACCGCCGCGTGATGGATAATGAGCGCGAACAGAACAGGCAACGCAAACTCAAGGCTCAAACTGGGCGAGAATGGGATTCTCAGAAACGTGAGGAGGATTATAACCCTCGTGGTGGTGGGAGCCAGTTCCGCCGAGGAATGCACGGAGGCGTATCTGGCTATGCGCGACGAGACTTAGACGGTGGTCGCTCAGAAGATACCACCGACCACGCTGATAGCCAAAGGGGCCGTGGCCGAGGTGGACGAGGCGGTCGTGGCCGCGGATCTCCGCGCGAACCCCGCGGCGAGCGGCCGTCCAAGGGCCTGTCAGACAGTAAATATGCAACACCAAGCCCTGCCACGCCAGGGCTGGACAAGAGCGACTTTCCCGCTCTGCCTGAAGGAACCAAGAAGCCGGAGGCGAAACCCGAGTCCGAGAAGATCGAGACAACTGTTGCACCTGCAACTGCACCGGCGCCTTCCAAATCACCAGCGACATTGGAAAAACTCGATTCTACGTTTTCACCGATAACTGGAACTTGGGCTGACCAGTTCGAGGATGATGAGTGATGATCTCTTTCACGAACATACTTCCTTTCCCTTTCATGGTTCCATTGCCTTTTGACGACTTTCTTTTGGATTTCTCACGACACGAAAAGACTCACGTTACTCACTTGGAATTGATATCCCCCTCCTATAGCCGACTAGCGGCTCATATAAAAATATTTCTGCATGCTATACACTATGTTTCAAGGCATAAATGCCAGCCAATTGTTTCTCTTCTGTAAAGCTCACCTCTTGCCTCTCCGCTTCGTCTTCAACCTTTTTAAAGAATATTATACTATATCTAGGGCTTGCCAATACCTGTATTGGTCGCTTCATCTTACTTTCTTCTGGGTTTGTCTCGGTCGCCAGGTTCACACGTAATTAATCAGCTCTATTTGTCCGTATTTATATAGCCATGCGATTGTTCTACGGCCATGCGGTTATTTTTCTTGTTATAAATACTCACTACCTACTTCTTCTTCGTCTTCTTCTTCTTCTTCTTCGTCTTCTTCTTCTTCTTCTTCTCTCCTCCGTCCATCATTTAATCTTACATTGCCGAAAATGTTGAGTCTTCCTTGACTATAATGAAGGAAATGGAACGTCTTGAGTGGTGATGATACGAAGGCAACATCCGCAGGTATAGTTACCGTTGACGCTGAATGCCTTAAAATGAAAGACGAAACAACACAAACCCCGATCTTAGGAACGTGTCACTAGATGGTAGGTATAATAGTCTTCCTAGCGTGTCTTTCAAGCTCCCCATCTCAGGCTAGCTAATCTTAACAGAGTATGATACTGCTTTTCAACTGAAACCTAACCTTGAATAGAAATGAAATAATTCCATCCTACGAAGTTGGTTTCAATCCCAGCTTGGGGCTACTTAGTAGTAATATTATCACGCAACCTATAGTGTAAATGACAAAAGAATATCATACAACAATTGAATCATATTATCTTACTGAATCGGTGTAGACTGTTGCTTTTCTTGACCCTGTGATTGGTCCAGTGTCGCGTCAACTGGTAGGAGTATGCAGCCAAGAAATTCTCCGAGGCCGTTAATAATTCCCTATAATTCTCCGGAGTCAGACACAGTTTATGGAATGTTATACTTGAGCAATAAATAGAACATGGTGTTTGCCTTAGGGCTGACAAATAACTAAATAACTACTACAAGTAAAAAGCGGAGGTCCCCGTGTCTCCAAATTGGGGTTACCACTGCTGCAAAGGCTCAAAAACGGTAGAGCTCGGCTACGCGGTGCCGAAGTGACTAATGGAAACCCCGTGGGAAAGCTCCCCCACTGTGGACTTTGGGGTAAAGACTTCTCTTATATGTTTCCATAGCTCACGTTGCCATGACTTCTATACACCATGTCAGAGAAAAGTGAGGTTGACGGGGCTCAACCGCCACTGAACCCTACATTGGGCGACAACTCCCCATCCAACAATGAAGGAACTGAACCAGATCTTCCGGAAAAGAGGTTAAATGGTGGCCTGGATGCCTGGCTAAGTGTTCTTGCGGGATTCTGTGTTTTTGTGAATTCTTGGTGAGCGTGTCTCACACTAGCTGCTATTTTACAGTACTGACAGTTGTCTTAGGGGCCTCTTGACGACCTATGGCTCCTTTCAGGAGTACTACCAGACTGTGCTTCTACCAGATGAGACACCCTCGACCATCTCATGGGTTGGTAGTATTCAAGCCACCTTGATCCCGATGGTTGGTCTTGCCACAGGCCCATTAGTTGATGTCGGATACCTACGACCTCTAATTATATCCGGGAGTTTCCTGACTGTCTTTGGAATGATGATGACCAGTCTCGCCACGTCCTACTACCAAGTATGTCCATATCCAGATACCACATGATAACGATATTCGCTAACCGAAACAGGTCCTCCTAGCCCAAGGTTTCTGCGTCGGAATGGGCGGTGGCATCGCCTACATCCCAGCCTTAGTCGTAATCTCCACGAATTTCACCCTAAAACGACCCATCGCTATTGGCTGCGCATCAATCGGATCAAGCGTCGGTGCCGTGATCTTTCCAGTGATGTTCCGCCAACTCCAGCCCAAAATCGGTTTCCCGTGGACAGTCCGCTGCATCGGCTTTATCAGTCTGTTTCTCGCCATCGTCGCCTGCATCATCCTCTGTCGGCATCCGGGTCAAAAAGGCTCACGCAAGGAGTCTCATTGATTGGAAGGCTTTCCGTGAACCTTCCTTTATGATGTTTTCGCTGTCACTGACCTGTGTCATGCTCGCGTACTACGTTCCCATTTTCTATGTCGCTTCTTATGCGCGCACAGCTGTGCATACCACGACCAGTTTGAGCTTTTATATGGTTGCTATCGTTAACGGCTCTTCGGTTATTGGTCGTGTCGTGCCGTACCTTCTGGTTGCATATATCAAGCCAATCGGGATTCTGTTATTTGCAGTATCGGCCTCGGCCATTGCTATGTTCACTTGGATTGCTGCTACCGGCACTGGTGGTTTTATTGTGTGGTCTTGCTACTGGGGAGCTTTAAGTGGTGTTTTGGTCACTGCACCTACGTCTATTGTGGCACATCCAGTGTTCTGTCCGGACTCTACATTCCTAGGGACACGCTTGGGGATGATGTGGGGAATTTCTTCTTTTGGGGCTTTGGCTGGAACGCCTATTGCGGGTGCTCTGGTGAATCTGGATACTGCGTACTTTTTGCGTGCGCAGGTCTTTGCTGGGTGTATGATGGTTGGGGCGGTTTTGTTGCAGCTTTGGCCTGCTTTCAGGGTTATTCGGTATGATCGGGATCATCCGCGCAAATCTTGATCAATAACTTGGAGTATATAACTTATATCAATACTAGAACAGATTTAAAGAAACTCAGAGAAAAGCGTACGAAGGCGCAATCATGGCTGCATCTACATCACCAGAAGCACAGAGCTGCTTTTGGCAAGTTGAATGGAGTTGCCGCCAAAGTAGCAATACCCGCTTAATTCCGCTCCTTCAAATATCAGTCTAGGTCATATATTTTGATTTTCTTGTTTATATACATTTAATCACGAACTGGAAATCTTGAATGGTCTCGATGCACGTGATTGTGTCCATACAGGCGGCGTTAACTCATCATGACTTCATCTGGGGTTGTGGCAAAAAGGGATGAGGTCAAGGTCCAAAAGGTTAGATATAAAATTAAGAAATGTCGATTTGTTTAGTTCAATCATCATATCAATTGATTGTACAAACATTTTGTCGAAAGAACAACATATTACATCCCTGTTCTTGTCCCGACGTAAATCGTGAGTGTACTTCTACACCAATTTTACTCTTGTCAATGCAAATCACACAATGAAATCTCAAAATATTTCAAGATTAGTTCACTAACAGCTGCTATTAGCAGCTCCTATCATAATCAACATCAAAATGGCCCAAGAAGCAGCTTCCAAGGGCGGCAACAGCAGTCGCAACCAAACAACATCATCCGTCGCTGGAGGCACAAGTGCCGCACCCACACCAGCCAACAATGTAGGTGGCGGCTCTGGCATGGGAGACACGGTCTGGAACTCAGGCGACGACCAGGGGCCAGGCCATGCAGACGTACGTGACGAACCCTTCATCAACACGGTATCATAAAAAATATTGACTTGATAATGCTATTAAATTATAGGCAACCGACGCCAGATCAACGATGGGTAGGTTCCTCGGTCTCAATGACCAGAAATCGCGCGCCCAGAACAAATATCTTCAGCGAGCAGGCTTGGCCGGCGACAGTTCCAGTTCCACGAATAGTGGGGAGCCGACTTGTGCTAGTGAGGATCATTCATTTATGGGTCGTCAGCCTGGTGAGGCGGATACTTTGCCTGGTTGGCATACTATTAGGGATAAGACTGGCTTGTGAGTTTGATCTTGAAGTCATAAATATTGATCGATATCTAACGAGAATTTTACTAGGAACCTTGGCCCGGGCAGGTAACTGGACATGTAGATGGGTTCCGGATCAGGTTAATTGAATGTTTACGATATTTTATGATATTTTTACATGTACTTTATTTGTAAAATTTGCAAGGTATCTCTACATGAAGGTCTTGAATATATCATTTAATTATGTTAAAAAGTAACTCTCTCAGATTGAAGGAAGGATGCACATAAGACGTGACGCGATGTATAAATTCATTTGTCTCATCTATAACTTGGAACCACTGCTAGGATAGCCTGCGTTGACTTCGAGTGCCTTATAGAGAGCTACCTCTAACTCAATCAAAAGGCCAGTAACAGCTGCATCCCCGGCCGGCATAAGTTGGGTAAAAAGAGCAGCTGTGATACCTGTCTGACGGTCGAGCCACTATTATAGGTTAGAATACACTATCCGATAAAGATCGATTGAATGCCGTGAGATCTCGCAAAAGTAAAGAAAAGCATAATATAGCAGGAGGGATCTTACCCAATGCAAGTTAGGCAACCCACTCCAATTAACAGTACCTGCTCGCCGTCGGCCAGGAATGTCCTTCAACGTCATTGTCCCAGCCAAACAATGATCTGCCTGTGTGTGATCATCCAAGCATTTGATTCCAAGAACTCGTCTCATTTGAGAACCCAGAGGCTTTGGCATTGCCATCCGAGACGCCTCATTCAGCTGTGGCTGAAACAGTATATCAATACTAGACTTGGACAATAATGGATAACCAGCTCCTAGAAGACTAGATAAGAGTTTCATGTAGTCAGTGGGTGTACTGAATAGCCCAATTCCGCCCAAGTTGTGTTTGGCCGGTTGGCCAAGAATGATGGGCCCTTGTTTGATGGACTTCTCGCCATGGCCGATACTCAACCGATATCCCATTTCTAATGGTGGAGGTAAAGTGTCGCGCTGCAATTCCGGACGAAATGTAGTTAAGGTTGCTCCGAGCTTGGACCAAATATTCTTCTTCATGTATTCTTCAAGGGTGCTTTTGGTCACGATTTCAACCTCATTTTGTTTAGAATCAAACCCCCAAAAAATGAAACAACTTAGGGTTACTCACTAATCGTCCAGACCAGTCTATTCCACCACCGTAACCCCATGACGTTCCCGGTTGAAAGATTAGCGGATGGTTATATCCTTCCTAGTACAATATTCTTAGTTAGCTATTCGACCACATTAAAGACACACTTGCTACACTGAGAAGGAACAAGGGGTATTTACCAAGCTGCCACAAAATGTGTGGGCTGTTCGACCTCTCGATTTGGACCATTCTTTGAGTAAAGGTGAAGACACATCATAAACGAACCCTGAAGTATGACATAGCAAGTCACTTGCAAAGAATCTGTTAGTATGGATTTTGCTCCTGTCATTTGAGAAGCATCAAATTGCTTGCTCTGTTTTGTAAACCAACTAGTACGTACCGCAGAGTCAGCCTTTCGCGTAGAGGCTGAAGCCTATCATGATGCAAGACTTGCGAGGCATCTTTATATGGATCACAATATTAGATATCTGTAATGAATGAAGCCACTACGTGCAATGGACATTTTCGTACCATTGTCATCTATAAAAACCTCGATATCTCTGAGCTCGGGGATGATTTCACGAACATCATCCTCTAAGGAAACAGTACCCCGTTCAACCAGCTGCATAACAGCCACTGCTGTTGCAAGTTTGGTCATTGATGCAATCCAGCATAGAGAGTCTTGGCTCACAACGGATGCATTTTGCGTGACAATGGTTGCTTTTCCCGAAGCGTGGTTGTAGATAACCTTGCCTGTGAGAATTTATCAGTATTTCAAGGAGATATTAAGGTCATTATATTTTGAAGAAGCAAGACATCCAAGGTCTCTTTGGGGGGGGAAGGAGGAGGGGATAAGAGGGGATTTGGTATACCTGAACGGTCAATAGCAATGAAGACTGCGCCGTGTAAAGACCCCGTCAATGGATCGGTGAATCTTTCAAGAATGCGGTTTAGTTCCTCCATGGTCTTTTGAATCTGTTTCAATTATTGTATGTGGTTACAGGTATATGATCCCAATCTCCCCGCAATGTACGTGTGATTCAAGATGTAATAAGGTCTACTTTAGTTTGACAATGCAACCGAGGTCTGCGATAACCGAGGTTGTCTTTTAGAAGTTATCTGTAAAATGCACCAACTGTCCCAAACTTGATGATATCACTGGCTATACTCCACTGCCATATTGTTACCGGCAAATTACGCGGCATACCAAGTTATTACATAGTGCTAAGGTTGCTTTTTTCCAAGGTTTTGACCTATTCAAATATTATAATGCGTTTGTTTCAATTATGAACTACTCGACCTTGGTATCTTTCTCGCGGAATCGATCACGCAAAGCCACTAATTTGCCTAGTAGCTTGCCCTTCAAACTCTGGGCTCCAAGGGCTTCAGCCTCATCCAAGGAGACCACGCGCCGCACTAGAATGTTGAAAACGGTCCCGAAAGCAAGCGCAATGACAGTACTAGTGAGGATAATCACATTGTACGGCATGCTGAAATCCGGGGTGGGTAGTTGAAGAAGAAGACTTGTAGAGCGGATATAAACCGGCGCATTGTGGGCCTTGTCCAAGATGCGGATAACTGCAGGTGCAACATTGAATCCGCGGTTGGCATCTGGCGGGTACTCGGTGTACCGCAGAATGGCTTTTTCAAAATCGTATGTGAGGGTGACAGTCGATGCGGCCGGAACAGAGAGCGCAAGTTCCAATTGTGTTCCACGCTCACGGTCAATGGCAGGACGGTAGTAGGTCTCCTTGATGATATCGGAGGCTGGGATCTCGCGTGGGAGTCCGTTGCTCTCTGTGATGGTTGCATGCAAGGTATGAATATATGGCCGCAGGAACCATGGGAGGGACTCGAAGTAAATGAAATCGACGGCGCTGGTGTTGGATGGGTTGCCAAAAATGATGCGCATTCCACCACGCTCCTGGCCGTGACCAACGATAGTTCGCTCGGCATGAAGAACAGGCTCGTCCAATGGAACTTTCGTGTTCACTGGTTGCTGTGGAATTGAGAGATCAAAGGATGTCGATGGTGCCAACTTGAAGCAGCGCGTGAAACCATCATCCTTTTTGATTTCTTCGGCTGCCTCAGATATAAAGACTCCCCGTTCGTGAGGAACACGAAGACAGACACTTTGCTCACTAGAGCTATCGGAGTCTGCAAGAGGGCAAACGCCAGTCAGGCTCCGACCAAAGATTTCCGTTAGACTCCAAGCCTTGTCGTTCATCTTTTCCAGCGGGTAACAGGTGTCATCTGCATGGTAAGGTTTGGAGGTGTCACAGACCAACTGGTCATTAGGCACAGGTCGAGGGATTGGGTTGGCTATTACTATGTTAATAATGATGAACATGGTGATCTTAGTAAATGATACGCACATCGAGGTCGCTTTGACCGGTCAATATCCAAGACCATATCCACTGTTTGCTCGATCTGGACCACACATTCTCCCTCCGGAGAACAGACTGGCTGAATATCCACTGACATACTCTGCCATGCTGCATCAAACAACTTATGGCCATCGAATAAGGTGGAAATACCCGCCTTTCCTTTGCATGGAAGCAACTTCAAGAAAGGGGTTAAGTTCTCTGTGCAAACAACCTCGCCGGGGAGAGTTCCATGCAGCAGGTGAAGTTCATCAGCCGCTGAGTGGTCCCCAGTGGGCTCGAAAGAAACCACAGGCCGAGTGGTGCGTGTCGAATCTACAAAGTTCAACGAGGCGCAGAACAAACCGGAGAGGGATTGAGTCAGGGTGATCCATTTGGCAAAAGCCCTAAGAATGTCAGCATTGCAGGTCCCTCAAATCACCGCCGAGAGAGTAGCACGTACTCATCATCGCTTGGCGCATCAATCCACGCCCAAAGCTCCACGCCGGTGCCACCTTCTTTGCTCCCGTTCCATGGCCGTGGCCCCCAGCTTTCGGCATCCCATCGTCCCGTGGTAAACCGCAGGTGTAGTTCTTTGGTGTGAGCGTGCTGCAGGATTTGACCAAGCGCGCGGGGCAAATATCTAAAGTGCTGTTGGTCGAATGATTGTTGCGATGTATTACTCCGGAAGTTGAATGATGCTAGGAGGGAAGATTGCGGTAGAGGTTGTAGGAGCAAGTTCTCATGATAATCTGAAGCAATCGCCGACGAGCTCCATAACGAGATGAGGAGCGCGACAAAAGGCAAGGAGAGGATCGAGAGGACCGTCATGACTTCATGCTTGCCGGAGCTCGGTCTTCATGTATGCCAATTGACAGGACAGGGGGTTGTTGATCGCGAAAGGGTAGGTTGATGACCTATAGTTCCGGACAGTCAGACCCTGTAGATCAAAGCAAAAATAGCAACTCAGCATTAAATGCAAAGCGAAACTCCAGAGCTACGAGAGTTGTCCATCTGGTCTGTTGACTGTGGAGCCTCACCGCCTTCCTTGGCGTCAAAAGCATCAAAAACGAAAGACTTCGCAGTTCGCCTCTTATCAGCCCATTAACAATTTCTCGCCCTCTTTCTTTTTAAAAGCCTGGTGCATACACAATCATCATGGCGGCGGAACAGAGGAAGCTGCTTGAGCAGCTCATGGGAGGTATGTGACTCTTTTTGTGCCCCTCAAAACCAAGCTCCAAACCTCAATGTCTCCGGATCAAGCTGACAGTGACTCCTCTATTAGCGGACCAACTCATTGGAACTGGCGCGCAGGGTTGCAATTCGCAGCTCTCTATCACAGACGCAAAAGTTTGCCGGTCCTACCTGGCTGGCACTTGCCCGCACGACCTGTTCACCAACACAAAGCAAGACCTCGGCCCTTGCCCGAAGGTTCACAGCGAAGGCCTGAAGGCAGAATACGACGCTGCATCTCCGTCAGAGAAGGCGAAATGGGGCTTTGATTTCGATTATATGCGCGACATGCAGAAGTACATTGACGACTGTGACCGCCGAATCGACAGTGCACAGCGCAGACTCGAAAAGACTCCGGATGAGATTCGGCAAACCAATACCTTGGTGTGTTTCGCTTTTACTCGTGCTCCTGAATCTCTTGGATTGTTAGATTCTTTACTGACTTATCACAGCTCAAACAAATTGCCGATCTCTCGAACACCATCAACTCCGGCCTTCTCGAAGTCTCCGTCCTAGGCGAGACAGGCTCCGTCTCAATGGCCCTCAGTGAAATGCACAAAGTTCGCACCGCAAAGTTCCAGAAGGAAACCCTTGAACGCGATCTCAAGAACCTCCAAGATACATCTGGTCCGTCCGGCCACCAAAAGCTTCAAGTCTGCGACGTTTGCGGCGCATACTTGTCTCGTCTCGACAACGACCGCCGTCTGGCAGATCACTTCTTTGGAAAGATGCACATGGGATACTCCGATATGCGCAAGAACTGCAAGAAGCTCAGCATCGAGCTCAAGGGACGCGCCCCGCCTGTACGCCACCACGAAGAAGACGATAATCCTTATACCTCTGGTGGTCGCCCCAACGCCGGCCGTGGTCCTCGCTATGGAGGGGGCGGCGGTGGTGGGTTCAGGCGACGCGGTGGTGGTGGCCATGGAAGATATTGATCTATGTCCCTGATTTATCCTCCAGGCTTTGGGCTCGGTCCTTTTGCATAGCGCAGGCGTTTTATTTGATTTCATGGACGATGTTCGGATGGCGATTAGGAGGGTCACAAGACGATGTGCTCAATATCCAGATTTTTTTTCCTTTTTGTACTTGGCCATGGACCTATGTTACCAGCCCTAAATCAAAGAACCTTGTATTACAGCGGAGAAGATCTCCTTTCCTCTCCAGTTCTACGGTCAGATTATGTGGAAGCTACATGCCCAATCCGAACACATCAATTACATACTTGGGTGATTAAGATAGATGTAGTTAAACATGAATTCCTTTTAGCTGAAACCTGAGGGAAATGATAATGTAGGGCACAGCCTAAAAAACTAAACAACATCAAAGACTACGGTATACCCGGATTCATTTTAGATAGAACCAGAAGACATGAAAGTCGAAAAAACATTCGGTGGTGGGTATTCCACGTCCATAAAGACCCCTTTTCCCAGACTTGAGCCCCGAACACCAGACTGCGATTGTGCAGTCTTGCAAACGAATGAAGAAAACTCGAACATGAAGTAAACTGTACAGGACAAATGTGTGACTATCGTAAGCATAACTCTATTGAGGACCCTACTGGGGCACTTGGCCGCCATTCGCTTGGGTCTCGAAAAGAGCTTGCATGAGGGCGTCGTAGGATGCTGCGGCCGCGGGTTGGCGAGCCAGGATGTCGCGAACAACGTTGAGCTGCGCAATTTCCACGTTTGGTGCGGTCTTCAACAATTGTTGAATGGCAGGGGCATCAGCTTGGGGGCCTAGCACTTGTACCGCGGCGGGCAGGCCGGTCAGCGAGGCGGGCTGTTGAGTCGGGATCTGTCCTGCTTGCGTGGGGTTTTGCTGGCTGAAAGTTGCGTTGTTCGAGTTATATCCAGTGAAATGGGGAGGGGTTTGTGCGATTCCAGCGCTGAATTGCGGCTGCTGGGGAGTTCCCGCTGCGGCAGTGAGAGGGCTCGCGGACACAGGTGGCTCCTGACTGGCTTGGTGGGAGGAAGGCTGCACGGAAGGGGGGTTTGATTCCCCAGTCTTGACGACAAATATGGTGAGAAGCATGCGCTCAGTGATGGGCGCCTCCAGGGAGATATTTTCGAGAAGTTCGATGAACTCCGGCATCTTGGTGGTGCCAACTTCCATGGGGACAATGTAGGTATCTTTGACGGCAGACAACGGATGCTTTCCAATCACACCGTAGCGTTGGCGACTGTGGAAGTAGTCAAATATCTTGTCGAAACCAGCGCGGTCCTCAGGTTGGCTAGGGCTGGTGACTGCAATCACCGAGACGTCGGTTGACTTGCTAAATTGCAGACCGCAGAGGTAGTCTGTGGCGCGTTTGATGTCGATACGTCCGTCAACAAACAATGTGGGTGGCGAAAGTTGACTCCATGGGATGCGGCCACTCAAGTCGGCGCCTCCCACATGCTTTGCGGATGACGAGAACTCTCCGATAGGGAACATTGTGACCTTTCCACGCCACACGGTGCCGTCGTCATCGAAGTCCTTTGGTGAATAAGGAGGAGAATCGGGCTCGTCGTCTCGCAAAAGTTGGTCGATCTCGGCGTCTGCTTGAACTCTGCCCCGGGGCACTGACTCGTGAATATTCGCGGCAACCTCGGGGAAGACATGGTCGTGGTGAGCACCTTCGGGTGAGACGCCTCGATGAGGACCATCCGTCTTGGGTCGCTGTCCCTTTGGACTCGACGGGCTGGTGGCAGCTGGGCTGCCATTCCGATCACCGGTGACACGACGAGGTCCAGCGGAGAATACAGAGTCGTTAGCGGCGTGGTTCTCGTCTTCGATCAACTCTTCTCCCTTGTGTGTGCGTCGGATCCGGGGGCCTTGCTCTTGGACAATGATGTGCTGACGTTCTGCTTCCCGCTTGATCTCGGCGTCTTTCTGCTGCAACTCTTCGCTGGCCATTTCCCCCGATGTCATTTGAGACAACACCTTGGGGGAGAGACTACCTACGAGCAAACGATCTCGTAGAGAAGCATTCTTCTTTACGTTGAACATGATCGACCGCAATTGCGACTTATATGGTTCACTCGGCTCGCCCGAACGTCCGCAGATATTCTCGTACATGGCATCCTCAATGGATAAACCGAGTGACCGTGCAACATCCTCTGCCGATTGTCCAGCACTCAAAGTAAAGGTTTTGGCCTTTTGGGCCGCAGTAATCTGCTCTACAAATAGCTTGATGAGGGCTGCAGCCACACTCTTGCGAGCAGGCATGAGGTCCTGCAGATTTCCAACAACGGGTGCCTCAGGAGTAGGGTCTGGTTTGACTTGGGGTTTAGTCGACGCTGGAACACCTGCTGTGGTGGACTGGGGTGATACCCTTTGCTGCTTCACCTGTGGACCCTGGAATAAAGGGTTAGCATGTCCAGCGAGAAACTTGTATAGGATGCAAGAACTTACACTCTCTGCCTCGGCACTCTCCTCAAGCTTGCGCTTGTGTGTACTCGACCGCCGAGAATCGGCGTGGCCATTCTTCTCTGGCTCGACTGACGCAGACACGGCGGGTGCAGGAGATTCATGGGGACCAGGCGTAGTAGAGGTTGCGGTACGGACTGGTGTGCCTGCATCTGTCCTGCTCTCACTCAATCTTCCTTTGCGGGCTGCTCCCTTCTTGCCCTTCTTTCGCTTGGACTTCTTCTCCTCAGCTTCCCGGCGACGTTTCTCAGCGACCTGTTCCCAAGGCTTCTCGCCAGCAGCAATCTTGGCGAGCAAGCTCTTGTGGTTCTCCGGCCGACATTGTTCACAGTAGTACTGATCTGGTTCTTGCCCCTTCCCGAATGTCAAACCCATGCAGTCGTTGTGTTGCCATGCCGAGCACTGATCGCAGCAGATCATGTCACGCTCGACATCTTCCTCCTCTTCATATTCCCCACAGATGCATCGGATTATCTCCTCCTCTTCTCCTTCTCCCTCGCTGGGACCAGGGGTAGGCTCGGCAGACAATTTCGCGCTCCTCTCCTTGGGGCTCTTGCTTTTCCCTTTCTTGCCGGGGGCATCGGGAGGTAACTCGAGGTTCTTGTGCTGGCCCTTGGTGGCGCGACCGGAGCGTCGTGGTTCGTCTGATCTTGCTATTAGCGTCTGCTCAAATAAGTGGTTTGCGACACAGCTTGGGGTGACGTTACCACCCGAAGGTGGTTCGACTGCATTGTCCACAGTGGAGTACGAAAGCTTACCAGCCATGATGATAAATGGTGAATTAAGCGCGTACTACAGCGCTTGCAGGATAAATGTCTCTTCAGTTGTTCACAATCTGGGTGCAGGTTTGCTACCCAGGGCTGACCACGGTCTCTACAGGCTCAAGGCGCTAAAGTAATACAACAAGAAGACGATGAATAGTGTGCCCAAAGTATTACTTGATCAAGAAATGTGATCCAGAACAGGCGCAATATTTTGTGGAACGGACGCGCGGGGGCGAAGAACGCGCCGAAGTGGGTGTCGTGCTGGACTGTTCAATCCCTTGCTGCGCGTCAAATCGTCACTTGGCGCTGGGTGGGGTCGCGTGAAGGTGTTCAAACCTCAATCGCGCACTCTGCAGTGAAAACTGTGAAGTGAGTTGTAGTCGAAACTAGCGTGGTGTTGACTTTGTAAACTCTGATGGCAAGCGCAGTGATGCAAAGAGAAGATGGAGGAAGGAGAGAATGAAGCCGTTAGGTGAGGAGAGATCAAGTGGCTTTGCCTCCCGAGATTAGTCATCATCATGTGATATCACCAGCCACAGGTTCGCGGCTTCGAATCTTGAAGCTTCTCCAGATTCCCCACTTGATCATAGGCTCTTTTATTATTCAAGCCGAGGCTATTTCGGATTTTAACACTTCCATCAACTCCTTAGCTACCCTTACAACTCCCCTTTTATCAACTGTTGCTGCACATCCCAGATAATATGACCGACGTCCGATCCCTTCTTCGGAGTGAGCTAGCTTCGCGCAAGGGCACATCCCAACCAAATACGACAGGGAATCGGGTCACCAAGAAGCGCAAAGTTGACAGTGGAGATGCTGTGATGCGAAAGAAGCTCCGCGCGGCCGATCTTGATGCTATCCAGTCGACCTCTAACGCACCAAGCACAGAGCAAACCACCGAAGATGAAGGTGCAGAGCAAGTCGAAGATGTCGCGGGCCCAGAGCCCCCAGTTGACGGGCCTGACGAGATTGTCGAGCCAACACAAGTTGCACAAGAAACGACAACTACGGCGCCATCACAACCCCAGCCTATGGCTGTCGACGAAGATGAATGGGCGGCATTTGAACGAGAGGTCGCCGCACCATCTCGTGTACCACAGGCACCGGCCGCTCTCTTCGCGGAGGCTACGATATCAGCTGCGCCAATCACCGCCGAAGAACTTGCTGCGCAGCAAGCACGAGAGAAGGCTGCTGCCACCAAAAGCCGAGATGCGGAGCTGGAAGGCGAGCGCGAGGATGCCGCGCGGTTTATGGAAGAGGAGTTCGATGAGATGGATCAGCTTGAGGAGCGGGTGCGGAAACTCAAGCAAAAGCGCGAGGAGCTGCGCAAAAAACGCGCCGAAGATCAGGCACGGGATGAAGCGATGGGGTCTGCATCGGCGGAGCAGGACTCTGCCGAAAGCGAGAACGACGATGACGACGATGACGATGAGGATTGGGATGACTGGCGATTGAAATGATTGCCTTTATAGTGAAATTGAAATTACGATTGGTCTACGCGAAGGGGAGATTGTTCCCCCTCGTCTACAATGATACCCTCAAGAAGTTGAATGGCATTAGCGTCGTGCAAAATTGCCGTTGACTTGTATGATAGATTTTGCCTGTGCTGATTTCCAAAAGTTATGTGTCTAGTAGCATCTATTGACTCGGCTTTTGTTCCTCACTTTCCACCTGGTCAATGTCCATGTAGCTTCGTAGTCCGTCCTTGTTGACCTTCATTGCCTCTTCGATCTCGGCCTCGCCTTCGCGCAGAAGATGCTTGCCACGGATGAGATCTCCACGCTGTCTCCGTTTCTCTTCCTCCACTCGCTTCTCTCGATTGGCCAAGGCCTTTTCACGCTTCTCCCGCTCGTTTCGTTTCCGGTCAAGTTCTGCTTGTTCCTCTGCCGTCATTTGCACCTCTGGCGCTGGAGGCAGGGTAGATATGTAGGCCTCGATTAATGGATTGCGCACCTTCGGTGCGAGTCCAATATAGCGAATATCGGTGATAACAACAGTTGGTAGAGCATCCACATTCGAAGACCGATTCAACGCGTGCAAGGGAACCGATTTGAGCAAGGCTGACAGATCAGATTTCCGTGTGCTTTCCGGTTGTTTCAGACGCGCAATGTAGTCCCTATAGAACTTCTCGCGGTCTTTATCCGAAAGCTGAGAGTCCTTCATCTCCGGCTCTTTCCTATACTTGCGCTTGAACTCGGGCCAGTAAAGCTTGGGGGTCGCATGTTCTTGCAGCAATGCCAGGTATTTAATGCGCGGGTCTGACTTTTCCTGCTTCGCCTTTTGGTCCCTGACGTACTGGATACGATCCCTGGTCCAATTGGAGAATATTTCTCGTCGTGCCTTCATATTTGAGGGTGCTGTGTACCGGGGATCCTCAATGATAAGTCCTTCTTCAATGACATTTTCCCATGTCGTGAACGGGTTGATTTGGAAGTCATCGAGCAAGTCACGGAAGAGGGCTTCGGCATCGGCCTCAGTGAGCGGTAGGCCTTCTGCGCCCTCTTCCCATTCTTCTTCCCCTGCCTCACCGTATTCGCCGGGATCAAGCCCATACTCTTCACCCATGGCGGCGAGTTGATATTCCATATCTTCCTCGGTAAACTCTAAAGGCTGGTCCTGGGCGCCCTCGCTTTCAGTTCGTGGGCGCTTGGATGGCTGGCCATCTTCTCCTTCGCTGTCTGTGACCTCGACCTCTTCGTATTCATCATCGTCATCTGCGCCTTGGGCTTCTCCTGTGGCTTCTTGGGGTTCTGCGTGGTCGTCTTGTTTTGAAGGTAGTGCTTTGGCTGGTTCCCCGGGCTCCTCGCCACGTTCTTCCTTTTCCTTCTTCTCACGCTCGAGGCGATCGAATTCAACCACGCCTTTTAAGACCTCCTGGGGAAATTTCCAAAAGCTCTCATTCGTATCAGGGTTGTATACAAATCGCCGCCCAAGCTTGGTCTTAACTAGTAACCACGGCGCGCAGTCGGGTATGGCGTGTTTCTTCTTTGGTCGATCTTCGGGTTCTCTCCGGCGATGGTCATGATAGCCTCTGCCGCCGCGGAACCCTCCCCGGCCACGGAAGTCTTGCCGATGGTCAAACTGCGCTGGCCCCGGGCCAAACCCTGCAGGTCCATAGGGTGTTGAAGAGAATGCAGGTAGTGTCTCGGGGTCATAGGTTGGTTGTGGAAAATCGGGCGCAGCCGGTGTAGGCTCGGGGGCAGCTTGAGGCCTGGTATATGTCGATTGCTTGGTAGAGGAATTATAGTAGTACAAATGGCCTAGTCTGGCTGTTAGGCATGTTCAAAGTTTTCAAGATGCCTCCAGCGCAAGACTCACCTGTGGGAGCTCGATGCTCTGTCCACCCTGGGGGCAAAGGTGGAGGAGCGGTGTATGTTGACTTAAGCATGGCGATTCAAATGGATTAATGGAAAAAGAGCCACAGCGCAAATTCCCTCAGTCGTTGCAGGTCAAAGTGGTGAAATCGTCGCAACGAAGCTTTGGTGTGGTGAAGTGGTCCGAGCTTGGATGACAGAGGACGCGCCAGGGCGAGTTGCCTGGAGCTTCTACGGTCTTCACCACCGACCTCCATCATCTCGATCGTCCACAACCCTTAGTCTCGGCCCTTTCCAGTTTTTGTTGCTTTCTATTCCCCATTCACGATGTCTCGGAGATATGATTCCCGGGTTTGTTCACACCGTCATTCCATTTGTGCAGCTCCGGCTAACCTATGACGCTGCTGGAAAGACCACCATCTTTTCCCCAGAGGGTCGACTTTACCAAGTCGAATATGCGCTTGAGGCTATCTCTCACGCCGGTACAGCCCTTGGTATCTTAGCCAAGGATGGAATTGTCCTCGCTGCCGAGAGGAAGGTGACCAGCAAGCTGCTGGAGCAGGATACCTCCGCCGAGAAGCTCTACACAATCAACGAGTACAGCGCCTTCACTTCTGGTCCATCTTGGGCCTATGATTGCTTGAATATGAATGGAAGCTAACCGTTTCCAGTAACATGATTTGCGCCGTTGCCGGTATGAACGCAGATGCCAACATCCTGATCAACTACGCTCGTCAGAACGCCCAACGCTATCTCCTTACGTACAACGAAGATATTCCCTGTGAACAGCTTGTCCGCCGACTGTGCGATCTGAAGCAAGGATATACCCAACATGGTGGTCTCCGTCCGTTCGGTGTCTCGTTCATCTACGCTGGGTACGACCACCTTCGCCAGTTCCAGCTGTACCAGAGCAACCCCAGTGGAAACTACGGGGGCTGGAAGGCCACGAGTGTTGGTGCAAACAATGCAAGCGCACAGAGTCTCCTTAAGCAAGATTACAAGGAGGATTGCGATCTGAAGGAGGCCTGTGCTATGGCTGTCAAGGTGCTGAGCAAGACTATGGACTCGACGAAGCTGAGCAGTGAGAAGAGTGAGTTAATACAATATCTTTCTTGTGTACCATTTACCGCCTGACTTCATTCTAACCTGTTTACCAGTCGAGTTCGCAACGGTGGGCAAGACCAAGGATGGGAAGATCTACCACCACCTATGGACTGCGGACGAGATCGATGCTCTTCTGCGGGAACAAGGGTTGGCCAAGGTCGATGATGAGCCCGAGGCTGGCGACATAAAATAGATTAAACCCTCATGCTCTTTTCCGTTTCAGATACTCGAATCCAATACTTCTGACTATAATCATCAAGTTGCAATTTTGAATGGTCTTGTCCAAACGATACCTCAATCTGGTCTTGCTTATGCTGCATCTGGTGTTGTTCGCTCGTGACGTGGCATGCACAACGGCCCAGTCTCCAGGGCTGTCTGTTCAATTCTGTCTCCCAATTTGACGATGTTTGCTCCGAGAACATTCAATCCGACAGTACACGTAGTCTGAATAGACCTAAATGCGCCTGAAGGTCTGCAGGCTCCCTAGTCTTCACAAATAAATCCTCCGAGCACAACTAGTACCATATGTCTCCCACATCCCCATTTTTCGTCAGCACTATTTTCGCAGTAAACAAAAGGAAACGATATTACTATCATGTTATCTTCAAAGACTCCGATCAACTCATCTATTGAAGCTCACAAGTTCTTATGAAGGAAGTGGAACCCTGCGAACGACTATATATTCCCGCTTGCAACTAACAACCTCGCCCAGTTTTTCCGGCAAGACAACCATTGCCAACTTCTTCCGACATCTCCAAATCTTTCAGAGTTTACACTTGCGCAGCTTTTGTGGCAGGTATGATTCCCCAAGATAATTATATAAGCACACCGCATGCTATCACGTGCGGGGATGAGATGAGGGGCATTCCGTTTCACGCTGTATATGTGTCCCTCTTACACAATTGCATCATTCTGGCTCCTGTCGGCTTTGAATGGTCCTCATTTGTTTTAACAAAAGTCAATGGCTTTCCCGTCTGGCTGCAGCAGGTGCTACTCTTCACCCTGTGAGACTTGACCCGTCTCGATATGTCTCAGCGAACCGCTCACCCAGGGAAGAGACGGCGCTTATGGCATGACTAGTCGCTATTGACATTTCTTGGGAGCTTGACAGCCTATGAACAGAAAGCAATATGGAAACCGAACCAATTATATTTTTCGTCAATCTCTTCGTGAGCGATGTGGTTCTCACATCACCTTGCAGAAACTCGATTGGGACTTGATGTCCCGGACAAAATGATGAAACATGAAACACGCTGCAACTCCACCCAAGGAATTGGTTACAGGCAAAGGCAAACGACATGAAAATTGGAGATAAAAGTTCCGAATCAAATGAATACAGGCCGCTATTCGCCTGTCCAAAAGAAAGAGAAAAATAAAAAGAATGAAAGGGACACCACTGGCTATGCGCACCTAAGCCAATCCTATCTGAGCAGAGTGCTCCTTCGGTCATCCCGTTCCCGTTGCAGGGTGCGGATCTCTTTCTCTAGGTCCATGATCATTTTGTGAGACCGATCCATCGAGGCTACCAGGGTAGCACCCTCTCGTTTCCACCGGTCCAAACGTTCGACCTCGGCGCTTCGTCGGCGATATTTGGTCTCGATTTTCTCGCAGAGCCGGCAGTTGCTCTTCTCATTTTCGGTCATGTTGACAAGTCTCATACCGCACGTTTCGCCAGTGCGGTACTCATAGTTGCATCGGTGAGCAAAGCTGGTCCAGCTCCAGTCTCCGCAGGCAAATCTCTTTTGATTGTAGAAGCACATGCCTATCAGATCTGTTAGTGTTGCTCAATATGCAGGTGCCGCACAACTCACTTGCTCACGATTCCCCGTCTTTGTTTCAGCTTGAATATCGGTTCGCTATTGGTTGCACCTGACTTTGTGGCACACTTGACCAATTTGATAGGTTGACCTTTTCCTGGTATCCTGAAGGGTCTAGGAAACCTCGAAGAAGTTGAAACAAAAACTGAATCGAAGCTTTCTTATGAGGAATATCTATTGGTCTGGCTTGCAGAATTCAGACTTGGTTTATGAAACCGAAGAGATGATTGAGAATTTGAGGGTATCCTGGGGGACCTGACTGGCCTATTTATGTTTCGTACGAGAGTCTCTTATGCCACAGTCCCCATCTCCAATGTTTGTGTCGTCGCACTATTGATCGACGGTTACCAGTGCCCGATGGCTTATCATCCGTGGGTTCCAGTCCACGGAAATCCAAACAACCTACCTGACTGTGGATCCGGTTGGATGTGAGCAGTTCTCCGCGTTGTGGAGACGGTATGATGACCGTAGTATATCGAATGGAGCCACCATGGACAGCCGGTTGCTTCAAGGATGCATGCAACCTTTAGCCGTGGCGATTTTCTCTCACCGCGGATGGTCAATGGGTGAAAAATCCCTCAACGCATGGCTGTCAATCCTCCAGTTTCCAGATTCGACTACTGCAACCATGCTGTCGCCAGCTACGTCTCCCCGCTTTCATGTGCAGGCTGTTCGCATGGACACACACTCCTGTGATGCTGTTGCGTTTTACATTGCTGCTCTTGCATGGCCGATTTGGTCTCGGCACTTGCCAGATGTCGTACTGATGCAATGATCAGGCTTTCGCTTCCAGAGATGACCATGTCCTCATGCAAGAGAAACGCTACTGCCTTCCCGAATGTGATGGGTCTCTGCACACCCCCTGTGATTCCACCACTATGGCATGTTCTATTTTGAAGCATTTTTTCAACGGCTGAAATTATTGATTGGCTCAACATGCCAATTATCATGAGCTTTGACACGGGATTCTGACCGAACGCCATGTTATACCCACAGGAGTGTCTATCCGATATTACCGTCTGTGTGATTGCATATGCATGCACATCCCGACTTATGGCCTGCCATTGCTCCTCATGGCTCTGACGCTTCCTGCATTTGGGCCAATATGGACATCGGCCTTGGGTCTCAGCATGTGGTTGCAACCATCATTCCCCAGCCGCCTTGCGTTATTCCTGCCGAGCCTTACTCCCAGGGATATCAGAATCAAACTCGGTTCCGTTCCACGCCTGCCGCACTTTCCCGCTCAGTGACTATCAGCCAATAGTTCCGACCTGAGTGGCAATGACTGCCTCGTTGAGGCTCTATCATTGGCACCCTGGTTCGGGACACGGGCCATTGAATTGAATTTTTTTGTGCTCATCCCGAAAACCAGGGATGCAGGCCAAATAGATCCATTTTCGTTCAGCTGATCTCTCACGCCTGCAAAGAGGGATCCGGCATTTGCCCCCGCTCATGTGTGTGTTCATCATCATCCACTTGCTTCTTTGAGTGTAAATGATAGGACCGGATTGCTGTACGGCGCTCGCCGCAGACACGAACCGTGACACCTTCCACATATTGCTGAACCATATGCAGCTGCACCAAAGCTCGGAGACTCTGACGTGGCACGTTGGTTCTGGTTCAATTTGCAGATTCTTGGTAGGGAGGGCTGGCTGCTAGACTGTGGGTCGCCGTTTGGGGATTCGATGAAAACCTCCACCCGGTGGCTCCATATTGCTATTCTCATCATTGACTATGACGGAAGATGACCGGTTTTCGGGATATGATGGAAGATCCTGCAGATTTCTCTGCGTTGCCGCCTTTCCGCATTACCGCAATCTCCCCAGGGAGGGGGTCTTCCTTTTGGGGAATTTCCATCAACACGGCACGCGATCGTCGGTGACTGCTAGCGAGATTACGCCCAAACACTTGTACCAAGGGGTACCCTAGAAAGATGATCCATGACAGGCATGTTGAGTTGGCAACTGACATCCCTGAATGATGGCGAACAGCCGCAAAAGGCCTGTCATACTCGGTGGATCAATCCTTTGCTGCGGCGACTTGGGTGCATCCAGCCCAGAAAAATTCTCGAATCAACTTCTGAAGCCCCCCTGCCTTTTTGCCTCTCGTTCCGTCTTACCACCGAAAGTTCCTCATACATCGTTAGTGTACCAGTCTTTCGTTCTGGCAAGGGTCTGGCCGAGTGGACAAAAGCATGGTTTTTTTGATTTCTGCCCAACAAGCGAAGTTGCCGGGTGAATTAGCAGAGCAATTTTGACCGGGTTAGGCCGTTGCATGCCAAATTTACGTACCTTGAACCTTGAGCCTCCGTGCTACAACGTTGGAATTGAATTCCAGGGCCCGCATACAGGCTCCCACTGCGCCGGGCTCCTGTGATCCCGTGATCTTAAAGTGAACGGAGGCTCCCGCATCCTCCACACGCCCTGCTTTTGACGGGCGACAAATAGATACTGGTAACCCTACCTTTGGAGCTTGAGAGGGAAAATGCCACCGCCTGCATTTTCCGTCAGCGCACGGGGATTGGTCTGGCCATGCGCTTATCCTGACTCGCAGCCGGGCACATTGTCCAATGACAGGTGCTGTCTGGGATGCCGGTCATATGCAACTAACGAGACATTTCCCCACCCATCCTGCACTAGGGGCACGTTGTGCATCTCACAGCACTTGCGTTGAGCGAGGCCGTGGCCTTCTGCTTATTGGTAGATCGTGACTGTCTCGACGCGGGCCCTCGCATTCGCATAGTGCCAGGTGCAGTTCGTTCCACCGTGTCTGGGTTTGATGATCTTCTACTCCACCTGTGGCATATGTATTGTACACAGTAGCACGATCTAAGGGCGTTCCGATTACTGTTTTATTGTTTTTCCATTTTATTTTCTCGTATCCCGAGAATCACGCACTGATACAGACAGACCTTGCCACCAGCCACGCTCTCACTCCGCAACAGTTGGGCGAGTATACAGTCCCCATAGACCGCTGTACTGTCTTTGCCAGAGTATGGCTAAAAGCAAATTGAACTCTAATCTACCCAATGGCCTGTCATCGCTGCCCAAGACCACCGAGCGAAGAGCGAGTCCACGTTCGAAAGCGCTGTTGAACACCATTTGACGTAACGATATATTACTGAGCCGGATCTAGCCGAGATTGAATATTTAAATACCCCCTCAAACGGACATGGTAAAACAATTTTCTCTCACCAGACTACTTCGCTAGTTCGGCTGTGCTTTTGTTCCTCTTTTCATCTCTTCTTTCATCCTTTTTTGCTCATTCTGTGAGACAAGATAGACCGAGCAGCAAAATCACCCAAGGTCTGAGAAATGAGGCACGTCTTTTGATGTCCTTCAATGTACCATAAGTGAGTTGACTTAGGGCAAGCTTATTACCTGATTAGGCTAGCACCACAATTCATTGATGACGTCAACATGATCACAGGGTCCAAAGAACAGGGAAGAACAAGAATAATGCCAGCTTTAAATGTTCAACTTGCACTGGGCTTTCCTTGGTAGATTATCTCTCGAATCAATTGTTGCCCATTCCATCCATCCTACCTCAGTATAGAGCCCACCGTCTATAATACCTCAACCACTTTAAACAGCAGCTCAACCCCTCACCTATTTGCATCTAAACCATCCAAAATGTGGAAATCCATCATTTCAATCAGTCAACAAGCATCCCGAGCAACCCGCTCCCAATTATCAACAACCGCCCCAGCCCTCGTCACACCAACAGCAACAAAAGCCCCCTTCAGCACGACTCCTGGCCCCCAAAAGTCAAAATACCAAGGCCTTCAAGATCGCGAATCACTGAGCCCGGAGCGTTCAGAAACCACCAAGTCAGGCACAGATGCCGAAGTCGCCGAGCACCCATCCGCATTCGATCCGTCCAACACAGCACCGGAGAGCGAACTTGCAGCTACAGCTGAGGAGAGCAAGAAGGAAGGCCAGCCGGACAGCCCTCTAGACGTGAGTGCGGCCAATAAGGATGTCAGTGCTTGGAGACACCCAACTGAAGGTGGCCCAGCGCGCAACCGGGACCGCGAGACTTCTAGTGCTCGGGGGGCGCCCAAAAAGAACAGGAGCGTTCATGTTAAGGAGGATGGGACTCATGTTTCTTATAAGGACTGAGTTTTTGTATTATAGTTAATGTGATACACGAAATCAAGCCTTGATTTGGACTATAACTTCTTGTGATCTACCCTCCACTGGAGAATGATAGACTTTGGATGCGGCGGGATATAACGGGCAAATGTTTCCGTACAATAAGATTTCAAAACGTGGAAACGTTTACATCACACTTGCAAGTGTGGCCGAGTTGGTTAAGGCGCCAGATTCAAGCATCCACACTTGATATCCGTCAACGGAAATCCTGGTAACGAAAGTTGCATGGGTTCGAATCCCATCGCTTGCAATTCTTTTTTATTTTGTTTTCCCTTCCAACTAATTATCACTGATCCATCTATCCTATCCATGCATGCATCGATGGATGCTCGAATTTTAATGTCCGCTAATGTTGTCTTTGTTACGGAAAATGTGTTACGGAAAATGAATCAATCCACATAAAACCCCCAACTAAGAAGATTACTTAGCTGGGCTAAAATTATAGATATTTTTACACCTTTACGCTTTTGCACAATGATATCCGACATTTGGCTTACTATACTTTCATCTACGTCCTTCTTGCCTACTGCAAAGTTCGTTGTCAGATCACTTTATTTTGGAATACTTACGATAAAATCTGCCATGCGATAGATTGACAGCGTAGAGGACAACAAATAGAAGAAAACAAGACACAAGATTCGAAACTATTGCATTTACTTTCAGTCCCCTATAAATAACTATATACACATCCCATGACGGCAGTCTCAGTCGCTAGCAAGCAACTGTACAGTCACCTCACCACGAATCCTTCTCCATTGATTCGTAGAGTATATCAACTCGTCACATCCCTCCACAGTCCATGCCCACTTCCGCAAGAAACCGGGCGTAACTTCCCAGCTTTCCTCTATCATAGGGTCTCCCCATAAAATCAGCCCGCTACGAGAGGCCGTAACTTCATCATCGTAATCATCTCCAACACTTGAATCTTGCTATTAATCATCTCACTGTTCAGCGATGGCTGCAACCAATGCTCCAAAGAGAGAAGAAGCGGATCGAGTATGTTGCCAATGAGATCTCTGACAAGCTCCAAATGATCGAAACAATACTCCCAGCGCATCAGATTCTCTCGCATTCTGGGAAAAGGAAGCGTATGAATCCATGTGGAGTGAACAATATTCATTTGGGGTTCAGTCAGTTGAAGAGAGGGTGGAAGATTGACTGTTTCTTCAGCTTTGGGGAGCACAAGTGAATACTCGGCAAAGACATCTTCAAAGTCTTTGGCTTGGTTTGAATCCGGAAGTATAGCTATTACTGTGCGGCCGAGGATATGCTTATTGTCGCAGAGTCCGCGGAATACATTCCACTGTATGAGGTGGAGTAAGTGGTCTGCTGGCAGAGAAGGCAAGGAAGATCTTGGCTTGGAGGATGGGCTGGATGTCTCCAAGATGGTTTTAGTATTTGATAACGACTCCGAGCCTGACTCAAAGTCGGAGATGAGTTGACCCGACGGATGGAAGATCTGGGAGGAGGGTGAACTTGGATTACTGAATTGCCTATTTCATCCTGGTTTGACTGAAGGTGGCTGCGCCGTGTCGAGTCGCCACAGGTGTATGCGATATGGACCTTCCCGGTGTCTGGAATGGCCTGGCCTTTTGTCTTGGAGACGCTGTCCTGATACGTATGTTAGAGATCTACTTGACTGAATAAATCACTCTACAGATACTCACTATGCGCATTTTGGTTTATGCGATTCTGTGTCCTTTTTCGCTGCTTCCTCTCTGATGGAGGATCTTCTTCCTCTGTTTGAGCATATTTGGATATAAAAAATGCCATGATCTTCTACTTTCACTTGGAAGAAGATGATGAATAGAGGAAAAGGGGAGATGAGACCGAGGAATCGGACACCGGGTTATACAAAGCAACAGCCTAATCCCAACCAGGCAGATCTGTCAGTCAGTGGACCCAAGACTTAGCATGGTATTGGTGGGTGATTGAGGCGACTTCAGGAGGCAAAATGGCGCTTTACTGAAATTGGAAAAACCCGTCAGCAAAGCCAAAACTTGGAAGTATACACTTGCGAGTAAACCAACGCACGGAAAATGGGATATAAACGAGCATAGAAACCCCTCCTAATAATTCACAGCAATCTCGGATATATCTATTCTTGATATTCCATCCACTATCATTCTACTTTCACGCAAACAATGTCGCAATATATCGCAGCCCACGCCGACCCTCATGGCCCGGGAGATGCCCGCCCAACCGCTCTCCAAATCACCGAAGATGAAGATATGAAAGACAAGCTCGCAGGAAAAGTAGCCGTCATCACCGGCGTCTCATCCGGCATTGGTATTGAAACAGTCCGCGCTCTCGTAATCACCGGAGCAACTCTTTACCTGACAGCAAGAAATCTAGCCAAAGCGCAAACCGCCTTGGCTGAATTCTCGATCCGACCCGGATGAAGCTTGTTGAAATGGATCAGGGCTCCCTCGAAGGTGTTCGCAAAGCGGCAAAGAACATCCTTTCTAAGACGGATAAAGTGAACATCCTGATCAACAATGCCGGCATCATGGCCGTTCCCAATCTCCAGTACACGAGCGATGGCTTTGAACTGCAGTTCGGAACAAACCACCTATCCCACTTCTTGTTCTTTCAAATGCTCAAGCCCTGCACTGTTGGCTGCTACCTCGCCGGAGTTCCAGTCTCGGGTTGTAAATGTGGCATCTGCGGGACACCAGCTGTGTGGGATCAATTCATCTGACAACTACCACTTCCAAAAGGGCGGATATGAGGCTTGGGCTGCTTATAGTCAGTCAAAGACGGCGAATATATACATGGCCAATGAGATTGAGCGCCGCTTTGAATCACGGGGAATCCATGCCCTGAGTCTGAATCCTGGGTTCATTGCTACTGGTTTGGGCCAGTTCCTTTCTGCAGAGCAGATTGGTCAGTTGCTACAAAACAAGGAGACGATGAAGATCATGAAAAGCCTTGAGCAAGGTGCTGCGACAACGGTGTGGGCTGCCATCGGGAAGGAATGGGAGGGGAGAGGTGGGAAGTATCTCTCTGATTGTGCTGAAGCGAAGCGCGCCACCGATGACAACGATCCCAGTAACGAGGTCTATGTGAGCCACACCTACAACTCCAAGGATGAGGCTAGACTGTGGAAGGATTCGCTGGAGATGGTTGGCTTTTCAGATGAGTGAAGTTGCACCGTGAGCTTGAGCAGAGGAACGATATGTAATTGAGTTTTCTCATTGCAATTTGCGTCCAATGTACATATCCAAGTAATCAATGCAATGACAACGTAATATCATGTGTGCTCGAAACATAAACATTATTTATAGACATTTCTCGTTCAGTAAGGCGGAGCCATTCAAGACGAACCATCCTTGCCGTACTTGATAATATCACTGCCAGCCAAGATCCAGACCTTCTCGCTGCCAGCAGGAACATCACCCTCGAGTGCCTTAAGGCCAGCGTTAACAGCAGCCTTACCAATAACATCGGACTCCTGGGCCCAGCCATCCTTCAAGCCAGAATGCAGCTTACCAGCCCAGCTAGCAACAAGCCGAATGCCAGCCTCGAGAGGACGACTTTCGTCGCGGGTACCAGCAATCAGACCAGGGCGCAGGATAACCGTACGCTCAAAGCCAAGCGCCTTAACATCCTCCTCAATCTCACCCTTCATACGGGAGTAGGCGATGTTGGAGTCCTTGCTGGCGCCACTGGATGAGACCAAAACGTAGACCTTGGTGCCAGCCTCGCGCGCGGCCTTGGCTAGTTCGACATTCAAACCATGCTCGATCTTGTACTGGTTCTCAAATCCACCTGCAGCTGCTTTGGTGGTTCCGAAAGAAGAAATGAAGATGTCCGGAGTCGGGGTGAGGGAGGAGAGCTGGTTAGCCCAGGTGGCGGTGTCGCCGGAGACGAAGGTGGTGAGTTTGGCATGGGGCGTATTAGAAGCGGCTTGCGGGGTTCGACGGGAGATGGTGTCCACGCGTGTCACGGAGGGATTGGTGATCAGGCTGGTGAGGATATGGGAACCCTGTGGGGTATGCGATTTAGGTCTATTTGGATTGAGGGTTTCATGGATAATTTCATGGTCAGGGACGAGAATGCTGCAAAAATTCCTGACTTACCACCATGCCCGTACAACCGATCAGTGCCACATTTGCCATCTTTTGCGAAGAAGTTTGTACAGTGTAGGAGTTGTAAATGTTGCGGACGAGAGGTGCGACGCGCGCTCTTTCGTCATTGGGACACTAAGCCTAAACAGGTAAGCGTAACTTCTGTTGATACATGCATCACATCGAACTCGCTTGTCACTTCACACACCGCAAGTCCAAAATGCCTTTGCAATCCCTGCCGCTGGAGGTTATACGCATAATTGCGTGGGAGTTACCATCTGATCGCGATTTTCTGAACTTGATATGCACAAACTCTCAGCTCTGCAGCCTTCTTATGCGTGATTTGTACAAACGGAATCTAGAGACAGATCCGACAAACACGGCCTTGGACTGGTGCGCAACCACTGGATGTATGAGCGCATTGTATAAACTGGCGCATTGGAAGCTAGACTTCAACCGACCTTTGAGGTTCTGGGATAGATTCTCCAAAAACTGGAAGCCCACTTCGGCATTGGTCAAAGCAATTGAAAACAACAATGCAAAGACAGTGTTATTCCTACTGAAAAATGGAGCCGACCCCAATTACGGGAATGGAATATCTGATCACACCCTTGAGGAGCTCACTCCCTTGGAAATCGCTGCAGAACGATGTGCTTATATGTCGGCCGAACGGCTTCTCTCGCATGGCGCCAAGATAGATCAAAGCATCTTATACCGTGCTATAACAAGCGGAGGCCGCTATACTTGGGTATACGGAGAACGCGCAGGAGCCACAAGTCGATTGCACGGTGAATACATTGACGCTGAGAGAACTGTGCGTGTGATCCTTGACCATGGTGCCATTCTGAATGATCCGACCACCCTGTGGTCACCTCTTCATGAAGCGGTGGAATCGTACCATTATCCTGGTAATGGTGTTATTAAATGGCTTTTGGATCACGGCGCCGACGTGAATTCGAGGGACGCCTTGGGTCGAAGTCCAATGTTCTATGCTTTCAAGACCGAATATCGAAACCCATACCAAAAAAGCAAGAAAATGGTGGAATTGCTTCTGGAGTACCGAGCCGAACCATCTCCTGAAGAGCTCGGAGAGCACTTATTTGGATCCCAATATTCGTTCGAGATGACCAAACTACTCCTTGACCTAGGGGCTGATGTAAACATGTTGAATCATGATGACATGACCCCATTGCATCTGTTGCTATCAGCACTTGACTGTAATGGCCATTTCGAACAGTTGGAACCCGAGGAGAAAGAACGCTTGACTAGATTATTTATAAGTCACGGGGCTGATGTTCTTTTGAAAGACCGCGAGGGTAACACCCCGCTGCACCTTGCACTGGACCCAGAGACCATGGCTAATGCAAATACGGTAAAGCAATTGCTTGACGCGGGTGCTAAGGTCCTTTGCCAAAGCGAAGACGGATTTGACCCCCTATTGGCGCTCTTGGATCACTGGCCGGATCCTCCGTATGCCGACGATGACTTTGACGCATCAAATCCAATGGATTATTGGTGCCAGGAATGGAACCGGGATTGGGACTTGAAAACAAAAGAAGTAAATGAGATGATCAACTTATTTGTTGAATTTGGTCACCCTACGGATATCTTGGGCGATATCGATCCATTGGTTGCTCAACATTTCCCTGCGTTGGATCCATTTATCCCCGAGGAAGCCAAAAAAGAGGCGAGGGAAGCACGAGAAGAAGAGGAAAGGAAAGCACGACAAGAGGAAGAGGAAGAGGAAGAGGAAGAGGAGGAAGAGGAAGAGTATACCAATGAGAACCCGGCCAGTCAAACAGTAACCGAAGTTCACTAATGTAATTATCTTTGGAGCTGCAAGTCTTGCTGTACGGCCAATTCAATGGCGAGTGAGCAAATAACCAAGTAATGCAATTCGTAAAATGCCACCGGGATAGCCATACCAAGTTCAAGACCCCCAATTACTGGAGACACAATATTCTTTTCACTTCAGAAAATAGAACTTTCTGCACCTAGACAAGCCACAAGGCAGACAGTGATTGCTGCAACGAGAGTGCCCGCGGGATGCCCAGTCAGTATCCCGGCTTTCAATATCTTGATTGTGTCATGGTGTTTCTAGAGCCAGCAAGGAGCCGTGAATATATACTTCAACTTCATGTGGAACCCAAGGCTCGATAGGCCAGATCCAGTATTCAGCAACGCGAATATGTAAAGCAAACTAGATTAGAAATGTTTGTTATTGATTGGACTATACGGTGTTGATATAGGGCGATTTTAAACGACCCTCACTTCTTGCTATTTCGCACCCCCTCTCCACCTGATTAATATCTTAAAGGTCTGAGCTACTGCTGATCGCGCACGAAATGTATTCTTTTTCGGCAGACACGGGCCCCGAAACTGTATATTGAATTAAGAAATAGAGTCGCAATTGTTTCTAGTCTTGAGGGTTATACATTTATCAAATCTTCGAGCTCTGGGAGAGCTTCTTTTCCTCTGCTTGGTAGACCTTGACCAATTGACGAACAGAAAGGTCGAGCAAAACATCTTCAGATCCACCAGGAATACGAATACCAGGGACGTCACGAAGAATTGCTGGAAGAAACCCTGTTAGCACTTGAGATGCACAGCCAAAAGATATGAGAGCATACCTTCTACCAATTCGCCCTGTCCAGTCTTCGTAAAGCCACTGCCACCAAAGAGCAAAACAGCTGTCTGGGCACACTCGTTCAAGACCATGCCAGACTTGGCCTTTGCCAGTGCTGTCAAGCCACCCAGTTGACGATCGCCTTCCTCCTTGCTGAGATGAGTCAGTTGATACAGAATTTGTTCAACCCACGCCCACATGGTTTCAAGCTCAGCACCTGCCTTGGCGAGACGATGCCGGACCACGGGCTGATCCATTAGCGTCTTTCCAAAGGCCTCGCGTTTGAGACAGTAGGAGAATGCAGCCGAGAGTGCAACACGGGCCTGTCTAGTGGCTCCGATGGCAATCACGAGACGCTCATGGTTGAAATTGGTCATGATGATACGCATGCCATCACCCTCTCGACCGACGATGTTTGACACGGGAACCTTGACGTCGTCGAGCTCGATATAGGTGGTTCCACCAGTTACCTGGCCAGAGACCTTAAGCCGGCGCATTGTGACTCCGGGGTGGTTCTTGAGAGGCACAACTAGAACAGACAGACCCGCTGCTCCGGGGCCACCGGTTCGAACGGCCATTGTGGTATAGTCGGACCAGATGCCATTGGTGATCCTGCAAATAGTGTTAGACCGCGAAGAGGCATGTATTTGGTTATCTTACCATTTTTTGGTACCATTGACGATATAGTGCTGACCATCGGCACTTTTGACGGCAGTGGTGGTAATGTTAGCGACATCGCTACCGGCCTCAGGTTCCGTGATAGCAATACACCCTCGCTTCTTGCCAGTGAGCAAGTCGGGCAGGAACTTCTCTTGCAGCTGACGGCTACCAAATTTTACAATTGGTGAAATTCCAAAGGCAAATCCTGCGTTGAGAGAGCCACCAGGACCACTGAGACCAGATCGAGCCATCTATACCAGTTTCGTTAGTTCCCGTAAACCCTAAAACAGGGCCGCACAACCCGGCATACCTCATCACAGTAGATTCCAGTGTAGATGTAGTCCCAGTCCTCAACCTTGACTCCCAGTATGTCATTGATTCCCAGACGCTTCAGCCAATCCACCGGCAAGGGGGCAGGCATATTGGGCAAAAGCATGTTATGCTTGCAAAATGTGCCAAAAACATGCTCGGGAACCGTTCCCTCACGCTCCCATTCCAAGGCATGTTGGAGTAGGTTCTCTGTCGCGAATTTACGACATGCTTGCTGGAAACGACGATGGGCGGGAGTAATGTACGGTGAAGGGAGGCCGCGAATGTAAGGTGGCTCCGAGAATGGGATTGGATTAGGAGAGTTTTCCGCCATAGTTGAATAAATTAGAAGCTGATTTGTATAGAAAGATGAATCAGGTAAACGTTCTTTTAATTTTGCATATCAAATCAAGGCTGAATATATCAGTTGGAGGTTCCCCGCATTATGGGGTAAAGCGTGGCCGAGGCTCGGTGTTTTAGAGATGCGTGCGTTCCACGGTCCCACAAATTGCTTATCTAATGCCGATTCAAACATGGCCGCATTTCTCAGGCCGAAAATCTCATGTGATCCTCACATGGGTTTCCGCCTAAGGCCAGAATCAATCTGGCCCTTGGCTGAGTAATTGCTCCGAAAGCGGGAATGATTTGCCACTCTGCACCGCCCGTAGAAAAATCTTATCGCCCGATAACGAGATCACGCAATTGCGGCTAGCCGCATTAGGCAAAATGACTGGGGTTTTCTGTCTTATACTTGGGAAGAGGGGATTCTCCTTCTCTCCACATTCTTCTTTGTTTTTGTTCATATCGGTGTGAGTCCGATATACACGAAAAGAAGCCATGGCATCTGTTCCAGCTTTGTCGGCCTTGAATGGCCCGACATATGTCACAGCCCAGACGCTGATCCAGCAAGTCGCATACTTGCTGAGCGACAAGATCTTCTCCTACTCACCGGAGAGCTTCGACTTGGATGTAGCCCTCAAGGAATGGACCTCCAAGAACGAGACCAATGCCATTGGCGAGTCTCCTGCCGTGAAGGCTCTCGAAACTCGCCAGGGTGCCGGAAACATGGCCCTCGGCTACCTCTTCTCGCAGGACTTCGATCTGAAGAAGCGCCACATCCCCCAGGGTATTGTTGCTTCTTCGGCCACCCTCCCCTATATGCGCGCAGCATTGGAGCAACTCTCTCTGCTCTACTCCGTCGCCAGCCCCGTCGCCGCACATGTCGCCGCCGTCGACTATGCCGGCGAGGGTCTCGTCTCCGACTATGCCTCTGCTCTTGCTTTGGCCGAAGAGCTCGGTCTTGGTCTGGTCTCCAGCGGCTCCGCACATGAGTCCCAGCACATGGCTCTCTTCACCACTTTGCTCTCCTCGATCCTTCCCTCCGTTCATATCTATGACGGTGTCCGCGTTGGCCGTGAGATCACCCGTGTCATTGACGTTCTCGACAAGGATGGCCTGACTCGCACCTACGAGGCTGTCCGCAAGACCCTCGATGAGTCTCGCACCCGTCACCTAGACTCGCAGGGCAAGGTCCTTGATATCCTCAAGACCCTGAACGGCGAACTCGGAACTGACTACGGTGCCTTTGAGTACCACGGTCACGCCGAGCCCGTTTCCGTTCTGGTTGCCTTCGGCACTGTCGAGGCTGCCCTGACCGCTCAGATTGCTCGCTCCCTGGCCAAGGATGGTGTCCATGTCGGTGTTGTCAACGTCCGTGTCTACCGTCCCTTCATTGAGGAGGAGTTCCTGCGTGTCCTCCCCCAGTCCACCAAGACTGTTGGCATTCTCGGACAAGTTGCTTCCGAGCAGGCCGTTCAGGAAGAGGGCATTCACTCCGCTCTCTATGAGGATGTCCTTGCCGCCTTGACCTTTGCCACTGGCCGTGAGCAGGCACCCACCTGCGTCGAGATTAAGTACCCTCGCTCTCAGCGCTGGGACCTTGTCTCGACTGCTGCTGCCTTCCAGCGCGTCTTCGACAAGCCTATTCTTCCAATCAACAGCGAGACAAACCAGACTGCGCCTCTGCAGTTGCTTGATCCCTCTTCCGTGCACGAGTACACTTTCTGGGACGTCGACAGCTCCGTCACCAGCGAGGCCGCCCACACTCTTGGCCAGGCTCTTGGCGCTGATTCGGCAAGCAACGTCACTACCAGCAAGGTCCACGACAACCTTGTTCAGGGTGGTGCCGTCCGTATTGATATCCGCAAGAGTGCCAAGATTGTGGACGCACCTTACGCAGTCACTGCAGCTGATGTTTCCTACGTCGGCAGCATCGCTCTGCTCAAGGAAGTTGATGTTCTGGCCTCAGTCAAGGACAACGGCAAGGTCATCGTGAATGCCCCGGGTATCAAGGATGAGGATCTTGAGAAGAAGCTGCCGGCCGCCTTCAAGCAGGGTGTCGCCCATCGCGCCATCTCCGTTTTCATTGTCGACCCATCGGTTGTTGACGACTCCTCTCTGGACGCTCTTGTTCTCCAGGCCTCATTCGTGCGTGTTGCTTTGCCTTCCCAGGAGGGTGTTGCCACCAAGAAGTTGTCCGCCATTACCGGCAACGCCGAGGCCCTGGACAGTGTGACCAAGGATCTCGAGAAGGTTCTGCGCCAAATCGAGGTTCCCGAGACATGGAAGGAACCTGAGGGAATTACCGAGGCCGTCCAGCTTCCCAAGGACATCACCGCCAACAGCTTTGTTTCGTTCGACAAGACCGAGGCCGAACCCCCCACCTTCCTCAAGGACTGGGAGACTGCCGCTCGTGGCCTGGCTTTCAAGGAGGCCTATGGCACCAAGGATGCGCTCCGCCCTGACCTGGCAACTAAGACCTTCACCGTTCACGTCAAGGAGAACCGTCGTTTGACCCCCACCACATACGACCGTAACATCTTCCACATCGAGTTTGACCTCGGCAACACTGGCCTGAAGTACGACATCGGTGAGGCTCTTGGTGTTCACGCCGAGAACGACCCTGCGGACATCAACAAGTTCATCGAGTTCTATGGCCTGAACCCCGACGCCATTGTCGAGGTTCCTAGCCGCGAGGACCCCGCTGTCCTGGAGAACCGCACTGTCTACCAGGCCTTGATCCAGAACGTCGACATCTATGGTCGCCCTCCCAAGCGCTTCTACGAGGCCCTTGCTGAGTTCGCCACCGACGAGAAAGAGAAGAAGGACCTCCAAACCCTGGGCGGCCCCGATGGAGCCACCGAGTTCAAGCGCCGCGCCGAGGTCGACACCATCACCTTCGCCGATGTCCTGCTCGAGTACCCCTCAGCCCATCCCGACTTCCATGAGATCGTCCGCATCGTTGGCCCCCTGAAGCGCCGCGAGTACTCCATCGCCTCCTGCCAGAAGGTCACCCCGACCACCGTCGCCCTGATGATCGTCGCCGTGAACTGGACCGACCCCAGCGGCCGCGACCGCTTCGGTCTGGCCACCCGCTACCTTAGCCGCCTCCGAGCCGGCTCCCCCATCACGGTCAGCGTCAAATCCAGTGTGATGAAGCTGCCCCCTAAGTCTACCCAGCCCCTCATCATGGCCGGTCTGGGTACTGGTCTGGCGCCCTTCCGTGCCTTCGTCCAGCACCGGGCTCTCGAGAAGGCCCAGGGCAAGGAGATTGGCTCCGTTCTGCTGTACATGGGCTCCCGTCACCAGCGCGAGGAGTACTGCTACGGTGAGGAATGGGAGGCTTACCAGGAGGCTGGTGTCATCACTCTCCTCGGCGCTGCCTTCTCTCGTGACCAGCCTGAGAAGATTTATATCCAGGACCGTATGCGCCAGTCTCTGCCCGAGATCATCCAGGCTTACATCCGCGAGGAGGGTGCGTTCTACCTCTGCGGTCCCACCTGGCCCGTGCCCGACGTCACCGCTGTTCTTGAGGAGGCCATTGCCACCGAAGCTAAGAACACCGGTAAGAAGGTCGACACTCGCAAGGAGATTGAGAAGTTGAAGGATGAGGAGCGCTACGTTCTTGAGGTCTACTAGACTTTTGGATTTCGTAATTATGTTCTCATGATTTCATGTTTCGCATCTATTCCCCCCATATTTAGATCGCTTTGGTCTATCGCATCATAGACATCTCAAAATGCACGTTTCACGATCTTCACTTTGGTCTTTTATATATATTTCACCCTGAATGATACGGACATTGTATTCACTCCAATATATTTAGGTATCTACTCCCATAACGCCTCCTCTAGTAGACGTTGTAACTGCGAGTGTTAACATTCCTCTTCGCCATAAACTACAAATTTCAATTCATATTTTGTCTATCTATGGCACATGAGCTCTCCCATGCATCCCAGCCATCCGCATCATAACCACCAGACTTCGGTTTGCTGCGCTTCTCAGCATGAGTTTTCGCTGTCCAGCCGTCGTTGTCGCGTCGAACTGGATTCACTTTCCCCGTAGCCATGTGCAGTCTGAGTATCTGCGGCTGTACCCGTCCGATGCAACCTTAAAGTTATTCGCTTTGCATTCAAGATCTACAGTACTCTTTGATAGATATCCCCTAATGAGAGTGCTCTTAAATATGTATTCCATACTTGGAGTTTCTGGACACTGTATTCATTTGAATATATTTGGGTATCTGCTCCGACAATGCCTCCTCAATAAATTTTGTAAATGCGATGTCGTCTAGGTCATCTATCGTCTATACATGAGTCTTAAAATAGGCCATGACAATTAAGCCCGGCCCATAGTCCCAAACTTGGTTTTTCCATATGCGCCGCCCATTTCCTTCCTCAACTCCAACGCCCGTCGATACGGGGGAGCAGTGGGAGGCTGGACTGGATCTAAGGTAACATAATCCGGCGGCAGCGTGTACGATGCATCCGAATCCCAAGAAGACAGATCACCACAAGCAATGAACGGAGGGATCCATCGGTTCTCGACAGAGAACTTGTGGGAGAGCTTTGTAGGTTGTTTCTCGTCTGACGTGGTCTGAAGATGACGGATTTCGGTAGTGTGATTCGGCGCAGAATTGTTGTTTCCAGCTAGCGGAGTTTGTCTCTGTGCAGTTTCATCTATCTGCTCACGCACCTCAACGGCAACATTGCCATCTTCGGACACAGGTACCGGGGCCGCAGCACCACCGAAAAGAGGGTTCTTCAAGGCAGCCATACCGACCACTCCGCTATCACTAACAGGGGGAATAAAACCTTCGCAAACGACAAAGGCTTCCAAGCTGCTTGCGCGACTACTCCGCGGTTTGGCGACGCTAACACGCTCAAACACAGTTCGCAACTGCGCATAAAGCAGATCCACATCACGGCCACGAAAAATCTTAGCCACGAATTTACCGCCTGGTCGGAGAACACCCATAGCCAGGTTGAGTGCCGCATATAGTAATTGTGATTGAATGTAGATGTCTAGGTCGTGAAGTCCCGTTACGTCGGGTGCTCCGTCGGAGATGACCAGATCAACAGGGTGTGGTTGTCTGATAGCCTCCGGGGCGGGTGATTGTAAATCGGAGGCCTGCGCGTATGCTTCGGGGTCCAGGGCGCGCAAGAGGAGAGGAATTGTAGAGGGATGGGTGATATCAGCTTTGAGGGTTGTGATGCCTTCGAGGGGCGCCATAGGCTGCAGGTCGATTGAGACAATCTTGACGTTTTTCCGAGGCTTCAATTCGGAGCTTGAGCTAGGCTCGATGTCCATTTTATCGTCGCTGGTTGTTTCGTCTGCCAATCCTTGCTGAGCCTGGTGTTTTTTCTCGAGCCATGCGCGCCGGCCGAAGCTCTCGCCTTTGATCAAGACGCGACTGAGAACCTGACTCCAACTTCCGGGTGCAGCGCACAAATCCACCACTCTGGTGACATTGTCCGGGTTCTCGTGCTCGAATAAATCGAATTGCTCGTCGATCTGAATAAGCTTGAAGGCGGAGCGGGCGCGCCAATTTTGCTCTTTCGCGAGACGGTAGTAAGCGTCGCGCTTGTCCTTGGAAGACTTGCCCATCGTGAATTGACAAGCTAATCGAGCGCAATCGGCAGTCAGTCAGGTGGGTTAATTTTGCGACGTGGGGAACGGAAAGATAAGATTCCAAGGCGGACTCAATTTTCTGCCGCTTTTTTCTTTGCGAATCTTCCGTGACGGCGAGCTCGTGTTCTCGTCAACTAGTGCAAGCTGCAATCCACTGGGACTTTTTACATTCATCATGGGTCAAAAACGAGGACACGACTCTAAAGCCCAGGCGCTCCAGACGAAAAAGCGCAAGAAGTCCACCAAGGCCGATGCGTCGGAAGATGATTCTAATGCGTTTGTCGGAGTTGAGGACCTCAACTGGAAGGAGGTTGCGCTCCCTGACCGCATAGAGGATGCAACTGGATTCTTTGGCCTAGAGGAGATTGACGGCGTGGATATCATCAGAGGGCAGGGTGGCGGTGAGGTCCAATTCAAGGTATGCATTCCGAAGCTATGGTCAATTCCATTGGACGCTAATCTATGGTGTTATTTGATTAGGCCAAGTCAGGAAAGCCCAGAAAATCAATTCTGAAAGCCCCCGAAGAAGGCGATGAAGACGAGTGGGCTGGGTTCAGCGACGAAGACTCGACCGACAAGACTTCCAAGAAGACCTCCACGGCCGATGCTATCGAAGTGAAGGAAGATAAGAAGCCCAAGAAGGAAAAGAAGAAGGCTGATAAGAAGGTTGATCAAAATGCGGATCAGAAGGACGAACAAAAGCCCAAGGGACAGAACGAAAAGAAAAAGCCCGAACAGAAGCCAAAGCAACAAAAGCCGAAGAAGGACCAGAGCATGAAGGGCGCTCTCTCATTCGAAGCACTCGAGGAAGACGAGGACGGAGATAGCGTGGATGTGTCGGCCTGGGATGAGCTCAATCTCTCACCTGAGATCTACACGAGTCTTTCTAAGATGAAGTTCAGCTCTCCGTCAGCCATTCAGAAGGCCAGTATCCCCGCTATTATGGATGGCCACGATGTTGTCGGAAAGGCCTCGACAGGTTCTGGAAAAACGTTGGCCTTCGGTATTCCAATCATCGAGCACTACCTCGACAAGAGAGGGAAACAAGACAAGAAGGCCGAGAAGTCTGATTCAACACCAATCGCGTTGATTCTCTCTCCTACCCGAGAATTGGCGCATCAGCTCGCAAAACACATCGGGGAGCTCAATGCCAACGCCCCCGACACCGATGCCCGCATTGCGCTCTTGACCGGTGGACTGTCTATTCAGAAGCAGCAGAGACAACTCGCTGCGGCTGACATTGTCGTCGGAACCCCGGGTCGAGTGTGGGAAATCTTAAGCCAAGGACAGGGTCTCATCCGCAAGATGCAGAAGATCAAGTTCCTAGTCGTTGACGAGGCCGACAGACTTCTCAGTGAGGGTCACTTCAAGGAAGTCGAAGATATCCTTGGCGCTCTTGACAAGCATCAAGCTGGAGATATTAAAGACACGGATGAGGAAGCCCAGGAGGAGGAGGAACCGTCAGAGAGACAGACTCTTGTTTTCTCTGCTACATTCCACCGTGACCTTCAACAAAAGCTCGCAGGCAAAGGCCGTTGGACAAACGGTGATATGTTGGACAACAAGGAGTCTATGGAGTACCTTCTGAAAAAGCTAAATTTCCGCGAGGAGAAGCCCAAGTTCATTGATGTGAACCCGGTGGACCAGATGGCCCAGGGTCTCAAGGAAGGAATCGTTGAATGTCCTGCTATGGAGAAGGTTAGACCCATCTACAACTACTCCAAAGTCCATATTGGTGCTAACATTTGAATAGGATCTTTACCTATACTCAGTGCTTCTATACTATCCCAAGCACCGGACAATTGTATTCACTAACTCCATCTCGGCTGTCCGTCGCATTACCCAGCTCTTGCAAGCTCTTCAACTCCCTGCATTTGCCCTCCACTCTTCCATGGCCCAAAAAGCCCGGCTTCGTTCCGTCGAGCGATTCTCATCACCCACCGCGGACCCAAGCTCAATCCTTGTCGCCACCGACGTCGCAGCCCGTGGTCTCGACATCAAGGGAATTGACAGTGTCATTCATTACCATGTCCCACGCGCAGCAGACATGTACGTCCACCGGTCCGGTCGTACCGCTCGTGCTGGTGCCTCTGGAAAGAGTATCCTGATTTGTGCCCCCGAAGAGGTTGTCGGCGTCGCCCGTCTTGCCGCTAAGATAAACGCCAAGAAGCACAAGGCTGAAGGTGATGCACCTTCGAAGAAACTCCCTCTCGAGTCTCTCGATATCGATCGTCGGGTCGTTGCCCGCCTTCGTCCCCGCATCAATCTCGCCAAGAAAATCACCGACACAACCATCGCCAAAGAGAAGATCAACACAGAGGACAACTGGCTTCGCGCTGCCGCTGATGATCTCGGTGTGGAATACGACAGTGACGAGTTCGATCAGTCTCAGGGTCAAGGCCGCGGCCGTGGCGGTGGCCGCCATAGGCGTGAGAAAGAGGCTAGCGGTATGACCAAGGGGGAGATGGCCGGGCTCCGCGCAGAGCTGAAGCAGCTGCTTTCTGAGCGTGTCAACATCGGTGTTAGTGAGAAGTATCTTACTTCCGGTCGCATTGATGTCGAGGCTCTGCTCCGTGGTGAGGGTAATAAAGCCTTCCTGGGACACCTTGACCCGCTCACCTTCTGATTGTTTTGTAACTACTGGAGCGTTTGGGGTTTGTAAAAAGGATAGTACTTGTGATATAGTGTTGCATACCAAAACATGTTTTGAACATCCCCTTTCTCCGCTGCCAATCGCCATCTGCAAGCATATTGTTGACCTAACCTCGGAGGTCCTGGTCTATCACCATGCTGCTTCGGCAAACTTCATGCTTCAAGTTGGCCGAGAAGGCCTGAGCGCGCAGACAGTGTGTAGTACAAAGGAAGGTCTTTCAAGTTGAGGCACGAGGCTTATATGCTGAATACAAGAGGTTCAGTACTGTATTCCTAGCTATGATACGAGGTTATCTAAGAGTGAACTCGCTATCTAAAGCCGTTGGAGAAGAGATAGGTGAACGCCGATAAGAGACCAACACCTCACGTCACAGTACAGCCCAATGCGACCTCAGACTTGCCAACACCCGTGTACATGTACATGTGACTCATGTACTAAATACATTTACTTCCCCTCTTCCCCAACCCCAACTCCCATCTCCACCTCCAACCTCATCTCTCTATACCACCATGGATCCCCAAATTGAAGAACTGCTAAGCCTGGAGGCCGTTCGCTCCAGAGCCCATATCGTGCTGAAATTGGCCGAACAAGGCAGTTTGAACCATTTCAATTATCACAGCGAGCGGATGGACCAGACCACCGACTACGTACTTAAGCTCATCCAGGTACAGCCCATACCTATACTTGAATTGTATACAACCTCAATTATCCAAGATATGGTACTCATACAATTTAATCCCCACAGCGCGATTTCGGCCCTGACAAGTACCATCTAATCCCACCCCATGGGCGCTGGCAGCATTTCGAAGTCGGCGGGGTTCCCCGCATAGACACTCTACTGGCTGAATGGGAGGGGCAGGGATGCGACACCACCGAGAAAGCCCGGAGACTGGTTGATCTCTTCTTTGTTTCTGTTCTCCTTGATGCTGGTGCTGGAGATCACTGGCGCTTCCAGGAGTCGCACACTGGCCAGACTCTTACGAGGAGTGAGGGTATTGCCGTGGCGGCGTTGCATATGTTCCTCAACGGGGATTTTGCTGATAAGGGTTCCGATGTTAAGCATACTGTTCATGGTAAGTTCTTCCATGTCTGCGGTTTTGATAAGGAGCTAATGAGTGGTAGGTGATGCGCTGCGGAATATTAATGTCGATATCTTGTCCCGTGGATTGCAAGTGACCGAGTCCAACCCTATGATTGGGGTTCCTGCACGGACAGACATTATTCGCAAACTTGGGGAATCCCTTCTCAATGTGAAAGACGTTTTTGGGCCTTCCGGTCGTCCTGGTAATCTAGTTGGTAAGTCAATTCCGGTGATAATCAGCCTGCATATACTCTGTGCTAACAACATCTCCGAATCGCAGACTTCCTTCTGATTAAGTCCAAGGCAAATGAAGGAAGGCTCAATTACAAAGACCTCTGGAATGTGTTGCAGCGCCTCCTACTTCCCATCTGGCCAACTGACCGGACACACGTGAAAGGTCAACCAATCGGCGATGCATGGCCTCTGCGCGCACTTTCGCAACAAGCCGATGCCGAGTCTAAGCCATTCTCAAATATCCAACCTTTCCATAAACTGACTCAGTGGTTGGCATACTCTTTGATGGTTCCATTCTCTCGTTTGCTCTCAGTTTCATGGACTAATACTGAGCTCGGCACCGGGTTACCCGAATATCGCAATGGTGGACTATTTGTCGACATGGGTGTTCTCGAATTGAAGCCTGAGGCTTTGAAGCGCGGACTCGATTTGTCAAGTGGTACTTTGCCTTCTTATGGAGCAGGTGACGACGAGATTGTGGAGTGGCGAGCTATGACCGTTGCCCTTCTAGATGTGCTGCATATGAAGATTCTTGAACGACTTGATGGTGTCAAGCTTTCTCTGCCTCAGGTGTTGGAGGCTGGCTCTTGGAAGGCGGGACGTGAGCTTGCGGCGGCTAATCGCCCCGAAACTAAGTCTAGCCCTATCTTGAACTTTGGGGACGGTACTTTGTTTTAAGGGCAGATCCAATAGCATATTTACAGAGATTCTCACAGAAACTTCCTTAAAATGGTATATCAAACAGCTCATCTGGATAGAGCAACCTTGTTGAACAGCAGATGGCCATGTCTTATTAGAGTTTAAATAGTTATGAGGATCAAGAAAAGTAACCATCTTTTCTATGCCACTGATTGTGCATTTATGCGTCAGGAGCAAGCCAGCAAAGCAAAGGGAGTTACAACTAGAACCATCCGGACCTTATCGGGATCGGCATGCCGAATCCTCGGCATGCCTATCGCCGAAGGTCGGCCCTTTGAGCCCCACTGATGGACCCGACAAAAAAAAATCGCGTGGCTTCCAGGAACAGGTTCTATCCGAATTGCCGATTCTTTCTTATTTCTAGAAAGTACCTTTACACTTTTGCACGTTTCGTCGGCATCCCCAATCCGCAACTGTGTGATCTACTGCATATTGCTGCAGCCCTAGTTCAAGAGAAACGCTAAATCTAAAAGATCGGCGACGCACCTCAAGGCCGACGTCGCAGTCTGAGCCTCTTTGGAGTATGTACCCTGGCCGGCATTTAGACGAGTCCATCTGACGCAACCGCAGTTTTGTCCTAACTAAAAACCGATATTGGTCTCCAAATATATTTCTCGAAATGTCGAATGTCTCACAAACAGCCCGTCGGCTTCTCCGATCTCGAAACGCTTTGGCATTGAAGTCATACTCGCCGACGGGATCCATTGCACGCCTTCACCAACAGGGCCCGTCGCGCTCTGCTGTTGTCCACGACCAAGCAATCCCCCAGGATCAAAGACATGTACCAACACCCGAGGGTTCACGATTCCTTTCTCATGCACAACAACAAAAGGCACCTACATCGCAACGGCCCCAGCATGAATCTACAGAACTCGATACCCTCGTTTCCCAAATCCCCATCGTCCAAACTCTCCGCGACTCCCACAAGGCCTACAAAGAAACCCGCCCTCATCTCACAATCCCACCCGCAATTAGACAACACCACTTCGTAGGTGGAAGTCTAGCGGGCCCAGGCAAGCTCGCATTCCAGCCCTACATGTGGACGGCTACAGGCAAGACCGGCGCACAGGCAAAAGAGAGAAAAAGAGCCAGCAGTGTAGTATCAGTATTCCACATCGGCCAAGACGTATGTGGCCACCCGGGTTTCGTGCACGGCGGTCTCCTCTCCGTCCTCTTCGATGAGGTCTTTGCTCGCTGTGTATCCGCTGCTTTCCCCAGTGGACTTGGCATGACAGCGAATTTGAATGTGGATTTTCGAAAGCCTGCGCTCCCAGACCGAATGTATGTTCTGCGCACTGAGACTGTTAAGGTTGAGGGGAGGAAGGCGTGGGTTGAGGGGCGGATGACTTATCTGCCTCTTTCTTTGCCGCTTTGTTCGATGGAGTCGGGGGCTATTGTTCCTGATGCTAGTCTTTTGCGGGAGGATAGTGAGGGCACTGTTATGGTTGCTGAGGCTAAGGCTTTGTTTATTGAGCCTAAGTTTGCTGATGTGAGTTTTTTCCCTTTTCCTATCTTTATGTGGAATGTTTTGCTAATGACTATTCTTAGTCCATGGTGTCTATTTACAAGAACTAGTTTGGGGGTTTGGGAGATTGTTATGTTTATTCCCGAGTACGCGTTATATAGAGCTTATGACTGATAGACCATATTATAATGATACACTCACTAATTGTTTCAACTTTGCTCGCTAGTCGTTATCAGTAGAGTTGGTGAATTGTGGACTTTCAAGAGATCGTCTAGCTTTACTAAATTAAGAGCCAATCCTCACTCCACGAAACGGGAGAAAATAGGATCTAACTGATCGTGGTTTCAGCTTTTTTCTTGCAATTGTACCCGAATGACGCACGAGACCAAGAAAACCGCCGCAGATAATCATTGAGATCCAGAGGCATTCCAAGAATCCAATGATATCGCGCTACTCGGCATCCACGGGGTACCAGTCTCCATGAACATATCAATAGGTAGATTGAACGATGTGTCCATGAGATGCATTGGGGGAGTTATAGCGGCCGAATCGAGGAATTCATTCCCCGTAATAGCATTGGACGGCAGTTTTACCGAGGTTAGCGACCCGGAAAATGGATCGGTAGGCAGTGAGCTAGAAGCCATAACTCCAGTCCCAGTGATTTGCATGCTAGTTGTATCCATGCCAGTAGAAGACGGCACAGATCCTAGCAGCCCCGTTGTGTCCGAGACGCTTTGGTTTGGAGGTGTCAACTGGGACCACCCACGCAGGGCTGAACTGGAACGGAACTGCTCCCATGCAAGCTGAATAGAATTGGTGCTAGGGGCGAAGGGCTTGCCGAGAGTATTTAGATTTTGGAAAGCTGCTGGCAAGACGTTGCGTGCAGCCGGGGTAGGAGGGCACACCGGGTTCGCAAGCACAAATGATATGATGCAGATGGTGGCATCCCACTGATATTGGAAAGCTGGGGTCCAACCGGACAGTATATCCGTTTCTGACAAGACTTGTTTTAGTATATTAGTCAACACGACGGCATGGTTGAGAGCAGAAATGCCGAGACCATCGGTCAGTGGCGTGAGGGACGGGCCTCGCGGAGGAAAACGGATAAAAGGGCGGAGAGTGGCGATTTGAAGATGATGGTATGTGATTTCCAACAGTAGTCGTTGACGCTGTAGCCATAGCGGGCTAGCAGGGTTTAGACTGAGTGGTGTGCGGTCTGTCGACAAGGCCTCGCCTGAACCCTTACGTTGGTTTTTGAGAGACTGTGGCACGGCCTGCACCCAGTCGTACATGGGGCGAACTTCGCTGCTCATAAATCTTGCTAGCAATTCGAGAGTGGGCGGATCCTCTTGAATGTCTTGTAAATCTTTCACCTGTAATACCTCGGCGCAGCGCATACGGAACACCTCTTGGACTCCACGCGCCGCGGCCGTCAGGCGGATATACTGTACGTGGAAGCTGAGCCAAGTTAGTTCCTCTTCGGGAGGTGATACCAACACAGAGGGTGGTGACAGCTGAACCGCGTTACGCATGTCTGTGGGAATCGCACATCCGACATCCTCCGGGTTGATTAGCGGCGGGCGGCCAAGTGACATCGAGATCTGGCTGTCCAACTGGTACAAGGTCCACCAAATCCGAGAATGCAGTTCTTGGCTTGCCCGTGGCGGAGAGCCCAGAGGTCGGAGGTGTAACCGCAGCATATGAGCAATTCTGATGCCCAGCCCAAGAAGTGCAAGAGCGGTATCTAGGTTTGCAACGTTGTATTGATATATTATGCAGTAGATATGGCTCTGCAGAGTCGGGATTGAAGGGTGCTCTAACGTGTCCATCAGCATGCGTTGACTCCGACGGTAGAAAGTATGTGCGGCTGCATGAAAGTGAACAGCCTGCGGTTCTTTTTCGTCATTTGCCATATTCTCCTCATCGCCCAAAAAAGTGCTGCCATACTGCATGCAGACTGCCAACAGGCTGTCCACAAGAGCGGAGGGCTGGCGGGGGCCTTGGCCGTTGGTTCCAGCCCAAAGAGAATTGTAATACTCTCGGAAATCTTCCTCTGCGATGATAGGATATATGCAATGATAGGCCTGCCACATAAGAACCAGGAAGTTCTCTTCCTGCTCCCGTGATAGGTCCTCCGCCTCGGCCAGACTTAGACGAAGGCTGGGCTGTATCGCTTCATCTGAAGACTGCTCTAGCGAAGACGTGGGCCAGAATTGGTGTGCCTGTGAGATGCGGACCGGGATAGGAGAATTGAGAGGTCGTTGGTTGGAAGATTCGGACATGTAACCGTTGAGGCGCATCACCATGTACGGTGAGGAGAAAGGGCCAAAGTGGATCACCTGCCCCGTTCGCGACTCTGGATTTTGAAAGCCATCCCATGTTGTGCGATGTAAATCTGGAAGCTCGGCGGATGGTGCAATACCAGAGATGGAATTGGGGGTATCTGAGCCTGGTTGTTGTGACTGATGCTTGGCGGCTTCAAGCTGTCTTTTCGATTCCTCGGTCACCTTGTCCAGTTGCTCCTGGAAATCTTTGAGCCGATCTCGCAATCGATGTATTTCCCTGTTAGTCTCCATCAGCCATCTCTAATAGGTGCTAAGCCAGAAGAACGAAAAGTACAAAGGGAAAATGAAAAGGGGGGGGGCGCGGATCTTACCGATTCGCGGCTTTCAGTGAATGGGTTTCAAATTGCTTGGTATTACTGCAGTGGCCGCCACGACTCCGGCAATTCTGGCATGGCAGCCTGTCGTCACACTTTATGCGATTGAGGCGACACCAGTCGCAGGCTCGCGCAACCTGATTGCGCTTGGGACGGGGTGGAGCGGGTTGTTCCGGACGATCAGTGGAGTTGAGGGCGGAAAAGGTGGAGAACATGATCAAAGACGTGAGAGTAGGACAGACTTCATGGAAGAAGTACAGGAGAAGAGGAAGAGAAGATGTGAAATCAACTCGTATTGGCCCCCAAGCTGTGGCTGATAGAACACTTGGGATCCATTCCAGCTGCTTATCTCATCAGCCATCGGATCGGCTGATGTGGCTTGAGACACGCCAATGCATGCGTAAAGATTTTTCAGGCGAGTTGACTTCTCAAGGTCGACGCTGGTTGTCAGAGTTGTCCAGTGAGAGATGGTTGATTTGACCCCGGATGGCTTCACTCCAGAGCAGAACAAGGCCTGCCCAGCACATTATGCGTTTACTATGAGGTGGACATTAACCTAGAACCTGTCAGTCATATTTCCTTTCCACTTTCAGTTCAGAATATAACGTACCGGGAACATCAGTTAAAATCATGGTGAGAATGCGGGTAACAAAGCCAACGAGGACCTTAAGACCTTGTTTATCCCAACCTGGAACCGGAATCATGGACTTCCCAAAGGAGATTCGGGGTGCACGATCCAACACGATCTGGAAGGATCTGAAGCTATTGGACCGGAAACAGCCGCGATGGATTTCACACCTGTGAGGACTACTTAGTCAGTCCTCTTTCTTTGGCTGTGAGAAGAGGGCATCGACCTATTCCCGACCTAACTTCCAAGAGGTGATCAAAGTATAACTCTAATCTGTGTTTATAGTGGCCCTAAAATGTCAATTTATGTTCACTACAGTACATTTCTCATGTCCGATACCCTCATATGAGAACATATACGCGGTAGCACAAGGTCTTAAATTACTGCACTCTCATTCTCATCGAGCACTACCGAAGTTGCCTGAGACTATTTTTATAGATCAGCCCCCGGAAACGAGGACCCTCGGAGGCAGTAGGCTACATCCTCCCAAGACAAGAAGATATGGCTAGCTCCTTGGTCTCATTTCAGAGACTTAGATTTACGTACAAAAAGAAAGCACAGCCTCCATATCCTCCTTTTCGCTCAGACAGTACACTCGCATTCACCGCCATGGCACTGGAAACACTCCCAAGTGAAATAATTCACTGAATGGCGTCCTACATCGAGTCTGTGGTGGATCTCGCTTCACTTGCCCAGGTTCACCCCCACAAAGCACTTGTTCAATCTTTCTATCGACGCAATGCGCAACGCCCAAACGGATCTGCTCTATAATATTCTCCAATAATCATTTCTATGCAATCTAGCTTTTCAGATCTTATCTATACCAAGAGGCAACAGACTCTTCACAGCATCAACAATACTCTCCCTTAAAGGCCTGAATTGAATGCCCAAAATCTCTCTCGCACGTGTGTTGTCGAACCCATACACACCATCCGCGGGGTACTCCCCAGGTTTCAAAGCATCTCCCGTTGGCAATCGAACCTTGTACTCGGGGAATTCTTCTCCGATGATTTTCGCAATCTCCGCATTGGAGAAATGACTCGAGACGACGAAGAACCGATTCCCCCCGGCAGCTTCCTTCTCGACGGCGAGGACGTGGGCTAGGCCGAGATCGCGCACGTCGACGAAGAGGTAGTTCCCTGTCGGGGGGCAAGGGGTCTTTGGTGTGCCGGAGACGAGGTCCCGGATTCGCTGGTTGGAGGTGTTGAGAGTATCAAGGGAGGTAAGATCGTGGACGATGGGCCCCAGGACGAGGGGTGGGTTGATGACGGAGAGCGTGAAGTTGGGCTTTTCTCTCTCAATGAACTCCCACGCTGCCCTCTCCTGTGGGTAATGGGTTAGTTGTCGGAGTACCCTCGTTGATCAAAGAGATCAGGGATCTTACAGCGAACGTTTTACTTGCGCGATATGCATTGGCGGGGCTGACGTTTGCCTGTTCCTGTGTGATAGGACTCCAGTCTGCCTGGAATATTGATCTTCATGTCAGTGACGAAGACGACGTGTTACTTTGTGCGAAATACAAACCTCCGAGTAAACTTTGTCGGTAGACGAGGCAAAAACATCGTTGATTGCAGCAAAAGATGAGGTAACTACTACTCGTTTCACAAGAGGCGCATGTTTCTGCACGGACTTGAGAATTCCTGTTGTGCCTGTTATGGCTGGAATCAAGAGCTCCTGGGCATCCTGAGCGTGAAAATGATATGGACTGGCCGTGTGAATGACAGCCTCGAGGGGAGGGTTCGTGGCCACTGCTTGGTCAAAAGCTAGATCCTTGGTCAGTAGTTGTTGTTGCAAATATTTACGATAATTTGAAGAACTGCCATACCGTTTGGCTGAGCAATGTCTTCAACAATTGCAAATGACAAGCGGTCGTTGGCGATTTCCGGGTGAGCTCGTCGAATAGCATCTGCCTTAGTCTGGGAACGAACAGTCGTGACAACGGAGTGGCCTCGGGCTAGAAGAACCTCGAGTACATGAGCGGCAATGAAGCCGCTTCCACCCGTCAAAAGTACACGAGTCATCTGTGCGGTAAAAAATGTGGTATATAAATGAGGAAGGAAAGGAGAGAAGGACTTAGGGGTGTCTGATCTTTATAAATTTCATTGAGTGAGATAAATTTCAACCAGAGAATATAGTAATATCCCAAATAGATCAACACGAAACTCCGAAGCCTAAAAAAGAGGGTGGAGCCTGATGCCCCTTGGAGTTTCGGAGTTGCCCTAAGGAGTTCAACGCGCCACTATTGACTAAATTCCTTCTCAACGTCATCATGCTCTAGATAGTCGCCAAGAAAGACTCAATAGTATAAATTAAACATAATTGGTAAACCTATCTTCTCTACCCTATAGTGTTCATTCCTTTCTCTCCAGAATGGCCGTTCTAGTTGTACACGCTCGGCAAAAGCTCCCTATTGGCATCCCCATTTGCGTCAAACGATGTAGATGGTCCAGGAGATTATGAGGTGCGCGGAGACCAGGGACTACGAAAATAATTTTTGAATGCGACAGAACCCAGATATTCATTCCATGGACTGCGATGAGCAGCCCTTGGCTATGTATATTGGCAATAAATTAGAACAGTACGAAATTTCATGCCCAGTGCATGCAGCAAGATATAGAAGTTGAAATGTATATTAATGAGGAAGACGTAATTCTACCCTGGTGACCACCACAAAGACTATCATACCCGACTTTCACTTGTAGGCAGCTCCTGAGGTGGTTTCTGGGTATCTGGGAGCTCACGAAGTGGAGTATATATCGGTGTATTCCCCTGGGTATTTAACTTTGTCACAGCCGCCTGAGAATGTATTCCGGCCACTAAAGCCTGGAGAGAGTGACGCTTCTTTCGTTCGTACAACGCCCATCCCAGCGCAGTGAGAGGCAAGACTCCTAAAGGGACTCCCACCCCAGCTCCGATCGCCACGTCGTTGTTATCCTTTGAATTCTCGTTCTTGTTGTTCAGCGTTCCGTTTGAATTCGAAGCCGAGTCCGAACTTGATGAGTTTGAGTTTGAAGTTGATTTCGAGTTATTATCGCTCAAAGTGTAATTTGCGAGCGCGGCCTTGTTCCAAACAAGCGTGACAGCTGAGGTCGCCCGAGGAGTTGAGTGTAACGGCATTGGCGCAGTAGTAAGGTTCGTCGTCAATATATCGATAAAACGGTAGGGCACATCCTTTCGCGCGCATTTCGGTGGCTATTTCCCACGGATGTCAGTAGAGAAGACAGAATTACAACTTCAGGAGACTGATAAACGTACCATCAGAGCATTTGTCATCGCATACACCATCTTCTGGCCAGTTGCTGTTGGTGCAGCTACCTCGGCTTAGTGTAAATGGCTGCGAGATGCCGTAACAAAACCCATTGCTCAAACAAATCGAGTTTTTGGAGCAGCATGGCGAGTCCGCATCGCCCGAAAAACAAGGGACGTCATCGATCGCGACATCCCCGCTAGGATAGTAGCAAGTCTTGCTCGCTCCAACTAGATACACGAATGGGGAGAGATGGAAAAGGATATGGTGCATGTTCGGAGGAATGGATAACTCGGCAGGTGTGAAAGGAAGAACTTCCGGCCCCCATTAAAAAGAAAAAGAATAAAAATAAAAATAAAAAACCTCAGCCTCGTCCCCATTCCCGGCTCAACCGCCACGGGCCAGATCGGAGATTGACAGTGTCCCAAGCGACGCTATAACTGATCGGCCTACACGGGCCCGCCACTGGCCAACAATGTTATCAAGGTGGGGAGGCGGGTGGAAAGGAAACCGGCGTGAATTTGGGGGCCGAATTCCCTACAAAATTCATGAGGGAAGCGGGGAGACTATATATGGACTGCTACAGTACATGAGCATATAAGAAAGTGGAACAATGCTTAGTCTCCAAAAAGGTCCAGGGTCAACCCCTGATGCCCCACTACAGCTGCTAGCAACATACATGTATAAGTCCTCATTTTGCTTATTTGCATGTCGCTTAAACGTGACATATGCCAACTGCAATTGATTTCAAGCTGTATAAAGCTGAGTATGTGTAACTTCATAGCTCGAACCCCTTTTATACTCTTTGCGAGCCACCTTTCAATGGTGGAAATGCAACGCTGCGAGGAGCAAAGGTCATAGTTTCGTGTCGCATTCCGAGGCATAAATATCTATCGCCTCTCCTTCGAAGTAGTTTCCGGGGTACAGTGGGGTTACTTAGCCATAGGATGATTGGTGGAGAGCAGCCGCAACATACGTTGACTTGCGTTTGGAATTACACGTCCTCTTGGGCGCTCATTGTCTCCCCGCATAACAAGGATAGTTGAAGCACGGCGTAACGAAGGAACGAAATAGATACAACTCCCTAAATTATTACCAGGTAGATACCTACCTTACGCGGCCGAATTTAACGTCAAGCTAGCCTCTCACAAAATTGTATGGACAAAGGGTGTTGAGAAGTTACAAGACACATCTGCACTTTAAAGCTATGTTACTCCACTCCTCCTTTGCAAGTAAAGCTCCTACAAACCTGACGTAAATTTTCTCCCGTAGATCATTGTCCATGGAAAGTTGTCCAAAATTTGTTTGGACCAAAGTGTTTTATCTGGAGAAGCGTAAGAGTAGTCTAGGTAATAACGCGCGGGCATGTTATAAGTATGAAACTATTCTAAGTTCTTTTAGGGCTTCCATGGTCGAGTTCTGCCAATGACGGGACGGCCCGAGGAAGTGGCAACACCAGGCTGTATATCCTCGATAAAATGTTCACACTTTCACAGAGTTTGAACCGAGGATAAACGGTTCCAGACTATTTGAAGAACAAGCATAGTCAATTCTGGTACCATAAGTTGGCGCCATTCCATACGCATTGGTGCTAGTAGGGAGGCTTGGTATTGCACGAAGCTTGAGAGCACAACCGCCGTAAACTGGAGCCATTTACTCTTCGGAAAGGAACTCTAACATTTCGGAAGACCAATATTTGAATATGACATGCGTCGGTTGATACTTCATATTATCATTGGCTACACCTATATCTCGGACTGACCCATGGACCTGCGGCTTCATACGTGGTCCACTCATCTATAGCGTGTAACTAAGGCTGAGTCCTGAAAGGTGCCTTCTTTCAGCACCCACTAGTAGCTAGCAGAGGTATGGATTTACTTTAGTTGCAATGCTTAATAGGAATATTGTAAAAGTCTACAAATTGACGTTGTTGGTTCCCTTTTCTTCTCATGTAGAGGAAGGGACGGTCGAGAGAACATGGGATCGAATCTATCGGTGACACAAATCTCTCGGAGAAGTGCAGACATCTTATCAAAGACCTCCGAAAATGGATTCTTGTTCTACTCAGCTGGTATAAATTATCTTATCTGATCAACAAGTAAATGATCTACAGGCTTTACTTGGTACACCTACCCGTTCTACCCCCATTTCAACAAGACATGTCAAGTCTGCTTGTTGCCCAACATGGGGCTGTTTACTTTCTCTGAGGGAGACATAAAGTCTGACTTGTCCAGACTCATCCATTGAGTCTGCAGTTCAAATACTGGACATCAATTCACCACGCACTCTCCACCCACTATTGCCCTTCTTTGCTCTCTCACGCTTTCTGGTGTTGCTAGTCCACTCGTCTCACTACTGCTATTGAGAGCAGTGAGGATGTAAAAACTCTTTCGAGTTTACAGTTCGGATCAATCACCAAGCGCTGCTGCATTCTTTGTACACCCCCTACGCTAGTTGCGGCTCTACCGATGAGCGTGAGGCTGTCGAAACTGAGGAAGCCCCCTTTGGTCACGCACAGCGCTGCGTCAATTGCGATAACCCTTACGCTGGATGTGGGTCCAATGATAAGCGAGAAGCTGTAAATGGCCAGGAAGAAGCTGTAGAAGATGCGAACTAGGGTGTTAATTCTGCTATGGATTGTACCGACAGCTGCTTGCGATGAGAGCAAGGAGACTGGAAGATTTCAAACGTGATTATGGGAAGGGGTAGGATTGGTGCGTTTTCAAGGCCTTGGCAATGAATGTACATGTATATGCATAGCTATGCGTAGCGTACGTGTATGTGTTAGTTAACTTAGCACATGTATAGCACAAGTCTCAATCTACATGTATTGAGGGGAACAAGGTCGGCGATCCGGATTAGGCAAGTCCGAGGCAGATGACGTCAAGGTCCACTCCCGTTTAAATAAACAGCGTGGCAGCCCCTGGGACGCTGGATCACATAGTTTCATACTGTAAATATGTTCCCACGTCGGGCGTTGAAGCCATACCTGGCTGAGTTCCTCGGCACAGCTCTGCTGATCGTCCTCGGAGATGGCGTCGTCGCCCAATGCTTGCTTTCCGACTACCAGTACGGTACATGGTTGTCCATCAACATCGCATGGGCTGCTGCCGTCTGCCTCTCCGGTTACTTGTCTGATCCCGGTCCGACTATTAACCCGGCCGTGACTATTTGCACAGCTCTTGTGCGTCCATCTGCAGGACAGTGGAGAACCATTCCAGGCAAGCTGGTTGCACAGTTTCTGGGTGGATTCGTCGGTGCTGCCATCGTGTATGTCAACTACCGTTCGGCCATCAAAGCTTGGGATCCCGAATATACCATTCCATGGGGTTCGATTCTGAGCCCATCTGGCCACCATTCCGCGGGCATCTTCTCAACCTATCCATCGGCCTTCTTCGAGTCGAACTGGGAGGCTGTGTTTGCTGAGGTGTTGGGCTCAGCCGTGTTGATGTTTGGCTGCCTCAGCATCTCCGACCCGGGAAATGCCCATCGGTTCCCTGCTCCGCAGCTCTCGATGTTTTTGCTCTTGCTTAGCATCGGCGCGGCATTGGGCTGGCAGACTGGCTACGTATGTTAACAAGGTTATCAGATCGTGAAGTTATTCTAATTATAACAGGCTCTTAATCCCGCTAGAGACTTTGGCCCCAGATTATTCTCTGCGATCATCTATGGCCGAGAAGTGTTTACAGCGGCTGGCTACTATTTCATTGTTCCCCTCTTCGCCCCTATTGTCGGTTGTACTATTGGCGCGTTGACTTACGACGGGATGCTGTTCGAGGGAGAGGGATCGCGCGTTACCGATGCGCTGGACAAAGCTGAGGAGCACGGCTCCCTTCGACTGCAGTGATGTTTATGACTTCGAAGATCCAATGGTAGGCTGGTTAGAATAGAGGTAGAGTTAGACTTAGATTGGGTAGGAATATAGGTAAGCGATGTTGCTAAGTGAAAGAATACCACAACCAAACTTAATATAGGTAGTAAGCAGTCACCCCTTCTCACCCCAGTCTCACGACTCTAGGGCGATCCTCACCCATCCCTTGCCCATGTGGGATGTTTGTGTGCTTTGTCGATATGACTCCCAGTTGTCGTATTTTGCAGGCATAGATATGAAGGAGGTATCTGATAGAACTTAAACACTGACATCTGTCCCCCACGACTCGCCCGTGAGCTCAGGTCGTGCAGGTGATGGAAACTCGTAAGATGAAGCGTGGCAAGGCAATCCCTCTACACTGACAAGTATGGATAATCCCGCTTTCACCTGTAAACTTTCGGTCACGATCCCGAAGCCATCAATTTGCTAGAAGATTGCTTAATCAAGCAGAAGCAAACACTTGGCGTTAATCATCCGACTACTTCATCTATCCTGAAACCTTGCCGGCATGCGAAACAGAGGATCCAGGTATGAATACCTAGACAAGCCAGTTAATATTCCATAATTATAGAGCGACTTCTGCTTTCCATATTACTTCCCAAAATGATATTTTCCATCGTAGTTCGCCTTGATACGCACTACGCAAAAGGAATTGACCTTATCATTTCAGTGGACATCGCTGCTACAGGATTGACGGCAAACAGAATCGTGAACGAACGAGCCCAGGGCTTGCGAGATGCCAGTATGTTCGGCAAGAGCATTAACGTTACAGTAATTTATAAAACCTCTCCTCACCTGACGTTGACTTTCAATACGGTTCGAGATTCGATACCGTCTTTTCAGAAGAAAGGTGCTCTTCATATAACTGAATGAAGGGTGAACATCAGAAAAATAACACCGGTCCAGCATGGATAATATTCATAGTATGCTTCTATGTGCGTCAGGGATCCTCTATTTCATGGGCGTGTGAAGGAGCCTACTCTGGTTGACGGGTTTCCAGCCCGCCACATACCTGAAAGCACTCACTGTTGTGGAGGCGAATAAAATACTAAACTTGTTTTGTGCCACATAGCCAAGTCCGCGCGACGTAATATGGTAGTACTTGCCAAGAGTGGGCAGGGGGAATTCTGCAGATAGCATCATTTGACGTCGACCGATGCATTGCCCAATTATGTGGTAGAGGACAGTCCGAGCTGCAATTGAGCCGCAACGATACAGTTATTAAATGCTATGCAATGTAACAGGATTTCATGCGGGGTAATATGATGCAACAAATGTGTTGTTTTGGAAACAGAACGACGCAATTGCTAACTTATATAGACAGTTTTGCGAAGTTCAAATCAACTGGGAATAAACGTGGTCTTCATATAACAGAACAAAATACATGAAAGCCTCGTCGCTATAAAGTCACAAGACGTAACTTATAGATCTTAAGCGTGAGAAGAAGGGTCCATGACGGGTAAGCGGGCGGCCCGTAACCAAAAGGGTCATGAACTGAAGAGAGTTTAATCGGGAGAAATAGCACCCAGTAATTATTGAGTTGCCACAGTGCGCGATGTGCAAGACAATAAACAAATGGACCCTAATTTTCTGGTACCGAAAATGGCCAATCAGCCACAGGCGACAGTTATCGTGAATTCATAATGATCGTTCGGTGCTACCGCCATGGTCACATGTCATCGGCTGCGAAATCTTAAAAACCCCCGAGACACCTGACGATCGGAGGTTAATCAAACTCTAAAGATCGTGCCATGTACTTGAAGTAGTGACGAAATTGATTTCAAAGTGACTAACTAAAGTTAAGCAATGAATATGTACCTAGCTCAACATATTAATCATTGGCAAGATCCTAAATGGAACAGGTATATCGCGTGGGTTATAGCTGAAGGTAGACAAATTATGCACCAAATATGGCCAATAAGATACGAGTGGCAACCTACCATAAAGTACTAGATACGCAGGCCTAGGCATGGACTGCGTACTCAAAATAGCAAATTACTGCTCAGGTCTTAGATTAAATATACCTCTAGCGCTATGCAAAGATCGAAAACTAGGCTGATCGTTCTCCTGAGTTTTTGATGAACTAAAAATACCCAATCAAGAATTAACCTACGAGGGCTTGATGAACCAAAACTGCCCAATTATGAATGAACCCCTTGCTTACATATTGCGGAAGGATTCAGAACCTTGGGAGGCCTGTTAGGAGAAAGTAAGTACAGCAGCACATCATGACAGTGATTGATCTGCGAGTATGATGGGAAGAATTGCCACGGCATGTCGTCAGTGTTCTGCTTCATGTGGATGATGAACTCAACATTGACATTGTCTGTCAGAACAAATTTATAAAAAGCCAAATGATTTCCGGACTGTTAAAAAACATACAGCTCAAGATCTATCGATTGCCAACCACAACAAAGAAACAACAGATTCGCACTTCCAGCGATTTTGACTCAACATTACTGCTTATCATTCCATCACAAGTCTTCATCATGGCCGTTCCAACCTTGGACTATACCCACTTTACCTCGGGAACACAAGAGCAGCGTGAGACTTTTGCTCGCGAACTCCTAGACAGCTTTGAGAGGACTGGATTCGCGAAGCTCAAAGCCCACACCTTCAGTGCACAAGAACTGAACGAATTGTTCACCTGGGTAAGGCCCTGTTTGGACAATCTTATACTGGCACAGACACTGACTTTTTCCTCATAAGGGTCACAAATTCTTCGATCAGCCATTGGATGTGAAGAATGAAATTCCGAATGAGACAGGCCCCAGACCCATGCGTGGCTACACACCGTGGAGGGTTGAGGAAGTCGGGAGACTTCACCGTGAAGAAAGGGTTAGGCTCATGAAGGATTCCAAGGTCCGTATCGGTGACACCTATTTCCGAAGCGCTCAAAGCCTGACAGATCGTGACTATTAGGAGCATTTTGATCAAGGCCCCAGCTATGACACTGAATTCCCAAACCAATGGCCCAAAGCACCTGAGCTATCGGGCTTCAAACGCTTCATGGAAGACTTTTACGAGCAATGCGATGATACATGCCTAACGCTCATGGCAGCGCTTGAGGTTGCCTGGGGTATCGATGATGGGTCGTTGGTCGCACGCTGTGTTCCCAGCGCCACCGACCTCCGACTGACTCACTATCCTGCAATTCCTGTTGAGGAGATGCAGGGAGACCGGGCAAGCCGCATTGCACCCCACACTGATTTTGGTCCCATCACGCTGCTGTTCCAGGACAGCACTGGTGGTCTAGAAATCGAAGACCGGGACGAGAATTCGAAGACCAAGTCTTTTGTTCCATTGCCACCCACTGATACGACAGAAATGATTGTGAATGTTGGCGATACGCTGACGCGCTGGACAAATGGAAAGATCACTGGAGGCATCCACCAGGTCACTGCGCCGGAAGCAATGAAGGAGGGCAGCGGCCTGATGATTCCACCCCGAATGTCCATGGCCTATCTCTTCAAGGCTGAACGGAATGTCTCGGTTGGCCCCTTGCCAAAGTTTGTGTCGGATAGGCAACCTGCCATTTATCCCAACATGACGGCTTTCGAATTTCAACAGTGGAGAAACAGCACCGTGTACGGACTTAATGAAAAGGAGCACCTGGACGAGAAAGAGCAATTAAACGAGAGAGAACAACTGAACGACAAAGAGCATATTTTTGGCGCTGGTAGCTGGAATAGCACCCCCAAGGCTATTCAGCTGCAGGCGTGATCGATTTGGTGGATGCCAAAAGCGCATTTGAGCCCATGCAGTGGAGTACGGGTTGTGTGACGGTCAGCTGGATACTGGTGAACAAATTTGTTTTCAACTTACGCCAATTCATTCTAAAGTGTTGCGGTGGTACTGATTTTTGATTTCATTATGGACGGAGGTACATTCACTCAGCGTCGCAGGATCAAGGGTCATTCGTTTATAGGGTGCTGAGTTTAAGAGGAGATAAAACCAGAATTCGGATTATGACTACTTTCGGGTATTGCCAATTGCCTTTTATAGCTAGAATGAATCTACCAGTCTTTATTAACTTGAAAACCACTACTCGGTACTGCTCGGACGAATTTGGTGATCTTGGCACTCAGACGACAAATGTAAATCTTTGAAATTATAATCCTTGGAAAATATGTATCATAGAGATTATTGCGCCCAGGCTATCCTGGCATTCGGCAAGTAGTTTGGCAAAACCAAAACCTATATGAGGGAAGAGTAGGCCGATTACTGGCTATTTTGAGTACCATTTGCATTAGCTTTGATTGATCGCTTTGATCTCACATATTGCCTTCCATTGCCGATTTACTAGGCTATCATAGCAAAAGTGTGCATCTGACTACGTACTCCCAGACTAAGCTAGGTATTAATTGGTTATATTGAGTACACGATGTGAAGTTGGCTCTGATTGGCTAATTCAAGTACAGGGACAAATCTTGGCTCTGATTGGTTACTTTGAGTTCGCTGGCCTCTGATTGGCCATTTTTGGTACATATGTTCTGCTTTCTTTGGTCCTCTACCTTGCTCTGTTCCTGATTGAGTGGTGTCTCTTGTGTTTAAACGTCATACCACGTGTAAACATTTGGAGATATGCGCACTATAACTACCAGGCATTCCCCTCCTTACATAGCTAAAAAAATGCCCGAATAGTTGCGAGTCACAATCACACGTCATTACTCATTCTTCGCTACGAGCAATCGAATGACTGACAATACATGCCGAAGATGGGGCCAATTTTCGAACACGGTTCTCCTCCAATAGGGCCTTCGGATGTCTTGGATGACAAAACGGAGATGCCCTCTGGCAACGAACATCCTTCTTCTCCCGACACCGAAAAAGCATCACGAACCCTTTTCCCAACAGACGATCAAGTCCCCTTCGATGGCGAGATTACTTATCCTGAGGGTGGGCGTGATGCCTGGCTAGTGGTGTTTGGTGCATGGTGTGGATTGACCTCATCGCTGGGCATTTACAATACATCTGGGGTTTTCGAAGTCGTTATCTCAAGAGTACTTTTACCGGATGTTTCTTCATCTAGTCTTGGCTGGATCTTCTCGGTCTACGCCTTTGTTAATTGGGTCTGTGGGGTGCAAGTTGGTCCGACGTTTGATGCAATGGGTCCTCGCGTACTGATACTTGCCGGATCGGTTTGCACTCTGATCGGCATTTTCACGCTCAGTGTATCTACAGGTAAGATCGAGTTTCAAAAGACACTGCCTCATCTTTAAACCCATTCTGAGTTTGATGTTTGCCCGATCTGCCACTAGTTCTTTTCCCTACTAACGACGGCACAGAATACTATCAGATCTTTCTTTCCTTCTCGATAATGACTGGGATCGGTTCATCCCTGCTCCTTACACCATCAATGGGATGCGTCGCCCATTGGTTCATGAAACGTCGCGGCCTCGCCAGTGGGATAGCCTTTATTGGAGGTGGTTTCGGCGGCGTCCTATTCCCCCTGATGATACAAGCACTTCTCCCTAAAGTTGGCTGGGGTTGGTCAATACGTATACTGGGATTCGTGTTACTTGCGCTCTGTGCTATCAGCGTGGCATTTTGCCGAAGCAGAGTCCCCCCTCGGAAAGGAGCAGAAACGACCTGGCGAGATACATTGCCGGACCCAAAAATATTTTTCGACGGAACTGGAGCAATGGCAGTCACAACAGCTGGTGTCCTTTTGACGGATCTGGCGTATTTCATTCCTATCACCTACACGCCAATCTACTACATCGATCGACAGCATCTTTCTCAAGATGAGGCCCTGACGGGGTCGTCGGCGTTCGCATACCAGCTTCTCGCAATCCTTAATGCTGCTTCATGCGTGGGCCGGTATGTGGCCGGTGATATGGCTGATCGATTCGGCCGATACAATACGATGATTGTTTCTTTATTCTTTTGCACGGTATCAGTTCTATGTTTCTGGTTGCCAGACATAGTCGTACCAAGTCTGGATAACTACGCACTCCTCATCGTGTTTATTCTACTGTTTGGGTTTTGCAGTGGCTCCAATGTTAGCTTGACACCAATCTGCCTTGGCCAGCTTTGCGAAACTCAGGAATATGGGCGGTACTACGCGACCTGTTTCACCGCAGTATCTTTTGGGGTACTAGTAAGTATACCGATCGCAGGAGGCCTTCTTAGTGCGGTAGAGGCCAAAGGAAAAGAAAAGTATTGGGGCGTGGCTCTTTTTGCTGGACTGAGCTATGTGGCCGCGTTTCTATCTTTTCTATGGGTCAGGATCAAAGTCAAAGGATGGGATTGGAGGACTAAGTGGTAGATTATCGGTGAAACGAAACCCACAAGGCTCTGTGAAAATATGTATTAAAGCAGTTATAAACATTGACCAATAGAATTCAACATTGTCACAAGCGTCACTCGTCAGGGCCCTAGTCCTTTAGTACAGGGATCCTTCGTTCCAGAACCCTGCATTCCAGGAGTCCTCAGTCCAATAATCTTCAGTCCAGAACTGATCGTCAATATTGGCACAGCACTCATGGAAATTAAAGTTCAAGTCTAGAGCCTCCGCGATATTTCTCACTCCTTCTTTTGACACTCCTCCCTGCATATCACCGAAAGGCACTTGGAGACTCTCTTCTGTAGCTGGGAGGGTCAACCCTGTCCCTGAGCTCACATCCGACCCAAATTGACTGGGAGTCCGCGCTGAGCTCTCCGTCCCATCCTCACTGGACTCCTTCTCAAACTCCATTAAGTAAGTTCCTACCGTGATGCCCATCGTCTTCTTGAATACACGACACAGATAGCTTGGCGTTACTCCGACTTCCTTGGCCAACTCTTTCAAGCCAAGTTTCATCGTCAAATTATCCTTCCTTACCCGCAGGAGCTCTATGACTTTTGTAACAACCTCCTCCCCTGTCTCCGGCAAAGTCCGCATTATCTGGTTGACATCTCTTGCACGGGCGAAATCCATCGCGTCGCGCTTGCTCTGCAGTGTCGTAGAACACAACATTGGCTCTTCTGGCAAGACGCGCAGGGCAGGTAGGCCGACAGTAAATCTTTGTGGATTTGACTCCATATAGAAAGGATGAGTGTGAAGAACGGTTGCGGTGCGTGAGAGCGAGCCAACGGGCGTTTGAGCTTTGCGACAGACCAGACGAGGATCCTTGAATTTGTGCTTCCGTTTTGAGCTGAGCCATGGAGTGGGCTTGTTTTGTAGGGTGCGCAATAATAGACAGGCGCATTCAAAAGACTTTCTCCAGATGTACACGGATTCCTGGGTTGCTTGATGGCATGCTTATCCCGGATTTGTTAGTGGCGACGTTACAAGGGTCCAGGACAGGGCGGTAAGGACCCCTGTAACCGCCCCCAAGCTAGTGACGCATTCGTCGGGCATTTCAGGAACCACCGCAAGACGTTGTCTTAAAAGAGTTGATTCAAAGATATTCGTTTTTTACCTTCTTCCCGAGAACAAAAACGAAAAACATACAACAGTAAGGATTCGCTAGTGGTCACCCACCTAACTACTAACTTACCGGCGTGTGGCTTAAGTACGGCTGAGCGGACGGGAAGCCCTGTTCTCCACACCCTGTGGTCGTATGTACTTGTTATAACATGAAGGATATTTATATAGGACTTAGACTTACAAAGGCCGTATAGATAAGACCTCACTACTCTGTATGGCTTATGTGCGGCCAGTGGTCGGATGGGTGTCGCCCGGGTGGGTTCAAGGTGAGAGCCGTTTTATAGTCGCGCGACTAGTTCATAAGGTTATTACAGAAGTCTCCTAATAAGGAAAGAAGACAACACGTTGCTAGACTCTCTAGGCATTAGTCTGTTTATAGCCTAATATGCAACGAATCTTCTAGAACTCGTAGTATTTACAGAACGGCTTGCCGCTCCTATATTACCCGTTTACCTTTTCTGATATTTTAAGAAAAATAAGGGAAAAAAATGAATAAGTATCTACCATTAGCCCGAAGAAATAACGTAGGTAAAATGCTTAACAGCGCAAGCTAATTACAGACTAGCGCACGGATGTGGCGCTAGGAAAGAGCGAAAGAGTGTAAATCTTGTAGAAGCCGAACTTGTCAGCTACTGTATCTTTCTCCACACATGGTGTTGGGTTTGAGTTACTTAGCCAGACCGAGCAAAATGCTATCTAGTATGACGTCCATCATTTAACTTATGACACAACAACGAATCATTCTCGGTCCTGATCATCATTATGATTCATGAATTTAGTTGAAACTCATCTGACAGTTGCTTAAAAATGTCAAACTGAGCCGGCGATGAGTATTTATTTCCAGGTAAGGTCTTTCTGTGACGCGGACTAGTGCACAACTATGGAGACAATTACTGCTCAGACCTCTGGACTTGAAATATATTCACCTGATTTGCAATCCTATAGCGAAGCCTTCCACGATATCATTTCTTACATCCGTCAAATTCGATCTATACCACTTTCAGATGCAGAGTTTAATGTCACAAGATCGCTTGCTGGGCCATTTACCTGCGGTGGCCTACTGGGTCATTCCCTAAGAGCCGCTCCAAGGACATCCGTGGCACAAAGGGGCTAACGCTGTGATATCGGAATGTCCAACATTGAGTTCATTGAGAGAAGGGTTACAGATCGGTTCGAATGGTATATTGTGCTTATTGCATCATGCCTCGGTCCTCGATCTGAGGCCGTTCATATCCAAGGAGCAAAACACTCTTATTCGAGGCTGCCAACGCGACAAATTATACGAACTCCTCTTAGCAGCGAAAAAGCCAGATGTTATTCTATGCATGGGAAAGGTAGGCTAGCTACAACTAGTCTTATTCATTAGAAAGGTTGTCTCATCTTTTAAAAGGAACCAAGCACATTTCTGACCAAACGCCGTACCGAACTCTCGGTTGACTTCTGGAAACGCGCCAAGCGCGTCGACGGTATGCACCCAAGCTACTCTGTTAATTATCGCGAAGATGATATTGAGAAACGCACACGGGTCCTCCGTTCAATCACCCAAGCTTGCTGCAATCTGCGCCTTGCGGATGACGTACTGCTTTCCACATGTATAAGTTGCGGTAACCGTAATGGAGTCTTTAGGCTACGGCAGCCAGCTGAGAGACAGAGGGATACCAGATGGGTAGAAATTCTTATCTGGGCCCCCATTGAACTATGTCTCCCACCGCGCTATCGGCTTCCACCCGCCTGTCTCGTGGCCAATGGCTTTTACCAACTTGACCGGCACGATGACTATTTAGCGCAGGTACTAAGTCTTTCGAGCGTCGAATTTGACCAAGAAAACAAGATCGCAGCCGCTTTAATACTTTTGTTCAGGCGGTTGAATGAATGCCTGAAGACAACTTCGTGGTATTTAGATACCTATGAAGCCAATTGGGGAGAGATTGTCAGTGCGCTAGCCGACGGTCTTGCAGTTCTTGAAGCTGTCTGTGATTTACTTGATCGGAATGAAGTCTCTTCAGTGTGCGGCGTGAAACATGGATGCTACAACGAAAAAGAGGACGTTGATGATATCTTATCACACGGAGAACGTATTACCTTGCGCATTGCGGCGTTGATACAAGACGGGTATCCACGACCTCAAAGAGATTGCAAATGACCAAATTTTGCCGAATAGATGGGGCTCTCTATGATGCAAAGTGTTGAGGGAGCTGTCACGAAAGGCCCCTCAGAGTTTGAATGCTTGTTTGGTAAATTGAACTGCAATTCATATTCCGAATAGGGCTATCATCTCCAATAGATCTATTTTCGTTGAAGATCTCGACTGGCTTGCTCCAAGTATCCTGAGCATATTGCGCTCATTCGACTTTCAATTCGTATCATTAATAGCTAGCGTACATATAAAACACCGTTTTTCTCTCAGACTCCCAGCCTGTTGATCCGCGCATACTCGACGAAGACATACCTGAAGATAGCAAAGACCACGAGGCGCACTACCTCATTTAACGCGAACTATAGAAAACGTCGCTAAGGCATTTCAGTGAGGTTTTCACGATGAGTAGTACTCCACTGCCATGGCAGGAAGACTTTAAAAGAACGATGACTCTGTGATGTCAATCACCGGGGAAAGACATACGAGGGCTTTATGCCATGAAGTACTCGATATCGAGAAACCTTTAGTTTTAGTAAAGAACTTAAACGCCGTCTAGTGTCGCTGAGGCCGCTATAATGGGAAGCTTTTCTGAATACTAATAATAAGATGCTTCATTCACTATGGGAAGCTATAGCCCTATATAGATGGAAGCATGGGAGGAACCAGGGCTACCAAGCCGAAAGCCCTAAGGAGGACTGCATGAGCATCAAACGGAGACCAAACCGGAGGTTTGCATAAGGCCCGACACATGAGGCATCAGCCTGATACACTAGGCGGGATGCATGTCCTGACAAGAGGTATACATGAACTGCGCCCATATCGTAAGATTCAACATTACAGTCATACATGGGCTCATTAGCCATGGCTCTGGGAAACTACCTAGTGAACCAACCCTGGAGAGTTCAACTGTGATCACTTCAAACCGCCGATCAGCCCAGTAACAGAAAACCCTATAAAGATTTGGCGTAAACCACTATGAACGTGGAGCAGTGTATTCGGGAAGTTGGCATTCATAGTGGAAGAATGCCGGGCTTTCTATTTGCCTACTATCTGGCCGACAACAAGGAGCCATGTTTGGATATGATGAAAACATCACACCTTCTGCTGATGACCGTGAGTGTCCAAATACCATAGCAATATACGCTATTGATATCACCGACAAGATCCAGTCATCTATAACACCTATCTTTACTTTATTGTAAAGGACTGGGCGTACTTCGTAGTCTCGGGGTTCAAGACCAAGCCTGGTGTGGTGATCTTGATCAGGTAAGTTCTCACATTGAAGGACAGCAGAGCATGAATAACTGATCGTCGCTTCTATTTTAGACGCTCTTTTTGCAATAGTGAAGCATATTCTTCAAGACGACGATGGTGTGCTAAGTATAGAACATAATGTCGCAGAAGGAAGCTGTTTGTTCGCGTTGATCGCTCTCAACTCATCTCGCATGGAAAATCTTCAATCGGACGACTGCTGTACAAGATCCATATATGGCACTCTACCGCCGATGTGGAGGCATGTTGGCCGTTTTACGGAATCCTGAGTGCCGTGGATGGTGAGATTGAGACGTGGAGAAAGATCGTCGCGTCAAATCCGGAGCCGAAGTGGAAATTGTGCAGCCAAACACTTTCTTGAAGGAAGATGGTACAGTGGAGCTTAGAGAGTGCGAGGCTAGTAATGAGGGAATTATCCACTCGTTTTTCGAGAGATTGGTCTGACAGGTGGAGCAACACTATGCGATGTGTCTTTGTGTACAATGGTTGATAATCTACATTCGTGTTAAGCTCGATGACTTGTAGAATGATATACAATTAACATTATCTAAAATGTTTATTCATATTCCTGGTATAATTTCCGAACCCGTTATCCCAGGGCAATGTCAACTTCAGTCGTAATCAAAAACGCCGGGCTTTGAATGATACTCTGGATTGTATAAACGAAGCAACGGCCCTTGACAAAGACGCTCTAGCGGGTGGAGGGCAGACCAGTGGAGCCAGTGGAACCAGATCCCATGGAGGGCATACCGGATGAGCCGGATGAGCCTGATCCTCCCATGGACGACATGGCGGACATATCAGGGAGAGGGTCCATACAAATAACATCCTGACCGGCCTATATAGTTTGTCAGTTATACGTTTATTCGGACGCAGATAAGTTTCTGGATTATTGGTATAACATACAATAGGAACCGTGCAGCACAGAGCTGAAACTGCAGGGGCGCCGCAGAGGCTCTTGAACTCGTCCAGGCTGGCGGGCTCCTTGGAAGGAGCCTTGCATTGCAAGGCGGCAATTCCAACGACGTTGGTCTTGCAGCACTGCAGGTTCTCGTACATGCCGGAGGGGCAAGCGGTGTAGGACGAGCGCTGCTGAAGCAGAGGGCTTGCGGAGGCGGTCAGGGCGCCAATGGCGAAGAGGACGATGTTGCTAGCGTACATGATGGTATTTGGGTGTGGAATTGAAATGAATGTGAAACGAGTGTGGAGAGCGGCAAAAGAGTGTAAAAGTGGGAAATGAATGTAAGAGTTGGAAAGATGTGAGAGATAAATTGAATGTTAGGGGAGGAGAAGAAGTATTTTAAACCCTTTTTTCGTGGTGGGCTAGGTAAACCTGTTATTAGGTTTGTTGGATCGAACTACTGTAGGTATATGGAGTACAGCACGGAGATTGCCCAGTTGATTCATCCATTAGATACCCACTTAGGAACCCTGACATGGAGCCAATAAGGGTATCAATAAGTCATGTGTGACCCTCTAGGTCTCGTCATTCCCCAATAACAAGAGACGAAGCCACCGTCATGCTCAGCAAAGTGGAGATATTATCCACTACGGAAGACACCCGTAACCCCTTTCGTTCAACATTTGGCCTTTGATTTGGAAGCCATTCGAGGAGTCCTAGGGCCTCAAGCCAACAAAATGGTGGAAAGGGAATCGAACACTGACCTATTTTAGGTACTCACTTGCTTTCAAATCACCAAGCAAGTGAGCTGTGACGTTTAAATACATCCACATCTCCCTTCATGGGCTTGCACACACCCACAGCACTGCCTGTACTGCTGTATACATGCAGGCGGGACTGTTTATTACTGTATCGGGGAGGCAGGTTTGGCGTGGAAGAAAAAGGTCCAGTGGACACAATGTCTGTACTTGATTGGGCCGAGCTACGATCCATAGCCGATAAACTCCAATAGCTGCCCCCATAGCACTAATCAAATAGCCTTAAAAATCAAACCAAGATTACTTTTTAGCTGATCAAGTTGTCTCGGCCTTGCCTAAACCTAAATTTGTGGGTTTAATAAAGATCTGCAGGAACCGGCATTCCCAGCACCGCTCAGCTACTGAACATAACAGGAACTGACACGGTTAGTTTAATGGAGCTATCACAGATACTAGCGTTAATATCTCACTATATATAATAATACAGTCTCGCTTGAGAGCAACTAACATTCACTACTGCTATACATCCCTGGCGTGTGGCTTGCATACGGCTAGCAGTGGGGTGGGGTGCTGTGCCAAGGTGGGTACTGTTTTGGTACATGTACGAAAACCGTAATGTAGGTGAGGGCTGTCTTGGGGTTAGGTATGGCCGGAGGCTAAGTGAGAATCGCCCTCGTGTTGTACGAGGGGTGCTTGTCTACCTTTAAAGTATGACGCGAATAATCAGCCAGCAGGAGAGATACGCCGCTACAGTACAGCGCAACATACACGCCCTACGATTGCGACTCAAACCAATGTGTGCATGTCTGATGCCTATTTTGGTGGATTGCGAATAACATGAACAGGCAGTGCAAGCTCTTTTCCCAGGATTATTAAGTCTTGCCTTTGCGCGCAGTGTAGTATTCGGCCCGGAGTAAAGGCTATTCTGACTAGCTTGGTCCAACCTAATACTCACAATGGACAAAATACTGTGCTCTAATATCACAAAGCCTCAAGAGCATACAAAATATCTGGGTAATCGACTCAGGATCGTTGTCTTGTCGGCGGGGTTGCAGCCACGGGGCGCCGGAGCTGCCCATTGTTTATGATCATTGACCGGCAAGAATTTCCATGAGAGAAGAGCTTTGCCTCAGAAAGAGGAACCAGAAACCTAAACGTGGTTTACCTTGTGTCGATCAAGTATCAACGGGCTTTTCCATGCGTTGTGATCTATACGTCACTCCGATGTCATGCATGCTGCATCAGAAAGATAAAAGACTCCCCATTCTCTTTACATTTTTATTCCGCTGCCTCAAGTGACAGAAACTCCAACCCAGAATTGCAATATACAATGCCGTCTAAGAAAGTGCTGATCATCCTCAGCGATGCACACTCTTTTCCTCTCCACAAAACCAGTGGATCCGACGCCGGCAAATTGGTAGATCAGCCCTCGGGGTTCTTCCTCCAGGAGCTTGCAAAGCCACTACAGAAGCTGCTCGACGCGGGTCACGAGGTGACTTTCGCCTCCCCCAAAGGCCAAGAGCCTACCACAGACCCAAATAGCGAATCGTTACTCGCCTATGCGGGCAATTTCTACGAACGCCGACGCGAACTTGAACTCATCGAACGCATGAAACGTGAGAACGGATTCAGTCATCCTCTACCCTTCAGTACCATCAGCAATGAGAAGTTAGCCACATTTGCGGGTCTCTTTATCCCTGGTGGACACACCCCCCTTCAAGACCTGGGCGAAGATCCGGAGCTGGGGCGGATCCTGCGGTACTTCAATAAGGAGAACAAACCTACAGCTGCCATTTGTCATGGACCCTATGCGCTATTGAGTACAAAGAAGGCAGGTGATGGGTCGTTTGTATACAAGGGGTATAAAATTACCTGCTGGAGTGATACTGAAGAGAAAATGATGGAAAAACTATTCGGTGGGGAGATCGAGAAAGTCGAGACGGCCTTGAGAAATGAAGGTGCTGTTATGGTTGAAGGTATGCCTGAGAAGATTGGCGGGACCACGCTGCATCGGGAACTGGTCACTGGAGGTAATCCGTTGGCAGCAAATGCCTTGGGTGATAGGTTTTTGAGGATGATCAGTGTATGATCAGATACTCGCTGAGCACAGAAATTTTATCAGTCCCGTCTATAATTTTGTGTATGAATTGGCGATATGCCGTTGGAACAGATTTCTCAGAAGTTGTCCGTATACAACCTACCGCCAAGATATATTTCTGCCGGACTCAACTATACCCTACATCACCCTCGTACAGATGACATTGTTTCATTAGCAAAATGCTTAATATATTATCCCAGTGTTCTGTGCGGCTAATTTTTGCATCATCACTTCCACCGGACCATGTAAATCTAGACGAAGTCGGATGCCCCACTTTGACCCTATACGCCTGTTTGGAGACAACAAAAACCTGTCAATGAAATAGGATGGCAAAAAGCAGAGAGTCCATGAAACAGGATTTTGGAGTATAGGAAAAGGTGAATAGCCAGAAATGTACATAACGAATATGGTTGGGCATCCCTGATACCAATAGGTAGACGTCATACTGACGAGATCGACAGTCCTTTTCCCGAAACCGCCTGTCTATAAAACATCATCAGAATTTCGCTTCACGCAATTCTCTTGATTCAACCAGAAATTATTGAATTAATTGTGAATTGGATTTCCATATCCACGGCAATTGAACATATTTCATCATCCGCACCAGTACCCTAGAAACGAAATCGAACGGAACATTATAAACATGCAAGAGCAGGTGGAAAGGCCCTCTAAGGGACCCAAGTCCCAATTTCAGACTGGTTGGATCATCTCAGTTGCATGAATCTTCAAGCTTTCTGACAAATGTTGCAGAACATCAAATCCCAATCGAGCATCACAAAAAGCCCGGTTTGCAGGCTGAAATGGAGAATCCAAAACCCACGTCAACACAAATTCCGACGGAGGATAATGGCTACCAGACTTACAAGGCAGCCGGAAAGCTGTCAGGAAAGAGAGCTATCATAACCGGCGGCGATTCAGGAATTGGACGTGCGGTCGCTATTCTGTTTGCCATGGAAGGCGCGTCTAGCTTGATCACATATCTGCCTGAAGAGGAGAAAGATGCACAGGAGACAAAACGTCGAGTGGAAGAAGTAGGCCAAAGTTGTTTATGTCTAGCAACAGACCTGCGGGATAAGAAAAATTGCAAAATGGTGGTCGAAACGGCTCTTCACAACATGGGCGGCATTGACATTCTGGTGAACAACGCTGGCACCCAAACCATGCTCGACGACATCAAAGATTTGGAGGAGTAAGTTTCTAATGTTTGACTTCCCCCAGTCCCTTGCTCTGGTATTAATATGTTGTGATAGAGCACAATGGGAAAGCACATTTGACACGAATATTCATCCCGTCTTTTATCTGTCAAAGTATACGATCCCTTACCTGAAGAGTGGATCGACGATTATCAACTGCGCTTCAGTCAATCATTATATTGGGCGTCCCGACTTGCTTGACTATACTTCAACGAAGGGTGCAATCGTTGCATTCACCAGAGCGCTTTCTAATCAGCAAGTGAAGAATGGAATACGTGTAAACTGCGTGTGTCCTGGACCAGGTAGGTTCAACAGACCTGACATAGTTTGATCAGCACTGACAGAAATTAGTCTGGACTCCACTGATACCAGCAACAATGACAAGCTCCGCTATGGAGCAATTTAGTGGCACACCGATGGGTCGCCCGGGACAACCGAGTGAGGTTGCAACATGCTTTGTCTTCCTGGCAAGTCAAGACAGCAGTTTTATCTCAGGTCAAAGTTTGCACCCCAACGGCGGAGTCGTGGTGAACGGATGAGTGAAAAGAACTTTTGTGGTTACAGGATTGCTCCGTACATGTACATCTACATGCAAGGAGTTTCCATCCCTTTGGGTAAAGATTGAAGATCAATTCATGACGGGTTCCACCACATAATAAGGCCAAGGAGATTTTAGTGCATAACGTTAACTACTATACATATGTATACATGTACATGTCAATCCACAGCCTCAGCCGTAGACATATGCATAATATCGACCCCGACGGATGACACCTACCAATGGAAGACTCGTCATTATTTATTTAGTAGTCACAAATCAGATTGGATTGAGATACAATGAGCCGTAAGATAGAGTAAATTAAGCGGCGTTGGGTTTATAAAAAAGGAAAAGTATGCTTCTGTTTTTCAGCACATTTTAATGAGAAATAGGAGAAAAAAACATGTGTAATTGTGTTAGAACTCGCTGGTGATCAGTGCCTGACAAAGGGTAGCTCAGCCTTGGTGTTGCGCGACTATTGTGATGTGATGAATGCAAAACGCATATCCCGTCGCACTGACCCTCCATGGAAAGCGCGACGAAAAGCGAAAACAAATAACCAGATCTATGGGTTGACACCTCCACCAAGAATCCTGCCAATGAAATGCTATGGAACATGAGGGCCCCACTCACAGTACATTTACATATACCGGATTTACGAGTTTACTGAACATGTAATACCTAACAACCCATCTGTAGGCCGAGCAAGGGACTCGTGGTTAGGAAATGCACGTGAATGGCTGGCTGAGTATTGTTGGGGGAGACCGCGATCGACCGTCAAATCGCTAGCCTAAACAGCTTATCGCGGAAGGGCAGATTGCAATGCTCATATTACGCAATGGAACACCCAGCAGTTTCTAGAGCTTTTCCCATCCCAGTCTCTTTGACAACGTTATCGAGAAAGCAACTGCTCTTTGTTTTGAGCTGTGGTGATGCACAAAAGGAGTCGTTCTCGGAGTGGGAAACTCAATCGGGTAATAGGTGAAAGCTCCGCCATTTTTCGCACGATTTCCACTACATGTTTACCGGGACTGAGACGACAGAATGTGATTTAAGGAGGTCCAAACAAGGTGGGTTATTTGGAGTGGGTAATACGCGCTAGAACGCGCCAGCAAAGTTAGTTCAACCCATGTACTGTAGAACCGCAAGAAAGCCGATCTGATCCGATCGGGAGTTCTTGTTGACAATTGTTTGGGCTACGGATGGGTCCGATAGGCTATATGTATTACTAGTGTAAGAAAATCTCTGCCCCTTTTCATCGACCCACCGTACACGGCACGTCGTGGTTCAGATCTTCAGATCATCTTTTTCGTGTAAAAGGCCGCATATCGCCGATCGCAGATTCAATCTTGGTTGATGCCCATGTGGGTAATGATCCGCATTAGACTAATCCCAAAATGGACATTTAGCGCCATATGTGGGCCCAGTGAGCTAAGCTGAGAGTGGGTCTACTCAGGGGTGGGTCTTAAAATACACGCTGATGTCGATGGCGGCACTGAATCAGATCCACCTGGGAGCTTCAGCTGAGGAACTCTACTCCACTATCATTGTGAACCGGTTTCCACTGACCATAATTTTCTTTTCGGTCAAGGAAATAAGGAGACAATAGATACCTGGCTCTCCGCTCTCCCTGTCTTTCTCCTTCCTCCATTCCTCTTCTTTTTTTGTTGCATTCCTCTAGCTTTTGCATTCTCTTTCGGATCCTTGTTATCGTTTTTAGATACCGCAATCGAGCAAACTATAACACAGCATCTCTAGTTAAGGCATTGGATCCTTTGCTGTCTGCCCATCATGACCGTGACAAGGCACAACCAGTCGGCTCACATGAGCGCCACTCTTCACCTGTTGAGACGTGCGCGTGAGTTGAAGGACAAGCAGGAGAACATTGTTCTCGATGGCAACAACCTTGACATCTCTACCATCGTCTCCGTGGCCCGCGACGGAGTCGAGCCTACCATCAGCGACGACGAAGCGATTGCCAAGCGTCTTGACCTCTCCGTCCAAACCCTCGCCGATAACATCGCGCAAGAATGTGTGATCTACGGTGTCAACACTGGCTTCGGTGGCAGTGCTGACACCAGAACCAAGGAGCTTGTGAAGCTGCAAACGCATCTGCTCCAATTCATTCAGAGTGGAATCATCACTTCCGCTGACAAGAACCCTGCCAGCAACTCGGAGCGTCAACCCTCCCATGTCATGCCTCCCGCCTGGGCTCGTGCCGCCATTGTGGCCCGTACCAACCAGAACCTCCGTGGACACAGTGCCATCCGCAAGTCCGTGCTCTCGAGCTTGATTGACTTGCTCAAGAACGATATCACCCCCCTCATTCCCCTTCGTGGAACCATCTCCGCATCTGGTGACCTCATGCCCATGGCTTACATTGCTGGAGCTATCATGGGTAACCCCGATGTCTTTGTTCAGATGGGCAAGGGTGCCGACGCCAAGATTATGCCCTCTTCGGAGGCATTGAAGATCACCGGGCTTGCCCCGTCTGGACTCGGTCCCAAGGAAGCACTTGGCCTCATTAACGGTACTGCGCCTTCCGTAGCAGTCGCCAGCTTGGCGCTGTATGATACTCAGCAGCTCGCGTTGCTGTCTCAGATGTTGACTGCGTTCTCTTCCGAGTGCTTGGCCGGAAACGTCGAGTGGACCCAACCTTTCATCCACGACGTTCGGCCCCACCCTGGCCAAATCGAGGCCGCAAACAACATCCGCCGCTTCCTGAAAGGTTCTAAGTATGTTGTTGGCCTTGAGTCGCAAAGGAAGTTCGGTGAAGGTCTCTGCCAGGACCGTTATTCTACAAGAACAGCTCCCCAATGGGTTGGACCATATCTTGAGGACCTCCTCCTCGCCCAACAGCAGCTCGAGACTGAGCTCAACTCCACATCAGACAACCCTCTGGTTGACACCAACCCCGAGAGCCCCACTTGCGGCCAGGTGTTGAACGGCGGAAACTTCCAAGCAACCGCTGTTACCTCCGCTATGGACAAGGCCCGTCTGGCCATTCAAATGATTGGACGCATGCTCTGGTCCCAGGTTACTGAGATTATCAACCCCGCTACAAACAACGGTCTCGAGGCCAACCTTAACGCCAGTGCCGTGGAAGGCTTCACTATGAAGGGTATCGATATCAACATGTCCGCTTACATGTCCGAGTTGGCTGCCCTGGCCCACCCCGTCTCTGCTCACGTTATGTCCGCCGAGATGCACAACCAGGGTATCAATTCCCTTGCTTTGATTTCTGCCCGTCGCACTATGGAAGCCGCCGATATCTTGGCCCACATGAGCGCCTGCCACATCTATGTCTGCTGCCAGGCTGCCGAGATCCGCGCAAACCACAAGCGCTTCCTCTCTACTCTCCGCACCAAGGTCGAGGACGCCTCTGAATTCGGAGCCCTGCACGGCCTTGGATTGTCCGCTGAGCAGATTGAGGCTCTCAGCAAGTCCCTCTTCCCCATTATCGAGAAGAACTGGTACAAGGCCAACACCAACACCTGGAAGGACCGTGTCGTGTCTGTTGCCGAGGCCGTTATGTCGCCCGTCAGTGACTTCATGGCTGCCAACAAGCCTGAATGCCCCGCCTCAACGATCATTGCCTTTAAGAAGAACTTCCACAGCATTGTGTCCACCACTGCCGATGCTATGTACTACCCCAACCCCACTATTTCTTCCGACGATGTTGCCTCCCAGCTTGGTGATGGTACTTCTCAGCTATATAACTTCGTTCGCACGAAGCTTAATGTGCCTGCTCACTATGGCATCATGGATGATCCTTTGTACAACCACCAGAATGGTCTCCCCACCGAGGGCAAGAAGACCATCGGTGGCTGGGTCGGCATCGTCTATGAGAACTTGCTTGAGGGTGATATGATGGACAAAGTTCTTGAGAACTGGGTCCATGAGAAGGCTGAGTAATTTGAGATCTTCAAAATACGGTGGAATATAATGGAATGTAATACAACGATAGAATGTGTTAATTAATATATGAGGATGCTTTGGGTGTTAATATCATGTTCACATGCGGCCAAGGCGGTCTTGATATAAGTTAATTCTTCCTACCATTTGTACAAGTAATCACGCTTTAAGATCAATTAAACTTCGAATTACCGTATAACGTTAATGTTCGTAGAATTCCAGATTACTATCCTGAATTAGTGATAGCCAAACTAGCCATGAATTTTTCTTTCTTTTTTTGTTCCGAGTATAGAAGTCTCAAAACAGTTGCTTCCATATAACTCTTGCCCCAAAAAATAAAAATAAAAATAAAAATAAAAAATTGAAACCTCAACATTGATCTTCTCGCTGGGGATAGCTCATTCAGATGCATTATGAGGGGATGAATTGAGTGTAACGCATGATGTTGAAATACTATATTCCTCGCTACTGATTCGGCTTTTGCAGTCAAACAAGCATGGGTATTGTTACGTTGAATTACATAACTAGTACTCATCTTCTAGTGCTCTCTGTACGTTCAGCTAATTACTATGTGACAGTGTAATCGCAATTCAAATTTTGTAAAAGCCATAAGATGGCTGCTCTTTCCTAAATCAGTACCTAACTTTGAAGGCAAACTATTGATTTAGTTTGAATACCATTTAACGAGGGCTGTGGACTACGTTAAGGTTGTAGTCTGATGTTCGTATCCCACGTTACTGATAGTGTGATGATTGCTGCTTTCCCAGGACAAACAAGCGATATAGTCTGAACTATAAACTTTCTTACTATAATAGCGTAGCCAGACCGACTCATATTTCGAAACATGGAAACAATGCAAAAAAGCAAGACAGATTCCACGTGGATCCAAACGCTATACGGAATGCAGGTTTCAATATCTACGCCCCATGCAATAGAGGGAAGCCCCTCCATACTTCTCCCCGCGCATCTTGCCCATGGGAAGTTATTGCTTGGAATGAAAGAGGTTAAACCAGATACCAGATCTACGCGTTTTTAATGATTGACAGCCTAGTCCAAGCTCTATGCAAGGGATCGCGATACGTATCATTCCAAGACACGGCATGGCGGCGCAGAAGACAGATGGTATGCTCTAAGGAGTCAACTCTAAATTGCAATGACCTCACACTAGGGATTAACAGGAACCAGGGACCGCACGTGGTAAATAATGCTCATAAAGTTCAATTCTTGAGACTTCTTTGACCCTTCTGCCAAGAATATGGCTCTTGGCTCTATCAAGTTATCAAATTTACAATCTCGACATGTGGGAGTACTACAATGAGAAATCAATCCTAGTGACTGGTGGATCTGGATTCTTGGGTACAGCAGTCGTTCATCGCCTGCTCACCAGCACATCGGCGTCATGTATCTATGTAATCTGCAGAGGCGGCAAGGAGTGAGTGTATCCATCGCACGCAAGATCTCACTCTAATCTTGTTTATACAGGAAAGTTCAAACCAGGTGGAGAAAATGGCTTCCCCATGGCACATTAGAAAGGCTGAACCATTCAACTCGCTTGGTTGTGCTTGATGGTGACACTCTACTACCCAATTTGGGGATCAAAGACCCAGATCTGAATGCCATACGCGACAATATCCATGTCATCATCCATGCAGCCTCCTCGATCAATATGATAAAACCATTAAACCGCCTGGCTCGAACAATTATCGATCCTACGGAAATGATTGCCGATTTTGCTCTCTCCTGCACTCAGCTCGACCGTTTTGTGTACGTCTCTACCGCATACGCCAACGCACATCTCTATCATCGGAGTCAAAAAACGGACGTGAAAATCGACGAAAAGATATACGAACTTCAACACCACTACCACGCCTTCGACGAGCTGAATGAACTTCGAAAACATGGCAAGAGCCAGGCATATGAAGCAGAAAACTTCCCTTGGGCTTATGCCTATGCCAAACACCTCACTGAAAGAATGCTCCAGAGTCGATTCACCGAGTTTTCTTCAAGTGAGAAACTCCTTATTGTGCGTCCATCTGTTATCGGACCGGCTCAGTGCCTACCATTTCCAGGGTACAACATGCCCATGTCGTCGCCGTATACAATGATTGCTGCAGGACTTGCTCTATCCCCATCTCGGAGTCTCAAGATTGCGACAAATATGGAAGATCCAACGGCGGATGTCACTGGCGATGAAGTCCCTGTCGATGTAGTAGCCGATCGTCTACTATGTCATCTGGCCATGGGCTCACACGGTTGTGTTCATGCCGTCAGTGGAGTCCGGTCTCGATTGAACTTCGAGTCATGGAGGCAATCATTGGTGAAGATTCGTCGGTTTCCTTGGGAAATACGACCTCGCTGGGTGAGAAAAGATTGGAAATCATTAAATCAACATCCGATGGCTCGACTCTATGCTATTTTCGGCACTTCTTTTGCGTTCTCGGAGACCAAAACGATCGCTATGTGTCGAAAAGTACCAGAAAAGGAGCTGTCGAATCTTCAATTGTTTACGCAAATCGATATGAGCGATAACCTTCTCGATCGCACTGAAGGTATTCGTTATGCTATGGATCAGTTTGCGCGTCAGAATTGGCTGGCGTGGGTAATGGTTGGGCTATTTTACTCTGGTTTTGGTAGGACTAGCCATATCACCCGTTGCGTGGACTGTGATTGTTCCCTTAAGACACATTGTTTGTCTTAAACATTGGCCATGGAGCGAACTGGAATATGTCCATTTTAAAATTGAAGTCCGGGATATGGACTGGAGCTCTAGCCATTCCCTGGATATCGCCTTTCATTCTGTGTACATATTAATCACTCATCTCCTTGAAGTTTAGAAAATAGCCACTTGGCCCAATGATGCAACATTTTCACAATACAACCCACAATTACAGTACATTCCTGACAGACAATTGCAAACGTAAGTGGCTTCCCTTTCTTCTCAAAAGTGGATCGAGCGGAGCAGGGGTTCGAAAGGCCGAAGAACTACTACAATAGGCCTATACAGTAATGTTACTGTACAAGAGGAACACTTTCCTCTTTTCTTGATGTCTATTTTTCGACATTATGCACAGATTGAGTTGAAAAATTGCCTTTGGTTAACACGATTAAAACTACACATATTCCAGTAAAGGAATATCTAAGTTTACTTCGTAAAACCTTCACCCGACTCGATGAGGTAGGTATCAAAAGAGCAGATAGTGACCAATTACACGTGCTTTCAGCTGACAGACACCCGTTGTAGAAAATAATTGTGATGGTAAAAAGAAACTAGCGCGAAACAAATTCTAAAAGCCAATAACTTACCAAGCCTCATAGCACACTGAGACATATGGTCCACTTAGCACATAGATCGACATTTTTGTGCCGTACCAGAATGGAAATGCTAATTCGCCTAAATTATTGCGCGGATATCGAGGAGATACCTTTATACCATTATATAGGGGCAGTAGTAGATCCATAACTGCCGTGGTAAATTTTGCGTTGGTTATGACTACCCATGTCCCTCTCATAGTAAGAAGGAATTGGCCAGAGATATTTGATTCACGCCAGGAGTTGCCCCAGTGCATGTGCCTTAGAAAAACGACATCATAAGCACGAAACCCCAAACCCCAAGCCCGAAGCGTAAAACCGCAAGCGACCCTGACTCCAGAATCCACGCAGTGACTCGGGCTACGTAGCCTAGTTCTATTGACCAACCATTTACGCCGAAAAAGAAAACCTAGGGATTTTGTTTTTAATAGTGATGATTACTATCTAATCACTATTGAAAAGGGAAAGCTCACCACAACGCCTTTCAACCCAGATGGCATACAATGAAAACAAAGGGCCAAAAGAAACAAAGAAAGGGGTGAAACAGCCCGTCCGAAAACTTGGGAATGGGGGATTTGCCAAGGGAAAAACAAGGCAAGGGAAAGGGAATTTAATAATGGGGGGATAGAGCTCAAAACAAGTAAATCAGACATCGTCGAATCGTAAATGGGGCGTTCTCTGCCTTGGTTGAGAAGGCGAAAGAGGAAGCAACATTGGAAGCAATGGATCAGGGTAGATGGGTAGATGAAGAAGGAGGGCAGAAATCGGGTCGCGAGTTCACTCTGAAAACAAAATTTAATCCAAAATCAGGCAATGATCTTGTGACTGCGATCTCAGCTTAGGAGAGGTGGAAGGCTCCCTGGCCTTCCTTGATAGCGACGGACAGGCGCTTTTTCAAAACGTCCAGGTCGCTGTAGTCGGGGAGCTTGAGGTAGTTGACACAGGTCATCACACTGGGGAGGTAGTCATCTGGGGTGTAGGGGTGTTCGCTTGGACGGCACACGACAGTGAAAATAGGTGTGAGACTCTTGAAACCTGTGGATATATTGTTAGCTGGGTTACTTCTGTACAGAAAAAGATTGGGAAACGTACCTCCGATAGGAAGCTTAGGACTACCTGTAACAAATTGGAGGAAGTCTCGGCGTTGCTGGTTATCCAGCTCGCTCATGGTTTGGAGCAGATTGCGTATACTCCGGCTGTCCATGTTGAAGCCATGGTCAGCCTTAATGGTATCCATCAAAGTTTCAATAGTCCAGTCTTCCTTCGCCTGTCCGAAAAGCATGACAAGCTCGCTAGGAGTGAAGGCCCGAAGAGAAGAGTATGGGAAGACCTGAGAGAAACCCGTGCGGAAGGCATCGACTTGACGACGGACACCGCTTCCTAGGGTCATGTCGATCACGCGCTCAATGTATGTATCGACGTTTTCGATGGTCAGCGGCACATCAGAGCCACCGGGGATAAGCTCAATGGCGGGATATCCAGGGAGCGTAAAGTCCAAGCTCAAGTCATCGACCTTGACACCATGCACTGTGATCTCTTGCACAGCCTCTGTCTTGTGGCCGGGGCTGAGGGTGTTATCGCTCTCAATTGCATCCTTGGCATGGACAAATTGCTGGAGCATGATCAAAGACTTAGCAAGCTCCTCGTCAACCAACTTCACAGTGCCCAAAGATGGGGCTACAGAAGACAGGGTATCGGCGATGCGGAAGAATGCTGGGTTGAAGGAGATATCGATGATCCTGGAGTCGAGCATAGAGCGCGCAACGAACTTTCCAAGAACCTTGAAAATGTTCAATTGCTTCTTGCCGGAATCTTGGGCTGCCTGCTGATCACTCATGGGAGCAGGGAACAAGCCACGCTTTCCAAAGGCGTATTCCGCTCCGGAAGAGGCACCTTCAGTCTCTCTCCAGATTTTCAGCTTCTTCTTAGAGAACTCCTTGGAAACAGTAGAATAAAATTCAAGAGTGGGGCCAAGGCCAGTACCAACTTCCTCAAAGTATTCAACCTCGAGTATACTAGGGGAAGAGCCATACAGCTCCATGACCTTCATAGCAGAATCAAGGATGCGAGCGCGGGAAATGCGCACTTTCTGGCGTTGCAGTCGACCGAGGAATGGGCGATCATCACGGCGCATATCGCGACGGCTATCCTCGCTCTGGGAGTTTTGCCATCTCATCATTGCTCGCGAGTAGCCAAAGGCGGTTGATTGCAGGAACAAATGCCTAGTCTCGAATGGGAACAGGAATGAGAAGAGCCTGGCTAGATCTTCACTCCAGCTTGGAAGGCAGCTACTTGCCACAATCAGTGGCTCCTCCAGCTGTCGGTTTATCTTGGCTGTGAGCTTTGTGTTGATAAACTGGGCCAGGGGCTCTGGGGTAATTGTAACCGAGTCCTTGTTCTCTGTCAGAATATCGTCAATTGTCGCATTCATTTCATGCAGGACACGAAGCAAACAGAGAATGGATGCTGTGATTTTGTCCTTGTCGAGAGATGCGGGCATATCGAGACTGTCACCATTGGATGAATCTTGGTTGACCTGGATGAGAGTCGATGGCTCTGGAGGTGGAGGGCCAGGGACCCGTCTGAATGTGACTGTGTGGACAGCAGACCAGACGTTCTTGGCACTGTTTTCATCCAAATGCTCACGATTGTGGTGGACAGCACGGTAGACTGTGGTCTCGCTTGAAATTGGCTGGCCATCTACAAGGAACTCGATGTGCCAGTCCTGAGGGACGGAAGCCATCGCAGCAGCGTAGGATGAGAATGGACGGCCAGCAGTAGCCAAAGATGCGTTCCCCATGGGGTTGGAAGAACCAACGCTCGGGGCTGAAGCCGAAGCATTGGAGGCTGCACCGTGAGAAGGAGTTCCGACGCGAGTACCGTCCTCCTTGCGAGCTGTGACCTTGCCCGAAGACGCCACTTCCATGTTGACTGCGGAGGGGTCGGAGACACCATCATCCTCAAGATCCTCATCAAGATCATCAACGATGGCATTGAGTTCCTCATCTTCATCTTCTTCTTCTTCATCTTCTTCATCGGTCAATTGTCTCTCATCCGCGCACTCAAGGGGCTCGTCGTCATGTTCTTCTTCCTCTTCTTGAAGGGCCGTGCGGCGAGATCGGCGACGTACAGCTGTAGGAGTATCGCCTTCTTCAGCAGTGTCGGCGGCAAGCCCACGAGGGCCTCCTGCGCGACTAGGTAGGATGGTCCCTGGTGGATGTCGGGAAGGGATGGAGCCAGGGAGCTGATCACGCATTCGCGCTGCGTTGGCAATTTGAGAAAGGATAGAATCCCTAGGTCGTGACGGTCGAGGACGCTCAGACATGCTGATTCGAGGGTGGAGGAAGTCATCCAACGCTTTGAAGGTTGCGATGGCATGAATGGACACCATGAGATTTCGATAAGGGCGGGGGATCTCAGAGGCGTCATCCGCAACCAACTTGAGTCGCAGCTGTTTGCTCAACATGTAGTTGGCATTGCTGCGTGTGTTTTCCAGGGAGTTATGACTGACAGTTAAAACTTCGAAATGCTCAGTCCTACTAAGCAAGTCTTGTAACTTCCGAATCAAAACGCTGAAAGGGGTGGTTGCGGTACTCTGTCTCTGAGCCTTCTCCGAGATTGGAATCCCCATGAAGGCTTGCAAAAAGGCAGCTCGAGCATTGCGGATGGATGGGGCTTGGTAATTACCGAGAACATCCAGGAGGACCTCTACAATGCCTGAGTTGAGCAGTTCGGAGCTGGTGATGCTCTCCAAAGCGTCCCCGACAAAGTAAGATGCAAGCTTTTTGAACAAGGCATGGCCATCGCCGTTGCCGTTGGAATAGCATGTGCGTATATCAGCGGCCAGAGATTGAAGTTCCTTCAAGATCTTAAGGGCCTCTGCTCGGACTGCTCCGCCATGGCTTTCTTCATAGCTTTCCAGGAACGTCTGCGCATCTCGAATGATAAGATCGTTGATGGTGCTGTCCATTTTCTCGATACTCCGCGGGCCCAGGGCCAAGTCTTCATCGGAATCAGACATGTCTTCGTTGTCTTCATCTTCGCCATCGCCCTCATCGTCATCGTAGTCATCGGCTTCATCTTCATCTTGGTCCTCATCTTCATTTTGGTGGGATGTAGTCTCTGCGCGGTGGGAATGCGAGGGATTTGTGCTGTTCTCCACATCGGCAGGATCGGATGTGACAGGAGGCTCATTGCCGGAGAGCGTGCCCTCTGACAATTTGACAATCTCTGAGATGACTCCTTCCCGATGGAACTGATGTTGGTATACATGCTCAAGGCGTTGGAACAGAAGCTCGGAGCAACGTAGAGCTAGGGACACGAGGGATGGGTGATCTTTCTGAGAAAGGATAGAAGCTAGGAAGGAGGCATATGGAACGGTTCGGAGGGCATCTTCAATCAAGGAAGGCTCCAGAATGTGCAGCATCTTCAGCTGTGCAATAAGAACCTTCTGGCGGACGTGCAAATTGACCGTGCTAGAGTAGGCATCGGTCAAGGTGGGGAAAAGGATCATGGCAAATCGCTTGAGCTGAGTCTTGCAGTTGTCGAGCAGAGATCGTCTCTCCTCTACTGCATCTTTAGTCTTGGAAGATTTCAGATTGATAGACATGCTACTGTCAAAGTATGAGCTGAGAAGGGCGTCCGTCCGTGAGGCCTCGCGACTAGGAACACCGGGCAGTAGTTCGCAGATAACATTGAGAGTTTCGAAGACTTGTTCGCGGGGTCGGTGGATCAATGCTTGCATGACCAGCACACTGTCCATCTTGACAGCGGTGCTGTCCACGTCCTGTGGGGGAGAAACACCCGTCAAGATCTGATAAAGAGTATCAACTACATCCATCTTGAAAAGTTCATTTGACAGTCGAGGGCTGGTCTTAGAGATGATTGCCAGAACTCGAAGGAACTGTGTGTGGATGTGAGGACCGATGAGGTTAGTAGTCCCTGGCAGTAGCAGCCGAAGAACAGCCTTGAGCATGGCAGGTTCAATCAGTTCCTCCAGGTTCTCAGGGCGGTGCTTGAAGCTCTCCACAATCCGTGACACACAGAGACAACCTTGTTCAACAACCTTGGGGTCATTGCTGGACAGAACATTTAGCAAGGTGGGCATGACATCGCGTACAACAGGGAACGAGTCGTGAGGGAGATTGCGGCAGCAGTTTGCGGCTGTTGTAACTGCTGTTCGCTGGGTGCTGGTAGGGAAGAAGTCGAGATAGGTCAAGCAAGCAGTCAGTCCACCTTCCCGCACAATTGAGGCAGGGAAATCGACTGAGATCTTAGCCAATGTCTATATAATATGTTAGTGGAAGTGATCAAATGAAGAAATCAGAACAACTCACGCTCAAAGCCTGCTCGGCCAAATCGATAAATTGGATATCAAGAAGCTTCTGACAAAGGATCGGCACGGCCCCACCATAAACAACGTTGGCCACGGAGCCCCGTAAGGCCTCCATGAGGTTGGCAAGGGAGCGACAGGCGAGAAGCATGATCTCGGGGTTCTCCTCGCCGAACTGATTCGGCTGCATCAAGGTCACAAGCTCCTTGACGTACGGGTCGGGGGAGAATTGTCCGGTAAGATTATCCTCATTTGATACAAGTAGCAGATCCGAGAGCTCCTGAAGGGCGATAAGTTGAATGGATGGGTCGTCTTTTGCCCGCAGGTTGACGAGAATATCGCGAAGTCGGGAAGACATGCCGGACATCATACCAGTGAGGGCACGGAGGGTACTCTGAAGGCCCATGGGACCTCGCCCACCAAATAAGCTGTTGGCGAAGGGATCCATATCGTCATCATCAAAGGCGGACGGGTTGGTGCCATCATGACTCTCTTCTGTTGCGGATTCTTCTTGTTGTTCTTCTTGATCTTCCTCCTCCAGATCCTCCTCCGCATCTCGCATTATGACATCAGGGTTTGTCTTCGTCGTACGCTTCTTCTGACGTCGGGGGGGAGACTGTGTGGTTCCGGGTCGATCTACAGGATGAGAGAGACATCAGCATCTATCAAGTAAGGATATCCGTATCCGTTTAAAGGACGGATGGTGATCAACAAAACGCACCGCTCCGACTTGTCTTTCTCCGGGCGGGCTGTGGAGAAGTGGCCGACTTGGATTCCTCTGGTCGGGACGACGGGCTACATAGAATTCTTGTCAGCACCGCCCATCAAACAGTAAGGGTAAGCATCTCGTACCCGGGTTGTGACATGGTTGCACGACGAGTGCGGCGGGGAACTGCAACAGAGCCAGTAGATGGCGCTGTCGGTGGGGCAGCCGTACGTGGTCGCTTGGGCTTCCGTTGAGGTGATGGAGGCGATGGCTGGGCCGGAGTGTCGGTCTGTCGATCGTTGCGAGAGGATGCCTTGCGTTTGCGGGATGAAGCCGAGCCAGCGGCGGGTTGGGTACTGGACTCAGCAGGGGGAGGAGGGTCTGTCGCGAGTCTCGCGGCTGAGCGAGTGATTCTGGATGACATGAGAAAGAGTCCACGGTGAATATGTGAAATGAGGGGACAGAAAGAGAAAGAGAGGTGTAGAGCGGTCAAAGCGATAAGGCAGATCGGGTAGAAAGGTGACAATCCTCGCAATGGTAGCAATAACCAAGGATGCGTTATTTGTCCCCGAACTGAAGCAACTGAATGATGGAACGTGCTCTCAGGGTCATCCACAAGGTTCTCCTAGTGAGTGTTGGGGAAGGGCTTGGAAGGCAGAGTGGGTGGGAAACTACCTCAGGGAAGAAGAGGCCGTGGAAGTGCCTGGGGAAGTGGGATAATCCTCGAGAGGGTCCTGGCGGTTGGAGGAGGGCCTTTGTCTGGCCATAAGTTATTGGGTCTGGGGAGCTCGATTGAGTGTTCGTCACATCAACCCGCCATCCGCCTTGCTCGGGAGAGCTGAAGAGAATGAGGGAAACTTGTCAATGGGATCAAAGGTGGACAGTAAAAGGTGGAAAGGAAAGATGGACTGGAAGTGGAAGATGGTGAAGGAGAAGTGGAAAGTGGTGACGGACGGACATAGGCGGAGAGCAACGATGATATAAGACGAGTCCACTCAGGGATATTTCCAATGTTTGAACTATTGGACTGTTTGACTATTTGCACTATTACAACGCACTAGTACCATGTTCACATTTGTATCTGGCCTGGGAGTACCTAGTAGACCAAGCCACCGTATAAGTATAGTAAAGTCTAGTATGTATATAGGCTCAGGATCTAGCTTCAAGTCCGGCCTTCGATCCGGAGAGAAGATCACGGAGGCGCCCCGAGCCCTCAATTGACTCACCGAGGATGAAGCAAACACTTAATAATCACGGAATCTCATCTTCGGGGCCAAAAAAGAAAAGAAAGCGACTTCTCTTCTTCTTATATTCTTATATTCTCGCCGGAGCATTCCTTGCCGCCTTCGGTTCGCCCCCCGCCATTGAGAGAATTCGTCCACCCAACTTAACTTTTCTCCCCTTCAACTACCCCGGACTTTGACCCTATATTCTCTCCGCATTTTCCAACATGTCAACGGAAATGGTCGGAGAGCAGAGTGACGACGTTCATCAGGCGCCCGCCCACTTAAACCCCACTCCGATGGAGGAGTACACATTCCCAGACTCGCGCTTGAAGCGCACGATGAGCGACCCGGAGAAGACCCCCTCTTGCTGGTCGCATGTGGTTCTTTCTCTCCCATTACTTATCTCCATCTACGCATGTTCGAAATGGCCGCCGATCACGTCAGATTCAGTTCTGATTTTGAACTCATCGGAGGATACCTGTCGCCTGTGTCCGATGCCTATCGCAAGGCGGGTCTCGCCAGCGCAGAGCACCGGTAAGGGGATTCCCGCTCTCTACCATCCGACTCGGCTAACTGTGCTGTGCAGGGTGGCTATGTGCCAACTCGCGGTTGATCAAACCTCCGACTGGTTGATGGTCGATACATGGGAGCCTATTCAGAAGGAGTACCAGCCGACTGCGGTTGTGTTGGACCATTTCGACCATGAGATCAATACTGTGCGTAAAGGCGTGGATGCTGGAAATGGAACCCGGAAGCCTGTCCGCATTGCTCTGCTTGCGGGCGCGGATCTGATCCATACCATGTCCACGCCTGGCGTGTGGAGTGAGAAGGATTTGGACCACATTTTGGGTAAATACGGAGTAAGTTGGCCTTGGATTACGTTTGATTGCTATTAAAGATATGGCCCGCTAACATAATTTCAGTCCTTCATTGTCGAGCGCAGTGGCACAGACATCGATGAGGCTCTGGCCAGTCTGCAACCCTGGAAGGACAATATTCACGTTATCCAGCAACTCATCCAGAATGATGTTAGTAGCACCAAGATCCGACTCTTCCTCAGACGTGAGATGAGTGTGCGCTATCTCATCCCTGTCCCCGTCATTCACTATATTGAGCAGCACCATCTATATGAGGATGACGGCATGGAGAAGGGCAAAGAGCGGCAAGAGGGACGATCGGGATGATGCGACGAGATTGCCTGGAAATGCACACATAATGACCCTCAGCGATCCCGATACGATACCCCTGCCTGCCTGATTTACTGCTTTACTGGAGTTGGAGTTCTCTTTTTGCCCTTGACCTGATCCCCGCACTCGGAATAAAACGGTTAACGGGTTGTACATACTATTTTTGGCTTATATCCGACTAAATAGACCTAGATCTAATAGAGTATTACTCAAATGTCTAGTCTTGAATATAAACTAGATACTTTATATGTAGTATATACTCCAGTTTTTATCAATTTCTAATCTTCTGTTCTCGATTTGGACATAAATCGGCCTCGGAAATACTGGAAAAGGCAAGTCGCCTCCACATTCACCATCAGAGCATAGAATGACACCATCAAGGCTCTACACGATTCACAATCGGAGTTAAAGAAACAAAAAAATCAAGTAATAACGTAGTGAAGTAGTAAAGTACTCCGGAGTGAAGTGAAGTATAGCCGGTCCCCCACTACGGCGCGCATTATCTTCCGTTATCGACTGATCTCTGATCTCTCCACAATTAGCCGGCTTGTGGCCCTCCAAGAGAGACGCCGAGAGAGCTACTCTACTCAATTCCAGTCCCTCAGTCCCTCCCTGTACAACCCCTGGCACCTCACTATGATCTAGCAAACCCAATCCCCAATCCCCAATCTCCGCCATGACCGAAGAACGCAGCCACAGCCTCCCCAAATGGCCACTCACCCCTCCCGATTCCTCCGATCCCCAAACAACCAAAGACGTCTCGTCCGTCGTAACAGCAATCCATGTGATCTCAACCGAGCGAGAAGCCCTCGCCCACCTGGAACACATCTACCAGACCGATGCGCGAGCCCAGCACGACCTCGCCCGCGCCGTGGAGCAAATTGCGCGCAGCGTGCGGGATGGCGGCAAATTGGTTGTTTGTGGCGTGGGCAAGAGTGGCAAGGTTGGGCGCAAGATCGAGGCCACAATGAATAGTCTGGGCGTGTACAGCGCGTTCCTGCATCCGACTGAGGCTTTGCATGGGGATCTGGGATTGGTTCGGCCGGTAAGCAAAAGTCCTGCATGTCTGCAGTCTGCATTGCGGCCCTGATGGTTTCTGCACCGGTGTTGGGCCGAGAAACCTGAAGAATACGTTTACTGACTTCATTGGCACAGAATGATACTATCCTTTTAATTTCTTTTTCGGGTCGTTCGCCTGAATTGCTTTCATTGCTTCCGCATATTCCTGCTTCGGTGCCTATTATCGCTCTTACTTCTCATATACATCCGTCCGCATGTCCGTTGCTCACATTGCATGGGCCTTCTGGGATGGGCATTTTGTTGCCTGCTCCCATTCATGAGGATGAAGATGCCTCTTTTGGTGTCAGCGCTCCCACTTCCTCGACGACAGTCGCTTTGTCACTAGGTGATGCGCTGGCGATTGCTACAGCACGCAAGCTGCATACTGCTCCTGGCAAGGGTCCTGCAGAGGTCTTTCGAGGGTTCCATCCTGGTGGTGCTATTGGCGCTGCTGCAGCGGGTACACCGTTGACAACGCCTTCGAGTGGCATGTCGACAACGTTTGACTCTCCGGCCTCATCTGTATCCCTATCGCTTCCGTGGGAAGAGATTGGCAGTATTCCGTTGATTCCTCCCTTTAACCTTCAATCACCACCTGCGCAACGCCGGATTTCTCCAGATATGTTGATTTCCCTCGACCAAATCCCTACTGCCTCGTCTCCATCGTCGTCTTCACCTGGCGATGTGCGATTACTCGATATCCTCCTTACAGCAATTCAGCACCCTAATGCCAAATCATGGGTCTTTTTGTCACCTCATGAAATCATCCCTCCCAGACAGACCCGCTCTTTACTGTCGCCGGGTGGAAACATGGATATGCGTGTCTCCAATATTATGACTGAGAAGCCCAATACTCCATTTGCCATCCATCGAAGTAGGTGGCTCCTGGTCCCAGACTCAACACCACTCGCCGATCTCCGACATAAAATATCTGCATCCCGAAATGGACGGCACCCAATATCGGTGGTTGCTGTAGTGAAGGACATGAACTACCCCGACAGTTGCATCGGAGTAATGGAAGCAGAGGATCTCCTGAGTGCATGATCCGCTGAAAAGAAATCCATTTTTTCTTTCTCTTGGAAATATTTGTTTGATTTTACATACCACCTGCATCACCATACCTCTGCTTGACGATGTTACGCCCACCCATTTTGTTACTTTTGCATGTTTACATAGATTTTCAGCTCTTGCACATTACATTCAAAGAAGCCGAGCCACATGGCTCAGTCCCATTATACACGATGCAAATCAATCCCAATAATATATCTTGATAATACAAACAGTATGCGAAGCCTAAATATACAGTACATTCTCAAACCATCCACCTCACAACACCCCACCACACCACATCCCCAAATCAAGCCTTAACAATCGGCTTAATACCCTTATGAATAGCAGCAATACCACCAGTCAAATTCTCAAAGCCCTGACCAGGAATCATAAACCCAGCCTTCTGAATCATACCCCTAAACTCCTCCTGACTAGGGAATCGTTCAATACTCTCAACAAGATACTGATAAGAATCCCGATCCCCAGCAACAACCTGCCCAATAAGCGGAATCGCACTAAAATTCCAGCGCTTATAAATCCCATCCAGCACAGGGTTATCAACCTTGGAGAACTCCATGCACGCAAAAACACCACCAGGCTTAAGAACCCGGAACGCCTCATTCAGCGCGGCCTGCTTATCCGTGAAATTGCGGATTCCAAACACAACAGTGTACAGATCAATCGAAGCGTCCGGGATATGCGGCATGTGCTCGGCGTTCGCCTCGACGAACGAAAGCCGGTTCGTGTTGTAGTATGGCGTGTCGAGGGAGCGTTTGCGGCCTTCTGCTAGCATGTCGGCATTGATGTCGCTGATTGTTACGCGCGTCTCCATGTCGTGGTTGATGTTTGTTGCGTGGTCTAGCATGCGGAAGGCGATGTCGCCGGTGCCACCGGCTATGTCGAGGATGTTCCAGCCGCGTTGGTCGGCTGTCAGGGCTGGTAGACACGAGCCTGGGTTTAAGGAGCGCACGAAGTGGTCTTTCCAGAGGCGGTGGATGCCTAGGGACATTAGGTCGTTCATGCGGTCGTAGGAGGCGGCGACGGAACTAAAGACTGCGCCGACTGTGGGTGGATGCGGTGATTAGTTCAATTGTTGAGATGGTCAATTGGGTGCCTGGGTTCTGTCCTTACCTCGTGTCTCCTTCTCTGATTCGGGCACATTCGTGAACCCGAAGTGTGTCATGCGTTCATCTTCTGGCTTGTTCTGGGCGCGGGTGGTGCAGGAGAAACAGCGGTAGGGGGTGGGTGGTTGGAAAGCGCGACGCTTTGCACTGTAGTGCAGAGCTCGCCATGCTGAGCGGGACGACATGGTGGTGTTTAGAGGTGTGTTAAGCTGTTAAGCTGGCGAAGCTGTGATGGGCAACTTTTCCCAGCAGAATCCGCCGAGCCCGAGTGCGTGTCCCTAAGCACGGCCCTCATCTGACCAATCATGGTGCTTCATTTCCGACTTGTCCAGTAGATCTTTTGTTTCTCTTCTTTTGCTTCACCCGAGTTATGTTGGACTTTGCGGATTTTACGGACTGGAGTTAGAGTGCATATTGTCTATCTCCGAGTGCCTTTTTTTGTATATAAATACCACGATATTCCACTGAAGTGGCCATATTCTATACTCAACCAGAGCTCCCAGCCGAACCACTTTCGAAATAAACGGAGAAAATGACGTCCAATCAATTATCTTACTGTTGCACCATTGGATCCCTCCACAATGGTGAAGCAAAAGGTGAGATCAAAAACGTTGGCAACAGTAAATCACCCGCTTCGCTCGTACATATTCGTCCGTTAATTGAGTAACTTACAGTCTCAACCTACTTCGCGTACCCGGAAAACAAATCTACAAAAAATGCAATCCTTATTCTAACAGATGTGATGGGCCACCGATTAGTCAATACTCAATTAATAGCCGACCAATTCGCTTCAAAAGGATACTTCGTCATGATGCCAGATCTATTCAACGGCGATGTAGTCCCAATCAATAGACCAGAGGGCTTCAGCATCATGGACTGGGTGAAGGACCATCTACCCCTTCAAACGGAACCAATAATCGACACCGTCCTCAAAGCGATGCGGGAGAATCTCGGCTGTGAGAGAATTGGTGGTGTGGGCTATTGCTTTGGCGGCAAGTATGTCTGCCGGTACTTGAAGCCCGGCAAGATTGATGTTGGGTTCACGGCACATCCAACTATGGTTGAGGCCCAGGAGTTGCAAGGTATTGAGGGGCCTTTAAGTATTGCTGCTGCTGGTACGCTGATAATTCATTTATCATATGGAATGGGTATTCTGACAAGATTGGTGTGTGTAGTTCGAGACAACGTTTTTACGTCTGCTAAAAGACATGAAAGTGAGGAGATTTTGGATAAGTTGGATATCCCTTATCAGATCAATCTGTTCTCGGATGTAGAGCATGGCTTTGCTGTCCGCTGTGATTTGTCTAAGCCGAGGCAAAAGTTTGCTAAGGAGCAGGTCTTTGCTCAGGCTGTTGCCTGGTTTGATCAGTATCTTATTGTGTGAATTTTGATGAATTGAGATGAGGTATAACGAGGGTAATGTGTTTATAGAGGCGAGCGCGGCGTCTTATCAGGAGAGAAGTAGCATTTGATACGTAAGTGGACCATTCCACATCACTCGTAAAGGAGTATCTAGTTATTCTTCGTCAAGGCTATTCTGACAACAATAGTGTTTTGAATAAGAAAGGTAGAATCATACATAAACGTAAGACATAATTTAAGATACAATCACCACATCTTCTCCCAAACCCGCCGAACCCAATGCATCTGAGCGAGCTCAGCCTTCCTCCTCTCCTCCCAATCGCCTTCTTCCCAGATCTTGCACTCCTCATCAACCTCCGCCTTGCCAGAGTACAAATCCGCGTTGATAGCACTAACAAAGGAAGTCCGATGGAAAATCTTCCAGAAAACAAACATAATAACCCAAAACGCAAGACCGAAGTAAGATGTAACAAAGCCCTGCACGCTAAACGGCTTGAAAACTGAGAAACCATTGAAAAGAGCCGTCAAACAACCAATGATAATGGCCAGGATAGCTCCGTACGGCTGGAAAGGTGAAGCCCAGGGAACAAATGACTTGCGGTCAATACCCTGTGCTTTGAGGGCTCGGTACCAAGCAATGAAGACGCAGAGCATACCCGTGTAGGTGAGCACGAAGGCGATAGTTGTCAAGTCGACGAACCAGTAGAAGACCTCGACGGAGGAGCTGCCAGCTACTAGGAAGGTGATGCATGAGAGCACCGATACAGTGATGACGCAGTTGATGGGGATGCCCGATTTAGTACACTTCAAGAGGAATTTCGGGGCTTGGCCATCGCGGGCGAGGGAGTAGAGTGTTCGACTTGAGCTGTAGAGATAGGCATTTCCACAGGACCAACCGGACAGTAGAATCAGTAGGTTGATTAGATCTGGTAGACCGCGGATACCCAGGTTATCGATTCCAATAACCCAAGGCGAGGCAGCGGATCCAGCGGCACCATTGTCAATAGCCGACATGAGACGTGGGTCACGGGGGTTGCAGATGATTCCAACAGCCAGGACGCCGACGACGTAGAACCCGACAATACGCCAGAAAGTCATCTTCACCACGCGAGGGATGGTCACGCGCGGATTCTGGATTTCTCCTGCTGCTAGGGCTGGAAGGTCCGGTCCGGCGACGGAGAAGGCTGCGTAGACCATGACAGAAAAGAAGCCGAGGAATCGGCCTGTGTTGCCGTCTGTGTAGTATTCGAACATCACGCCGTCGGTCCAGTTGCGGAAGCCGTAGACGTCGTGTTTGGGGTTTCCGCCGACCATTGTGATGAAGGTGAGGAGGACGAGGCCGATGAGGAGCAGGATTTTGGTTGAGGCCATGATGAATTCACTTTCACCGTACCATTTTACCGCGACGAGGTTGAGTACCGTACACACGACTAGGGCCATTGCTACCCAGACCGCTGGGTTGACGCTTGTGTTCCAATATTGCATGACTGTTGCCACTGCGGAATATTCTGTACAAACTAGCATTACGCCGCCGTAGAAGTATACCCAGCCCCTAGGATTGTTAGTATACAGACCAAAGTGAAGCGAACGGACTGGTAGAGACTTACATAGCAAATCCAAATGCCGGATCGATAAACCGTGCAGCAAGTTCGAAGATTGATCCACGAATGGGAAGATAGGCAGCCATCTCTCCAACACACAGATTGACAGGCAGAATAAAGAGACATCCCCAAATAAGATATCCCAGGAACAAGGACAATGGCCCAGCATCCCGCAGGTAAGAACCAATGCCAACGAACAGCCCGGTACCGATAGAACCACCAATAGCCATCAACTGCACATGTCGAGAAGCCAGACCACGCTGTGTCTGGCGAAAGGGCAAGACATCACCCACAGTAGTATCCGCCTTGGGATCGGAGATTTCTGCAGAGACTTTCTTCTCCATGTTCTCCATGATTGAATGCTACTCGAGCTGGAAGTGACGCCAAACAGACCAGAATGGGGGGGAGGCATAGCCATTTATACGTGCACTGACACTGGTTTGGAGTCACTGGCATAGAGTATGGGTGGGGAGAGTGCCAAGCACTGATAGTGCAGAAGGCATCGTGAACCGGGTGAAACTGCCAAGAAGGCGGGCCGGGCGTGCAGTTGGAGTCAACTTAGAATGATAAGAGGCTTGATTGAGTCAAGACTGGGATCCCTAAAGGGGGAAGAGGTGGCGATGCTAAGGATTTGCCAAGTGATAAGCTTATCAGGGCTATGGTCATACGAGCTACAGTATTGATAAGAGACACTTAGTAGTTAATATTGATGCTACAGATAGACAATAGGGGCTATTTGCGTGGTTAAATTGCTCTAAACATGATATGCATTAGACCTGTTGACTACTAACATATAACCCATAAATCCCCGAGGCGAACTCTAACTTGCCCTATGTCTTCACTGGGAATCACTATCTCAACCTTAATATGATATGGCCAATGCCTTAAATGCCTTATATATAATCCCCAGGAACATTCCCATCCTGACCCCTTATCCGCCTCCCGTAAAGATCGGTGAAGGCAAAAACGAAGCCAAAGTGAAACCTAACCTCTATACCCCGCATTTTGGCGACCAAAGAAGCCGAAGGGGCATAGGCGCTAGCTATGTCGGACTTTAGTCTGATTATAGCGCATTGGCCCATGCCAGTCTACTGCGGGGGTCATAAAGGGACACTAAGAGGAAGTAAATCCCGATGCGGAATACTCAAGGATCCTGTATGCATCAGATCCAGCCTGGGCCACGCCTCTTTGAAATTGACGTGAAAGGAAGTATTAGCAGCGAGGATACTTGTAATGAAAGGGACTAAGTTGGACATTCGTTTCGTCTCGATATAGCCATAGTTGATTGTGGTTCTGGTTTAAAGATCTGGCCTCGTTCCAGACTTCATGTCCATATGTAGAGAAGGTATAGACAACCCTATCGATCGCAGCGTGATGTAGCCAAGTCAAAGATATAGGAAGTGAGTTAAATAAGTATATTGATAAAGGACTAACTAAATCTACGGCCACATCCAACCTCAACACGCAATTCCCACAGGACCCCCTGATATAAACAAATGATGAAATACACTGCTTTTATCTTACTCTAATGGCGAAATATGGAATCCTCAAATAAAAATAAAAATCAACAAAGAAAGACAAAATGCCTCCAACTCCCTACAAAACAATCAGTCTCCAACCAAACCCACCATATATAAAAACCCAATCATTCAAACGCCATAGGCAGAAAACCCTCCGCGTGGCCCCCACCATCCAGCGGCCACGGAAAATCCGACAACAACTCCGGTGGAATCTGGAATTGCATCATCTGATCGCCCATAGCATTGGGTGCCGGGCCGGGTGGCGGACCTGGCGGACCACTTGGGGGAACGTATGGTACGGATGTCATCGTGATGTTGGGTTTCGCGTCGACGGGGACTTCATTAGGGTTCGGGGTGTGCTGGGATGTTTGGAGATTGATTGGCCGCGATGTCATGTAGCCGTCGATTCGGTCGACCTGTGAGCGGAGGCGTTCGCTGGCGCCGGCTGCGCGTTGGAGGCCTGTTTCGAGGCGGCCGAGGAGGTCGGCCATTTCGAGACTGGGGGCTTTTGTTAGATTGGATGCTTTGGGTTGACGGCAGTAAGGGTGGCTTACAGCAATGTGCGGACTCGTCGGTAGGATGCTTCTGATAGACTCCCTTCCATGACGGAGCCGAGGATATAACCTATTCCTCCGAGATGGTGAAGCTGATAACAGTTAGTTAAGGGCTCTCCAAGAAAAGGATATTCGCACATACCAGAGGCGAGCTGATCGCTTTGAGGTACTCCACAGGGACCTTGCTGAAGACACTAAGCAGCTCTCCAGCGACGTTGCATTTGCGATCAACACCAAGCTCTTCCGCGGAAAGGAGCACCATCCGGAGAAGCTGTAATGTTGCCGTGATATTGGCAGACTGGAACCCGAATAGATCCTTTGCCATATCACCAGTAGTAGGAGGAGTTTCCTTAAATTGTGATGGCAGTGCGGCGTACATGGAATAGACCCGCTCCATGACTGCCTCTTCTGACATAGATGCCGGGCTAAACAATGGCCACACCTGTGCAGTCCCATTTGCGGAAGAGAAGCGTCGCCGATTGCCATCTACTACATGTTCAAGAATCCGATAGAGATCCGTAGTGAAATTCCAGCCCCGAAGCCATGCTAGTGGCTGCCGTGAGACTACTGTCACTTCTCCCGGACTAAGCATGCTGGAGGCTGGAGACACGGGCGGCAAGCCGTAGCCGTGTATTGTGATGAACTCGTCGTCGACCTCACTCGGATATCGAACTAGAGAATGAGCTTCGCGATATCGAATTACGCCGCCCCACACGATGCTGGAATAGATATCCAGAGTGTAGATAGACCAGAACTTCAGATACTTAGTTAGTAATAGGTAACATTTGGGACAAAAGTTGCACAAACCAGTCTCCGTCGCTCTTCGGTTTCAATGGGAGTCAAATGCTTCGGCCACAGCTTCTCATCATGGAGTCCCTCCATACTAGTTAGAGTATGATACATGCCGGAGAACTTTTGCATGTTCTTGATCTGGCCATTTTGAATACTGGCAATAGCGAGAATGGCACATGCGCGCATAAAATTCATGCCCTTTGCTGAGGCAAGGTCGCGAGGAATGGAGTCCTTGGCCGCTGCATAAAAAGCTTCTGATGGCGGCTCAGCAAGCTCATCCCGGTTCCATCTATTAGTAAACAGCGCCCCATCTCGTGCGCGACCAGACACTAGAGCACAGACAGCCATAGTTGAAGCGAATAGCCCTGGGTCTCGCAGATGCTCTTGATTATGCACTCTTTCAATGAAAGATTGCTTGTGGAAGAGTGGGAAACTAATAAACGGTAAGTCACACGACCAAATGAAAAGAATGATAGATCAGATCTTACATGGGATAAACGATCTCAAAATAGACCTGGACAAGGTTTCGGATCTGGCGATCACTGGCAATAGCAAAAGCATTCCAGGAGTTGCGCAATGCGCCGTCATCATCGTACCCTTCCGTTGCCACCCCGCCGACGTTGAACGTCGACCAAGGATCACCAGTCAACGACGGGCGATGGGCAGACTCGGGGTAATACGAGTTTCTCGAGCCCGAAGAGCCCGACGTCCTCCCCGTAGCCGGTGCAGCAGTGGCTACAGGGAGGGCATGATCGGAGCCAGGGGTATGCACCAAAGGCGTCTCGCGCATGGGAGCCCTCGTGCCAGCCTTGACGCCCCGGCGCTTTGCGGGGCGATCGAAGGTGCACGGGACATCAAAATCGGCGCAATTTTGACACCTGCCTAGCGGATCTTCACTTCTGCCGCACTTGATGCTGCGCCTATTGCAGAAGTCGCCTGAAGTGGCGTCAGCTCAGAGCTTTTTGCAATCTGGGGCATTTTGCCGACCAGGGCGAGTGGAGCAGGTGGAATTGGACGTGGGGGTGAGGACTTACAGGCTTTCGAAACGCGTTGAAGCTTTCGCGGTTTTTGCGACATTCAATCCATTAATTCATTCCAAGCTGGAGGTGCTTTGGGGGTGGCAACGGCAGCCCACAGGAAATCGCGGGCCCCGGAGCTTGGAACACGGGGTTCGGGGTTTGGTAACGGTTGTCTGTGATTCCTGGGGTAAGACTGGGGAGGCAGAATGGGAAAAAGGCACCAAAAATGAATGGAAATGAAGCTTAAGCAGTGGACCTTTCTGAACAAACCGATGATCAAGCAATTGAATGGTGTCCGAAGGATAAAAAGTCTATGTCGACTTTGCGAACGATGCTGAGTCAGCACTGTGTCATTGACCTAGACTTGGCGAAGTCAGAGGAAAACTGTCAATTGATGATATTGACCGTAATAAAAGGTGGTATGAATGGGAATAAGGTCTATCCTGAGTAAATGGGGAGTCTATAAAACATTATGTGCGTATAACTAGATCTACATGATCCTATACATGTTTTCGTGTGTGGCGCCAGTATAGAGCTGAACACGATCATGGCACTGGTTGTGATGCAAGTGTGCATTAGACAATTGCAGGTCCACCGGTGGCAGGGCGTTCGGCATCGATTCCGGCAGGGGTAGAGGTGAACTCGGTCTTGCCAATCTCGAAGGTTTCTTCGCTCTTGGTGACTCCATGTTCAGCCAGAACATCACCGTGGAGTTTATAAGCCTGTTCCATCTTCCAGTAGAAGGGACTAGGGGTGGAGAAGAGGGCATCGATGGATTCGAGGGAGCGGTTGCGGGTTTCGGGGTAGACTAAGAATGATCTTGTTAGTTGCTGGAACATACAAGGGATTGTCTCAACTTACACAGGTAGACAATGGGAATCCAGATCAGATTCAGACCAGCAAACAGGAAATATGTACGGCTCTGAGAGATGGTCAGTATTTATTTAGGAAAATCCTTCAACTGTAGAGAACCCACAGTCATGACGTTGAACATGATCGGGTTGACCAAAGTGGTCATACCCACACCAATGGCCCACCCAGTGATTCCGAATCCATTGCCTTGAGCCCGCAGATCACTCGGGAAGATCTCGGTGGGGACCAAGAAAGCGACTGTACCCCAGGTAGCAGCATATCTATACATCACGTCAGTAAGGTTTTGACATATGCGAGGGATAAACCTTACCCCAGATTGAATAAAAAGAGCATAGTGACCGCGCCCGGCGCATACTGAGCTGCTTTCTCAGGGTTATGCAGAGAGCCCTCATAAACAGCTCCAGCCTATAAAAGTTAGAAGAAGCTACATATCGGCGGTATAAGAATAACCTACAATTAGGTTAACAGCAAACAAAACAGCAGCTCCGCCTATCAAACACACACGTCGGCCCAGGCGATCAATGATCTGGGCACTGATAATGGTACCAATGATGCCGATCGTGTTGATACCTCCGGCTAGACCGTTCTGCTTGATGTCGCTGTAACCTGCTTGAGCCAGAAGTGTTGGAGAATACGCAGTCACAGCCTGCAGCTATCATTAGCCACTATATAGCAAGCCCAGTCCCCTTTAAACACTCACAGTGATACCAGTCCAAGAGGCCATAATCTGAAGCCAAACACACAGCCACGCGCGGCGGCCCAGGTTCAGTCCTGGCTTCCCACCCTTTCCAATCAGAATTTTGACAAACTCAATTGGGGAGCTTGGTTTGCTGTCCTGGGCGATTGTGATAATCTCGAGGTATTCCCGGTCGATATCTTCCTGAGAAGTTCGGCCCCCCCGAATCCTGTTCAGCAGATCTCGAGCTTCCTCTTTCCGCCCCACTGACGCCAGATAGCGGGGACTATCTGGTAGCATCTTGATGCCTGCCGCCAGGAGGAGTGCCGGGAAACACTGGAATGCGAGCAAGAATCGCCATCGTACGTCCGAGTAACCGTTGTTCACAAATGCGAGGCCGAAGGAGATCCAATATGCGACAGAGATTCCGAGATCTGACAAAAGTCCCAAAGTTAGCATCCCCATATCAGATAGATCAGATCGAATGAACTCACAATTGGCAATGAACACATAACCCAAAAAGCCACCGCGGTGGTTCGCCGAGGAGGTCTCGGACACCAACACAGGGGTGATACCAGTGAGAGCTGTAAACCGAGTCAGAAAAAAAGCCGTTCCCATGCAGCCCCGGGTATTTATATCCCCAGGGCTAATGCACACTAGCAAGGTCTCTCACCGCCAGTCCCAATTCCTGTAACCACTCGCGCACAGATCATGAAGTTTGAATTTTGAGCAGCCGCCTGCAATGCGCCGCCAACCAATGCGAACAATGATCCAGCCAGTAGACCATTGATCCGGCCCACTCGATCTGCAAGCCATCCACCGGCAAAGCAGCCGAAGATCGCTCCCAGGTAGTACACGCTGACAATGCCTCCCTGGTGAGTGGTGTCGGTGACAGTGCCATCGGCCTTACCGATGCCCACCTCGGTCACATATGTTGGTGAGCTGTTAACACCGCCCATCACACCCTGGTCATAGCCCTCGAAAAAGATAGAGATCAACGAAAAGGCCTGAATAGCCACATTCAGCTGACGCGGCGAAAGCCGCTTCCACAGCGTTGTGTAGCCCATTGTCGCAGTGTAATTGGACCGAGGTGGGATCCCAATGGGGCGATGTGATCCCAATGGGGCAAACGGTCGTGTACGGGGTATAAGCGGACGAAGCCGTATGGGTCCGGCTATGGATGAGCTGGGGCGATCGAGATGGAGCTCGAGTTTGACGCGGGGAGTTTCAGACCACACACAGGGTCTTCAAGCGTGTAGCCATTTAGCATTCAGAATTTTACAGTATAAGCGTTTAAGCGGTCATCCCTTCTGGCGGATTATCACGATGTAGAAGAATGCCGAGATCACACTTTTGGTCTCCACTGGACGGGCCGAGTTGATATATATTTCCTCTTTTCTCTTTCTGCTTTCTTTTAACTTTTCTTTTTCACACTATGGACAATATGGCTTCGAATGGAAACGAAATGAACGGAACTGCCAACCATGCGTTGGACATTACAGTTCTGGGATTAAACAGCGGAACATCAATGGTGGGTTGCATTCACATTCAATGTAAACACCGTATACTGACAGTAACAGGATGGCATTGACTGTGCCCTCTGTCGCTTTCGCCAGGAAACCCCCGAGTCTCCTATGCACTTCGAATTGCTCAAGGTAAGTAATCCCGAGGCTGCATCTCCTTAGTACAGGAACCTGACCAATGGCTAGTATGGAGAAATCCCACTGGAGCCTGTGATCAAGAAACGAGTCATGAATATGATCCTGCACAACAAGACCTCCCCGTCTGAATTGTCCGAAGTGAACGTCATTCTGGGCGAGACCTTCGCATCGGCCGTGCATCAGTTCTGCGCCGAGCACAATGTCGACATCAAGACAATCGACGTCCTGGGCTCCCACGGCCAAACCATCTGGCTGCTCTCCATGCCCGAGGCTGGTGAGACCCGCAGCGCTCTGACAATGGCAGAGGGCACCTTCCTCTCCTCGCGCACTGGCATCACCTCGGTTACAGATTTCCGGGTCAGTGATCAAGCCGCTGGACGTCAGGGCGCACCCCTCATTGCCTTCTTCGACGCGCTAGTGCTGCACCACCCCACCAAGCTGCGTGCCTGCCAGAACATCGGCGGAATCGCTAATGTCTGCTTCGTCCTGCCGGACAGCCACGGCGGTGTGGACGCCTGTTATGATTTCGACACCGGTCCCGGAAATGTCTTTATCGACGCCGTTGTCCGCCACTACACTAATGGAGAGCGTGAGTACGACAGAGATGGTGAGATGGGTGCCCGCGGTACCGTCGACCAGGAGCTCGTCGATGATTTCCTGACCCACCCTTATTTTGCACTCGAGCCCCCTAAGACGACAGGCCGTGAAGTGTTCCGCGACACCCTCGCCCACGAATTGATCGTTAAGGCCGAAGCCAAGGGCCTCAAGCCCGACGACGTCGTCGCTACCATCACCCGCGTCACCGCCCAGGCCATTGTCGACCACTACCGCCGCTACGCCCCGAAGGACCTCGAGATCGCCGAGATCTTCATGTGCGGCGGCGGCGCCTACAACCCCAACATTACCGCCTTCATCCAGGAGAACTACCCCAACACCCGTATTCTCATGCTCGACGAGGCTGGTATCCCTGGTGGCGCTAAGGAGGCCATCACTTTCGCTTGGCAGGGTATGGAGGCCGTGGTGGGTCGCTCCATTCCTGTCCCCACCCGCGTCGAGACTCGTCAGGAGTATGTTCTTGGTAAGGTGTCTCCTGGCAAGAACTACCGTAACGTGATGCGCCAGGGTATGCTGTTCGGCGCTGGTCGTGACCACTTATCCCCCGTCAAGGAGATGGTCAACTATGTCGACGGCAAGGTTTTCGATAACAAGTGGTAATTGTGGACTTGATCAAGTCCTTTTGTATAACGGTATTGAGATGCATTCATTCTGGTGTTTTTGGGCGCAATACTCTGGCACGTACACATATGAAATAACGACTGCAATGATTTTCCTGGCTATTGTTTTACCATGCTGGGCTTAAGCAGTGTATCAAACAACAGGGAGGTCGCTTTGCAAGGGGTGACAAACAGGTAGCAGAATCAAGAGATCTTAGATAATCCGTCTACGGGCCTGATGTCTATATAAGTCTATCCAGTCCCGTTCAGCCCCCACTACGATCTCCTCGCCCCGTTACTATAAGCGTGCTTAATCCAGGTATACAGCCCCACACCTCGATTTATTTAGCTTCACATCGGAGCTACTAACGCTACCAGCATCGGATACATACCGGTCATAGGGCTGTTCTGATATAGATACTCTATGATAGGATCGACCAAACTGTGCGGCTATCTGATCTTCAGCAGTAAATGCCGGTTATTCCTTGAACATGTCGTTTGATGCTATTAGCTCCCCTAGGAGCTTACCAGATCCCATGTTTGTAGACTTGGGGTTTATTATATTGTTTAAAGTATGTGTTCAAGATAAGCACCCTTTATTGCCCAGAAATAGCTCCTCGGTTCACCTTGTCGTTGCTGTTCGCATTTAGATCGCCGTCAGTAATATCACGATCAAGTTTCAAATCAGTCCAATTACTAGCACAGGCTCGAGTTTTGACACAATAGCTGCTGCATTAAAAACGACGTGCCAGAACCACAACGCCGAGAAAAGTCCACACTTAAAATACTTCGTTCGGTATTAGCTCGGGCCGAACTATCACCGGCACAATATCGCTCACCAAGTGCGTCACTCACTTTTTGTCCTATGCAAGAAGTGAACCGCCGGTTGTCTATCGATCTTATAGAATGAGTCATTTTCCGGCATGCCGAATTCCCGGTGATGGTGCGGTCTATCTCGGAGATCAGTCGGCCTACAAGTATATACAGAAGATCTTGTCAAAGCTACCCAAGGGTATAAAGACCCTGTCACTTCCCAGCCATGTAGTTCCAACATTCACAACCGAAGTTTCCTATACTTCTCCCATAACTCACAGATTTGAAATCATCATGACTTCAACAATACCGGAAACACGCATAGAAGCTCCCGAGCCACTATGTCACCGCGAGTCCGAAACCCAAGAAATTGTTCACAGCCGGCCTCATGCAATGGAATCAAATTATCCAGCCACTGGATATACTAGAGACCCAGTCTTTCCAGAGGAATATGTTATCGAAACGAACACCGGTCTTGTCCTCCAAAGGACCCTCGAGGAAATCCGATCCAATCGATCTGTCTCATCCACCCAAGTTGAGACACCAACCAACGAAAGAGACACCGACCCTGAAAAAGGAGGAAACGGACCCACAGAGTTCGTCACATTTACTATCGACGACCCCGAACATCCCTATAACTGGTCCCGTGCCTACCGATGGTACATCACCATGGTCGCATCAGCCCTAGTCGTTTGCGTCGCATTCGGCTCATCAATCGTCACTGGTGGGCTTGGTCTAATCGAAGACCAATACAATGTCTCCCTCGAAGTAGCAATCTTAACCTGCTCAATCATGGTTTGCGGTTTCGCAGTCGGTCCACTCCTCTGGTCCCCTCTCTCCGAGATCATCGGCCGAAGACCCGTCTACATAATTTCTCTCGGCCTCTACGTGATATTTAACATCCCCTGCGCCCTCTCACCAAACATCGGAGGCCTTCTAGTCTGCAGATTCCTATGTGGCGTGTTCTCCAGCTCGGGACTTTCCCTTGCTGGAGGAACAATCGCCGACATCTGGAGCATCGAAGAGCGCGGCATGGCAATTGCCTACTTCGCCGCTGCACCATACTGCGGCCCTGTCCTCGGACCCATCGTAACAGGCTGGATCAACGTCGGAAGTGGACGTCTGGACCTTTTCTTCTGGGTGAACCTCGCCTTCGCCGGCGCCATCATGATCATGATTGGTCTCGTTCCAGAGACATACGCCCCATTAATCCTCAAACGACGCGCCGCGAGACTCCGCAAAGAAACCGGGAATCCAAATATCATCACCGAGCAGGAAAAGACCAAGCTTACATTCCGTGATATCGCTCGAACCAGCTTGATCCGGCCCATTACGATGATCATGACCGAACCCGTTCTCGATCTGATGTGCATGTACATCGTCCTCATCTACGCAATGCTCTACGCCTTCTTCTTCGCTTACCCAGTAATCTTCGGCAAACTGTATAACTACAACGACGGACAAATCGGTTTAATGTTCATTCCAATTTTGATCGGTGCTGCTTTCGCACTGGTTGTCACGCCGCTCATCGAAAACCAATTCAAGAAGATTTGTAGTGTTCGCTCTCCAATGCCTGAAGATCGACTCATCGCTGCGCTTATTGGTGCGCCGTTTATTCCAATTGCGTTTTTCTTGCTCGGTGCTACTTCTTTCAAGCATATTATTTGGGTTGGGCCTGCTTCTTCTGGTATCGCTTTTGGGTTTGGCATGGTGCTTTGCTATTATGCTGTCAATAATTATATTATTGACTCCTATCAGAAGTATGCCGCGTCGGCTTTGGCTGCCAAGGTTTTCCTTCGCTCTGGAGGTGGTGCCGCGTTCCCGCTGTTTACTACCCAGATGTATGATCGTCTTGGTTTGCAGTGGGCATCTTGGTTGCTTGCTTTTATTGGTGTTGCAATGGTATTCATCCCTTACGTCTTTTACTTGTTTGGTGCTCGCTTGCGGGCGAAGCTTACTCGGGACTAGAAGATTGTCATTTATTGCGATTTTCGTCCGGCTTCGAAGGGGAATTGAGATTGAGATGAAAGCTTTTGGCAGCGGGCCAGCTGAAGGCTTTTTGGGACCAAAAATTAATATAATTAGATTAAACTAGACTATACTAGACTACCTTAATGATGAATGTATTGAATCTTGATATTTGAGCGAATCAGACTGCATTTCTATAACAGATGTACTATAACATAGACGAAAGGAATCAATTTTTCGATTATCGAAAAGAGCTCAGCCTATGCATGTACTTTTCAGGACCGGGTGGTTTGATCCCACATGCTTCGCACAGTAACACCATCCACCCACTTCCCACCAGTCTCATCCTTCTGCACAACAAACTTAACAGTCTTCTTCTCGCCAGGGACCAAAGTAAACGAGTTATCCTCAAAGTATCCCACCACACCAGCAGGATAGTCGATCCATGTATACAGCGAGACCGCGCTCTTCGCCTCAACAGTGAATGCACCGGTCTTGGCATCATGCAATAGACTGAGCTTAGGATCCCTGAGCTCTAGATCCTTAGGATAGACAGGTGTAAACTGATTCCGGTGCGTGAAAGTAGTCAAAGCCTCACTCTCAGCATTGGGAAGATGACCCTGAGCAATCAAATCAATAAGCAAAACAGCATCCCGCGTATTCGCCAGAGAGAGTTTCGACAAGTTAGTCGAGTAGATATTAGTAGTATTCAGAGCCCCAACAGAGAAGTGCTTGTTCTTAGGCGTCCCGGCATTCCCTGAGATCGGCTTGCCAGACAAGTCAACCCAAGTAAAATTCACAGTTCCACGAGCAGTGTCCCAAAGGTCCGATGTAACATAGATATCCAAATCACCGGTAGAAGAGTTCCAGAAAGGAGATACGATGACAGGTTGGAAGATGTCACGAGCAACATAATGAAGCACCTTCCAGCGGCCGTCGTACTCGATCCCAGCCCATGTCGGTGCCTGCCAGATATCCTCTAGCTGCCAATACAAAGAGCCGAGCTGGCGCTCTGGCATTCCACTACCGCGACGGTAGAATTGGATTTCGGACTTGTACATATCTGCCTGGAAATGCTGTGTTGCATGACACCACGCACTGAAGTTGGCGACGGAGTCGTGCTTGTTGGGGGTTGGGTAGTATCTCTGCACTGCTAGGGTCATTTCTCCCATGCCCATGGATGTGTTCTTGTAGTTGTGGGTATCGGGACCATTTGCAGGATAGTGGTGGTTTCGGAGCATGATCGTGCTGCTGTTGAAATGGAGGTCTTCGTCGTCTACGGCTTGCTGCCAGGTTTGTAGACTTGGCATGCTGTGGTAGCCGAATTCGTTGGCGAATCTTCCCACTGGGTAGCCGTCGAAGTCGAAGGCTACACTGCTGTCGTAGTTATAATAGTCAGTATCTCCGTAGTAATATCCCTCGGCGTCTGTGCCATTCTTGTAGCGCTCAACCATAGGGATTTTCGCGGAGAGGTCGACTTCCAGGAAACCATTGTTGGTGCTGCTGGGCATGTATGAAATTGATCGTGAATTCTCGTAAACCAGAGGAAGGATTAATGTGATGAAGAGATGCTCGTAGTCACCCACGTAGTCGGCGTATTGTTCCGGTGCCTTTTCTTCGGCTTCTGGTAATTCCAAGCTTTCGATCTCATTTCCACCAGCCCACAACGCAAGCGAGGGATGATGGTTGACGCGGCGCACATTGTAGACAACCTCAGCCGCAACATTGTCCAAGAACGGTTGATCTGTCGGATAGAGAGCGTCGCTGAATTGGAACTCACTCCATAGCAATACACCGCGCTCATCCGCAAGATCGTACATGAAGTCCGGAAGGTAAGCACCAGAAGCCCAGACTCGAAGCATATTCTGATTTCCGGCGACAACCGCATCAAACAGTCGCTGCATCTTGGCCTCGGTAACTCGGGGCCAGAAAGCATCCGGCGGAATGAGATTGGATCCTTTGGCGTAGAATTCACGGCCATTGACCTCGAAATGCCAATTGGCACCTGGAGCAATACCATGAGCCAATTGTTCTTCGGTGATGTTTGATCGATTGAGGAAGATGGTACGGAATCCAGTGCGCTTAGTGACACTCGCCAGGTCTTGATGGATATCCTGAATTGTAACTGTGACATTGTACAGGTTCTGCTTGCCTAGGCCTGTAGGCCACCAGAGGTTGGCTGCATCTGCGTCGACCATGGTCTTACCGGTGATAGTCCGTCCAGTCACGACAACATTGTCCAGTGATCCAGACTTCAGTACCTTGCCCGACTCAAGCTCCTTGATCTCAATGGCCATGGACGGTTTACTCGGAAGAGAGCCGAGATAGTCGATACTGGCATTTACAACCCACGGCTGGCTCTGATCGGGCGCGACATGGTTGACCTGGTTCTTTCGATAGATGTCAAGGTTGGTATTGAGAACGTATGCACCTTCCTCGCGTTCGAACTGTACGAGGTAGGCATTTTGCCATGGTCCAACTGGTGAGAAGGCTGGGCCCCAATCCCAGCCAAAGTCGGATTGTTCTTTGCGGATGAACCAGCGGTTAGGGAACTCAAATGTTCCTTGAACTCCGGCGGGCCATTCTGAATAGACTTTAGAGAATTGAACTTTAGGTGACCCTTGGGTCACTCACCTGGAGCATCGGGCTGGGCAGCAATCTCGTTGGCAATCTTGATGGCACTTCCAAAGTTAATGGACACAGTTGGCGAGCCTTTGCATTTACTCAAAGCACCGGAGATATCGAAGGTGTATTGACGGAACTGGTTATCGGTGGTGCCAATGAACTGGTCGCAAAATTCGATTGTTGTGAAGGTGTCTAGTCCATTGAATACAAGCCAAGACGACTTGGACTTACTTGACCTGCGAATAGTTAGCCAGAATACCAGAACATAGCGAGCAGTACATACAAGCCTTGGATTGGTTTGCTTGTATAAGTCCAATTGTTGTTACCAATCCAACGCAAGTTGAAGTCGTTCAGCCCATAATAACTTTGAAATAATCCATGTTAGTTTTGAGACGATATAAGAATTGACCAAGACAAACTAACGGATCATCTGTGTATGGTTGTTATTAGATTCCTGATTCACAAGTTGACTTGAGGTAAACATACCAATAGCACCAGCAGCAAATAGATCTAAATGTGCTTGCGAAGGAACACGACCAGGAACGCTAATATTCAGCGCCTTGCTACTAACCGTCCATCCATCGCCGCTAAGATCCAAAACACTCTGTCCAAAAACAGATGGGAGACACGGAAGCGCAGCTAGCACGAGCTGCTTCCAGAGATGCATTACAGCACTAAAAGTCCAAGTAAACTGCACAAGCAAATTACCGAAACGCTCCGCTAACGATCCGGGGGAAAGCAAAGAATTTATCATTTGTCGCCGATCAACAAATGGTAAAATCAAAAGCAGACGAGACCCACCAAGTACATTTTCCCGGCCACTCCGGTTAAATGAAGTGACAGGGTGTGTGGTGTGTGGTCTAAGGACTTGCCGACACCAGAAGTATGGACTTGATTGCAGCTACGCCCCTCTCGCGAGCGGGGAAACGCAACGGTAGCAGTGGTGAGCTGCGAGTAACCGGGGATAAAGTCCCAAATCTCCAAGAATGGACTGGGCGGCGGGCGGAGGCGATGATCTGCAGTGATGGTGGAGGAACTATGCGGAGGTCGAGAGGGGTCGTGGAACTATAGCGGCCGGGTGAATGCTTGTTTCATTAGGTCATGTGAGATACAAGGTAGAGGTCATTTATGCCTACTCCGTATGTGATTTATAAGATTGTATTGACCGCTATGTGGATTCTACCCCTTGATTCCAAGAAGTGCTGAACGGTAAAGTGTTGACAACCGTAACCTCGTGTATTTGGTCTAGTTTAAAATGCACCCCATGCTGTGGGATCTAGTATACAAATGCCTTTTCATTTACATCCGACAATGCTCCCTTAAACTGCCGTCAGGTTCTTCTGCATTGTCGATACATCGTTTGCCGAAAATCCGAGTCTCGTCGTCAGATACCCCTCCACGCCCTTCTCATACTGACTCTCGAATGAATTCAGGAAGGCTTCCATTACAGAGGCCCGGACACCACACAATTCGAGCATACCAAGAGCCTCGGGGCTCAGTTGGCTGATATCTACTTCGTCAGAATCCATGTTCAGGGCAAATGCCTCCATGAGATTCTTGCGTGCACTTTCCAACCCAACTCGAGTGAGGATATAATCGTTGATGATCTCTTCGTGGGGCCGACCGATCAAAAGCAAGATGAGAGAAGAGAGCACACCTGTGCGGTCTTTACCAGCTGTATAGTAGAGGTGCAATCAGCACCTATCACATCAAACCGAGGACAAGCAAGCACACAAATCGAACACAACGACGCACAGGCACTTACCAGAACAATGAAAGATGAAGGGGTCATTGGGATTATCTCGGATATGCTTGAAGACCTCAGTGAATCCTGGAACTGCAGCTTCAAGGATCCCAGAGTACATCTTCACGAATCCTGTCGCGCCGTTGTCGTCACCAACGAAGTCCCGCAGATTCAAAGTAGCTGGTCGCGCACCATATGGCACCCATATCGTGTCCACTCCGGGAAGCGAAGGGGGCGGGGCCTTTAGTCGCTCGCCTTCGTTTCGCAGGTCGAAGATGGTGGTGATTCCTAGTTCGCTGGCAATTATGGACTTTCCGGAGTCCGTTACATCTGATATGTTACCGGATCGGTATACATAGCCCGGACGCAACCTGTTATCGTCATGGCTCAGGTCACGGAAGTTTTGGACGCCTGGTATATCGATGAATGGTGGTAGGGATGTGATCTTGGTGACCATGCGCTCTGGGATGGGAGTGCTGATATCGGTATTTAATACCTTCTGGATGTTTTCGGTGTCAAGCATGGTGTTTAATGTATGTCTATATGAGTTGGAAGGGTATAGACATAAAGACAGAGAAATATAGGCGATTGACTGTTGGGTGAAGCATTTTGCGGCTATGTCATAGGGTCCAGCAGGGAAGTAATAGTGGAGATCTGCCGTCATAGGATGACGAACGAACATTCTCCAGTTTCTTTTTTGATTTCTCTCAGGTACGATCTTTGGATTACATCCATGGATCACTTGACGCCACAGGATAATTTTCAGGGTCTTTTACCCTTTCATTGCCATTGTGCCTGAGCTTCAAGTTTGTCCAAAGCTACCAAAAGCGACAAATATATGACCCGTCCCATAGTACCATGTGGTGTCCATATCTTCATATCAAGCTCGATCTAGTGTCTTGCATATTTCCAATAAAAATTATTCAGGTTTTGAACACGATTTATCCTATGCTTCTGTCTTTGAAGAGCCGAAGTCGGACCAATGCAGCACCATGTGTAGCCCCCCCCCTCCCTCCTCCCCCAACTAACATTTTAATGAATAAATATAATCCCTACAATTAATAAAATGATTTATAGGCATTGAATTACTACCGACAAGGATTGTTAAGTTGCAGGTATGACGAAGGGTATGTTCGGCAAAGAGGACATATAGTCTGAACATAATAGATAACGTTAAATCAGAAAAGTAGAAGCAGATAGCAGATAAGATTAGACATAGTTTCGCTCTACACTCAGACAAAGCTGCTCCATGTTGTCCATCTCCTAATTTATACCGAGATCAAAACTCCCCGCGAATTCACAGACTCGGTTGGCGTCGGCATTGGCGTCACTCCCGCGGCCAACCGAGTCTCTCCGCATCTGCCCCAGACATTCAAGACCGACTACATCCCGCATTCCCCCCTTTCATACAACGAAAAAGTTCCATCATGTTAATATCACGGCATTCAAAGATGTCTATGAAACTCCTAGCCCGGAGCGGGCTTGTTCGCAGCCAGATTGCAGCTACAGCACACACCTCCCCCGCACGGAGATGGGGTAGCTCTATCTCACAGCGGCCTGGGTCGGACAGGTGAGGGGACTTTCGAAACTTGGTATTTTGGTATAGGAAAGAGCTAATTGGAACGTGTGTTTGCAGTGTTCGCTTTCCCGGCGCGGTTAATAGCAAGTTTACCACCGACATGACCTTCCTCAAAGCCTCGGATCTGCCCGCTATTCCTACCTATCGAGTGTTGGACTCGGATGGGGAATTGGTTGATAAGACAAGACCGGCACCTGATGTTACCGATGAGGAGGTATTGACGTGGTACAAAAATATGCTGTCTGGTTAGTATGGTGTTCAGTTATTGCGGAATCAAGGGGCTGACTTCTATGTAGTTAGCGTCATGGATGTGGTCATGTTCGAGGCACAACGGCAGGGTCGACTGAGCTTCTATATGGTAAGTTGTAATATTATACAAGGGAATATGACTTGTCTAACAAATATATGCAGGTTTCCGCCGGCGAAGAAGGTATCACCGTGGGGTCTGCCGCCGCCTTAACACCAGACGATGTGGTGTTCGCACAATACCGTGAAGCAGGAGTGTTCCAGCAACGGGGATTTACATTAAAGAATTTCATGAGTCAATTGTTCGCCAATTGCAATGACACAGGTCGGGGCCGGAACATGCCCGTCCATTATGGACAAAACTACCCTCGCATGGTTCGTACCTCCCCTTTGATACAATATTATGTATCTCAGCTAACTCACCTGGGCAAATCCATAGCATACGATTTCATCACCTCTAGCAACCCAAATCCCCCAAGCCGCAGGCGCAGCCTACGCTCTAAAACTGCAAGATCTCCAAAACCCCAACCGGGATCCACGCATCGTGGCCTGTTACTTTGGCGAAGGAGCCGCTAGTGAAGGAGATTTCCACGCCGCACTGAACATCGCCGCAACTAGATCATGCCCGGTAGTATTCCTATGCCGAAACAACGGCTACGCAATTTCAACCCCCACATTGGAGCAGTACCGCGGCGATGGAATCGCAAGTCGAGGCGTGGGATACGGAATCGACACGATCCGAGTGGATGGCAATGACGTCTTTGCCGTACATGAAGCAATGAAAGAAGCACGACGTCTAGCTCTCAGCGATGGAGGACGCCCGGTGCTCATCGAAGCCATGAGCTACCGTGTCTCGCACCACAGTACCTCGGATGACAGCTTTGCATACCGTGCCCGTGTTGAAGTCGAGGACTGGAAGCGTCGCGATAATCCCATTATTCGGCTGCGGAAGTGGCTTGAGAACCAGGGACTCTGGAATGAAGATAAAGAGAAGGAGACGCGGGATGAGATGCGCAAGGCAGTGCTTAAGGAGTTTGGAGAGGCTGAGCGTGAGAAGAAGCCGCCTTTGAGGGAGGCTTTTAGGGATGTTTATGAGGAGATTACTGAAGAGCAGCGTGAGCAAATGTCGGAGCTGAAGCGGATTCTGGAGACTTATCCGGATGAGTATGATCTGCGGCCTTACAAGGACGGGGCTAAGGGGTTGGAGTGAGGGATACTGGTATTTGGATTACAGTGTTTGAACTAGAATGTCCTAACATGGCGGCTACCTCTACATAAAATTTAAGAAAGTCACTTTACTAGAACCTTTCCTACATTGGAATCTTAATCGTAAACTACATGGAAATGTGGATGCTTTTAAAGTTGTATATTGTATTTTAACAACATGAAGTAAAAAAAGAAAGTTTACAAGAAAAAAGACAACAAAAAAGAAACCAAAGAAACCTTGAAACTAGTGAGCCTCTCGGCGGTGCCCAGCTCGCTGGGGGACTCCAACTTGTGGAGGGACCATACCAACACCGACAGCAACCTTTGACACAGAAAGTACAGACTGGTCAGTCATATAGTCATTGTCATAAGTCAGATAGATAGCACCGAGGCCCATACTGGTAGCCAATAGAGCGACATCGGTAATGCTAGCATCCCCAGGAGCCCCCTTAACATGATGGCGATCTTGTGGTAGTACTCCATGTTCGAAAGATGTTCAGTAGGGGCTAGAGAGACCCAGTTGGCCCAAGTGTTCTCATACTCAACAATAAAGTCGGCGGCAGCAAACCATTCCGGGGTATCAGCCATAATCTTAGCACCTGGGTTAAAGATGACGATGTTCAGGTGGCTATTCTTGGCAGTCTTTGAGATCTGCTGGTAGTACGCGAGCTTGGTAGTGTCCTGTCCATTCGATCCCTCATCGAAGAAGATTCCGTCGACGGCGATATTTTTCCTTGGTAGGAGGCCCAGTTGGAGTAGACGGAGACTTCTCTCTCGACATCTGCAATGGCCCTGTTGCCATATACTGTCGAAATGTAGCCTAGGAGTTTGGCATTACTGTAGCTGTTGAGCTTTGCAAAGGCTGTGATAAAGATATTTTGGGGGAACTCTGTGCTCCCTGGGCCGCTTTGTGGGTTGACGATGAGATAAAATGTAGTGTATGGATTGGCCTCCAGTGAGTCATAGACCGGTTGCCAGGAATCTGTGCCGGGCCAGGTGTATAGAGGTACTAAGACAGCGACAGATTGAACGGCCGACACCAGGGTGAAGATCGTGGCGATGGTAGAAAAGATCCCATGCATGTTTGCGTGCCCTTGTGGGTACAATGTGGCTGTAGAAGCTCGATCAAATAATTCAGTGCTGTAGTGGATGCTGCAGTAGAATTGTAAATACCACAATGATGAAGGATGTTATCTTCAGGGGGAATCCGTATTTTATAGATGCGAGATCAAATAATTACCAGCCTGACAGGGGGTCCACTGACGAACGATAGGAATAAAGACCTCGAAAGCCGACAAAAGCAACAAGAGCTGTGGATTTCGATTGTATCCAAGTCCAAATAAGGACTTGAAAGTGCCATAAGCCACTAAACTCAATGAAACAAACAATGTCCTTAAAAGGCATGAAGGAATTTCTTTCATGTGGCCTAGAACGGCCAAGGGTACATGTTGTGAATTCATCCGAGGGCTATAGCAAACCGAAGGATCAGGAATGAACCAATGCAAAATGCCGAAGGGATGAAGCCGAGCCCTCATCAAAGTTCTGGCCATATTTGAAATTGGAAGGAATGTGAGTACGAGAAGCTTCCAAACGCCGAAGAGTGCCTCGTGATATGCAGCTCGTTCACTGTCACTCAGCCCTGCAGTTCTTTCCCCGATTAAAGTGTGGAGACTCCGTACATCATCGGAGATATAAGTTATTTCGGTCGATGTGTTTCTGATCATAGTTTCGAGTCGTCACCCGTACATGCAGCTGACGCCAGAACGACCCCTGACTAGATCCCCTTAATTCTTGGTTTCAGATCTGGCGCTGGGGTAGATATTCTCCCGGCTTATTGTATTCCTCCTAGCCTACTAGTCATCTACAGTTATTTTTTTTCGCTATTATCTTTGAACCTTGGAAGAGGGTGAAAATTCTACACAACGCGGCCCTGATTCGGAATAGTCTGAGACAATCACTCGAACATTCAGCCGCTATCGTCGCAGGAAACTAAAATAACAGGAAATTTTGAAACAGAAGTAGATGTTTGATCTGCCCAGGTAAAGAATCGGGACACGTCCAGTAGCTGCATGTCATTACCGAATACTGCAGGCTTATCTATGGCGATTTAGGTAATTACAGGCGAAATATAGAATACCAGCGCCAGCGTCGCCTAGACCAGCGTCACCGATGCCAAACTCCAGCGGCCAGAGTCACGACCCAATCTTTGCCTCGAAGTAATAGTTCATTCGAATCCTTAGAACTCATCGTCACCTTTTAAGATCGCCTTTTCACGAGAAATGATCACCTTCAGCACAATTAAACGCCCGTTTCCGAACGAAGAGCGCACATCTCTCTGCCCCTACCTCCCTCACCCTCCTCATTGTGTGATAAAGGGCACCCTGGCTCCCAAACCATTGTCACATTGAATTGAACACATTATGCTCAGAATACCCATCAAGCAAATCCCGAAGCCATTCAAAAACCTTTGATTTTCTAGAGGGGGAGCTGCTCAAACACGGATGGACTGGGTGCTGGAGACATTTCAAAAACGTCTTCAAGCGCCCCCACCCTCCCCCCACCTGCCCCCTTTTGGCGCAGAGGTATTATTTGCACCGCAGACCGAGATGAACTTTGAATACACACAATCTCATGCCGCAGGTACACCAGCTGACGCAGGCCAGAGCGAGTCCTCAAAAGACGGCGCGAGAACACTGCCATCTGCCATCTGCCATCTGTTCCGACGAGTCACAAGTGTGTGGCGTGCATGGAGCCTTTCTGTCACGATATAATCGAAGCGCCATGTTCTGATATTTATTGTAAGGAATATATCCTTCGGCTGTTCAATGATTCATTTGTAGCTGTGTCTGTGTTTCCCCTTCGTTGCTGTGGAGTGTATTGGTGCCGGTGGATTTCGCGCAGATGGCTTGGGTTTGGGAGGCACTGGTTTGGGTCTAGCTACGCTACACTTCGCTTCTTGTGCATCACGTAGATCTTCTTGTCATTGATCGAAATAGGACGAAAAGTACAAATTGTAGGATCCCACTATGATTCTACTTGAACCGACTGTATGAGATAGTTGAGAACATAATCCGTGTATATCTTGCTGTGCGGGCGAAGATCTGAGACGTCAAAGCGACACGATTCTCTTCGCCAAAGGACGAGCTTAGGGTGTCATGCTTGGCAAGATATGCGTCGATTCTAGAGTTGGTTGGCCCATTTTCGTCACGACGCATCGGTTATTATCCTATTGCTATTATGAATTGAGATTGAGTGAGTCATTATTAGGTTAAAGTAAGTGGGAAATTAGGTTCTGTCAGGGTGGCTGCCTAGCTAGAAAGTGGATGAGTCATCTCGTAGGGCTGCAGGTGTGGATCCATATCCCCAGATCCCACCCCACTTGTTTTCTTTTCTCTCCAACGTGCCTCTCATACCCACTCATTAGCTACTTATCAGAATATGTGACCTCAGTCCTGATATTCTCATGATGTCGCGTCTTAGTGTTGATAACAAGCACGTTTTTTCCGAGTTGGATGATCCGGAGCGTCAGGACCTGATTCGGCGCATTGTTGAACAGGACCCAAGTCTCTGTGAAATCCCTCGCGGAAATTTCTTTTTCCTGTGGTTCGCCGATATTGAGGTGCTGAGGAAACACGCATCACTACGTGGTGACTCAGATATCACAAGCCTGACCCTGTTATTGAAGAGGCTGCCTGCCTCCGACATAGCTGGTATCTGTAAGTACACCCAAGTCTTCGCTCAGAAACGTATGCTAACCATTTCTGCACAAACCAGGGGCTTTGACGAAAACAGGACTGCAATCCAAGCCTGCTTCGCGGGCTACTCCACGCACTGCGTCATCTTCCGCTTCTGTGAGATCTCGTTCCGGGTCTCCCAGCAAAGGAAAGATCCCAGTGCGCCAGCGAAGCCCGCTGAGGAAAGAGATCATCTCCCCGCCACTATTTCCACTTCCGCCCAATGTACCGAATACTGTCGCTGGTCCTTCCAGACCTGTTGCAGTGGTGTCGGTGCTAGACACTGCAAGTTGCAAGAGTGCTGTATGTTTTTCAAGATCCACAGTATCGAAAGATATGGCGCTAACATTATAATCTATTAGAGCCTACAGCGGGACGGTTACATGTGTGTCGTGACGAAGTTGGGCCAACCAACTCTTCAATCCGCACATATTCTGCCGAGCAAGCTGAACCGCGAGGAGATTGAATCGGAGACCTGGGGAACATTAAAAATGTTCTTCGGCCCAGAGCAAGTAGCGGCTTTGAAGTCTGAGATCCTCGGAAACGACAACAGGGTGAACGCTGAGTACGTATCCAATTTTATCACACTGAGTGTCCAAGTACACCAGTGGTGGGATCGTGCAATGATTGCTTTTCGCCCTGTGTGGATGAATGAGGATAAGGCTGAAATGGATGTCACTTTTCACTGGCTGCCTCTGTGTGATCAAACGCAGAAGCGAAGTGAAAAGGTACCCATTTCTGCGCACCCATACCCAAGCCAACGTCAAGGATGGACTAAAGGTCCATCTGACAGACTGCGGCTCTTTGACGTGGTGACCGAGCAGGTTATTCGCTCTGGGTTCATCTTCAGGATCACGACGTCTAGCGCAGAAAAACGACCATTGCCCTCGTGGGAATTGATGAGTCTGAAGTGGAACTTGTCTCGTATCGCTGCGATGCAAGGGGCTGGTGAGGAAGAAGACAGCGATATTGACTCTGATGGAGGCTCTGTTGCTGTTCCTTCAGGATCCCGATCGCCCGTGAAAGAGGAGCGTACTCCTAAGGAATATACGCCCTTCCGATCTCCCACTCGGTCTCGGTCGATTTCGCCCGTGAAAGAGGGGCGTACTTCTAAGGAAAATACGCCCTTCCGATCTCCCACTCGGTCTCGGTCGATTTCGCCCGTGAAAGAGGGGCATACTTCTAAGGAAAATACGCCCTTCCGATCTCCCACTCGGTCTCAGTCTAATTCGCCCTCAAAGTTGCAGGATTTGGTGTTGGGGGACACCGAATTCAGTGAATTTGTGGAGTGATGGTTGCGGAGTCTGACTACCTGGATATGGATACCGGCCGTCCATAATGGCCGGGGTCTTCTGGGACGCCAAAAGCAGTCCCAGGAGATCCAACAGCCTCGAGCTTGGACCTCTACGTGGTGCTGTTGACCAGTAGCCTTTCGGTGAAGCCAACGCAAGCTCAACTACCTACCCACTTCTTCCTTGCTCACAAAATGCGATTTCGGCCCGATTAAGTTTCTATATTGAGGAACTGGGGTACATGCTGCTGCTGCCGTGAGTGCGTTCCCAAGAGTATTTGGCTTGACCGTGGACTGCTACTGCAAGTATCGACCCTGACACTACGTGAGAACCCCGCTGACACTTCTTTTCTCTTGATCCAATCATATCTTCGCCCGCTGACTGTGCTCTCCTATCTAATTTTCTATCTTCCTCGGGTTCCACATATCGCCGCCACGAAGCTACTGAAGAGCAAGGACCGGCAAAGCGGTGACCAAGTACCGGGTCCATGGCGATCGTGGCATTACAACACATCTATGATGTGAGGTGGAGAATGGAGAGCAGAAGGAGACACAACTGGAATGGGGAACTGGTGCAAGGGCAATGCTCTTGATTTCAATGCATTTGAGTGAGCCTTATTGAAAGAGCGTCGAGACTTATGCCCAGGGGTGCCTGTTGAGGATCCCTCTCTATTTCTCTCTTTCTCTCTGTTTTCTCAAAGGGGCCGATTATTTTCCAATCAGAACATCCTCTACATTTCCACGGCTAGTGTGGCTCTGCCTTGAACGTAGAATAATTCGGGGTTAGTCTGATCGTCGCCGATGATACTGATAATGAACCACCCAACCCTGAACACCCAGTTCTCGAGCCTTTCGAACAAGCGCCGCTTCGCTGATACCAGCGTTACCGATGCCAGAGTCACCCAAGCCAGAATCACTCAAATTCGAGCCTCGTCGCTGAGTTCAGCATGGCACATTCAAGAGTCACCGATGCCTGAACCACGCAGGCCCAAGCCAGATCATCCAGCCCCACCCAATCCCAAGTCACCCAAGCCAGAATCTTCCAAACCAGTGCCTCCCCAACCAACTCCAGCGGTGGATCGAGGGCCTAGGTGGCGGTATTCGCCTCTGGCATGTGGAGTCCGGACAACTGATCCCCTCTGGGTTTGTCTTCAAGATCAAGACGACTAACCCAGAGAATATGCCACTGCCCTCATTCGAGTTGTTGCGATGTAAGGGGCTTGCGAGGAGGAAGAAGATAGCGACGTTTACTTTGATGAAGACTCTGTTACTGTTATCGCAGACGTATCGGATTGCTGAGTAAATACGAGTGGTTAAAGAACCACTGCCTCTTGAACCTCAGACGAAATTCACAGAGACCAATGCAGATCCCGTCATTTGATTATCAAACAATGCCTACTCTGAATGCAACACTGTCTGACCTTTTTTTTCCCCCCATAGTGAGTGGTAACTGGCTATGCTTGGCAAGACGGAAGTCCCATCAGTGGTTGCTCATCTACATTCGTTTCGTACTCATCTCAATATTGTATTTCATAATTCCACAATACCTTTTATGGATACTTGCTTCCTACTTACGAGGTCTGATACGTAACTAAAGACTTGCTCTCTTCGGGTCTACACTACAACGGTTGGATGGTTTGCTTCGAAAAATGGTATCATTGAGGGCACGATTCAGGAAAAAAAGAAAAGAAACAAATTCTCATCGGTCACAAAAAGAATAAATTTTTACTGGCCCTATTCATAAGATACGTGTCAGTCATGTCCATTGTGATACTGTAAAGACCATGAAGCCCAGATTCCAGCAAGTCCGCAATACTAGCGTACAGGTCTCAGATGCCAAGCCACGAGCCCTAGATACTATGTTTTAGATGTCAACCTAAGGCCCAGATGCAAACCCACAAGACTCAGATGCCAGCTCATAAGTAATCAGCAACTACGCCATAGGCAATAGGAGCGAACTAACCCATAAGCATCAGAGGCTTAGCCATAAGTATTCAGAGGCTAAGACACGGGCAATAGGAGCCGTTCAACCCACAAGTATCAGGAGCAAGAGAATGGGAGAAAGGGGGAAATGGGTAAGACGATGGAACTTACAGCACGTTCAAGGGGGATACAGGGGCTGGGGCCACCCGGACAAACAGGGACGCATCGGCCGGTCGGGGGGTGGGGGGGGAAGACAGCACGGGCGGGCGTGGCGGCACGGGCGGGAGACACCACAGGACCGGCGGGCGGCGCGTCACCGGCAGCAGGGTGCTCGGGGGCTGCGGGGCCCTTCTCCGGGGTTTTGGGCGCAGGGCGCCCTTTCACAGCAGCACGAAGCTGTTCGAATACCAACAATTTAGTATATAAGTCACGGTAAGGGAGGGGAGTATCTTACCTGCTCCTTCTTCTCTGCCACTGCCAGACGGGCAATCGTAGCATCGGCACGGGCCGCGTCCATCTCGGCGGCCAGGAGCTCCCGCTTGAGCTCCGCGACACGAGCCGCCTTGTGCTCGGGCTCTTCGGCCTGCTGGGCGGCGCGGCCGGCACGCTGTAAAACAGTTTAATACCTCTTCTCTCCTTTGCAACGAACGTCAATGCCTCACTTTGTTTGCTTTTTGGCACTGACGCCGCTGCTTACGCTTAAGCTTCTTGGTTTCATCCATAATTTTCAAAAAGTAGAAAAGGAAGTGAAAATTGGGGGAGAACAAAGGTAGGTTCGCTTGGAGTGATTGCTGTTTACTTTATGGGCAAAGTCAACAATGCCTTCCTGAATAGGCAACCACGTCCCTCTCTTAAGACTCACTAATGCTAGCCAACATCACAATAGGCAACAATAGGATGACACGAAAAGCAGTGATCTAATGCTTATTGTGGAACTTAACTGAGCTAATTGCGAGATCCTGGTATATTCTAGTCAATTGCTTTTTGAATAATTTGAAACTGTGTTCAATGCAAGTCGAAAGCTAGGGAGGCACTTATACAATGTTCATACATTCACATTCATGCTAATCATACAAGTTTAATCAATAACAAAGTAGAACCCACCTTCCAGGGTATCATGCAGCTCCATATGTACATTCACCGTTCTATCCTAGCCCATGAAACTGCAATTAAAAAGGCAACCGGTAAACCCCCAAAGCGGGAGAGAATGCAATGACTGATTACAACTCGGACGCAGCAGCGAATGTCAATGCCTGCAGCTGGAGCTTCCGGTTACGTCGAAGCAGAGCTGCGAACTTCTTGTCCAGCGAGTCCAATTCCTTCCGAGTCAGCTCCAGGTCCTTCTGGGAACGACCAGAGAGGTCCCTCAGCTCTTCATTGGTGAGCCCGGCAACATCATCCAGGGTCGGGTTGGCACCGAGCATGCCTGGGTTGTTGAGCATGTGCTGAGCAGTGATCGCCGCGAAGGAGCGCACCGCTGCGGGAGTAGTATTGAGGAGTTCTGCCGAGTTGGCGACGGCCCAGTCGTGGTTGCGGGTGCTGTCAGCCTCCATGGCAGAGAGCACGTTGGGTGGAATCACAGAGTCAGGCACGCCGAGAGAAGATGCCGGGGATGTCGCGCCGAGACGGGTGGGCATGTCTTCAACCCAGCAGATGTTAAACTTCTCTGGGTTGGCGAAGAGTGCTTCCAGACCGCCACTGGGGTTGCTGGAATCATCTCCAATAATGAAGGGATCAGAGGTGATAGCCATATTCTTCTCTAGCTCAAGGTACCGCTCCTCTTCCTCTGGCTCAAGGTGGCGAAGCACACAGCCGCGAGGTGTGATGAGGCATCGGCTCTTCAGGCGCTCGTCACCAAGTCGAACTGGTTCTCCACGAAGCAGGGCTTTGCGGTGTTCCTCGTTCAATTCAGTGGGACACTGGAGAACATCATAGTCGTCTGCGACACACTTCATGTCGGTGCGCTGGCTGAGATTGGTAGGGTTGAAAAGGGAACTCTTGTAGAGGTCCAGCTCACCGGATTTGTGCATCTCAGCAAGTAACTCGTGGAGAGGCTTAGTCCGTTCCACAAACAAGTCCTTTATGGACCTTCCACTAGCCTCAGAATCCTTGACCAACTGCTCGACTGTATTGTGGGTACGCCAGGGCTCCACGGGGGCTTCCTTCTGACGAGGTGGCTCTTCAACAGGAGGTGGAGGAGGGGACGGAGGAGGGGGAGGAGTTGGTTCCTTGATAGGCTTCTCCTTGGCTTTCACTTTCTTTGGAATCTCTACCATGGGCTCCAGCTTGACCGGCGAGCTGATTGCTGCTTTGGCAGGACTCATAGTCTCGGTGCCACTGGCAGCAGTACTATCAGTTGTGTCCACAGTAGTTTTCGGTTCCTTCTTGGTCTTGCGCTTTCGCCCCATAATAGGAGCTTGGACAGGTTCTTCGGGTGCAGGTGCGGCTTCAACCTTTTGGCCTCCGCTTCCTTAGCTTTCTGCTTTCTCTCCTTTTTGACTTGGCTCTTCGTCATGGACCGAACTGGGGCAGAGCCGATGCGGGAGGACGCAGGAGGAGAATTCGCGCGGGAAGCAGAGGTGGAGGGATAGTAATCGACTTCCCAACTGTGATCAGCAGGAGTGTCAGGTCGGCTGTTAGATGAAAGGCTCTGGCGCCGAGAGCGTGACTTGCTTCCCCCGATGACAGAAGTAGTCACGGAGGGAGAATCGAGAACCGGAGGGGGTGCTTCGGTTTTTGTTGATTCCACCACACGCAGAATACGGGGCTGGCGGGGGGCAGGAGAATCAGACATCCGAGATGCGATCGTCTGAGGTGTGTGAGGCCGCGACCCGATTGCAGAAACAGAACCAGGAGCAGGAACTTGTTCATACTTGGTAGTGGCGGATAATGGTGTGCTGAAACCAAGGGGGCTGCCTTTCGTGGCTGCAGAACTTGGCTCCGACTCGTTTGGGGCTTTGATAGCCGAATCTTTGGCATCAGCAGCAGCAGCAGCCAAATCAATCTTGCGCTGGGCACGAGCCTTGCTTGCGGGCTTCTGTACTGGCGACCCAAAGGAAATCTGGGACGCATCCTTCACACGGCTAGATGTCAACGGGCCTCCCACAGTGAGTTCTGGACTCAACCGCTGGGAACGGTTTTCATCGCGGTCTTGATTCGGTGTACCGAGTCGTGAGATGCTAGCACCTAGGCCAGGCGGCAGTATTGGAGCAGGTGAGGACGGCTTTGAGGAACTAAGCTGTTCCTGAAAAGCAGAAGTCGAGGGGTGAGCGTGGGGCAACGGCAAGCCTGGGGGTAGAGTCGGGGTTCCAGCTCTAGCGGTAGACTCGTTGGGCAACTGAGATTTCAGAAAGCCAAAACTGTCAACGGGTCGACGATCTTTGGATTGTTCGCCGAGTGGGGGAAAATCCTCATTGACTAGAAAGAACAGCGATCAGCGGTTGTGCAAAGACGTAACGAGGTGATAGAGATGGGCAGATGATGCGGAAGGGAAGTGAAAAGCAGACAAAACGAATCCCAGGAGAAGAGTAACGACTAAGCAGCAGGACTAAAAAGGATACAAACGGAGCACACCAAATAATTACATGATGGGCTGCGACTCCCGAGGCGAAGAACGTTGCAGGGGAGGTCGTCTATGTAAACGGCGGCTGTGTGGAAACTGATTTCGAATAAGACCCTGTTTCGGCTTGTGGTATCAGAGTAGGGACATCTTAACGTACATTAATTCATGTAAACATTCCACGGTCGTCAAGACGCAGTAGATAGTATCATGAAATCCGGATGCAAAGAACAAGAAAGGGAAAACACAGCCGCCGAATACAAAGGGAGACCAGACATGCCGTATGTCCATTAAATGCAAAGACACCTTGAAATAAGGAAAGAGCCGGAATAACATGCAGTAAAAGAGACAGCCAGGGAAAAGAAACAGTCAAAGAGTCCATAGTACGCCAGAAACACGCCCGGCCATCGCAGAAATCCGAGCAGCCAGATTGATCGGAAATAGAGAAACAACAAGATGCAAGGTCCGGCTCTTTGGGAAAGAGGAAATAAAAGGGTGATAAAATCATGTCATAAGAATAAAACAATCCCGTCAAGGGAACAAAGTCATGACTGAAAGAGCAAGTAGGGAAATGTATGGGACCGCGGGGATGAGAGAAGATGTGTTAAGGAATGACCGTGGGGTTTCACCAGCGACTGATGCCACCGCCATACACCATCGAGGGGTTGTACCCACCTTGACCTTGACTCCCGTATAACGCTTGCCCGGCTGTAGCATTCGCACCGACCTGATGCATTCTCGCTTGCAAAATGCTCGGGTCCGCAAGATCTACTACACCACCTCCACCGGAGGAAGTGTTAGCGTGTCTGTGCTTCTTTCCCTTTTTCTTCTGCTTCTGTGGGTTACCAGATTCAGGCATGCCTGGCTGGGACCCATAGAACGAGCCGAGAAGGCCATTGGTGGGAGTCATGGGAGGTGGGGTATTGTGCTGTTGAAGGAAAGGAATCATGAACTCACGCTTAGCTGCCTCCTGGCCCTGTAAACCACCGACATTTGTACCAGTTCGTCCGCGCAGTAACTCGCGCATCAACTCCGGAGTTGCATCTTGCTTGCCGACATTGGACCCAAGCCCTGAGGTGAAACCGTGACCTTGGGCAAACATTCCACCGCCGCTGATGGGAGGGGTACCGGCCGTCTTCAACCCGGGAGGAGGACCCTGGACACCACTCGCATAGAAACCGCTCGCTAGGCTGTGTTGAGGGCTCGGGGCCGACAGCGGGTTGGGGCTTGCGGACTGCATCTGGCTCAACATGCGTGCATTGGGAATGTTCTTCGAGCCGGCTTCATTGAAGGAGAATCGGGAAGACTGTCGGTTCTGTGCTGCCTGCAGCGCATTGAATTGGGCCATCTGGTTCTGCAGAAGTCCCTGGCGGACTTGAGCAGCTTGATCCAGAGCAGCGGAGCTCAAAGGGTCGGCCAAACCGGCTTGTTGGTTGCCAGCGGATTTAAGTAACATCAATTGCTGTTGCTGGAGGGGTGTTAGGCTTCGCCCAGCAAGGTTCAGGCCTTGGAATTGGTGGCTGGACGCAGATACAGGAGATCCGACGGTCGAGTTGTCTGCGGTGCCCTGTTGCGAAGGTGGTTGAATAGCACCATGTGACTCTCGGGTCTGGCGGCCACGCGGGGGGTTGGCATCCTCCGGTTCACCGCCAAGCTGAAGGCTGCCAGCTTCACGACTGTCCTCCTCAGCCGCAACAGATTGGAGCAGCTCTTGCTCCCGGTTAAGACGCTCCTGTTCGACCTTCTCACGCATAGCTCTGCGCTTGACGCCACCGTACGGATCGATAAAAGACGGATAGTTCTCGATCATCTTGACCTCTTCTTCGGACATTTCGGCTGTAGAGAATGAGAATCTGAAGTGCGGGGATGTAATATCCTTCAACAAATTATCAAATGGTGTTGGTTGCTTTGGAGGCTTGTTGGTTCCACGTGGACGTGGCTCCGCGGCAGGGGATTGGGGATCGGTTGGTAAAGTTGGTTGCTGAGGTTCCTGAGAAATTGGAGATGGCTTCTCGGATCGCTTTGTCTCTTCGATTGGGGTTGCAATATTAACGTTTGAAGGCCGCGGGCTGTTAGATGCTTGACTGCCCGTGAGACTAGTCCTCCTGGTCCGGTGAATTGCAACATCCTTATTGGCCCAACTAGCAGATGATGGTAGAGCCGGGCCATCTGGGACGCCCGAGCGACCACTGACTGAGTCATCCTTGCTTGGTTGTCTGCGCATCGGATGAGAGATAGGTTGAGCGGATCTCACATGTGCAGGAACGCTCGAGGGGGTAGGAGGAAGGTTTTGGCGTTGAGTAGAGATGGTGTTCATAGAGGAAAGATCCTGGCGACTGTAGCTGTCACTGTCCTCGCCGGTCTCGTGCAAGAAAGTGCAGTTCCGGTTGTTGCACTGTTCGTTTCGAAGGAAAGACGAACAGTATTTGGTCGTGCCGTATTGCGCTCTGAGCACTCGATCGCCATTTCCGGATCCATCCACGGCATTAATGCATGTCGCAGCATCGGTTTTGCGAGAGAAAGTCACATAGACACCAATGCCCTGGTTCGGGTTGCCGCCGGGCTTCGCCTTGCTGACCACAATCTTTTCGATTTCGCCATATTGACCAAAGTATTCGCGCCCACGAAGCGTTTGGAGAAGCTGATTCTCGTCTCGGATCGTAGGATTGAGACCGATAACGTAGACCAAGTTCTTTTGGACAACACGGACACCGGCTAAATTCTTGCGACTGGAAGCTTCGATTTCGCGTTTTTCGGCTTCTTTCTTCTTTGCTGCAGCTGCCTTGCGATGCTTTAGCGCCAAATCTGCCTTGAACCTAGAGAGAAGAAAATCCGGTTAGTTGGGTGAGGCGGGGCGGTGTCGTTGGGCACGAAAAGACTCACTCCTCGGCGTCGGGAATCTTGTACTGGATAGTACTTTCGTCATATCCGCGTCGACAGTTGGGGCATCGACCCTCTTCGCTGTGGGTTTTGATGTTGTTGTAGCAGAATTGGCAAATCTAATATCACTCACATGTTAGGACTGCGAGGTCAAGGTGGATGAAGAGACAGTGGTCCCGTTTCCCCAATACATGGATTCCAATGCGTGAACGATGGCGAAAGACATACCTGGTACCCACAAGGGCATGGCTTAAAGTTCTTATCGGAAAGATCGAACTCTTCAATGCAAAGGGGGCTGTGGGTTGATCAGTACTCGAATCGCGCGTTGTGAACAAGGCTCACATACCAGAACTCATCGTCATCGTCGATGACGGAGTCGATCAATGAATGGCTCGACATTATCGCGGGGGATGTGTGATAACCGGAGAGGGAGACGAGATCTCAAACGCCGAACGGATGAGAAACGAGAGAAAAAACGCCCCCGAAACTAAAACAAGGGAAGCGGCGATTAGTGTAAGCGGAGGGGGATAGTAAGAGAGGACAGAGAAAAAGGAGGAGATTGATTGATATGTAGAGGATGAACGGGAAAGAAGAAAGGAAGGAAATTGAAGCGCGGCTTCATTTTGCTGGCATTACCCGATGGCGTTTAGCGTGGTTAGATCAGCTTCACGTGACTGAAGGAGTCGACCACTCTAGTTTCTCGCAATCCGACTTACGTCCCCTCCTCCCGTTGCATCTGCCATTGCTCGCTCTACACAATGGCCTCCGCACGCTCCTTGATGCGCCTGGGTTCTGGACGTTCCGTGGCACCTGCCACGAGGTCCATGGCCGCCCGCACCTTTCCTCAGCCTCCCTGCAGTATGCTCCTAAGGCTTCGACAACACCGGGACCGGAACCTGAAAACATGCGCCAGGCGCAGCGGCTCGCGTACGTGAACTGGACATGTCAATCCTATAATGTCAATTGAGCTAACCGAAGCGTGTTCTATCAGCCCAGGGCCCCCTGCGTGCGCCCGTCGTCAACCCTACCGACAAGTACCAGCCCATGGCCGATGGCCTGCACAAGTACGGACAATACATCATGTCCTGCTTGCCCAAATACATCCAGCAATTCACTGTCTGGAAGGACGAGCTCACCGTCTACACTGCCCCCGCCGGTGTCGTCCCCGTGATGAGCTTCCTGAAGAACCACACCTCCGCCGAGTTCACCCAGATCTCCGATATCACCGGTGTCGACTTCCCGACCCGTGACCAGCGCTTTGAGGTCGTCTACAACCTTCTGAGTGTCCGCTACAACTCTCGTATCCGCGTCAAGACCTACGCCGACGAGGCCACCCCCGTGCCCAGTGTCACTGGTCTATTCGAGGGTGCTTTGTGGTACGAGCGTGAAGTGTACGACATGTTCGGTGTCTTCTTCAGCGGCCACCCTGATCTGCGCCGCATCATGACCGACTACGGTTTCGACGGTCACCCTCTGCGCAAGGACTTCCCCTTGACCGGTTATACTGAGCTGCGCTACGACGAGGAGAAGAAGCGTATCGTTATTGAGCCCCTTGAGCTCACCCAGGCTTTCCGTAACTTTGAGAGCGGCTCTACCGCCTGGGAGCCCGTTGGTGCTGGTCAGAACCGCACTCCCGAGTCTGTAAGTTTTGTCCTTTGAGATGTTACTGAGCATGTCCTAACCTATACAACCACAGTTCAAGCTCCCCACTCCCAAGCCCGAGGAGAAGGAAGAAGAAAAGAAATAGAAGAGGGCTGTATGCGTATCATTTTCCTTGCCATGTCTGTATGTACATATCCGTCTGTTTAATCGATGGTCTTTTTGTTCCAAGCAAAAAAGAGAATACGTAATACAACATATAACGTAGTCTAGTCTTACAAGACTATGAAAATAGTCCGAGTGTACTACAGTAAATCATTCGATCAAATACGAAACCCAGCCCAACAATCGTTGGTCCATTCAAATATGATAGATTTCGCGATCTCATTGGAGTTGTCTTGGCGCGGGCTCCGCCTAGAAAAAAATTAAGCTACGGCAACATCGAACGACCTAACGATCCGCGACCGTCGAACGGCCCTCGATTTTCCACCGCTATAATCTCCTCTACTTTTCCTTCGCACTACATTCTACCCATACTCTCTCACAACCACTCAACATGCCGAAACGCAAGCTCGCCGAGCTCAACGGCCCCGCGCGGTCGAGCGACACCCGCAAAATGTCGATCCACGGCACCCGCTTGACGCAAATGTTCGAGAACGGAGTGCAGGTCCTGATTCGCGCGCTGAAGACGTCGCGCGGATTTGAGCGACAGAAGCTCAGCCGGCGAGAGAAGACTGCGAAGTCGCAGAAGGACATGAAGACATTGGCGCGGTTGGCGGAGGAGATTGAAGCTTTGAAGGTATGGTCTTATTCGCACGAGCTCTAACAATGGTGTTTGATACTTCATGAAGACCTTGATAACTAAAAATGTCGTCTCATTTGAATAGACACTCAACTACCACACCGTTTCCGAAAAATACCTGTTCAAACAACTTATCAAGACCAAGCGCATTGCAGAGACGCGGACATTTGGCGAGTTCCAGGAAGTCAAGAAAGTGCCACTGGATGGACCGAAGAATACCGCGGAGGCCAATATCCTCGCGCGCCTATTCAAATCTACACCCGTACAGAAGGAGATGCCGGGCCTTATGGCCGGTATTCGGAAACTGCTGAGAGTGGACGATGCGCCAGCTGGAAAGGAGGGCAAGCAGGATGGCAAGAAGGAGGCCGCGCCGAAAAAGGTGCGAACAGATGACATATCGGACTCGGAATCTGAAGGAGCGACGTTAAAACCTCGGCGCGGCGAGCAGGACTCCCGTGACCTCGAGATCTCTGATGGAGATGACTCTGGAAGCGAGGATCTTTCACAATTTAACTCGCGACTTGCTCCTGGTTCGGACTCTGAGGATGAGGCCGATGAGGAATCCGGTGACAATGATGACGATGATAACGAAGAAGAGGATTCCAACGTAGATGACATCTCCAACTCTATCTCCCGGTCTCCATCACCGGACTTCTCAACGGAGGGTTCTCCACCGCCCAAGAAAACAAAGGCAGCCAAGGGCTCGACTGCACCGGTGAAGGATACAACATTCCTTCCATCTCTAATGATGGGCGGCTACTGGTCCGGTTCAGAAGAAGCCACGGACGATGAGGAAACATCTGGAAAGAAGCCCCAGCGCAAGAACCGCATGGGCCAGCAGGCACGTCGGGCGTTGTGGGAGAAAAAGTTTGGCGCGGCAGCAAACCACGTCAAGAATGAACAGATGGCTCAGAAGTATGGTGGCCGAGACAATGGCTGGGATACCAAGCGGGGAGCTACTGATGGTGTGAGAGGAGGAAGAGGTGGTCGACGTGGTGGATTTGGTGGTGGCTCAGGACGGTCTCAGAATCGGCATGATGGGCATGCTCCTGCAGGCAAGCCTAAGCCTGCGCCGAAGAAGGATGAAGGTCCATTGCATCCTTCTTGGGAGGCCAAGCGGAAGGCCAAGGAGCAGGCTACTACCGCTGCGTTCGCAGGAAAGAAGGTTACGTTCGATTAGGACGGTTATTTTGTACATTTATGTACATTTATGAAGGAATTGAAGTATTGGCATAAGGAAGAACAGATATTGGGTGCCCATTTAAGGTATTGTTTCCTTCCTCTTGTTAAGCCTAAAAAGGAACGTTACGTTATGAATTTACTGGATCGGAAATAATCAGCATTCGATTCCTTATATATATCTCGCCAGACATCAGATTCAACAAGGAAGACAGCATTAGCAGTCGCAAAATGGTATAAACAGTAAATCAGAATCCAAAGACAAAGTCCAACCCAACGCAAATCAAGTACAGTAATCAACCTTTCATGAATTGCAACCAGTGCGGATCAGGCTCACCGCTAGGAGCCTTCATCTCAGCGCCAGGCATACCATTAGCATTCTGAGCATCAGGTTCAAAGCAAGGAATGGCAGTAAACTCGCCGAGCTCCTGCGGGAAGTTGGAAACGAAATGATCAAAGCCAAAGTGCGGCATATGCGAAAGTGACTGCTGCGAGATCGAGAACGTGTCGGAGAGAACACTGCCCGGGACGTCATTTTCAATGTCCTGGTCTGGCTGGCCGGGGGTTGTCACGGCGCCGTTGCCGACCATCACCGCCGACGGTGGTGTCATGGATACATTGGAATTGATGGGTGCCGGAATCGTCGGTGTTGCATGGGGGGTATGCCCTGTGGGACGTTCTGGTCGCTGGAGCCATAAGCCTCCTGTTGTTGCCAGGCGAAGGTAGATGGTGAGATGGGGCCGGCCTTCCAGAGCATTTCCCAGTTTTTGAATCGGTCGTAGGCTGATTCTACACCACCCCCGTTGTTGATGTCGGGGTGCGTCTCGCTCCATGCTTCAAGTCGGCGGATGGCTCGCTCGAGTGCTTCGATCACGCTGACTGCTGAGCGCGCTGAGCCGACGCCCATGGACATAATCTTGATGAGGGATATGCCCTGCTCAAGAGCAGCTCCAAGTCGCTCTGTGCGTTTGGTTAGGCCTTGTGCCAGGATGACCAGCAATGCTGCACGGCACGAACTGAACTCTGTAAATGAGGCTCGTGCGAGACCCTTCTCATCACGGAGTAAGCGGCACAGGTCAATGATCTCCAAAGCCGCTTCCACGCAATCCGTCACAAGAGTTGCACGGTTCTTGGACAGACCAGAAGACCCCTTGAATGGTGGTGCTTGGGAAGGTGTTTGGTAAATACCCTTGATGTTGCTGAAAAGGAACGGCCGCCCGATGAAAACGCGAGTAAGACAGTAATCAAGCTTGAGGTGTACATTTGACCTAAACAGCGGTCCTGTGGGATTCAAATCGCGGCAGCTGATTTCCTCTGGGAGAGTTGCCCACCAATCAACAAGATTTTTCCGGAGATTGAGCAGTCGTTCGAGACAATCCTGTTGTTGGCCTCTGCGGTACTTTCGCAAGGAAGTACTGCTCAATGTGTCAGATCCATACTTCGATCAAAATATATGAGAGCCTTACATTTCATTCGAGACCTGCCCAAGTTTTAAGGTCAACGTGATCAGTGCTACCATGTTCGTATGGTTTGAGACCTGGTGTGCAGGCATGAGACCAGGGAAATCAACCGGGAGTGGGCCATCAACGTCGGGATCTGACAAGGAAGATGGTCTGCCGTGTAGAATGCTTATGCGCCTGATAGAAATAGTTAGTACGTACACAACTTGAGGGTCTGAGGGGTAGCATACTTTTCAATGGTATAAGCTGTCCAGAAGACCCGGTTCCGAACTTCAATCATCCGGGCTGATAGGCCCTCGCCATGATATCTTCTATGCATTCCATTTTGAACTGCTAGCTTCAGCGCCAAGCCGAAATATGTGTAGCATAGCCCAGATGTGTCCAATGGAAGGAGGTATGTTCCAATGAGTAAACAAGCCTGTACACTGCGGACGGATGCAGTAGCAATGAGATCTGGGAGGAGCTTCGAGGCGAATTGGTAAAATGTCAGGCCAACTTCATCTTCAGAGAAGTGATGGTCCTGGTTTGCAGTAGACCCCGAGGGCAAACAATTCACAGGCGTGGATGACTCCATATGGGCGAATTGTGTGCCGACCGCGAGTACCATTAGAATAGAGCATACTGCACCCGCATCATCAGACGACAAGCTTTCAGGATCGTTGTAGCAAATAGCCAACTTCTCAAGTAACCAGTCTTCCTCAACGTAGAAATTGTTGGTCTGCGCATACTTGAAGAAGATCTGAACAAGGAAGTCGGCCACATATCGCGGCGGAAGACAGGTAATCGACGACGATATCAAAGGCGACCCAGATTGAAGCTGTGTGCTTCGCCATCGTTCCTCAAATGGCTCGACTTCGGAAGTCGCCTAGGGCATCGGGTTAGTATGGCTGGCTCGGACTCGTCAAAGGTCTCATAAGACCTACTTCTGGTGCCGCTGTCTTCATCCATTCATCAATTTTTTCCGTATCTTCATTGTGAAGTTAAGATATGAAAATTCTCCAGAATATTCTAACGAATGGGGTCAGCAGATGAATCTTCTGTGAATATAAGAGCCAACCTACGGGTTGTATTATCAGGCATGGCCTTGATAGTAAAGTCCTCTTCATCAATGGCGAGATCCTCCAATTCATTAGGATCAGCCCTCGTAGAAACCGCATCCGATCCGGCATCACGATGTTTGCTCTTCAAGTCTTCCGCAGCCTGGCGCAAAGACTGGATATCAAACCTGATGTTGGGCATATAATGTGAGAGCAAGCGCTCCATAATATGTACCCTTTCTGCTTCGGCGATCTCATTGCGACTTAGCGCGGCCGCCCGATCCAAGAGCCTGCGGTGACATTAGCGGTCTGGACGGCAGAACGGGAAAAGGTCACGAGGCCCGACTTACGAGGCGGAAGTTGACCGACTCTTCTCATTGGGATCGATATGTGTGAAATTGCACTGGCGGCTGTATCGTACGCATCGGCGGCATGGCACACCACCTTCGCATTTCTCTTTCACCCGGCGGCATCCATCGCACCTGCGCAGGCCCGGTTTGTTAGCCGCTTCATAGTTCTAGACGGTAATTCGAAAAAGCCAGGGGTTAGGACGAGGACATACGCTCGTACTGCTCGTTTGCGGTTTTCCTCGGCGACACGAGGGCGCTTTTGCGCGGGCGTCGAAGTCGAGTCGTCCATTGCCAATATCAGCGAAACAGCGGTCGGAACATCGTCTGCGCAGAGAGAGAGGAGCGGATATGCACAGGGAGTTGGGTTCGGGGGAGAAACAAGGTGAGCTTGGGTTGGACAAAAAGAGAGCGGAGATAGGAGGAGAAAGTTGCGAGTCGAAGTCCGAACTTATCGATAAAGCGACCCCCGCATGTCGTTCCCCCGACTCCGGCCTTAATTACGGGCTCGGTGTTCTCTCCAATGATATCTTTCTATGACACCTTATAATTGCCTTGTTATTGCATAATTTCTAAGCCTACTTAACCATTGATTTTAAAGCAAGAAAAAAAGTCAAAATATACGCTGAGCATGATCTGAGTAGGGAAATATAGCGAATTAGGGTCATACAGGGGTTTCCTGTCCAAAGAAGATTGGATATATACATGTCTACTCCGTCAATCCATTTATTTGGGCCATTTTTGTGTACAAAACGGTGTCTGAAACCACTGTGGTGGCTAGTATGTCGTTAAAATGTAGTAGGCTAGAGGAACATATATCTATAGGCTATGCATCGCAAGCACAAAATATATCCACGGACCTAGGCAAGTAACCCATATAAACAATAAAACAAAAGCCACAGACCACTAAAACCCAGCAACATGCGTCCCAAGTCCCATCTCAGCCCCAACATCAAGAACCTTCTTACCAACAACAAGATCCATCAACCCCATACCGACACACTTATAAACAACATTACACCCAGCAGGAACATCAACCGTCTCCTCCATAACCCCGGTTCTAGCCCCCAAAAGATCCCCCATTTCAACCAACTGCTCCTCCCCAACCTCTGCCTCAATCAACTCCCCAGCCTCCTCCAAACAAGCCGCCTTAGAATCAACATAGACCTTCCCCCAGAAAGCAAAGTCCGCGCATCAACCTCTCGCATATGAGGTTTATAAGACCCAATCAGGGAAATAAACCGCTGCTTAGGCCTAGCCTCCAGAACCTCAAACCTGAAATTCGGCTGCACAGCAGGCGTACAGCTAAAGATAACATCAGCAGCACCAAGCAGCTCCCCTAGCCTCTCCTCATAACCATCAACACCCTCCTTAGCAAGCGTATTAAAGAGAACAGAAGGATATCGCTGTCTCAACTCATCAACCACGTCTCTCTTATACTCTTCCAACCGCCCCCGCCCCCGATTAACAAACGTCACACAACGAATCTGCTCAGGGTACAACAACAACGCAAGCCTGGCATGCCACTCCGCCTGCCGGCCACATCCAAACACAACAACATTATCCTTCCGGATGGTCGTACAACGCACGAATAATGTCATCGTCGCCAGCGCCGTGCGGAAAGCTGTTACTTCAGCTGCAGCGAGGAGACCTTGTAAGCGGCCCTCTGGGTTGAAGACGTTGATCACGCCTTGGATGCCAGTCTCGCTGACTGTCACTACTTTTATGCCTGTTGTTTCGGTGTCGGAGACTGGCATGAAGATGCATGTGTTGTTTGCTTTCGTGGCGAAGACTGTGCGGAGGGGTTGGTGGATTAATCTGTCTGATGCCGGTGTTTCGGGGTTTTGTTCGCGGGTTATGGATACCAGGGCATTGCTTAGGGTGCTTATGAAGGTTTGGCATTGGGATTGGGTTAGGCTGCGAAAGATGTGGGCGACATCTGGTTCGGAGAGGATGTGCATTTTGGTGGATGGTGGTGATGGTGGTGGTTGCGTTGGTATTGATGTATTGGTTTGAGGTAAAAGAAAAGACCTGAGTGGTGATCTCCGAAAGTGATAGTTGCGGGGATCGGCTATTTAAGGGAATTGCAGGTGTAGATAGACAGATTATAACGGATGGTGCTTCCGAGAGCTATGAGGGGCAAGTCGATCCGGCGGGGACTACACTCGGAACATCTCTTTCCTTCGCACGATTCTACTCGATTACAACTTAACCAGACAATTCAATATTGAAGATTGATATCATTGCTCATTATGGAAAATTCTCAAAACCAAAACGCCATTGAGGATGCACCCCAGCTATGCGCAGACATAAAGCACCCCGCGGGGGCTGATGCAAGGAGAGGCTAAAGCACTCTCCAGTTATAACAAGAAATCAGGATAACAAAAACCAGGAATTACTGGCTTCCACCGAAGCCGCAGCGACGCTTCAACTCGGCAATCATAGCGACCTGGGAGTCCTTGGTACGGCCAACAGCCTCAGTGTTCTCGACAGCACGACGGAGCAAGAAGCCCATGCACTCCTTGACGGAGCCCCAAGTCAACAGCTTGAAGACATTGGGAGCATTCATAGGGGTAGCACCGACGGTGGACTCGGCACTCTCAAATCCTTGAAGCAGCTCGCAGCTGACCTCATCGGCCATACCCTGGAGCTGAGCGTAGCTGAGATCGACACCGTAGTCCTCGTTGCGGGTGGCCTGCTCCATGCGCAGAGCATGAGCCTTGCGGACAGACTCGCGGTTGTGGGTGGCGATGATGACGTTGACAGGAGGGAGTTCGGTGGGGGTTTCCTTGGTGGGGGGCTGGAGCATGGAGTTGTACTTGCGAGTGAGGAGAGCCTCGACGACTTCGTCGTAGCAGCGGTCGGTGTCTTCCTTCTCGGCCCAGATGACATGGCGGGGCTCGGTCTTCAGGTAGGCGCCGCGGACCAGCTTGACGCCGAGAGTGTATCCCTCGGCGCGCGCGATCTCGAGGTGCTTGGCCAGAGTGGCGGGGGTGGAGCGAAGGTAGGCCTGGTACGTGCCGTAGAAGATGGCGCGACCGGGGGTTTGCGAGTTGCAGTACTTCTGGTACTTCATGATCCAGGCTTCAATACCGGGCTGCACAGCTTGTTCCTCGGCGTCGACTAGCAGACGCACGCCGCGGGAGATGGCCAGGTCGCAGACACGCTGGATCGACTCGTCCATGAAGTCGGTGGGCATGGTCTGCTTCTGCAGAAGGCGGAGGGCATCGGTACCCATTCCAGTGAACTTAAGAGCAACGAAGTCTCCGGCCTGAGCCATGTCGACGGTGGCCAGAGTTCCATCGAGCCACATTTGGATCTCAGCCAGAGCAGCCTTGGCATCGTAGGCGGCATCGTCATTCTCGCCGACTAAGACCTCACGAGCATATCCGAGCAGAACACCGCGACATCCAAGGTCCTTGATCTTACGGATCGACTCCTGGACTTCGAGCTTGTTCTCGCCTGCGTTGAACTGCTTGTAAATGGTGTGCTTGACCAGCATGTTCAGCAACGGGTTCTTAGCAACATCCCAGAGGGCAGAGCGGGGGTGTGCCAATAGCGAAAGAGTGTAGATGCATGGCTTGAGAAGGAGAGTAGAAGATGAGACAGAGAGCACCAGCAAAGAGCGCAACACAGATGAAAGGGGCAGTTTAGCCAAGGGCGCGGCCAGCGCTTTGCGTGGTTGGGGAGGCGTGGATCGTGAAATGGGGTTCAAGAGACTGGTTGCGGCGACTGACGAGCGGGAGTTATTTGTGCCGCTGACGAATCTCTTAGATTGGGCGGCCGCCTTAAGTGGCCGCATGGAAGATGCAGCTTTCATGGCTGTTTTATGTGAAGCGGGAGTGGTTGATAGCTAGGTAGATGGGGAGGCAACGAAGGTGAAGGTATTCAAGAGATATTTGGTAAGGAAGGAGAAGAGCCACAGTTGAAAGGTGGCTGACTTGTAGATAAGTTATGTACATTTCTTTGGAGCGCATTTGGAGGGCCGGTGGCAACCGCAAGGCACCGGTACGGTAACGGGGACCGGGAGAGCCACTTCAAGATCCTCATGAGGAACATTATGGAGAATACTTCAAGGGTATTGTGCTATCATAGATTTCTATTACTCATAATCTCTTCGAACCGAAAGCCTTGAACGAACCCGGCAAACCGGGCCTTTACCATGGCTTCAGGTACGATCGCGCCAGGAGTTACAATCCAAGCATCCGTGCGAACGCACATCCTCAGACTCGTATTCGTTGCGCTTAACTCATCGATCACAGTGAATATGGTCGGGCCGGGTTGATACTGCACGGACCACCGATAAGCACTGACCGGCCCGGTGCACTTCAGATTCTGCAGGCGCAGTGTCACGCGACTTGGGCCGGCTGGCAGTTCCGTTGTTAGACCGAAGTATGACAAAGAGAAACCTACAATCCCCGGCTTTTTTTGGACTTCCATGCATCTAGTTGAATTAGAATGTGGATAGCCACCTGTTTACCCCAGATATCTGATTCCCCCAGACGATCCCACGTGATACCTTTCAAGGCGCAAGGTTACATCATCAGCCAATCGGAGAAGGCGCTAGTATTCAATTTAAAGTTATTCTCGAAGGACGCTAGAAGGCACTAGTGGCATACCCGCCACCATTCACCCCCAAGAAAGCCATTACACCATAGCATGACAATTCTGGCCGGGGGAGATATGCTATCGGCTAAAATATCGATAGGAAGCTCACCGAGACCAAACTAGACCCGAAAAGCCCATTGTGGGTCTGATTAAGCGGGATCATCACTAGACAACTACTCGTGCGTCCCACAATAGCGCGCTTTTCTATACACATGGCGTGCCTGATGAAGACGTTAATCCGAGACTTGACTATCTAGAGCGAGTTTGCCCCGAGACAACGATCTACCCCCATTGGGACTCCCCCTCTGACCGTTTTTGTCTACTGTACAGTATCAATTTGGGGTCCTGTCCGGGGCGCATGATTATAGATAGTTAATGCGAGATAAACGATTCGGACATTGATTGGTGGGAGGTTATTCTATTTCAGCCTCGCGTATAGTTGCAACAATAAGCTCTGGTACCTAGCATGTACCATTATCTGAGTACTCGCGTCCCGTCTTTCATTGCTTCAAAATTTCCTCTCATTTTTCTCTTCTCGTTCTCCCAGACAAGACTTTCCAACACTAATTTAGTGTCTTGTCAATATAACCTGTCTACAATGGGCGAGCCCTCGCCCCCAGATCTCGAGAAGAGGCCTTACTCCACCTCACACGATGCAGCTCAACCCAAGCCCTTCTACGGCGAAGTGGCCACTTTGCCTCCCTCCGATACTCACCGCGGTCTAAACTCCCGTCACATTCAATTTCTCGCCCTAGGTGGCTGCATTGGAACTGGTCTTTTTGTCGGCAGTGGCCAGACACTGTCCACGGTTGGCCCCGGTGAGCATCTATGTGCGTGAGATGGGTTCGATATCAATCTAACATGTGGCAGCTCCCTTACTCATGGGATATATTGCTATGTCCACAATTGTGTATTTTGTTATGAATATGCTAGGTGAAATGACCACCTACCTCCCCGTGCCGGGTGTTTCTGTGCCTTACTTCATTACTCGTTTTACGGAGCCCAGTTTGGGATTTGCTGTTGGTATGTTTTAACTCGGCTCAAGTGATCGCTCAAGGAGATGCTAACTCCTACGTTTAGGATGGAACTATTGGTAACTACTTCATCTTTGCGTCTGTGTACAACACAAAGCTGATCAATGTTACAGGTATTCATTCTCTGTGCTTTTAGCATCAGAGGTCACCGCCGCAAGTCTAGTGATTGAGTATTGGCCGTCTCCTGTCAGTATAGGAGTATGGATAGCAGTTATCCTCGTCGGTAAGGACTCACTACTTTGATCGTGTACATCTACATCCTCTAACCAATAATCAGTCATTCTTATCCTCAACATCGTGGCTGTCTCCTGGTACGGCGAAGCCGAATTCTGGTTCGCATCCTTGAAAATTATCGCCATTATTGGCCTCATCATCCTTGGTGTTGTACTGTTCTTCGGCGGAGGCCCAAAGCACGACCGAGTAGGGTTTAGATACTGGAGAACCCCCGGCGCCTTCGCAAAACCATATCTTGTCCCTAACCGCAACAGCAGTCGATTCCTGGCATTCTGGACAGCATTGATCAAATCTGGATTCTCGTTTATTTTCTCCCCGGAATTGATCACCACCGCGGCAGGAGAGGCCACCTCGCCCCGTCGCAATATTCCCAAAGCTACCAACCGTTTCATTTACCGACTGTTTGCTTTCTACGTCCTCGGATCCCTGGTTATTGGTATTATGGTGGCGTACAATGACAAGAACCTGCTGCAGGGAGTTGCTAGCGGTGGATCAGGCGCTGGCGCCAGTCCCTTTGTGATTGGTATCCAAAATGCCGGAATTGAGGGATTGAACCATGTTATTAATGCTGCGATTCTTATCTCGGCCTTTTCATCGGGCAATTCATGGGTGTACGCTGGATCTAGAACGCTGTACTCGCTGGCGCGTGAGGGACAGGCTCCGAAGATCTTCACTAAATGCACTAAGAACGGTGTTCCCTACTATGCAGTACTCGTCACTTGGGCGATTGGCCTGCTTTCTTTCCTCAACCTTTCCAGCTCGGGATCGCAGGTGTTCTACTGGTTGACCAACATCACCACGGTTGGTGGTTTCATCTCTTGGGTTTTTGTCGGAGTTGCATACCTGGTACGGAATCCCCGTTGATAGTAGCATACGGAATCACATTACTAACGTTTTGTCTAGCGATTCCGCAGTGCTTTGAGTTTCCACGGCCTGCTCGAGTCCCGGCCCTTCAAGACTCCCTTGCAGCCATACGGCGCTTATTATGCCATGTTGCTTGTGTCCCTGCTGGCCATCACGAATGGCTATGCAGTATTTTTCCCTGGACAGTTTACTGCGGCCAGTTTCCTAGTCTCCTATATTGTCTTTGTGATCTTTTTCATCTTGTACTTCTGTCATAAGCTGTGGTACAAGACTCCATGGATGACAAAGGCGTCAGATATTGATATCTTCACTGGAAAAGAAGAGATTGACCGATTGACTGAGGAGGAAATTGAGCCAATCCCACGCAACTGGTTGGAGAAGATTTGGTGGTGGATTGCATAGATCTGAGATATCAAAGATCTTGGTGGGTCTTAAGTGGGGAACTGGAATAAATATGAGATAGCCTGATATAGGCCCAATAATCTTATCTTTCTTCATGTATCTTTGTACAATCTTTCTATCTTTGCTTTGCGGGGGTATAATCCCTTGACTAATTGTATACAGTTGTAATGTCGAATGTGTCTGCTTGATTGTTTTCCCGGCACTGACTCTACGTCAATTCCGGCCCGGTTGTGCCACCCGGGACGCTTGCCGGCCCCATCTGATTGGCCGGAATATTCAATGCCCCACCGGACTCTGGTTGGAGCTATGAGGTGCAGGGGAGACCGGTAGTAGCCGGCCTACATCATACCCCGCGTGGACTTTTCTTCTCCAACTCAGCTCTTTTCTTCTCTCTTTTTAACATCTTTGAGCTCGGAATATTTGCAATCTTCATCTATTCCAAAAAAGCAATCATGATGCAATCTGCTGTTCTGCGCGCCCGCGCGCCCGTTTCGCGCGTGCAATCGCTCGCATGCCGCATTCCAAGCTCCAGCTCGCGTGCTATGGGCACCTATGCCACTTTCAAGGTTCCCCAGATCAACAATGAGCCTAATGTGAGCTCCATCTTCAAAGAAATTACTTGGATGCCGCCTCTGACAATCTAATGTTTAGAAACACTATATTCCCGGTTCTCCCGATCGCAAGGGCCTTGAGGACGCATTGGCCTCATACAAGTCCAAGGCGCCTTTAAATGTTCCTTTGGTCGTTGCTGGCAAGGAGGTAAGCATTGGCTCTGTATGTTGAAGAAAAACAACAGTCCTAACATGGGGTCCAGATCAAGAGCTCTCAGACTTTCACCCAGACTAACCCCGCTTCCCACGCCCCTCTGGCAACGTACTCGAATGCCTCCAAGGCCGACGTCCAGTCTGCCATCGACTCTGCTCTCGCAGCTCGCAAGTCCTGGGCTAATACCCCCTTCGCCGAGCGTGCCAGCATCTTCCTCAAGGCCGCTGATTTGATCGCGACCAAGTACCGCTACGATATTATGGCCTTGACCATGCACGGACAGGGAAAGAACGCTTGGCAGGCTGAGATTGACTCCGCTGCTGAGCTCTGCGACTTCTTCCGATTCGGTGTCAAGTATGCCGAGGAGCTCTACGCCCAGCAGCCCGCTCACCACGCTCCCGGCGTGTGGAACCGTCTTGAGTACCGCCCTCTCGAGGGTTTCGTCTACGCCATCAGCCCCTTCAACTTCACTGCCATTGGTGGTAACCTTGCTGGTGCCCCTGCTCTGATGGGTAACGTCGTCATCTGGAAGCCCTCGCCCTCAGCCATTGCCTCCAACTGGCTCGTTCACCAGATCCTCCTCGAGGCTGGTCTCCCCAAGGATGTCATCCAGTTTGTTCCCGGTGAGGCCGAGGAGGTCACCAGCACTGTCCTTAACAGCCGCGAATTCGCTGCTCTCCATTTCACCGGTAGCACCGACGTCTTCCGTATGCTCTACGGCAAGATCTCCCAGGGTGTGGCGGACGGCAAGTACCGTAGCTACCCTCGTATTGTTGGCGAGACCGGTGGCAAGAACTTCCACTTGGTCCACAAGTCGGCCGATGTGCGTAACGCCGCAGTCCAGACCGTCCGCGGTGCCTTCGAGTTCCAGGGCCAGAAGTGCAGCGCCACTTCCCGCGCCTACATCGCCTCGTCCATTGCGGAGGACTTCGTCCAGCAGGTTGTCGCTGAGGTGCAGAAGATCCAGATCGGTGAGCCCTCCGAGTTCACCAACTTCTGCGGCCCCGTCATCCACGAGGGCTCCTTCAACAAGCTGGCTGGCGTCATCGATGAGGCCAAGAACGACCCCGAGCTCGAGCTCCTGGTTGGTGGATCTTACGACTCCTCCAAGGGCTGGTACATCCAGCCTACAGTCTACCGCACCTCCAACCCGGACCACCCTCTCCTGTCCCGTGAGCTCTTCGGTCCCGTCCTGGTTTTGCACTCCTACAACGACGCCACCGAGGCCGACTTCACCAAGATTTGTGACAAGATCGACACCACTGGTAACTACGGTCTGACCGGATCCGTCTTCGCTCAGGACCGTGAGGCCATCCAGGTTGCCGACGAGGCTCTCCGCAATGCTGCCGGTAACTTCTACATCAACTGCAAGAGCACCGGTGCCGTTGTCGGCCAGCAGCCCTTCGGTGGTGCCCGTGCCAGTGGTACCAATGACAAGGCTGGCAGTGCCAACCTCATGTCTCGCTTCGTCAGCTTGCGCTCCATCAAGGAGGAGTATGTTCCCACATACACCGTTGCCTACCCCAGCAACGCCAACTAAAGGAGTGGATCCCACGCTTTTCAGTTGACATCGCATGCTTTATGATCTCATTGGCGTCAATCTTGCATCCCACCCGGCGTTCTTTCAAATTGTCTCTACAAGATTCCAAGGAATCTCAAATGTATCCATGTCTCTAAGACACCATTCCATGTATCAATTATTACCAGTTAAAACAAAATCAGAGTATATCGTTCCATTCCACCCAAACACCCAGCCCACACACACTCTCTCTTTACCCCCTCAATCCGTAGCACAATTCTTTAAAAAAGCCTGCATACTTTTCATAGCCTTATTAGCAAACGAGCCCATATCATACTTCTTCCCAGTGCCCTGCGGCCCACTATCAAAAATCTCCATAGAAAACCACCCCCGGAACCCAGTCCTCAAAACAGCCCTAGCAACATCCTCAATAGGCAAATACCCGCCGCTATACGGCATAGGCCGATAATCATGACTCCACCGACCCTTCGCTCTCAATCCACCAACAGTCTTATCGTCCAATGGCGGCGAAACCTTATACGCATCCGAGATCTGCAGCAGATAGATCTTATCCGCGGGCAAGGTCCGGGCGAGCTCATCCAAGCTCGCGTCAAACCGCTTCTTCAGCTCGGATTTTGATACATCTTCCATTATCCCTGAGGACGTAGTCGGGTCGCCCCATTCGCTGCCTGCTTTTTGGAATGTGTCGAGGCATAGACCGCAGTTTGGGCGGTCGACCGCTTGCACGATTTCCCATACGCTTTTCCAGTCTGGGGCGTGGGTGGACCAGCACCAGTTTTCGTAGGCGAGGCGGTAATTGCGTTTTGAGAGGATGTCCGAGAGGGTGCGGAGGTCGGAGATTATTTCTTCTTTGTTGCATTTGAAGTTGGGGTGTTCTTTGGGTGTATCTGTTGCTCCGACCTGTTTAAGATTTAAGATTTATTAGTCTGCATCCTTCAACTTTCTTGCCGGTGATACTCTATAACTTGAAAATAGGTGGTTATGTTTACCTGTAACAAATCTGTCCCGACAACATCCATAATCTCCATCCAGCCTGTCGCACGGGCAAACGCCTCTTCCCGCTCTACCGCACCCTTACTCCAACCCTCGAAGTTCGAGAATGGCTGCAGCATCATGATTGATAGCCTGTTTGCTTTGCATAGCTTGCGGATCTCGCCTGCTACTGGGAGTAACTCGGGGTAGTTGTTCGGGGCGACTTGGCGGCCGAGGAATTGGGTGGCATATTCTAGGATGTCGGGGAAGGATAGCTCGATCGCTATGAAGCCGGCGGCGCTGATGGCTTCAAGTCTGCGAGGGAGTGTATGGGTAGGACTGCAACCGATTGAGCATGAGGCGTAGGAGAGAGGGATATTTTGGAGGCTGTCAAAGGTGATTTGGGACATTTTTTTTGTTTCTTTTGTGTGTTGATCTATTCGGCGAATTGATTTGAGGGTGCTCAAGATGCCAGTGATCATCCTCAGAAATCGAAGTTACTACCATTAGATAGATTTGCCTTGACCTATCTCTTTTTTGCCTTGCATGCTTCACTGGGTGTTCATCGTGATCCAATGTTGTTCTTTTGTGGCTTGTAACGTCAGATCCATGTCATATCAGAACGACATCTACTTCAATTGGGTATTTCCAAGCATTGTAGTCACCTCTTTTTGCCTGTCGTTGGGCGTTATACCGCCGTGGGCGAAATGAAGGCAATACTGTGTGGTAACTACTATCTGTGGCGTATCTGACTACAAGTTGACGATATCCCGGAACAGAGCCCCGTTGCCACAACGCATTTGTTCAAGAAGAGCCAAAGTAGAGCTAGATATTTTTGAAGAATTCTATTTCGCTTGTATAAACGTTGATCCTTACCCAGGAAATATTCAAAAAAAAATATAGCATCTACACGCAAGAACAATCATCACACCTAGCCACAATGCCGCCTGCCAGCTCCCACAAGGGCATCAAAAGTATCGGCGTTGTCGGAGCCGGCAACATGGGCTCCATGATGACCCTCCGCTTCGCCGAGCTAGGCCTTGAAGTCTCAGTATGGGATGTTGTGAAAAAGAACGTCGACCAAGTCATGGACTACGCAAAGAGAGACCACAACATAAAAGGCAAAGTCCAGGGCTTCTACGACATCAATGAATTCACCAAGAGCCTCGAGGGCAAGTCTGACCGGAAGCTGTTCATGTTCTCTATCACCCACGGTTCACCTGCAGATGAAGTTCTTCAGATGATCAAGCCCGATCTCACACACGGTGATATCATCCTCGACGGCGGAAATGAGAATTACCGCAGAACCGAGCGTCGTCAGAGAGAGTGCGAGGCTATTGGCGTCACCTGGATTGGAATGGGTGTTTCAGGTGGATATCAATCTGCTCGACGGGGACCGAGTTTGTCCCCTGGTGGTGATGCCAAGGCACTTGAGCTTGTCATGCCTTTCTTGGAGTCGTACGCTGCGAAGGATCCGAAGACTGGTATGCCGTGCGTAAAGCGGATGGGACCCGGTGGCTCTGGGCATTTCATCAAGATGGTCCACAATGGAATTGAGGGTGGAATGCTCTCTACTCTTGCGGAAGCTTGGTCTTACATGCATGATGGACTTGGCATGGAGCATAGCAAGATTGGAGATGTGTTCGCCAAGTGGAATTCGTCTGGTGAATTGCGAAACAACTTCCTCGTTCATATTGGCGACAAGATTCTTCATACTAGGAGAACTGCGCAGGGCGACTACAAGGGTGAAGGTGCCAGTCGTGACGATGGATATGTGATCGACGATGTGCTTGACAAGGTTGTTCAGGATGATGACAACACTGAAGGTACACCACTTTGGTGTCTTATGGAGTCTGCTTCTCGTCATGTATCCTGTCCCACACTAGCGGCTGCTCATTACCTGCGGATCTCCAGTGGCAATCGACTGGAAAGAGTGCGTGCTGCCAAGAAGTTAGAGATGCCCATGCCGAAACCAATTGAGGGAACACGTGATCATACCGAAATCATTGAGAACCTGCGCCAAGCTGTGTACTGTTCCTTCCTGGCGTCGTTCTGTCAGGGCCTGGAGTTGATTTCTCGTGCTTCAATTGACGAGGGTTGGAACGTCAAGTTGGGAGACTGTCTCCAGATCTGGCGTGCTGGGTGTATCATCCAGTCTGACCACATTGCGGATCTACTGCAGCCAGCGCTTGCAGCTAACAATGAACTCACGAATGCCAAGTTTGTTGATTCTGTTGCGCATGAGTTGCACCAGAGCTTCCGTGGTTTGAAGGAAATTGTTATGGAAGGAACATATTCTGATCAGTATATTCCGGCGCTTTCGGCGACCTTGGAGTATCTCAAGTATGAGGGTGGATTGTGTCTGCCAACCAAGTTCATGGAGGCTCAGATGGATTACTTTGGTGCTCACAGTTACAACAAGCCAGGTATTCCAGGTGAGGATCCCGGCCCTGTTCATAAGGGTCCTCATCATTATGAGTGGCTGCCGGCGTGAATCATGTGTGCATACCAAATTGTATTTACTCCAGAATGTTTATATTTCCTTCATCTGTTCAACTAATCCTCCAAGTATGTTGATCCCCCCTCCCCCCGATCAACCAACAGTAGATCAGATTTATATAGATCACAGACCCAAAGTGGCAAATGACAGCCTCAGGAACCCGCTGCACGTGGGTCGACTCCCAACCAATCGGAGACGGAGATTTGCCCGCAACATCTGAAAATTGATGGCGCAAGATGCGCAGGCTCTCAGTCTTTCGCTCCTTCTCTTCTATCTCCAAACCATTCATCCGAATTGAATCTGCGAAGCAGCTAGCCCGCAGGATGGCTTCTCTCCCCAACACCTACGAGGGTACGTAAACAGCCTCCTTCAGAAATTCTCCCTACCCCTCACCACCCCACCTTGCCAAAGCTGACGATTGCAAATCTGACAGGCTCTGTCGCAATCGCTGTCATCGGCGGAACTGGCCTGCGCGAGCTCCCCGGCTTCACCCAGGTTGCCTCACTGTCCGTCTCAACCCCCTGGGGCAACCCCTCCTCGCCCATCACCATCCTGCACCACGAGTGCAAGCACAATGGCAAGGTCGTCGCCGTCGCCTTCCTGAGCCGCCACGGCGCCCACCACCAGATCGCTCCCCATGAGGTTCCCGCCCGCGCCAACATCGCCGCTTTGCGCTCCATTGGTGTCCGTAGCATTGTTGCTTTCTCCGCTGTTGGCAGTCTCCAGGAGGAGATCAAGCCCCGCGATTTTGTCATTCCTGACCAGGTCATTGACCGCACTAAGGGTGTTCGTCCATGGACTTTCTTCGAGGGTGGTGTTGTCGCTCACGTTCCCTTCGGTGACCCCTTCGATGAGGGTATGGCCAAGGTGGTTCGCGAGTGCGGACACAGCCTTGAGGGTGACGGTGTTGTCCTGCACGACCGCGGCACTCTGGTCTGCATGGGTATGTTGTTCCCGCCCTGTTGATTAGATATCAGTACCACTAACCATTTTTTGCTTTTTATAGAGGGCCCTCAGTTCTCCACTCGCGCTGAGAGCAAGATGTACCGCTCATGGGGCGGCAGTGTAATCAACATGTCCGCTCTTCCCGAGGCCAAGCTCGCCCGCGAGGCTGAGATCGCCTATCAGATGATCTGCATGTCCACCGACTACGACTGCTGGCACGACTCCGCCGACGTGACTGTCGAGATGGTCATGGGTAACATGAAGTCCAACGCTGAGAACGCCCGCCGTTTTGTCACTTCTGTTCTTGACGCCCTGGCTAGCGACGAACACGCCGATTTGGTCAACGCCAAGCATTTGGCTGGTGGTATCAAGTTCGGTGTCAGCACTCCCCAGGCCCACTGGAGCCCGGAGGCTAAGAAGAAGCTGGACTGGCTTTTCCCTGGATACTTCTAGATTTAGAGATTTTTCGTGCTGCGGCATGGTATATTTATGATTGCATTTATGCATTGTAGTTATGGCATAGATATGATTGAATAACGAGTCTTGAGATTTGATTACATATAGCTGCGAGGACTAGTTCCAAGGGCTGTCTGTAGTACTATTTATTTCTAAAAGCCAGCCGAGGTCTAAAAGCCGTGTGGAATACGGCTACGAATCTCATGTCCATTGTATTTTTGGCACATGCCCATCTCTACAATGGGCGCTATAGTCACAGTTCCTACTTTGGACTAGCAGGCACGTGATCTCACTTCTGCCTGAGGCGGTGATAACGGTGCGGCGACCTGCCAGATAATCCGCCTTATCTTCCCCCAGACCCGAACATTGACAAGGGTTCGGAACAACCCTGATCGACAACCCTTTCCGATAATGCAAGCTGCACAAGCTCCTGCACCAGAACGGTAAACCACACTACAGCGATCGACAGCTCGATCTCTTTGAACTCCCGTTCAAACAAAGCTCGACCAACCTGGGACCCTGACCGAACACGAATGATGCGTATAGGACATTCTTGTTCACTGTTGGTATGAGACGTGATACCCAGAGCTTGTCGACATCTTGAATCCGCCATTGGTTTGTTGCAAGAACTTGAAGGGGGCAAAATGAGTCCAACCGCGGAAAGCGAAGCTGTGTCAGGCCAGCGGAAGATGACGGAGAATGGCGTGGAAAGGCGGACGAACGGAAACACGAAGGCCGAGACACACCTGAGCTCCCGTGACCTAGAGAACGAACGGAATGAGACGGGCGCTTCGACAACATCGTTCAACGGCGTGCCTGGCGAACGCCGAATCGATCGTGACAATGGGATAAAGGAGCGACGGACATACCATGCGAACGGTCATTCCGAACGACGCTTTTCCGGTGCGCAAAAGATGGCAGATTCTGGATCGCCGGAGCAGGGCCTCGGTATCCTTGTTGAACAGTCGCCCGATGACGGGAAGGCCCCTGGTCGATTATCCGTCGTCGATGTCTACGATGGACCACAAACCAAGGCCATCCTAGCTGAGCTGTCTGATGACCTGCAAAACAGACCATCCGATGATAAAGACAAAGTCATGAAGTTGTCTCCTGAGAAGATTCAGGAACTGACATCTTCGCCAGAGTCGATACCCTACCGTCCTGCAGCACCGGAAACGAACACTGGTCGACGAGTGGTGTCCGACAACCCCCATGGGAACAACTCCTTCGCGCGATCTGAAATACCAGAATTTGTACTTCAATCTCTTGGCGAGAAACAAACTTCCTCTGACGGGCTGCTAAAACATCGGCCTACCGAAGACCTGCTAGTAGATGCCTCTGCGCCAGCGAGTCCGGTCTTCCCACGGAACATTCAGAACCCACCTGTGCGCAATCGCCCGCACCCATCACGGACGGTTTCAACCCCTAGCTCTTCGCGCCGTCAACCTCCTTCCACACCCAACAACGATAGGCTGGCCCACACATGGGCATCACGTTCGAAACAGGATAAACTCGCGCCGGATCGCGACCTGAAGAGCCACCTCATTGCATCACCTCAGATCACCGAAAAACCTTTGTCTCCGACCGTGCCATCGTCCATTCCGTTGCCTCCAGTTTCGCTGCCAACGTATCTTCAACTTGAGCTTGCATCTGGCCGGCCTTCGCCATTATACATTCATCGCCCTGCATCGAACGAGTTTCCATATGAATCATCCCGTGTGAAGATCGAGAGGCTCATGAACTTCCTCATGCTCCCTCCGATGTTGGAGCAGGTGCTTTGCTTTGGAACTTTGGCCTGTCTTGATGCATGGCTGTACTCCTTCACAATCATGCCTTTGCGCTTCATCAAGGCTGTCTATATTCTTGTTGAGTCATGGATCATGAACCTGGTCGCTGAGATCCGGTTCATTTGGAAGTTCGTCCTCAGTGGAATTGGACGAGTCTGGCGCAGAAGGAACCTAGCTTCCAAAGAAGAGCAGCCCGAAAGACGCGGAAGTGAACCGGACGCCACCCCTCGCTTGCCTCCAGGCTCTTCTGCGGGACCAGAAGCGACAGCCACAGCCACAGATAGAGACCCTCGGCAGCTCCAAGCAGAGCCGAAAAAGAAACATCGCACCTCTGAATCCCGCAGGCTTAATCACAGACGAAAGAAGTCTATGCCGTCCGCGCTGCTTCCTGATGACAAAGCCGATATTCTGACAGGCTTGCTTATGATAGCCACATGCTGTGTTCTGATGTACTTTGACGCCAGTCGAATGTACCACTGGATTCGTGGACAAGCTGCTATTAAGCTCTACGTGATCTACAACGTGTTGGAGGTCAGCGACAGACTCCTTGCTGCGATAGGTCAGGATGTCCTTGAGTGTCTCTTCTCGCGGGAGGCTCTCGAGCGCCGTCCTGATGGCCGAAGCAAGGTTATTCGTCCATTCTGGCTGTTCCTCTTGGCATTGGTTTACACAGTATCACATGCCACATCACTGTTCTACCAGGTTATGACGCTCAACGTCGCTGTGAACTCGTATTCCAACGCCTTGATCACGCTGCTGCTGTCGAACCAGTTTGTCGAGATCAAATCTACCGTCTTCCGGAAGTTCGAGAAAGAGAATCTCTTCCAGCTTACTTGTGCAGATGTCGTGGAACGATTCCAACTATGGCTGATGCTTACTATCATCGCTTCACGTAATATCGTGGAGACGGGCGCCTTCAATTTCGTCGGAAGCTTTGGTCTTGGATCTAGTCTACCTGGTCAGCCTTCCACAAGTACCAACAGCACACCTTTGTCTACGCCTCCGCGTACTGCGTCCTCCATCTTGCCTCAAGCGTTCACATTCTTCCCTTCCTCGATCTTGTCCTCACTAAACAGCGTGAACTCCTTCATCCCAACCTTGGCACAGGTACTTGGTCCATTCTTGGTCGTGCTAGGCTCCGAAATGCTGGTGGATTGGTTAAAACACGCCTACATCAACAAGTTCAACAACAACCGACCCGCCATCTACGGTCGTTTCCTGGACGTCCTAGCGAAAGACTACTACACCAACGCCTTCGGCGAACAAAATCTCACCCGCCGCATCGGTCTGCCAGTCATCCCTCTGTCCTGCCTCTTCTTCAGAGTCTCAGTACAGACCTATCAAATGTTCCTAGCGGCCCTCCTCCCCCAACACCCCTCCTCAACAGCAATGGAAGCAACATCCCTCTCATCAATCCACGACCACTACGCCCCATCCCCTGTCCCATCAGCACCCCCAATAACACTCGCAACCCTTTTCCCTGCCTCAGCCGCCCACGTCAGCGCCTTCTTCCGAACCCTCCTCGAAAACGCAATCCCGTCTCCGGCACAATCAGTCCACATCTTCACTGCCGTCCTCCTGCTAACCGGATTCGTCGTCCTGCTCATTCTCAAACTCCTCTTGGGAATGGTCCTGCTCGCCTTTGCGCGCTCGCGCTATAGGAAGATTAAGGGTCTCGAAGCTGAATCTAATAAACACTCCTCCCACTCCTCCCACCACCATACCGGAAATGAACAACCAGCTGCAACCCGCGCCCGCGAATTCTCTGTCGAGGGTAGCCAGCGCGTTGGGGGATGGGGGATGGTTGAAGTGGGTGAGGAGAAGCGCCGGTTGATTTATGCCGATGATCCTGATGGGTTGCGCCGTCTGAAAGAAAAGGAGGAGAAGAAGGAGAAGGAGGAGAAGGACAAGATTGATAAAGATGGGGAGCTTAATATCGATCATGTACAGCGATATGAGATGATTGCGAAGAAGATTTGGTGATGGCTGTTTGTTTGGTGATGGATCCTGGACTTGGGTTGTTTTCCTTGGACGTGCATTTAATCTTTGGACATCTGGGATGTCTGTTGTATAGATGTGTATAATATCAGGATTTTCATTAATTTGCAGTACACGTGTTTCGTATATAAGGTAGACACCGTATGATGATCTACAGGGACTAATAGCGATTTCTGGATCTACCCTACTTCATAGAACCAAGCCAAACAAGTGGATAAGAGATAAAGATCAATCAATTCATATCATAGGAACAAAGCTGAAAAAAAGGATATCAGGTGAAAGGGTATGTACAGAATCCCGAGTCATAAGTATAAACAAGTGATCCAGTCATCAAGAGCCAGCTCTCTAGTTTTTCATCATAGCAAAAAAAAAAAAAAAAGAAAAGTCCCCCGTAGCGGCACGGCTACAAAGGTTTTACAAAACGCGAACCATCTCAATACTGATGAGTATTGGATCGGTTAAAGAATGTCCAGGCGGAGCCCGGTGCATAGCAGACGGCGACGCAGTGTTCGCCCGGTTGAAGTTATACCCAGCAAGCGCGGGAGGCCTCTGAGCGCGATTCTGGGGCTGGGGGTTTGGGTAGGCATTGGCGGGTTAAAGGCTGCGTAGCCTCCGTTTTGGGGTGCAGGGGTTGTCGAGGTCATGGGCGTGTATGTCCGTGGCGGAGGCTGGACGGGTGTCTGTGTTTGGGGTGGTGGTGTTGGACGGTAGCTTGCCGGAGTCATGGATCGTCCGTATGGAGCGGGTGTTGCGCCGGTGCTGGCTGGCGTATATGATCGTGCGGAGTATGGATCCTGCGCGTAGTAGGGCGACTCGTGCGCTTCGTAGTTGTCTTCGGCGTAGATGTCTCGTGACGGACCGTAGGGGTCGTAGTGCGCGGGTGTGTGCGAGCGATGGAAGTAATCGTCTGACTGGGCGGCGTCCGGTGAGGTGTAGTCTGGTGCTGGGGTGAACGTCGTCTGGTATGGGCGAGAGTGGGATGTGTTCAGTCTTGGTGGGACATTGGATGGTAATGGGGGTACTGGGGGAGCCGGTGAGTTTTGCCGGTCGAGGGGACTGTAACCCATTGTTGCTGCGTTGCCTGTCAGGGAAGCTGATTCCGACATCGCCGAGGACTGGGTGGTGGTTCGGACCAGGGGCGGTTTGGTGTCGAAGTCCAAGTTTGGCAGTGTTGGGTTATGTTCCGGGGTTGCTGCCGAGTTCGATCGGGTATAAGGCGGCAAGGTTGTTGCAGTGGTGCTCCGCGACAGAGTAGTCACAGAGAAGGCGGGTGCCTTGTCGCCAGCTATAGACGGCAGAGTCGGTTTCGAATCGGAGCTCACCAGACTGGGCTGGGTAGGGGTCCGGTTCTGCAATTTGAGTCCCTTTGCCAGTGCCTTGTTGTTCTTGCGGTGCACGATACGCTTCAGACGCTGACCAACCTTGCGGCGGCAGTATGTTGAAAGAGTGCCGTCCTCGGCTGGGATATGATGGAACAGGAAGATCAGGTAGAGTACGATTGCCGAGATCAATTTCAGGACGGAGAGCACCCAGATGACCAGTGTGAACAGCATACCGAACAGGACCACAGCCTGAAGGTTGTTGTCTTCAGCTAGGATCTTGACATTGTTGAAGAATTGTGAGGCCCCAGAGCTGCCATCATCCTGTGCTGCGTTTTTGCCGCCAGGGAGAAGATCCATCTGCATGACCGAGTATAGTGTGATAGCATTGATGACTTGACGTGGACCATCTGCAAAGACCGTGTTCATCCAGACTAAAGATTTGGTCAGAATTTCAAACTTCAGGGTGTATTGTTTCCCGAGATCATAAGGCGCACGGAACATGCAACATGCGAAGAAATGAAACGAAAGTATGTAGCCACAAAGTGCGAGAAGAATGGTACGAAACAAGAAGTAGACTCACATTGAAAAGAAAAGTGCGCATAGAGAGCAACATATTCAGCTGCCTTCCTATCCTTGGTCAATTCCGCAAAGACAAGGAATCTCCTCCATCCACGACCTTGCTTGCCAAGCCGGAAACTCTGTATACGAACGGCAAGCGGGTCAAGGAAACTGCGAGTAATACTACCGGAGCGCATAGCCCGAACGGCGTGGATCCATCGGTAGACCAAGATAACGAACGAAGCGATAATGCACGCGGCAAAGATCCATCGCGAGATATGGAACGGAATGGCGGGCTCAACTCGGCCAGCCCATCGCGAGAAGGCGAGCAGGTTGACTGCAGTGAAGACGTCGACACCGTAAACGGCGAGAGATATAATAAGGAATACCCATAGGAAGAAGTACGAGAAGGGAGTCCAGCAAGACTCAGATTTGAAGTCGTCGAGGTTCTGGGCGCATGTCAGTATATCGAGTCCAATCAGCGATGTTTTTCTTTGTGAACTTACCACATAGTCCCACTTCTCCTCCATTGCGGCAGCTTTCTCGCGGTCTCCGGAGCAAAACATCGCGGAGTAGACCTGGTCCTGCCAGGGAGCGATCAGGCGTCAGACGAATGGCGGGATCGCGGAAGCTGAGAAGTCGACTTCCTCGGACCAGCCGGGCAAAGTCGTAATCAGTGTCAAAATGAGGCGTGTGAGGGAAGTATCGCACGAGGTCGAGCTGGGCGAAAAGAGTGACGGAGCGGTCGAGAGTGATTTCTTAACCGCGCGAACGGCGCATAACTGTGCGAGGCCAGGGCGATATGTTAGAAGTCGAGGGCAAGGCTGTACGTGTCAATGAGCGCCTATGTTTCAGTGGTGCATTGAGTTCAATGCACATTGAGAGCCAAGATCGGCGGATCCCTTTGTTGCCAAGAAAGGGGGAGGCGGGAGGTCAAGTGCCCGAGTGTGGAGAAAGAATGTCTGGTACGTAATTAAACCACTGGAATGATTGAATGAATGGAATCACCAGGGCTGTCAAAAGAATGGAGGTTGGAAAGGGGAGAAAGACGAAACAGGGAGTTCGGCAGGGGTGGAGAGGCGCGATAATGCACTTTAGGGCTGACGGCTTGGCTTTCAATCGCCTAATAATCTTGGCCTAATGGTCTTTTGTTCCCTTCTATTTGACTCTATTTTAGAATATCCAATTGATGTTTCTTTTTGTTTTTTTCCCCTTTTTTCTTGAGACTACAACCTATTCATATTTACCCTGCCTTTAACATATCGCACATTTCCGAAACAAACACGGGGGGCAATTTAAGAGTCTTATCTCACTGGTCCAGCACGCGCCCGAGGAGGGTCCCTACTTAAGCGCTTCTCCACTTGAATCTTGATAAAGAATTGCTTGTGTTCCTTTTGCGAAATGGACAAGAAAACAAGATAGAATCGGTAGCGAGGAGGAAGATAAAAATGAAGGCAGATACAGTAGTATGAAACAATAAAACAGTGTAAGTTAGCTCAATATACCCGAACTTCCCCCACATTGGGAACCAATACTTCTAGGCGCTGTACTTAACCGCTCTCATGTTTCAAAGAGACGTCGTCAGCTTTTGAAGTCTGCTAGGATATGTTTGATTCTGCTAAGTATAGCGATGCTAAAACTGCAAGTAGATAAACAAAGTTCTGCCTGAGGCAATAATAACACCTGATATTCCAGGCGTGACTATCCTTCCCTCTATTCCCGAGTGTCTTTTAAACTTAACTTTAACTCCGCTGTTACATGTACTTCCACTTCCGTCGGCGCCGTGGTTGGCCAGTTTAAGGCAATGCCCAGGATTTTGGAAGTTGACCTGTTCCAGGTGTCACCACACCTCAGCACAAACGGACCCTACATTCAACACACGAGTGGCATGTTCATTTGATTTAGGCTCAATGGCCAAATCCCCCATCATTCCAAAACATGACAAGATTGAGAAATTGCCGAGGGACCATTATTGGTTAATATCCCCCTACCCCCCAATGGTGACGTCGATCACTCGCAACTCGGAAGTGCAGCGCGCAGACCGCATTTATAATCTGGTGGAGGTGCAACCCACTGCATGAAGTATAGCATCATACGGCCAACATATAAAGAGCTCCCCATTTCCTTCATTTCATACCATCCCCTCACAAGTACACATATAAACATTCATATATCCAGTTCCCCTCACCATGCCTTCCCCAGACATCCCCAACAAAGCAGCCGAAGGCATCTCCTACTACACCCCAGCCCAAATCCCGCCAGCGGGATCCGCAGCAATCCCCCAATCGGACGGCACCCAGCCACCAAAGCTATTCCAGCCCTTCAAAGTCCGCGACGTAACATTCCACAACCGAATCGGCCTATCCCCACTATGCCAGTACAGCGCCGACGACGGCCACATGACCGACTGGCACATGGCACACCTAGGCGGGATCGCACAACGTGGACCAGGATTCCTTACGATAGAAGCGACCTCCGTCCAACCAAACGGACGAATCACACCGGAAGACTCCGGACTCTGGAAGGACTCGCAGATCGCGCCGCTCCGCCGCGTCGTGGAATTCGTGCACAGCCAGAGCCAGGTTATCGGTGTTCAGCTTGCCCATGCTGGTCGCAAGGCTAGTACTGTTGCGCCTTGGCTTAGCAAGGCTGATACGGCTACTGCGAAGGTTGGTGGGTGGCCTGATGATGTTAAGGGTCCAGGGAATGTGCCTTTCCATGCGAATTTCCCGACGCCGAAGGCTTTGACGTTGGCTGAGATTGAGACGTTTAAGAAGGATTGGGTTGCTGCTGTGAAGCGGGCTCTTAAGGCTGGTGTGGATTTTGTGGAGATTCATAATGCTCATGGGTACTTGCTTATGAGTTTCTTGTCGCCGGCTACCAATGACCGTACTGATCAGTATGGTGGGAGCTTTGAGAATCGCATTCGGCTTTCCTTGGAGATTGCTCAGTTGACCCGCGACACTGTCCCGGACGGTATGCCTGTCTTTTTGCGGGTCTCCGCTACGGACTGGTTGGAAGAGGTTATGCCGGATAAGCCGTCCTGGCGCGTGGAGGACACGGTCCGATTCGCGAAGGCACTGGCTGATAGTGGGACTGTTGATGTGCTGGATATCAGCAGCGGTGGCAATCACGAGCAGCAGCATATTCATGCCAAGCCTGCTTTCCAGGCGCCGTTTGCTGTTGAGGTGAAGAAGGCTGTTGGTGATAGGATCAAGGTTGGCTCGGTCGGCATGATCAGTTCTGCTTCTTTGGCCAATTCTCTGCTAGAGAAGGACGGATTGGACTTTGTGCTTGTCGGCCGCGGATTCCAGAAGAATCCCGGTCTGGTTTGGGCTTGGGCTGAGGAGCTTGAGGTGGATATTTCCATGGCTAACCAGATTAGATGGGGCTTTGCCAGTCGGGGTACTGGTGGTGGCCCTTACTTGCATAACAAGGAGGGTAAGCTTTAGAGGCTAGTTTTGTAGATAACTTCGCGTACTTACATTGGATCTGATTTATGAATCATGTGTTTCTGAATCTATGTTGGATACTCTAGCTTGACGTGCCAAACCCTGGAGCTTGCGATATCACTTGCGAAATTGACAGTCTCAGTGTGACTATTGACAGTAGGATTATACTTGAAATTTACTCATACAAACATGGCTTTCTGCTTAGAAATCGATTTTCAAATCATTCAAGAGTGATTCCACTCCCCGGACGAAAACATCGCACCAGCTCAGCCGGCCGAAAAACGCACCGATCAAATGATCTATCCCATCTATAAAACACCCCCGCCCAGCAACAAAATTGAACTTCAAAGTCCTCATATTTTCCAATTGGATTCCAAACCAAACGATGGTATCTCTACCAGATGTCCAATCCTCAAACGACCAAATCGCCAAACTCCCAGCAGGCCTAGTCGCCGTCTTCGTGGGAGCAACAAATGGCATCGGCGAAGCAACCCTAAAAGAATTCGCACGCTCAGCTAAATCCCCTCGCGCATACTTCGTCGGCCGCTCGCAAGAAGCTGGCAATCGCATCACAGCCGAATGTCGACAACTAAACCCAGAAGGCGAATACCTCTTCATCAGAGCAGATTTGAGCCTCATTCGCAACGTCGACGAAGTATGCCGCGAGATCAAAAGTAAAGAGAAGGCCATCAACTTGCTTTTCCTCAGTTGTGGGGGTGCTCGGTATGGTTTTGGTAAGTACAAGTACCCCTCCAGCCCAAATGCAACGAAATAAAATACCTTTATACTAACGCTTCACAGATACTCCTGAAGGTCTCCATATCATGCTCGCAACACAATACTACGCGCGCATCAGGTTCACAATGAATCTTCTCCCGCAACTAAAAGCAGCGACCGCCGTCCGGCGCGTCGTGAGCGTTTTAGCAGGCGGGCACGAAGGACAAATCTATGAGGATGACTTCCAAGCGAAGAAAATGAATATCCTAAGTCTGCGGGGACATGTCGTTTCAATGACCGACATGGCGTTCGAGAGTCTAGCCGCTCAAGCACCTGAAGTGAGCTTTATCAATGATTATCCTGGCGCAGTCAAGACGGGTCTGCATCGGGAAGCTGAGGGGTTTCTGATGTGGCTTCTGATTTTGGTTGTGGCTATCATTGGGCCTTTGATTCATATTCCTATCAAAGAGTCCGGGGAGAGGCATTTATTTTTCGCAACGAGTGCCAAGTATCCGGCACGTTTGGGGGAGGATGCTTCTGGTGTTCCTTTGGTTGATGGGGTTGAGGTTGCGAGGGGTATTGACGGTGAGGTTGGGAGTGGGATTTATAGTATTCATTGGTCTGGGGCGCATTCTGGTGAGAAGGTCGTAAGGTTGTTGGATTCGCTTCGGGGGCAGGCGATGGTGCGGAAGGTTTGGGAGCATACTGTTGGTGAGTTTGAGAGGATTACGGCGGAGACGGAGGTTAGGTGACATATATCGTTGTCGTGTACTGTACATCGTTTGTCGTTTCGGGGATCTACCCCCTTAAACAGGGATTTTGATTGGTTCGGAGGTCTCATCGTGCATTTTCTACACCATATTGCATATTTATGCTTCACGACTTCCACATATATGTGAATCAAAACTGAAAAGTCGAGATGTAGTGATGTCATGGCCCCTAAGCTGCAAATATGGGTTGATAGAATCGCAGAAATACAGTCAGATCTCAGATTGGCGTTGTTAACACGTGGAGATAGATCCCGTTCAACCCAATGGAGTATTGATTGCGAGACAACCCGAATCCCGTATTCCGCTCGAAATCACGGTGCCTAATCCCAACTGATCTTCATCTACCCTCAGTCGCGCCCGGGAGGATTTCAGACTTGCGTCTTCTCTCGCGAATTGTCACATGCCATACTACAGCCAACGTCTTGCATAGCTGTCCTTGGTCTCAACTATTGCTCTCACATCTCCTCTATATCAGATTCAGCAGATTTATCCTGCAGTGTTGTGACACTGTCGGGATCGTGGTCTTGATCTGACTGGACCAACGAGAGCCAAGACCTTTGTCATCTCGCCCCCACTCGGAAGCTTTGGGCTAGTTCCTGGTTCTATTCGAGATTCAACTCGACATCTTGACAGGTCCTTTGCAGGTCATTTCGTGAGGAACTACGATAAACCTAACAGTGTTCTCCGAATCCCTTAGTCTGCATAATCGCCATGAGTGGCGTCAATGATGGCCTCAACATCCTCTACATCGGCATGGCTGCTGGGTTATATCTCCGACCAGAATATGCCATATTCAACTCGCAAATTATTACTGGCATCATTCTCTTCGGAATTATCACGGTACTGAAATTTATATATCGTCTGGGTCTTTATCCGGAATACTTCACCCCGTTAAAACATATCCATTCACCACCGGTAAGCCATATATCTGCAAGGTTGTCAATCTTGTCTAACAATATATAGAAACGAAGCTGGCTTAAAGGGAACTCGGATTCCTGGTTCCTTGAACCCCCCTTTACGCAGATGCGAGAGTGGGTCAGTACTATGCCAAATGAAGATATCATTCGGTACTATATGATCGGCAACCTTGAGAGGCTTACTTTGACAAGCCCGAGGTCATTGGGTGAACTCCTAGTCACCAAGGTATATGATTTTGAAAAGCCAGAAATGATCCGAGAGAGCTTGCGACGTATTACCGGCGATGGCGTTCTACTTGCCGAGGGTGATGAGCACAAGGTATGGATAAAAGTTATCCCAAAGATACCTGTGATTGACAAGATGAACCACAGAAACAACGAAAGAATCTCATGCCAGCATTTGCATACCGCCATGTCAAGAATCTATACCCAGTCTTCTGGGCTAAGAGTATTGAAATGGTGAAAATGATCGAACAAGAGCTGGAGAACAGAAACTCAAGCGGCGACCCCACAATCCAGGTTAGCAACTGGGCTAGCCGAGCAACACTCGACATAATCGGGGTAGCAGGTATGGATCACGACTTCGACTCTCTCCATGACCCAGACAACACCCTCAACAAATCCTACAGAGCTATCATGCGCTCCCCACCTCTCTGGTTAAAGCTGGTCTTTGTATTGAGCTTTATCTTCGGGGACCCAAGCTGGTCCCGAAAGTTCCCCTCGAAATGGAACAAGGACATTGAAGAAAACGGCGAAGTCATTCGCAACGTCGCGAGGCAAATGATTCGCGAGAAGAAAGCCAAAATGGAAGACCCCAAGGCCGAAACCGGCATCGACATCGTCTCTGTCGCTCTGAGCAGTGGAACCTTTGACGAAGAGAATCTCGTCGACCAATGTATGACTTTCCTCGGTGCAGGCCACGAAACAACTGCCACGGCTCTCCAATGGGCCGTCTACGCCCTCTGCAAAAACCCAGATGTCCAAACCCGCCTCCGTGACGAAGTCCGCGCCAACCTCCCATCTCTAAATGACGAAACACCCATTACAGCAGCTGAAATTGACAACCTCCCTTACCTAAACGCCGTCTGCAACGAAGTCCTCCGTTTTCATCCCTCTGTCCCGGCAACAATCCGCACTGCAATCCGTGACACCAGTCTTGCAGGCAAGCATATTCCCAAGGGGACATTGTTCACCATCTCCCCACAGATCCTGAACCGGATGGAAGAATTCTGGGGACCGGACGCCGACAAATTCAACCCGGACCGATTTATGGGTCCCGGAAAGGCGAATACGGGTGGTGCGGTTAGTAACTATGCTTTCTTGACTTTCTTGCATGGCCCGCGCAGTTGTATTGGGCAGGGCTTTGCAAAGGCTGAGCTGGCTTGTTTGCTTGCTGCTACTGTTGGCCGTTTTCGGATGGAGTTGAAGTATCCTGATGCTAAGTTGGAGCTCAGGGAGGGGGCAACTGTTTCGCCGAAGGATGGGGTTCTTGCTAAGTTTACGTTGTTGGAGGGGTGGTAGACTGGTTCTGGAATATCTGTGAATATCTGTGTTATTTTAGTTGTGCTTCTTCGGGTCTCTCAGTATATATTGCATTCGCTTTTTGCGATTTTTGTTTGCTATCCACTCAGTTGAGAGTTGCAGACTCTTTATGTACATGTTACTGACGAATCGCTTCTCTCTGGTCCAGTCTATTTGCATGGAAGCGGGCTCGTAGGATAGAGAAATGGGCACTGCGGTCGAGGATCGGCGTGTAGACACTCGAAAGAGGGCAATAATGGGGTGAAAAAGAGAGGCCAAAGTAGGGCGAAAAAAATATAAGTTATGAAATGCTACACTCGCTTATGCAATAGGCAGAGGACCCCAGAAACCCACGTCAGGCATCTTTCTAGGATTTTCAATAATAATAAAACTACTTTTGATTGCTATTGTAATTTCCGTTACGACCACAATAGTGGCAGCACACTGACTATAAAATAGAACGGCTGGCTAATATCATGACGCTCAATTCGGTCGACATAAAAACAATATCTTTCCCTACTCACATGAAGGTACCGACAGCTTTGATCTCTTGGCTCTCTCATCCTCCATTCAGCTACTCCACTTGATCTTTCGAAACACCTAATGCCCAAGGGCCATCATCAAGGATTGTGGACCGACGGACATCCCTCGCAGTCATTGTCGCGGTATAGGGATTAGCGCGATGCATCGATTGGCTATAACCATTAGCAACGGATCAATGGACACAGACTCGAGACTTGCCGATTATCCCACCAGACCATATCCCCGCCAGACAGCCACTCCATGCTGAAGACGTACTGCCCCAGTTAGCCCTCGAACTTGCCACAACATGGCTTACTCAAACTCACTTTCGATTGTGTACAGTGGTCAATCAACTCCCAAATCAGCCGTTGGCTCTCTTCAATGTCTTTGCCAACGATTCGTTTGGCATGGGCGGCTAGATACAAAGTTTTTCGACCGTCTGGTGCTGTTTGCACGAGACGATGGTAGGCAGGTGGCTTCGCTGCCAGTTCGTGAGGTAGAGGGTTTCCAAACACAGCAGGTGACGCGAGTTTTCGGGAATGCCAAAGACTGGAATAGCTTAGCCGGGGATCTACCTTCAGAGAGGTGGTCTTTCGAAACAGATGACTTACTCATGTTCAATAACGTAGTTCTCAATCTCGTCTTTTTTCGCTTGTGAAAGGTCATTGTAGGCACGACGCGTATCTGCAAAATGGGTCCACGATCCGCCTTCAACACGATCACCATGGGAGAGCAGTATGGAATACTTGGACCGTTGTTGGTGATACGATGAGTCCTAGGTGGGTTAGTACCCATGTGTCTTGCTCGCCGGGGACAAGTATGCCTACGGTGTGCCATAGAGCATTTCCCAGACTGTGATGGTACCTGCGACTGTCCATCTTTACCAGCGAGCCATCTAGCTCGATGCTACTCTTATCAGAACATGACATGCTTTCAATATTGAATATTCACGGAAAACTCACTTGGCCACATCGAAGAGTAACGGCTCCCCTAACCGGTCATTTTCTCGTCCGTAAAAGAACGGATTGACTTCTAGCTTGTCGCCCAGCTGCTGCGAGAATAGAATATGCCGACTGTTGTCCAATCCGGTTTTGCGAAAGATCAGCACGCCATACTTATCTTGAAGCGCGATTAACTATCATCTTGTCAGTGGTTACATTTAGCCTCTGCAATGATAACTTACTTTCGTAACAATATCTGCTGGGACAGACTTGCTCCAATCAACGCCATATACTTCTGCACCAAAAGATGAATCTTCCGAGTGGAGTATTGGGTGGACGGTCAATGAGCCTTCTTGGATTGTGTGCTGAACAGCTGTCCGAGAAGGACAGGTGTTATCGTACACCAAAATATGCATATGATGAGACATTGAAATGAGTTGCATTATATCTGACCTTGTGAGGCAATCGTGGCTTTTGATATCGCTCCTGGTCAACCCGCACAGATAAGACGGCGTGAAGCCCGCGCGGCCCGTCCCCGAAGATGCCGATGCGATAGCTACAGCTACTTAGAGAGCATAGCAAAATGTAGTTTTGAAACAACAATTTACTCATCTCTTTCTTCCCATATCACTAAAATGACCTCCATCCTAATAACAGCCGGACCGTACCAATTCCGCGCGACGTTCGAATCCTCAGCCCCCAAAACAGTAGCCCTCTTCCGCACTCTCCTCCCATACCGCCAAAAGCTCATTCATGTTCGCTGGAGCGGGGAGGGGATGTGGATTCCACTAGGAGAAACCGATTTCGGAATTCCCTTTGAAAATCATACGGCTCACCCTGCTGCGGGTCAGATCTTGTTGTACCCTGGTGGTATCTCCGAAACGGAGATTCTGTTCTGCTATGGAGGTGTCGCCTTTGCGAGTAAGATGGGACCACTGGCAGCGAATCATTTCTTGACTATCACTGAAGGGAAGGAGAAATTAAAGGCGCTGGGTGAGTTGGTGCTTTGGGAGGGGGCCCAGGATATTTCGTTTGAGTTGGACGATGCTGATAGGTAAGTTGGTCCTTGTGAGTGTATAGGCTACAGCCATCTCTGGATACTAATTATGTTCGAAACCCTGATTTAGACATGGCTCTGCGAAGCTATAAGATTCCACTATCAATCATGCAAGCATCCCGTCCGTATTCAAATCCGGGAAGTCCAACGATTCCCCAAAAGATTTCCAGCCCAGTCAACACCAGAATTATTCATTAAATCTAGTAGAGACTGAATCGCCATATCATCGATCTCTTCTCTCTCGATATCTTTCATGTTTTTTTCGGAGACTAGTACCAAAGAAACTGCATAGTGAACGATGGATTGGAAGTCTTGCGCAAAATGGAATGTCGTTGCTGGACACACGCTGTCGAAAATTTCTAGTGCGAGACGAAGGAGTCGAGCGAGGACTGACGGGGAAGATGAGGGGAGACGTGTAAATACATTCCCTTTCACCTGACTGGAAGTTTGGCTGCGAATTTGTAGATTTTCTGTTTTCACGTTGTTAGTGTTTAAGAGATTCGGATTATCAGTTAGAAGTATCCTGATGAATTTCCTCACCATCAATGAGTCCTCGAATATAACAAAGAGATAGAAACGTGATAGCAAACGTATGCGAGATCCAGGTTGAGTCCACCGCATAGTATAGTCGACTGACGGATCCACGATCTGCATGGTATGCCCCGTCGGGAAAGCTAGACGGGTTCTTCGAATCCAGCGAGAAGACTATATCAGCTTTGTAGCTCGATTGTGAAAGTATAATCTGTGCTGCTGCGGTCAAGCTAACTGGCAGCGCTTGTCGAATATGTGGTTGAATTGAATCTGTCAGCGGTCGGTGTACACGCGGCGAGGAAAGTATTGGTGCGAGAGATGCACAGTTTAGGGAGAGTCGATACCACTAGATCGCTTGTTAGAATAGGTTGATCACGTATACATGTAGATGGGTAAGTACATACCCGGGCCGAGGTGAATGGCAAATGGTTATAGTGGGAATCCGTTTTCTCTGGAAGATATTAATAACAGCTATGACAGGACTTCTGATAAACGCACCTAAATGGGCAAACCAAGATCTACGAAGACGTCAGTAAGCAGTGAAGGATAAAGTTTCTAACAAATTCATATACCTCTCCCAATCATCCAAATCAATATTCAACCTTTCCAAGCAACTCGGTTGCAATTGACGGCCAGATATATCCCCACAACTAGACATGGCAAGGTGAACAATTCCGACAAGCTCCACAAGACCCCTCACTCGAAGGTCAGCAGGGGACTGCATCAACTCGCTCGAGACAAAGTTCCGCGCTACTTGGACCGACGGAGTAGGATCAATCGATACAGGTAGACCGGATGTTAGCATGAGATTAAAGTTGCATGTAAGCAAGTTGTACCACACTCGTAGTCTGTTAGCATCCTCTGCGGATGGACTCTTGTTGGGGTCCTTGAAAAATGATGTGGCTGATTGCTCGAGACCCAGGAGGACAGAATATCGTTCTGCTAACCCTAGGACAGCCCAGGCGCTGATTTCGTTGTATCGACTTTTGGCTTTGCGTGTGTCGTGGGTACTGTGACGGTCGGGATTTTCATCTTCATCTTCTCTGCTGCAGGGCATCCACTGGGCATACAGAAGAAGTACACAGATGGAGTCTAGTGTAACATCTGCCGGAGTGGGACGGAGTAGGAGCCTGGAAACCGCTTTGTCAAGTAATTTTGTAAGGTCGTGGAATCGAGAGTGAGCACCAATAGAATTGCCACTGTTATGAGCATTAGCTAGGCTTCTGGGTCTACCCGTTCTGGTTACTTGCCTTTGATCACCTGCATCCCAGAACCGAGTACCAACTGAACATATTGCTAGGATAAGCGTTGGGCTTCTTTCAAGATATTCCTGCCATGAATAACGAATGGTTTCATCTAGTACAGGCGCTGAGACATGGCAATGCTGGAAGAATCTGGTGCATATCAGTAGGTGACTCTCTTCCCGAACGGAATGGTGAAATACATTTCGATTGCTCGCTGGACATTCTCGACTGAGAGAAGCCCCTGGTGTATAGGATTGTATATGCTCTTGTATTTCAGTGCTCTTGGAGTCGAATCATGGACTTGTTCTTCCGCAAGGACTCTTAACGATCGGAGTGTTGCAATAGGAGGACCCAAATGAATCCCGTCAATGCTCGACTCAGGAGAATGATATATGTCGCTTTGGCTCGGTGAGAAAGCTTGCTGACGCTCAGGTTGGACATATCTGGGCGGTTCCTTTCTGTTTACGTCCGATTGACGCTTTTGGCTTTCAAGCTCCAAAATTCGTGTTTCATGTTGGTTGAGTCTGCTTCTGTTTTTAGAGATTGTTCTCCAACTGAGTGGTAGTTTTTAGTCTCACCTGTTTTGCAGTTCAATTACGAGTTGTACTAGACTTGATGGACTTTGAGCCACGTCCAATGTTGGAGCTCTATCTGTTTCAAACGAACAAGTGATACTTAGCCTTTGACATCGCTTGCATGGTAATTGCAGACTGGCTTCTTCGGATGATGGCAAGCATCGCTGTTTTCGCGCGCGACACTAATCCGAGCGTGTTAAATATTTCGTCTTTCTACATTAAATTTGTAGCACTCACTTGTAGACAAGCTCGAGCAATCCGACGGGCTTTAGCGGGGCGCTCATCATCTGTACTGGGATTGTCTTGCCAATTGGCGTTAAAGGACATCGTGAGTGCTACTCTATCGGAATTAAGACAAGACACGTTATGAAGAGGCGGATTAAAGAAAAGGGCCAATCTGGGAATGTTGGTTACTCTGATAACATCTCGGACGCTGATTTGTTGACGATACCCATGTTCGTGTTGAGTGGATCCTCCAAAGTGTCGAACCTTGTACCTCCGTGTATAAGTTACATGTATTTAATTGAAAGTTGCAGCATGTGGTGAACCTTACCCTAATAAAATGAACGTTAGGCTTAAACTAATGATGAACCCGTACTCCTACGAAATATACCAGTTTAGAGCATATCGTTGCCTTCTTGCCTTGAAAAGTGCTAACTTATCAGGTTTTACATTTAGACGCCATTCAAGTAGCACATTTTACTACTTAATTTAAACGTTATTTATGTGTTATACAATTCGTTAGTCCTATCTCCAGATACTTTTCAAGTTTTATATATTTGAGAAATCTAACTTTTACCTTTCTTGGGGACAGGTGATTGAGCCACTACCACCTATGATTTAAGGCTCTCCCCAGAAGTTCAGGTCCTAATCATTTACAGGTTAGTTAAAAGGATACAGCAGGGGATCATAAATGGCAGTCACACCGATGAAGTATTGGACAGTCTGTACACGAAAGCCTTGAAGCGAGTGTACCGCTTCATGGATTGTTTTCGCCTCTGCTTTGCCCATTTTTTAATGACTCGGGGTTGTTGTTTAATCATGAACACGATATAAATTTAAGGGTGGAAAAGGAAATAAGACCTATGGCTGTAGCTGTATATGCACCAAGGAAATCTGATAGTTGGTCATGATGAGAAAAAAACGATAAGCTGTTGTTCACTCGAAGCTTCGTTACGAGTCGACTCTTTCCATATGAGGCTACTTATCGCCGCACATTCTATAGTACCAGACACATTTATTCATAGAGCCAACTGGCTACACGACGAGGATCGCGATCAGCTCTGGGGGATATTGGCCCTAATTTGCTAGGGCCGCGCTTGACATACTCTCCGTCTCGCACCTTTCCGTTTATCTTGCCATTTGCCCACATAACCTTACCACGAAGGATTGTGTATCGAGGCCAGTTCGTAAACCTCATTCCTTCATACGGAGTGTCTTCAAAGATACAAAATTAGATTTGCCCTTCTTGAAAAGTACACCGTGGATCGCGGTACTTACAATCGACATTGTGATGTAGCATAGAATTAGTGAGGTTGAATGGTGAAAATGACTTCTCTGGGTGCCACTAGATTGTAAAATGTCAATATCTATATGGGGAAGCGGCCTCAAGGTAAGGCCCATATCTTACTATCACAAAATCGGCGTCTGATCCGGGCATCAATGTCCCCTTCTTAGGATATAGTCCGTACTGTCGGAATGTTAGCATTGATTTCAAGAGGCAGAAAGCCTTAGAAGGAACAGGCATATGGTTACCAATTTGGCTGGGTTTGTCGATGTCAACTCGACAAATTTCTGTGGCGTAATGCGACCACTAGCCAATGCCCCTGTATAGAGCAACGGCAGTCTTGTTTCCACGCCCGGGATCCCGTTGGGGATAAAGCGGAATGCTCCTCCTTTCCGCTTCAATAAACCTTGTAGCTCTTCGCTATCACAAGGTTTCTCTCCCTCCATACTTGCTTCGTGCTCTAACACACCAGATGGTTTTCCATGAGGATGGTCGTAGCGGAAAGGGCAATGATCAGATGAGTAAATCGTGAATGTCCCGTTTGAGAGACCGCTTTATCAGTCAGCCAAATGTATGTCATATTCAATGCAGTCAAACTTACACGAAGAGTTCTTCATGATCAGCGATGGTGGGAGGGGGAGGTGGCGAGCAGATCATCTTGCTGTTTTCGAAACAGGTTGGCGAATGGAACCTTTTCTATCACAGAACTAAGCAATCGTCCTTTCGGTTTAGTCTGGGCCAACTTACCAAATCATCCCAGGTGAGATGGAAATATTGAGGACATGTTTCTGCATAGACTGGCAGTCCCATTGTCTGAGCGCGGCGAACATTGGCGGCTCCAAGCTACCTAATTTAGTAAGGAATTTTCTCTAACGAGGGCCGTACGTACCACTGAACCGACATGAACAAACAAAATTGGGTTCTGGATAAGCTGTGCCAAGGCAATTGCTCTATTGGTGGCTTCTCCCTCCACGAGAGGAGGGCGCGACAAGGCGTGATAGAAAGGAGCTGTTATAGGTCAGCAAGTGAAAACGAAATTGCAGTCAAAAAGCACTTGCCAACCATCCCCTTGCTCTCCAGTTTCTCTGTATCCAAGTCAGCTGTGTCATACATCCTCCAGCGTTGAATTTACCTGTTAACCATTCTATCATATCCCCATTTTCCGCATGAATCATCTAATACAAGATTAGCCGCCACCCAGACTATATATCACGGCAACAGATAGAACTCACTGTTGTGATAGAGTTCTTCCTCGCCGCAAACATAACATCCAACATTTGCGAGTCAGTCAAACGCTGAGTCGCATATGTTAAGAACAACTTGCAGCTACTGATTCCCCAGTCTTTGATCAAAACTGGTAGCTCATTTTGAAGAATATCCGCATCATTGCGAACAATAATGATGTGAAATCCGTAGTCCACATAACTCCCAGTCTCCTCGGCACGGGCATTATACCTTTCAACCACTTTCAAGAGACTCCGGTCTTCTTCCTCCCTAGTTTGGGTGGCAAAGGTGATAATCGTAGTGGTTCCACCGGCAACAGCACTTCTTGATCCGGTCTCAAAGTTATCAGAGCATTCGCCGCCGAGACCGTGTGGTCCTGCAAGAATTAGATGCGATTCTCTTTTTTAAAAATGATGATTGAATTACCGGTTTTGAGATCTTGGCACAAATGGACGTGTGCATCAACACCACCAGGCATTACATATGCCCCTCTTGATTCGATGTGTTAGCTGTGTATCTGCTCCCTCGGATTCTCATAACACGAACTCAGCATCTATGATCTCAGCCCCTACCAACTCATCCTCCGTGAATGTATTTGCAAGAGATTGAATCTTGCCATCTTTGACTCCTATACAACATTCGCTTTACCTCGTTAGCGACCGTACAATTTGTCTATGGAGACGTCAGAGGCACGTTACCTGATGTCGCTGGCAGTCACAATTGTGCCATTGATCACAACCAAATCAAACTTAGGCGCCATGTTTCGAATTTCTGGTCGATGCCAAATTGACAGAGTGCATCGAATTGGGGTAATAGGACACAACGTGCGGGACACGCGGCGCTCAAGCCGACTACCATCGGCCGGTGCGCTTATCTGTCCGATGACAGGACGCCACAGGGTTTACAATTTCATGGGAGAACGTTATAGGGCTCTAACGTTATCGCTATCAAGCTATTGATTTCGATCGGGCAATCTCGCGTTACTGGATTTCCCTTATCGCCCCACATCCGCACAAAGGTTCATTTACTTGACGGCTTATCATATATGAGAGCAAATCCATAGGGGACCTGCTGGGTTTAACTGAAAGAGACAATTGGCAGGTAGGAGAAATTCAGAGAAGCACTTTGTCTATCATAGTAAGTTAAATAAAATGAGGTATTGGGTTTAATAACACATGGCTGGTCGGCGCCCAATGATTATAGCTTAGATCCTGTCGGAAATCTTCTGCCACAGACTCTGAGGGCCCTCCTAGAAGGTCAAATGTCATTAAATGAGAAATTCTACGATAGATAGATCTTACCTTTTCAGTGACCTCAATTGAAGAGCCGGTGACAAAGTCCATATCGGCATAATCGACCATCTTGGAGTTGGCCCAAAACTTGTATCCGAAGAAGAGCACGGCAAAGAATGGAATGGGAAAGTAAGTCGTGACAAAAGAGGAAGCGTCAAAGCTAGGAACTTCATGGGAGATCAGTACGGCAGAAAGATGTGCTTCATATCGCGCGAACTCACTGAAGGAACCAAATCCGCCGAAGATGATGACCATGACACAGATTGAGATTCCATCTAAAGCGTCACAGCAATTAGCATTATTCACACGAAATGAGCTTCTGTAAACTTACAGTAAGACAGATAAGGTTGAAGAGGTGCCATATATGGGAGTGTTTTCCGATCGATGCCCTGCGCCTTAAGACCTTTGTTCCAACGGATACTGGTCCACAAGATCCCTGTCCAAGAAATCATACCACACATCGCAGTCATGTTAGAGACTATACTGGCATTAGTTTCATCCCTTGGTAACAATCCATCGAAGACAATCACTCACAATAGCCAAACACTTTGCCCGCTTCTCCATGAGCGGCGGCCATGAACGACAGGAAAGAGAAAGCCCCACAGAATAGGAAGCAAACCCAAGGGAAGCCGTCCTTTCGGGTCTTGAGAAAGAACTTCGGGGCATGTCCGCGGGCTGCCAGTCCATATAGGGTTCTTGATGAGACAAAAAGATCGGCTGTGCCGGCAGACCATGCGCTGGTGAGAAGGGCTGCATTAATAATGGAGGGGAGGACCGAAATGCCGGAGTTCTGTTATATATGTTAGCGCTTTGGTCTTGGCACAGAATATCAACGATAGCTTACTTGTATGGCAATGACAAATGGACTCTTGGCCGCAGTAGAAGAAAGACTGAGAGAAGGATCGGACGGAGACACGAGAAGTCCAATCTGTCATTGTAAGTAGACTGTTAATCACTATCGAGTTGTGAATACTCACCAAGAAAGCACTGCAAATATAGACTAAATTGAGAGAAAACGAAAGTTAGCAGCACATTGAAGTCTGAGAAGTGATTCACCCCAACTGACAGAGTACAAGCCTAATCCAAACACTCTTGATCGCTCGCGGGACGTTTCTTTGCGGCTGTAATAGGTTGTGAGTGAAGGTAAATTGCTGTTACTTTGGAAGAATCTTACGTTTGAAGTCTCGGCAGCTGCGATTGCTGTAATCTCAGATCCAATGAACGCGAATGCAGCGTTAATCAAAACTATGAAATGATGAGCGATCCCGTATGAACAGATATTATAGACCCGGTCTCACCGCTGAAGAATCCGAGAAAACGCCCTTTTGCACCGCCTTTAAATCATGTTAGATACCAGTGAGCGCTTCATAATTGACTTGTCGGCTTACCAATGCCTTCATACTGAGTGAAACCACCAGTCTCGTCCCAATATTTGAATCCAATTGCCTCATGGTTGGGCCCGCCACCGGCACTGATGATAACACCGGTGATAATAAGGCCAATGATTGTCACAACCTATATAAGTCAGTACCTCCGCGTTTTTTAAATTCCGTGCTTCCCAGCTTACTTTGATTGAACAGAACCAGAATTCCATTTCACCAAAGACTCGTGTTCCGGCATAATTAACAGCAAACTAGATTGGTATTAGTATCCTTTGAAGTCCAATTATCTGCACACATCCATACCACAACTATAAGCATCAACCCAACCCACATGGCATTATTGCAAATTCCAGTGGAGCATGTAGAATCTGCCTGTCCTGCCGGGGTCCAAAAGGTAACCAGAACGGCCGCTGCGGAGATTTCGGCCGGTAAGACAACTATAGAGATTAGATGTGTCCAGTTTTCGCGGAATGAGTGAAAATAGTCACACCAATATAACTAAAATATTTGTAAGTCCAGTTTGCCATAAAGCAGAATGAAATCTGACTTACTTATACCAGAACAGAATACCCATAGCGAATCCAAGCTCGGGTGAGTTGAACCGGCCAGCCAAAGCAAATTGACCTCCAGGGATAGGAAACTGCGACACCATTTCACCAAGAGCAACCTGCACATAGTCATTAGCTCTTGCTAAGAAGATATAATTAGTTGGAGTTTGCCTTACCATTACCGAGTATAGCAACGAAGCCATAATACAGTATCCAATAAGAAGGCCAGCCGGACCGCCATTCTTCAGATCGCTCGCTGTGCCTAGAAAGAGGCCGGTGCCCTGATAATTGATCAGCAAGAAAAGTAAAGTCAGAGTAGGATGACTGACGATAACACCTCCGATGGCAATCATTTGTCTAAAACAAATCTTGAGTCACTGTGCAGTAAATTCGAGTGTGCTGTCACTTACAGATGCCGGGGCTAGTTAATTGTTAGGAAAGATCAATAGGCGTTGAAAGGCTGTATCTCGGCGTACCTTGAGCTGTCGTTGGAGGCCATGGTTGCTGCCTGAGTCTTGGACAATTGCCAAGCCAACGGGGATCTCATTGGCATCATAGGCCAGCTCTTTCGTCTTCTGTAATGTGAATCAATATCGGATCATCCATGCATCTTACTGTCCAGGAAGATATTTCATACCTCGTCCTGCATAGTAATAGTGTACCTGTTTGTCGAGAAATTAATCTTGGTTTCTCCTCAGAAAGGGGACAAACCATCATATTTAATTCCGGGGTTATCAATACATCCACAAAAGCGCCTCAGAAAGCCTAAAACAACTTATCATCTCTGCGATAAGATTTGCCTTCTAACGAGGGTTGATAACAATGCGGGTCGAGCGGAGACTTCCCGCGCCTGTCTTATCGGCCGGCTGGATACCGATGCTCCCGACAATCGCGCCCCTCATAGGTACGAAAGGGTCGTTATAGAAACATTGAACTAGGAACCTAACAAACTGGCAATCTCGACTCTGACTTGGCGACGTCCATTTGACTCTTTGTGGTGTTCTTGCAATGGCAACATATACGACACGGCCACTCCAGCCCGGGGTATACGTGCCGCTACCAACGTTCTTTGATGAGAACCAAGAAATCGACTATGACAGTTACGGGAAACATCTGCTAGGTAGGATACCTCTCATGTTTGAAACTCTATTAGGTACATGAGCTTATCCCACATCTACTACAGCTATGGCCACCCGTGGCATGGGTAAGTTGATTGAACACAAGGTATGAAACCATGCACTAATGGCACAACTCGTCCAGTGCCAGTATGTGCCGGATCATTAGGAGAAGCTGTTCACTTAGTAAGTTCTGCTCCGTTTCTCATATTGTTAGATTATTGTATTAAATCTTCTTAGGATTTCGATGAGCGTGTATCCCTGATCCGCTTCATCAGGGCGCACTTGGATGGGGCAGGGCTGCAATCTACACCGATAGTCGCCGGCATAGGAGGGCTCAGTACGAGGGAAACTATTAGTCTATCCAAAGCTGCAGCAGATGCCGGAGCGTAAGGCAACACCGAATCCTGGAGGCTAGTTTGATTTATTCTAACAATAGCAGAGATGCGGGGATGGTGATTCTACCTGCTTATTACGCTGCAAGTTTGAACACCGACATGGAGCAAGTCATTCAATATTACGTTGATATTTGTGAAGCATCACCAGTATGGGTTATCTAAGGTACTCCATTTGTGTCATTGCTAATGAAGTGATAGATCCCGCTATTACTATATAACTTCCCCTCAAATGCCGGCGGTCAGGATATGTCATCAGAAGTTATCAGTGCGGTTATGAAGCAAACAGCTAATTTGTGTGGAGTGAAGTTGACGTCAGTTCTCAAAATCTCTTCTTCGTTTGAACAGCAACGCTGATAAAAACAGATGTGGTGGAAGCATGGGGAAGCTTATCCGACTTGACGCCCTGATTTCTGAAGATCCCACAATAAATGAGACTCGGAAATTCCCATTTTTGTTGCTTGACGGTCTTATTGCAGATCTCACGCCTTGGATGAAATGTGGTGGTCATGGCACTGTTAGCGGTATTCCTAACTTTGTGCCAGTTGCTTCTATGAGACTCTGGTTTCTACTGAATTTGCCGTTAGCAACAGATACTGAGCACAGGGAGGCGAAAAGAATCCAAGGGATTCTTGCTCGAGCTGATGCTGCTGCGGTTCCAGGTGGGATTCGGGCAATGAGTGAGTCTATTCCTAAAGAATTTGATGAACACTGAGTTGATGATTCATAGAGTATGCGTTGAACAAGCTGCACGGGTATGGAATTGCTCCGCGAAAGCCATTGCTGCCGCTGAAGGAAGGCGAAGGAGAAGTTTTTATGGATGCTTTAGATGAGGCAATGCGACTTGAGTGTGAACTAACAGAGATAGATTCAACTCCATAAGCATTCTCACCAGAGTCGTGGACGAAAATATGTCTTAAGTTGAAGTGCCACGATATTTATACAAGATTCACATTTTTTACAGGCTAAGTAGGATTTTACTTCCTGCTAACGGTAGACTTGCGGCATTTTCACGGCTTTGACCGCAACTTGAAGCACAAAATCTTTCAATCACACGTTTTGAATGTATCTGTTTGGCCAGCGCAACCAATTTTCCCACTCAGGCCCTAGATATTCATTGATAGAAGATATAAGATCAAGGCCGCTGTTTCCAAAGGTCCACATTTCACGGTGCCTGTGTAGAAGAGCTCCAAAGTGGGAGAGTATGGCAAGCGCTTCTGATCGACGTTCCGATAGCAGATCTATGTACTCTGGAGGGATGATAACCGGCCAAAAGATAATTGGGCCAATTTTGAAACATTCGATGAAGGGGCGCGACTTCCATTATAGGCTTTTTGTAGATCTCGAATCGTCTGTCCGTATGCGGTACCGATCGCTGGATCACACGACATGGCATCCACCAGAGAGAGGAGCTCGAAACATTCGTCTCCGGGGATACCCTCGTCTAGTGTCTTGCATTCATTTTCAAGGAAATATTTCAGCGGTGTCTGCAAAAGCAGATGCCAGAATTGATTGGTAACCGCCCGAACCCCACGATGCATTCTCAAGGATTGTATAAAATCATCCAGAAAAGCTTCAAAATCATGCGGGCGAAACAAAAGCTTGTCGGAGAGGACGTGCATCGCTAGACATGAAGAAAAGAGTAACGTTGGCACGCAATTGCCGGGAGACAGATCTGGTTTGGTGGCATTGAATTCGGAAATAGCATGTGTTTGCAGCTGGGTCGCATGATAGTGGTAGAACTCCTCCCTATCCGGGCGAATGATACTTAAATGGAATGCAGCAAATGCGAGAACTTGATTCATAAGAAATGGCGCAGTCAATATGTATTTAGTCATGTCGATAGCGGAGTCCTCAAAAGAGAACTTGTCGAAACCCAAAAATTTCAAGATGTCGGTAATAAAGTGATTGAATAATTCTACATGCAGCTTATTCACCGGGGGACTGACATCTGCCCTAGCTGCATCAGCGCAACTAGAAGAATTCTTCGCCGACGATTCGTCATATTTTCTGGTAATAACCTTTGGCTTGGATTTGGAGGTCTGTATTGAAGGTAACGCCTTCGACACCAGGTCTTCATATGAGCAATGACGCATTGAAACATTGCAGTTGACACATTTTGGGCGAGACTCATCACACTTGAGAGGTTAGCTACGAACGGTTTTTCAAAAATCTATTATGATATGAAAATACCTTGACGTGGCGACGCTTGCACTCGATACATCCCTGCCTTGATTTCTTGTGCGCTTTTCTTGGATGTATCGTACTTTTGTCTTTGGTGCCTAGACACAACTTGAAAAAGGCTTGTCTTTTGGATCTTTGAACCAGAGAAATGCTGAACGCGAAATAGAATTTCAGTATGAAGTATGACTGAGTGATGCACTCTTGAAGGGGCTTGCGGTTTGGGTAAGGGGCCAAAATCTCCGTTTGCCTATGAGAACCTCAGAAATAATAAATTTAAATATTGATGCCCGTGACGGTGAAGATGCTGACTCATCCCCCTGTCCAATTCACCTATGGACCGACCACCCGGCCCCGGGCATCTACCTACATCCATCTCGGGTGAGGCTACAGTGACACAGCAAATGTTTTAACACCATTAGACAGACCGCTTTTTAGAGCGCTTTTTAGACCGCCTATCGCAAAACGAAGAGCGAGTCTATATCATCTTACTTTCTAAACGTTTTTGCTTTAGTGAGTGCTTTTTATAGAAGGCAAGATTCAACCTTATCCATAATTTTTAAGTGTTTCATTAGGAAACCAGTCTAGGGGTGTTAAAAAATCGAATTTTTAATCGGTAGAATCTGAGTAATTAAAGGGGTGTCAAAACTATTGCTGCGTCACTATATACACCGATTGTGCTGGATAGTCCTGGGCAAAGTGTTCTCGTTCCTTTGTCGCCATTTACATTATCGGTCTTTCTTCTGTAATAACCAATCAAAACGTGGAAATTCAGGTGAAGAACCTCGATACGTGTCTAGAGAGGAAGGAAAAACCAATCATATATTAATATCTGTAGTTGATCATAGGTACATCCAACTGCATCTGCTAACGCTTTGTCCAGCTACAGATCACTTCTCTTAAGTGCTGATCATTGATGTCCCGTTGGCGAACTAACACCTTCATCACACAGCTTGTAGGCTAACATAATCATCAACGACAGGACCCTTGCCCACAAGAATTTTTCCCGGATGTGAAAAGTGGAAGATCGCCTGCACAAAAAAACATTGGAATCGCATCGCAAATATACATGTAATATTCATGCGAGTATATATATCCATCGGTACCGCCGACATATTCGACGATTCGAAAAACACATCTCCCGATGACCAATGCGGAGACAAGGAATAAGATATGGAGAAGGCGACGACATGGCCCACCGATCATATTCAGGCCAGTCTTGCGCAACCGAATCTGGAATGCAACAGAAACGTAAAGGAAGAATCCGAAGAAGAGCAGTTGAATAACAAGTCCTACAACAAGGATCTTTTGCCCTATGCTGCGCATACTATCGATAGATTGCATGCCGCCACCTGCTAGCTGCAGGAGGAAGGCTGTAGTTCGACTGGCATATATATGATACAAGACTATCGGGGTTTCGCGCCGATATCAAGTGGAAGATATATCCTAGCGTCATCACTGAGTGATATACTGGTTACGCTCCTGATGTCCGATTCAGAGTTGTGCGTGTTGAGTACTCACTGAAGGCACCGATGAGAAAAGCAGAGAAGTACCAAGTTTTTGTCTTTATCATTTGCCAAAGGTGAAAAAATGCACTTGTTCCGAACAAAAGCATTACAATAGTGGCCCCGACTTTGGAAGGAGTATAAGCTTAAGAACCTGAAGACCTCATGACGCTGAAGTATGTTCACCGAGATGCCAAAATCTGTGCGGTATCGAGCCTGGGAATCCCGCGAAGCAAAAGCAACCCAAAAAATGGAACTTAAAGTATATAAGAAAAACGAAACAAAAGAGTGTAGTCGACGATGCGAAACTTGGGCGTAAGGTGCAACGAGATAATTGTAGACAGTTGGGTTGAGAGTCGAAAGTGGGAGGTTCGAGGTATCCGTATTTGTAGCTTTGCATATGTTTGCCATGTCTGCCTACGCATAGCCAAGAATACAGCTCAGCGGGAAACTTGTGGAGTGGAGGCAAGATCCACACGCTGGGAAGGCTCACTGCTAAACAGACTAAGAGGACCAGGGGTTGTGATGGATCCGCTGCAATATGGTTTCTTCAATATCCCATTCGTGTTCTAAGTACTGTTGCTAATTTTATCTCAATCGCGCTCTGAGGCTACAGATATGTGGAGCCGGAAGGCTTCAGATCCCGGGAGTAACAAACCCCAAAACAATCATCGCGATGAACGTGGAGACAAAATCAAAGACATATAATGTCCATTCATCGCTCAACGGATAACCTTCATTGCTCATAGAGTACTCCGCAATCCGGAAGACAGATCGAATGTGGATAAGCGCGCTAATACCGTGGAGGCATTACAGTGGCTGCTTCTAAAGGGATAGAGCTGTCAAATGCCCCTATAGTCGGGTTTCAACGCATTGTCAGGAAAACATATGCAGTGATAACAAATAAGCAAAAGCTAAGCACTTATAGGCTACTGCTAACCATCGTTTTTAATCCACCTACTTAAACCACAAATGTGACCACATCACTTAGGACGAATGTTTTCGTCGGCCAATTCAAGGGAGGGACTGAGTGTTTTTCTGCGTGGATGGGATGAATTATTCGAGCAATGACCATATAAACCGATGCAGCAAAGAGAGCTGGACCAGGAAGGATGAAGACTGCCTGGATACAGTAAGGCATCAACTTGAGCGTATTAGTGTGCGAATCAATTTTGGTTGCATAGCCAATTGTTCAACTATAGTGCCACATATCAGTGAGGAAATGGTGGGTGAATAAATGGGCACTGCGGTTGAGGAAGGAGGCTGTTCAAAAATAATAGAATAATAGAACAATATAGTAATAGAGCAATAGAACAATAGAGTAGTAGAACAAATGAAGAATCGAAGAATCGGAGAATTAGAGAATAGAACAATCGAAATATGGGATGATTGATTTTACCGATTAATGCATTGGAAATACAATTACTGCCGCTAGCCTAATTAGGCTTAATGGGCGTAGATACAGTGGTGTAACAAAAGTATTTGACCTCCGGTAACTTCTGGATCCAACTTTTTAGCTCTGACCGCCTTTTATACCGCCTAACGAACAACGAATCCACGTTAGGTCTATGGCTAAAAGCTACATAGGAAGCATAGGAAGGCCTAGATATTAACATATATAAGCATATAGCAGAGTCTATGCTATATAGGGTAGCTAATGATATTAAGTATAAGCAATGGCATACTAGCTATTAGATTGAACTGAATTTCGGATGTTTCTGCCAAGCAGTATTAGAAAAGTGGGTCCCAACCGAAGTACCCGACGTCAAATACTTTTGTTACACCACTGTAGGGTCCGGTTTCCCTGTACCAAAGAGACTTCCCTAAGTGAAAAGATTGGGTGGGAAATGACATCCATTACACGGAGTACTTGTCACGATTACGTGGCATACCTAGACCTTAAGTTTCATATAGAGGATTACAACTTTTTCAATCTGAATACATCCTACTGTCTCCGATATTCAAATCATAATCCTCGTGGTCAAATCTACCACAGCATGTCCTTACAATGCATATCGTGTGCATGGAGCATCACCAATGATTACCCTTGCCTAGCAAGGTATTAAGCATGTAAGATGACAGTCGATGAGGGATGTATAGATGGTCCAACTAATTGAACGATCATAGTATACTTAACTCCAGATGGGGCCCAATTGTCGGATGTTTGTGTAACTGAATTCGACTGGTTCGATGAAATGTGGTACAATAGGCGCCGTAATGTTAAGACGTTTGGCCCTTGGTTTGTTATGTCTCAGAGCAAGCCAGCTAAGGCTGTCTTTGTTCATGAACATTGTTGGCCTCTCTTGACCAAGCATTTTGCAAATGAGGAGGTCAATTTAGATACTCTTTTCGAAGTCTGCAGGGATATACCCAACGAGCCAAATTCGATGTTCCACAGTGAGTTTCCTATTACCAGGAGTTTTAAAATATTGACAGGTACTTATTTATCACACACTGTAGATGACAACAATGGCACGGAATATGAGCAGGGTCCATGGTATTTGAAACGACCTGTTATCCGGGGTATCGCAGACGCCACGAAAGCTCTTTCGAAAGTACAAGGCAGACCGACGAGCGCTAGAATCAGTGTGAGTATTGGGGCTGATTGTTTCGGCTTGCTTGCGATGGAGATCCGACTTGAAATCTCGGGTTATCTTTCTACTGTCGATTTCCTCCGCCTTCGGTCTGCGTCTCGGGCGATGGCCCCTGTCTTTGAACTGCAATCATTCTGGAAGACGAGATTTCGAATAAATAGCGACCGTGGCTTCCTATTCTGCCTAGCAGATGGACCCCTAGATTGCAAAAGAAAAAACTGGCGTGCAAAGTACCGCTCTACAGCAAGGATTGATCAACCACATCTTCACCTCTGGGCCCTGCGTCGACAGTGGAGACAAAACCGATGGTTAGAACAAAGGTGTTCAATGGTTAGGGGCTTTCAAACTAACCTTCAAATCAACTTGCTTGGTGAATTCGCCTGGAAGGGAGCGTCTGCTGAGATTCGCTGTGATAGATATCCCGGACAAGGGAAAGGGTGTAGCAAGTGCGGGAAAGAGCATATTTTGATTACGCAAGGCGTTGTATTGCAAAACCTTGCTGGCTTGTCCGTGTCTATTCTAGACGAAGGAACAAAGACTTATATCACTGGCATTGATCTAATAAGTGCGGATGTGGAAACCCCGAACATCACGTTTGGGTATCGGCTCCCAGGAGGGCAAGTAACAATCAACCTCAACGGCCAGCAACTACGAGGATTTACAATCATCATGGGTGACGGTGGAATCCACGCGATACGTCCTATACTCAGCACGAACATCGTTGCGAGTTGGATTGGCCAGCCTGAGGAAAACGATGCATGCAACTCCACACATCTCAGTCTGGAGGACGATGTCAAAGCTATGTTGGGAAAGTTCGATGTAAGTCACTTCTTTTCACTAGTATACAGAAACGAAGGATAACCCGTGCTAGCAATGCAAGATGGTTAGTCTGTCCATAGCATAGATGAACTAGGCCCTTGAACAAGGGATAATAGCGAACTCAACCTACGCTATCCTCACTCGTAATTCCGAATTCCGCAATTACGGAAAATAAATGTCGTTTCTGTTTAATCTCCTAGGTATTTCCTCGGTGTGGACTATTTACTAGCATCTTAGCTATTATCATGACATAGGTCGCATTGTCATTGATACTCCCCAGTTCGCTGTCAATCCTGACAAAATAGCCGGTATATCCTTCAAAAGACTGATCTGTATATGAGTCAATATTAGAAATCATCTCCCATTTCAACCAATCGTACATGAGATCTGGGCGCTGTAAGGGCGCGTATAGATTCCGGGTCACAAGGTCGCAATCCTGGTCATAACCTATGTGCCTAACAGGATGATGACAGAGGTCTCTCTAATCCGTGATCCAAAGTCAACGGAATCCGCGTTATGTTGTGCGTGACCCACATATTTCCGGGAATCCGGCGATTGACTCGGACTTCCTATGAACTTCTACTCAGGCCAAGACAACAAGCAAAAGCTATCGACAGAGATAAAAGAGGCCATTTTCGCGAAGATGCTGGGCAAAATAACAACACAACATCTTTCTCAATATTCACTTGGGCTTCGCTCTTATCGTCAATATGGTCGGATTTGATATGCGTGGTTTGACACCGGCTCCGGTCACCCCTTTCACTCCAAATGGCGCAGTTGACTATGAAGCTATCCAGCGTCTTGGCTCCTGGCTCGGTGGCATCAATGGAGTGAAGGGCCTCGTGGTGCTCGGTCATGCTGGCGAGGGCACATTCCTCACCACCGAGGAGCAAATCTTAGTCATCAAAGCTTTCGTGAGGTCTGTTGATAACAGAGTCCCGATTATCGCCGGTATTACCAGCGAAGGCACCGAAGTTGCTGCTCTCGAGGCCAAGCGAGCTAAAGAAGCCGGCGCAGCTGCTGGACTGCTCTACCCGTCTCATGGCTGGCTGCGCTTCGGATACCAGCCCGGTGCTCCGCAAGATCGGTACCGCCGCGTATATGAAGTCTCCGGCCTACCATTGATCCTATTTCAATACCCCGACAACACAAAGGCTACCTACAACTTGGAGACCATGCTGGATATTGCCGCCCAGCCTGGCTGCTTTGCTATGAAGAACGGCGTGCGTAACATGCGTCGATGGGACACAGAAATCCCCGTTATCCGGACTCAACGACCTGACCTGCAAATCCTCTCTTGCCACGACGAGTACCTTTTGCACACTTCATTTGACGTCGACGGTTTCCTGGTTGGCTACGGCAACATCGCTCCCGAGCCTCTCATCCAGCTTATTGAGGCTGGCAAGGCCAAGGACTATAAGAAGGCACGGGAAATCCATGATCGGCTATTGCCTATCACCAAGAGCGTCTATCACCGTGGATCACACATGGAGGGCACTGTCGCACTTAAACATGCTCTTGTTGCTCGGGGTATCCTGACTCACGCCACTGTTCGCCCCCCTCTTTTACCCCTTGAGCCTGGTGCAGAGCAAGAGATTCACGCTGCAATCAATGCCGCGTCACTCAGTAAGGTGGTCCTATGATGGAAGATTCAAGTGGACTCCGGATACGCAATAACTTGATTGGGTGTACATAGTTGAATCAAACCACGATATTTGTCAATAATATGTTTGTTTAAAGACTGGCGTTTTCTTCGAAATTGTACGAAGGAGACAGTGCACTAGTAGTCGCTACAGGTTATGATACCGCTAAACTACATTCTATGCGGCTATGTAGGCTGGAGGCGAAAGTCGAGCTGTGACATAGGGCGGCCCCGGATTCTCGGGTATTCTTGCCAGTTTCCCCGCAATTCACCTTCACCTTTATTTGAATCCGACTTTTCCGTTCAGCCCACAGCTCTCTTTACTTTTCCATGCTACATGTCATGCAGATCACTCGGACCATGGCCTCTTTGTCTCCGAGGGTATCTCCAGCCAAGCACTCCCTGGACACGACCAATGAAGAAGCGGACGATGAGAACCGTCGGAAAGATCCTAAGGTCAGCAGGGCTTGTGACATCTGCAAAAAGAAAAAGATACGATGCGATGGCACACTTCCATGTAGCAATTGTGCCAAGAAAAAGATCAGTTGCGCATATGATGCGAAATATGGCCGAGGGCGGCCACCGACTCCACCACCTTCAACCACGATCAATGAACACCAAGACAGGTCAAGAAGTGACCAGTCACAAGAAACCTCCATCTGGCAACAACCAGCCCCTGTCTCTCATGAGGTCTCGGATTCACAAGTGGATTATCGCACCTCGCCTGAAATCGAAATCGAGGGTCAATATTTTGACTCTACCTCCGGATTGAACTTTCTACACCGAGCGTGGAAAAAGCTGTTCCAGAAGGAAGGGTCCGCATCCTATGATTCAAACGACGCGGAGCGAAATCAGCTCCTCACATCGGCCGGAGACCGACCTTTTCACGTCGAAAATGGCACGTCATACGACTTCATTCCAGATATTCTAACGGCGAGAAAGCTGCTGCAGTTCTATTTCGAGACGTGTGTTGTAACATACCGCATGTTTCATCGACAGACTGTTGAAGGCTGGATGGAGGTGTTCTTGAAAGATTGCCAAGAACGAAGGCCCATTGCTCGGTCGCTTGGTAATTCCAGAACTGCGATTCTACTTACCATTATGGCCATCGCTACCCTGCGCAGCGAAAGGGTAAGGGTGAACGGGGAAATGTCAAAAGAGAATGAGTCACTTGTTTTGCAACGAAGTGATCAGTTGTTTTGCGCTGGTATGAGATTGTCCGATGCGGAGATGGGGTTCCCACGTCTTGAATCAGCACAGGCACGACTGATTCAAGTCCTCTATCTTCTTCAGACATCTCGCATGAACAAAGGCTGGTATACATTCGGTAATGCGTTTCATATTACTCTCTCGCTGGGCATGCACAGGAGAAGGGATGAGAAGCGAGATTTCCCTTTTACGAGCAGGCGACAAAATTACATCACTTCAGAGTGCTATAAGCGCACCTTTTGGGCGGCATATATCATCGACAGATATCTAAGTGTTGTATTTGGCCGGCCTCGACTTTACCAAGATGATGATATCGATCAGGATTTTCCAGATAATGTAAATGATGAGGACATGACACCACAGGGACCTTCTATATCAGATGACCCGGCCGACTGTTATATCGATGCTCTCATATTCCATGCTAAGTACATATCCCCTGCCCTATGAAGACCTTACCCCGCTGATCCAATTGTAGGATTGCACGAATAATTGGGAAGGTGTCACGAGAAGTATACTCAGTCGGCGACCTGTCCAACCAAGATCGCTTAGCAGCTGCCCATCGGTTGGGCCGCGAATTGCACGAATGGCGTGCAAGCCTGCCACCACACTTGGGGACTGTGAAACCATCAACATTGATGCCCAGTTTCCGCCGCCAGGCTATTGCCTTGCAGCTCGCATATTCTCATGCCCTCATACACGCCAATCGACCCTTCCTTTTGAGCGAAGCAGCATCAGAGAATGTCATCGAATGCATCTTTGCCACTAAAGCAAGTTTAGAAATTATAAACAGAATAGCGGGAGATAGTACGCTGTTTCATTCCTTCTGGTGGACTCACTATGTGATCTTCTGCGCATTGGCAGTGGTTTATGTTTGGGAAATTCAACGAGCAACACGATCCACTGATGAAATTGACGATCAGTCTCTTGGAAAGATCTTTGATCTCGCAGAGAAATGCCGTGGCCATCTCAAGCGAGCATCCACTGGTCTATCGCAAAATCAACGATATAGTGTCATACTAGACGAATTGAGATCCGAGGCACAAAGATGTCGATTTATGACGGAAAATCCGCCGAATCCACGTCAAGGTGGGCTTCATGGCCGCGAAGCCAACACCAATACAGATATTGGCTTTCCATTCTTACAGAATTCGGATATGTTCGGGTCTGATCCAGAAGCTATGCTTCACGGTGGCATCATCCCAAATATGCCGGACAGCTTTCTGTTCAGTGATTGGCAGACTCTTGACTCATCGGTATGTATAGGTGTAATGGTGCTCTCGCAAGAAAAGGCTGACCCTTGTCCGAAGGCTTTCCTCCCATTTCCTGATCCGAATTCCGTTTCCCCAACATATTTCCCCACAGTTCCATGAGATCAAGCAGAATCGGTGAAAGTTAGTGGATGGCCGCCCCATTTTTTAAGCTCAATGCTAGGATTGGATTTCACGGAAAAGCGGACTCTGGACGGCAAGAATCCGGGGTTGCCAAGGCTCAACTAGCGCACCCCAATTTCCGTTCTCTAGGGGAAAAAAACTATACCTACCTCGGGGGGTCGCCAAAGGGTCTCAGCCTGACTGGGAATTTATAAGATGATCTCAAATCCTTCTGTCGATATCGCTCTCATCTCTTCTTTCATCCAAACCCTTCAACATGACGGACAAAGACGCTGCAGTCATGCACCTGGAGCACCAACCGGGCCAGGGAATAAATGCCGACGATGCAGAATTCCTGTCGAACTTTTCAAACGAAGCTAAGAAGCGTGTTCTCAGAAAAGTGAGTTCAATTACATGCAGTATATGGAAGGTTTACTGACAGAGTGCGTGTAGGTTGATGTGTGTATTACTCCGATCTCGCTTCATTGAGCTACCAAAAATAATGACTGAGTCTCAATCCAGATGAGGCTTGTCCCCATGTTTGTTCTCTTGTACTTGATGGCATATATCGACAAGACGAACATTGGTATGTCCAATTGCAAACCCGATCCGCCGCACCTACTTAATTTCAGCAGGAAAAGCAAAGATCGAGGGTCTTCTTCCAAGTCTACACATGGATGGAATACAGTACAACATCGCCTTGTCCATTTTTTTCGTACCTTATGTCCTTGCTGGTACGTAAGACTCGCCTGCGCGAAACCCATTAATATCCTCTGACTTGGTTGAAGAGGTGCCAAGCAATATAATCTTGAACCGACTCAAGAGACCGTCGCGCTATTTGGGATTTCTGATTTTCTGCTGGGGTGTGATCATGCTATGTACAGGCTTTGTTCAAAACTTTGCCGGTCTAGTCGTGATTCGTTTCCTATTGGGCCTATTTGAGTACTGCCTCCCAGGCACATTATATGGTGATTCTTTTTAGTGTTGACAACTATCCAGAGCAGGCTTTCTTCCCGGCGCCGTGCTCGTGATTTCGAAATGGTATCTTCCGAATGAGACACAGACCCGGATCGCTATTCTTTACACATCTGCGGCTTCTGGGGGCGCCTTCTCAGGTCTTCTGGCATTTGCGATCGCCAAAATGGATGGCATGGCCGGCTACGAAGGCTGGCGCTGGGTTTGTTTATTTCTTCATCTTCTTGATTTCGACGAATAACATCCATTCCAGATATTCATCATAGAGGGCATTGCAACCATTGCGATGGCCGTCGCTTGCTATTTGCTCCTTCTAGACTCACCATCGTTATCTCCAGGCTGGCTTACTCCAGATGAGATTCGATTCCTTGAAGTACGTCAAATAGCCTCTAACAGCCACGGTGGTCACCACGAGGGCTTCAACAAACGGATCATCTTCAGCGTCCTCGGCGATTGGAAAATATACCTTCTCATCCTCGCCAACTGGTCCAATGCCGTTCCCAACTATGCACTCAAGTTCAGCATGCCTGAGATTATCAAGTCCATGGGATACGAATCAGCCAACGCCCAGCTCCTGACTATCCCTCCATACACCGTCGGTGCTGTGTCGGCTTACGGGTTCTCTGTGTTTGCTGATCGCTTCTCGTGGAGAATGCCTTTCATCGTGGCACCCCAGTTGTCACTTATCGTCGCATTCGCAATATTATTCTCCAAGGCTGCTGACATAGAGAATAACATAGCACTCTGCTATTTTGGCATTTGTCTCGCGTGCTTCGGGATGTATCCTATCCTTCCTGGTGTCAACGCTTGGAATGTCTGCAACATTACAAATCCTCACAAGCGCGCCGTGGCCATTGGGTATCTCATTTGTGTTGGTAATGCAGGTGGAATTATTGGGAGTTACATCTACAGAGCTGATGAGAAGCCGCGATACCCCACTGGCTATGGCACTTCACTTGCGTTCGCTGCTGCCGGGATTATGGCTTGTTTAACCTTGGAATTCTGCCTCTGGAGCGCGAACAAAACGAAAGATCGGATGTCTACGTCTGAGATTGAGGAGAGGTATACTCAAGATCAGCTCCGTAATATGGAGGAGAAGAGTCCTCTTTTTAAGTATACCTTATGAGATACTGCCGTTATCCTGAATCTATTCACAATGTGCAGCTCAACATTTCTCTACTAGTTAAACCTTGGTTTTTTTTAAAAAAAAATAAGTTATACAAAGGGATAGATGTGTTATTTGTACCACTAGTTCTCTCCAAGTCTATCCCAGGTATCGGCCTGGAGAAGCACTGCCAGCTGTTCTTGAGAGCACTTGTCAATCGATTCCGCGAAAAACCTTATCCCAAAACAACGGTCCCCGGTATGATAGATTCGAGTAGAAATGACGCTTCGTTCGTTTACGAAGACTTCTAGTACGTTCTTGTCGAAAAATGCATGTACTTGTAGAGTCTCTTCGATCTCCTCACCTTGCTCGTTTACGAAGGTGAAAAGTGTATGAGGTGCACACTCGTATGCATGGTTTATTTCGGGATCTTGTACAACGGGCCGGTGGATGGTGAATTGTTCGTTACGCGGGTCCCAAGCCAGAGTCGTGCAGTGGGTGTAACCTAGAGTTGTCAATATTGATATTCAAGTACGAAGGCTAGAGCCACTGAGTAGCACTTACTGGGACTGTGGGCAATTTCAATCCCCACTCGTTCACACGATTGACCGACCGCGAACTCGGCCTGCAATTCCCAACGAGCCGATGTCAGGGGAAAGCGATGATCAGAGGAGGCAGTGAGGGGTAGAGGCAACGGTAGGCTCTGGTGTTGGTCCTTTCTATCTCGAGGTCGAAGACGCGAAAGGCGCCTGTCTGGACTAATTCCCAAAGTGTAAATAGAGAATGTATTTCCTTCTGATGTGTCGGCAATCATCTCAATTGAGGTGATTGATCGCAATGATGAGGTGCGTGCCTTTTTAACGTTGCGCAATGTGATTAACCGCACGGCTCGAGGCAGCGAGACCATGCCACTCCATCCCTGGCGATGGCGAGAATCGTCACTTAGATCTTCCTCCGTGATCCATCCATATAAAATATGCTTGGAGGTTTGCGGGTCCCAGAAAGAGTTGGCAGCATAGAAACATCCATGGTCAAATATTCCAGCAAAGGCATAAGTTGCCAATGCGCCTTCCCTGGTGCGTCTTTGTGTAGACGGTTTAATGGACATCCAAAGCTGCCCTCGGGGGTGGCGCCTTTGACGAGCTTCTCGGGTATTCCTGCCGGAGGCTTTTGGGCGTAGGCCTCCTTCAACCTTCATGACAACAAAGTCCCGGGAGTCACCAAATTCGTTGGCTAAGGTCATCAAATTACCTACTTCCCAGTTGATGCCGAAATCGCCTGACCAGTGTGAGGGACGGAAGTTGAGGCCGACGTCGACCAAGGGGCCATCATACTGCCATTGTCGAAGGTCCTCCGGGTTGACAGTATAGACAAAAACGGTTGGTGTTTGGGCAACAATGCCACCAGAAATAAGGCCACATAGGTCGGACTGCTTGTTTTCAGAAACACTCTGCTGTCCTCGGATCCAGGTTGCAAAGCTGGGATCTCTCCATCCTGTTACGGAGAGATCCTGGGGTGGACCTGGGAGGATCGGGTTGCATGCCTGGCGTTCCCACGTCTTGCCACCATCACTCGAGACTGCCAGACTCAGAGACTCACTTCCAATGATGTACGGAAGCGTGTAGTGAATCGGAAGGCATTTCACCGAGGTGTAGATGACGGTGAGGGCTCCGGAGTTTCCTTGTATGTCGGTTGCCTGTAAACAACCAGTGAAAACACCGCAGCGGTCGTATTCTGTTGATGGCACCAAAACTGGCTGCGGATCTGTCTTCCATGAGACAAAGTCGGAGGAAGTGGCATGGCCCCAGGACATGTTGCCCCAATTGTTGCCATGCGGATTCCACTGGAAGAAAATATGGTATAGCCCAGTCGCTGGGTCATATCCCGGGCCGCAGGGATCGTTTAGCCACCCACTGGGGGCGGTGACATGGAAAGTGGGCTTGGACAAAGATTCCAATAGTAGATCTCCCCCATCATTCCCATGGGGTGTACTACCTCCGTCATCATCCTTCAAAGGAAATTGCAGGTGCTTATCGTTGAGAGGACAGGGCCACACATCGATCCCATTGATAGTGGCAGGCATGACTTGTCGGAGGATCTTTAAGAGAGAGATGGTCTTGTGATCAGGAATGACTTTAGCTTTTAATGGCCAATGTCATACTTGCCAAAGTGGAAAACGAGAAGCTAGTTAGCGACTCAATATGATACTCGAGTCTCGTGGAGATTCAGACGGCCACTGTTATCTTGAGCCGAGAAGAACTTATCTCTAAGCGTGAGTGTTGCCGAGATACGGCCCGCACTTTTGCTATAGACAATAGTCGCCAGGCTGGCAGATATACGTCAGAGAGATGGTCGATTGGATGAGTGTCCGTCCACTTAGTCTGTTGGGGCAATTCCATGGATACTGTACTGGACATACGGTACCGAGTTGCCTGTCCGTTGACCATCGGATGGTGCACGTGTTGCTGAACCTCGCCTCCACATAGAAATTATCCGGAATGTGCTCGGCTAGAGATAACATCACTGGGAGATAATGTTACTTTGCCTAGAGAACCCGGCATGTTTTACCACACCGATTCGGGCAGAATTGATGGGTTAGGTTATTAGATGCTAATGCTAATTATATGAACTCTCGAATCACCACACTTAACTGCCACTTTGGACCGCCTGGAAATACTGCTCATACTCGGTATTCCCCCATAAAATACTGATTCTTATTCCGAACGCCACATCATAAGAGCCTCGTCGGTACGGCCACAATTACAGGTATTGGCAGCCCGTGGGTCCACAGAAGTCTAGCATCTGTCTGTTCATGCTCTAACCAAGAAAATCGTCTCAACCACAGGGGCATTGACGACAGCAGCACTTACTATCCTGCGACACGATATCGGAATTGTTATCAGAGTCCAATGTACTCCTGCCATCAGAGCCCAGCTTGCGCCACAGTTAGTAGAGCTGGAACAACGAAGAATTCTACGTAACCGTTTTGCTCCTGTGAACTAGAATTACTCTACCGAGGCCCCTATGATACTGTGCTGTTGCCTCTGGGCAAGGACTAGGCAATTCGGCTTCGAGAAAACGTGCATGGGTGCTGAGTTTCCTAAATTTGTCGGTTAAAGATAGAAGAGAATCCCCGGACCCTCGCTTAGAGATAACGGCACGTGGGCTAACACCGACATCGTCTGGTACAAACCATTGTCAAGTCGGCCATTGCCCGGTCCTCCCTCTGAGACGCCAGTTGAAGCTTCTCCGACCTCAAGGTCACCACGTGGACGGTTGTTCTCACCATAAGTGAGACCGTCCCCCACGAAATAGCCACAAATGTAGAGGTCGCTCGAGAGTCAAGCTTTTATATCATTCCGTTGGCTCTAGTACATCCCCGTCACCGTTTCATCCGGGCTGTGGCAAGAAGAAACAGACAACTACTGCTCCCCTCTGAAGCCTTCAAGTTCATCCATCGTCAAGGGCCTAGGGATATTATCAGCTTCGGTACATCATGGGTAACAAAACCCTTGCAAAATCGCTGTCCTCGGGGAACCCTGTTAGCGCGGAGATCGAGGATCTCGCCAACGCTCAGGATGCCAACGCTTTTGAGCACAACTTGACATTCCTTCAGGCGCTCAGATTATATCCAACAGGAGTCATATGGAGTATCGTCATGTCAACCGCAGTCATTATGGAAGGCTACGACACGAAGCTGATTGGAACTCTCTACGCTCAACCAGCCTTCCAGAAGGCTTTCGGAAATCTTGTTAAGGGAGACAAGTATCAGATATCGGCACCGTGGCAGGCCGGACTGAGCAATGGCTCCATTATTGGTCAACTCGCAGGCTTGCTCCTTGCAGGCTATTTCTGCGAGCGATATGGATTTCGCGCAAGCATGATGTGGGGTCTCCTAATCACCATCGCTTTCGTATTTATTACTTTCTTTGCTAAGTCACTTGTGGTTCTTTTGATTGGCCAAATACTATTTGGTTAGGGTTCCCATTTTCTCGTGAATGCAAATCTATACTAACTCATGGTTCAGGAATTCCCCTGGGCTTCTTCCAGACCATCACCGTCATCTACGCCCTCGAGATCACACCGATGTGTCTGCGGGCCTACCTGACTAATTATGTCAACCTCTGCTGGGTAAGGCTCCCAATTTGCTACCGCGAGGTTTGCTTCGGTTGACAAAATTTAGTTCTTTGGTCAAATCACATGTATTGGCGTCCTACGTGGTCTCCTGAGTCGAGAAGATGAATGGGCTTATCGCATTGCCTTTGCTGTACAGTACGTCTGACATTCCCATACTCCGACACCTGCTTTTCTGACAGGAACGTAGGTGGGTTTGGCCAGTCATTTTGATACCCATTGTGTACTTCGCCCCAGAATCGCCCTGGTGGCTTGTGCGTAAGGGCCGTGTGGAAGAAGCTCGAATGATTGTCAAACGCCTGACATCCCCCAAGAACCTTCAATTCGACATTGACAAGAATGTTGCTCTAATGATAGTCACCACTGAGCACGAGCGGGCTTTGGATGGAAGAACATCATACCGCGCCTGCTTTTCGAAGGTAAACCTTACCAGGACCCTCATAGTCATGGGCATCTACTGCATCCAAATCTTCAGCGGAAATCCCCTCCGCGGATCCTCGACGTACTTTCTCGAGCAAGCTGGCCTATCCACTACTCAATCCTTCAATATGGCTATTGTCGGCTACGCAGTCGCCATAGTCGGCAGCTTCTTTTCAGTAAGTAAAGCACCACAGCCCTCGAATTCACCCTCTTGTAACACGCAAGCTGATTCTCTTCTATAATGGGTCCTTCTCCCTCTCTTTGGTCGCCGAACCATCTATATAGACGGTCTGATACTGATGTTTGCCCTCATGATCATCATCGGGGCTCTGGGCGTCCCACAAGCGATGCTACCTGATTCTGGTTACTCGTGGGCGATCGGCTCCATCCTGATCGTCTCATCCTTCCTGTACAGCTGTACTATTGGTCCACTGACCAACACGCTGTGCTCGGAGATCCCGTCGGCGCTCCTACGCAGCAAGTCGATCGTGCTTGCGCGCTGGGTGTACACGCTCACCAACATCATCGTCTCAGTCCTGAACTCTTACATGCTCAATCCCACCGCTTGGGACTGGTCTGCCAGGGCCGGCTTCTTCTGGGGCGGCTGGTGTTTCATTGCTCTCATCTTCGCCCTTTTCCGCATCCCGGAGACCAAGGATCGCACTACTGCCGAATTGGATATCCTCTTTGAGCGGAAAATCACCCCGCGTGCCTTTTCTAAGAATCCTGTGGATCTTACTGCGGCGATCGAGGCTACGGAAGACAAAGCTGTTTGAATTATCGACCAAGGAGCTCCGCAGTATGTTTCAAGCGCGCCCTGAAAGGATAGTGGAGTGGTCAATGTGGCCTACCTCATGGTCCTTGGAATCAGCCTGATTCCAAAAAGATTGGATCCATTTGTGTTGGGGAAAAAAGATGGGAAGAAGGTGGCTGATTCCAGTGATTGTCATACCCTGATTCCATTCACAATTAGCTGTTGGAAAGGTCTGGTCTGTGTTATTTTGTCAACACTTATCGACCTTTCTGCTATTCTAGTTTCATAGTCAACGGACTCCGAAGGCCACGATCTTGGCCCGTTAAAAAAAAGTAATCATTCTCGCTAGGGTGTGGTTTGACTAGAACTCGAGTGTATTACTCCATTGCTATTAATTTATATGTTTATTTGCTATACTCATATTCATCCTCGTACCACCGGCGTTTCCAATCTCTATAGGGACGCGCCCAGCTTCCAATCTCAATCATAGGCAGCGAGTGCTCAGCCGAATCAGTATTTTCCGCGCCCTCCTGAATAGCTTCATCAATGCCGCTAGAAGTTGCAGGGTTCGACTTTTTCGATTTCTATGGCAGCAATATTAGAAAACTTATGAATGGCGTTGAGCTGCGAAATCTTCGGCGATTTTCGACGAGCTTCCAGTCTGGCTAGCCCTATTTACTCCACTGCTTGAGCCTGGCAGCAAAGTGCAGAGCAAGATCACGAATAGCAAGCGAATCTGGCGACATTCCAGATGTTGCAAGATCCCACAAGAAACCCGCGACGGTTCAAATTTCAATTTATGTGACTTCCACAATTTGCTGGTGAGTCGCTGACGGTGTTAATACTAGCACGGGATTGTGAGCTGACTAGTCAAATTCATCCTATTTCATAAGGCGCTTCGAGTATTTTAGAGACCTATTTGCGCTTTTTTTTTCCATTATCTCTGCTACCGGAACCCGTTTATTCTCTCTATTAGCTGGCCATCATCTAGCCTCTTTTGGCATCATAGTTGCAATCACTTCGTGCGTGAGCTTGACTACATCCTCCTCCGAAGACTAAAGCCTAATTACGTGGTTATACTGGTTGCAACTAGGGAAAGTCATTTTAAGGACATTCTCCTATGGTCGTAAGTTGATATCAACTCAATATAGTGATGAGTGTGCAAAAGTTTGAAGAGACTATAGAATGTGAAGCAAATTGCAGAAGTTGGCCTTATTGTACAAACTTCAACTTTATTAATTCGCAATTGGAGTCCTATTACTACCTGGTTTGCTGTAGGTCTCTCATTCTTATGCTTGAACACCTAAAGGGAATTTGTACTTTATTTTGAACTGATGTGAAGAGATCCTATCTACCCACGAGCGACCCTCATGATTCTGGCCATCTGTGCGACGTCATCACTAATAATTTGATCCATCTGGCCTTCTAGGATCCAAGTGACTACCTGAGCTTCCACATCCACACCATAAGACTTGAGTTTCTCCAAAGGCTCCGGGCGTGGAACATGCAGGAAAACGGCAAAGCCCTCTTTGTGGAGTTGTTGAGCTTCGCCACTCGGGAAATGTTGTATCTCAATATTGATGGCGTCCACTTTTGCTTCTCGCGCCAGAGCAGCCGGGTCAATCAATCGAGAATGCGAAATGCCCACCGTGGGGACCTCTGGGATAGCCTTCTTGACCGCCCGCAGCTGAACGAAGTCGAAGGAAGAGAATTGTAGAAGGTCGGCACATTGGAGCTCGTCAATCAGAGCCCTCAGCTTCGGAAATATCACGTCGTCTTTGTCGTAGATTTTCAGCTCAAGCTGGTATATGATGCCAAGTTCGCGCGCAAGATGCAAGGCATCCGCGAGCTGGGGAACTCGTTCTCCAGCAAATGATTTGTCGAACCATGCACCCGCATCGAGCTGAGCGATCTCCGCATAGGTCATGTTTTGAACAAGACCCTGGCCATTGGTGGTGCGATCCACGGTATCATCGTGAATAAGGATCAACTCGCCGTCGCTAGTCAAGGCGAGGTCAGTCTCGCAGGTGACTCCTTGGCCACCAAATTCACGTGCCTTCCGGAACGCGGCTAGGGTGTTCTCCGGCGCGCCAGCACTGTGGCCTCGATGTCCGGCGATCCGGGTCGACTGGGGTGTCGTTCTGAGTGTATTCATTTTGCTACTTCCCAGTCGTGAAGGCGCTGGTCTTGTCGTGAGAATATATGTCGGAGCTGAGAATGTCGACACAAAAGCTTGCAAGGACTTGGCACAATGTTCATGCTTGGGAAACAATCGCCTAGAAATAATGCTGTTTGCTGGACCCCTGTTTGGAAAAGTGGGTACAATACAGAACTGTGGGGGATGCTGCTCGGATAAAGAACCCGTATCGAGATAAATCGCTCTCTTTATCTGTAAGCGATGTTTATCTCTTGCCGACAGTGGTGTACTTGTTACCGAGAATTTGAGCTTATTATTTGCCTTCTAAAAAAGAATTAGGTAGTTTTTTGTACCCCTTGACCTTCAATACTCCCTCAACCAGAGAGGAACAGAAAAAGCAAAGAAGAGAAGACAAAATCTGCTACTGGAAAGCATTGAAATTGTACCTTGCGCGCAAATAGCAATCACTATTGCAGCAAAACAAAAATCAAATTCGACTTAAATGCGCAAGAATGACAGTCAACTCTGTCAAATCTTGTGTCGCTGATTACGACCACTCAAGATCTAATTCTTCTAACAACTATAGTGACTTCTATTTCTGCCCCAGAGAACACAGATCAAATAATACCTACCTAAAAGGTATGATCAAGGACACTATACTCTATTCGCTTCAAGGTTTCTTGTGAAATACGATTCGTAGCCAAAATCGGTGGCGCGCGTGTAATCTTTCTGGGTTCACTAAGCCCTGCTAAAACTTAAAATATTTGTACTTGCCTAAAACGATATTATAGCGACCCAAAGTCTCGCCCGCGTGTCGCTATATAACACTGCGGGCGCCTAGCATAGCACATACATTACGATATATCAATTCCTCCTGGAGGGATGTGAAAATATATAATGATTCGTGTTTCTCATTTCTACCCTGTATCCCACGAGCGACGAGGAATAATTCGCCCTCAGACATTTATAATGATGGTAAGCTAAAATTTAATTCATAAGTCTGTCGCAGCAAACTAAGCGCTGCAGTCTCCAACTGCTGAGCAGAGCCGTCTAAGATCGGCGCAGGCCGCTTTAAAATGCCTACAGGCCTGGTGGCTCGGGTCATCTGAGTTTAATGGCGAACTCGCTAGCAAGAGTCTCCATCCCGATTTCGAAGCGCTTGTATGCACATGCCAATTGCTCCAAACAAAGAGGTTCGGTAATAGGGCTGTGGAGGATTTAGCAAGCAATCGATCATTAGAAGAGCACGTCAAGCGAGTCTCGGATCAGCTATCCCAAGATGCTCTTCTGAAGCTGTCTCTTATTACCTGTCACTTCAAGGACAATAGGTTTTCTGGGTCAATTTCCCCAGGACTTCTCCGTTTTTTTGCCGAGCCTGAAGATGAGTTTGAAGTTGTTTGCGAGAACGTTTATAAGAAATATTGTCCAGGAGACAGGCAGTCATCGTTAGCAGGCTTTGAACATGAGCTTGAAGAACTACTGGGCTTTATTGAATTTCAGCTCATCAGAGGCGGGTGGAGATTGATGGACCAAGTCTAGTCAATAGCCAAAATGGCGGGCGTGTTTGATAAAGAACAACGAGAGAATACAGTGTATTTCCTCACTAACAGGGCTACACCAATTGAGCTTTTCCTTCTCTCCTTTCTTCCAATATTTTTTTCATCGTGTCAAGCACAGTCTTATGGATCTCTCCCCTTGCTGCAATCAGTCCCTTATTTCGACTTAGATCTCTCCCGGCCCCAAAGTCCATAGTTTTCCCATCCAGGTCTGTCACCTTTCCTCCGAGTTCAGTGAAAATCAACTGCGCGCCTGTATGATCCCATATATGTATCTGGCATGCTGGACTTGTCGGCACGAAGAACTGCACATCACCGCCACCTATAATGAGAGCAGCGTATCGAATATGGGACGACCAAATCTCTGTATTGGGGTAAATCGTACCGAAAACATTAGCGAGGCAAGCGACAACATCGTGGCGGCAGTCTGTGGCAGCGGCGCAGTCGATGATATGTAGCTTTTCAGAGCTGGAAGGCGCAAGGTCATGCAAAGGAATAGCGTCTTCGAGCCCATACAAAGTCATTTTCCGAATAGACGATCCTTGACCACGGGTGGCTGAGAGCATGATGCCAAGACCATTTTTCTCGACATTTTCCTCCGAAAGTCTGGTCATTTTGGCACTAATATTTGGGCAACCTAGAACACCAACAACTTCTCGTCCGTCCTCAATAAGAGCTAGAGAAACGGCGTATTGTTGACCTTTCAAGAATGCTGCAGTGCCGTCCACGGGATCCATAACCCAGAAACGCCCCTTATCGCCCCCAGTTCCACGCCCACCAAGGTCAATTAAATCCAACATCTCCTCCACAGATCTTAGCTTTGGCAACAAAGCACCGTAGGCCTGCGGATCACTCACTCCCACAGTCGATGACACAAGATCGTAAACCTTGTTCCTGAGAGCTACCTCGGCTCTCAAAACAGCCGAATCTTCCTCGCCCAAGAATTTATCATCTGGGAAGGCATCATGAAGAGCCTTGATGAGAAGGGCCTGCGCTCCAAAGTCGGCAATAGTCACTGGCGAGTCATCATACTTGGAGATTACGCTGACAGTGGATTGAACCCGGTTTGTGAGGATCGAGGCGCGTAAGACAGCTAACTCAGCAATATGATGCTCACGAGCGTAGGGATATTTCATTAGAGCGACTCAGATAAGGAAACAGTACCGGTGGAGTGCGTATCGGAAATATTGTGTCCGATTTCTGTTATTCAGGTGGTCCTCGTAATCGGTTCTGTCAGTTGCAGTACAGTTAGTTTCACACCATTGCTGGGGAAATACAAGTTGAGCCAAAATGATCTCAGCAAATACTCACTGAATTCTTGCGAAATAATCGTCCAGTGACTTCAGATCAAAGTAAGCTTGAAGGATTTAGCCAAGAACAAGGATATTTAAATGGAGAAATGAACACTTAGGTCTTGTGTTTGATTTCCTGATATGGCATTCCGGCGAAAAATAGAGATAAAGAGCTGTCGGTTATAGATAAAGCATATCCCCTCATAGTCGCTTATAGATAAGGGCAGCTCGGTTCGGGATAAAATGGCCGCATAACGACCGACTATTTGCAACACTCCAATGTTTCATCTTTCGGTCACACTCAATACCTACATGCGTACCTCCGATCTCCTACTTCACAGTTAATGTAGTACTGAAAAAAGGTAGGCGCGGGCAGAGCGGAACTTACAGCGACATATTTTACCGGTTTGCTTTCGCGCTTCTTTATTATGTGATTCATCGCTCAAGAGTAGTACCTGGGTATTTGTAAGAGACTAGTGTAATTTGATCAGGACAACTCTTCTATACAAGCTTTTTATGGAGGAGATCGATCTCTCGGCACACAGAACGGTGTGATTTTACCATGTTCGCCTTCCATGAACGATCTATTCATGAAATACAAAAACAACAGATCTCCTTAACCATCAATCTCCTGGTAATTTCTTTTGCCATCTGCTTCTTGGTTGCTCTATGGTCGACAGCTACAGTACGACGTTGACCCAGCACGCGGCCTCTTTTAACGCAAGCCGTCCTATAAATTTTCCATGACTGGCTTCTATATCAATCAACATGACATCTGCCAAGTCACTTTCCTTCCTCGTGGTGCTTCACATGTGGCACTTTTGTTGCTGATTTTCCTCAGGGGTTGTAACAAGAGCTTTTTCTGAATAGCGATCAAACTATTTCGACTATAAGTTAGGGTTTGTCACAATACTTAAGGTAGCATCGGATAATATCTTCCAGACAGGCAAGAAGAAGATCAACGCCATAGTTCATGCCCTCAAGAAAGCTAACCGAAGCATTCACACATCTTCCACATGCTAGTCCATTTCGCTCTTCCGTAGCGCCACCAAGTCACCTGTGACATCCAATAGTTTATCAGTGAAGACGAGCAACCACAAAGCCACGCCAAAACTGCTAAAGTTGAAAGTGAGATAGCATCATCCAAACTCCCAGATTTAGCGATCGATCCAGGATAGATGTTGTATGGCTCAGGCAAGGCAGGTCTGCAGGCATTGACATCGCGGGTCTACCCCATAGCTTCGCCAATTCATACCCTAACACGTAGTTTGTCTAAGCGACAACGACAGCCAACAGAAATTATACCATCTAAATATCCTGAAAACGGGCCCTATGGTGAAGACAGCATCGGATAACTACATCCAACATCCTGTTTCACTCAATTTAGAGGAGCAGACCTTTCAGAGGAAAAGAAAAGCAAGGTTGCTACAGGGGTTGGGAGGCACTACGGGGGGTTTCTCGTTTCTCGATGGTGATATGCTAATCATCCTTTCCTCGTCGTGTGTGGATATATTATGCTGCTATGATTTTAGATGTTGCATTCGTTTTGCTTTGATTTCCTACGCAATTTTCAATGGGAACATCAGCATTCGGCAGTGTTGAGATTCTTGGTATCTCCATCAGAGATCGGTATATTGAGTGGAGAACGAACATTGCACTAATGTCCTGCTGTGTCTAGCATCGCGAGATGCCCTCTCCCATGCGAAATGCCACGGGTGCCTACAGTCCTGGTCTGTGATGACATGATGCGATAATTGAAAATACATGGACGGATTTTATCCTCCTCCGTCCAGCCTAGCCAGTTTTGCCTCCTGGTGGCTTGAGTGGCTGGAATTGCCACTGTGCAGAGCCAGGTGTTGAGCGACGGACCTTTTTCATAGTGCAGTGAACATAATTGCAGACCTCGATGGAAAGCCGATGAATGATTAAAAGGAGACTGTAGTTTGTCAATGGAAGACTCAAGCTACATGTGGTCTGTGAGTACGTCGTAATTGGGCCATGGCCGAGTGTTAGAAGTATTACATGTTCCATTTTCTGTTCTGGCCGCCCAATCAAAATCTAGGAAAGTGGGGTATGAACTTAAACTGTCTGGAGAAGCTCCTGCCCCGGCCATCTTCTCCCCCGACAATGATCCCCCAAGCTGCCAGCAGATGCCTAAGCCAAAAGATAAAAAAGAACATACGGCTAGCTTGAAGAGGGATTCGTTCATGTCGACTTCTTTGCGCCTCAATCCCCATCAGAAGCATGGATTCGACCGCAGCATGTGAGCCCGGCACAATCTCCAGTCCACAAACTGGGAGGATTAATTTTCTTGCGAATCCCTACTATAAGGGTCGTGTTCGCACTGGATGCCTTACCTGCAGATCTAGGAAGGTCAAATGTGACGAGCAGCGTCCTAGCTGTCAAAAATGCACCAGACTGAAGAAAACATGCGTTTACAGGTCACAGACCATGCGGAGACAATCTCGGGCGCATGTGGATCCGAAGCCGGGATTAATGCGGTTGGAGGAACCTCAATCCAGTGCAAGAACATCACCCGATAACGTCGAGATTTTGGTTGCCGAGCAACATTCCCCCGGTGAAATCCAACCCAGTCCTAGTGCTACCGAGATTCCACGAGTCTCACATGATGCACTACCGCTTGATCAAACGCTTTTGGCATCCCTCAATACCGATGCGTCACTACACGACCAGTACAGAGTCGATCATCTCTATCAAGCAGAGGATCAGAATGCCACTGAGTCCTCTTCTCGCTTCGAGCTTACTTCGCAACATATTCTTCTGACATTGGCCATGGACTTGGGACCCACGGAACTCCCGACCCAGTCTTCCTATTCCTACTTCATGGAAAAGGTGGAATCTCCCATCCTCTGCCCTTTTGATTCTTTTAACTGGAGAAGAATCAAAATCCATGTCGCCCAGTTGGGATTCCAAGAAACTTCTGTGGCTATATCTATTCTGGCTGTACAAGCTCTGTATAGGGCCCAGGCAGATCGTCTACCCATGTCACACGCCATGTCACTATACCAAGCCGCTGCAACTGAATTTGAATCGATTTCACGCAACGATACTGTTGACTTCAATATCGTCCTTGCCGTTTTCTTCCTCCTTTCTCTATCTGTGGTCACGCTCCCGAACGAAGATAGTCTTGCCTTACGCGAATTGGATGGACCCTTCGTGACAAGATTGGAAACTTGGATACTTACTCATAATCGGTCGCCTATTTCCTTGCGAATCGGCGCCTGGTTACAATTCCTTGACACGGCTACTAAACGTGCGGGAAATCCTGGCCTTCTACCGGAGCCAGTGTCAAGTCTTCTTCAACGCCACGTGATGCATCCTCCGAGTCTCTCTCCACTTGAACACGACCAAAATGCGGCAAATGTTTTGTACGATACCGTGAGTGCTCCTCTCTTCGACTTTTACCTCGAACTTCAGAAGATTTCGAATCGCGTCGCTGATTTGAGCCACTATCGCCGGTCACGAATTACGCCAACAGACCAAGCAGAAGTAACCGAAATTTCCAAAGGTCTAAAAACACACATGTCATCTCTATGGGAAGCTCGACCGGGCCCTTTACGGCTACAACCAGGCGAACTTCGAGATAATTTGAGTCCTACGATAGCAGACCAACTCATTGCCCTTGCCGGTGTTTGCATGGCTGCATACCTTGCTGAAGTTGTCGCGCTTGGTCGCACCCTTGGGGATCCTCCATTTGCATCAACCGAAGCCATACAAGCCATGAGCAAAATGCGAGATCTCATCGAAGGCGATTGGAACACCTCGAATGGCGGTGCACTGAACCCAGGATACCTTCGGCCGCTTTTTGTATATGCGATCGAAGGTTTATCAAAAGAGGAAACTCTATGGGCGGTCAATCGTCTAAGGCAAATCAAAAATCCTTTAAGTAGGAGTGACTTCGTGGCATCTTTGGCGGAGTCTCTTGGAGAGGCACAAAGAGAAAAAGGAAGGAGGGTGACCACAAAGTATTTTTGTTACCAGACATTCGGCGTACCCCCACCATTCATGCAGATAGTTATTCGAAAGACTTCTTACTTTCGCAGGATTTTCCTTGTATATATAAAGTGGACACAAATTTCAATCCGTTCAGCACAGTGTACGGCAGTTTATTCCAATGCCCATTACCAAGGTTCCAACCCTAGCAAGTCATTTCTGCTCAGGTTCTTCCTCCTGCCTACCTATCCTCTCCTGACACTAAACCTAAGGGGTTTATATTAGCCAATTTCGGCGATATGGTGTAATGGTGTAACTGGATGTGACGATGGAAAGATCAGGATTGTGCGTGGTTTCCTTCCCACAAGCGGGTAGCTACTACCTACAGGTAACCGCAAGGCCGTATTAGCAATAGGCTTAACTCATTCGCGCAAGCTGTAAGGTCCGACTACTAATTGATCAGATAAAAGAGGGAAGCAAACTCTGATTATTCATTTTCTAGATCGCTAATCAAAGCCAACGTCTTACCTCTGGGTATTTAAATCGACAATTTCGAACGCAGAGGAGTTAAAATGAGCTAGAAACTGGGCAGAGATTGCCTCCTGATCAACTTGCTCGGATCGGCTCTCTGTGACGTTTATCTTGCGCATACTCTGGACAATCTCACTGTCCCGTACTTGCATTACATCCATCAACTCTCGAAACCAGGACATTCGTCTTTCATACCAGCCGTCCGTTGCAAGATTAGTCGGTCTATTTCTGCTCCGGAAGTATTCGTGCTGTAACCAGAAAGCATATTCGGCCATCGGCGTTGACAAATCAATTATTGGCTCACTACCAGGGCTGACAATTGTAACATTGTCTACAAAGCGGTCGTTTTTGTGATCCACTCCGTGAGTCAACTAACCCGTTAGCACATGGTCTTATTTTTCTTTGGTGGCTCCTTCGCCTGCACTCACTTGGTTGAGCTGTCTTCTGTCGCGTCTTTCCTCCCTTGCCTTTGTCACTTCAAACTTGTGCTTTCCTTTCAAAAGGACCATCCATTGAGACCGAAGGCCGTCCAAGCTCTGGTGTTCCCACGACTGCATATCTTCTTCTAATATCTCGAGAAACTCTTCTTCCTCATCTAGTATCTCCCTGACATCTTCATCCGAAGGGATTCTTGGTCTGAATAGACCATAGTCCCTCATACGCACCCCTCTTCCTCTATGGCAGCAGAAATGTGTGATACCAAGTATGTCGGATTGTGTCCTGCGAAGAAAGGATAAAAGCATCACTTTTGACGCTTCAAGGCCTCTAAATTCTTCCACGATTGAGAGCCACTCAAAAGCCCACACAAATCCAGTCGGACTCCCCCATATATCGAAATGAAACCTAAAGTCAAATGCTGAAGACGTATGGCAGCCACTGCCATCAAGACATGGGCAGTCGCAGCTGTCAGAAAGGAAAACATCAGCCCCTCGAGCCAGGCACAGCTTGATTGAATCAACAGCATCCCAAATCAACCAACTATAGTTTCCCAGCTGCGAAATCAGACGGAAAATAATAGTACGTCCGTCAAGATCAGCGTGGTTCACATTGCTTCCATTCTCGAGGCAATATTGAATCAATTCGGCATTTGGGCATTGCACGAATGAATGTATTGCAAGTTTTCCATCACTGTTTGCTTGATTGAACCCACTAAAACCGCGACGAAGGAGAGACTGGGCCTCCTTCCGGTTTCGGACATAGTGTAGGAGGTTATCGTGATTTGTGCCTGTGTTGCAATTCTTGAATGTGAGGTTCACATCTTCACAGAGGTTAAGCAGATTTTCAAAGTATTCGGCCCTTCTCAGGTCATCGATCCATGTGTTGTTGACGATCAGTGCTAATAAGGCGTGATTAACGAAATATTGAAAGGTCCTCCGAGTGTAGCATGATTGCATTGTTTGCAGAGATTTGAAGACAAGTTTCCAATGACCACGTACGGATGCATATGCGATGAAATTCCGGTCCCAGCGTGTATCTGAGATGGTGGTGTCCGCGCCTCGGAGGATAAGCATTTGGACAACTTCGCTTTTTCCCATCCCGGCTGCGTACATCAAAGGAGTGATCCCGTGCTTATCAATGGTGTTTATGCTATGCCCAGCATCTAACAGAAGACTTGAAATATCCCGATTAACGCTCGCAAGATGTAAGGGTGTCTGGCCTAGGAAGTTCCGATCTTCCTCTAGCATGTCTGAAGAAGAGATCAGCCGACGAACAGTTTTGACCGACTGGAGTAAAATCGCATCGTGCAGGGCCGTGGCCCCCGCAAATCCTTGCTATCTGTTAAAAGCGCCACCATCTTTGAGAGTTTATGAGACTCACCGGGACTAGCCTTTGCTAGCGTGGCAAGATACTCGATGAAGAACGGATCAGGAGTCAATTCTTCTGATAACCAATTTGGTGATAACGGCGGGGGCCACCTTTGAAATGATGGTGAATTTATATTGCTGGGATCAAATCCACATTCGAGAATCACATTAAGCAAATCAAGATGGGATCCCTCTCCTATCCAAGCTACACATTGAAGGAGGAAGCTAGATAAATCATGGTTAGTCCCACTTATATCATAACGATATGGAGTTGGAAAAACCTTTGATCCTGATTTTCAAGTGTCATGCCAAAATCACGAACTAAAATCCTCAAAAGAGCGAACTGTCTATCTTGATTCCTCCAAGGCCCATAAGTAAGAAGCTCCTTTGTAATGTCAGTTTAGACTAGACACGGCAGCTAGGTTAAGCTGGCGTACCTGGACATAACCCTTGCCGTCCGGGTTTCTGTGGTTCTTAAGACCATCGTCCAAGCGATACAGTTCGTAAAAGCTCTTTCGGGCCTGAGCAGGCGAAATGGCGTTATTTTGGCACTTCCATAGTATCTCAAATCCCGCAGATGTATAGCTTACCACCCTTTCTAGACTGAGGGCTGGTTGTATGGTGTACGTGCCAGTGCCTGACACCAACTTTAACCCTATAACGAGCGCACATGGAATTCGAAATTTGTTCAAGGCAAAGCGTACTTTCCAAGAAGTGCTCTTCGCAGTGCATTCTTTGTTGTCGCATTTTCCAAACAAAGCCGAGAACGGCGTAAACTCGAAACCCCAGTAGTGTCCTATGATATTTTCAGTTAGATGACATGAGCAATGGCAGTATTGCCGACTGCATGATGTTCGTTGAACGTGAGTGGCTCTTCTAACGACCTCGCTTGCCGTATTTTGCTCTCGTGGGTCAGGTTCGCGTATGAAGGAATTGTTCCGGGAAATTGATTGGGTCAAAGCAGGTGCAGAGGTGCTTTCCCCCGGTGGACCTCCTACGGTATTCCTCGGGTCTTGGATTTTGTAAAGTACAAGGGACCTATAAGATCAATTCAAATCAACCAAAATTCTGGTCCGTGTCGGGAGTTTTAGAGCTCACAAAGTCAGTGTCTTGGTCATGAGGTCAAGCTTGGATTCGATTTTTTCGACCTCCCGGCGAATATCCCGTGAAAATAGTAGTTTCACCGACTTCAAATGGGCTCGCTTGCCAGATGGCATATTTGAAATTCTCTGTAAAAGATCGTCTAGACCAAGGTCAATGATGCTGTAGGTCTCCTGACATTTCACAATCGCTTGATCGACCGCCGGATGCCCCTCTAGGGACTGGGCAGACCGTAATATTAAGCGAAGAATATTGAGGAGACCTGTCAATGATTCAATCGAAACTGCAGCTTCAGTCCGGTTGTACCTATAGATAGCGTTCAGAGCATCGAGCTTTTCCACAACTTGAGTTGCAAAAGCAGCAAGGCCAACAACAGCAGAAGCAGCTCCTAGAATTTCTGCCATGTCGCGCGTCACCCTTGAAGATTCTCGTGATAATAACTTGAAAGATCAAATATTCTTGATTTGAGACACAAAGGGAAATGAAGCAGGTTAAGAATCTGCCGAGCACCGGGGAGTTAGTGAGATGGCATTTAGCGCTTTATTCAGCTGCACTGCCTCCTATTTCAGCTAGTGAGCCGCAAAATGGATGGACAAATCACTTCGCAGCTCATGTGTTGGATATTCTGTTGGCGCGCACGAAGAAGTCACATTATTCACTTCCACTTCGCCTGCAGTAGTCCCGTTTCACTCTTAGATTTCCGTAATTGGAATGCCTCCACCTAGGCGGTTAAAGAGCCAACTACACTTTAGCGCAAGGGTAGAACCAAGAAATGCCCGCATCTTTGTCATTGAGTTGTCTTCAACGCATCTTGAACTTGAGAAAACAACAGTTGATGCGGAGCCTTCCAACTTTGAGATCACAAAGGCTCGCACTTGACTGCTTTTCACAGACATCCACATATTTGAATGCCTTTGAGGCTTGTTGTAGACAAGTAGAAGGCATTGCATTGACTGCAACGAGTTACTTAAGCTGACAGGAACCGACGGATTGATGGGTTTATCCATTTGGCCTTCTTTGTCTCCCAAGCAGCACTGGTTGGCTCGTCATGCGGTCTCACTGCGTCGCCACACTAGCGTCCCTTATTGGCTTCGTACACGTCGATAAGCATATGCCCCTCATATTTGTAATCACTAGCTCTGTCACTTTTACCACACATTGCGACCGTCACCAAGGTATTGAGTATTTCGATTGACCATGGAACAGACCAGTCTCTCAGTAATGAGGAAACTGAATTTTCTGGGGTCCATCCCTTCACCGTCCATGCAGGAGTCTCACATATACCAAGACTACGATGAATGGGCCCATCTTCCATACCCCCGAGAGCTGAAGCCCAGAGATCCTGCGTCGCTGCTGAGGACAGATCCAATTAAGGCTCCTCAGCCAGCGGTAGTCAAAGATTTTGACAGGGATTATTATCGAATGCCCCCTCCTCCTCCTCCTCCTCCTCCTCCTCCTCCTCCTCCTCCTCCTCTTGGTCGTTACATGTCCTCATCTGCCAGCGCCCCACAAGAAGATTTGTCAATAGACAAGGCAAGAATAGCATCAAAAGAGAAGGCGAGGCCACAATCGCCCGATTGGCTACTCCAATCTAGAGATAAAGACAATGACATCATGATACAATTTGACTTAGACGCAGGCTTGGATATAAGTCAGGATCTTGAGTACTTGACCTACTGAACATATTGGGCCATCTCAGATTGTTTCGCACATGTTCGGGGAAGGTACAGCAAGGTACATGGTGGGTGCCCGAGCCCAACTTCAGGGTCACATCAGCCTCACTAGGGTCCAACGAATCCCTGGTATACTCCTCAAGGATTGATCTACTTAACTTTCGGGATTCAAGTTTGGGATACAATACCATAGCTTGATTGCAACTAGTAGTAACCTTTCATAATTATACAGTGTCTCCACTAACAAAATATGCTGCACAAAAGCCAGGCAGCACCAGCGGTCCACCATGCCGCCTGACATAGACTGCGAATGGCCCCATCGGTTTTGGGCGGGCAGCTCACAGCAGGAGTTGCAGCGGTGCATTCATGACTAGTCAGACTCGAGGTGATGCTCGAGGCCGCTTCAGGCGCCATGCTAGCTTTACAAGGACTGAGAGTGGGTGTGGGGCTTGCGAGAAGAGCACATTTCGGGGGCCCCTGTCGCTTTGACCCAGGAAAGTTTCTGTGGGGTTGGTAAGGGTCTGAATTACTTCAAAGGCAAACGCCGGAGTTTTGCCACAGTCCTCGTCGGTAGTGAGGGTAGTCAGGTTCGCCTGACGGCCCCCTTTTTTGGTGGTGAAGATGATACTCTGATAGACGTCGTAGTATCGTTCGTGGAAACCGTCTACATCGTTTCGTGTATGGGCATTGTCATAGTCGGTGCCGTTGTCAGATGTGGAGCAGTTAGACCAGCTCATTGACCATCCGAATTCCCAGGTGTTCTCCGTGTTAAAGTGATTGGCGATTCCAAAGTACACGAACTGTGTCTCTGTTTTGTTGTCGACAAGATCGTCCGTAGAAAGTGGCTGGAGGGGTAAGAAGGTGGAATTCCCCCCCTTTCCCCGGTGTAACAAGCCCACCTTATATGTCATAGAAGGGCTTATCTGCTGAAAGGCCGGATTATTCTTAACAGCGAAGACGATAGGCATGAGTGGCATGGGCTCAAACGTGTCGTTACGCGGAAACACAAGGTCGATCTCCGCGAGGCCCAACCCTGTCGCATTCACGGTCGCCAGGTTGACCACCACGCTGAGTGCCAGCAGGCACGCCTTGAAACTGAACATGCTGAGCGGGTGGGGTTATATCATAGGGGGGATCAATGCTGATGGCAAGAGGGCCAACACAAAAGATTACCAAATGCAGAAAGAAAGATGGCGAGTTGGGAGAATGAAAGAGCAATGAAGATTTCAAACAGCAAGAATCAAGGGCATGGCAAATAACCAATAGCGCCGGAGAAGCGAAATTACTCCAAAAGTTAAGTACCCAAGAACAAAAAAAAAAAAAAAAAAAAAAAAAAGCAGAGTCTAGCGGTGTCTTCGGAGTGGATCAAACACGGTGGATCAGCCTAGGGCTTAGCGGCTCTATCAACTACCCGCTAGTAGTAGTCAACACTTGGCAAAGTGATCTGATGAGAGCCTTGCGAACGACCCTGATGTGCGGAATGAGAGGTCCACCTGAAACACTCGGCCCCTGAAGCAGAGATTCCTACTTCGTATTCACTAGCATGACCGGAGCATGACCGGAGCACGGTGTGCGATCCGTGATAGTCTACTCTCGGTTGGATTCGGCCATAGCAGACAGGATACATTTATATTGCTGCTGTTGGACCGTCTCTATAGTTTGATTGTAGTCTTACGCTCTCTAACCGTCCTCGAGACTACTGGGACTCACAGTCCTCTCAAACCAGTCATTCTTTTGCAAATTTATACACTCTTTTTCAATTTCTATACACTCTTTGCATTTCCTTTTCGTTTGACAAGCCATCACTATGGCTCCTTTCTGGAGTGGCGCAGCGGTCAGCCTGCTGCTGTTCACCGGAATTGTCTCTGGACAGACACCATCCAGGCTAGGCGCTAGTCCCGGCTATCAAGGATTCAACACGGTCTGTCCTGAGCGATGTGTGGTCTCAGGACCCAATCCATCCAAGTGGTCGGCTTATCACATCATGGACCAGTTTGCTAATTGCAATCAAAGTATGTTTTACGCCTTCAACCTTTACGACAACGTGGATGATGCCGAGTCTCATCTTCGCCTGCACTGCCTATGGCGATGACTGGACCGACGATGGGAAGACCAAGGCTACTTCCTTGCATGGTGCAAAGAAGCACAAGATTGACTACAAAATTAGCCGGTGGTCTTCTTCCTCAGAGGGCACCGAGTCCAACTACCGCTCTTTGATCAGACAAATGCACGACTATGTTGCCAACGGACATGCTTCACCCAGCAAGACCACCATGCTCTATGCTGAGTTTGGCGGTGTTAGGTCTCTACATTGGCAATGGTCTGCGAAGCCAAGACATTAGTTCTGTTGCTCTTGAAGAACTCTTGGATGACTCGCATGGTTTTGATGGACGTCGCGACTCTCTGGCCATGCAGCTATGTGGTCCTGACTCTGACTCTCAGCATGTCTTTGGCTTTATGGCTTTGAACAATGGGACCTTTGGGGCAGATCCAACCGCCTTCGAGTCTTGGTCTAATGCTGAGTGTCTTAAGTTTGGCCATGCCACCAACTTCACCGCCACTGCCCAATTCACGGCACCTCAGCTAATCTTGCAATTGTTCTGATCAGGTCATACCCGGCGCTTCTGGGTCTTCGAATTCTGCAGGCATTGTGCATTTCCGGTAGTGTTTCCTTCAATTCTCATTAGTCTGCTGCTGATTATATCCCCATTTCCTAGGCACATCCTCGATAGCCTATGGAGTTGTCACACATTTGGCCGCTCCTGCTGAAAGAGGATCATTGCCTCTATGGTCTTATTTGCGTAGGTCTGCAAACTTTCATATCTTGGCGGCTCCTTTGCTGATATTCCCTAGAATAACTATTGCTCCAAGTATTGGCCCAATACTAGGAGGCACTCTTACCTATGCCGCGGGCTGGCCCTGGATCTTTTGGTCCTCTGCGCTATCTGACCGCCTCGCTACCCTCATGTCAAATAGTCGATTCCATGGGGAAACTAGGTTTTCCCAAGAATCAGTCTCTATTTTCCATTTCCATCTGATATTATTTTTCAAAGGAATCTTTACCTTACCTAGTTGGCAGGCTCTATCCTGTAAACACTATAACCCCTTATACTTTACACTGCTCTAGGCGATACGCACGGCTTAGGTTTGTACGCGAAGGGTCACGCTGTTATAATTTTACCGATAGGGCCCCTAATCATCGCTCGAGCATATTTCCGCCCTAGTCCTACTTAATTTAGAGATAGTAACCTACTTAGGAAAATGCCTTATATAAGGTACACTCGGTGTGGGTCTTCCTATTAGGCCTAGATTCTAAGCACTTATATACAAGCATAAATTAACAATAAGAAAGTACATAATGTGCATGCCAGCAAGTTTATCTCGAAGTCTTATACCCGCCAGGTGGAACCTAGCACAGCCGTAGATTCAATAAATGATACCGCTGTCTCGAGATTTTGACTTGCCACGGAGTAGTTAGCCAGGTAAGTCAATCAGATGCCATATGATACTTTGGCGGGACACGGGTGAAGAGATTATACAGAAGAAACGAGCCACAAGTTGATATAACTGTTAAAATACATAGTCGCGGACCTATATTCCGATACAGGTGCCAGGTCTTAATCTTATTGCTTGGAGCTACGACCGGTAAGACTGTCCGTATATTGGAGGAGTACTGTGCCGGAGACCAGGAACCAGCATTATCATCAGAACTTGAGCACCGTCACCATGAAAAGCGACCCTCAAGCGGTCAAAGAAAATTTCTATCCTCTCGAGGATATAAAAGTCGTTTTTAACTGCGCATGTAGACCCGATACGAACAAAATCTTTACTTACGTCCCCTAGAACTGGCCGATTCCACCGCTCTATAAATTCTGATCTTAAAAAGATGTAGCAGACTGGCTGTAAGACATCCCCTCTCCTAAAACTATAAGTATTTTCAAACTAACGTAATAACACATAGATGGCCTCAGACCCTTGTGGACCTTTAATCGTCTCGTGAAGTGGTTGTGATCTTGGGTTGAATTGCTATGAGCCGTGAATATGTTGAATACATCTAGATGTCACCGTGGCCCAAGGTTGAGTGGGCGGCCCATGATAGGTGGTAAGGATTTACCAGCCTAAAGACAGGGTTACAACTAATAAACCTGTATGAATATTATGTTTGTTTGATTTCTGAAATATGCCATCGCTGAAGAATTCTTGGCATGGGATTCATGTCTCAGATCTGTTGTAAATTCGCTTCCCTCCATTGACTATATCTATTCATCACCTCTATACCTCGTCCGCATCGCCAACTCAAGTGCACGAACTTTTATCATATAGCATAACGAAAGTCCCGGTTCTCCCTGTCCGTTAAGTCTAGAAACTCGTAGTTCTCTGGAAGGACGCTCGCGCCACCTAATTCTTCCTTCTCCTGATCGCGCCGGCGATTCTCTCGGATTGATAGCCACCAGATAAGGCAGAGGTCTATTGTGATGAGGAAGTACAGAATAACGATAGAGATTTTGGCCGGCAAATATTTTGGGGCGTCTTTGGCTTGGAATGTTTGGGGCGAGATGATGTTGCCGACAGTGTAGGCGATCGTCTGGATGCAGGACACGGTGATCTTCTTGGTTGAGCCAGCTACATTGGTACTGGTGAGCCCAAGGATTGTCGTCCACCCGATCGGAATGCCTCCCGAGAGGTAGTATCCCACAAGGGCCGGCACCTTGCCAGTTGTCGCCATAAGAATCGCCCCCACGATTGCCGGGATATGGCCCATGATGCACCAGAATAGTCGCTGCTGTGTTTTCATTGCCATATAGGTCAACCCAACTAACACCACCACCTCGTAAGCTCCCAGCGGGGTAACAAGCAAGAGACTTTGTGTTGCTGAGTAGCCCATCCCCGTTACCAGGGTATTTCCAAAACTCGTAGCAATAGAGTTTGGAACATTTGCCGCCAGGACCCAGAAAGCGTAGAGCCAAGTGTGCGGGTCGGTAAGAGCTTCGTAAAACTGAGCTTTTTTGAAAACATTACTTCCAATGCCCTGCCCGTTGCCTCGAAGACGCTCCGCGTGCATCGCCTTTTCTTCTGGGGATAGAAATCCCGCAGTAACAGGGGAATCAGGCAGGATGAAAAAAAGAGAATGCCGATCACTACGGTCAGCAGGCCCAGGATCAGAAAAATGACCTGCCAACCTCGCAGGGACGCGCTAGGATCCCCACCAATGTGAATTGCTACACCATATGCGACGTAGCCGCCGAACATCTGCGCCCATCCACACATGGAGAACCACAAACCGACACGGAAAGCCTGTTCCTCCTTCCGGTACCACTGCGAGGTGAAGACCACCCAGGCAGGCACGACTGCGGCTTCCGCGGCACCCAGAAGCGTGCGGCAGACCATCAGGGCGGCAAATGAATGACAAGCGGACATACAGGCCAGGATGGTGCCCCAGACTGTAACGTTGACAGCCACATATCTTGCTAGGGGAAATGCTTGCACCAGGCGCATTGTGGGGAAGGAGAAGGCGAGCTGGCCGAAAAAGAACACACTGGACACCCAGTTAAATTGGTTGCCGTAGAGCTTCGCTGACTCGCGCATTCCGGTGACGCTGGCATAGCTGATGGCGATCTTGTCCAGATACTGCAGGAAGTAAACGATGCAGATCAGTGGCATGACATACAAGTCGATTTTGCGCAAGAGTCTTCTAGATGTCTCGGGATCAACAACTCCGACAGAGCCGGCTTCAGCCAGCAGCTGCAGTGCTCCATCGCCTACTGTAGACTGAACAACTGGGACTTTTTCACCGAGTCTGGTCGGGGCGCTCTCTGTTGCTGAAGATGTTGGAGTGGTCATTCCGTCGGAGGTAGCGATATATGATCGAGTTGAATCTCCAAAAGAATTTTGCCGTTCCCTAAGTAGAGACCGTGTTCTTGGCCAGCTATGAGCCATACCGACGGAGTATCACGCCATCGTCCTGTCACAAAAGTCATAGTCATTGGTGCTCCTTCGGCCCCTGGATTTGATAGAGAATAGATCTATCAAATGGTCTCATATATTCCAATTAAGGGACGAATAAGCCCAGCATGATCCAGCGCGGTGCAGCACTGGCGAAAGCGTCATGTCAATATCTGTCGATACCATAACTGTGTAAAACCGGAGGATATATGCCAAGGTTTCTCCGTATGTCTTATGTAACGTTACGTTAATTAGCACCCCCATAACGTAATTCACTACCGAGCGGCCACCACTGAGTGGCCACATAGTAAACGCGATTGATTACAAGATGATATTTCAACAGCGGTAGTCTATATGGAGTTTTCCTAATAGCCTAATGCTTTTTGGGTGACATCTAGCGTCTCTAGGAGTTTGGAAAGTATTTGTGACTTCGTGATTGCGTTATATATATTTCTCGCTTTGAGCAAAGTAATTTTCAATACCATGATATTGTAGCATTTCGGTTTTCTTGGAATTCATATATAGGGTTAAAGGTCCTTCTCAATAGCTATCTAATGAGAGTGAAATCACACAATAATGCAGTTGTTGAAATACAAGGTTGTAAAATATTGCATTTACTATGTATGTGTTTTGGATATGGCTGCTCGGTGGTGGCACTGGGTAGTGGAATACGTTAACTAACGTATTTCCAGGACGAGTGGTCACCCTGTCTGTATCTATTAGATTCAAATGCAATTATCTTACAAACCATTAAATTCAACAAACTAAAAACTAGATCCATCTGGACATGTATTGATTTATGACCCTATCTTTCACATACACTATATTTCGGTAAGGCCCTCGTACACGGCTGTCAAGGTGCTAGACGCGGTGTTAGCTGGCGAGATATTTGTGACAAATCGCGTACTCCGGCTGCGCTATTAATAAGGAGGATTCATAAAACCGAGACACCTTCTTTAGTAGGTATTTGCCTTATAGAACAACCACCTTTTCGCTTTTTTTTTTTTTTTTTTTTTTTTTTTTTTTTCTCGTTTTTAGCGCGTAAACATGTGAGGACGGTGTAAGTCATGTTGCTATATAATTCGGGAAATATAGTCTTCTAGTACTAAGAGCGTATACGGATTTGTGGTAAAACTAATCGCTGACATTTATACGAAGGTTAGCTTCTAGGATAAATACACACGTTATGTTTACTAATGGGCGATGACCGGCAGTGGGCCTGACATTAACAGCGCGGAGATAAAACGTACGTCGTCCTAGATAATTTCCGTAATCTCTCGGCGAAATGTTAGGTAGTTCGGTACGGCTCAAAAACTTAGATATTTAACGAATTAGCCGAAAGAAACACGCGTGACGAGGAGAATAGCGTTATCTCGCCGAGAGCTTTATGTACTAAGCGTAAGGGCTTAAAGTCTCTGTTAAGTAAGAAGAACACAATCAATAATATCATCTTACGGGGGAAACGAAGAAACCACTCGCTTTATATTGCCATCCCGGATAGGGCCTCTAAAGCCATTGAAAGTTGGTATGTGAGTTGGAAGTTGAGCAAATGTAGGGACAATTATCCTGAAAGAGTGTAGGGCGAATGCGCCTACATATGCCGAAGTCGACTATAGACCGGCCGATTGACGAGTCTGCAAACCAGCGACAAAAACGAGAGGAAAAGGGTGTCTCATCTCGAGCGCCATAGTCGGAGCTAAAGACGAGGACAGGGCCACTCGAGAGTAGGCAGCGCAGATTGCCGGCTCAAAATTGCAGAAGAGCCAATGACTCGTTGGCAACGAGTCACATGAGTCACATGGAAGAAAAGGGAGGCCGGAGCATAGCGCTAAACCAATTGGGCTATTATGTCAAATCTTGCTTCGGTTTTCATCCAACATCCGATATGGTGTAAGTCGAGGTGACGATGGAAATGCCATGATTCTGCGTGCTTATATCAAACAAAGTCGTGGTGTCTCTATATAGCCAGCAGCAAGGTGTGGGAATTTTAGAACTATACCAAAAACGGTTTAGCTCGTTAATGCCTACGTGCACTAGGAGTTACCTTCAACGTAGGCAGTGTTTAGCGCCTAGGCAGCTCTATCATTAGCAAGTCATGAAACCTATCACAAGTAGAATATAAATAAAAGGAAACTTTTATACTCCGCGAAATGCTCTCTACTCTAACCGAATACTCTTTAATATCTTACTATAAAGATGCCCCGAAGGCCATAACCGGATGACTTATTCGACTAGAATTTGTTTGTGAACGAAGAAGAACCGGAAGTGGAGGGGGATTTCTCTAGGGCAACCTCGCTAGGGCAACGAAAGGCTATCTACGCCGTGTCTAATCTAACTTTGAACGGTCAGCGTTCCTTAACTTTAAGGTATAACAAAAGTTGAGAAAAGTAGGTTCACTGTAAGATATGAGGGGTTCTAGTGTTTACAGGATAGAGCCTGTCAACTAGGTAAGATAAGGGTGCCTCGGAACAATAGTATTGAAGAGAATACAGAGACTGATTCTTGGAGAACTTGTGGATTCTCCTAGAAGAGGCTATTTAACATGAAGGGCAACGTTTCGGTGAATCAACGCTGTGTCGACACCTGTACGTTGTCGATATTCTATGTTTGCGAGAGGTTAATGCATGATTACAAGTGCATGCTTCCCAGAGACTCCGTGACAGGAGAGCGTCATGCTAAGGCTCGATTCTTAGCGTAACCCTAATTATGGGGTAATTATTTTTGTGGTGGTACGAGAGAGTGACTTAATTTTATTAGTGATTTACATATTAAATGCAAGTATATCGAGCGTCAGGTGGCCCCATTTCTGCCGGTCCTTCGGAGGTCCAATGATGCCAAGAAATGTATTGCACTAAGCTCTTGGGTGGGGGGGCGGGGGGAGGAATACACTTACGACCCACCTTCTTATTTAGGAAGGGAGGTGTCCATCTAGCCAAAGGGGGTGCCCATCTAGCACTGTCCTAATTAGAGTGCAGAATCCTGCACACGTCTGAGAGACTAGAGCCTAGGCATTAGTCGATAGGGTCCACTTACCAATTTGTACACATACAGAATGCTTTTGCCAAATATGCACTCATAGATGGAGGAGCGAAGGCGTCGGGCGATAAAGGCGGCCACTGCAGCGCTAAGTCCAGTCGGGCGACCGCAGCGGGCGCCATGCCGGAAAGGGGCAGGGGCAAGGCGGAGCCGGGCCGGCGGTCAGGGGCGGAAAAGCGGTGCAATGGGAGCGGTTTATGGCGCCCCGCTTGCCGTCTTGTTGAATACCGCGTTTTTGAATTCTTTCTCCTCTCAATGATCAAATCGAGTTCCCATCAAGCCCCGAGTCGCTGAAACACCTCACATAGTTGCTGGCACTCATCCTTTGACCAGGAAGTGTGTATTTCGTTTTTTATTGCGTTCAATCTGCTAGAGCATTATTCTCTTGCCAATTGCTGGTAGCTGAAGCGCACCAAAAACATCCGGCAAAACACTTTGCCAAGCCACAGGGGTAAACAAGAGAAAAGAAAAAGGGAAAAGAAAAAGGGAAAAGAAAAGACAAACAACTATCTCCCTCCTCCATGCCGCTTCAATGCATCAAACTGCTCTCGGGCAGAAGACTGTTTCGGAGAATATTCAGCCATGAGGCGCCAACAGAGAATCAAGATTCAACGCCACTCCAAGCATCTACTTCAGCTAGCTTGAAGCAAGGCAGAATTCAATCAACGAGCCTAGAGGATGTTGGGATCCAGTCAGAGAAAGTTGGTTTCGCCTCTCATTCAGATTTTTAGCAATTTCATGATCAGCTTACCTCTCTGATACGCAGATTGACCAACCTGGTGATCCGCCACAGGATGAATTACTTGACCAAGCCGTGGCAAAAATAGCGTCACGTCAATTGTCCACTGAGAATCTATGGGAAGCTGCCTATTCTCAGCTAGATCACGATGAGCAAGTGCGACTCACTCAGATGTTGGCGGGGAATGAGAGATCTTTACAGACTATCCTACAGGATATGACTGATTCGGCGAGAGAGAAGTCGACTGAGACGTGTCAGACTCAGAAACTAGCCAGTAGCGTCTTGGGGGCGGTTCTCTCGGTTCAAAAGCTAGTCGGTGCACTAGCTGCTTGTGATCCCACTGGCCACGCTGCCTGCGCTTGGTCAATTGTGTCAGTTGGCCTACAGGTACGTATCGCACCCACTTGATGCTTCGGCTTTCTTGAGTCGTTTCATTGACAAAATCTCCTTGCCCAGATGGCTAGTAATCGCCAAGACCGAAAGGTTGCACTGCTGCAATCATCAGCTGATCTTTCTGACGTTCTTTGTCGATACTCTTTCTTCGAGGTCTATTACCGAGAGACAGAGTCTGAAGCCAGCGAAGGAATACGAAGAGCAATTGTTCGAGTCTATACCGCGATTTTACGTTATGTCCTTGCCGCCATCAAGTTTCAAGCTGCCTCGGTTGGTAGGAATATCATATATGATCTGACAGGCTCAGCTGTTGAACAGTTGAGAGAGCTAAAGAGTACTGTTTCTAACGAGGATGTGAATTTCGAGAAATGGACACATGTGACATCTCTTCTTCGCCATAAGGATAGCGAAATACTCTTAAAACAGATCCACGAGCAGGCGCTTAAAGGCGATGCCAAGGATAAAACGCAAGAACGGGAAAAGTTCCTTCATTGGATATACAAATATCCACTTTACGGTCGGCTGAATGATTTGACTAGCAAGAGATACAAGAAAGAGGTCATTGGCCGCTGGTTCGTGACATCCAATGAACTAAGTGATTGGAAAGCCGGAAAACCCAAAGCTCTCCATTGCTATGGAATTCCATCAGCGGGCAAGACAATGCTCATGGCTGCGACAATTGAGCACTTAGATCGTGATCATCCGGACACGCCACTAGCATTCGTTTTCTGTGACTACAAGTCAGGGGACCGGCAGACATTTCCTCTGTTGATAGCTTCCATGCTAAAGCAGCTACTAGAGAGATGTCCCGATTATCAGTCGCCGCTTTTTGCACAGTACCAAAAGAATACCGAGAGAGATCCACAACCGAGAGAGTTGCTTAAGGACTTCGAAAACTTGATAGAGAAGCAAGAAAAGGTCTTTATACTTCTGGATGCATTAGATGAGTTGCAGCAAGGTGTCCGCCACGAGCTCCTAAAGCAGCTGTGTGCCTTTGGCGAAAGTTACAAGTCTTTGCACATTTTGACCACTTGCCGCCCAGGCACTGTCGAATACCAACCCAGTCCTGCATACCATCTTCTGGAAATACAGCCCAGAGAAGAAGATATTCGACTTTACATTGAGAATTCAATCGACAACCCTCTTCTCGACCGTAATTGGGAGCTTCGAACGAAAATTGTCACGAAAATTCTCAATGCTGCAAAAGGAATGTGAGTTTTCGACGATATACGAGGGTCACCCAAGATTACTGACACTTAGCACACCAGTTATTTGATCCCAAAAATCCAAACCAGCATTATCAACCAACTCCCAACCAACAAGAGATTAGTTGCGCGCTTCAGGTGCCTTCCTACCGAGGATGATAGCCTTGACTCGACGTATAAAGATGCTATGGAGCGAATTGCCCAAGAAGAAACTTCCCAGATCGATGCTCATAGGCTTCTCGCCTGGCTTGTGCAGGCAAAACGTCCCCTTCACAGCACAGAGCTTTTGATTGCTCTTTCGATTGGCGATTTAGATGAGGTCCAGCCCAGTGTGACCGAAATTAGTCTAGAACCTTACGCCAGCTCTGATGCTAGCTCCGATGCCAGCTCCGAAACCAGCCTCGCCAACCCCATCACACAGCAGGATCTGAAGCAAATCATCGCCTCATGTGTCGGCATGGTGGATTACGACGAGAAAGAAGATGTTGTTCGGCTTGCCCACGAAACGACAAATGACTTTTTGAGAAAACATGCCTCAAAGCAACATGACGTGCCCTTGAAAGAGGGCACCTCCCTGAAAGAGAATGACGGACTATTCAGGATTGACCCCAAAGAATATGTTGCCCTCACCTGTATCACCTACCTGAACAAATACGACAGCATGAAAGAAGACGTCCGTGGCATTAGCACTCGATACATGCTGATGGACCAGAATACCTTACTTGATTACATGGCATTTCTTGATTACACGGCAAGGTATTTCGGCTCTCACGTAGAAGATGTCGGTACTGAGAGTGAAACACTGAAGCCACAGCTGAAGAAACTTCTCGAAAAGGACAGTGCAGGAGATTCAGACCGATTTCTCATCAGTCTCTATCAGCAGAACGCCATCCGTCAAGCATTGAGGAATTGGAAAGGCAAGGAAGTCGAACCCGAGCTCTATGACTGTTCTCACCGAGATGAAACCAGTATGCGATTGGATAGTGTGCAGCGAATGGTACTTCTTGGGCTGCCCTCGTTGCTGGATCAATTTCTGGACCAGCCTCACCGTTCTCTAGATGACTTCGAGGAGGGGGATTCTCCACTCAACTACGCTGCTCAGATTAGTCGACTGCAAGAAGCAAAGGTGCTTCTCAAGCACGGGGCCGCAATCAATGCCATCGGCAGGGGCGGACGAGCCCCCATTCATGCTGCGTGCCGTTTTGGGTCACTCGAGATGGTAGAATGGCTCGTGGAAATGGGAGCTGATGTCAATTTGCCTGAAGGCGATGGTGGAGAGACACCGTTGCATATCGCATCTTATCATGACCGAGATGATGTGCTTGACTTCCTCCTTAGCAATGGGGGTCAAGTCAACTATGGGCCGGCACACCGCCCACGGAATACAGCCCTGCGGAACGCTCTTGACTTGGACAGAGATAGGTGCCGAAGGCTTCTTCTCTTCGACAAGAAGTGCTTCACACGGGAGAATGTGGCTGGTCTAGATATTCCAATGGAATCTAGTGGGTTGGTGCGAGAGCTCCTTGAAAGCTATGTGTCTCCACACCAATCGTTTGGACAAGGCCAGGGATGTCTGGACGTGGCCCTTCTTCAGCGAGACAGTGATTTGGTGCAGTTTTGTCTTGAAAAGGAAGCGTGCCCCAAGCTCTTTTGGACAACCGACTCAGACGAAATGACTTTCCACCAAGATGAGCCCTTTTACGACACTCTGGTAGCTCAGATAACAGCGTTGAATCCTCCCCTCCTTTCAAAGAAAAGGGTAGAACAAGTCCAATTCGATTGCGAAAGGTACGACACTGAGCAGCGTGAACTTGAACCATACCTGGAAGTCCAAATCCCCAAAGGAAGCCCTCCACCTGATAAAATAATTTTCACCATCGTATCGCGTGACCAAGGCTGGAGCAGTTTTCAATACGATAAAGGTGCCTACAATTCATTAACCTGGTTTGAGGCCGGAATAGCAGATTGCTCTCCCAACGGGATGGTTGAGCCTCTCGAGATGCAGCATCCCATCATTTGCCAGAACAAACATGCATGGAATAACTGGACAACGCAGATAGTCAGCTGGGATCGACATGATACGAGTCCTGATATTCAAGATTGGTTTGATGCTCTGATACCGGGCAGAGTGATTCGGGTTTTTCCGCGGGTGGTCTGGTCAGCCGGCTGGAGCAATTATGTCAAATCTGTGGTGGTGGATGTTTTTGCCTAGCCAATGGCTTTTTAATTATGATCCGCCCACGCTCAAGCAATCAAGTCTCCGTTTGCATGTTTTATACCTCACTCCGTGTACATGCTCCAGGCTGATGGGCAGCATGCCCCTTCCTTCTGCTTCTGTATTTGCAATAGCTTTAAAGCTTCGTTGTCTTAGTTGGCATCTGAAATTGCAATGATTTCGGACGTCTGGCAATCCAGACCATTCCTGAGGACACCCTTCATCACACTAGATTCAGTAGGGCTACGCTCTATGTTCCCATTTGAGAGGGCTCTCAGTTCAGCCCAGTCTCCGGTTTTTCAATCAATGATAGAGTGTGGCGCAGATGCCCTCGGTCATTGAGATATCCGCCTTTAATTTGCCATCCATGATCTTCATCAAGACTATCTGCCTGGAGACAAGGCAGGAAATCCAAATAGGTAGCGAATAGTTCAATAACGACTCTACGGCGTCTGTGCCCTGTTCATCACTGGACTGGAAGCTGGAAGCCAATCAATTTCAGAAACGCTTTGCGTAAACTCAGCCCAAGCCGTGTTAGCCATCGCGGCCCGAATCCCAAGCTGTGACATACTCGACGGGTGAGACAAGGACATCTAGCCCAGGGAGAATGGGTTGGCTAACTTAGATCTCTAGCAAGCTTCTCAATCTGATCGCAGTGTCGATCTGTGTGACTTTCTTGGATATTGTGAGTAGCGGTAGCAAGAAAAGCTTGCCATACTTAAGTATGTGCTGTGGAATTTTCGGAAGTTTGAGCTTAGACAACGAATTGCCGTTAGCCGATGCTCTCAAGCTGACGCAGCTCGCTCAAAAGTCTGGGAAACCTTGATGGCCTAAGATTGGAAAGATTAGACTGTATGACGGAATTTCGGTGACGGATAATAGACGACACACAAACAGATGATCAGACGTCACGCCATAAACGATAGACAACGGGTTACAGGCGTCTGATGACGGACGACAGACCAAAGGCCACAGTTCAGGCTCTTCTTGACAGATTGACAGAATACCTTGTAATTACCTTGCACTGAACATTCCGGGGAGGGGCGGGGGTCGGGAGTCTTTGCACAATCTGACTACCATGTTTTCACAAGTACTGCCAGTCTAAGTACTCGTTGTATAAGCCTGCATGCAATCAAACTGCTCTAACTATGCTTGGTCGTTTTGGAGTCTTCAACTCTCATCTGGTCAATACTCCACCTCTTGTCTTCGTAGCTTCTTCGCAAGAGCTCGCAAGTTCCATTCTGCCACATAAACTCATGGGTGCCGAGATAATCTACCACGGTATTGTCACTAGGTATCGAGGAATGATCGATGAGTGATCAACCCTTCAACCATTCAAGCCTCCGTTGAATCAGCCTTTTCCTCTTCCGTTTGATCCTTGGCCAACTTTCGTCTTCGATGATCCTTGAGTAGAAAGATAAGGGCGAGAACAGTGCCGAATGCCGTCAACCCGACAGAAAACCAGAGAGTACCCCGGTAACCATGAAGCAAATCTGCTTCGGTGTGTCCGCCATTGTTGATCTGAAGTTCAATGGTACCAGCGAAACCAAGACCTAGCGATATACTATAGACAACAATCGTCATGATCACACTGGAACCCATACCCTGGTACTGTCGAGGCACTGCGTTCGAGAAGATGATCGTGGCAGCAGGCAACGATGAATCCATTGCAAAGGTGGCGATAATGGTGGCGAAAAAGAAGTAGGTCCAGTACGTCGAGTGTACGGGTCGCAAGGCCATGAGAAGGGAAGTGACGAAGTAGCAAAGCATTGCAAACAACATGATGGACGAGGCTGGAACCTTGTTGATTATTTTGCCAACGACCAATGCTGTTGATATGCCGGTAATGAGGATAGGAGAAAGCCATGCAGCCAGTTGAATGGGAGTTTGGCCACCGATATTGAGGCATATTCGGATAACGTAGAAAAGCTAGACACATCGTTAATTTGACAGAACTTTGGGGCAAAGATCAGTACTTACCCAGATGCCAAATGTGGACCAGCCCGCTGCTGTACAACCAAAGACGAAGGCGATGTCGGAAGTGAGGACGGCGACAGGTAGGATTGGATAGCGAGCTAGGCGAAGTTCGATGTAAAAGAACGCCGCCATGAACAAGAAACTAAGGATCAGGCATACGTAGACGTAAGGTTCGTCCCACGTAGTGACCACGCTCTGATTCCAGGCGAAGTTGAACAGAACCAGAGCTGTCACACCGCTTGCACCTCCCAGGAGATCAAGGCGGTCCAAAGTTTCGCGAATCGTTCGTCGCTGTTTTTGCTCACCCTCGACAGGCATGTTTGGAATTGCAACGATAGCGAGGACGAAAAGAAAGGCAACCCCCAAAGCCTGGCTCCAGTAGATCCATGGCCACCAAGCCATGGCGAAGAGGGGCCCAAAGAGGAGACCAGCCATCGCACCGACTGGGGCTGATGCAGCAAACCATGCGAAACCCATGTTTCGAGGGCCCTCGGAGAAGCATTTGCCCATGATGGCGAGTGCATTAGGCACAGTTAAGGCAGGTCCAAGGCCCTGCAGGACACGAGCAAGGACGTAGACGGGCCAGCTGGAGTAGACAGAGGCTCCTGCCATCATGCTGGTCAAAGCAAGCCAGCCCATACCGATGATGAAGATTGCCTTGTTGCCAAACTCGTCACCCAAACGTCCTCCGATCAAGACGAATGTGCCTAGAGTCAAGCCGTAGCCAGAGATTGTCCACGAGAGTTTACCAGGCTCGGTGACACCAAAGGACTCTCCGATTATTTCGAGCGTCGTGAGGGTGTTGCATAGGCCCAACTGATTGGTGAACATGGATGAACACACCGTCATGATGAAGATGATCCGCCGAATCAAGTTGTAGCCATCGGCAATGTAGACATATTCATCTTTCGCAGTCTGCGTAGACCCTATACCTGGATCTGTGTATGAGTTAGTCAACGCGTTCAAAATGCCTCCAGCTTTTGCAGGATATCTTTGAGAGCTACTTACCATCACCATGCCTCGATAGTAAAATTTTGGAATGATGCGATGCAGTTTCCTGCCCTTCTAGGGGTGAGGTGGTCATTGTGAATAGGATTGAATGTTACTTGACTGTCGTGATGGGCGAAGATGTTTGCGGAGAAAAGAAAGGGACTTAAATTTATGGAAGATGAAGAGAGGGAACTAAAGAGGAGGGTGTCGCTAAGCCCACCTGTCTAAAAGCACAATGAAGTCTCCTTTAATGCTGTCCGGTTGCCGATTTGTCAGAATCCATTTCCGGAGTGATAACACCGTCAACAGCAAGTCAAAAAGTCTCCGTTGTTCCGTCCCCCGACTCCCTTACATAAACGACCCACCCATAACTAACGTGATCCACGGTCGCCCCAGCGGCCCGGCCCCATCAAAAATCCACTTTAATAATATACTGTAATCCATATTTGTTAACCACAACAATGGCCAACGCTCTGATAAAAAGAAAAAGTTGACAGAGCAGGAAGGTCGCTTTTTATTAGCTATGAAAGCTATAGAATATGGTGAATATCCCTCTGCTGCAGCTGCTGCACGATCTTTTGAAGTACCTGTCAACTTTGAAGGCCCGGATCAATGGGCGCGAAGCTGCTGCTAAAAAGAGGCCATCTGGTCATATTTTCACTTATATCGACAATCGATAGAGAATTGGATACTTGATATGGATGCAAGAGGTGCAGCTCTGACTTTGCCTACGTTGCGAGATATGGCCAATCTTCTACTTAGTGCGCGGGAATAAAAAGCCCTGTGCCATTGGCATTAATCGGCCTTCTCAATTGGTCAGACACCCGAATCTCTCTACTCGGCTTTCGCGCAAATACAACTATCGGAGAGCCCTTTCAGAAGACCCTTGGATCATTGAACCGTGGTTCAATGTCACGGATTGAGTGCGCCAAAAACCGCAATTAGGGTCAAACCTTTCCCCGAAAAAAACAAACCGTGGTGGTTGCGGGTTCTAACCGCCTAAACCGTAACTAAACCATAAACCACTATGGTTCCCTAATAGGGCCCTAATAAAACCTATTTTTATATAAAATCGGGGTCTTAGTATATATAAAACTACTAATTTATACTAATACATTTCTATTATTTAACCTTATACTAGTGGAGATTTTACCCGTAGGGAAAAGTCACAGTGGTTAAAACTTAGGGTTAAACCAATAGTAAGCAATGCCGCGGTGAACTCTAAATTCTTTCAGTCGGTATCGATCACGATTGGTGAGGATCAGAAACTTAAGGACCCGGCATCTATCGCGATTATTGAGAATTAAAAATCCCGACAGTTCACCCGTACGGTAGTCTACTCCATGTACTGCCATAGGGCCAAACCCATTTTCCCCATATCAGCTTTCTCCGGTTGCTTCTATAAGTATACCCAGGTCAGCCCTTTTCATTAACGAGGCTAAGTACGTAATCAAGAAGTTCTATAAAGAAAAGAAATGTCATCCGCTATGACTCTTGCTAAGAAATATGATATTTTAGTGGTGGGCGGCGGTACGGCGGGGATTGGTGCAGCAATTGGAGCCAGGCAGGCCGCCGGCCCTCATGCACGTATCCTCATGGTCGAGTCTAAGGACTGCCTTGGTGGTGCCGCCACTCATCGAGGAGTGGTAGCATACTGTGGACTTTTTACATTGGAAGAACTCCCCAAACGCGCGATCGGACGGATATGGGAAGATCTCGAGCGTCGACTCAAAGAGATAGACGGCACCACCGGTAGGCCAGTTCGGCACTGCGGAATCTTTCAGGTAGGTAAATCGCCATTAAAAATACTCCTAGGGCGGTCAAAATCTAACCTACATGCTTCCGAAGGCCCTTGAGCCAGAGTGCTTGAAATTAGTCCTTGACGATATTGTACTGGAGCATCATATTGATGTCCTTCTTCATGCGACAGTCGTTGGGGCTCGATGTGGCCAGGGGCAAATTGTCTCTTCCGTCGAACTCCAGGAGAGAAGTGGGAGACGGTGGATTGAAGCTAGGGCTTTCGTGGATTGCAGTGGAGACGGTGATCTCGCATATCACTGCAGCGCGTCGACTCTATCTGGCAATCATGGAACTGTGAACTTGGGCTCATTAGCGACATGCTTTGTCGGGTTGGATTCATCTGCCAAGCCGACCGCCGCCAGCTGGCGTCAAGCTATCATCGCGGCCAAAATGGAGGATCCCGCCTTGTTAAAAGTGATTCGAAAGAACGAGTCCGTCCTAATCCGCCTTCCTCAGTCGGGTCATGTTGTTTCCTTCCTAGCCTCGGCGACATATGACACGAGAGATGCAGCCAGTATCACCGCTGCTGAGGTCTCTGGGCGTAAACAGGCCCGAGAATATCTGAAATCTTACGAAAATTGCCCGGCCATGAAAAGATGTATCTCGCCTCAACAGGTCCCAATTTCGGCACTCGGGAGAGCCGTTACGTCAATGCATCATATGAACTGACAGAAGTCGATATTATGTCAGATAGACATTTTGACGATGTCATTGCCCTAGGAGCCTGAGGCTGTGAGCTACATGACGAGAGGAATAACAACTGGGAAAGCTCTTTCAGGATCCCACCCCGGGGGTATTTTGAAATTCCACTGGCCTGTCTTCTGAGCTTAGATACCTCCAACCTTTTTGTTGCGGGGCGATGCGTTGACGTCGATCAATATGCAACCAGCGCAGTCAGGGTCATGGGGACGGCGCTGGTTACCGGTCAGGCCGCTGGAGTTGCGGCATCGCTCATTAGCCAGAACAAAATCCTCGATATAGACGATGTTCAATCGTGTTTGAGAGCCAATGGTGCATCCTTGGGCCCCTCTAGGCTGCCAGATGCAGGTCCAGTTTGTGACCAATGCAGTGAATGAGGCAGCGGATAAGATCTTTAGGAAGAATAGATTAGCTAAGAAGATAAGCCAGAAAATGCAATACTGAAGGCAATTGGTCCACTAAGAAATGGCACAAAGGAACAGTTGTGAAAAAGGATCATTATACGGTGTGAAGAGTGAATATTTAGTGGGTTATTCGTTGATTATTACTCCAACGCACCCTAGCACTTTTTTATAAGCCTCATTGCTGTTTCCATATCTAACCTCGAATAATTTTTGTAATACTGGCATATATTATGCCCATCTTCTATCTCGCATAGTAAGGAGCTAATGATCTTCCTCACGTTTGGGACGCGCCTGGCCGGCCATGCCCTTCGATGAAAGTGCCCAAACGAGACGTCCAATGGTTCGTTCTCCGGCCCAATGACCGCCGTGAACTATTACAGTCATCATAAAAAAAATTGTCCCTACCTTGTCACTTAACTGCGTTGACTGAGCAAGAACCGGCTGACGCCACTCACGGCTGAGAGAGTCTGATCAGTCTATTAAACCGAGTAATCCGATCCGGTCATCTTCGGTTTTAGATTGAGGCTAGCGCTATCATCTAGGGTCGATAAGGCTCTCGCACGGTGTGTCGGCCCTAAGGCAGATTTGCAGTCCCGCTGCGTAGGGATGATTATCCTAAAAGAGTGTAGGGCGAATCGCCTGTATGCGGGGAGGCTAAATATAGGTCGGCCGATTGACACCTAACGCCATGGTCGGGCCTGAGAAGGAAAACAGGGCCGGAGGAGGGAGGGCGGTTCGAATTGCAGACGCGGGGTCGCAGAAGAGCCGACGAGTCAGACATGGAAAAGGGGGTGGCGGAGCTCAGGAGCTCAGTGATCCGCGTCAATAGCAAAAATGCCTCACCTGCGAGGTGTAGGAGAAAGAAGGCGAAAAAGAAATTGGGGCTGTCGGATGGAGGGGAAGAGCAGGGGACTATATAGAACCACGCACGGGGAGGCATAAGGACAAAGAGCGCTAAACCTAAGGGGTCAAGACTAAACCTAAGAGGGTAATTCGCAGTCCCCCTCCGATATGGTGTAGTGGCTAACATCGTCGTCTCTCACACGACAGCCGGGGGTTCGATTCCCCCTATCGGAGTTTCTTTTTTGGTTTTGAAATTTGTTGTTTTTTCTCCGCTACAGTGGGGATTCGAGTCTTTTATAGGGTTTGCGGCCTTGGCGCTGTGGAGCTAAAGCTGCATACCACTGCATCATCTAAATAGCGAGGAGAAGCAAACGGGTTAGTTAAATAGGTGATTACGTTTTTAGAATAATAATTGGTCAATATTACACCAGGTGTTGGTAGTGAATAGTAACTGTAAGTCGATTTATTCTATATGACAGGAGTGAAGCGAGAGGGGACGGCATACATATATATATCTACGACAGTGACTACACTGCGAGGCAAACAACAAAATCTGACTCAATTGGAAAGACCAAAGGTCTGGCAGCTGATAGAGCTCTATCTCGAATTGTCTACTGTACCTGTACTTATTGGTAATCTTCTCGAAAAACCATGATCCTCTCAACATCCTTGCCAGAATCATCCTCCTCTACCCAGGCGCGCCACATTCCACCACAATTGAAGTCGAACACGACCTTACCGCGGTGCAACTTAACATCTGAAGCCCCATTAACAGCAAGTGCTGCTTCAATCCCAATGATACCACCCTCGCCTTCGCCAGTCTCGAGCCACCTCGAACCAGCCGAACGCTGCAGCTCACCACCAGGCCCGGCGACAGCCGACACCGCATCAGCAAGTTTAGAAGGATAGTAGCCCGGCCCAGAAAACCGCATCATAGCAGCAGCCGTGCGCGCAGCCGCAACACGCAAGAAAGAATCTCCATTCCCAGTCCCAGAGACAGCAATGGCACGCCGAGTAGTACCAGTACTGCAAGAACGACCAGCAAGCGAAAGGGACGAGTAAGCAGGAGGACCCAGTTCGCGCACAAGCTGCGGCATACAATCCGCCATCCAATTCCGCGCACCTTGCAACAAGCCACGAACCGAGAAAGAAGCATCTCGCCCCGAAACACCAAGACCACCACCGCCACCACTCAACAATTCATCCCAAGCCTCAGCCCAAAACCCAGCACCCAGAGTCGGCGTATCCCCAATCCTTCCAGGCAACTTATTCGTTAACCCACCGGTACTAGTAGCAACAGCCAACCCACCCCACCAATCCAAACAAACACACCCAACAGTCCCCTGACTCAAAAACAGCGGTTCCTCCTCGCCCCTCAAACCACGCTGATGTTCATCCCACCGCTTCCTCGTCCAAAACCACTCATCAGGTTTGAACTCCAGTCCCCAGTCTCGCGCAAGACTCTCCACATGCGGACCCGCAAGCTGCGAATGCATACTGCCCCCATCTGCCGCAACGCCCGTTCTGAGAAGTGATTCGCGCGCCAGACGGATTGGGTGGCGCACGTTCCGGATGCCCATTACGCCTGCGCCGCGCTTGATTGCACCGGGGTCGCTTTCGTTGGGAGCTTGGACGGATGTTACCATTATCGAGGCTTCCATTTCGATTGTTCCGGCTGTTGTGAAGACGCTGCCGCGGCCGCAGTTGAAGAGTGGGTCGTCTTCTAGGAGGGAGACAGCGTGGACCGCTGCATCTATGGCTGTTGCGCCATTTCTGAGGAGGGCGTGTGTTGAGCGGAGGTAGGATTGGAGGGAGGCGTGGTAGGTGGCGTAGAGGTCTGGGGGGAGTTTGGAGCGTTGGATGTTTCCTGCGCCGCCGTGGATAATTAAGGTTGGTTTGAATGTAGCTGGTGCTGGTGCTGACATTGCTGGTTATAGAATGCAATGGAGGTTGGTGGTTTGGTGCGGGGGAAAGAGAGCGGAGATAACACTGCAAGTCAGTAATGCGACCCCTGCATCCCATACTCATCAAAGCCCAAGTTCGAATCCTACTTTGAGTCTGTGCCTCATCAATATTCTGAAAAAAGAGATCAATATGTGAACATTTGAAAGTGAAGTTGCGTATTATGCCTGGTAGCTGTGCGTTAATGTACAAGTATCCATCACCATCCCGACGCTTTTTGCAGGAGTAGAGGATTTCCTTTTGAAAGCCAAATTGGCCCGAGAAGACACACGGCAATGCTAGGAACTGGCCGTAGAACGAGCCCGCCATCCATAAAATACAGTTCCAAAGACATAGACAGTGGAAGGGTGGTATGAAGTGCAAGCTAAAACAGAAAAAAAGGAAGCCAAGAACCTCTATGCCATGTCGTTTAATGATGACCCAAACCAAACACCTGAGGAGAGAGACTCAATGTGAGATGTGTTATAAAGACAAGAGATGGGAAAAGGAGGTGGATCGTAGTCCACCGGAGGAGTGAGTCGGATTGCGCGGGCGCAGTGGTCGGGGGGAGAAATTTAAGCAAGAGCCTTTTGTTCGGAGGGAGGAGGAGGAGGAAGCTCGAGTTTTGTGTTGTCGGCCATCATTCGCTGGAATCCGATACCGACACCTTCGATGACGGCCAGGAAGACGGCACACATAATAGCGGAGTTGCGGGCAGCCTTAACACCTCCACGGACAGCCAGAGAACCACCGGTGAAGAAACCGGCGATAATGGCATTGTAAGGATCTTCCTTCTTGCGGATGCCCTTGATGGCACAGTCGAAGGTCGAGAAGAGACCACCCCAGACACCGAAGTTACCACCGAGAACCGGGGCGCGTGCCTTGATGGCTGTGAGAGCACCTATCCGGCGCTCACCGTAGGGGCTGTTGCGGAAACCTTTGACACCGTGCCAGACAGCACCACCGATAGCCTGTTGTGTAGAAAGAGATGATTAGTTGATCTGTCTTGATGCGGACGGTTGACGAGTTGATGATCTGGCAAGACATACACCCATACAGAAGGCACCACCGAAGTCGCTCAGCGCGACCCATGGGCAGGGATCTCTCGAGTGATCCATTGTATAGAAGGGAGGATGATTATCGGATGAGTCGGGTTATGAGGATGTTTGTTTGGTCGCGAGGTGTCGACCAAGGGAGACCCAGCTGGTCAGTCAAAAGTGTACAGACTGAATGTTCGAGAGTGGATCTAGAGGGTGGATATTGATGGCAATGAGAAATGCCAGACGAAGGGGGCGTCACTTAATAAACGATAAGAAGTCGGGGAAGAGTTGAACTTTTCGTTTGGCGGAAACGTGACCCCAGGTCACGTGCATTCCGTTCGCCACCGAATCTCTCGGGAGCTTCAGGAATTCTGGGATTTAGTTCCTTGACATTTGACTTCCGGGCCTATGATATTGAGGCTCGGAAAAGAAATGCCGCTGCAGGGATAAGAAAACTTACTTTTTACTCTACATTAGGTTATTTTTATCTTTGCTCTTAGGTCCCTCCTGGGGTATACTTTATTGCGAGGGCTATGTACACAGCTAACCATACAGATGAGCTTACGATGGCAGATTCCAGATAAAGTCCAACGCTCCACCTTCATACATCGGGAATTGCCCTCCATTGCTCATACCAAAAGGCGCCATTGAAGGATCAAAAGGCAGCGACAGCCAATCATCAGCACCGACATCGTTCAAGGACGGCATGAAGCCCAGATCGGACGTCAGGTCCTGTGATACGGGGGTGTTCATAGTATTGGACCGATCGCTTGCGTCAGGCCAAGGAGGAGGGCCCATAGATGATCGTCGCGTGTTTCCTCGACTATTCTTCCTCGCCTTCGATGACGCCAGCAGATTACGCCGTAACCGCGAGACGTGCATGTCCAGCAGGGTGGCATAACGAGTGCTCAGATGCACATCATCCAATGCATTCGACTTGAGTGCTTTGATACTTTTCTCTAGTATCTGAAGCGACTCTTGAAGCTTCGCATGCCGAGTACCCAGACTGAGCGCTTTCATCAAGAAGATCGAGGCACTGGTGATACGCAGCACAATCCGCACCGGCGAGAATCGTAGTGCACCTGCATCGGCTAGATGGGTGACTTTCTGTAAGATCTGGCAACACCCCTCGATCACCTCTTGGATATATTCGTAATCTGTTGGGTCGATCGCCATAGGTCGCACTTCGTCGAAATTGTTGGGATCGTTTTCTGCCACGGCTCGCTCTACCACTGCCTGCATTCCCACGGAATGAGTGTACACCCGTACGAAGTGATATTCTATGAACAGATCATTATAGAATGCCTTGTCAAGGACTTCCACCTGCAGATACCTGTCTTTCCATTGGTTAAGGAGAGGCCGGAAATGCTCTAGCAGACCGACATAACGGCCGCTATGCAGTTGTTGCCGAGCAAATGCGGCAGACGGAAAGAACATGTCAGTGACGGACTTAGCTAGCTTGGTCAATTCAATCCATGAATCCATAAATGTCAACCAAGTGCTGCCAGGCTGGCTTAGTCCGTGTGGCTTTCGTCCACCAAGGATAGCGTGATTCAATGACTGCGGGATTGGAGACATGCATCCGATCCGCCAGGCTAATTGATTGATGTAAACGTATAACAGACGCTGTACACGTTGCCAACGAAGCGTCATTTGATCTCGCCATTCTGGCTCTTCTGCTGGCGAGCTACTCTCCTCAGTTTCGAAGATGCCTAGCTCGTGTGCAAGAGAGAGAGCACATCCCAGTAACATCCAGGACATCTGATCAGATCGGCGTGCTGGCTCAATCATATCTTCGACCCAGCGATTGGCAGGTTGATCATTCTGTTCATGAGTATTAGGGGCTGGCGGGATCAAGTCATCGTCCCAGCCATCTGTATCCGGTGGAAAATGAAGCGCGCGAGGATGCCATTCTGACATTAACAATAGTGCCTCCACGGTACCGAGACTTCGAATTTTGGATTTGGTGGCTTTCTCCTGTCCAAAGATAAGCCTCATCGTCAACTGCTGGCAATGTAGCCAGAGTCGGTGGTGGATGAAAAAGTTTCTTGATTCACCCCCAGCTCCAGGGAGAACGTGGTAGCGAGAGGATATCATGAGTATAGTACAGCACAAGACCGGCTCTCGGGTAATCAGCCAGTAGTGATATCGATGGTTGGCGTAGAAGTCTGTTAGTATGGGAGATAGACATGACATGTTTTTGAAGAATCTGATATCAGTTAGTCTTGATGTACCAGAATCACAGAGCACAGAAGTAATCTCTTATGGATGACTAGATCAAAAAACCAACAGACTTCCAAATTCGAAGATGCTGTCTTTCATGCAGGAGACTCACAAATCAATAAACGTAACAGCTTCCCTGGCTGTAAACCAACCCATCTTAACAAACCGACAAGCCTCCCAGACATTGAGAGTATCCCGCGAGGCATCAGATAGCTGCACAGGGTATATAACACGGGTCACCGGGTCAAAGGCAGCATCATAATTCCTGGGCGTTCGGTCTTGAGTATTCGGATCTGCCGACGCAGGCCCAGCCAGTGATTCCGAACTCGTATCGGCAGGGTTCTCTTCTTGAGCAGTTGCCGCCTCGAACAGAATATTCAGTGCATCATTCCCGCTCGCAACAACGGTCCGCATCATGGAGTTTGACAGCGAAGAATTAGACCGATGCTTGTTGTTTTCGTATGTACCTGAGGGCGATTGATCAGTTGGATCAGCGCGTGGCCGCTCCATAGCCCCGCTATGATCATACGAGCTATATTGAGACCGCGATTGACCACGGTGAACAGACCATCCAGGTTGAAAACGAGGCGACTGTTGAAAGTGGTTCGTCTGTGGCTTCGAATTGGCTCCGTCGACCGTGGGTGGATACTGGTCAGTTCGACCCTGAACAGAAGCAGCACCCTCAGGTGAGCTCGCCATCAAATGACCAAGCTGCCGGGGAGAGACATCGGTCTCATAGTCCGCAGATGATCGAGCTAGAGCATTGACCAGTCAGACAACGCCCAATTCAAATATGGTCAGCATGGAATGAAATCTAGCGCACCTCGTTTGCGGGACCTCTCCCACGCGCGTTTCTCAGGGAACACACACTCCCTCAGCTCCCTGCGGCACCGTACACATGGTGGACCGATTGGGAAGCCATCGGTCCGGCCTTCGGTTCCTGATCCTAGGTCGCATTTGGCCTTGCGTTGCCGGCAAGGGATGCATGCCTTGTAAGTGCGCTGGTACGGCCGGCTCGACCGGGATGGCCTGATCCCATCCATCTTCAACCGTTCCTGAGCGGATGAAACAGTAGTTTCCTACTCTAGTGGATGCTGTGGATATTTGGTGATGGATAATTGCAGGGTATGGAAGATGGCTGTGAGCGCCGAAATAGCCGGCGATATCCGTCCCGCGCTAACTGTGCTAACTATTGTAGTGTCAGGATCGGACCTTGAGCTAATGGGGAAATTTGATTAATTCAATCATATCAGTGACGATCTGTGTAATCAGCTAGCTATTAAGCTAGCTGCGATGTTTAGTAATTGGGAAGTACAATGTCTGACCCGTCACAAATGGCATATCTTGCCCTTGATTTGATAGGTGAATTCGGCACAACCCTGCACTGCCAGCACCCATGGACACAATAGAGACCAAAGTATAAAACGGGAGCTTCAACAGACCAAGGAAAGTCCAACATGAGAATTCTTCGATACTAGCATAGTCAGCAATGTAAGATAGGTGGACAGCCTGGATCATGCCTGATCTATATGGCACCAAGTCATAGTTAGGGCACACCATATACTTCCTAGTAGCTAGACAAGGATATTGACCGGGAACTACATACTTGCCTCACATCACCTGCATATGACGAGCTTACTCCACACAGGAAGTCAAGAAAGAAACGAACAGAGCGGAAATCCGCAGCGCTTGGACTCGGCCGTCACCCGGAACTGATTCCGCGACCCCGGACTATACATTCCAACACCTCAAATGCCACGGGATACAAGGTCCGCGCCTCGTATAACTTAATGTAATAATGTAACAGTAGTCCTCCTTTTCATTCCTAGAAATACTGCACTACATCTGTGCGTCCAGATCCCAACATCAACACCCACGTCCACGTCCACATCTACCACGCCACACCATCGAGCTCTCCTAGGAACAAACCACCCAAAATGCCCGGCAAAGTCACTCTACACACCTACTTCCGCAGCTCCTGCTCCGCCCGCCTCCGGATAGCCCTCCACCTAAAAGGCATTCCCTACACACCGGTATACGTGAATCTTCTGCAAAACGAGCAATCAACCCCAGCCCACCTGTCCATCAACCCATCAGGCACAGTTCCAGCCCTAGTAATCCAACACGAGACCAAGAAACCTGTAACAATAAACCAATCCCTGGCCGCCCTGGAATACCTAGACGAAGCGTTCCCAGAAAAGGGACCCGCGCTGCTCCCGTCAGACCCGGAAACTCGCGCTACAGTGCGTACCCTGGCGAATATCATTGCGTGTGATATTCAGCCAGTGACGAACCTGCGGATTTTGAAGCGGGTTGCGTCGCTGGGTGCTGATCGGGCTGGTTGGTCGAGGGACTTGATTGTTGATGGGTTGAGGGCTTACGAGGCTGTTGTTGCGGGGTCGGCTGGGAGGTTTAGTGTTGGGGATCAGATTACACTGGCTGATTTGTGTTTGGTTCCCGCTGCTTGGGGCGCTGAGAGGGTCGGGGTTGATTTGGGGTTGTTTCCGGTCATTAGTGGGATTGTTAGGAATCTGGAGGCCGAGGAGGCTGTTAAATTGGGACATTGGAGGACGCAGGGGGATACGCCTGAGGAGTTTCGGGTTAAGGAGTAGGAGAGGGTTTATGGGATTGTCAAGTCAAGTTTCGGATTTACCTTTTAGGACTATGGCTTTTTGATTGTGCCGGTTTGTTTCATTGATAGCAGACCGAGAATTGTTATTGCAAGCTGTCTAGAGACTATGGAATAAAATCAAAGAAACATCACACATTTCATTTTTGAAGTTGTTCATTTACTGTAGGGAGATGGCAGGCAGGATAGTGCCAACACAGTCGCCAAAACCGACATAGTTGCCTTCCGTGCCAGCCATACCGCGCAGAGTAACAGTGTCGCCGTCCTCAAGGAACATACGCTCAGAGCCATCGGCAAGCTTGATAGGGGTCTTGCCATTGGTCTGTTCCAAGAAACTACCCTCGGTCTTGGGCTCAGTACCAGAGATAGTACCCGATCCAAGCAAGTCACCAGTACGCAAGTTGCAACCGGTGATAGTGTGGTGGGCAACCATCTGAGGGAAAGAGTAGAGAAGATTGCGAGCATTGCTCTTAGAAATGAGGGTAGGCTGACCACCGGGGTTGGTGACCTCGACTTCGAGGGGAATTTCGTAGGCATTCTCGGCGCGCTTCTCGCGGAGGTAGGGGAGGAGAGACTCGCGGTTGCCAGGCTCCAGACCAGTGGCACGGAAGGGCTCCAGAGCATCAATAAGGACCACCCAGGGGGTAATTGTTGTGCCGAAGTTCTTTGCGTTGAAGGGACCGAGGGGGACGTACTCCCAGGCCTGGATGTCACGGGCGGACCAATCGTTCATGAGAACGACACCGAAGATATGGTCCTCGGCCTCGTTTATGGGAACAGGCTTTCCGAGGTCGTTGGGCTTGCTAATGAAGCAGGCAAGCTCGAGCTCGATATCAAGACGCTTGCAAGGGGAGAAGGTAGGCACCTTAGGGTCGGCGGTAGGGTTGGCCAGGATTTGACCCTGGGGACGGTGGAGGGGTGTGCCAGAGGCCACAACTGATGAGGCACGGCCATGGTAGGCTACAGGCAGATGCTTGTAGTTGGGCTGGAGCGCATTGTCTGGGCCACGGAAGAGAACGCCAATGTTGTAGGCGTGGTTCAGACCGGCGTAGAAATCGGTGTAGTCTCCGATTTGCATGGGGAGGTGGTTGGTTACCTGAGAGAGAGGCAACAGAGCTGACTTCTGGAGAGAGGCATTGTCCTTAAGGATTTGGGGGAATTGTGTGTCGGCGCGGAAGACGTTCTGTAAATACTCGCGGACCTGCTTGTGCACAGGGCGGCCCAGAGCAGCGAAGTCGTTCAGTGTTGGCTGGTTGAAGACAGCCAAGTGTTGCTGAATTGCAGGAAGCTGAGAGAAACCTCCTGAAGAGGCGAACGCACTCAAGTTCAGAGCATGGTCACCGATGGCAATTGCGGCTACTTTTGAAGCGGATTGCGCTGAGATGATGCCGAACGGAATGTTGGCCAGCGAAAAGGGCGAGTTCTTGGGGATCTGGAGCCACGAAGCCATGATAAATATCTGAGAGGATTGTTGAAAAGAGAGGAAAAAAGATCAAAGCAACCTCATCTTAACTATGCGGATGTTTGGCCCCTTCGACGCGCAGTTCCGGGCGTGCGGAATCAGCCCGCCCCCCGCATCCAACCGCGGAAGAGAAAGGATAGTCGCGGCCGAAGATTCCCGCTCTGACGTTTTGAGCTGTTGAGCTCCTCGGTTGTCTTTTTATACAAAGACAGCTGGACTGCACATAGTCAAAATCAACCATCATGCCTGTCACTAACTTCGCCCACCCCGATCCATACAAGTACCAGACGGGCTTCGGCTCGTACCATGAGTGCGTGTTCATATACCCCAAGTATAACGATGACGCGAACTAACCGAAATATCTAGGACCGAAGCCGTCGAGGGAGCTCTTCCAATCGGCCAGAATTCTCCACAAAAGGCCCCCCATGGACTCTACGCAGAGAAACTCTCGGGAACTGCATTCACAGCACCTCGCCATGAAAACAAACAGACATGGGTGTATCGCATCCTGCCCGCAGCGGCACATGAGAACTTCTTCGCGGAAGATGCCGACTCATATCACACCCGCATGACCACCGAGACCCATAAGCTTCACCATATTCCTAACCAATTGCGGTGGAATCCATTCGACCTTGATGAGAAGGTCGATTGGGTACACGGACTGCATTTGGTTGCTGGGTCAGGCGACCCGACAATGAAGCAAGGACTGGGAATCTTGCTATATGCCGCAGGCAAGGATATGGGTAAGGAAGCTTTCTATTCCGCGGATGGAGACTTCTTGATTGTGCCCCAGCACGGTGTCCTGGATATCCAGACAGAGCTTGGTCGTATTATCCTTCGCCCGAATGAGATCTGTGTCATTCCCCGCGGTGTCAGATACCGCGTAACCCTCCCTGATGGTCCTGTCCGAGGCTACATCTGTGAACTATACCAAGGCCACTACGAGCTTCCCGAGCTGGGCCCCATCGGCTCCAACTGTTTGGCCAATGCGCGCGACTTCCAAGCCCCCGTTGCTGACTTCGACGACGAAGAGGAGAGCGAGTACAAGCTCTACAGCAAGTTTAATAACACTCTTTTCTCCGCGCGCCAGAACCACACCCCCTTCGATGTCGTAGCATGGCACGGCAATTACTACCCCTACAAGTACGATCTGGGCCGATTCAATACCATCGGCTCCATCTCATTCGACCACCCAGACCCCTCTATTTTCACTGTATTGACAGGTCCTTCAGACCACGTTGGTACAGCAATTGCTGATTTCGTTATCTTCCCGCCTCGTTGGCTGGTAGCAGAGAATACCTTCCGTCCGCCGTGGTACCACCGCAACACCATGTCAGAGTTCATGGGTTTGATTGCTGGCAACTATGATGCGAAGATTGGTGGTGGTTTCCAGCCTGCTGGGGCTAGTCTGCATAATGTTATGAGTGCACATGGTCCTGACTCGGGTGCTTTTGAGGGCGCTAGTAATGCTGAGCTGAAGCCGCAGAAGGTTGGTGATGGAAGTATGGCTTTCATGTTTGAGAGGTAAGTTTTGAACCATAATGCTTGATAACTTTGATTACTGACAATTAGTTTAGTTCTTTGATGGTCGGTGTCTCGGAATGGGGCCTGAAAACTTGCCAGAAGGTGCAGGAAGAATACAATGAGCACAGCTGGAAGCCCTTGAAGCGGCACTTTGTTAATCCTAACAAAAAGGCTTAGATTGGAGTTTGTACTTGAGAGCTACGATGACGAGATTATGTGGATACATACTTTGCAGATAGCTACAGTATGAAATCAGTTTCCAATCAATTGTCCATTGTATTGTTTTATCTGCCCAAGACACAAATCAAGTATATGCTATTTCACTGATTCACCCCTCAACCTCCTTCCTCATCGCCTCCTTAACAATTGCCCCACACATCTTCGCATAAGGATTCGTCTGCACAGAAAGCTGCTGGGCAACTTTATTCCCATAGCGACCCCCAAAGAAGAAATCCCGACTAGCCATCTCTTCAAGCTGATCAGCCCCAAGTCCTCTCAACCGCTCCGGACCCGACATATCCGACCCAGCTTCATCAGTCTTGGCCTTTTTGCCTCGCGCAGCTTTTGAGAAGTAGATAGCCCCGGTGCGTGTGTGCATCCGCCAAGAGCCGTGCTTGGGCAGATGATACAGCATCAGCGGGGGAGGCAGGTGTAGCGAGATTGATTGCTTGGCCTAGGTCGGAAAAAATGCGAGATGATAGTTCTGAGGTTTGAGGTGAGAAGAGGGCTGCCTCGTCTAGTTCAGAGATTGAACCTTGAACATTGTCCGACTTGCTTTCGTGGTTGTTGCGGATGATATCGATCAAGAGACGGAGTGTCTGTGCTCGGTTTGTGTATGCGGAGGGATATGTTGGATATTGGTTGAGAAGTGTGTCGAAGTCGTTTAGTGCGGACTTGACTGTTTCTTCGCTCGGTTGTTCATCTGCTTGTAGTTTGCGGATGATTTCTGTTTCGCGCTGGCTGAGCGATGATAGATCTTCTTGGGAGATCTTCAAGGAGGATGGCCATGAGGGAAGGGATGAATCAACTGTGATTCCTGATGATGGAGAAGATTCGGCATCGAAAAGTGCTTGGAGTACAGCCGAATCATTAGATGTTAATGACGGGCGGACGGATGCGATGCTCGTCATGTTGCAGTTGGTAGATTGTACTTCCGGTATACTGAGAGATGAGACTTGAGATTTTCTAAGAATTCAAAGAGAAAACAAGATCAATCTTGGGAAGGAAGCTTTCAAAGTTCCAGCTGTGAGGTGTGAAGTGCGGATATTGATGCCAGGCCCGGCTATTTCCGGCTACTCCAGGATCCTGCAATAACCGCCGCCCAGAGCCTACGCCATAGCTTCAAGAGTGGACTGAATAGATATCCGAGCGTAACTCACGGTTACCAGAGGTCGATTATGATTTAAAAGCAAGGGTGGCGTCGAATAATTTATATCAACTCAACCTCTACTTCAACCACCTGCTTCTACTTCTATCTCCACAAGGAACCATCCATCACACGCCACATCTATAAAAGATCAAAATGGCACCTTCAGCAATCTCAAGCAGCCCCCCTCCATCAGCAAGCGGTACATCCTCGTTAGCCACCTACCGTGGTTACGACCATGTACACTGGTACGTGGGCAACGCCAAGCAAGCGGCAAGCTACTATGTAACCCGAATGGGATTCAAGCGAATCGCCTACCGCGGCCTTGAAACCGGCAGCCGCACCGTCTGCTCACACGTAGTCGGCAACGGCAACGTGACCTTCATCTTGACTTCGCCGCTCCGCTCTTTGGAGCAAGCCGACCGTTTCAGCACCGAAGAACAGGCCGAGCTGCGAGAGATCCACAGTCATTTCGAGAAGCACGGCGATGCAGTCAAAGATGTTGCTTTCGAGGTTGATGATGTCGACGCTGTTTTCAACGCTGCTGTGAAGAACGGCGCTAAGGTCGTTTCTAACCCTAAGGTTCTGGAGGATAAGGATGGCCATGTCAAGGTTGCTACTATCCAGACTTATGGTCAGACTACGCATACGCTTATTGAGCGGAATCAGTACCACGGTACCTTTTTGCCTGGGTATCGCGATGATACAGGGATTGTTGATCCCCTGGCTAAGTTCTTGCCTGGTGTTCATCTCTCCAAGATTGATCATTGTGTTGGAAACCAGGATTGGGACGAGATGGATCAGATTTGCGAGTAGTAAGTTATACACCATCATCCCAGATTGAACACCCATTAACACTTCCTCTCTAGCTACGAAAAAGCCCTCGGCTTCCACCGTTTCTGGTCCGTGGACGATAGCCAAATCTGCACGTAAGTACTTCACTTCCATCCCTATCTACCCTCACACACACCCAACTAAAACCCACCCGCACAGCGAATTCTCCGCCCTAAAGTCTATCGTCATGGCCTCCCCAAACGAAATAGTCAAAATGCCCATCAACGAACCAGCAAAAGGCAAGAAACAATCTCAAATCGAAGAATACGTCGACTTCTACAACGGCGCCGGTGTGCAGCACATCGCCTTGCAAACAGATGATATCATTCGCGACATTACAAACCTCAAAGAGCGCGGCGTCGAGTTCATTAAGGTTCCTGAGACGTATTACACGGATATGCAGGCCCGGTTGAAGAAGTCTGGGCTGGTACTCAAGGAGGATTTCGAGACTATTCGCAGTCTGGATATCTTGATTGATTTCGATGAGGGGGTTATCTGCTTCAGCTGTTTACGAAGGTATGTGGATATCAATTGGTTTGGGGGTTGGAATTGTGATCGATTGTATGCTGACTTGCTTTTTAGCACTTGATGGATCGTCCAACTGTTTTCATTGAGATTATTCAGAGACATAATTTTGAGGGCTTCGGTGCTGGGAACTTCAAGTCTTTGTTTGAGGCTATCGAGAGGGAGCAGGAGCTTCGTGGTAACCTTGTTTAAGGACAGAGAGAGAAAGATAAAAAGATATATGCCAGCGAGGGTTCCTTGGATACATTTTTGATTCTTGCCAGGCTATTGCAGTTGAGCCACCTGCATTTGTACATTTAGCGATCCTTAGTTCACAGAACATTTGAAATCTTCACCAAAACAATTATGAGATGGCTATCCAACATAGAGTGCAATATACCTTGACGAACACCCCTGTGAAGCATTCTCAGTATCTATCCGTAATATCTTTTCGTTTTATATTACTTTGGAAGCTCCAATATGTAAAAGTGACCACATTTGCCCTGGGGACTAATGATATCTACTCTATATTATGCTTTCCCTTTCTTTCTCTGTACTTCCCTTCGCAATGCTATGCAACGCAATGTCAATACATAATACAACACCTCTACTTCCTCTTCGACGAACTCGAAGTTGGAGCATTCCCACCCCTTCTCTTAAACTTCCGAGGATCTGCCATGCCATTAGAATACGAAAACACCATAACATGAAGAAAGGAAGCATACCTTTCCGACTCATCAGAGCCCGATTCCTCGTTCCCTTTCCACCCTCCCAGAACCCACTACCAGCCTTTCCAATGAGAATCGCTTTACAAATTCCACAGTTTTCAGGTCTGTAGACTTGTTCTCGTGAACAGTAACCGCAGATCATGCGGTTTGCGTGTTCATTTGGATGGTCGGTTTCGGCGTCGTGGCATCTGGATTCATTTGATGAGTATATTTGTTGCCGAGGGAGGGAAAAGAAATGGAAGACGGGGGATATGGAGTGGAACGTACTTATCACATGGGAAAACTTTCGCGCAGCAGCTGAATCTGAACCAGCGTTGACTTTTGGCATAGTGCTGGCAGCGACCACGCCTGGGGAGTTCTTGTCCTGCGACGATACCGAGGACTTCCTTGGGCTGGTTATGTGGTCAGATATTGGCCAATCAAGATAGTATAGGGTAACGAACCTTTCTTTTGAGAGGGAGAGCGCCACGAGCAGAGACTAGATGGTATAGTACTTAGTAAAGCTGGATCTCGCATATTCGGTAGGTATAGCTTACTGGCTGCATTTCCCACGAGCAGGAACTTCACTTCGGGGATCTTGAAGACCATCTTGCGATGGCAATCCCGGCAAATGGCCATGGCACTCTCTCCGCGAACGGCAGATACACCAGGTGCTGGATGTGCGGTTGAGCATTCTGCACATGTTGGGGTGAAATTACTGAAATAGAGTGAGCCAACCGAGAGCCTCTAGTAAGTTGCAATGGAAGAACCGACCTTAGCAGCATATCGCCAATAGTACAGCCATCCATATCTAAATAACCAGCGCGATTGGCATGAGTGTGCATCAACTGTCTCCGGAACGCTGTATCACCGCCAATTAGCATCACAAAAGCAATAAGCAAAGAATACCAAACTCACCAACACTCATATTATTAGCACACTTCTTGCAAGATTCCATTTTTGGCATCGCGCCCTTCTCATCGCTAACATGAGGCACATTCTTTATATCAGCAGAAGTCTTGCATCGATCGCACTTCACAGTAATATTGAGAGTAGTGAGCTCCAACAACTCGATGCCATAAAGCTCCAAGAATGGGAATGAAAGCGCTACACCTCGTCCGGGCGTGCTGGTATCCACTGATGGGGGCACAGGCGCGCCTCCTTCTTCGTCTTCCTCTTCTTCTGAGTACTCATCTTCTTCATAGCTTGATTCACCTGTTGTTTCCTCGGCGCCACTGTGCGGATCTGGGACTGACCACTCTGGTGGCCGAGGAATGACATGGAGATGGGGTCGATCTTCTGAGTCTTGGGCTGAAGGCTCAGCTTGTGTGAACTCTTCCACTTCGTCTTCCTCTTCTTCGGCTGTGGAAGTAGTAGCTTCATTGGGTTCTTCCTCTTCTGGCAGAGGTGTTTCAGCGAATTTGTGCATGTTGCTTGCCAGGTAGTTGATCTGGGAAACCAGATTCAGCTGTGACGTCTGTTCGACCCATTGCGAAAATCCTGTCTCTGTAGCTTTCGCCTCTGGGCCGTCGACTCCCTGCAGTTTAATCGAGCTGTGCTCGAGCGGGTAGAGGGTTGGAACAAGCAGCTTCACAGTCTTGAGTGCCTGAAGTGCTCTAGGAAGACAATCTTTTTAGCTGGCTGGACAGGAATAATGAATGTTCTCCCATCTTGCATCTTTTGGAACATAGGAATTCTCCCAAGACGTGCCTCGAGTTGTTTAGTCTCGAGTGCTCGCCTCTTCTCAGCCGCAGCTTTCGCCTCGGCCGAGAGTTTGTGAGCTGTATTTCGTGCTTGTGGTGCCACAGTTGGCTTTTTAGCATGAATAGTTGATGCTTTCGCGGTTACCTGCGATGAGCTCTGACTCAAATTTTTTTCTGGGCCCTTTGTGGGTTCCTTAGTAGCAGTGGCATCACCGACGTTCGAGAAGAACTTCAGCGTTGGCCCGCGCTCCAGACTAGTAAGCAGCTTCTCAAGCTGCTTGTCCAAGCTGTTCAGCCAGGTTAGTAGTGTTCCCCGGTTATTGGTTCGGATTGTGAAATCGACAATATCGTCAAATCCCCGCGCAACATTGGCTTGATATGCAGCTTCCATTTCAGAATTGGTCACTCTAAGCGTAGGCCGCCCATTGGGATATGAGCTCGGGACACGAAGAACACATTGAAGTCTCTCCAGCTCGAATGGGAAATCAGGATCCGAGGGAACCATTCCAAAGGTCAAGATAGAGCCTTGGTCGTCATTGATCTCCTGTGGGCGGTAACGCCGCCTCAACTGGTTGATCTGGAACTCTCTTGGGTCTGATTGCTCCAGTTTAGAAACCGGTCTTTGGGGCTGGGCTGCTGCCGAAGCGGCAGAGCTCTTCGACTTGCCACCGATTTTCAGCTTCTGGGCATCGGCGACTATCTCCTGGACTGGACTTTCAGTATCACCACCCAAAGGTTGAGTGGGTGTCTGATGTTCCGACGGAGTCCGATTAGACTCTAGAGCCGAGGCATCATGAAGGTATGGACAAGTCGATCCAAGCCGGCATCCTGGATAGACGTTAGCATCTGACCTGAACAACGCATCACTTCATCTCAAAAGATGGCCTAAAACATGAACACAGGCAAAAATTGCTAGGGCACAAGTTACACAATACTGGCCATGGCCTCGGCATTCCCATTGGGGAAACATAACAGTTACTGTAAACAGGTGTTCGCAAAAGGGCCAGTTTGTGGCACCGGAAATACCACGTCCTGTATTCAATGACGCGTCGAGTATTGCAAGGACCAAACAGGCAAGAAGCCCCCAAAGACTAAATTCAGAACGTGTACATACCCTTTTTGGATTTGAAAAAACGACATTTAGCTCGCTTGGACTGGCGAGTACTCAACTCAGATGCAACGCCATGCGACCGGGCCGCTGACAACTCAGCAGTTGTTGAAGGCTCTGTACCTATTCAGAGATGGATATGAGCGTGTGATCAAAAAGGTTGCGGGCCGCCAGGTCCGATCCTCGGCATTGGCAAGGAGAAGCCCCTGCACGCCAGACAAGTGCCTCAGAGATAGGCCATGGGCCAGAAAGATAGGCATGACAGGCCGTGTGGCGGATGCAACATGTGCATGGACATGCAACAAGGGGGCTTGAAATACGAAGAAAAAGGCTGTGTGGAGGGCCGAGACAACCGCCCAAGTAGATCTCAAGGAATTGATTGGGATCAAAAGCCTCCGGACTTCACAAAGCCAATAATAGAACACTCACCTAGGACCTGGGGTGCTGGACCCTCGTCAAATGACCCATTCCCCATAGTGAGCCTCGTTGAGCTATGAGATGATCCAGAATGAGAGGTGACGTGCGTGCCAGCGCAGAGATCGGGTGACCTTGGAAGAGATCGACAGGACCAGATCTGCACAGTAAGTAAGCCGAGATGCGCGACGTGAGAGGAACGGTAATGTTGGCGCTAAGCAGAAATCAAGGCACGAAGTTGTGAGAGAGAAGTGCCACGTGATTCTAAAAGAATATGGCAGAGGCTGTTGGAGCTGGTATAGATGAAGTTATACCAATAGCCAGATGTAGTGTTGACAGTTTTCATGCCAAGACATTTTGGGGGGGACGATGATCTCATTCGATGATTCGAGTTGACTCACCTTTCAACCGAGCAGAGTTATTCACACTGACACACGCGTGAGTCACGGTGGCAAGACTTATTCAGATCTACATTAACCATGAAGAACTACAGATCCTCGCTTGGTGCATGATTGGTGCAGGTAGAACCGTCCAGCCAACATCTGTACATAGTCCAAACCTTGGAAAAGGTATCATGCTTAATTAAGATTTGTCTATGACACCAAGTCTAAGTCCTAGGATTAAACCAGTATTGTGGCATCTTATCTGCCCCAAGCCACAACAGGAAAGCAGATAGACACACAGAACCCCAAATCCAGGGATTGATTGGAAACAAGGAACCTGCACGTCGCCATTGCATGCAGAGAACAATCAAGAGGAAACAGGATTTCGATCTATGGCAATCATCCCGTCGTATCTCCTGCCAGCAGTCATGGCAGTCAAGGGGTTAAGGGGGGATCAAAGTAACCGGGGGATATCCCCAGCCCAAGTAACCCATACTCCGAGCTATGAGAAAAGCTCATATAAACATGCAAGAGTAATACGACCCGACGTAAGCTATATGCCAGTCACGGGGTTCTGTCGGTCCGCGCTACGCGGAGAAGAAGAGGGGTTCGTTTTTCTAGAATCCCGCATCCCTGCTAGATGTTGGGGTACGCGTTTAGTCGGGATGCAACATAGCTCCACAGCTTTTGTACATGTATTCTTTTTGTCTAAGTTACTCCGCAATGCCTGTCTGCAAGAATGACTTAGATTGACATATGAAGTCATTGTACACAGAGTCTTCACCGAATACCCACACATGGAGCCTCACGTAGTTTCTCCGTCTTTACCCCGACATTTGAGAGTTGTAAGGTGTAAGGTGTAAGGCGTTACGGAGAGGGCGGAAAGTGGTCCCGTCGGAGTACAGATGTAGACCCGGCGTGAAACGACAAAACACTCTTTACCAACGCCACAACAATGTCCCGGGTCTGATTGCAGGAAACGGTTTTTACGAGGTCACTTGCTCCAGTATTCCGCGCACGAAACCGCGCCTGTGGCTTCCGCTAGTTGAACAATGGTATCCAACCCAGACGGTCGGGGAAGGCTTGTGTCACAAGATTATGAACCTCGAATTTTGAGGTAGAGTGTTTGGAGTTATCGAGTTATATATTGCAAACGTTCAAACGAATCCAAAGCGTGTCCTTAATTATATTGTACTCCGTATATATTTTTGTATTTCCAGACTCCGCTCCCGGAACATTTGAGCCAGGTACGGAGGACTCTGTATTGGGGTACTGTATTGTATCAGTATTAGGGATACACCGAAAGCGGAAAAGCGCGAATCGGACCTTGAATTCGCCGGCCAACCGGATCGACCTTCCAGAAGCCTTCTAGAACTTGACCATGGACTTGAAACTTCGCTTGCTTTTTCGGGAATATATCGGCAGTTCTATTTCGAAATATCGGTATATTATTACTGGGCTTATTTACATATGTCCTTATGGTACATTAACCGAATTGACCGAATTGACGAAATCTTTGACATCTTGCGGGGTTTCGGAGTACTGAGCTCCCCGGAAGCTGTTCCACGTGATAATATCCACCCACCGGAAGGCCTAGAATAAAGACCGGCCAATCATGAGCTTTGTAATAGTTATGATAATATTGTTTTAACTCGGAGTCACCGCACTTTTCCTGTTCGAGTCCTGGGAAACAGGAAGAGACTGGATCCTGTCCGATCCCGAACGCCTCACTCGGGATTTCGCCGAGTATAAATATACTTAACATGTCGCACATGACGCACCGTGACAGCCACACAGCAAGTGATAATGTGCAATCTTGCGAAAATGGCAAACAAGAGCGAACTGCATATCTATGGTCATGTGCGTTGTATAGTAGATCCCCCTGAGTCGAAGAAATATCCACCAGTAAAGGAAGGTGTGCCCAGCCCTAAATTATGACTGCAGCGCGCATGAAAACGGGTCAGCTCTAGATCTATTAAGGCCCAGGGCTAGTATGGGTCTTAGTTGGTCGATCCCTGGTGCAGTGGAGGGCGATCAAGGGTCAGTCGACGAGGATTCTTGCGTGTCAAACTTCGGAGTTGCCGTCCGAATCGCCATCAGGTTGAGACATGTGGCCAAAGACAGTGTACATTACTAAAGGTATATGCACTGAGATCTCTCAATAAAAACTCAGCACCCCTTGCCGTGCCTAGAGATGATAACCTCGCATGATTGACATGCTGCAAGCTGAGCTGCATCGGCTTGCCGATACCTCTCGTCGGGCGCACATCACCAAACCCGAGAAACCAGTTTAGGCGTCAATGCTACAACAAGAAGCGTATAGCGTGTCTATCAGTCCCACGGCGATACATGCCTCTAACCCTGTTCATCGAAAGTGGTCCGTGGGATTCCGATTTCATAACACGCGTTGTGTCAACTCCCAAAGAAGCAATGTGGAGCTTGAGCAGTCACTGCGATACAGTCTCAATGGAAAACTGTTCTGTACCGGTGAGACGAGACCACGGGACGATAAATGCAGGCAAATCAGAGGCCCTTATCACTTGACCCACTAAATATATCCACTGTCGTCGAAAGCTGAGATCGAGGAGACTCTTCTGGCCAACATGAAAGCCCTAAGCTAGGCTTAGAAGGTGGATTCTGGAGGTGGCTTGAATGAGCGCACAAGTGTATCTATATGTAGATTTTGGTGAACTAAAAGTGACTCTGCATGAAAGTGGCTTTCTTATTCCGCCCGGAGGGAAGGTCAAGCGAGACGAATTGAAGCATGGATTGTAGGTTCCCGGACACATGAAATCATCTGGAGTTCAATGTGATTAGTCTTGATCTGTTCCTTGTCCTCTAGCCACAGTCCACAGTGAAGGGTTTTCGTCGCCCCACGACTCGGGCGTGGCCGGAGAGGAGACCAATGTTCCCAAAATGGAGATGGTGTCGGGCGTTTTAGGAGTGAAAAATCATCACCCCCACACCCGTTCAAATCGGAGGAGCGGACTACGTCATTGGCTGAAACGGCTTTGGCACCGGGAGGAAGATCGCTGATATTTGGGGCGATTGTTGACCGGTAATATATCCAGATGAGATTGTAAGAAAAGAAATCCATGGATCTTGGATTCAGGGAGAGAGAATGATATGTAGAAAGATGTCGGCACGTAAACGACTCCACCCCCGGAATCATGTGTGCTGGTCATGTGCATCTATGGGGCCACATGACTTGTATACAAGCCCTGAACGGTAGAGTTCTATAGTGCTACCCAGTACCCAGGGTTTCGTTTCGAATAATCTCCGAGCTCAAACTATTGCCTTCATTCTGTAACCCAGATGCAGATGCCAACCGAGGCATGAGGCGCGGCCACGCCGTTGTTTATGACATCATACTGAAGACAGTACAAGTTACCCATCTACATGGATGAATCAGAGATCCAAACCCCGGGTACTATTCTTATTCTAATTCTTAAGCCGGTACATGGCAACAACGCAGGCGAAATCCCAATGATGAAATCACGCATCAGACCCCGGCCAGATGAATAACGCAGAATAGTGTCATCATGAGGCGGATAACAGGAACTGACTTCCTTCAATCTACACAGAACTCTCCCAACGGTCAATATTACCTTCAAACCAAAAGTACAGCAAAGCCTAGAACTCTATATCTCCCAAAGCCAGCCACAAGTCACTAAGACTCCTTCCCCTCCTTGCCCACCCACACCCCCAACGATCCCAGATCGATGAGCTGGCCCTGCAAATCATGCAAAACAAATCAGCCACCACGGCCCATACGCAGGACTGAGCGCTTATCTCGTCGAGTCGAATCGAAGCCACCACCACCACTTCCGTCTTTCCGCGGGAGCTTCTGGCTGCAGCTAATATTACACCAGATATCATGTTCAAGACATGTGGGAGCGACCAGTGCGAACGATTACTTATTGAAGTCTGGGGTCTAGGCCTAGACTGCCTTGCCGACCTTAAAAGAAAGTACTGACGAAACATACTGTATGAGAAGTGGAGGTTTGTGATTTATGCTTTGTGACTGATAACTAAAAGCCGTATACATCGTACATGTGCACCTCATATTAACCGAGTTGGACTTGACTAGTGCTATACAGTAGATGACTTCGGCTTATTATTAGTATTAGTCTTCCCGATCCAGAATTCCGGTTTGTGTTGGATCTGTGCGAACTATCTCCTCCCATCCCCTCCCCGCGGGTGGTACTTTTGTCTCATCTTCTTTTCAAGCTTGCAGGGATGGGGATCTCGGGCCTTTAGGGGTTGGGTCTTTCTTGTATAGGCTGGGGGCTTTTATTTTATTCTGCATTTTCTTTAGTGAGCCCCCTTCCTATCCTTCCCCCTTCACCCCTGTATTCTTGATTTTTGGCGTTTTTCCTTTCTTTTTTTCGATGCACCTGACCAGGCTGATTTTTCAGGCCCGAGATAGATGATCTGCGATTATTCTTTCTGAAACGTTCGGTGCTTGAACTGGTGGCCTTGTCCGGGGTACAGTGTACATGTAGATGGCTGAGCTTGGAACTCTGTGCTCTTTTCGGTGCCCCGTCTAGGTAGGTGGTACTACAATTTGATAGTTTATCTTCCTGATAAGGAATAGATGAATGACCTTTTCGTTTCTTTTGTATACATCAATCTACAGTCTATTAATGTATCATCCCATTTTGATAGCTTACAGATAGCCCTGGAGTACATAGGCACCAACAGTTACCAGTACCCAAGCCAAGCCATCACATACCTCCCTTGACAGTACCCCAGTACATAACTTATCCCTCAAAACATACCGCTACGAAATATGCACAATGACCTACTTACAACAGACCCAACTAACAGCCCTCCCAAAAACCACCCGCATAAACTCCGCAGCAAGGTCTCAGCCATCATACTCCTCACACACCTCTTACAAAGAAGTCCTACGTGTCAGCGCCACCAAAACAAAAGGAAGTCCAGAAACCCTGAATTTCCACATGATAGAACAGGCGCCGTTATCGCAGGGATACCGGGATACCCTTTTACGAACACTACCTACACTGGGGGTAAGTTACGTGGGTCATGGTACATGTACCATGCACGATGTCCAATGTACAATGTACCTCCCCCCGTGATCTAGTCGGGACCTCCGAGCTCCGTGCTCTGCAGTGCTCTGCAGGCTGTGGCTCTGCATGCTTCTGATAGCTAGCTATAGCTACAAGGACAAGTCCAGACCGCCAATTCGAATCATGCATGGCGTCAAGCCTCTTCTGCCGGTATGTCTAAGTCACTCAACAGTTTACTCTAAGGAATACGATATGCGATATGCATGTGAAGTGAGGGCAACATATTCTCTGAATATTCGTTCATTTGTTTTTTTGAGTTTTTGGTTTTGGCAGTCATCAGGTAGCGTACACATTTGGGGGGAACTGGTGGCCCGATCTCGATCGAGACAGATATAGGAATCGGAGCCGGATGAATTGCAAGACGTAAAAACGTGTGGTATCAGGTATCAGGTATCGCAGAGAGAAAGGTAAAAAGGAAAAGGGGAAACAGGAAGCTATCTCTGCGATGATAATCGAGAGAAGTACACAAATGCTAGGCGTTTTCTGCTGTCGAAAAAAGGGTAGACAGGCAGCCAGGAATGCGCCGCTGAGATAAATGATAAAAAAAATTGACCTTTTTTTGGTGAACTTCCTGTTCATAAAAGAAAACAATCCGGGAATCTCTTGAAACAAGATCGTGTAGTGTAGTGTGAAGAAAACCCATGTTTCGTCAACCATTTGTGGCCCGAAAAAGAGGACAAGGGATATGAGCTGTACATGGATATTAAGTTCGTAAAGGAATTAGCCCTTGAATGAGGTGTTCCATAAGCTCCAAGAAATGCTGTGAGCCATGATGACAACCCCAAAACCCAGAGCCGTGAGATTGATAGAAAGTAAAAAGCAAAATCCGTATGTGCGCCATATATGCAATGCATGATCGTGATCGTACGTGTCAAAGAAAAGGATGCTGTGCTGTGCAAAGCAAGTCTGAAGGAATTCCGGAAGGCGCGTAGGTGAAGTGATTGCAGACGAGTCGACTACCATCCCTTCACATGGTACTCCCAAGGACCAAAATCGGTGGTATAGTTGGTCCAAGAGCCATTCTTAGCGGGATCGAAATTGGCCGTATTCGGGTCCGCTTCAACGCTGGATTGGTTTGGACCAACACCTCTGTGAGGGCCATTGGGACCCGGATACTCCTGAAGGTTCTTCATATCATGGGCGGTATGTCGGCGTTTCAAGAAGGCGTTCGCTGTCGCGCTCTTCTGCTGACGCTCCCAAAGAAGATGGCGGCGGAGGGACTCGGTCAATTCGGTTGCAAGCATGTTGCGGCGGGTAGTACGGGGAGAGTGAGCCATGGACTGGCACCCAGCCGGCTTCATGCCAATAGGCTTCGATCGGGGTACATCGGGGCCACGCATAGTCAAGCTGTCCTCCTCCTTTGCAGGTGGAGAGGCAGGGATTGATGGACCGTTGGGCGAAGTCAACCGGGATCGCTGAAGTGCCGGACTGGACCGGAACGCGTTTCCTTGCATTCGAGTCGGCTGGTGCATCATCATAGTGAGCATCGACCGCCGCGACACAAGATTGGGTCGGGAATCCACCCGCTGGAAAAGCTCGCCCCTTTCGTCGACGCTGGACTCGCCACCTTCAGTGACTGAGTCCTCCCAATCCGAATCCTCATCATCCTCGATCGCGCTCTCTGAGACCTCATCGTCGGTTTCAATGGCGTCTTCGTCGGATCGACTGACGTCCTTGGGGTTGGGAATAATGTGAGAGACCTGGTTACTGAAGGAAGCCGTCTTTTTCGTAGAACTGGGGTTGCTGGTTCTCGGCTTTAAACTTCCGTCGGGCGCGTTTTCCTGAGCCACCTGGGGACCCATGCGCTCTTCGAAGGAACTTTCATCATCGTCTCCAGAGGATCCACCCAATGTAAACATGCCGCCTTTCTTCTTTAATGGTGAGGGTCTTAGTTGAGTAGCGGAGCGGGAGGGACTGGGGTCGATGGCCAGTCTCGGCTGCGATCGGAAAGAAGAGGAGATGTGCGATGGAGAGAATCCGCGGACGATGCTAGGAGACTTGATCAATTCAGGTCGGCTGGGAAGAACACCCGATGATGAAACACTGGTATCAGAGGCGTTGAGCTGAGCAGCATCGCTCTCATTGCCTTCGGGGGCGGTAGTGGAGCAGGACTCCGTCGACTCATGAGGATAGGAAATCGGGCGGGTGTATGGAGGAACCTGACGAGCAGTAGAGACGGAAGGAGGAGTAGGAGTCGGGGTAGAAGGGCGAGGAGTGATATCGACGACGGGCGCAGCAGGCTCGACGGCGGGGGTAATCGGTTCCAAGCACTTCTTTTCCTTGATATTGAGAACCATGCGCTCGAGATCCAGCGAGGTGATGTGTTTCTCCTTGCCACGGCCTAGGCTAGCCAACGAGTCCTCGCGAACGACAGCAGGTCGGTAGTCGTTAAACTTAGGGCGCTTGATGTGAGCTTCGATCCGCTCGGCTTGATCGGACGCGGCCGACTCAACACTGGCGGAGAGCTCCGGCAAATCGCCAGCTTCGGAACGGAGCAATGGCAAGGCGGAGGTGCTGTTGTTGGACTTGGGCTCAACGCAGAAGGTTTCGCGGGTCCACAATCGCCAACTGAGGTTTTCTAGTCGACGGCCCTGGTCCATGTAGTCGGCACATTTCGAGAATACTGTTCACATGTCAGCATAACCAAATCCTCGCGATTCAAACATTGTCACGTACCCATCCACATTCCATGGAGACTTTGAGCGTTGGCAGTATCCACCTTATGGATATTATCGGCGTCCACCGTGAGGACGGGTGTCGTTAGAGGCATTGGAGCGTCGCCACAGCTACTGTTGCAATTGAATTGGTCCGTGTTGATAATGTTCCGGGGTCGCCGTCTCCCCCGAGAGTGGTCGTACGGCGCTTAAGAGTAGGTGGTGAAGGTTAGAATCAACCGGGGTTCTTGGATACGGCTGGGAATTGGAGTCTGGGTCCGGAGGTATGCAGAGTCGATCGGTTATCGTCTGAGCTGCAATCAAGTGCTTACGCAAATGATCCAGCTGGTTAAGGGCGAGGTGAAAGAGCCGTGTATCCGAGGCAAGTGCAGAGTCAAATTCCAAATTTCCGTTCGAGCGCCACACAGTGCGGAGAAGCCGGGGAGCGGAGGGTCGCGAAGTGTAGGTGATGTGGGTGCTTGTGGATGAACGAAAGCAAGACCGGATTGAGGTCGGACGTCGAAGGTGAAGAGTAGGTGAGTAGGTGAAGAGTAGGGAAGTAGAAGAGAGAAGAGAGCGATAATAAGGACGGGGGCGGCAGTGGAGTGGAGAGGAGAGGGGTAATAAATCAAAAAAGAAAAAAAGAAAAAAGAAATGTAAATACGTGACAATACAAGGGGGAAAATAATAAAAAATAAATAATAAAAAACCAAAACGGAGCCAAAACCAAAAACCAAAAAACGGTGAGGGAAAATTCAATCGCATCACGGGGTTCATTACACGTGTTATTACATAATCCCTCTACATTCATCCAACTATACATAAACATGGAATGTTGAATATCGGAATATGGAAATAAAATGGAATATACTACAACTGTATGAAATATTCTATTTTAGAAATCTCTGATGCCTGTGACCAAATATAATATACGGTAGATGCAACGCTTGCCGAAGTCCAGATCCAAGGCTCACACCACGCCACCTAATGTATAATGTCGGTTGGTCTTGGTCGTTCGGACATTGCCACTTGCAATCTACTTATCCAAGACCTGACCTACTGGCTGATGAAGTGTCCAAAAGGGCGATTGGTGGTCCTATTCAAGCCTTGAAAGACCGGCTGACTCGCCAAACTGATAATGTGTCGCCTTGCTGCTCCTTTCGTCACGGCCACTGCTCTGGGGTACACCGCATTCAAAGGGCTAGAAGGGATCGGTCTGAGATCTCAAGCCACATTGTGCTCATCGAGCTTGCGTTATTGTGCGCTTATCTACCTCCGGAAGTACTCCGTACTCCCGTCTCGAGGCCGGAGGCGAAACTCAACATAATAAACCCCCGGAGATTATAGATTATACGCCTCTTAATATCGAAGGGCTTTTTGGGGCATTTGATGCCGGCTGAATTGCTTCCCCGGCTCCCCAGTTCTCCCCGCAAGCAGTGGGTATCCGGGAGAAAGGGATGATTCCAAGGATGCCTGCATACCGGGGAACTATACTACCTTCGTAGATCAGGCTCTCGAGCGGGTCGCTAAAGTATACTTTTCTAATTGATCTATTCTAAACATCGGTGAGGGTATGAGGTCTCATGTCGAAAGCCTTTGCGAATCAGCCTTACCGCCCTTTTTCTTTTTCTTTTCTTCTCTTATCTTCCGAAAGGCCACATCCCAGTTTCTTTTTTATTCTAGTTTCTATCTTTGACCCAGGACACGACAGCAGTGTCACAAACCATACTTAGTCACGGGCTGCGGAAGTACCTAGGTAGCTTCTGTCCTTTCTTGTTTTCCAGGGGGCATCCGTCATTATGAAATTACAGAGGCGACTCGGTTCGTCACGGGGAGGACGTTTAGAGCAACTGTAGCCCGGACTGGCGGAAAGGAACTGTGTCTCCCTACCCGATTCCAACTACCCGGGGGCTTGGGATAGGATCGTCCACACCCCTGCCGGGGCAAAGTCACACACGGCGCACGTTTCATCATGTGATGTTCACATATACCGTTAACAGGAAAGTGATACTACCTAGGATACCTGGATCTTGCGTGTAGCTAATCCCACCCCCCTGTCACCTCGAGTGGGGGAAGCTTAGAGAGGCTGGGATCATCTAGGAGTCTAAAATAGGTAAAGTTGGTCTAGTTTTTGCGGGGAAGAAACAAGAGTCTGCAATTCACTTCCAAATTCATCCGACAGGCTAAACATCTACATGCAGTGTCTGATATCTCAGTCCAAGACAAAGAAAAGAGTACAAGCAACCAAGCATAGTATATCTCCACTGACGAAAAATCAACCAAGTCGTCTGATTCGTTCAAAACAGTTCGTTGGTATTAGACAAATCCCTGCGGATGTATGGCATGACTGCCAATCGTCTACAGGACGCGAAGCATTCTCTGACCGCTGGTGCAGCCTGACTTTTCGAGGCTGCTGACCCTCTATTGGTGAGGCTTGCACAAACAATCTCCCAGGCTCCTGTCGAGATCATCTCGAGAGGTGGGAGACCTCACCTCATCTTGACTCACTCTATAGTGTAGCCTCCTGTCTCACTGCGATTCGGGTGGTACCAGGTGGCGATATGAAACTGCGAATGAGATACCACATTAACGTAGGCGTGCTGCAGGATGATCTACCTGGTTGAGGCTTCTAATAGTTCGGGAAAAAGTCACGCCCTCATTCTGTCCTGGGGGACGGGAAATGTGGACACCGAGGTCCCACTGGCTAGGAGAAGGGATTCCTGGGGTAGATCAGTAAGACGTGGGATACTGGATCGGTTGTACAATACTCCATGGCCACGAGATGACCACGGGCAGACTGAGGTGCCAAAGAGGATGCAGATGACAGTAGACGCAAGTCATGACCGCGCTCTTCGAGATCCTTACTGAATGGATAAACGGGTAGTACGGAGTACGGAGGGGAGTCCTTGCCAACTCATACCGTGGCAAAGTCACGCGCAGGTAAGTCACATGATGTGGAGATTTCCTCGGTGACATGGAATTCTGAGGCTGTGTTGGCGAGGCGACATTAGTTCATGTGATGAGATGAACATGGATGTCGGTCCGACTTTGTCCACTTCAAGAAATTGGTTGATTTACGCCTCAAACCCTGCGATAGTAGTGTATGGAAATCTGGTCCAATGATTTGGACTCGTAGCACCACTACAGACGCCCACCTTGCCACTTCAACGCAATCATCAGGCTCAGGGGTAACCAGCTAGACATTGTTCAAAGCCAACACCATTGTGATGCAGAAAAATTATCGTTTATCCCAATGTATGATCATGCATGGGCACACCATAAGCCGTGTCGATCGGTAAGACTTGCTTTACCTATTCTGGGTAAATGGCTGATAGGTAGAGGTGAGATAGAATATGTCATTCGAGATCTATGATGCCTAGACTAAGGTTAAAGTGACACACTGTTCCTGGACGCGCTTTATGTCAACAAACCAACAGCCAGAGTCCTCCTCCATGGCGACAGGGCGCGACGCCGGTGACTGCCCTTCATATCTGTGGCCAAGCATGTAACAAATCACCATGTGCGAGGGTGACTCCGATCATTACTCCCATGGTCTCCTTAATTACAGTCACTCCGTAACAGTCTTTGTTTCCCCTTGATCTTGATCGCAAATTTGCGGTGATCTGTCTCTCATGGGGAGGAGCAAATCACATTCTCCAATTTCACACCCGATTCTGGCCCGCTTCCCCGGTTGTCTGTGCGTGTTTATCTATCTGACTCCAATATACACATGTATACAGGTATAGCAAATCGACAGAGGGGGTACGTCACTTGAGCCTCGGTATCCCAGCCCTTTGTCCTTGAGGAGTCCAACGGGCTGATATGACTCGAGCAAGGGATATCGGGAGTTGGAAGCCGGACATAGTTTTGATTGAAGACTCCGGTCAGGTGGACAAACGAACTCAATCTCGATTTGGATGCATTCATACCAATGTGAAAAAAAGAGGCAAGGCAATAGAGTGCGTCATGACCGTTCTGACTTTCTGTCCTCTTTGTCTGCCGCTTCCCGACTCCGCAAAGATCGACCCCAGCCCTTAACGCATGTGACCTCGGAACAAGGGATAGATGCTGAGTCCGGGGAATCTTCCAGATCGTAGGAAAGCTTGCTCTATTGGCGGTCTGCGAGCTCTGGGAACTTAGTTTTAGTTGGGACTGCGATGGGAGGGGTTGTGTTCCTGGGTGCAATCCAGCCGGAAGGAAGACTTGCATATCCGCGACGATCAGTTTCAGAATAGCTTTGGCCTTGTTTCCTTTTCACTTTCTGTGATAGTCGTCTTTTAAATATCCGGTCCGGTTATTCAGTGCATCCCTGCCCTAGACAGAGATCGTTGTGGACTCTTGTCTCTTTGTTTTCGCTAGTTATGACATCCCACGTTGAACAGTCTCGTCCAAAACTTAGTAGTAAATAGTGAAATGTGCTCAGATCATGCTGGCAATACTGTGTTGCTCCTTCAACCAGCAACTACTACTAGAGCACATACCCATGCATGCCGTCGAAAAGGTCTAGCCCTTCAATATCGACGGTCCCTGATCCCGGATCGTCGAAGACGCCCTTGTTTGGAATATATTCAATCTATCCTCCCTGTGCTGCAGATCCCTTTTCCAGGTATTTGGTAGCCCTGGCATGTCTGCTCTCATTTTCCGACGTTGTGGACCCACTTCCCTGAGCTTTGTACTTTGTGCAAGGGTCTATACTCTATAGCACAAGAATTTTGGCCTTATGCTTCATCCGCCACCTCCTATGTTTCTGGGGAAGCATACTGCGAGGATAGACTCTCGATAGAGACGGCAATTGAATGTAACAGTCGCCTCATCTCATTTCTTTGCTTGTTCTTACTGCATGGTATTTACATCAAACATTGATGAATGACAGCCCCCTGTAATGCGGCCTCTCTACTTCCATTTTGAACAGCTTTTCCAGACCCCTGATTCAAGTTGTACCAGCTGATCTCAAACCCTTCCAAACCTCGAGATACCATACCCAAAAGGAAAATTGAGACTCCCTCCATGCGAGCCCCGAAAGAAATCATACTTGCTTTTTATTGTTGGATTGGGCTTCCGAAGTAATCAAAGACATGGAGAGTCCCGAAATAGACCTGACAAAATCACTTGACTAACAGCTTAGACCTATCAACCTATAGGCGCAGTCAGATCTCATTTTCATTTTCGCTCTCTGCCGTCGCGCAAACAATTGAATAAGATACGTGCTGATCAGGGCCCAACCAGCCAATAACGATCCCAAATCGCAAGCTGACTGCATCGGACCATGTGCAGCCCCCGGTGGCTGTTTGGGGGCGGCTATCTCCTGACAGCTCTCTTTGCTTTTTCCATGCCCAGAACGGCTGTGGCGGCTGTGAACAAAGACCTGTCTAATTACCGTAGCTTCGGTCTCTCTCGCTGTGATTGTGGCGGAAGTCCGAGATCGCTGTCTTTGATAGCGTATCTGTGTGGGTTGTTTCATCGAGCTGTAGTCTGGGCCTTTAGCCTCTGGACCGGTTAAATCGCTGAATATATGAATCCTGTAGGCATTGTTGTCGGTTCTACAACTGTATACTTCTTTCTCATGGCGCGCCACGCGACGGCTTCGTGATCGACTGATCGCCCGCTTGGGCTGTTTGCCTTGACGCCTGGCAGCCATGGCTGGCTGCAGGCGCTGGCCAGGTAATTAAATCTAGGCCTTTGGTCCATTTTTTGAAGTCTTAAGTATTTGTTTCGGTGGAATACGAGGCGTTGAGTGTGGGGGTTCTTTGATGGAGCCTCCCGGGCTCATTTATCCGGCTTTGTCAGGTGCTTCCCCGTCCGCCTTGGCTGCTATTGGTCGCGTATGATTTGAATATGGACTGGGAGTAAGTTGTTACATACGTCAAATCAAACATGTTTTTGGGCTTGCTGAGTTGGTGGTCGCAAGCCACTATGGCGGTGCTGGGGAATAAAATATATCGCTATTGCACCTACACTCAAACTTTCACCATAGTTCTAGAAAACTAAAACCCCTTGTACATCTATCTTAAACATGAAGAACCTTCATAGCTATAGCTTCATGTAAGAGCATATATCCGCTGTGGAGATCGAAATCTGGGGAAGCAACATCGATGGGACACCCCGGAGGTATGTACGGCCGCATCCGGCCAGGGGGCCCAACGCTACCCCAGTCCGAGACTAGAAATAGGTCCATTTTCGTTCTGACGAAAATAGAATACAGAGAATAAAAAACTAACAGCCGACAGATCAGGGGATTCAAAGTATTGTCATTCCTGAAATAATACCATACGATTTCCGATCTATACTGTAAGCCGGAAGCATCTATAGCGAGATAGCGATCAAGATCCGGTGAGACCGAATAGCGCCCAAGGCAGCCAACAGCAGGGGTCATTATGCGTAAATCTAGCGCCGAGCGATCACTGGGTTTGTGATGTGTCGATGGTTGACAGGTGCATCGCAGTCGTGTGACTAGACCACCGATTCCCCGAAGAAGGCTGCAAAGGAGCAATATGACCTCCACATATATTGAAAGTGACAAATCTCCAAGGCAAGTTTCAAAATCGACGCCCAATCTACATGTAATTATTGTCACGAGCGAAGAAGCAGAAGAGACGTGTTCTGGAGTTCTTGCTCAACTGCGGACAGATCGAAGCCACGTCGATAGACGATGCCATGTGAACATCCTGGTGATTCAGATTCTGGCACCTATGAGGCTGACTCGATCAATGATTAACTATTAACTCACCTTCCTAAATTAGAACCGTCACTTTCTTCACTTGCTTCATCAATAATCGTGACCTCGGTTTGTCCACTCTCCTCCCGCTCGCCCCGTTCCACATGGAGCCGAGCCGTCTTCCAGGTCATCTGGACAGTGGTTCTAGGGACCGGCAGACGTCCTTCCGATGGACTACCACTAGAAGGAAAAAGGCACGATACTCATTTCTCCTTATCGAACAGGATCATGGCAATATTTGAGATCAGTGATACCGCCGTCCGCTCACGAATTTATTTCCGAACTGGCTCTTCGAGGTCTACCAATCTCAGAACTAGCATCATTGATTATAATATGCTTGGCTATCTGCCTTGATAGTACAAGTGTGACTTCTTTGTGTCTTGGAGAAACTTTCGTGGCCCTCAGCCAATGTACCACACGACTTGAGATGAGCCTCGGCATGACAGACTGACAATCGTCACTGCCCGATGGACAGACCACTTATCACGATCTGACCGATGTGCATAACATAGTGATGAAGGGTAAAGTCAAGATCAACCATTCAAGCAATGGTGTGCTTGACGGTCTTTTGCCCATGAGCCACCGAATCGAACTGAGATTGCCAAATTTTCTACCCTAATCTGTGCTCACTGTGGGTGACCCATTTTAGGAAAGATGACAGACCGGAAACCAAGTGCAAACACTGACAAAGTGGTTCTCAAACCATCATTACGTCTTCGGAATACTAGAGGCAGACGCATGTAGGAGCCTCTAGATTTTATGAACATGCTTACCATCCAGATCCACCTTCTTGAGCTATCCAAGCTAGGTACGAGTGGTTAACTGTATACTGTGTTAAGGATGATATAGAACTCAATAAGGGGATTCTCAGATTTATCTTCCAGATCCTATATTAGATACCACCCAACTGACATGAATAGATGTCTACAACCCAACGAAAAGATCAAGAAAAAGCACAACAGAAACATGTATAGCAGTCTCGGGTAAACAACATAAACCAAGGTCTCACCCACGTTATACAAAAAGCCCAGACCCATTGCAAACCAATAAGCAAAGCCAATATCGAGACCATCGTACCCAAGCCTGGACCTCACCACCCAGACAACCAAAAAAAGGCAGCCAAAAAACTGAACAAACCCCACGTCCCACGAAATTGCAAACAAGCCCCGTGGACGAGAATCACCGCGAGATTGGGGCTTCCACTCGTACCTGTCAGCGCCATCACACCGCAGCGATGGATTGGCATTCGGCCCGATGCGAGAGCTCGAACCTATTCATCTATCGGCCTCCCCCCAGTCTATCCGGCCCAGCCAGGTAGTTACATGTAGAGTGTTATGTTGTACCTAATTATACCCGAATACTGTACTTGGCCTGCAGTGATGCTTTTGCTGACGTGCGTCCTGTGGTGGCGCCTGTCGCATTTTCAATTTATGCCGCCTTTTGGACTTGGCCTGCTGCGGGCCATGGAGGTCTTTAAATTTACCTGCCGCGGGAGACGCAGGACTAATATACAGGGATGGTGGCATTATTGTACGTATGTAGATGCTATGCTTTGCTGTAGGGATTTGATGCAGTGGTATGTACAATAAAGTCTTCATGCTCGAGTGACATTTGTTTCCTTCTTTTTGCTTTGGAATTGCACTGCAGGTCAAGTTCATTGACTTCCTGTTGCTGTCTCAAAATAATAACGGCTGGTTTCGTTGTGATATGTTGGTCTAGACTTTGTTTTGTTGAGTCTAGGCCGTTCTCTGGCTTTATTAGATTGGCACAGCGAGTAAGTAACTCAACAGTTAAATTACATTCACGGATTTGGATGTTCAGGAGAGCATTAAACTCATTTCACTAGTCACCCACGACACTCATGAAGAAAAAAGAAACACCAGACAAAAGAAACCTGACCAGACAAGGCATTATCCCCAGTCAAGCCTCAATAAATCTAAGACCCCAAAATTAGTCATTCGCATAATGGAGGACTAGGATTGTACTTCCATGCATTGTGCAACCCAGAAATCAAACCTTGAATCCCTGAACCAAGCTGAAAGCCCCATCGTACCGGGCAAAGAAGACACGAAAGAGGAAGAGAAAAAAAAGAAAAAAAATCCGACTCTCTGACTCTTAGTTCAGCTAAACACTATTTCTGAAATAGGTATACAGTATGTCCTTCGGGGGCAAGGGCATACAGCATAACAAGCCTACGCGGCCACCACCCACCATAGTATTCCGATTCGGACGTCCTGCCAAAGCCCAGCAAGCTCCGACAGTTACCTAAACCCTATATGCAGAAATTACAATTCCAGCCCGTCCCATAGGTCGGTACCTCTCGTTGCCCGAAGTGATTCCCCTGATGGGCGATGATACAGCAGAACGCAAGACATAAGAACAAAGAGCTTGTCACATCTCGTGTAGTGTAGCTTTGGGGATGTTAGACTTTGTCTTTTCGTGTTTTGTATAACCTGGAAGAATCGTCACTGCAAAGCTGGAGATCGCTGATCGCTACCCTTTCCTACTGATTTTGCGTGCATGTCGTACGAATTACTTCATCGAAGGTCGACCCTACATGCAACGACGATCGGATCTTCTCATCTCGTATCCATGAAGAAAAGGCAGCTACCATGTGTATCCTCGCTTCAACCATCGCAGGTGTGACCATCTTTCTACCCGAAAGTGGAAGAAATAGGGAGGGAAAGGGGCTGACAGCGGACAGAGGGTATCGAACAACGCATCACTCATTTGATATACCATCATGACCAAGACTCAGACTCAGATGCACAGCTGCAGGTGGATTCAACGATCGCCAGACCCAAAGGAAAGAGCCGTATGTTCAGTTTCTCGTATCCGGGTAACATGGCAGTGTAGATCTCTCGACGGGGTCAGGTCACCAGTTAACCTCTGGTGTAGGTGGCATTCATGGGAATGGTAATAACACACCGAGGTTGAGCGGAAGTCTATCTCCGGAAGTTAGAATCGGCAGTTGATGTCGGAAACATCTGAAGAGAGGGTGTGTGTATGTGCTTTCTTTCCTTTTCTTTTTGGGGCAGTACGGTGTTGTTCCTCGGCATATCGGGTGTACCCTCGTGAGCAATGGCGAACCCTGAGGAACCCGAATGGAGGCACGGATCGCTACGAAAACTGTATATGCTTGAATGTGTCGGTATGTTGGTGTTAGTATGCTAGTTTCAGTGAGTCACTGGTGTGTATTTTGCGTTGCTTTCCTTTCTGGTCGTAGGAAGTTATATTTCGTCTTGCCCTAGGCAGGCAAGGTAAGACCGACATGACCGTGTGTTTGATATGTACGCAAGCTGTATCGATGTGTCTCGTTATACTTGCACCTGTAATCTTTTCAGACAGTTCCGATGAGGCGCCCTGAGTGGTCTGTCTTGCATTTATTTAGACCTAACTTCGTAAATGGAGAAAAAATATAGATCCAGCTGGTTGCCTGCATAGTTCACGTCTAAAGTAGAGCAGGAATATCGGCAAGATGAGAGACATTATCAATCCTTTCGCTTTCATTGCAACCGAAAGGTTCTATGTAAGGGACCATGTTTTTACATAGGCAAACCAGAATCATCAATTTTTTCTTTTACCATCGCCGATTAGTACTAGAGCCGAGTAATCTAGAACTCTGACTCGTCGTCACCGGAGATGATAACGTTGTTGATCTAATTGTAAGTCAGTATGCGACAAGACAAGAAAGGAAAAAGAAAGTCATACCTTAAGAACCATACGGCAAAGCTGGGTAGCAAGCAGAAGCTGCTGGCGCTTGCCGATCAGGGGGTCAATGGCGAAGTGTTCGCGCATATCTGAGATAGAAGTTAATGAATGCACATCAATGAACAAAAATGTTCAAATAACTTACCATTGGTACCGGTTTGCATGCAGTCAACACCGAGGCGGGTGTTCTTCTCCTTAACTTGGCGCGACTTAATGGAAGCAAGGGTCTCAATGGGGCTGAGACCAGAGTTCTCGGAAAGGGCAAGAGGGACGGCATCAAGCGCATCAGCGAAAGCGCGCATGGCATATTGCTCAATGCCAGGGCTCTTGACAGCAGCATCCTCAACAGCGAGAGAGCAAGCAATCTCAGCAGCACCGCCACCGTAGACAACACGGTTGTCACGGACCAGGTTGCGGACGACACACAGAGCATCGTGTAGTGACCGCTTGGCCTCATCAATGATCTAGTTGAGGTTAGCAACTGATACACTCTTGCCTTCTCGCGGGTCTACCTACCATCTTGTTACTTCCACGAATGAAAACGGTCACAGCACGGCTGTTGGCGCACTCCTCGATAACCAGCATCTTCTCTCTTGTGGTACCGAAGCTCATCTCACGGACCTTACCAGCTGTGCCGAGCTTGTCAGAGGTCAGATCCTCGAAGCGGGGCACAATGCGGCCGTTTGTGGCAATGGCAATCAGCTCAATCTCAGGTCCACCGACCCAGCGGACAGCAGGGAGCTCGTTCTGGAGCAGGAGGTGGTTGGCCTCGTCGTCGAAACCCCACTGACAGATAACAAGGTTGGCACCAGAGTCCTTCAGCTTCTGAATCATCTCTGTGAACTTCTCCTTCTCGTAATCCTGCAACTTCTTGAACTCTTCGACGGATGTGATGTCAAGTTTGTGCTTAGTCTTGGGCTTAGGGGGCTCGAAGGGACAGGTAAGGATAGCCAGCTTGGCATCCCGAACCTCATCGGGCATCTGGGGGTGAGAGAAGTCCTTGTCCACAATAACACCTTGGACAAGCAAAGAGTCCTCTAGGGATCCACCGACCTTGCCGTCCACCTTGATTAGTTCGAAATCGACATCCTTGCGCTCAAGGTCGGCAACCGAGAGCACAGCATCAACGGCGATCTTGGCGAATTGGTCGTGAGACTTGGAGACACTGCGAAGTTGTCAGCATCAAACGATTGTTTGCACATCCACGGATCCATACATCTTGCTGCCGAGACTGGTCTTGGCCACCTGGAGGAGGTTGGAGGTATCATCTTTGCTGAAAGGAATTTCGTCACTGATTCTGTCGAGTTCGGCGACGGCGATCTCGCAAGCCTGGTCGTATCCATCGGCAATACGGATGGGATGGATGCCCTTGTCAATGAGGTCCGAGGCTTGCTCCAGCATGGCAGCTGCGAGCACCACCACACCGGTTGTACCATCACCAATCTCCTCATCCTGAGACTTCGAGAGCTCGACTAGGAGCTTCGCCACGTTGTTCGTGATCTCCATCTATTGATATCCCACGTATTAGCTTCCCGGATTGAAATTGAACCTCGCGGAAGAAAAGGAGTTCGTAGTCGCACCTGGCCGAGAATGGTTGCGCCATCGTTGGTGACGGTGATGTCGCCGTCCGCGGAGATCAGAATCTTGTCGAGACCACGGGGACCCTATGAATAAGAGTTAGATGCCGATCCGCCCCTCGGTTGTCGAGTGCCATACCAGAGAAGTCTTAACAATGCTGGCCACTGTCTTAGCGGCAACAATGTGTGACTTGACAGCCTCGGTGCCGTGCTGTCTCTTCTTCTTTCCCTGACTGTTTTATCACATCTCCGTCAGCACTGAATATCAACCATTTGACCCTCAATGGTATATGAAAGCGGAAAGGTCGGCGTAGCGGTGAACGTACTCCCGAACAACGATGAATGGCCGTCCCTGCTCGTCCTTCAAGACTTGGGCTACCCTTGAGTGTCAGCTCCCGGATTCGAGTTGTATTAGGCTGGAATTTGGTAGATAGTCACCTTGAGACATATCAAGCTCTGTTCAAGATCAAAATGGAGATAGTTAGCCATAGCACATTTCAAGAATGAGGGGTATGGGGGGTGTTCCTTACGCATTGCCATATTGACGGTGGGCTGCCACCTGGCAGGGTATAATGATTAAAAAGAGAGAGAGAGAGAGAGCTCGGAAGAGAAAAAGGAATCAAGAGTGAGCAAGACAGCAAAACACAGCTTGAATGAAATCCGAGGGGTTGAAGCTTCCCGAAATGCACTTTCGACAAATGAAATTCTAACTACCCAAAACAGACTAGCGTCTCTTGTCCGCCTTCACGCGTACTGAACTCCATGCTCTTGCTTGGTATGCGACTATCTTTATCTTGACTTTTACAGCTACAATTGAGGTGCTGACCTCGCATCGCCAATCTGTTCTCACGACTCTCAAACCTCATATCTCCATTCAGACCAACCATGCCTCGTAAGTGAGTCCATTGTTGATCTGTCGCAATCACGCGCGCTTGGGCATCTTTGACTTTTGGATTCTCTAGCCCCCGTGGAGGATATATCGGACGAAGAATCTGGCGACATACCTTTTAGGGATGCGCCTGAAGACCAGGCCGAAGACAAGGCCGCCGATGACCAGGCCGAAGAGGACGAAGATGACGACGAAGAGGAGGAGGGAGTGTTAGTCGCGCATTCCTGCTCAATGGTGAAGACTATTGCTGACAAGGAACAGGTACATCGTCGAGGAGATTGTTCAGCATGACTGGCTGGACGATGTATGTCGACAACAACACAGCCTTCATTTCGCGTCCGGCAAGCTGACCCGCGATCCTTAGGGCACCCTCAAGCTTTTAGTCAAGTGGAAAGGCTACGAAGACCCGACAGACCGCACATGGGAAGAAGAGGAAGGTCTTAAGTACGTATATGGACGCATTGGGCCTCGACGCCTGAGACTACCTCGCGCGCATTTACTGACAAACAATATAGGGAAGGAGCCGGTGACATTCTCGCGGCTTACTATAAGAAGGTGGGCGGGAGGCCCGAATTACCGCCGCCGAAGGCCAAGCCAGGCCGCAAGCGCAAGTCCATGGCAGATTCCAAGAGCGCCACACCCACCGCAAGCTCCTCCGCAGCTGAGCCCAAGCGTCGCAAGTCACATAAGGAAACCAAGAAAGTGGAGTCCGACGCAGACGAGAACATTACCGACTGGGTGCCCAAGGGCAAGAGCTGGGACAAGGAGGTCCAGGAAGTTGACACAATTGTCCGCGACCCCGAGAACAATGGCCTATACGCTTGGCTCGTCTTCAACAATGGAAGAAAGTCGAGGGTGACCATTGAGGCTTGCTATGAAAAGTGCCCAATGAAGGTATGCTAGCACCAATTGCAAGCCACAGGGAATTGATGATGCTAATTGTCAATTAGATGCTCAAATTTTATGAATCACATCTGTGAGTCCAGCCACTCCCACGAAATTCTTGACGTATACTAACATTCCTTGCAGTGTTTTCAAGGACGGTTAAGCGCGTCATGCATCTGGTCATGTCAGAGGCACATGATTGGGACGGTTACTCGCCTGAGGATCTACTTTATATGATACCTAGGTGAAAAGGTGAATTATCCGTGATCAATGCTCTCTACGGAATTTTTCAAAGTACTCTTGGATGCGGCACAGTACCCTCTTGACATTCGTCCTCTGTTCTTACTTCAAGGCTTTTCTTTTCTCAGCGTTCCTGGGCTCTTCATAACCGGTGTAATTTGGTCCTTTCGTCTGCTAACAGCCGGCTTATCTCATGTGCATTAAACCGCAATTCCTTCCTTTCCCTGTAACTTCCATCCGTGCGCCTGATAAAAAGAAAACCTCCCATGGATATCACTAAATGAGGCCCGCCTCCCGTGCCATTCTGTAGTACTCCCATCGCTCCTTCACGAACTCAGCACCATGCTTCGTCAACGCTCGTTCCACGTTTGCACGTTCTTCTGCCTGTAGACATCGATCATCATCTGCCGTCCACACCCCAGGTATGCCCTCGGGGATCCCATTTCCAGCAGCGAGGTGTTTCAGGACTTTATCAGCCATATCCGGAACCATACTCGTGCAGCGCAATGCGTCAAAAACGTGATTCTCATCAATGCCCCAACTTAGCCGTTCATCGATCCAGGTGTCTACGTCTGGTCCGTCGCTAGTGTCATCGTCCATCACATCTGGTGTTGGACTTGACGGAAAGAACGGTAGCTCTAAGAAAACGGCGTCCACTGGGTCTTTGAAGGGATCGTCGACTTGGGGTCTGTCCTTGTTTGGCTGTTTCTTGAACCGACCCGACTGTGCAAAGGCGTTGTCTCCTCTTGGCCGTGAAACGGGAATTGGTTGTTGTGTCGTATTGAAAGGTGGTGGCGGGAATGCAAGGTTTCCACGACGAGTGTTTGCGAAAGGACTTGGGACCTGGAAGGGGGTGGGGTCTCCACGGATACCATGTGCCCTTGCCGTTGGAGACGGGGAGACAGCGTCTCTGGATTGAGGCCCAGCCGCCGATTTTGCTGCCATATTTGATGGGGTTGACCCACCAGGGGACGGCACACGAGGTCTGGGCTGAGCAAAGCTAGAAGCAGTATCAACTGCTCTCCTTTTTGAGGAGGAATCAGCTGCCTGAGCTTTGTCGACTGGTTTGGGGCCTGAATCTCGCTTTCGTTTTGAACTGGATGGGGCAGCTTGCATAAACTCAGGGTGGGATTGGGGAACTCCACCACCAGGCCGAGGCTTGCCACGCAGCTGCCTCACATATCGAGTACGCCACGATTGCCATGAATGACGAGGGCACTGAGTTTCGAATGTTAGCGTCTTTGTCGTACTTTCTCCAAAGGAAAGGATAGGTTCCACCATACAAGTTGTTCTAGTTCTATGTATACTTTGTTACCGCTGAGAGGCGCTCCAGGCTCTTTTTTCTCAATATGCGCAATCCAGTCAAACAGGATCTGGTCATCTTTCAAGGTGAAGGGTTGTCTGGTGCCTTTGGTAGCAATGTGAGTTGCCCCAGTCGGACGAGGTCTGGATGTCCCAGCTCGGTGTGCTTCAAGGTCTTCAAGCCGGCCATTTAGAATGGACCGTTCAACATATCGATAGGAATATCTATCATCGCATTAGCATGAGTTCACAGTTGAGTCGGGACAGAAAGGACTCACGTATCAGGAGGAATGCCTTTCTTTGCGTGATCTACCAGCTTCACGTCGGCATCTTTCTCCATAAGCACCACCGTGCCACCATGTTTCTACCTCAGTCAACTTCCCGAATTATCGAATAGGTGGAGTGGCAACAAACCGCTATCATTTCTTTAAACCTGAGCCTTTGCGGAACAGTCTGGGACAGCCAAAACTTTGCGCCTTTGAACAGGCTATCTCCTGTCCCGCCATTACCAGAAGACGCCATTTCTAGTGATCCTCTCCCTGGAGGGGATGCTGTCGGCGTCCTTGACCTCTGGACGCGATATCACCTGTCAATGTGTCACAAATATCATAATCCACGGGCGAAAGGACTGCATATGACATGAGCCTTTGATAGAACCTGGAGAGAAGCCCAGGATGGCATGGTAAATTCCCTTAGACGGTCGCGCGTTGAAAGTTGGTCTTAAGATGGAATCGGCGGTCACGTGGTGTACACAAAACTGACTCGGCGCTGACGAACCACGCATCAAGGGCATCACAAAGGAAACTTGGAGAAGTTGCGAGAGAATGCACGAGTGACTTGAAACTAAGAACAATAACAATGGGTGCTCTCAGAACGGTTGGTCTGGTGATTCTGGGAATCTCAGCGTTCACTTTTATCGCTCTGTTTGGCAGGCTACCGGCCTTCAGGTAAAGAATGCGCCTAAGAGTTCCCAACACGCGCTAATTAATTCAGAAAAACACCAGTCGCTTTTTTACATCTGCTTCTGTGGGTGTATCTACCCAATGGAATTGCTGTTGTCGACAATCGCTTGTTCGGCGGACGAGTAGTGCGGTGCTGGACTCGATCCGGCAGCTATGTATTGAAGGAGAATCATCCTTTGGTTCTGGTATGTCTTCAGATTGTATAGATCGACCAGTATGCTAATATTTTACACTAGATATTCTTTATATCACTACTCGTGATTGGCGAAGGGGTATTTGTCCCAGCTGCATGGCCTCGGCTGTCGAGCTCCCATAAACTTTGGGTCCCCGGTGCTGTTGTATTACCATATGTTCTGCTCTACAAGTGTGTAATGACAAAGTCATTTATCACACCTGAAAACCACGAAGAAGAAATGAAACGATACCCATACGACCGAGTCCTCTTCCACCCAGGACATCGCTGTACCACCTGTGACTTCCTCAAGCCAGCGCGTAGCAAGCATTGCAGTTTCTGCCAGGCTTGCGTGTCACGACACGATCACCATTGTGTCTGGCTGATGAACTGCGTCGGAGCCAACAACTGCGTTTACTTCATCTCGCTGCTGCTCTCACTTTCCGCCATGCTGGTCTACGGATCTTATCTTGGCTATTCCTTGCTTTCCGGGACCCTCGAAGAGCTAGTCCCGCCAGATATGAAGGCTGCCATGCAAGGATGGACGATGTACTTCAACATCTGGGGTATTGTGATTGCTGCCGATCCCCGTATAGGGACTGTCTTCCTCTTGATGCTCATGACTGCCCCGCTGGCGGGTGCTTTCCTAGCTTACCATGTCTACCTGATCTGGGCTGGCACAACTACCAACGAGACATCCAAGTGGTCGTACTTGAAGGATGATGTTGAGGATGGCTTTGTCTTCAAGACAAAGCGAAGTTTGATATTTGAAAACCCACTGCCAATGACTCCCCATGATCAAGCGTGGCCGGTCCACACTGATCAGATTCTTATCATCGACGATGATCCTCCGACGGAAGGATGCTTGCTGGCATCTGACTCCAATCGTATCGTTCGTCGTCCTGGCCGCGAAGTACCACCCGATCCGCGATGGAAGCGACTTGACAGTATGAGGGATGTTGACAACATCTATGACCTGGGCTTCTGGGACAATCTCCGAGATGTGATGGGACTGTCTGTCCGACGAACAAAGAATATACATAGATAGATGGTCACTGGATGGCCTAGGTAGATGTGAATTGAAACTTGCTTGGCTTATTTGACTGCAGTCCGGCCATGTATCCACACTCGCAAATTGTTTCCCAAACTGTATCCTACGCCGAGTCTATATTTAGCCCATCAACCAAGTTGGCATCGAACGATGTCGTAAGATGAGTCATTTGAGAGAAAAGTAATCCCGCGCTATTCATTGCGCACACAACCGGCTCAGAATGGATACGAGGTAATACGAGCTTGCCGATATCGGGCCCAACTATCGACCTTTATAGTCTTGATAGAGATTCACGGCAATGGGTTTTATGAGGTCACTTTTTTAGGTTGTCAGTTTACAAAACGTAACTACGCACAGCATGCTCCCGACGCTCAAGATCGCTGATTTGAACGACGTCCCCTCTTCCCAGCGAATCTTCATCGTCGGAGGAGGTATCGTAGGCGCAGCACTTGCATTCCATCTCTCCCAAGAGAAAAAGGGATGCCAGATTGTCCTCATTGACAGATGCTTACAGAAGCCTCTGGGGTCTACAGGCCATGCCCCAGGCTTCGTTGGCCAACTCAACGAGTCACCTATACTGACTCGACTCGCTAAAGATACTGTTTCAGAGTACATCACCATTCCCGGTGGCTTCAACACCGTCGGTGGCTTGGAACTTTCATCAACACCATCAGGCGTGGAAACATTATATCGCCGACGGGAGCTAGCACAGACTGCTGGCCTGCCCGCTGAGATCATCACCCCAGAGGCAGCGGCATATCTTGTTCCGGACTTCATTGACGCCGAGACAGTGAAGCTTGGTTTGCATTTCGCATCGGATGGGACAGCAAATGCGCAAGTCATCACCTCTTACTACTTTGATCAAGCTCGAAGCCGAGGTGTAGACTTTGTTGAGGCTTCTGTCACTGGCTTCTCAACGACAGATCGCAATAATGGACAGGTTGCGCAGATAGCAGCTATTCAGACCACAGAAGAGGACATCTACTTGCAAGGCAGTACTGTCATTCTCGCAACTGGTATTTGGACTTCGTCATTGACAGGCACTGCTGCCGTCGGTGATAAAGGTTCAATCACAGACCTTCCGATTCCTATTGTTCCAGTTGCGCACCCTTACACCTTCACTTCACCTCGACCTCTCCGCACTGGATCTCCATACCCATTCGTTCGCTGGCTCGATTATCATGTCTACGCCAGAGACCATGGAGATCGCGACGGGTTGGGGAGTTACGACCACGCTCCACTGCAGCTGGACCCGGTTGATACGGCCATCGGAGCATGGCCCTCGAGCTTCGACCAAGTTCTATCCAAAGCGACCTCTCTTTTGAAGAACGGTGATCAATTCCAAGTCCATGGAAATGACACCGACTCGGATCCCTGGGCCGTGAAACGACCATTCAATGGCATCTTCTCGGTGACGCCCGACAACCTCCCACTTGCAGGAAAGGTGCCGGATATTGCCAATTTGTGGATGTGCGCTGCAATTTGGGTTACTACTGCTGCTGGTACGGCGAAACTGGTGTCACGGAAGATTCTTGGGAAGGCTGAGAATACTTCCACTTCTGAAGATGAGGGGCTCCTGGAAGCTTTGAGTCCTGCACGTTTCCAAGGAGTTGGAGCAGAGACTCTTGCCAATCAGGCTTTGGGAAAATATAACGATATCTACAATAGAGACACTCAGGGTCATTGAATTGGGCTATTTAAAGCCTGGCGTAGGGGGTTGCTTCGGAGACAAATGTGTTGAGAATGAATTGGAAACTTTCGATCACCGCCTCCAAACCGGAGACCATTGCTACCTTACCTGAAGAGTGCATTTGTATCCAGAGAACAATTACTACGTTTTTGAAATTTTGACTCAGCAAGTGGTCTTCCAAGGGTTGTTTAGCCACCCAATATGCTTGCCGGGAACTTTGCTGAGGAATCAAGCTTATAGTACCTTCGATATTAGCCAGATGTGCCTCAATTTCGACAGATATTTGCAACTAGGTATATTCTTTATGTGGAATTCGAGACAAGAATGTAGCTGAGCATCAGGTGATCCGGCTATAATAACTTAGCTCCTTGTGTCATTCCTCAGCTCCACCCAAAATGTAGTCTCCAGCTCCACTTTGCCAATGTCATTATTCTAAGCATTTCAAAAACTTTGTCGACAAGTCTTATAATTTTGCAATCTGACCTGCATATACAAAGCGGCTAATGTTGATAATGCGGGGAGACCTACGTCATGACTATGTCCCCTGTAAACAGCGAAGTGGAGACCTAACTACAGTCATGATTGCATGTTTAGATGTAACACGGAATGAATGGACCAACCCTAACCGTGTAGATCAGGCCATCCCCGCGCAGAATGCTGGGGTAATCTCCACTATAAATAACGACGGTCTTCCTCCTTCCCCTCTTTCCTTCTCCATATCACCATTCCAACCATGACACGGGGATTCGCAACCATCACGCCTCAGTGCGAGGAGGCCTTTGACCAGGTAAAAGAGACCGACACTTTTGACTACGTTATCTACGAAGCTTCTTCCCACGACAAGAAGATATCCGTAGCCGAGTCCGGCAAATACAAGGACTACGCCGAATTCCTCACTCACTTCAAGGAGGACACTCCTCGATACGCTGTCGTTGATTTCAAGTACGACTCTCCAAGCGGCGGAGAACAGCGACACAAGCTTGTTTTTATTACATGGTATGCTAATGTTGCCTCGTATGACCCCCGCCTGTGGGTGGTCGCGTGATGTCTGTGCAGCTTGCTAATTGCTCAACCTCTCACTCCAGGGTTCCCGAGAAAGCTAGCATCCATGATCGAACCTACTACACAACAAACAAGGATCACCTTTACCGCGCGTTTGAGGATATCAGTCTCCATGTGCAGGCACACACCCAGGCTGAACTAGCACACGCTACCAGTATGTACCCGCAAAGGACCGATGGTTTGTTCTAGTACTCAAAGCTGACGGTGTTTTTCTTTTTCTTTTTTCTAGTCATGAACCAATTCAAGGTTCTCTGAAGAGCCTTTCAGCCGTGATCATGAAAAGAGCGAACGACCTGGTTCGCAATGAGGGTAATTAGGTAGCATTACTCCAGAATCAAATGTCCCGTCTATCGGCCTTACACAAACCCCATTTCCCATGGCCATTCTTCAAATAACCCTGGTGTTCCTTTCTACTTTCTACTAGAACATTGATGCATCCTGTCCAGTGGGTTTGTATAGAAGCAGACACTAACCCAAAGTAGCTTAATGCGTCTCGTGGGCCTTGCAGTGCTGATCTCGTCTGACCAGGGCGACAAGGTGGTACTTCAGCAAAGTATTTAGTTGAAACGAAATAGACAGCTAAATATCACCGCCATTTTCGTGCTTTGAACTCTACAACCAAACAGTGCTGTTACGAGTCTACAGCATTCACCGCTTTTGGTTCTGCTGGAGCGGTGAGAGGATAAATTATTCTGCCCTATATCTCCGCTGGCGTCGTTGGCCAAACATCTAGACTGGATGGCAGGCTAATTATTTAGAGATTTGCGATCTTCAATGGAGATGAAAATAAATGAAGAGGGAAACTCATTTTTGTCATGATATTATCATACCGTCTTTGTCTCCGATAGTACTAGAGACAATCAATACCATAGAGAGCATACACTATTCACCTAGTTGATGAGTCGTATATATATATTTTTTTTTAAATGTCTTCTCTCTCATTCCCAGTACTCCAACTCGACTTGCTACGTTGTTAGCATTCGGAGGCTCTAGCAGGCGCGTTCGTGCGGGCGGAAAATTTGTCTCCCCACACCTCCAAATCTTTGACCTCTCATCCCACATCACCCCGCTTGTTCTTCTGGCTACGCTTTGATCTTTCATCATGGCGGACCCGAAGCCATTGTGTACACCTGCTGAGCTGATGCTCAAGGTGATTCTCGCGGGGACCCTGAGCCACTATGAGACCAAGGGCATGATCGATGACAAACGCCTCGAGCACATGCTAGCTGCTGGAAAGCAGATCCTTTACAAGACACACCAAGAGAGTGATGTTCGGTAAGTCAACTTTGCGCCCGGCCTGGTTGCTCTGGATACTAATGTTGCGCGATCATAGTCACAATCTCGGCATGTCGCCAGACATCTGGCAAGGCCTCACGAACGTTCTCACGAAAGCTATCCCAGTCCTCGAATCCCAGTCTTTCGCATGGAAGAGCCCGGCAGCGAGCTACGAACATTCATCCTCCAACCTCATCGCATACAACTACCTCTCCCTAGTCAAGGACATCGAGCGCCTCAATGATCTCTGCACGATTGCTCGCAACCTTCTCGCCACAACAAAGAAAGCGCAGAATCTTGCCGCGGAAACGGGCTTCGACCAGCGAATCCTAGCGCTCATTGACACCTGCGTGCGGGTAACTGCCAGAGGCTTTGACGGCGAGACAAATGCGCGGAATGAGGAGCGATGGCAGAAAGTGGTCAACCTCTACAAGCGTTTATTGATTACATGCCTCCAGTACCTCCACAACTTCATCATGCACAATGAGCATCGCAAGATGGTTCTTTGGTTGGATCTCTTCGGATACCATTCGACTGCCGATACGAACATCATCAAGCCCAAGGAGCCATTGGACGATGCCAGCCCCCGGGAAGGAGTGGCGCCCATTGTGCAGGTTGGAGAGCGCGTTATCAACCCTCCAATTCGTGCGCTTTATGACCAGACCGCAGAAGACTTGCTGTTGGAGACCATTGCCAAGTTCCCCCGGGAGCCTGCTACCATCAAAGAAGAGGCCGCTATGCTGCTTCTTGCCAACATCAAAGATCACATGGAGAGAATCCTCGGACGGGATTTGAGCGCCATCCAAGAGATGGGCCGGGACCCAGATCAGGTCAAGGATATCCGCGCTGCTCTGACCGCGATACTCGGAGCGAAGGTGGATGGCTGGTCAGATCTTCAAGAGCGAGCTCGTGAGATCCCACCTGCGCTTCCCGAGAATGAGCATGAGGAACATGAGGAAGAGATAGAGGAGGAACATGAAGAGCACGAGGAGGAAGGAGAACACGAAGAGGAGGAAGACCACGAGGTCACTAAGAAGAAGACCATCTTGACCATTGATCGCAGTCTTACGGCCGGTTTCCCTCGTCTTTGCTGGGCAGATCTCCCTGAAATCAACGATTTTGGCGCAGTGGATGCACCAGTGACGGACGATGACACTAGCATGCCCCGGTCAGCTCAGTCTGCTGCCGAGACCCTTCAAGAGGCCAAAGACGAGCTCATGGCTCGTCTACAGGAGCCATCACATATCGACGGCGACGAAGAGCACGACTATGAACATGGTGATGCACACACAGTCGGCGATGACGACTCGCGCAGCCTGGAGGCTATGGCCGATGGAAGCGTCGATGGCGACGAGGGAGATGACGTGGATGACGATGGCGCAGATGGAGATGGGGACGACGAAGACGATGAGGATGATGAATACCGTGGTCGCCCTGGTGATCAACAACGTGGTCTTCTGACAGACATCCCTCTTGTCCTCGGACCTGCCGAGATCGAAGCCTTACCTATGATCGTCCAGGCTGGCATTGTGGACAGCTTTGGACTCAAGGGTGGTGAACGCAATGGATCTAGAAACATGCAAGCTCTGAGATGCCACATTTTGCTCACCCAAGAGACGGGACGCAACCTACTCCGGGAACTTCTTATCTTCATCGCCGCTTGGGATCTTCCGGATGACGAGCTCTACTTTAAAATGATGGTCCAGATCATGGAGGCTGTGCTCAAGAATGGCCTCATGTCCCACGCTTACTCCGACTTTGGTCAGCCTAAGGATATCATCTCTCCAGCACAAGCTGTGGTGATCAAGATTCTCACCCACATCTTCCGCGCGAAGTACTCTCCTGCTTCGGTGACAGGATCAGCCCAACCCAACATTCCCCGCAACCCGGCTTCACTCAACCGAGTTGATATTCTTACTGTCCGATACATATTTACCATCTTCCGTGGCAACATCATCCCCGAAACCTGCGCTCTGATCTACCTGCAAGGACAGATCCGTGCCGAGCGTGCTCTGCCAGAGGACTTCCCGCTCAATTTGTGGGACATGGAACGGGTGTACGAAGGTGTCTACCAGTTCTTGGAATTCTTCGCTGTCCTGACGGAGAACAACGACTGGAAGAACCTGCTGGTCAAATGGGAGATCGTCTACGACCTGGTGACCCTTATCAAAGAGCTGGAAGCCAGCATCCCCAAGGGCCAGCTTAGCCAGCTGTCCTTTGGTTCCGTCCCCCCACCCCCTCCACCCCGCAACGATCCCGCAAGCGATGTCCTGCCAGCCCCTGTCGCCGTCGAGCGTCCTTACGACCCGAGCGATCCAGATCCCATTGACAACGGCGGTGGCAGCGTAGACTCCCGTCCTGAGTCTCCACCCATCACCGAAGACCCCTCCGAATTCGAGTGGCGCAATCTTAAAAAGCTGGTGGTCCTGGTTCTTTCATCCCTTGTGTGGAAGTGTCCCGAAGTACAAGAACAGATCCGTCGCTACGGCGGTGTCGAAGCGATTCTTTGCTGCACTGCCTTCGACGCTCACAATCCGTACATCAAGGAACATGCCGTGATGTGCCTCAAGTTCTTGCTCGAGGGCAACCGTGAAAATCAGCGTCTTGTTGAGGAACTCGAAGCTCGTGAGGTCGTTAAGGATGACGGTGGTGTGCTTGAAAGGAGTGGATATGAGGCTATGATTAACCAGGCGGGCAAGTTGGCTATTCGTCAGAAAGATCGTGTCACGGAAGTCTGATGATTGTACGTAGAGGAGGCAGCTTCCCAGATTACCTAGGTAGCTTTACTAAATGAATACATGAAATTATTAGCCTTTTCAATCATAAAGCTTATCTACATGTCGTTTCTCATCATCTTTAGATGGACATGTCCAGCCACCCTGCCTAGTGGATCTCCTGTTTCTGCAGGCACCATCTTCTACATAGGCTAAGCTGCCGAAGCATCTTCAAAGCAAGCCTCCACATATCGGCTATAGTACTCCATCTATTGGGGACTGTCCTCTGGGAAATCTCCTCTGACTGTACCCTCGAATGAAGACATTGTTTCTCTTAAACGATATACGCATTCTTCAGTCTTTGTTGTCTTGTATAAAAAGACTTTGTCAACCTCTGTATATCCTTTGAAGACTTACCGAAGAATCTTATTTGTTCAGCTATTTGTATCCTCTTTGTCCCCTTTGTTGTTCTACTCAAAGAACTTAAAACTTCATTGTACGAATCCATTCCTCGAAGAACACTCAACGGTCCGGCCCAGGTATAAGTAGCAGCCAAGTCGCCGTTAATTTCCTCGACACACAAACCATCACACGTCGTGCTTCATCATCTGATACAGCACAATTACCTACAGACCCACTATACCTTTGATATCCATCCAAACATTCTCATTCGGTTCTTCGCGCAGCATTATATTGTTTATCTGTCAGTCATATTTCCTACACTCTCATCTACTAACCATGCATCCTTATCTATAGATCTACCTGCTGATACTTGGCACCTTAATTTTGGGTCTAGCAATTATGATAATCATAATTCTTGTCAAGGAGTGGAACCAGTGTAAGTTTGCGCAGTTTTGGCCGAGACTGCCAGCCACTGGCCCTCTAGACCTCGAATCTGGTCTCGGTTCCAGTAAGGAATCGACGGTGGTTGATGAGATCGAGGCCCGTTGGTCAATTGATCCTATCCACATCATCGAATTTTCGCAGTTGCCGGGTTCGATGGCCGCAAGCTGCTAAGGCCGGACGACTCGATGTCTACCTCATCTGAGGTAGCTTGGACATTTCAGATCATCTCGGTTGCAGTGGGCTAGCCCCAAAGCCCTTACCCGATACTCTATCTTTCGAGGCGGCTCACCTTGATGGATTGGAGTGGGTAGGGCCATCAGCGATGGACTTGCAGTTCTTCGCAGTGCTGATGACTAGTAACCCTTCGGGTGAAGCTAAGACAAGTCCTTGATACCCATGAATTTTTACTACTGCTTTTAAAGAATACCTATCATGGCTTTGTATCATAGTTTATGAAGACACGGCCACAAAATCGCAATGATTTGCGAACTCTTTATGATACCCTTACAAAGCTACAAAATATTACTCGGAGTCCAAATCCAACTCTATACTCCCTCCATTTAATCCAATCTTCCTTCGAGTATGTGGGGCTCAATCTGGGTTCTGTCGGCCTTTTCCTTCATTCTTCTTTGTCGCCTTTGTTTGCTAACAAACACAGACATCCTTGATAAATCACAGCTTGCTTGCTCTCAGCCCCATGAATTTTTGAATTATTTCGCGCCGTTCTCAATCCATCATGTCTTCCTCTTTCCAATTTGCATTCCAGGAGGATCACCTCACATATTTGTGTGACAGCCTGGCTGGCCAGGCCTGGAAGCATCATTATATATCCACAGGATTATGTCTAGCACTTAACACCTTTTGAGGAGAGCCTCTTAAAATTAGACCAAATCATTTGAAGCAACTTTAAATAATCAATTCTGGTAGCATCGGAGGCTATTCTCATTTCGTTCTGTTATACTCGTAAGTTCATTCTCATTCTTCATCTATTCTTTGTCCACCCTTGACCTAACGCCTTTGAAGTTAGAATTTTTACTGTAACCGTAACTACCTAAGTATTCAAGTAACGACAAAAATAGCCCAAATCACGTGGTTGATCGAGTCATCGCAGCTATATTCTGAGTTCTTACTTCCTCTGAAAGTCGATTTAAACATTATCCCACTGACTTTTCTCGTCTCTGTACATTCATGCAATCCCTAGCCATGGGAATCCAGTTGCCTTCATCAAAATGCTACCTCGAGCCTATCGATCTACACAATGAGTGCCAATTCAACGAGATCAGAAGGCAGCGCATAATTTGTGGATGGGATTCAGACCTACAAACCTTACAAGACTGGAAAGAAAAAGAAAACATAAAAAGATTGTTTTGGATCACCATTCCTCAACCCAGTACCGGAAACGAGACTATCCGCGCTGGTCATATATCACTCGATGCATCACCTGGATTACTTGAACCCGACATCGCGCCCGAAAACAGGACCGAACTTTCTATCAGCTCTTTCTTTATTTTGCCAGAATATCGTTCTCTGGGACTTGGAAAACGAGCAGTAAAGTTAGTGGAAAATATGGCTACCACTGAGCGATTTGGAAACCCACGCTGTCGATTCATTACACTGACAGCGTTGAGTAAACGGTATGTTTATGATGAGGCACCAGAATGGCGAGGCGTATGGGCGAAACTAGGGCTTTCTCCGCCTTCGTTTAGTACTCAAGAATGGTATGAGGGTCTTGGGTATGTTGCCTGGAAGGAGGAGCCTATTACAGAAGAGAAAGGGATAGATGGGCAGGTTATCTTGCTGTGGGAAGCGTTCATGAGAAAGGATTTGCAGTCGAACATTGATATTGAGGTCAGCTGAGGATTTCTTGAGCAAGCTGTATACCTAGCATCTTTTGGTGTGATATGAGAAGAGTCAAAAGTGTCTACAGAGCTACCTGTGCACCCATAGACCCATGGGGTCCTACATTGTACATGCCCCGAGGTGTAGATATGCTTGGCTCCACATAACACACTCGAAAGCCATATGGCTCTTCTCTCTAGCCGGCATTTATCCTTTTTCCATTGAGTTCTTCAATCTTCATTGTGCTGAAATCGACATCCTTCAGGGTCCGTCCCTGCTCCTCCGTAAGCCAACGAAATGCTAGAACTATGGTATATGTGGGAACTTACATTCACAGCCACAATATCTTTGTATTCACCATCAAGAGCTCGAAGGTAGACACTAGTCCCGCAGTTAGGACAGAATCCGTGGGGATATTTCATGGTTCCGAAGCGGTACTCCTATCTCTAGTTGTTAGTTATGCGTCGATTTGGATCAGAATATAAAGGAAACCAAGAGTAATAGGGAGACAAGATACGAACCTTGACAGCATCGTCGCTGTTATGGAACGTAAGATTGGCCTTTTGAACATAAACCATAATATAAGCGTTGATACTGCAGATCGAGCCTTTATAAAATCGAACGTATTAGCATTTAATCACCACTCTGTGGACCCCAAAAATTATGTCTATACAATTGCAAGTATTGACAACCTGCTCTCCTATAGGCGAGGAGAGCTGCGCCGTGAAGCTAACTTGTCCACAGTGGCAACTGCCATCATATGAGCTGAAGCTGTCTTGTGTTTCCGACATTGTGAGTGTGAATAATTACGATCTTGAACTGTCAAGATTGGAGCGTATGAGGATGGGATTTGAAGAGTTGGGGTACGGTGACGGCTTATATTGCTACGCCTTAGCTTCAGCCCCTCCAACAGGCAGCATCATTGCTCCAACAACTTGCCAAGCCCGGGGCTCTTTTGAATGGCCTGCAAATAGACTGTTGGTGTGGCTCCGTGCTGAACTGTAATTGCAAATACGAGCTACCGGCAGATATTGTTTATCCAATCGAACTGCGAGTGTCGGGGACGCCTCGTATATAAATCTAGTGGATGACGCATAAGATCGCGGTGCCATCTTGAGACGCGAAGTTGATCTAAAGCGACCTGGAGATCTTTGGGTCCTTTAAAGGCATAATTGGTTTCCTTCGCCATAGTATATGCCTCAAAAAGGATACAGCGACATGGCCGGGCTATCACAAACGGAGGTGTTACTTCGGGGGAACGTCTACGATAGCCTTGAAATTCAAGCTAGAGTAACTTGAAAAGTTGACGAGACTATTGTTCGAGACTCAAATCAGAATATCTAGACTTCAACGCGATTGAAAATGATGGCTATGTGTATCGCGATTATCATCATCAAAACCTTCCTCGGTTGGTAAAGTGATGTGCTGGTACCAAGAAGGTAAAGAGATGCAGAAAAACAAATGTCTCAACAGCCACCCAATATGCCCTTTCTATGCTGTTCAAAATATACACAAAGTATGGAAAAACATGGATAGTCATTCACTTCATACTAAGTAAGGCAAAACAACCCGGTATGCTTCATCGTCAACTTCATCTTCACTTCGTCACAAAAGACCATGACTAGTCCTTGTGTATGCATATCTCAACTCCAACCATCGCCATTCCCTCAGCCATACATACCATCCCACTCCTCCTCCTCATCCTCTTCAACAAGCTTCTTCCGCGCCTCAGCCTTCTCCCTCTGCTGCTTCGCGAAATCCACCCGGTCAAGCGGGCACGTTCCGCGCAGACGTAGCCAAGGCCGCACACATTCCATATCGAAGCGGTGTGTAGGGTGACAGGGTAGCTGCACGACGAGCGGGTAAGGATCTTCCACGAAGGGGTTATTGCAGATAGGGCAGATATCGGATTCTTTAAGCTGGGCTTTGGGGACGCGGTCGAGCACTGTAGGGATTGAGCATGGTTAGCAAAGTAGCTCTAAAAAAAAAAGAGGAAATTCCCCGCTTAGAGGAACTGGTCAAGCCCAGGGAAACATCTTACTATCGCAGAATTCCTCATTAACACCCTCCACCTCACGCGGTGGTGTATCCGCCTGTGAAAGAAGCGACTGGATCATCGTGGTCAACAAATCTTGGCTGTGATCCGTATCGCCGTTGTCGGTGCCTTCTTGCGCGTGCGTGTGCGGCTCTGTGCCCGCATCTCGGCGCATCATCTCCAGCGCTTCGGCAAGGGAGTAGAATGCTGCACTGATGTCTCCTGGCACGGGCACGGCATGGGGTCTGTGGTCTGGGGCGGGTGTGATCTCGGAGAGGGCAGAGAAGAAGGTGGAGAGGTCGGGGCGACGGCGGCGTGGGGGTTGGGCCGTTGAGGGGTCGGTTGTATTGTGTTCGACTAGAAGAGGATAGTAAGCTTTGTGGGTTTCTCTGAGGGATGGCTGAAGAGCTCGTACTTTCGTAGGTCGACATGGTGGGCTGTGGAGGAATCTCAAGCTTTCGGAGCTGGTTTTATGGGCAAGAGGGCGGGGAAACCCGTCTGTGACACCTGTGATTGTTTGCTTGTTGCACCTGGGATTGGGAGATCGTGATGAGGAAGGGGAACTGCGAATGGGAGAATAGGAAGAATAGGGAGAATTGGGGGAATTGGGGAATTGGGATGTTGGGGTCCCGAAGGCAGCAGATCGATAACGCGGCGGTGGGCTTGTGATCGGCGCTTCAAAGTATACACTTCAACCTCACTTCAACTGCTTGCCCTAGATAGTTGAAGTACAATGGAACCCTCCTCAACATCTTCGCATTTACATTTATTTATATATATATATACTTGAGTATTGTTGAATGAGGGTTGACAATCTCATCAACAAACAAGATACTACCACTGACTTATTGAAAGGTCTACAGACCCTGCAATCATAACTTAGCTCACTTCTAGTTTGAAATCTTTCAAAGAGGAGGTCCATACCGTGTCCGATTGTAATTTGCAATATCCTCATCAAGCACTAAAGTACCAGGATAGGATTTCGATATCCAAGGTAGACGGAATTCTCCCGTGAATCGAATTTCGTATTCGGTGAGATCATTAGAAACCTTTATTGAGGGGACTATGTCACAATCTTTGCAGCTCATAAGTCTCAGGGGAATGAATTGATTGTTGTCATCCCGTATCATCTCGAAAGCATCCATATAGGGACGTAGCATGATTCATCTGGCACTCCGGCAAGGCCTATAGTGATCGATATGAATAGAGTATTCAAAATCAAAAATCACCTCCTCTGTCCAAGTGAGAGAAACGGATATTGTAACCGTATATGCTAGTCTTCCGCTTGAGCTCTTGTATGTGCATTGGTGCCACCTTAGAATACACTTTGTGGTATCGAGCGCGGGGACATATAATTCAAATTTCCTACAGTGCGAAGCTCATCACAGATGCGCATCATTCTCTTGAGTTATAATTTGAGACACGGACCGAGCACAATAATGCCTGGCCATAGACATCGACGTCGGGTTGTTGGTTGCGGATACCAGCCAGAGTCCGGGTCGGATCCATCCAAGGGATGTAATTACTAATTTAATGAGTGCTATACCTCTAAGATACGCATAACAGTATTTCCGAGAGCGAGATTCCTGGAATAGCCAGGACCACCAGCCTTGAGGTTGAGACTCGTGCCATCTCAAAAACCGAGATCGTGTTTTAAGGCAAAGGTCCGTGTCCAGTCTAGTGGGTTAAGGATACCGAAATATGGGCACTTTCAATATATATCCGAATTGTTGGTAAGTCTTTTGCAGCTCAATGCTAAGCAAGCTTGTGCGACTTAAGGCAGGTATGGGAAGATTAAGTCCATCAACCTTGGCGGGAGGTGAAGAATCGAAGGCTCTGGTGTTTTCTTATAAAAAAAGGGCTTTGCACATCATGATCACAGCTATCAACCTGGTGGCTAACCAACTAGTGATTGCAGGCGAGTATATCAGGATTATCTGGATTGGGGGAGTAGATGAGATAGAAGAAAAGGCAGGTGCGTTTCAAACGTCATACTGACCAGGGAACTTCCCTCATCGCCAATTTCTATTCCAATATCAAAGGGTTTGGTAGGGCCGTGGATTGGAAAAGTACATAAATCCATAGCTAGGTAGACTCCCGATCTCGGGACCTTGGGTGCCCCGAAGCATACTGAGCAAATCATGAAAGGAAAATGCAACTTGATACGGGGCTTCAATTGAGTATAAATTTTTCAGCTGGGACTTCGGACTGATTCTCGACTTCTCGATACTTTGCGGTGGCGACAGTTGCCCCTGTCAACAATGTGTACATCTTACCCATGTGGAGCATGATCGGCAGGACGGGATTCGGTCTGGGGCAACGGTGGGAGCTAAACGCGTTAGTGTTTGGTGTTTACTGTATGTGGCCTGAGGGGAATTGGTATTTGGTTGTGGAAGAATGCTAAGAACCTTGGAAGTGTTGTAGAGAGTTTTGTCTGTTAAAGTGAAACATTCGATCTACGGTAAAAGAGATTGCGGCATGCTTCAAGTATTCCATAGTTATAAGGTTAGCCACAACATTCTCACAGTTCGGTCTACAGAGTAATTGAACTTAGTTTATTTACCTTGTTTCTGCCTCTCCCTTTATATGTATTTAATAGAAGTGTCATTATTATAGCCAAGTGTTTGAAGTGCTAAGGCCATACGCAATGCACAGCCCAGATCGTTTATTAATAGCGCCGTGACGCACGCCCGTGTGGAGCGCCGATCATATTTACCTTCAGGTCTTTTGTAGGGGCTGCTCTGCCAGTTCCATCTTTTATTCTTGCATCTACCTCAAGATGCGATCAAAACCCTCCGTCAAGCCCTCGGCATACCCGCCACTGCCATTCCACGCCATCCGCTTCTTCGGCTTCCTCTCCTCAATCGTGGTCGGCGCAATCTTAGCCGTGTTTATCTACCACCTCCACGCCGATGGCTACAAATTACCATATTCATTCCTAGTGGTAAGCAACACCCCAAATAACCACAGACCCCATAACTAACAAACCTCCAGCTCCTCGTAGCAGCTGCCCTCTCCCTCCTAAACATCCTCCTAACAACCCTAATCCACTGCAGCTGCGGCCTCTCCCCAAAACTCTCAATAACAGCAAACATAATCCTCCTCATCCTGTGGGCCATCTCCTTCGGCCTAGTTTGCTGGTCCCTCTCTGGCACGATAACAACATCCTGCACAACGACACACTGGGGCAACTCAACGGGAATCTCCGTCTGCCGCAGCTACAAAGCCCTCTTCACATTCACGATCATCGCCCTGGTCGCACACATCTCCGCATTATGGCTGGATATTATTGTTCGCCGGCGCCAGAACCGCTTTGGCACTTATGGCGCTATGGGCTCGCAGCCTGGTCTTGATGATGCCGGGGCGTTTGATGTTAAGATGGATGATCATTATGCTCATAATCTTGGTCATGGGCATCAGCGGGGTGGGAGTGAGGCGACCCCTGCGCTACAGGATTTTGATAATTTGCCGCCGGCGAATTCGAGTGCTACTATGCATGGGGCGCAGGGGTATGGGCATGGGTATGAGTATGAGGCTCATGGGGAGGTCGCGCATGCTGGTGATGCGCAGGGGTATTATGGGTATGATGCTGGTGGTATGAGCCATCGCGGGAGACAGGGATATCAGGATCCGTATCAGAGGGAGTATACGGGGTATGATCCTGCGGCGTATCGCTGAGTGATGATGGATTGACGGGGTTTTCTTTCCTTTGTGATGACAGCAAGCGGTTAATTTTATGATATATCTTCCGATTGCATTTGGAGGAATTGGGTCATGAAGGCGCTTTCAAAGGATTCATTTCATTATTGGCATGTGTGATATCTGGAACAAAAGCATCAGGACAAGACAGAGCAAAATGCGAGAAATCAAATCTAACGACTCTTCATTTTGGTTCCAGATAAATTGAAGGGAAAAGACGCTGTAGATGGGCTACGCTCACGAAACAAATATCCATCCAAAAGGTAGACAGATTTGAGGTATTTTAAAGACCAAATAATTGCACGTTTACATAATGACCTCGTTGGCGACGTCCTGTATACAATGTTAGTCAATCGCACGTACAAACGTGTCATGGGGATACTGACCCGCTTGAGTTCCTTGTAAGGCAGGCACACGCAGTTCTGCACGCGGACCTCGTCACCGACACCACACTCCTTACCCAGAATGGTGATGCTCTGCACCTTGATGCCGTGCTTCACGATGCTGGTCGAGTGACTACCAATCGGAATAGGTGTTCCCTCAACACGAGCCCAGGCACCGACACGGCTGCTCCAACCGATGATGGAGTGCATGACACAAGCGTCGTGACGAATCTCGGCATCCTCGAGCACAATTGAATCCTTGATACGAGCACCGGCGCCAACAACGACACGTGGGCCGATCGAGACGTTGGGTCCAAGCTTGGCCGTGGGGTCGACGGTAGCGGTGGGGTGGATATAGACCGGGGGCACAATGGTGGCAGAGGGGGCAGTGAGCTCAGGGGACTCAGCCTGGAATGCCTTCTGGAGGTAAAGGGCGTTGGCGGGCACGGCAGAACCGGCGGTCTTGATCTGGCGCCAGAAGTCCTTGGTCTCGTGCACGAAGAAGCGGTTGCTGTCAGCCAAGTCGGAGAGAATGTCCTGCTCCAGACGGAGAACCTCGCTCTGTTCGGCATCCTCGTCGTCTCCCACCGCGACGAAGGAGGACTCCAGGTTATCGGAGGAGGGGTACGACAGGAGGCGGGGACGGGTTGTGCGACGCTTGATGGCGCTGCGGATAGCAGGGAAGATGCACTCGGTGGCGAAGAGGTACACGCCGCAGTTGATCAGGTTGGAGATGTGCGATTCAGGCTTCTCAACGTAATGCAGGACACGCTTGGTGTGGGAGTCGGACACAATGCATCCGAAGTTCGTCGCAGCGTCGTTGGACACCCGTGTACCCAAGATCACGGCCTCGGCATCCTTCTCGTCGAACAGGCGCATCATCTCGCCCAATGGGAACGAGCAGCAGACATCGGCGTTCAGCACGAGCAGGCGCTCCGGCTTGCCCTTGAGGATCGCATCACGGAAGTGGTACAGCCCACCTGCGGTGCCCAATGCGGTGTATTCCCGCAGATAGGAGATGCGGAATTGGGGGAATTCCTTCGAGGCATCCTTGATGAAGTCACGGAACACGGTCTCATCATAATATCCAACCAACAACACCTCACGCACGTCGGGGACCTTCGCTACCGCCTTCAGACAGTGGTGGATGATAGGGTGGCCGGCGACTTCGAATAGGGGCTATGTGGAACGACAGGTCAGCTCCTTGCTTTGTGCATCCGAAGACACGATCAACTAGCAGACAGGTACGTACCTTGGGCACATCGAGCGACAATGGGCGGAATCGAGTACCTCTCGAGGGACCTCCGACCTGTGGACAAGGTGTCAGTTACGGGAAGGCGGCGATCATTCCGTCACTCACCAAGATCACGGCCTTGGTGGAGGCCTGACTAGAATGCTCCCGCACAGGAACTTGAAGCATTGCGACAAAAGGGTATGGAATATGAGAGAAGTTCAGAAACTCCAAAGTCGAAGAGGCAGATCTCCGCCAAGACGACGCTTTCGGTGGGGGACTCACCTGACATCAACGTTTTACTCCTTTCGGCTTCTACGTTACTCTTCTTTAAACTACTCTACTCTTAATATCAGCCTGGTAATGACGTTGTCGTCAGGTACCTCCACTGTATGAAGGAGCTATTGCAAAAAGACAAAAACAAAAATTTACTATCCCATACTTCCTGGGTAACAGCGTCAAGCTCCTCATTCTTCGCCTTTACAGAATCGTAAAACTTCATAACAATACCCTGCTCCATATCTCTGAGCGGACCAGGTCTGGTGTCCGCCACCAGCAGCCCATGATCTTCCACGTGGCAACGTAGGTTGGTAGTGGTGGTGAAGGGAGCCTGCAATCAGTTAGTAGGAGCCTCCAAACGTTTCCAAGCATCGCAATCCACACGGCACAGATAGTGTGAGCTCACTTTAGGAAGACTAGGGCCCCGCTTACTCGGGCATGATACTCCTGACAGGAGATGCAATGTCAGTCGAGTCCCCGTGATTGCGGATAGAAGAAGAGGTTGGAAAAAGTGGGAAGTCTGTATCCATGTCGGTATTTTAGTGAGAAAAGTATACAAATGTGTGTCCTAATTAGACTCTCAACATACTTTATAAAGCCCTGGCTCTTCGCTCCCAATATCGTGCCATCACCCTTGTACTGGGGAAAGAGCAGCTATACTTATAAAAAGAAGGATGATCCATTTTGGGCACAGATTGGATATTACAAAATTAGATTTTCACTCTTTGATAACAGTCTCCAATTGTATCTCATTCTCGAGCCTGTCTGGATCTATTTCGCTTGTCAAATTGTAGATCTCGTGAGCCATCAATTAGGGTCCACAAACAAATAACTTCCACAGCAAAGCCTCAATGCGCAGACTTGAGGAAGTCACAGCTTTCCATGTGCAGCAACCATGAAATCGATCATGAATGCTTAGAATTCTGCCTCAGCGCGTGCGCATGACGTCCATGCAACATTGCCGCCGGCTTCTGCGGTCTCCGAGTCCGCCATCTCAAGATCCTCATTTCTGAGGGTCGAAATCCATTCTTGGGCTTTCGCGAATTTCTCCCGCTCTTTGTACAACCAAACCCGACGGTTCTGACGCTCGGTGTCTTCGGCCATCAGCACCAGGCAACGCTCGCGTCCTGAGTCAATAAATAATTAGCGATATTTCAACTCCCAGTTCTGTGCTGAGAGCTTACCGTTGTCCCCGAAAATCTGGAGCTCGTCACGAATATTGTTGACCAACTCCGCACGACACTTCCGAATCAACTTGGTATGGGTAGACTGGCACAGCACATCCAGGAAACGCGAACGGGCGATCTCATAGTATGCCAGCGAGCTCTGCATGAAAGAGTTAGTCAAAGGTCAAGTAAAGGGCCTGGCGGTGGGGCGACATACGGCCATCATCTCAATTTCTTGAGCATAACGATCCGCACCAAGTTCTTCCTGAGACATTCTCTTCTTTCTGTCTGAGATCAGCTTCTCGTCCGTCATGTCATAGCCCCGGACTTTCAACCAGACAGTAGCACGCGCGCTGAATCGTCGAGCTTTCAGTGTCTCCAACGCCTGTTTCATGAGAGTCTGATGCTGTATCTGTGCCATTGTAAAGGGCTGCTCATGTTCACTTCGCCAATACTCCTGTGCGTAATTGAGGTGGGAATCTTGAATGGTAACCAGGTATTCCTTCATAATTCTGTCAAGCTCTTGATACAGTCCCGTTTGGTGGTACTGATTGAACTCCTCGTGCAAAGCGCTTAAAAGGATATCCAGCACCAGACGATGAAGGGCTTTGACAAAGGTAGCTGTCAGCTTGCCCCAGTGCTCTACGCTTTTCTTGTTGAGGTTCTCGATCGCGCGGGGATCAAGCTGATTTGGCACTCCCACCGTGTTGGAGCGAACTTTGATCTCTGCCAATGCGCTCAACGTGAAGCGATGGGCAGTTCCTTCGCGGTTCTGGAAAAGAGATGTGTTGAAACTGGACTTCTTGGGGAGGCCGAAGTCGACTTTGACTCAGTTTGCCCCTCGACTTTGACGTCGGCGGACAGTTTTCGCTTTTTGGGCGATATGCTGACCATCAAGATCTCGCAGTCGGAATCTTCTGCGAGGTCCTGTTCGTCCGTAGATGTGGTCATGTCGAGGACTGGGCGCGTCTTCGACAAGGCCAACTGAAAGTCGATGACGACTCTATTCCATTCTTCTTGAAGAGGTTTCTTTGCTGCCGGGGTCACGCTTGAGTTCCCATCGAATATTTCCTGGATTTTGCGCTCAAGGTCTGAAGTCTTTCCCCAAAGAATCCTCTGGACATCTTCAGTCGGGGGATTAGGCAAAGTACTAAGTTCATTGTCGATGGCGTCCACTTTCTCGTCAATCTGCCCAATTATCGAGGGCAGGCATCCCAGAATTTGCTTTCGAAGCAATTCTGACAGAGAGTTTTGGAGCTTGGCAGTTCCGAAAGAGTTGCCATACGCCGCGAGCTCTACGTTCCATGGTGGTTGGGTGAAGAATATGTCCTCCTCCATTCTCGCTTGCGCGTGGCTGACCAGAGGATTGGGGTTGTTTTTGATGACGAAGTACCCATGACCAAGTGTGAACTTCTTCCGGTCCAGAATCTCAAGCCACTGGTCAAAAGACTCAGCATTCGACACGCGATCGGGCTTAGTCAAAACGCCCAGCGTCCTCTCCTTGGCACCTTCAATGTCACGAATGATCCGGGCGGCGCTGGAATTCGTTGCATCATCGGTCATGGTGAGGGTTAAGATCACGATGCAATGTTTTTGCGAGACGTAGTTCTTGACCAGATTCTCAACCAGGCGAACAAGATACTTCTCTCCATCTTGTTCGGTCTGACTTATAACGCCAGGGAGATCATAAAAGGAGAGGTTGGGCAGGCCGGCCCCCGAAATATCCAACCGTACAGCATTGGGGGAAAACTTCACCAGGGCCGTCTTCTGTGTATTTTGATTATTACCTGGGACAAACTCCTTTGTGTCCATCTGTGGGTTCAGTACCGCAAGCTGTGCCCACCAAATGGCATTTTTGACATCATTTTTCTCGAACAGAGTAGTAAAGTGCTCATCCTCATTGCCACCTGAGGCAACCCAAGGCCCCAGTGGCTTTGCCTTGCTGGGAAGCTGTGTTCCCCGGTTGTTTGGCATGTATGTGTAACGGTGTGCAATGTGCATGACGCACTGCCAAGGCCCATGGCTGTCAGACAGGTTGATCTCCATGGGACAACGAGTACAAGTACCCGTATCACGGGGGACTTTGATCTCAGAGATACCCTCGATGAGGGAGCTTTTTCCAGTGCTCTGATCCCCGACAACACAGATTTTGGGAAGAACGATCTTGCTGTCTTCGATGCCTAGGTGGCGGAGATCTTGAATCTTCTGGACCAGGCTCTTCATTTCCATGGCGTAATAGTGAAAGGGGCCTTTCTCGATGGGCTGGTTGGATTGAGCGGGAACATTGTGCCGGAGCGACAGATTCGCTGGGAAGACAAAATGAGTCAGTAAGAAAGGTCTTCGTTCACTGACGATATCACGCTCACAAGTGAAAAATGGATCCATTTCTTCCTTGGTGGCAGGAGATCGACCGGTAGAAGCCATGATGAAATCTGGACCTGAGCAGACAGAAGTTGTAAGTTTCAAGAAAAGACCCCAGGAGACCAGACAGTGAGATTGAAGCTCAACTTGGCATATCACGAAGCTGATATACGTACCAAGAATGAAACTAGAGAATAAGGAAGTTGTACAGGTTACAGACTCGATCAAGTATGATCTAAATCAGATGAACCGTGTGAGGTGGGTGAATGCTGGATGGGGGAGGGATGTAGAAGAGAGAAGGAGAGAGATGATAACGGAGTTAGAGATGGGAGAAGAAGAGACACGAGGTTTAGGGTGATTCCTCAGAGCATACTAGTTGAACAGAGGGATAAAAAGAGGAAGTTGGGGTTTTCCGTTCGTCTTTACTTGGAGACGAGACAGGTAAACAACACAAACCCAATCTGGTGCATCCAGATCTGACCAAAAGCTTGTAATTTGAAATATGTGACAAGGCTTTTGGGAACTTCACTACGCATTCTTTTGCGCTTCTCTGGGATAGGATGGAGATATTAGAATGAACACCAAACCATAACATGAGAAGCATACAGGATTGGTCGAGTGAAGAGAAAGAAACAACGTCAAGGAATATATCAGCATAGTACCTTTTACCTGGATCTCTTCACTGGGTATTCTTGACTATTTTCGCATTATATATTGGGAATTCATCTCTGTGAAATTCTCGAGCTCCCTTCAACAGATTCCTAGTAATTACTTCCCTTTGGAGAGTTTTCAGTGTCTTCCTTCACCTTTCAGCGATATCCCAGTATACTTTCCAATGCATTGCACGTATTCAACAGAAATGAGGTTATACCCGTAACATGAGGTTGTATAGATCGTCTTACCGACCGAAAATGGCATGGCGGGGTAAAACCCCACTGCAATGCCCTAAGCCCTAAGTTCCCAATTTAGTATCCATGAACTGATAGAAATATGAGAAAAAGAGCATAATTAAGAGTAGAACGAGGTCTGTAGCTCATGTGTGATCATGCAGGATTGAAGCCTCAAAGCAGTGAGTCTATGTAGATGAGTCAGAGAGGACTTTCTACTGACGCCCAATCAGGCGGGATGCCGATCCCGCCCAAAAATTCAAGTGTCCCTCCTTCATCCCACCATCCACTTTTGTTTCCTCAACACAGACATTATGGCGGACTCCAACCCTGTTAAGGAGGCTGAGGTCTCTATGGCCAACCTTCTACTCGACGAAGTTACTGGCGAGAAGGTCTCCAAGACCGAATTGAAGAGACGCCAGAAGAAGCGCGAGAATGATGCCAAGAAGAAGGAGAAGGAGGCCGCCGCGCCCCCCAAGGCGAAGGCCGAGAAGAAGACCTCCGCTGAGGATGATGAGGCCAACCTGACCCCTAACGTGAGTGACTGGTGCTGTGCGCGCATGGTGGGGTAATTGAGGCTAATCAAACATGTCTTTTCTAGCAATACTTCGAGATTCGGAGCAAGAGAATTAACAAGCTGCGCGAGACCAAGCAGCCCGATCCCTACCCTCACAAGTTCCAGGTCGACACCGACCTTCGCCAGTTCCTGAAGGACTATGAGGGTCTCCAGAAGGGCGAACAGAAGACCGATGTTACCGTTCGCATCGCTGGTCGTATCTTCACCAAGCGTACCTCCGGTAACAAGCTGAACTTCTACGATATCCGCGCCGAGGGTGTTAAGGTCCAGGTCATGTGCCAGGCCCAGAATGCCACTGGCAAGCCCTTCGAAGAGCAGCACGAGCTCCTCCGCCGTGGTGATATCGTCGGTATTGTCGGTTTCCCCGGTCGCACTTCTCCTAAGAACCGTGACGATGGTGAGCTTTCCATCTTCGCTACCGAAGTCATCCTCCTGGCTCCTTGCCTGCACGCCATTCCCTCCGAGCACTACGGATTCCAGGACAAGGAACAGCGTTTCCGCCAGCGCTACCTTGATTTGATCATGAACGACCGCTCCCGCGACATCTTCCGCACTCGTGCCAAGATTGTCAGCTACGTTCGCCAATTCTTTGATAGCCGTGACTTCACTGAGGTGGAGACCCCTATGATGAACGCCATTGCCGGTGGTGCCACCGCCAAGCCCTTCATCACTCACCACAACGACCTTGACATGAACTTGTTCATGCGTGTCGCTCCTGAGCTCTACCTGAAGATGCTGATTGTCGGTGGTCTCGAGCGTGTCTACGAGCTCGGCCGTCAGTTCCGTAACGAAGGTATCGATCTTACTCACAACCCCGAATTCACCACCTGTGAGTTCTACTGGGCTTACGCGGATGTTTACGACGTCATGGACCTGACCGAGGAATTGATCTCCGGCCTGGTCAAGAAAATCACTGGTGGCTACGAGACCACTTTCCACACCCAGTCTGGCGAGACCTACAACGTTAACTGGAAGGCGCCCTGGAGGCGAGTGGAGATGATTCCTGCTTTGGAGGAGGCTTGCGGCGAGAAGTTCCCGCCCGGTGACCAGCTCCACACCCAGGAGACCAATGAGTTCCTTAAGCGCATGCTGAAGAAGATGAAGGTCGACTGCTCGCCCCCTCAGACTAACGCCCGCATGCTCGACAAGCTTGTTGGCGAATTCATTGAGGAGACTTGTGTCAACCCTACCTTCATCACCGGTCACCCCCAGATGATGTCCCCTCTTGCCAAGTACCACCGCCAAAACGTCGGTCTTTGCGAGCGTTTCGAGGCCTTCGTCTGCAAGAAGGAGATCGTTAACGCCTACACCGAGTTGAACGATCCATTCGACCAGCGTATGCGCTTCGAGGAGCAGGCCAACCAGAAGGACCAGGGTGATGACGAGGCCCAGATGATTGATGAGACCTTCTGCCAGTCTCTCGAGTACGGTCTGCCTCCTACTGGTGGCTGGGGTATGGGTATTGACCGCCTGGTCATGTTCCTTACCGACAACTACAGTATCAAGGAGGTCCTGGCCTTCCCTATGATGAAGGACGACAAGTCCGCTGCCACTGAGAAGTCTGCCGCTGAGGTTGCCGGCGTTGAACCCATGCCCGAGGAAGGAATTCGTATGTTATTAATATCCTGTAATTTCGAAGAGCCCATATCACTAACAATGAATCTACAGCCCACAAATGAATAAAATGATGTCTCCAAGAATTGGATGTTGACGTTTTGAATGCGTGATGGTTCTAGGATTTTGCATGCAGCAGCTGTTATATGAGAAATGCCTCAGATAAAATAGTCTTCAAAAAAATATCCCAGCCATGTTCTAACTTTTTCAAAAGATCTTTGTTTTCGTAGTTGGATGTGATTGGGAGCAATAGCCTTCTTCGGAGAGTCATACTGTACATCAACTGTTCCGCTATAAGCAACCATCGCCTGAAGCACCCTCATGACCCGTACTATATTTCTGGCCATCATCCTGTTTCCTGAGAGAGAGCTTTGAACCTCCTATAGCCATTACTCATGAAATATAAACTACTTTATTACGTTGATTCTCGAGCTATATAAAAGCACAGACCATACATCACTTGGCGCGAAGTTAGCCCTAACTGATGTTGTAGCATCCGCAGTGCATTCATATCTTTTCCTAGAATACGCAATGCCAATTTCCATTCTACACTTCCTCCAAGTAATAGAAAAGCCACTAGATGCACAAGCTTCGGATTGACTAAACAATAGCGCTCAACTTAGCGCATACTAGAAGCAATACCCTCGCGCCTGAGGTAGGTCTCCCTTCGCACTAACTTTACACTTTGATTCTTGTTATTTGATAGGGCTAAAGACTACAATGTCTGTATAGGAATGAGAATGTTTCTAGCACATCCTAGGCTTTAGAGATATAGTAGGAATGTCGATAACGATTAATAGTTGCATTCACTCAAATCTGGTATTCAATGTCGAGTACTGATTGTTTGTCTCCAATGAAACGGAAATCCCCGTTCGAACACAATATACCATCCCAACATCTGATTATTTGACCCTGAGACTACGCATAAATAAAGCCTACTCATTTGACATCTTACTTCCATCCTCCATCTTTCCTCCCTCCTCCCCTCTCTCTTCCAACTCTCTCATTTTGTCCTCGAGGAGACGCATCACTGGAGACTTCTCCATTAATCATAAAACCCCGTGAAGACATCAACTTGAGTTGATCTTCCAAGAATCATCATCCAGGGAAGAGGTGCTCCTTCGTCCTTCCTTTGGGATTCCTCTCACCTGGACTTCGAAGTCCATCTATCATCTCACGGTAGACATCTCAGTATCTACACCTTGCCACGGAATTTCTCATCATCAACTAACACTGACCATCAAAGGTATTCAAGATGTCAGAAGAACGGGATCACGAGGGGGTGCTCTCCATCAGCGAACTCGATGCGTCTTTGGATGCCTACTGGGCTAGCCATGGCAGACCAATCCTTTTGATGGGTAACGGTAGCTCAGACGATGTTCTTGCTGGATGTCGATTGCCTTTTCAGTCTATCAACGGGCTTAATAGCCATCTACTCCCAAATCTCTATCCTATCTATCCTGTCCGAGGGCATGACGTTTCTGATCTGAGATGCAACGTTCGTATACCTCTACCATCTCCTCTGGGCATGGCACTAACTCTCGCTAGCCATTCCAGGGACCGGGCTTTACTTCTCACGGCGTGCGTATAAAACAACCATCAAATCAACGGAGCTTTCTGACTGATTGTCAACACAATAGGTCTTCACCCACCGAGACGAACTCATATCTGCGCCTAGTCGTCGTCAATCTCCCATCCTGTTCGAAAACCGCCATATACACGAGGGTACGTATACCCTAAGAAACCTCCACAAAGAAATCAAGCAACTGACAGCACGTACCTACAGCTCCGTCGCCCTCTATCACCGACTTCGACCTCCCTCCCTCAGCCAATGGAACACCAACTCCACAACCTTCAACTGCCCGCCCAAGCCGCACAAGCACACCGGAAGTTTTCGTAACCTTCTCCGATGTAGCGGCCCACACAGCAAAATGTGACGAAGGCAACGAGCGAAACAGAGACGGTATGTCCCGCTGCAACACCTGCGGCTGGCAGATCTGCCGCGCGTGCGTCAACCGGCGCGCAGGGGACCGGGGTCATTCTTCATTTGGGAGTATGCACATTGAGGAACCTTCCAGGAGGTGTCGTGCGGGTTCGACTCCTCGCCAGGGGACTTTGGGATCTGGATCTCTTCAGCATACGAGTGCTGAAGCTCGCGCTGCAGAGACGTTGGTCAAGCTTGGTTCTGCTTCCGCTCCAGCTTATGGAGCACGGGCACGTTCTGGGAATGTCGATTCTGATGGTAGGCTTGGAGCTCTGCCTTTCCGTGGACGCGAACGTTCTCGCGATGAGGCTGATGTTTCCTGGAGTGATTCTGAGGTTACTTTGTCGCCTGGTACCGAGAGGGTCTCGGTACCGCGGCGCGTGGATGAGCCTGAGGTTCCCATTGGGGAGGATGGGCTGCCTTTGCAGTATCAGATTGCTCGGCGGAATCCGGAGCGTCGTGCTCGTCCTTCCTCGCGGATGGCGGAGTGAGTGGATTTCTGGTAATACGCGGTTGGGGATGTGCTTTGCTTTGATATGGATGTTGACAGAGGACGAGGGAATTGGAAATTAGGAGTATTTGCAGTGGATCATAGTTTGATTTTGCCTTTCAGATTTGAAGCAATTGTATCATGTTCAAGGGATGTTTTTACAATAAAGGAACGGTAGTGCTAGTTATACAAAAGACTCATGCGATGCTTCGAGTCGGAAGATGAATGGAGATTGTAAGTGTTTCCAAGAAGGGTAGATTTGCACCTGGCCTCGGTCGCCATATTCATACACACAGTCGAGTCAGGTTTTTATACCCTCTTCGCGGTGAAAGAAGGAGCACGAGGTGTCTGCTTCTTGGCCATCTCGGATGCCATCTTCACCAACTTGGCGGTACGAGAGGGGTGCCAGACGCGGCTACCCAGCACAATAACCCAAGTGAGGAGGAACAAGCTGCCAGCCTGGTGGGCGGAGGCAAGCGGAGTAGGAACGAGGTAGAGGAGAGTGGAGATACCAAGGCCAACCTGGCAGCAAGCAAAGGCGAACACGCCGTGGACACCCTTTCTGGCGGCAGCAGGCAGGTGACGCTTCATGGAGGGCGCAAGCCGAGTGTAAGCCATCAAGGCCACGATGGAAGTAAAGGTGGTCATGGCGAGCATGCGGTGGTCAAGCTGAACGAGAGAGGGGTTCTCGAGCATGTTGCGCCACCAGAGATCGGAGCGGTCCTCGTGTCGGGAATAGCGAGCATCGAACAGCTCCTCCTTTGGTGGAGCAAATCCGTTGCCCATGTATGGGAACTCGTTATAAATAAGTCCAGCATCCAGACCAGCGACGAGGCCACCAGAGATAACAGTAGTGAAGACTAAGAGAGCGATACCGGCAACTGAGCGGCGGAAGAAGGCCAGCTTCCCGGAACGCAGGGCAGCCAACTCGTCAATACCAGCAGCGGCATCAGCCATCAACCGGTGAGAGCGCAGGATAGCAAGACCGTTCCACAGCATAGCAACGTAGCAAGTGAAAGCAGCACCCAGGTGAGCAGTCAGACGGTACTGACTCACTCGGGGGTGGCTGCCCGGAGCAAATAGATCATCCTTCAAGCCAGACTTGACCATCCACCAGCCCAGGAATCCCTGGAAGCCAATGAGACCAGCAATGCCAAACAGACGCCACGCCATGGGCGTGGAGACCTTCTTGCGTGCGACGAAGTATACAGCTGGCAGGACAAAGGACATTCCAACGAACCGGCCCCAAAGCCGGTGAATCCATTCCATATAGTAGATCGATTTAAATTCAGACAGGGTCATGTTCGGGTTCAACAGTTGAAATTCGGGGGATGCGCGGTACTTTGCGAATTCAGACTCCCAATGTTCCGCGTTCATGGGGGGAAGAGAGCCGGTAACAGGTCGCCATTCGGTGATACTCAATCTATACCAAAATTTGTCCGTCAGCATCGGAAGTTCACTTCGCGTCCCATATCACGCATACGTACCCTGATTCGGTCAACCGTGTCAGACCACCGAAGACCACAATTCCGAAAACACTGGCTGCGCTGCCGAGAAGCCAGTAGGCGACGGCCTTATCGCTGATCTTGGGGAAGCTGCGTTTGGCGCCATCTGCTCCCCCTTGGATAACCTCGGCAGCAGCCTGTGCGGCCGCGGATCTCTGGATGCTCGAGGTAAAGAATTGGCGGTTCTTATTGTTCAAAAGGGTCGATTGATTCTTAGTGGGCTGGCGGGAGGGCATGGCGCCGAAACGACGGATCGACTTGGCTGCAACACCCTGGTTGCGGAGGCATTGGCGGCAAGTAAATACATCCTTCGCCAGACGGGGCGCAAGTCTCCGCCATAATGGCAGAGTAGTCCCTAGAGAAGCCATGGCTGTTGGAAGAGGGAGGAGTGTAACGAAGAAAATTGTCGCGATCTCGAAAATCGTATGATATCGCGGAATGCGCATCGGCCAATCAGCAACAGAGCATTTGTCTCAACAACGACGTCGGAGTCTGCAGCTTAAAGTGGCCGTCGAGCACTCGCAGATCAAAAGATCAGACAATTTCCTGTTCTCCGATTCATTATTGAGCATTGTATCGCCCAGTAGACCCAAAAGCGATGTTGGTGCCTGAGGCGACAATCTCCGGCGCTTTGTGATCGCCGCTCCAACTCTCAACTGCACCTTGATTGCTTCCACGCTCGCAAACATGTCTTATGAGCTGGAGTCAAAGAAGCGCAAGTTCCATCGGATCCTGGATTCAATATCCAAACCTCAACAGCCCGAGCCTACACCAACACCACCCCCTGCTCCGCCCATGACAGCTCGAGAGCGTGTCGCCGCCAACGTATCGATCAAGAAAGTCCGCCTAAGCAGCAACGATCGCTCCGAGCTCACATCCGTGCGCAATTCGATACAGAAAATCTCTCGGCCCGCGAACCGAACGTCATCTGCGTCATCTGCGTCCTCGAATAAGCGCCCAACCTTTGTTCCCTGGGATCGTGAACGGTTCCTGGAGCGGCTAGAGACATTTCGCCGTGTCGATCGATGGACTTCAAAACCGGCCCCTATCAACGAGGTACAATGGGCGAAGCATGGCTGGATATGTACGGATTCAAAGCGCGTCACTTGCGTCTCTGAATGCGGTGGTGCGGTCGTTATCAAACTTCCTGATGAGATCGACGAACTCGATGGATTTGATAGTGAGAAGGTGCGGGAGCGGAACGAAGTCCGTGAGTACTCCACACAGTTGTCTAGAGCTAGGGACTTGGGGTTCAGTGCTAACTGCCACATCTACAGGTGCGACGCTCGTTGACCAGTATGCGAAGATGCTAGTTGAAAGTCATGGCGAGAGCTGCCCATGGCGCCAGAAGAGTTGTGATGGTGAGTCTGCCAGTATATCACACATCTTCTTTTTCATTGACTAACACGGGCCTAGCTACTATTCAACATCTTCCGTTAACCAATTGCGATGTTGCCCTGTCAGGACTACACGACCGCTACATGAACATTTTGAAGATGGGAGATAAGTTACCGGCCAATGACGTCGTCCAAACTCTTCAGGAGCCCAACCTTGATGACATCGCCAAATTACTACCCGATGACTGGTTCAAAGAGGCAGCTCAGCCGGCTGAGCCTGCAGCTGCCCCCACGACGGAGGGTCAGGCGCCACGCAGTGAAAATCAAGAATCATCGGAAAGTAATCCCTCATCCGCTGATGCTCCTCGCTCAGTCAATCGAGTAGCATTGGCACTAGCATTGTTCGGATGGGATACGGCCTCCGATGGAGCTGCCGGTTTAGTCGGATGCGGTGCATGCTTCCGTCGGTTGGGACTCTGGATGTACAAACCCAAAGACAACGGAGAAGTCACGGTCTACACTTCCCTGGATGTGGCCAGTGAACACATGGAATATTGTCCCTGGATCAACAAGGTGGCGCAAAGTGGTACTGGTCGACCCAACGAGAAAGTTGAGAGACTACGCGCTGGCTGGGAGTTGGTGGTAGAAGCCGTCAAGGTGAAGAACCGACGACGCATGCGCTTTACGAAATCTTCAGAGACTCTTTGGCCTGCTACGCCTGTGGAGGAGCATCCACTCGAAGACGAGGATCCAGAGGCGAAGAAGAAAGCAGATAGTGAGTGGTGGACGAAGATCCAACGAGTGAGACAGATCTTGAAAAGTAGGACGCCAAAGCCGAAACCCGCTTCGTCTTGATGGTCTCCACCAAGTCGCAGTTTCTCATGATCAGGCGTTGGACATGCATATCTCATACCTTCTGTCATATTTAATTTTCCTAATGCGAAACACGAAACTTCGCCATGTTGATTTGGCCTTTACTACCTCTATCTGTTTGCATGAGTTGAAATGATGCAAATTATCAACCTGTTTGGAGTTTCTATTCACCTGCGAGACGTTCCAACTTTAGCCAGCTTATTATAATGAGATGTCTACATCAATTAACCTAACAGTTCTCTCGAGACTTCCGGGGAGTTCAAGAACGAAATCCCCTCTCTTCTGTATGTATCCGACTCGACGTAGCTACCGGAAGCATTGAGCACCATATTTCTGGGGTTCAAGACAGTATACCGCGGCCAATAAGGAATATCCTCATGGCTTTCATCAGAATGCCCGCTAGGATTTGGGTCGAAATTGTAGGCAAAACGTATGTAGGCTTTGCCGATTGCTCTCGATAGTCGTCGATGGCTGTCATACTCGGGCGATGGCCCCAAAAGACCCGAGATGTTTTGAAAGCTGAACGCCACATTGTCGAAGTGTACCACACCCTCCAGTTCCGTCCGATTCCAGAGGCGCGTATCGAATCTATAGTTGAATACCTGCTGCTTTGCCTCCGAGAAAACCTGGCACATTTTACGACGTCCTGCAATCATCACCATGTCGCCCCCGATGTTTGCAGCACGCCGCCATTGCGCCCCCATGCTCGGGAACCGGGAACAGTTGGTAATTGAGTGCGGCGGCTCATCGCATGTGTCTGATGGGTAAAGTTCGAGCAGCTTTTTGAGGGTAGGTGGGGACAAGTCGTACGTGCGCCAGGCCAAGAAGTTATCAAACAGGTCTTTGTCCGTCTCTAACAAGAGCTTGTGAGGCTTAGGGGGTAGCTCGGGTTAAAAGTAATGCCCTCATCTGTATTGGCACCAGTAAGGAGAGGTACCTTGATGAACTTTCCCTGGGGTAATAGTTGACTTGGATAGCCCGTTAAGAACTCCCCGTCAATCAATGGGCCTTGCCATTCTTGACTTTGCCTCGCGGCTAAAAGCTTTGCTGAATCAACACTTCGTAGACAAGACAAGTGATCCCCTGCGGAATAACAATCAACAGAACGAGTGAGGTTCTCAAATGGTACTGTCCAGTAGGCAAGGTCTTTCACTGGGCAGCCGGTTGGGCCACCACTTTCCAAGATGGCCCCATGAAATAGGCCATCGTCTCGTCCATCGTAGCTTAACATGTGATACGTAATACTCTGGGCACCAGCACTCTCTCCCCATAATATAACGCGTCCAGGATCACCTCCAAACGCAGCAATGTTTTCTTGAATCCATTGAAATGCTAGCCTCTGGTCGAGTAGCCCAGCGTTGCTTGATCCTTCAATAAGTGTCTGTTGTGACTGCAAAAAGCCCCAATGATTGACCCGGTAGTTGATTGAGACGGCAATGACCGGCTGTTCGATATCCTGGCCGACCTTAACAATTCCTGATAGGTTGTATTGTGGATCTGCAGCAGTTCCAACTCCAAGGCCACCGCCATAGATCCAGACGAGGACAGGCAGAGGGGTTGGTGAGGGATAGGCTGGCCGAATGACATTTAGTGTCAGACAGTCCTCAGACATGTTGAGTTGGTCGACGTATTGCATGCAGCTATAGCCATAGTGTTTGGCGTCATGGATGCCCTCAAAAGATGTGTTCAGACTCCGAGGGTGTCGATACCTCCAATCACCGACCGGAGGTTGGGCGAAGCGGATACCTAAGAATGCATCTTGATCCCAGTCTGGTAGGTAAAGCCCCGAATAAGTCCCATTCAGAGTCGCTGCGAGAGGCGCGCCCTCCTGTGCAAAGATGGCATTGATCCCACTGAGCAAAATGCACCACTGGAGCAGCTTCATTGCTTATTGAGAGTCCCAGTAACGGAAAAAATAAAACTCAGGGCGAAGAGGTTTGACATGAGGCGCTTAAAGTAGAGGTTATCCTGGTAATGACAGTCTATGTTACACTGGATTACATCTCTATACCCCAACCGGGCGTGTCTCCGACAGTTCATCCGTAGAATTGAGTGGGATATAGCGGGAAACTTTTTCTATTGCTGAACCCACCGGAAGAACACTCGGAGCTTACCCTGCCCTCCACTTAGATTGTATTGTTAATATAAGATGGACGTACATAATAAACAAGCAAGCGCCAAATTTTGCCTCTAAAGTGACGCTGGGTTTAATTGGCGAAGAATTAAGGTGCTGAAAAGGTCCAAGTTGTATCGATAAATGAGGTAGCTCGGTCTGTATGGAAGTGCTAATGAACATGTCGTTATCCTCTTTCCAAGACGTCCCAAGAGCTACCTAATACATCTTATGGATAGTCTTACTGCAAGTTCAACAATTTCTCTACCTTGGTCCTGTCTATGACTAACTTGGGAGTATTTGAATTGTGTAAGCATTTACATCCCGAAGGGCTATTTCCTGCATGATGGGTAGTAGTTAGATCAGTTCAGTTTCTTTAACTCAGCGTAATGCTGTATTTCCTCCCAGCCTTGGTGATTATGGGCCCAGTATACTTATGACCATCAACAAGGAACTTCCTTTCATCCTCCACCTTCAACGAAAGCGACCCTTCAAGCGTGGACAATATGCTTGCCTTCGTAATTCTGTGTTCCTTCCAGGTCATGCTCACCACGTAACCACCTCGTGCTCTCAAGCCGATAACACTGCCGTTCGGGACTAGAGTCTTTGGCAAGGAAGGACCGATATGGACGAAGCTGGTGTGGCTCTGAAGCAACAACTCTGCGATAGCTCCGGGAAAACCGAGGTTCGCATCTATTTGAAAAATGCTGGTCTTTCCCAGCAAATTGTCAAAAACGGAATTGTCTATGAGTTTTCCTGCGCGGTATAGCGCATTATCCCCATCGAACAATCTCGCATAGAGTGCAATAGCCCAAGCTGCAGACCATCCCGTTTGGCCGCTTCCGTTGTCCATACGACGTTGAAGCGAGACTGCGGATGCGTTGGAAATTGTCTTGTTGATCAGTGGGTGGATTTGACCACCAGGGAAGAGTCCAACCAGGTGTGAAAGATGTCGATGGCCCACCTCCGTCTCGTTAAATTCTCCCGACCATTCCAGGAGTTGACCAAGGGACCCAATGATGGGACCTTCGATCATGGACAAGTATTTTTGAGCTTTAGCAACTCCACCGGTTCGTTTGCTTGCGCTCTTCAGCTCAAGGTAGCCAGACAGAAGCTCGTGAAGAAGTTGGCGATCCATTGCTGGAGCGACATCGAGACCAGACTTTCCCTTGGCATTGGCTTTCCCGGGTGGAATGTAGTACTGGTTTTCGGGTGATACACCGTAAGGGGTGACATATTGGCCTGCTCTTTCTTCTAGAAAGTCATAATAGAACTCGAGCGCCCCTTCCACAATTGGGAGTGCTCTTTCAGTGGCAAATTCCGCATTCCGGCCAAATCTATAATGCTCAAACAGATGAAGCATCAACCAAGCTGGACTCATTGGCCATGCAGCATAGTATGTCTGAGAGTCCAAGGGGGCACAATCACCCCAGATATCAGTGTTGTGATGGCATACCCAGCCAGACATATTGTACATCTGTCTCGCCACTTCCTGCCCTCTGAGTTGCATACGTGAAATGTGTTCGAAGAGCGGTAAGGTAGTTTCTGGTAAATTTGTGGTTTCCGATGCCCAGTAGTTCATCTCCAAGTTAATGTTGAGGGTGAATTTCGAGTCCCATTCGGGTGCAAAGTCTTCGTTCCAAATCCCTTGAAGGTTGGCGGGAAGCGATCCGTTCCGGGATGAGCTGATCAATAAGTAACGGCCATAGTTGAACATCAGGGTGATAAGCTCAGGGTCGGTGGTAAAATTAGCACCGGCCCTCCAGTTGTCCAGTCGTTGGTCTGTGGCTAGGGCCCCAGCTGTACCGGAGTCTCCAAGGTCGAGAGACGTTCTGTGGGCTAGGCCTCCGTAATCTTGCATGGCTTTTCCGCTGATTTTATTCCATCCAAGAGAGACAGCACGATTGAGTTTTCGCTGGAGCACAGCTTCGCGTGTGACTTCAGAAGGGTATCGCCAGCTAGTCTCACCATCCACGTAGATATAGACCACGTCGGCGTTTTTGACGATGAGGGAATCTTCGCCATTTGCGGTCACAGTCCCTGTAAGAATTGATTAATAACTTAAAAGCGGCGTACAGTCGGAAACTGCGTACCTCCTTCTGTCATCACTCTCGCTTCCGAGATGAAACTAATAGTATCGTCCGTAGATCCAGTCCCACTCAGAACCACCGAATCGTTGGATTTCACGGAGACGGAAGTGACGTTTTGTGTTCGGGTCAGACTGATGTTGAAATTGATCGAACTAGGCGTTGAGGCCGAAAAATGAAAGGCCAGGATGCCGTGGGGGAAAGAGGCGATAGCTTCGCGTGTATACTTTGTGCCGTCAAGCATGTAACTGACCGTAGCTACTCCAGCATGAAGATCAAGGCTTCTGTTGTATGAGGTAGCGCCATCATGTCCGAAAGCCAGAGCTAAGGAGCACATGGGTTGGTAGATGCTCTCTCTCAGTGACGTTGCCATGCCGGAAACCCAAGCACTATTTGCTTTGGTTATGTTGCCATCAAGCATATACTCCGTAACATCTGGAGCAGCGGCCACAGCTTTCGTGTTGACTCGATTGGTAAATCCTCCGCTCCAGATCGAATCTTCATTCAAGCTAATGGTTTCGTTGCCAGTTTTTCCGTAAATCATTGCCCCCAGGCGGCCATTACCTATGGGCAAGGCAGCGTTGAAGTCGGTCGCCGGGGACGAATACCATAAGGTTGTCGAGGCGCCCGAGCCGGCCGCAACTCCTTTGAAGAAACAAGTAAAGAAAACGGCCGACGGATACAGGCGCATGATGATAAGAATGCGGAGTAGTAATAGTATGTATGGATTTGTACTCATTCTTTTACCTTGCGGCACGGTCCATTTATAGATACTGAGATGGCAAAGCCGGAGAAATTTATGAATGCACACCGGCAGGTGGTTAGGATGCTCCTACACGGCACGTATCGTGCCATTGCAGTCTCCGTTTTATTTGTTTAGTGCGCTGAAACATTGTACTGCCAAATAAGTTGCCAGGATTGCTTCTCCGCAGTCGTATCCCCATGCCGAAGTTGGCAAATGCGGAGGGCTAAAGATATTAAACTATTCCAAGATTTAGCATAAATACAGTAACTCTAAGCAGAGGCAGATATGATGCTTTGGCCTCTTTCCTGCCGAAATGTGGGGGAATGCCAGAATTACCCTATTTGCTAAAAAGAAGTGATGAGCCATGCGGGGGAACATCCGGGGCTTTCGCGAACAAATGATCGAGTACAATATCTATTATATTATCCGGAATCAATCAAATTCTCTCCGCTCAAATAGATGAAGTACGCAGCCCTACAGCCAATAGGATAAATTTTCGGGGTATAACCTGATTCATGTCTTGGAGCTTCACAGACGTGGGAAAAGGGAAACGCTCATTAGCATAAGTGAAAGGTAGACGGATCTAACACTGCTGCTTTCTTTTATTGCTATGTTCAAATCGAACTATTGATGCGGGAATGAGAGCGATAGATACATCTCCGTACTATGAACCGTCCGAGGAGCTGTTGGGTTCCGCGCTTGCAAGTGTCGATGAGACCAGCGAGTGCCGTGCGACAAGCTTCTGACTGGGTGGAAGCGCTAGGAACGACTCTAGCAGCCCTAGCGTTGAGTTTTGCGCTAGCCAGCGCATCTCGAGCATCCCAGGTCGGATATACCTAAGTGGCCGGCTTGATATGATGAACACCGAGCAATTGGCGACTGTCTGTGACGGCATGAAAGTATACAGGGGAATTCGGGGCGATATCCCAAACTCCACGTCCTTTTGGCCACTAAGTCTACCTGGTTGGCATGATGACTGGTTGGCGCTGGGCTTAGTTGCAAGGTCTGAAGACGGGTCTGAGACTTAGCGCTATTATCTGATGGATTGGCGACGTGGCGGATTAACCCAGTGCAAAATATCGATTGCACCCCTAGAGGGCCGTGAAGGTGTTGCAGTGGGGTTCCCTTACCCAACTCAGCTTGCAGCACAGAGTAGCTGGAACGATGTGAAGTCTGAGCTGGTAGTTGAGCTCCCCGAGACGGTCTGCGATCGACTCTTTAGACTTCAGGTTTGAGGAGGATGACCTTGGGATTGAACACCAACAAACTAAGTTTATTACTTAGGTGCTCAGTCGAGCCAACCGTCATTTGATCCTGATGCAGTTTGGGTGATTAATGGCGGTTTTGGAGGAATTTTTGAAAGTCCATGCAGGAAGGGATAAGGGTATAGTGAGAGTCGATTTATTCACTTCACTAGTTCAAGGTTGGAATATTCTAGCGTGTTATCGGAGGTAAAATGACAAGTCAACCCACCGTTTTCGTTTCCTTTCGAGCCTGCGAGGTGATTTTAGTTTTTGTGAATTCTTTAACGCCTCAAAGAATCGCTTCACAAGGTTTTTGGGCGTGTGATATGTTGCCACGAATGAGAGAACGTGGATATTTATCAATTGACCACCAATTAGTACCTGACAGTTCGAAAAAGAGCAAATGTAATCCAAACAGACCGATGGAGTAATATACGAGTATGAGTTAAAAAATTATGAGAACTTAGTAGTTAGGGCTGCTCTGTTCGCTGTGATTGGCTGAGGCACGGAGCTCAATCCGACGGATCTCAAGTGCCGTCGCTCTCACCTCGCTCACTTCCTTCACTCACGATGTCCCTAGCAATTTGAAGAGAGGGCATTCATTTTCTGGTTTTTACAATTCATCCTGATATCTTATCCCTCCCGAAACCCCCCGACCTTTGTTCTCCCGACCCGTTTCTCCGAGCAGTTCAGACCCTTACAACTCGAACCCGCAACAACACCCTCACACAGCCAGTATGGACAACCGCACTAAGGAGGGACATCCCCCTCGATCTGCCGACTCCCGCTCTCCCCGTCCAGCCACAGACTCTTACAGACCGGGCGACCAGCAAAAACAAAGAAGCATGGAAGGGGACACAGCGTCAGACAGACCAAACCAACCGCCCGCGCCAGTATCCAAGCGCGAGAGAATGCAGGAGAGACACCAGCGACGCAAGCGTGGCCGAACACCTCCATCAGTATTCCCGCGACGGAATCGCTCCCGCAGCCCAAATGGCTCAACGCCGCGCGACGACAGAGAGAGACGACGCTCTCGATCGCCTCTGGCGCCCCGTTCTCCTTCACCCGAGGCACCTCGCCAGCGGAAGCGCCCAGGCGGTGGTGCGCGCCAGGGTCTTGCAGACCGTGAAACACTCCGGCGGAGACAGGAGGAGCGCGAGCGCGCAGAGCAGGATGAAGCAATGCGCAACTCCCGTGATCGCGGCGTGACAGATGTGGTTCGGCAACACTACAACGCGGTCCCTGAGCGTGGCCGTGAGTGGCGGAAAACTGAAAGCAAGATTAAGGGTCTCCGGAGCTTCAACAATTGGGTGAAGAGTACTCTGATTCAGAAGTTCTCGCCTGATGAGGAATTTGCCGCGAGGTTTAATGATACCAAGGATTGGGCGGATGACAGTATGGGGCCCCCGCCTGTCGATGACAAGCGGCTGCTGGTGCTGGACCTGGGTTGCGGCAAGGGCGGTGACCTGGGCAAGTGGCAGCTGGCGCCGCAGACCGTTGACCTCTATGTTGGGCTGGACCCTGCCAATATCTCCATTGAGCAGGCACAGGGCCGATATGACCAGATGCGCTCTGGTCGTGGCCAGCGAGGCCGTCGTCCACCCCAGCCGATCTTCCATGCTGAATTTTATCCGAAAGACTGCTTTGGAGAGTGGCTAGGTGATATTAACATCATTCAACAGGTTGGTATTGATGCGAATGCCGGACCTGGTGGGTCGATCATGGCATCACGCTTTGGTGGTGGTGGCTTCGACGTCGTCACATCCATGTTCGCCATTCACTACGCCTTTGAAAGCGAGGAGAAGGCTCGCCAGATGCTCAGCAATGTTGCAGGCTGCTTGAAGAAGGGCGGTCGCTTCATTGGCGTTTGCCCCAACTCCGATGTCATCACCAGCCAGGTTTCCAACTTCCACAAGAAGCGCAAGGAGCGCGAAGCTGCCAAGCCTGCTGAGCCCGAGGGCCCAGAGGATGGCGAGGTTGAGGAGGATGAGCGGGCCTCGTGGGGCAATGATATCTACCGAGTTCAGTTCCCTGGTGCCACACCCGAGGATGGAGTCTTCCGTCCGCCCTTTGGTTGGAAGTACAGCTATTTCATGCAGGAGGCAGTTGAGGAGGTGCCTGAATACGTTGTTCCCTGGGAGGCTTTCCGAGCGTGAGTATTTATTTGTATTCTATGTTGTACACTGCTGACTTTGGCTAGTTTGACCGAGGACTACAACCTTGAGCTACAATACCGCAAGCCTTTCTTAGATATCTGGGAAGATGAGAAGAATGACCGTGACCTGGGTCCGTTGAGTGAGCGCATGGGTGTGCGGGACCGCTCGACTGGTGCCCTCGCAATGACGGAGGAGGAGAAGGAAGCCGTTAGTGAGTATTCCTCTGACACCGTATTCTTTTCACCCGCTAACAAGACACTAGGCTTTTACCATGCATTCTGCTTCTACAAGGTCTGAGTGGAACATTGCTAAAGCCGTGTATCAACTTCGAATATCATGCCAGGTTTCTCCACCTGATATCAACCCTATGTATGACCAAAGCGAAAACTAAAATAGACAATTCTATTCAAACCACTCTAAATGTCCTGCTGCTGAATTTCCACCAAATTCCCATCCGGATCCCTTACCAACAAAAAGTTCTCCCACCCAATCAAACCCTGAGCCTCGACAAGCCTCCTCTTAGCCTCGAGATGTACACCCGCAAACCCCCCAACCCCAAGCGCATTAGGAACAGCCCCCTCAAACTCCGTAATGGGCACACCAACCCCCTTGAGAATCTGAACACCCGCACCTTCCAGATACGCCTGCGCCTCAACAACATCAGGAACAACAAGCCCAACATGGCTAAACGTATTCGTGCGCTCAGTGGACGCAACGACCCGATCATCCGAAACACTAAACTCCACTATCTCGAGCAATCCGTACATGTTATTCTTAGAAGTTGTCATTTCGGTCCCCGTTTGGAATCCCGTTCCGTTTCGTCCGCCTTGCGCGTAGCCCATGTATGTTACTGTGTATTCTGGTGTTAGGGTTACGTCGAAGAGGGTGCGCATTCCGAGGATGGAGCCGTAGAATGTTTTCATTGCTGTTAGGTTGTTGGTTATCAGGCCCATGTGGTTTAGGGCGTAGCCTAGTGTTTGGGGTGGAGCTGGGCCGTCGGTGCCTATTTTGAAGGGATTGGGGGTTGTTGTGTTTGTGTTTGTGTTTGTGTTTGTTGAGCGGCGGGTTGGGTTGCAGGCTGTTGTGTGGATTGCGAGGAGGGAGAGGAGGAAGGGGAGGAGGGTTTGTAGATGCATTTTGGGTGGTTTGTACTTGGGGTTGAGGACTGAGGTCGATGGTTCTGTTCTCATATCTCTCGTCTTGGTGGGAACTGAAGCTACCTTTATATGTTTCCTTTCTCGATATGCTACTTTATTGCATCTTGAGCATTGATATCATGCAGCTATTAGCTCATTCTAAACTGTGTTCAAGGCCCTTAGCCTCTTTTTCCTCGTATACTTCACAAATCAAATAACGACCCGTCAAGCTTAGTGGGGGCCATTTGGAGATATAACTCTACCAGGTGGGACCTGGCGACATCGCAAGTCTTGGACAAGCATAAAGTCTAGCTACTGTGCAAATCGTGGGCTGTGGGTGACCAGCCACCATCTTGGCGGAGGCCACTACAAAGCTGCAGGGCCTAGCAGTATAGATTAATCTCGTTGGTGTAAGTGCAGATCAGAGCCAAATTAAGCTACCTACATGGCTGGCCGCCGTTTGCGCCTCTGAGATGGTAGCTCGGCGGACCCAAAATAACTGCCGGGATTATCGGATTTAAATCATCCTGCGAGGTTCTGCGAAGTCAGAAATAATAACTCCGGTGGGTATGAAACATGGGCTGGAATTGGTAAAATGCAGCGCTGCCAAGGGATTAGGCGTCCCAGTTGGTGTAGCACTTTCTGTTTCTAGACCATAGGGGAAAGTTGAAATAATCTATGGATGCCATGTTGTGGCACTTTGGTCAGTTCGGTACATGCAAATTGCACAGAAGTATATTATGGTTTCGGAGTTTAGTCGTAGAACTGGGGAGCGTGGGAGCTGCGTTGCGCGATTATATGATGGTTGAAACGTCTGTTCTACATTTAGTGTGCATCATATTTGGATTTGAAAGGTCGCCTTCCATCGCCGAAGAAATCTCGGGCAATTCTTTATGAAGTTACCGATCCTTGGCTAGTGAAGGAATCTGGGGTCGACATCCAACGACAAAGTCCATCTCGGAGGGAAGGTGGAATAATGGACATCATTATGTAACTGTAGAATAAATTAGGCACCATAAACAACCATTCCTATAAGCTCGAAAATAAAGTAAACCTCATAACTTCAATAGTAGAAAGCGAATAGTACCAGATAAGCCTTATCACCCCAGAACGGCTAGCGCCATCGCGTCTCGTGTCAGGAATTCGAGATGCGCATTCTCCGTTGTTTAAACTACAGTTTGAGTAAAACGACACCTCAACTCAACTTCAACCACCCCCGACGCCAAAATGAGCGCAACACCAGACCGGCGCTCAATGCTCTCCCAATCCCACCCACCCTCAGCCCAACCCCGACGAAGCACAACCCACCCCTCCGAAGCCCCATCCCTACCAGAATACGTCGCTCCAGAAGCACCCCTCACAGCTGAAGCTCAGCGTCACCTTGCCGCTTTAATCTCAAATCACCACCACCGCAACTTAATAACGCATCTCAAACATGCTGCCGAGAAACTCACGCACTCGGGCGGTGAAGTCAATGAGCGATTAGCTGATGCGCGCGGCCGCTACGAGAAGAATAAATATCAGCGACGGCAACGCGAGGGAATTGATGCGGGAGATGAAAACGATGAGGATGATGAGGAGTACCGGCGTCTTGCTGAGGAGGAAACTAGAGTCAATGCCATTACCGCGCGGATGGAGGAAAAGGCGCGACTAATGGTTGATTCCGAGGCAAAGCTTCAGGGTTTGACTGAGGCGGTTACAGAGCTCGAGAGGCAGGAGGGTGAGGCTATTACTGCGGCGCTGGGGTCGAGGCAGACGCGTGCAGGGCAGAGGACCAGACGCCGGGGCAATGATGAAGATGAAGATGAAGATGGGGATGGGGAGGATGAGGATGATGCCGATTATGAGGATGCACAAGAGCGTGAGACGCAGGAGCGGAATGCGCGCGATCCGCCGAGTCGGAGGTTAGAAGATAAGCTGGCCGAGGACTCTGAGAAATGGAACGAGATGTCTTTGACAGAGAGGTATATTGTTCCTGTTGTTCCTGTTTGGGGTGTGTGGAGGCTTACAATTACGATTCTAGATATGCCGGCCATAACAACTACATCGGATTCTATCGCATGGTGCACGACTCCAAATTCCCCGGCAACGACGTGCCCCCACTCCCCCACTCTTCTACATGGTTCCAACATATGGAGGATACCAGTGCTCGCTCTGGCGCATCAACACGTACCCGCAACCAACGGCGTCGCCCCTCTGCTACCGACGATGATGATATTGCCATCGAGCGCGAGCGTATCTCTCTCAAATGCCCATTGACCCTCTTACCGTTCCGCGATCCCGTGACCAGCACCAAATGTCCCCACAGCTTCGAGCGCGAACCGATCTTTGATATGATCAACCGTAGCACGACTACCATTCCGCCTCCAGCGGCTCGCAGGGGTCAGCGCCGCATCCACGTGGTGAAATGCCCCGTCTGTTCTACTCCGTTGACTGCAGATGACCTGAACCCGGACCCTGTTCTGCTAAGACGAGTGCGTCGTGCGCAGGAACTCGAGGAGCGGGAAGAAGATGAGGATCATCTTGAGGATGGACGGAAGAATAAACGTCGCAATACCGAGATCAGTCTCGCTAGTGATGCAACCAATGATGATGATGCTATGGATGTGGATGCGGATGAGCCCTCTCAGCGTATCAAGGCGGAACGGCTCAGTCAGCCTGCTCCCATGTCTGTGGATAGATCGGAGAGTGGAGATGAGGAACAATCCGGGGAAGAAAGCGAAGAAAGCGAAGAAAGCGAGGATTGATATGTTAACGTTTCAATGCCCGATCTCTGTGTCACATCGAATTAGTTGAGACATGGAACAAACCAGACAAACGAGACTAAGCTAGACCCAGAACGTTGAAACACATGATAACACTAAGCCTCATTAGGCATCCCCGCAGTCGACCCAATCATTAGCGGTGGGTCCTGAGCCAATCACATGGTATGCCACGAGGAAGTACTTGAGAACCCCCAAGACTCGCCCCTTTATCGCTTAATATATCCTCAGCCTCGGGTCGCAATTCGTGGTGTTACTTCGAGTTTGTTAGATTTAGTGTCAGGTCATAATCGAAACTAACCTCAGCCACATCTTCGAGGAGTAACCCTGCTGACGAGACAATACTACGGTATCTAAACCCCAGTTAATCTCACGCGACAAGTCAACAAGCTTACACAAAGAGACTGTACCATCCGTAGGGTGTAACACTGCTATCAAAGCGTCCAGCCCAATCAGCTACAGACCCCGCAAAATGAAGCCAATTGCCGGCTGTCAGGCTTGCCAGGCCCCCTAAGGCTAGCCACTGAAAAAATTGAGTAGCCCGTTCTAATCCAAGCCGATGCTACCCTGCAGCTCAGATATCTCTATCTTAGCGCTGTCTAAAAAAGATAGCTTTCCTTTTTAAGCATCCTCTTCCCATCTTCAATCCTCCACTCACCTCACCTCTTCCCACACCTACAGTTTCTTAACCTCATTGTTTCTGCGGATCAATTCCGCTATCCATAATGGAGAAGTCTCCCGAGCACTCCACCGCCGAGCCCGTCGATGTTCCCCGTCCCACAGGATGGATGTACAAATCGCGATCCATTGGCAAATGGTCCACCAGCTGGTATGCCTCGCCGCGCATCCAGCTGGGCATGGTCGCCTTCGTCTGCTTCCTGTGTCCTGGCATGTTTAACGCGCTGAGTGGCTTAGGTGGCGGTGGAAAGGCCGACCACACCCTCGCCGATCAAATGGTAAATCTCTCGCCCCCACTCTGATGAGCCTCGAATGCTGACTGAGCAGAACATCGCTCTGTACTCGACCTTCGCCGTTGTCGGTTTCTTCGCTGGAACTATCGTCAACCGTCTGGGTATCAGACTGTCCCTCTCTTTCGGTGGAATCGGTTACTGCTTGTACTCCATCAGTCTGATCGTCTCCGAGCACAAGTATGTCCCCGGCTTCAACATCTTCGCTGGCGCCTTCCTGGGTGTCTGCGCTGGTCTCCTCTGGGCCGCGCAGGGAACCATCATGATGTCCTACCCGGCCGAGCACCAGAAGGGTCGCTACTTCGCCTGGTTCTGGGCTATTTTTAACATCGGTGCTTGCATTGGTAGTTTGGTAAGTGGAGAAGCAGAGATAACAACCGACCCACCCACATCCCTGCCAGAGACAAGGATATGATATTAACCAGTGATAGATCCCTCTCGGCCAAAACATCAATGTCAAAACCAACGCCAACGTCACCGATGGCACATACATCGCCTTTATCGTGCTGATGTTCGCAGGCGCCTGTTTGGCCCTCTTACTCTGCGACGCAAACAAGATCGTCCGCTCAGATGGCTCCCGGGTCATCCTCATGAAGCAGCCCAGCTGGAAAACTGAGTTCGTCGGTCTCTGGGAGACAATCCGCTCCGAGCCGTGGATCATCCTTCTCTTCCCCATGTTCTGGTCCTCCAACTGGTTCTACACCTACCAGCAGAACGCCATCAACGGCTCCTACTTCAACACTCGTACCAAGTCACTGAATGGGTTCTTGTACTGGTTTGCTCAGATCGTCGCTGCTGTCATTATTGGTCCCCTGCTGGATGTCGAGCGTGTGCGTCGCTCTGTTCGTGCTAAGATTGCGCTTACCACGCTGTTCATCTTGACTGTTATTATCTGGGGTGGTGGCTATGCTTGGCAGAAGAAGTATACCCGTGCCGATGTGGATCCTAAGATTCATCCCGAGTTCAAGGGCTGGGATTGGACTACTGATGGTTACGTTGGTCCTATGTTCTTGTACTTCTTCTATGGCATGTACGATGCTATCTGGCAGGGTATTGTCTACTGGTGAGTTTCACATTACACTTGACTAAAATCATCCCCCACTGAGATGCTTTATACTGACTTTATCAGGATCATGGGTGCCCTTGGTAACTCAGGCCGCAAACTTGCCAACCTCGCCGGTTTCTACAAGGGTCTGCAATCGGCCGGTGCGGCCGTCATGTGGAGTCTAGATAACAACAAGCTTCCCTTCATGAACGAATACGCCTCCAATTTCGGTCTGCTGTGCGGCTCCATCCTCGTCGCTGTGCCGGTTGTCTTTTTCAAGATTAAGGACTCTGTCCCTGTCGAGGAGGATCTCGCTGGAACAGACGAGACGCTCGAGGATGTTCTTCCTCCCGGTGCTGTGGAGTCGAAACGCGTTGGCGATGAGAAGATCTAAAGTTGATCTTGATCTTGACCATGATATTGACACGGTGGCGGTACATTAATGCGCTTTTCGATCCCCACGAATTTGCTTTACTTCTTCTTCTTCCGCTTCTGCTCCTTGGATATTGATGTTTATATTCATACGATATCCCGCTAGCGTGCATTCCTTTCTTTGTTTATTTTCATCTGGCCTGCCTATTGGTAGGTCATGACATGACTTGGGATTATGTATTTACCGAGTGCCCGTTATATGGGTTCTAATGATTTAATTCCCTGGCACGATGACATATCTCCTCTTAACTTCTACTTTAATCCTACCTCGTCTCCTAATATCTTGTATTGTATCACTCAGAACTAACCTCTCAAAAACCTCCCTCCCCTTCCGATCCAAATCAGGAAACTTCCTCAAAGCCCTCAACATCACCCCTAACGTCTCCATACCCGGCCCCGTGACCACCTTCAGCGGGAGTCCAGCAGGAAGAGTCGAAACCGCAGCTTTCCAAACCTCACTATGAGACCCAAACCATCCCCCGTAACCCTTTTATTCTAAGAAGAAGTAGAAGAAGGGAGAATCAACGGCGGAAAACAAACCCCACCCCTGACACCCTTCGTATAATCCGATTGGATGGTTTCCAACAACCCGCGAAGTTGAACAACTTCATCTACAATTTTGATTTTTTAGTCTACTAATAGAAAGGGCTATACCTCTTCTAGTGCTTTCCCCCTTATATAGGGCCGATGGTGTCTGCCCAGCTGGTGACGACGCGTGGGACGGGGATGGTGGGATTCTTTTATGAGAGGAAGGTTAGGGTTTGGACTTCGTTTTGTAGGGTTGGGGTCCCAGTTCAGGCTAGGCAAGCGGTTCGTCGGGTTGGTCGTTCGGTGTGGTCATCTTGGGGGTTTTGGTATGGAGGATTGGAGAAATATTTGTGGGATTGAGGCTGTGGGGGCGGATTTGTGTTAGATTTAGACGTATCTGATTATAATTCTGGTCGGTTAGTTTCATGCTTTGTGCATGGTTACTACGTGCTTGGGGGTTACGGGCGTTGAGTCCATGTTATGCGGATGTCCTTGGGGAGATGTTAGCGATATAGTATCAAAATAATCCTGAGTACGGAGTTTGTCGACTGAAGAATGCCAGATGAGGCGAGGAAGTCATGTAGTCCGTAATCTCATTCATTACTCCTATGGAGAGAAAACAACAGTGGTAACAACATCGCGACCGAAGCAAATACGAATAAAATAACAGGGCAAGACAAGGGGGTATTCGCTTGTCGAAGAACATGTAAAGTCAACGCAAACAGAAGCAGTTAAAGAGCATGTGGTTGTCGTCCGATGCCTTTCCGCGGGGAAGACCGGCCATCGTCTCCGACATATTTTCGTGGATTTCTTCCCGGAATAAAAAGGGAATAGTGATGGAAATGAAATGAATCGCACCGGGGGTTTGTTTCCCGGTCAAGAATCGAATTAGGGATCGCTTCTCAATGAATGACGGGGATCGTGCGATGTAAACGGCGGAGCTGTAGCATTTCTGGTTCGGGTTGATTTTGAGCCTTTCCTCCGCCGGACGCTGCATTTTTCATGGGGTAGTAGATATCAGGATTGTAGGTGTGCATGACGAGCTTGAACAACGCTATTGTTCGATCGGGTATCAATTCTGTGGTCGGAGGCAATTTAAACAACCACAGAGACAACTCCAGTGTCAATTACTTGGTGATGATGTTTAGATAATCGGCCACGATGAGAGTCACCATTCTGTAGATCTAGTCAGTGGGGAACAAGTATGAAAGTGGGGGCAACTAACGCATGAGGAGCGATCCGAACGTAGTAAGTTCCGAAGCCCCGGTAGAAGCGCAACCAACCCTCCTCCGCAATAACCTTGCGCGCACAATCCACCAACCCCTTGTAAGGGAACTTCCCAGTCGCCGGGTCTTTCTGCTGCTTCTGCAAACGAGTCTTGATGAAATCAAAAGGCAACGACAAGAAACTAGCAAAGAACCCGGCAATAGCCGAAGCCGCGAACGTCTGATTCTGCGCAGACAACGCCGTATGCTGCTTGAGCTGCTGCTTGGCCTCGGCAAAGAAGGTCAACTGACCCATGTTAAGTGCCATGGCCCGCACAACCGTCGGGAACGCACCAGCCCACAACGCCCCGATTCCCTCGCCGCGGGTGATACGGAACAAAGCGTCGAAAACGGAGCGGTAGTTTGCCCGAGCTTCGGGGGGCTTGAGGCCGTCCGACTGCATGCGCACGAGGGCCAAGTCGGCCGGGTTTCCAATCATCGCGGCGATACCGCCGGCACTCAGCCCTGCGGCGGCGCGCTCTGCGAAGGTGACTTTGCGGTTTGCTGCTTCAGCGCGGCCGTTGAGGCGTGTGATGAATGTGTCGAAGAATCCTAGGCGAGCGGTTGTGTAGACAGCCTGGCGGAGGAGGCCGGCTGAGATGCCGGTGTATAGATCCAGGGCTTTGCCGGAAGCGATAATGTCGCGCGTTATGCCCAGGGCTGAGGGTCGGGGTCCGGTGCGGGCTCCTTCGCCGGCGAGTTGCAGGCGCACCTTTACCATGTCCACTGGCTGGATCACTGCGGTGGCTGTCATGCCGGCTAGACCGCCGTTGATAAAGGGCAGGGCTGCGCGGGTGAATGGGTGGTGCAGGAAGTCAGTAGGGCGTTCCATGGCTGAGGCAGCTGCATCGCTAGCAGTTTCTTTGATAGTGCTTGATGCCATGATGAGGTGACTTGATCTAGACGCGGGTTGTTAACGCGATGTACTGAGTAGGTCAAACAGAATGACTGACGTGGAATACGAGGCCTGTCCAGGTGGCCTCGGTCAGTTTGTAGAATATACCGAAAAGGAAGGACTGGACCATGGAACCCACTGATGACGTATCGCAATGCTATCACTCAAACAGAATACCTAGGTATAGTTGAGGACGGAGAGGCACGAGTGAAGTAGAAGAAGAGAAACAGCGACACAGAGAGAGAGAGAGATAGCTATGGGAGACACACGTCACAGGACAAAACGTCAGGTGCGGGGGGACTGTTATACTGGGCCAAACCGGAAGGGGTCTGAGCCTATACTATATACTTCGTTTACTATAAGTCTAGCCATTCTATAGACCGAGAACCCTTTCCGAGCCGGCTATGACATCCCCTTCACCCGATAGCCGCTAAAGTCATGGCCATGGAGAAAGTCGACGATCTGGGGCCGCGATGATTTCCCGGTAGTTTTGAAGCAGATACTCCCCCACTCATTAGACAACCAATTACAGGGCATTTAGACAGGCGATTCTAAGCGGATTATCAATGCGCCAGCGTGGACACGCGTGCAGGCTACGGAGCTTGAAATGCGGGGATAGCTTGATTCCGGAAGATATTCGCGAGTCCGGATATCCGGTCTCTGGTATGTGAGGGATACCTGAGGGATATTCAAAACAAGGTAACTTCTGTGTCGTGTCTGTGTCATGTCTGTGTCGTGTCTATTTCTGTGTCTATGTCTGTGTGTTTGTGCTTCCTATAGAAATATAGTGCAACTCCACTCTAATGGAATCTCCACTCCCCACTATCCCCCAACTCCCAACTCCCAACTCCCAACTCACCAGCTCAGAAGACTCAGATATACTCATAACTATCCATACTGGTATCCGAGGGAAAGAATATCTCATTTCCGATGACCTCACCTACCTGCATGCGGCCGCCTCAACAAAGCCCATCATCTCCCAACGGTGTCCCAGCGCAGCGATTAGCTCTCCTAGCTACAGGAACCTACTGGCTCCTCCCTACACCAATAACGAGTCACGATCCCATCCCACCTCGGAAATGACACAAACATATCGGCGGGACGGAGAAGTCAATCGGCTATTCCTCGATAATATTCTCCCGCCCCTCGGCCTACCCGAGGGTATCAGTCCGGCAGTCCAATCGGCTCAACACAATTTACTCTGACGCGACTAGTTACTGCAAAGTGCCAACCTGTTAGTCGGTTGGGATCTCCGCTCTCCATTTTGTCAATCCAATAAATCGGAATGCGAATAATTCCCACCTTTCCCCCGTTTCCCGGATTTGGAAGTGCGGCTCCCGCTACTTCTGTTGAGACGTCACTGCTAACCCTACATGGACCTGCGCGGGTTGTGCGCCCTGGAAACGTCCGGTTTTGGATCTTTGCGCCGGTGACCGGCGGTTTGGCGGCTATACATGGATTTGCCCGGTGTTTACTACTCCGTATCTGGTGCTCAGGCTGGGGGTTTGGATTGGTTGATTTTGACGATTGCGTATGTATTTGTTGTTGGTTTACTATACTGTCAAAGGTGTTTGCGGAGTACTGTTCTCCGGGATAATCATCATTGGGATTACAGACCCCCGAGGTTGGGCTGGATATGGCACGGGGAGGAGATGGTGTTGCGGTGGTTATGGGGGCCCCGGATTGTTTCGGATTTGTCCTTCGCATTGAGGTAGGCCAGACGACTGACGACATCCAAGGTACGTGAAACTCTACCACCAATTGAGATAGCGGAAAGGTAAACTTGGCTGTCCTCGCTTTTCTCGTTCTTGGTGAGTATACAGCTTATCGAGCTTCTCTTTCATGGTCGCATCAACGAGGACGGGTCTAAGCCGATCTTCCTAAACTGTCACACAGTGGACAGTATACCAACTCAACAATTACTCTCTGATATCTACGTTACTGTAGAAAATACGCCCTACACGACACATTGACTGCTATACTCAACCCGGGTCCCGCCGTTGACACGAAGCCCAAAACTCATATACCTATGAAAGTAAACTATCAATTGCAAACAAATAGTCAGAAGTCCAACCAATCGAAAATCACAATCCCCTGCCAATCTCCCAAGTATCCATCGCGGAATCGACTCAGTGCCCAGCCCCTGAAGAATGCCAGAAATGCTAAAATAAACCTGTCAGATCATCTCCACTCCCCTCCGCGGAAAGGGTTCGCGGCATGTCGGGCTCCACGGGCCTAATGTCGAGATCTGGACCCACTGGCTTTCCGGCAGGGAGCTCGGGAATATTGTTAGTAATTGAGATTCTATTCCGAGGGTAAGTTAATGGGTGTGGCATTTGATGACGGGACTTGGTTAGTTGGGCAGTAGATAGGATTAGCGGGCGGTAGTTGATCAAACAGAATCGTTCGTTGAGTAGACGGCAAGAAAATAAATAAGGAATAAGTCAATATTTTATTTCTTTTTTATTTTTGACATCGCGTCCGCTTCGTTTACAATTTTTGGGAGGTTAAAAAAAAAAGAGTGGAGAAAAAAGTAATGCACTGACGGGGAGTCGAACCCCGCGCTAGAGCTGACAACTATCATATGATAGTGGCAGTGGAAGGCTCCAATGTTACCGATACACCACCAGTGCTGTTCGTGACGTTAATCATCCTTTTTCTAATTATGACCCATGATTCTCTATATTCCACAGGTTCCTGTTATCCTATTATCCTATGTTTTTTGCCTCAATATCCCTTTTAAATACTTATTAATTAATTACTGACCCTTGTGATGTATGTATCTACCCTCATACATCGCAATTTAATAAAAGTAGGAAGAAATAAATTCAAAGATAATCGTGATATATCTCTTAACATACTGCTGGCCTACAAGCTCGAGGGTACCTTGCCCCCAATTCGTACGGATTTGGAGTTTTGTTCATGCCGTGTGATATTACAACCTCCCGCACAAGCCAAAGCCGATGCACACAGAGCAAGGATAAAGTAAACAGTGATAAGAAGCTTCATAGCGAACGAGGATTCTGAAGGGTCTGAGAGGCGATGTAGACGTTCAGATTCTGTGTAGAAATAAGGACAGAGTCGCAGCTGATCAGTGATGGAGTCTGCAGTAGACATACGTACTTAGTCACTTGCGGTGAAGGACAGGTAGGTTGCACTGAATGAGAGGGCTTCGTCTAGCTTTTGGGCACCGGTCTCACCGATCAGACACCTCACCCAGTGCAGGGTCTTGAAGTTCTAGTCTCTCTTCGATATGTCGCTGTAGGCGGCACGGTCTAGTCTAGCATGATGATGCTAAAGTAGTAAATCGCTCGCAGATCTCGATTTATGTAAGAGTCTTGGTACCTAGTCTGCTTTTACCTGCATTCGTGAATAGCAAATTTGGAATGAAAATGCAGGTCTATAACCATGTAAAACGAGGCTTGTGCTAGGAAAATAACAAATATGAGAATGATTAGGCCTTCAATACAATTTACGGTGTACTCATAGCCGAATCCACGGGGCTATTGAATCTGCAATTCACTTCCCGTAGCCTGAGCTATCTTGCATGCAATGCGTCACCTTCGAGCTGTGCAGCCTAAATATTGAACTAGACAGACAACTCGAAGGGATAAATGCCAGGTAGCACAGTGCATTGAGCCGCCCAATAGTTATAGCGTGCAAAATCACTGATGACGTGGTCTTCCTACAGAATGTTGCGGACGCTGTTTGCTCGGAGCTTGGAAATCGAGGATAAAGCCGCAACAGCAAAATACAGCCGATGCAACAATGTAGTCTTTCCATGAGAAACTACGGTCTGGGATCAAGGAATGATTTTGGATACGCTATCTAAGATTGGCGTTTGGGTATGGCTGCTGCTCGACTGATATGCCATTTTCCATCAAGCTACACACTCAGTATCACCGAGTGATCCATACCACATGACTCTCATGACAACCGCTTTAATCTCAGCATATTTAGAGCCGCACAATGGGTCCGACAAAGACCGGCTTCCGGCCTGGACTTACGGCTTACCAGGGCAGATGTAGGGGGCTGATCGCCTTTTCCCCGGTCGCAAGTTGAGTGAGATTGAAATCTCGGACTTAGCGGTTGAAGAACTTCCAAAGAAGAATATTCTACCGACCTCAGAATCAAATATCCGAATAAGCGCCTTAGAACCGGTGGACCGGAGTATACAGGACGGACACCGCACGTAAATCCGCATATCCCCGGAGTGAGATCTCATCACCCGCCTCTTCGGTTTTGTATAAAGAGAGACAAGTCGAGGACCTGACTGATTCAATAATTATAATTATATCACAAGCTGTTTTCTGATAACCAGTCTTCAACAATGTCTCTCATCGGAAAGGTCGCTCTCATCACCGGTGCTTCCAAAGGAATCGGCCGAGCCACAGCCCTACGCCTCGCCAAGGACGGAGCCAACGTGGTAGTGGGATATAACTCGAACCCCGAAGCAGCCAACGAGGTTGTGAATCAGATAGGCACCGACAAAGCGATTGCAATCCAAGCCGATGTAGGCGATGTTGGCGAAATCACATCTCTCGTGGAACAAACTATCCAGCGCTTTGGCAGGATTGATCTTCTTGTCCCCTGCGCTGGCATTATGACCCTGACTACACTTGAACAAACGACAGAGGAGGCCTACGACAAAATGTTCGCCATAAATGTTAAAGGACCCTTTTTCTTATGCCAGGTGAGTCCCTTCATATGTTGTCTCTTGAACAAAGCTAACCAGAAACAGAAAGCCGTTCCGCATATGGGCCCCGGGTCACATATTGTCCTCTTATCTACAACACTCTGTGCTGCCTCAACTGTCACGCCTGTCTACTTGCCCTATGTTACAAGTAAGGGCGCAGTCGAGCAGATGACTAGGGTCCTGTCCAAGGATGTCGCTCGCAAAGGAATTAGTGTTAATTGTGTGGCTCCCGGCCCTACTGCCACCGACCTATTTATGCGAAATCAGTCCGAGCAGACGCTGAGTCTTTTGAAAAATGCCAATCCCAATGGAAGGATTGGAGAGACCGAGGATATTGCTGATAGCATTGCGTTTTTGTGTAGTAGTGATAGTCGCTGGGTGACAGGACAGACACTTCGAGTGAATGGGGGGATGGCATGAAATGGAGGATATGATTAACAGAATAATTTTAAGCGAATTGATATATTCTCTCAATCCAGATTTTCCAAGACATGCCCTTAAATAGTTGAGGTTACTTGCAGAAGGGGAAACAATGGACGTCCTTCTTTCTTTGTTTAGATGCAGCTGGGTCTATAAGTGGCATATACCACCACCCACTAATAAGTCCAATAAGCAATACCAATAAATCCTCATGGAGACTACGATACCAACTTACTGGCGATCTGGTACTTGAGACTGGTAGTTCTATTATCCAATATTGACTTGCATACAGTGGAATTCGAAATCAGTTTTAACTCTAAACTCTTACAATTTAATTCCTGGACCCTAAGTGGGGACATCCTAATCTAATTTTAGATCTTCCCCTGTTAATCTATGTAGGGCTGTATTGTATTCACTGGTAACCACAATGAGTTATTGTTATAGTACCGTAATTTCTTGTAGAAACCGATGGAATCCATCGTGCAAACTGATCAAACAAAAAGAGAATCCTAACAATCTGGCAAGATCTTCTTTTATCTCTCTCATCTCTTGGGCTATTTGTCACGCGTAGCCTTCGCCCACACTCTTTTGCATCCAAAAGAAGGCTGTAGTGACGCCATAGAGAACTTATCCTGGCACGCAACTTGTTTCTCTATAGCTCTGGCTTCTGCTATCCACTGCGATTCTCATTCGTTACCAAGTCCTAAGGAACTCCGATACTTGGGGAAGCTAACATGGACCCTCCTAGGACTGCTATCGTACTGTAGAGATGACACAGAGCCCGTATCATGACGATTTTATCTCCAATCCCGAAGATCCTGTAACATGGGAAAACAACTCACAGTACGCTCCAACACCTGGATATTGCGGTAGTCCTAATGTAACACGGTTTAACTACAGTCCCTCCCCCTCTGCTGTGCTAGAAGATCAGTCACGGTCTGATACTCTTAGGCTGCTCTAGTTGTCTGAATAGGAAGAAGGAAGAGTATACGATAAGCACCCGCCGACCTATATACACTACCGTATAGAGTGGCGTGTTACTGTCAACAATCGAGAGGTGTCAAAAGACACGGAGGAAGATCTTGTTTTGGCCCCTAGTGCCTTTTAGCAGCTGTTCTTGGAGAAGAAATTAGAGAAAGTTCTTCGACGAAAAATTGCCCGTCATCGTTAGGTGAGAGCTAATGACACTGCGATTGTCGTTTCAGTGAACGACCGAACCCAGCGCAATTTGACTAAACGATTTGATGATACCGATATCATTTAGACCACCATCGAGAAGCAGCTTTGGATGTGGTTAGGTCTATTCTCCCGGGGTAAAGAGCTCACGCTAAAGATCAGTTTCAATTACGTAGACGATCGTCACTCTCCTCTAGCCGCTGGTCGGAAAGGGGAGAAAAGAGGAAAAGCCTCTGTCACGAAGAGAATGCTCGATAAGAGAGCCGCTCAGATTGATGCTGAGTAGGATGCTTTAGGAGAAAGACCTATCTAGCGCAGCGTCTATAATCTGATACGGTGTGCAACCTCGACTTGCCTATTAGGCCCATATTGTTGGGAAGATCCAATAGGAAAAAAGCATTACCAACTGAAGACTTATTATCTCAAGCGGCTCGTTACCCACGTCGAAAAAGGTGGGGTGTTAGACGGGCACAAGGATGTGCTAGAAACTATAGAAGAGCAACAGAGACAGGAAAAGAACAATCGCAAAAGAGGGCATATCACTAGAAATGGAGCACTATATCCGGCTATTAACATCAATGTCCTGCCCTCGCAGTCTTCCGCCTCTACAGCTGCATAGGCTTCTGCTAACTTATAGTCCCTGCCATCTCTAAGCCTACTTGAGATCCCTGGGCCTCGGGACAAAGCGGTCAAGGAATATGGTGAATGGTAGGTGTCAAATGTCACAGATGACGCCCTCAAAGCTGTATTTCGAGAAATCTGTGACGTGATGCTGGACAATAGTCTTGACCTTGAGCAGGTCTATAAGGATCAAGATCCGGGGTTCTTTATCGGAAAGGGCATAAAGATCGATATTGCTCGACGCTTCGTAGAAGACATTCGGCGCTGGGTCGAGAATGTAAAGAAAGCAATCTCTATTTATGAGATAATTTAGCGACTACCGCTTTGGCGTTGGCGCATATGGCGTTTGGGGAATTCAATTTGGTGCTGTTGACCGCATTTGCAATTGAGATATTGGTGGTTCCTTGAGCGTTGATCTGTATATCCGTAATTGTTGTTTACTGGCCAATGCGGTTATTGAAGCCCGGAGAAAAACAAGCTTGACTGGTTCAACATTTTTTTGTCGTTTACGCAACCATTACAAAGATGTTTATCGACGGACTTGGGCTAGATCTCTACCAATCTCTACCCTAGGTGGTCCTGAATCACACTAATAGTGAGGCAATGCCCATCAAGACACTGAGTAACCTACGCTCTACACAACAATGTGAGGTGACCCTGACTGCATTTCGGGAAAAGAGACAAATGCACAACATGCATTGCCAATTTGTTGTTGGACGCCACGCGGAGCTCTTCTTCGGTCGTGTTGACTTCCCGTCGTTAGTCGAGGTGAATGTCTCGCTGGTGACTCGAGTTTTACGTTTAGCTTTTCCTACCAGTTCCCTCTCGGTGCGCATCTGGAGCTCCTGTATATACATATGTACCGTATAGGGTGGATCGAAATCAGTTTCACCACTTGTACACGGAGATTCTTTCTCGAACCCTCTTCCGAAACCTTATTATACCTGATATAGTTACTCTACCCCTGGCCCCCTTCTTGGCTGTAATTCGGTACAAGCGTAAATAACTGCATGATACCAGCTACTGTATCGCCCGGGTTCCTGGATGGTGGGCATTGCAAACAGTACAAATAAAAGTAGGCCTGAGCAGGCCCGTCCCTTCCAGTTTTGAGCCCGGAAGGTGGGTCTCGGAGTTAACCTGAGTCGTGCCTTCCTTGTCCGTTTGGTCTCTGAATGAAAGAGAAGGGCTTGTTCTTCCTGCTTTGTATAATTATGTACGGTGCATGTAAAAAAAACTACTTGACCACATAAGTTGCATGGTTACGTCATCATCGGATAGGAGTTATTCCTTGTGACGTTTACGGATACAGTGAACCCCGGTCTGCTATTGAGGGCATGCATCGCTGGGTCACAAAAATTCTAGGTTCAAGAATCCTGCGCTTCCCCAGCGGGCTGAAGCTGACGTTGGGGCCTTAGAGAACAGGCCAGATATTGACAATATGCCCCAGGGGTAAAGCTCGGTCTTCGAAAAACCAATGCTGCACTAAGATCGCTTACAATGTCATGAAAAGTTTTTCGTTACGAGTCTAAATATACCGACATCCTACTAACACTTAGCTTATAGAATGTAGGAAAACAGCGAGGTTCTCCTGCTTCAAGCCATCTATAATCAGACACCATCAGTGCCACTCTTCCTACAAATGTGTGGCCGTGGAACCAAAAAGTTCCGGTTAGCGAGCGCGTGTAACTGGAACATATGCATGACCCGTAAGATACATACTGTCTGTGCTGAAAGTTATATGTAGCCTATGCATCAATAAGAAACAGTTTCACTCAGCATTAGGCTGAATGATCAACCGCTCGGCGCTCGTTTTCCCCTGTCTCAGAAGATCCCAAGCCTCCTGAGCGTGGCTCAAACCCCCAAGAACCCTAGTCGGAAGCGCATGCATCTGATTCTCCGCTAGCTTTCGCTCAAGAAACTCCCACCATACCCACCGCGTGAAGTCCGAATTGGCCGGGTCCAAGTAAGCGTCCAAGAAAGGTGCAAAGATCCCAGTCACACCATCTGGTAGAGTGACCCCAGCCCGAACGCCCATGGTACATAGAAATGAGCCACCGCCTTGGGCGGCGAGGACAGCACCAATCGTTTCCTGGTCCCTTGCCGAATCCGCAGCAGCCAGCACAGCATGAAAGGGACCAAGAGCAATCAGAGTGTCTGTAGCAGAGGACTGGGTCCGGTCTACAAATTCAGACGCACCTAGGGATTTCACCAGTTCGGCATTCAAGCCGGACGCTACCCCCACGACGGAATAACCAGCGCTTGCGGCTATCTGGACAGCAGATGCGCCGAATGACGAGGAGGCACCCCAGATTAGGATCTTCTTAGACTTATTCAGCGGATTTGGGGTTGATGAGGGCTTTTCCAGGTGTAAATGCAGGATAAGGGCGCTCATGGCTCCGTAGATCCCGGAAGCGAGGGAAGCCGCGTTCTCGAAAGATGCGCCACTGATCTAATAAATACGCACAAGCACATAATATTAGAATTTTTCACCTGAGGAGATAAAAGGGAAGGGGAAGAGGATGTAATACCTTCGCAGTTAGCTGCTGCGTGGTAAGGGCATATCGCTGAAGTGCTCCAAAGCGCGCATCATTTCGCAGCACCACTGCACTATTGGTAGCGACTCGGTCTCCAACTTGGAAACGTGTGACGCCAGGACCAATCTTGACAACTGTCCCTGAAAAGCTCACTGCCATCACACAATTTCATCAGCTGCCTCGTGTAGTTAATAGCAAGCCGTATTGTGTTTGCGCGGGGTAATCTTAATCAGGGGGACCACGAACCTCCAATGATTGTGGGATATGTCAACGGATATGGAAGGACACCATCCTGGATCTTGTATTCCGCTGGTTGGATAGGTATGGCTTCCGTCTGGATGAGGAGCTCGTCATGTCCAGGTTCTGGAGTCGAGGCTGGGCGGACTTCTAATTTCGCCCCAACAGCGGGAAGCCAGGCTGCGATATTTTGTCCGTCTGTCATGATAGAAGTCGTGGGACAGTTTGTTTGAGAGAAATGCACTGCCACCAGAGAGCTTGTGTTCCTGTTCTTATAGTTTTTGTTGTCGTTAAACGTCACCACACCTCCGTCGAATCAAACTGATCAAATATAGAATCAAACTGATCAAACATGGAATCAAACTGACGAAATATAGGAATCAAATTGATCAAACATAGAATCAAACTGATGAATATAGAATCAAACTGATCAAACTTAGAATCAAACCGATCAAACATAGAGTCAAACTGATCAAACATAGGAATCAAACTGATCAAACATGGAATCAAACTGACCAAACATGGGAATCAAATTGATCAAACATAGAATCAAACTGATGAATATAGAATCAAACTGATCAAACTTAGAATCAGACTGATCAAACATAGGAATGTGGAATTTAACAGCAATCAAACCAATAAGATATAGATAGAGTAAATAATAGAGTAGGCTGAGTATAAGTTTATGGAGACAACGCTGGCTATCCCTTCACTCTGCCTCAACACCCATCGACTTCAATACCAAAAAACGCATAATTATTCTTTACTGTTCTCCATGGCATCTCGCCCAGTCGCACTTATCCTTGGAGCCGGCCCCGGGATCGGTTCTTCCGTTGACCATTGAGGACCATGTAAACGATGATAATCAGTTACCAGGTTACAGAGAGAGCGAACATTTTTTTCTCACTCTTTCCTCCTGCTTCACTCCCTCAATTCTTTTACCCGCTAGCTAATCTCTCCACCGGCACCCGAACGACCCACCCCACATCACGACGACAAGCTTCATAATTTACCCACTCTACCATCGCTGGTAAAGCTCTCCCATTGTATGACAAGCGCATGCCAGCATCACTTCCCTTGGCTAGCCCAAATTGGCTTAGGTTGCAAACCCCTTAAGGATTGGTGGCACAAAGTGTTGGTTTGCTGAACCTAGTAATTTTCCGATACTTCTTCGATCTTTAAGCCTGCGTGCCGAAAATGGCCTCTAGCACTCTCTTCTTTTGCACCGACCACATCAATACACCAACCAAGATATGTATCGAAGCCTTGATCGGGATCAATTTCATAATAGCTCTAGTTGCGTTTAATAAAGGCCTTGAGCTCAGCGAAAAACTCTTCAATCGGATTTAGGTCCGGCGAGTAGGGTGGCAGATAGACCAACTTCACCCCTGCGTCCACACACATCTGCGTAATCCGCTCTGAATGATGAAACGATGCGTTGTCCATAACGAGGACGGATTTAGGTTCGGGCCATCTTCCGCAGTGCTGAAGAAGCTGCGCTATGAAGTCCTCGAACACTGTGGCATCCGTGGACCCGCGGAAGACACGTGAGAAAACGATTCCATCCTGGGCATAAGCAGGTAGTATCTAATATCGCTGGTCACGGTGAAATTGTGATACTTGCATAGGGGAGACACCGAGTGGAGACCAGCCTGTCCTCCTGAACCCAACCTTTATCACATCCGGATTTATCAACGTAAACCAGCTGATACGACTAAAAGTCCGATAAATTATGTAAATACTATTCTCGTAAATCGGCATTTCGCTCCTTAGCTTGCTGTCGAGTGCCCTTTTTAGACTAACCTTTAGCGACAAGGGCTCTTCTGATGCTAGAGGTTGTGACTATAGTGCGGAATTCATCCCAGAGAAAAACAGCTATCTCATCGAGGTATAAACCGGTCTTTTCAGATAGGTGATCGCAGAGGGCTTCGATCATCAGTGGTGTTATAGTCCGTTTCCGTCCTATTCGAGTTGGCGGTGCGTGCACACTTCCAAATTGCCGCAAGTTTGCGCGGATATTTATAATCGTAACCTGGCTGCATTCTGCTTCTTCGGCCATTCGAGATGTGCTAAGTGACTGGCTCTCTATCATATCGTGGATGAGATGCAGCTTGGATGGTGGAAGTCTCGGAGCTATTTTGTGACATCAGTTGTGACATTCAAGAGTGACAAACGGGTGAAGATGCCTCATGCTTGGAGTGGACGGTATGGCAAAAAACACCATCGTATGGGATTTTCGAGTAAAATACATCAGGCAAGGTCCCACTCGCGTCATGTAAAATACAATGTCTATTCTTGGAAATCATGGATTGACCACTATTCCCAATGTGAACTAGCGGGTTTCAAGTTAGGGTTGGCGAATCAAGTCACAAGAGTATGGAGTTAAAACTGATTTCGAATTCTAACTTATTGTACGAACAACCACAACCATTTGCTTCCCACTTTTTGTTTCCATGACGTTGGGATATTCCAATTCAGCAGTCAATATTGGAATAGGATAATACTGAGGTTCATAGGAAGGCTTCTTAGTTCGACGTATTTCTTTGTTGGATCTCCCCCAGGACTATGTATATCCGGTAGCTGCTTGTTGAAGTTGAGCAAAGACCACTTGCATTCTTATCCACTCCTAAAACATCAATAATCTTAATTTGTCTCTACGAGTATCAGTGCGTGGTTCAAGTGCATAACAACTTTCATTGATGGGACTTGTCACTGTCCTTGGCCATGGATCCTCCCGGAAACCCCCATACTGACAGGCCATGATCCTCATCTACTAAACGCGCTTCAAGACTAAAAGTTGTCTCATCTTAGTATGTTCAAAGAAGAGCCGTAGAAAGCCCTAGTTGGCAGTAATAAGGCGGTATTCTATGTTCATCCGGGCGTCTTGCAGCACGGTATCTCTGCGTTAGCAGTCCGGATCAGTGGAGCATGGAAGGATTCAAGTGAAAAAACACGCGACTGGTCTGACTTTGATGAAGAGACAATCAACTGCGTCTTGAGCTATCAGTACTCTGGCACTTACGACCTACCCGGGTCTTCCAAAGACAAAGAACCAACTTCTCAAACCACACCAAGTCAACAAAATTAGTTCACTTGGATGTCAAATGAAATTAAAAACCCAAGCTAATACGTGTCTGCAATATAAGGTACCAAGCCAAAAACTTCACCTACCCCCATCGTCTAGACTCCACAAAACCAGCACAAATCCACCACCGGAACCCGGCCACAGGAACGCTTCGCCATTGATGGCCATGGATGATGAATCACCTGCTACCGAAGCGCCCCCGATGCCTTAGCAGACGAATGACGAGAATCCACAAAGCTATCTGCTGGCACACGCAAAAGTCTACTCATTTGCAGAACGGTACCTGCTTTCCGACCTCGCTGAATTTGCAGCCAGACGTATGGAGTCCTATCTCAAGCTCTACTATAAGTCACTGATGGACGCCCCCGAGTTGGTAGAGACCATCCAGCTAATCTACGCCACCACACCACCGGCCGGTGTGAGAAACTGACGATGCCCGGGCCGTGCTTGTGAAATTCGTGGCTACTCATCACAAGCAATTTTCTAAGAACTATCAGATTTTTGACGAGTGTGATGGAAGCTTCATGATTGAGCTTGCGCAGGTATTGTCGCAGCTTCTTATCCAGCGGGATAATGATCATTTTAAAAGATCGGTGACCAAGGTTAGTCGTGTAGGTATGTGAATTGTGACCTGGCTGCGTGTGGCCTTCCTCATATTATCTAGACATGCACATAGGTACTCGTGAATCATGTAGACGACTTCGACGTTAAATCCTACGACAGCCATAGGTCGAGAGTCCTTTCATACCCTCAATTTGATAAACACTTGATTAGTGCACTATTTTGAACAGCACAGTTTTGTATATTATGGAAAGAGAACAAGATACAGTTTGCCGGTCAATTATCCGCAGACCCAACCTTCACTATGCGTGTAGCAATGTAAATGGGAGCTCCTCATGGACAAGAAGAGCTAGGCCATCGCGAGGTTATTGATAGCTACAAGGAAGAGTATTTCTTAAAATGGATGATATCATTGACTATCACGTAGGAAATTTCATCGTAAACATCACAAACTCCATCTAGCCAGGCGGTATCGATGGCCTAGATATAAAAAGCAAAGCCCAGTTCGGGGGGAAATCAAACTTATCCAACGCTCGTCCCGATACAAGCGGCAGACGTCAGCAAGGTGATCCAAAAAGGTGATCACCAAGAAAAAGTAGCACGCCATGCAAATGACTTATTCATCCTATCGGAGGAACAAGGACCAAAGGAGAAAAAGAAATTTTGAAACCGCTCAGATCCTTTAAACCTGGGGAGCGGCAGCGAGGACGTCGGGAGTAGCCTGGTCGGAGTACTTCTTGAAGTTCTCGTTGAAGAGACCGGCAAGCTTGGTGACCTCATCCTTGAAGGAGGTGGTAGCGGTCCAGCTCTTCTCGGGGTTGAGGAGCTCGCTGGGGACACCAGGGCAGGAGGTGGGGACGGGCAGGTTGAAGGTGGCGTAGGTCTCGTACTCGGCCTTGGCAAGCTCGCCGTTATGGATGGCGTCTAGGATGGCGCGGGTGTACTTGAGAGGGCAACGCTTGCCGCCGGTGGTAGCGCCAGCGCCAACCCAGCCGGTGTTCAGGAGCCAGGCGTTGACCTTGTGTTCCTTGATCTTCTCAGCGAGCATGCTGGCGTAGCGCATGGGGTGGAGAGCCAGGAAAGGCTGAGCGAAGCAAGAAGAGAAGGTAGCCTGGGGCTCGGTGACGCCATCCTCGGTACCGGCCATCTTGGAGGTGTAACCGGAGATGAAGTGGAACATGGTCTGCTCGGGAGTGAGCTTGGAGATAGGGGGCAAGACACCACGGGCATCACAGGTGAGCAGGATGATGTTGGAGGGGTGGTTGTCGCTCTTGCAGGGGATCTTGGCGTTCTCGATGTATTCAATAGGGTAGGCGCAGCGGGTGTTCTCAGTGAGGGTGACATCGTCGTAGTTGACGACACGGGAGATGGGGTCGAAGACGGTGTTCTCGAGGACGGATCCGAAGCGGATGGCGTTGAAAATATCGGGCTCCTTCTCGGCAGAGAGACCAATGCACTTGGCGTAGCAGCCACCCTCAATGTTGAAGACACCAGTGTCGGTCCAGCAGTGCTCGTCGTCACCGATGAGCTTACGCTTGGGGTCGGCAGACAGGGTGGTCTTACCGGTACCGGACAGACCGAAGAAAACAGTGACATCGCCGTTCTCACCCTCGTTGGCAGAGGAATGGAGGGTCAGGACGTTGTGCTTGACGGGCATTTCGTAGAAGAGGACAGTGAAGACACCCTTCTTCATCTCACCAGCGTACTCGGTACCGAGGATAACCATCTCCTTATCGGCGAAGTTGATGGCAACGGAGGTGGCAGAAGTCATACCCTCAGTGAAGCGATTGGCAGGGAAAGAACCAGCGTTGTAGATGACATAGTCGGGGTGGAAGTGGTCGAGCTCTTCACGGCTGGGGCGGATCAGCATGTTGCGCATGAAGAGAGCGTGGTAGGCGCGAGCGCAGACAACGCGAACGCTGATGCGGTAGCGCTCATCCCAGCCGGCGTAACCGTCGATAACATAGATGCGGTTACGAGTGTTCAGGTAGTCGACAGCACGCTCACGGTTGATACGCCAGACCTGTGGAGGGCTGATTAGTAACAGATCGATGACGTCACACATGATAGCCTCGGTCCAAAGGCTCCAGCCGCAAATGACAGCTGAGGGGCAAACTGGGCAAAAGGAAAGGTGCAGTGGAACACGATCAAGTGAAACAGGAATGTATCGGAAAGGACGGCATCCCAGTGTTGCACAAAGGGCTGCCAGAAAAGCTTGGTCTTCCGATGCATATGCAAGGGATCCTGGCGGAGCTGATCGGTTCCATATGCAAGGACTGAAATATGCAAGAAAATCGCGCAAGAAACAAATCACTCACATCAAGAGTCATGGGCTTGTTGACGGGTCCCCACCAGATGTCGTTCTCTGATGAAGCCTCCTGGACAATACGCTTGTCGGAGGGGGAACGACCAGTCTTAGCACCGGAGTAGGCACTTAGAGCACCGCTGGAGGTGACGGCGGTACCAGTCTCGTAGACGAGAGCATCTTCGTAGAGAGCAGGAACGGAGGGGTTGGCAATCTAAAGAGGTGTTAGATGAGTACAGTGGAGGCTATAGACCGCGGGGTATGGCTTACAATGGCGACACGGTCATAGTCAATGTGGGCAGTCTCATGGAGTTCCTCCTCGAGCTCGGTGTGTCCCTTGCCAGGCCTAGAGATGGTCAGCGAGGTTCGACGACAGTTAGGTATAGGCAACATACTGGACACCACCAGGGTGCAGCGCAGTGCGATTCACAGATGTAGCAACCATGTTTCTGAGTGAAGTAGAGTGATAGTTACTGTTGCGTTGTTTCGCGACTTGTTGTTGAGAGAAATCAGAAGCCAGAGGTCCAGGAGACTCGGGGCGATTGGGACTAATATAGTTCTTTCCGGCAGGCATCATGAGTATCAAGGGTAATGTTTCTCCACAGTTCCACGGGTGATGTCGGGGCTGAAGGGCCGAGCTGAAGCGTCCACGCGGTTGGTGATGGATGAAGTGCCGTGGGTAGCAAATTCCTAGTATGTCCGACTTGACCCGAAAGGTTTTAGTGGACACGAAGTGGTCTCGGAACGTTCTCACTCGGAAGGGAGGCTAGACTGGAATACTAGGGATACCAGGGATATCAAAAATAACTCGTTTTCAAAGTGATTACAGGAGTGAAGTTCTTTTGAGGTCAATCCAGGGTCTTTTATGGTGACGCTTGCGGCACACCGCATTCTAATAATTTCTACCTAGGTTAAGGTTATAACTTTCGTCAATGACTACCAATACTCCATGAACGTGTTTCTTTTGCACATGTAGAGAGGTAGATGACGCGCAATGACTTCACTTGTTAGTTCATACATCCCGGTCCTATACTCCCAGCCAAAATCGCGGGGGAGGCTGACATAATCGTCGATCAACCGAACTGGAATCCAGCCTCTTTCTCTCTTTCTCTTCTCTTTCGGCTTGCATGAACCCGAACGGAATGCTTCGTGTCTGAAAATTGTCAAACCCGGATGACGACAGGGTCGGCTGAAAAGTCGGAAGCATCTGGGATCAGGATTTCAGCAGCAAATAACGGCGTTTAACCAGCCGAGGATGATGTACCCGCATCCATCGATCGCGGCGGTCTCGGCCAATCAGCGCTTTCACATTTCCACCTCCAAGGATGGTCGGGTGGGCAGAAGATATTGCCGCTGGGTCCTGGAGCGTATTATCGCTGGTTAACTGGAATTCTAGTGAGATTGACACCTTCCGACTGGTACCTGCCCTCCGAACTTGACTCCAAGCTCCAACGCAAGCCCCCGGGAACCATGCATATTACGTGTAGACCTCCATGGCCTCGACCACACGGCCAAACGGACAAATGGACAAATGGATAAATAGACGAATCTCGCAAATGAGCGGTCAATGGTGGTCAGCCTTGACTCTTCTTTCGTATCGCATCGCCACTCGGCATATCCTACCTGTGGCTTGTCTGCAACCCCAGATCCTTCTCTCCGTGGTTTAGCGGCGGATCCCGACCCGGCTGCGGCCTCGGGAACGCGACCTTTCTTCGAATTCCAGTCGGGGACTATGAAACAATTACCCATTTGCGCGATTTTTGTCTCATGTTTACGTAGTGACTTCTATTCCAAGCACCCTGCTGATCAACTCATTTTTTATTGCATCCTTGCGCGTGACATGGTTGCTGGGCGGCTTGAAATATGTAGAGTTGAGGCTTTTTTTCGCACACCCTGAAGCAGTAAGGGCTGGTGGAGCTCCCCCTGTCCTCTCCGCAAAAAAAGGGATATGAATAGACAAAGTATACCCCGTGATCCTGGACCGTCTACACCATCTATTTCGTGGTCTTTGCTTTGCCCTTCTCGTGCATCCGTATTGTTTTCTTTATTTTTTTGCGCGTTATCTTAACCGGATCAACATTCACCAACATGGAACTCCCGGTCCCTGATAGTAACTTAGAGCCAATCACTAGGAGCTAGCTTCCTAATTTACCCGTTGTGATATGGCTGTGCTCGTTCATTCGAGTCTCAACCTATCATCGGTGTATCTGCCCAACTAGTTTTGAAACGGTCTGGGCCGGTGCGTTTTAAGGGGGCACACAAAGATCGACTCGCCTCCTATTTCTCCCGATTCAGCGCCGCACGTCATTGTTGATACCAACGGCTATGAACGGAGTCCGGTCCAGATCCCATGACTTCAGACACTGGACAAATTCTTCCAGCCCTTGTGCCTATTTGTCCACGCCCGCTGCTCGGCGTCTTGGCCTTTTTCTGGGGAAATTGTCGCGTGGTCTTGCAAGCGGCCCTAGCTTCTGCGGGGTATAAAGTGGCGTGAACTATTGCTCCTTCCCGGGCTGCGGAATAACGGTAAAATGCCGCTTTTCGGATAACCTCGTGTCAAGGTAGACATGCATCACCAAGGCCGTCATGTAACGCCCCAAAAAGAGTAATTTCGATTAACATGTGAGGTATCGCTGGGAGCAAAGCCGTTCATGCAGTAGATAATGCATCCGATGCGTTGGTACCACAGCATCGTGGGTAGGATATGATAACTGCATCTGAGAGGCTGTGATGTATCAAGCCATCACGGAAACCTGTTTCTTCCAAGTTTGTCCAAATTTTGCTTACGAGTATTCCGAATGTTCCAAGGTTGCTTTTTTTTCTTTTCTTATCCTGACAATATTTCCGAATATCTTTGCTCCCGTCTCCTTCACTTTGATCTCTATCTACAAGGCCGCAGTGCCACTAAAGATATACGTACACCAGACTCTGACGTAACAATCTTTGAACGTTTCTGAAATTCAATAAATTCGATTCTCCCATGCGCTTTTAGTCCTATTAGACGATGTGCTACCACCTTGTCCTAATCTAGAAGTAGAGGTAAAAGAGAATTTCACCGCACCTACATACTTCTGAGCCCCAAGAACATGAACTTCCAGTTTAATACAAAACAACCTCATCCCGATCGGCCCCCGCCTCAGCCCACCCTCCAAGCAGCTTCCTAGCAACACCAGCCACAAGCTGAGGATAATTAGGCGGCGGCACAGCGCCAGGAGGCAAGCTACGACTGGGGTCCCCAGCTATCCAAACAACAGGATCTAACGAGATACCGGCAACCTTCTCGCGAAGCGTCTCAACATCCTTCAGATCAAATCCACGACCGAATATGATCGCGCGCACCGGTCTGCTATAATCTTTTGTTCCAACATCGTTGACGTGTGGGGACTGTGGGTCCTGGCCAGCGAGGAGGTGTGGAATTTCAGATTGGGCTGCTGTGAGGCTTTGGATGAAGTGGATTACTGATAGGTGTTAGTTATTGATGGTACGATATTGGGAATGATGTGATCATGCTGCTCTGGGGTATAGTGGATATTGGTGGAATAGATGTATATCGGACTAACCTTCAAAGTCGGGGAGGAGGAGCTCGGAGACCGGCTTGCCGATTTCGGCATCTAGGGCGCAGACCACGATTGGGAGAGAGGGAGACATAGCGAGGATTGGGTATTGAAGATTCTTGGAGAGTTTGCTTTAGTTCTTTAGCCTTTGATAACAACGAAAAAGCAGAAATTGTATCTGTTTTTATCTTGATGCTCGGAGTCCGACATACTCAATGCGGTGGAGACCCACACGTTAGGTTGGGGGCTTCCTACGGCGTATAGAGCTCTCAACGAATTAGAACGAGAAGATATACCATAAATTTGTATCTTGAATGCTTTGACTGAAGCTCTGTAATATGAAAGCGAAGTTCATCCGATGTCAACAAAACCAACTTCCTAGTACAGACTATTAGTCACCATTGAATCTAGCATGGAGTAAGACCAGCCAGCTACAAGAGATACGATACGCTGATTTAATGAGAATATGCAACTTCAAGGAGATTGCCACCTCTACTGCCGACGCGTTGAATACAGGCTATGCGACCTGGTAATTGCAAGTAGTCGCATGGATAATTCCTTTCGAGGTGGGGCGTGGGGAATAGGGATCAATCATTGAATCCAACATTATCCACCTGACTTATTTGTTCTCGAATCCTGAAGGATGCCGTTGGAAACACATACCATTCCATGTATTTTGTAGGCACGGAGCTGTTCATAAAGTGCTATTTTTCTTCAATATCACTATGGGCGTGTGAAACGAACCTTATGTACTTCTCGGCTCCTTCGGGTGGGATCATCAGGGGAAGAACCACCATGGTGGTCGAGACCCGCAGTTTGGTCCTGAATCAAGTTCTTGGGGTCTTCCAGGTCTTTTCATACATAGAGCCCTATTTGTTATGTTGTAGTCATTTGCCATCTGACCCATCCCCACAATAATCTGACCTGAAGACCAAAGTTGTATCATGACTACGTACATCCCTTAATCCGAACAGAGTAGGAGACCAGGTCATCGAAGTGCCTTCTTCCGCAAAACCAAGTCCCTAGTCCCGTCTGTGAACACGCAATTCTATTTCTGCTAATAAATTGACTAAATGGCTTGTGGTTGAAAAGATAATCATCTACCTATAGGAAGGGTCCGCCGAGCGTCCGTTTCATGTGATTATTACCGATTTCAGACTAAAGTATCACCCCAATTGAATCAATGAACTCAAGCTGGGGGAAGAAACATTGAATATAATTAGATTGCCAATCACCTGTCTCTCCGGGATGATGGATAACAGTGTGGGGACAGTCCATATGAAGAGATTCAGGGTGTCCTTCACCCCAAACATATTACTACCAGACCACCAAGAAGGCCTTTTTACATGAATATGGATTAAACGTGCATGCTCGATATTGATTGTGTGATTCTCTGTGCCAGCGGTTTAACATAAAGGAAAGTGGACCGCGTGGTTCCTGTCGATTCCCAATAGATTTTCCCTAGATCCACCATGGAACTATCAGGTCTAATCAAAAACAGTACTGTTGATCATTTGCACTTTCCGGTGGCAGCGTTGGCCTCTTTCTATGGGACATCATTAGTTTCCGCAGTCTCGGATATCGGTAACATCGGTAACATCGGTATATGCCACTTACCACACACAGGCCAGAGGCACAGTTGCCCATGCTTCCATCAGGCTTGCAGGTTCCTCCAGCAGGAATCTGTCATACTATTAGACTGAGTCATGGCAATAAAGGAGACATTTCCTACCGTAGCGAGGCCAAGGCTGGCAAAGGCAAAGACAGTGAAGAGTGTGAAACGCATAGTGCCGCGAGTTTGAGGATAGAGGTACTGGAGCTGGTTCAGAGGAGTTTGCTGTTGTTGAGAAATTGTGATTGTAGACGAGTGATCAGGGCATTCTTATACTTCGGATCGGCTATATAATCATGCGTAATGCCCGAGCGATCTGTATCATCATTACTTGATTTAGTATAGAACTGCCCACTCGTCCTACCGGCTATAAATAGTCGGATTGTAGAGGTGGAACTTAATTGGAATGATTTGATCAGTGCACAGGTATGGATACATGTATGTCAAACATCAATGGCACTTGATTCAGGAGAATTATTGACACGTAAGCCACTGCACTATCAGGTCCTAAAAACAGGTCGTGCGTTGGTCCACAGCACCCAGCGGATCCCTTGGATATCGTCTTGGCGGCAATACATCATTGAGCTACATGTTGATCGGAACGATGATATTTTGAGAAGGTCGCCCCAGTCCTTTTGATCTGTTTTTCTGATCTCGTCTTGTTCAAACCGAGTTATTTAAATCCATCTGTCACTGACCTTAAACATGTCCACTCTGTCATACGACTTGGATTTCTGTGATGGAATCTCGCCCACACTTTCTGAGCTGGTTCAAACTTCGAATGTGTTCATCTGTACAGTATCAGGCAGTCACATTTATTGACCTGAAAACTAGAAATGCAAATAGAGTGATGCCTCATATGCTGTCTGTCTGCTCAGCTTCACCACACTCCAGTACTATAAATGTCGCAATAAAATTGTCCTGGCAGCCACATGCGACATTATTCACTGAGCTGCCGTCTGCAGACATCATTTCGTTGATGGATTCTTCTAAATTGCGTCAGAAAGTATCTAAGGGGCCCGTAATTTAAGTCACTTGCTTTCGGTTTCGTATGGCCACATAAGGATACTGCCACACGCTGGAAAACGCGTCAATTGATCGATACACTCACTAAAAGAAGTCTCGACTTTCCAGCATTGAAAAAAGCAGTGTGGCTTTTTCCGAGATCTACTTCCTCGAAGATGGTCTGATTCAATCCCCAAGCGATCCCCGTCATGGAAAGTCTTTAGAGCGATAATCCGTCTCGAAGGAAGATCCGAAAAAGCATCCAAAGAAGAGAATCCTGTTCCGTTAAAGGAATGCAACCTGGATATACTGCGTGAAGAGCAATTTGGTTAGCATGTGCTCCCATCATCTGACCACAGTCAATGTCACTTCGGCCAGCGTCAACCTCTTTAGGGTGGCTCATATTTCCTCAGGGCTGGCGTTTATGATCCTTCAACCAGATCGAACGAATTCCCGTCGGGCTTAGTGAGATGCTCTCTTTGTTTGATGCCATAGAGACTTATATAAAGCGAGTTTAATTACAATAAGTCCAGCTCCTCGTAACTGTTCACTCCCAAGCCCCCTGGATCAAATGACTTATTCCATTCACGTGATGGGGCTTATAAGTTCGAGGTACACATACATTGTTTCTATATCAACCCACACAGCTTACAAGAAAAGGTCGTATAACGGCATTTTCCTCGGTCAAAAAAGGTCGCCAGCGACATCGCCATTTCCGGAGGTTTTCAGTATTCAAAAGCCGTCGGGTTGATTTCATTTTCACTTTGTAAGAAACCTCAGTAAGAAGATCTTCATGTGTAACACGACGGTTCTCATAAAATTGTATCCAAAAAGCGTACTTTATTGGCTTCATTAAGCTTCTTTGGTCGGCCAGAACGCGGCTTCGAGACGCCGTCGCGTCTTTCATGCTCTTTTTTGATCGTATACCGGATCGTTGAGAGTGAAATGCACGGGTATCTCTTATGGATACGTCTATAACCCCAGTGAGCGACCGAATGAAGCTCACAGATCCTCTCCCGTAAAGCTGGTGTAAGCTCTGAGCGTGGAGCCATAGTCAAAAGAGCAGGGTTTGAAAGGTAGGCTTCATGAAATAGTGTAAAATAGCTAGAATCGCGAGAAATGGCGACGCGTAGCTAGCGTGTCTTACCAGGCAGTGTCGGCTATAAGGGAAGGCGGTATGAAAGTGGGTCTAAGGGGGTGTCCAAACTTACGGCCAGTCACTGTATATCATTTGCACCAATCACCTCGCATTTGTATATATGAATAACGATCCAGATAAAAGGTGCTCACGGCAAAGAAACCTACAGGGATACGCTATGTGCCTGCAAGAATGTACTTGTTCAAGTCATTCTATAGCGACTAGCCTGCCTTTCCCGTTCCATGAATCTCGACCTAAATATGACAGAATCAACTGACAGGACCAATAACATCATCAGGAGAAGCCAAGAATCGCACGAGGGCGTCATTGAACGCGGGCACCAGCCCCTGTGCAATAGTATTATCAAGGGCACCCTTCCTCGTTACGAAGAAGGTCACCAATCCTTGCGGTCCCGGGAAAGTAATCAGCAGGTGTCGTGTCCACTTAGTGTCCTTGAATATAGGCTCTATCATTTGCCCCGTGGCATTTCCAAGGGTCATTTCATGCAAAGTGGGAAAGTTTTCATGCAGTACGCCGGAGTCAAGATCGGTATCGGCCGACCAGGAGGTACTCCGCGCAACAATATCAAACCAATCGTTCGTTTCATATTCAACCGATTTGGTATGCTGTTGCTGGACCATCGCCAGAACATCACGAACCCGGGTAGTCGGTTTGACTTCAACCCTCACAGGTGTCGTGTTTAGACACATTCCGACCATCCCCTCCCCTCCGTCCGGCAGGATGCCCCGACAATTTGTGACCTGGCCAAAGAGAACGTCCGTTTTTCCAGTCTCTTGTGCCAAGACATATGCCCATGCCGCCTTGATTGCTGTCGCCATCGTGATCCCCGCTGGCGGAGCGGCCGGTGCGCATACCCCGGAGTAGATGACTTCGGCGTCCTCACCAGCCGATACTCTCGGCAATCGAGTCACCTCGCTGTCCGCTAAAATGTCCTTCCAGTGCTCGAATGCTTGCGATGTCCTCAGACGTGCGCAGGCCCGCCGGTAGCCGGGGAAATCCGATCCTGCGTGTGGAGCAAGTTCCGGATCGGAATAGATCGCCCCAATCTGCTCAAATAGGGGCCCATAACAGGCGCCATCGTAGTGAGCATGCGAAAGACGAACGATAAAGGCGGACTCATCTGAGCCGTGGTGAATCAGCGTGAAACAGGTTGTGGGTTGGGTCATTGGTGGTGGGTGTTGTCGATCCTCTATCACCCATGAGCGCGTCCATGTCATGAGATCTGCATCAGAAGGAGCAGTAACTTCCACCCAGTTAATGGTAGCTTTGCGCAGAACTACCTGCGCTATCTGGCCCTTGAAGGGTATGTGGATCGACCGCAAGGCTGGATGAGCGTCTACCAATATCTGACACGAACGTCGAAGTTGCTCTGCACTCACAGCACCATTGATTTTCACAGGGAAATAATCAAAGACATCAGATTTCACAAGGTGTGTCTGCATCTCCAGCGTGGGAAACGCATCCTGCAGATTGCCGGCATCAAGCCATGACGGCAATTCCTGAAGTAATTCTCCCTTGAAACTTGCAAATATATCCTCATCAACATTTGCAGCCGACGATACAGGACCATCACGCTTGACGTAACGTCTCGCCATTGCTGCCAGAGTTGGCTGGTTAAATACGTCAGATACGGTAATGTGGAATCCACGCGATCGGGATGCCGAGACCACCTGTCGCGCCGTGAGAGAATTTCCTCCGATATCAAAGAAGTTGTCATCAAGCCCTATCTTGGAAGAGGGGATATGCAGTATCTTCTCACAGAGCGACTGCAGAACACGTTCCTTCTGTGTCTCGGCAGCTCGGAATGGCGCGCTCTCCTCCGTCTTGAGAATATCATATACAGATTGCTCTGCAGCCCAGTCACGAAGCGCCTTTCGGTTGATCTTCCCAGATACTGTGCGTGGCACATATCGCAAGTCCAGAATGACACTGGGAATCATATATTCTGGTAACAGTTGACGGAGGGCAGTGAGAGCTTTGCGGTTGTTGGCGCGGGACTCAGCTGTTGACAGAATTTCAAGTTCAAGATCTGAAGCCGGCGTCTGTGAGTCTGCGCAGGCAAATGCAATCAATACTGCATCTGATCGTCCACTCCCATCTCCAACCGCGGGTGTTACAACCTCGGCGATCATCTGCTGAGCAGATGGAAGAGAAACTCGAAGAGAACTTTCGATCTCGCCAAGTTCGACCCGTTGCCCTCTGATCTTCGTTCGCGTTCCCTTGCGACCAGCAATCTGGATTGACCCATCCAGACAGTTGTATCTTACTAGGTCCCCCGTCAAAGCCCATCTAGTCTGGAAGCCATCCACATCAGGATTCCAAGCAGGTCGCTGCTCCACGAAGGTTGCGGCGGTCTGCTCATGGTTTCCCAGATAGCACGTCCCCATTGCGGTGCTCTCAATAAGTAATTCACCTTCAACCCCGGCGGCACATAGCCGATGATAGTTAGTCTGGTCGACTACCCAACATTTACCGGTCACGGGAAAGCCGATGTTACCCGCATCACGGATAGACTCGTGTCGGCGCACAAACACAGTGCTAGCCAGCTCGGTTTGACCATACAGGCTGTATGGTGTTGTCGATTGTTTCCATTGCTTGATATCAGCAGCAGTAGCTGGCTCGCCAACAAGGAGCACAGTTTTCAACGCAGGAAGAAGACTTGGTGAGAGGGTCCGCGCCACAGTCGGGGTCATGGCGGCCCAGTCAGCTTTGCATTGAGCTAGGGTGGCCTCCATATCATTCTGGAGCTGTTCTTCGGATGGGATGCAAATGCAAGCACCAATAGCGAGCGCAGCCAGTTGTTCAAAAATGCTGACCACAAATGCGTATGAGACGGACTGGAAGATCCGCGAATCTGGACCAAGTCTTGTTTGTTCGCAAAAGTTCGCAATACCAGGCCCAAATGATCCTCGATCTACTTGGACGCCCTTTGGTTCACCCATTGATCCCGATGTAAACACTGCGTATAAAGGACCGGACCGAACAGTGCTCTCATATAACTTGATCTCCTCTGTTGGAGGGGGTTGTGCGTTGATTTGGATCACAGGGACTCCTAGCTCTTCAGCTTTGCCCCGGTGATTAGTCGTCGTGAGGATGAGCTGTACCCTGGCTATTCTGCACATGGTTTGGAGCCTCGCAGTGGGCAGTGATGGAGGTAAAAAGACAGCCGCGGCTCCGGATTTGATCACACTCAGTAAAGCGACCACAGTCGTCGCTGATTTTGATACCAAGAGACCAACGAATTGTCCCGGCTGCACTCCAGCTTCACCAATAATATGACGGGATAAACTGGATGCCCATCGATCGAGCTGGCCATAGGTCAGCTCTCCATCCCAGGCAGATACCGCGGGTGCTGATGGATGGTTCAGTAATTTCATGTTGATGAGCTCATGGATGTACATGTCGTGAGAGGTATGCCAGTTCTGCATCTGAGCTAGTCCCTTTTTGCCAACTGTTTGAACATCCAAAATAGTCGAATTGGGCCTTTCAATCGCAGCTTGAAGAAAATCAGCCAGTTGGAAGAGCAGCGTGCGAAGCACATCCGGAGAGAGAAGCAGAGGATCGAAACACGCCTGGATGCTCGTGCCGCACGCATACATGCTGAGCGGATACTGCTCCTGAATGACCTCTGCACGTTTGCCGTGGAGCTTGTCGCCAATGACTAGTAAAGTGCGGAACTTGCAAAGTACCATGTTGGTTGGATTCAAATTGCTGAATGAATGTAGCCCAATATGTTCGTACTGCCGCATCTCGCCATCGTATCGCGCTGCAGACGCCATGGCGTCACTCAGCGTATCGGTTGGAGATACTCCCAGGCGAAATGGAGAGATGGCCTGATCGCCCATGTCGGTCTTTCGGCCACGGTAAGCAATGCCAAAAAGAGCCTCATCGCTATCGGTATAACGAGCTATAACAGCAGCCCAGGCGACTGGCAGGAGGTATGGAAGATCCAATTCCGTAGAATTGTCCTTGGGGTCATCCAGAAGATCCATATTCGACTGTTCCCGTCGACCTGGGTCATCCTTGTAGGAACCGCGAGGCAATGGGGGAAATGCAGGAACTGGTGATCCACTGCCATGAACATGAGCGGCGTTCGACAATTGAGCCTGATTTGGGGAATCCATTTTCAGAATGAAATGATTCAAAGAACGACAGTATTGTCTGAAAGACGATAAAAATATCAAACTGTTATGGATGAGATCACCTCTAGACAACCGAAATCGAGAACTTCAAACTTTGGTTAGGCAAAAGAAAGGGATGTGGCGGCTTCATGCCGGGGCTTTATATCTACCTTTTGCGCAAAAAGCGCACTTTTCAAGTCCATCACTCACTAATCGGACTGCATGCTTGGGGAATTACTGTACCTTCGAATATGTCGAAGCTTGAAATCTGCCGCCTGATGCGCAATTCTTTTGGAAAAGGAAGAAAACAAGATCCAATTGACTGCTCAGGAAAGCTCGGAAACAAAGTGCATTGCAGATTCACTAGCGCTGAAGAAGTGCGTCAAGCCGAGCACAATTGACGTCTCGTCTCGTGGTCTTGCTGCCCCGATGGCAGAGAGGCATCATTATACTTGTTATTACAAGGCATCCATGACTCCTACGCATGGACCGACCTTGAAGAGATCGGAAATGGTGGATCACCGCGAGGATAGCCATGACTGCCCAAATACATACCCACAATTTGAATTCGACCCGAAAAGTAGCTGGATGTTGAACTTTATCGTCAATAATTTGAAAGATACTTACATATCCTCTTAGTCGTGTCTCTACACCACCTCTTCCTAGTTTAAATGCAAAATTTCGACTCTATGCTTCACGAATCTAGACAGTAAACTTTAGGCAATGCATGGTATGATTTAACTTCGCGGTTAGAAATCCAGTTTAAAAGTGGTGATATTTGGGACTTCAAAGCGCGAATATAGGAATAAGGAGACTAGCGGAGTGGTATGAAACTTACGGAAGAAGAAAAGCCGGATTTCATTGTGCAGTTGGCATCTTGCATATTGGTGTTTAAAGTGCTATGAGAGGAGCAAATAAGGAGGAATTCTGAGCCCCGATGGGCCGTTACAACCCCCACATGAGGAAGTTCAATAACAAAAAGTTCAAAACCCGAAAGTGAACGAGGCCGGACCTTTCAAGGGCCCACCAGGTATTCCACATATCTCTTCATCAGTTCAAAGTCAAATTGCGGACATTCCAAGCCCCCAGGATACGTTTTAAGAGCCCGCATCGTATTGGTATCGTCATATATGGGCATATTCGCATACAACTCCCAGCGACTAAGGCCCTGATATACTTTTTCCGCCAGCATTGGGAGCAAAGGTTGGAGACTGAGATTCGTACTGGCCGAGAGCTTCTCGATCCATTCCTCATAACTGACGCAGTGTATGGAGACACCCTTCACTTTCCCCAGTAGCTCCATAGCATCTCCAATGCCGAGGGAGGCATCTCCGCGGGGTACCAAATGGAAAGCATGACCAGATGCGAAAATATTGGACGAAATATGTAGCATGGAGCCTACTACATAGCCGACGGGAATGAATTCTTTGCGTTGATTTGGTAGATCAGGGTAGCAGCCCAAATCCAAGCTGGCACGAATCAACCGGCTGAAAAAGTCATCTGGGTTGCATGCGCCAGTATTATGGTCACCTGTGATGAAGCCCGGTCGATATATGGTAATGGGAAATCCGCGCCCAGTGAGTCGCCGAAGTAGTTCATCGGCGGCCCATTGACTTTGAGCGTATCCATGATCGAACTTGAGCGCATCTAGATGTGGAAGGAGAGGCGCGTCTTCATAAATGAGTTTGGCGCCGGTCACAAACCCTGTCGGTCCGAAGCAAGAGATACTGGAGCAGTAATGTAAGCCCTTGAGTCGGCCAGTAACGGCTAGTCTGACTACATTCACTGTGCCAATAATGTTGGCCGAACGATGGAACGAGTAGGGCTGGGTGTAATTGACCTTTGCCCCAAGATGGAAGACAACACTGGCCCATTGGGCAATCTGCCCGAATCTTCGCTTTCCCAAGCCAAGCCAATAATCTTCCAGCTTACCACAAAGAGGCAAAAGCTTCAAAAGGAAGGCATCTCGCCATATACCGTATTTGACCAATGCTGCTTTCAAGCGCTCCAGACCCGCGACGGCATCAGCGGCGCGCACCAGACAGCCAACCTGATACACGCTCGGCATACTCAGCAGATCGGCCAACATGTATGCTCCCAAAAAACCAGTGCCACCCGTTAAGAATACTCGGCCTTCGGTATCCAGGCGCCAATCAACGACCGGCCCACACGGAAGCGGCAAGTCATCTGCAAGCAAGGTGTCGGCCACCCACATCTCACGCTCGTTACGAACAGTCGGAGTCGAGGCTCCTTGACTAGACTCAATGATAGAGACCAGTTTCCCAAGTGTTGAATTCTCATAGAGTGTGAGCAGAGAAATCTCGGTTTTGAGTTGCTGGCGAATCTGACTGATCAACAGCGACGCTTGAAGTGAAGTGGCTCCGTGTGCGAAGAAGTCATCTTCATCCGAGTAACGGGGAACTGGGGTAGCCAAGATGGCTGCCCATATCCCAGAAACGTGCGCTCTTGTGCTCAAACCCGTCTCAAAACCAGCGTTTAAACACTTGGCCCGCCGTTGGTGATACATTTCACTGAGCATCCGGCGGTCTAGTTTGGCATGAGAGTTGAGGGGTAATTTGGTGAGCACTTCAATGTGTGGTATCATATAGTCCGGTAGCGTCGCACGTAGCTTGCCTATCGCGTCTGACACGGCGCGAGACCCAGCGGTTGGACGAAGAACGACAAAGGCCACCAGGGTAGATCCGGCCCCTTTCTCCTTTGCATCCATCCGCATGGCAACTACTTCCGAGAACTGGCCGGTATTCATGACAGCTGCATCGACAGCACTGAGCTCAATTCGGAACCCACGGACTTTAACCTGGTGGTCTCGACGTCCGAGGAACTCATGCTGGCCGTCACTGCGGCGTCGTACCATATCACCGGTTCGGTACATACGGTAGGGCTCGCCAGTCACGGGATCGTCCATACCAGCAACAAAAATGAATGATTCGGAATTTTTGTCAGGCTGGTCGAAATAACCAATTGATACACCTGGCCCTCCTACCAGCAACTCGCCTTCTTCGCCGTCAGGAAGTATTCGACCCGCATCGTCACAAACACAGCAAACATTGTGCCCAATTGGCTTCCCAATGCTAACACACCCTGCATCTATATCTGCCATCGTGATCTCATGAGTGAGGCAATAGACACAACATTCCGTGGGCCCATATGCGTTAATGAGATGCTCCGGGGGTCCGGCCACCAGAATAGTCTTCATGGCCACCAAGTTAACCGCTTCTCCGCCCATCAAAATTACTCGAAGGGGTGCGAAGGTGGCTGGACATGTAGTGGCAGCCAAATTGACCAATGGTGCTGTGATTACCATGATGGTAATGCCGAGCCGACGAAGGGCCACTCCCAGACCATGTATATCCAGCAGTGTTGATTTAGTGAGTACGCCGATCGTCGCGCCATGGATCAGCGCGCCCCAAATCTCGAAGAGAGTAATATCGAAACTCGTGCTATGGGCATGGCCTACGACGTCTGTCTTTTGGACAGACTGGTAAGGGAGCGTGGTATGACACATGAAGGATAGAGACGCCACGAATCTGCACAACCTTTGGTTCACTAGTTGTGCCAGATGTGTGAATATAATGTGTGCAATGTGTCAAATCTGTGGTCTTGGGAAGATAGCTTGTCTTCTTATCGGCTAGCTCTTCGTCGCTCGGGGGAATTCACCAATTGAAAGTAGATCAAATGGAAGAGCCCGGGTACTGTTGGGTTCATCCACAAGAATATAACGAGCGCCCAGCCGCCGTAGACGACCGATGACTTGTTGATCGGACAAGAGGGGATCAAGCGGTATACAGGTTCCTCCCGCGTAAATGATGGCTACCTGTGTGATGGCATCCCAAATTCCATGGTAGACAAGAATGCCGACAGGTTCTTCCACTTTGAAGTCTCTCTTGTGGAGACTGTGTGCCAACTCGAGAGCTGCCCAGTGAAGGGCTCGATAAGTGAGACTTCTGCCCTCCTCGTCGATGATTGCCTTAGCCGAGGGATCTTCAAGCATCCGCTGATAGAACAATCCACCCAAACCCTCATTAGAGGAAACTGCAATTTCGTACTCAGTGGATGAGAGCCTGATTGATCCCATTATATGAGTTTTCTTTTTGAAATTAGGAGACAAGTTGAGTTCTTTGTCAGGGTAAAATAGTCAGCAAGAGCCGCAGTCGCCCTCAAATAGCAGAAAGAGGAGGGCTATTTTAAAAGGACCACCTCTTTTTGCTATTTGGCTCCCTCCGCCTGCTTAATCTTAATTAGGGAAGGCTTAGTATCTGTTTTACCAATATCTACGGTATGAATACAACTCTTAGGCCACGATTAGCCTGACAGCCGTATAATATCTTAGAACTAATTGTAAGCACCCTCATCAGGAAGCTAGGGCTTTCCCGAAGGGCTATCCCCGCTACAGGACTGGGCAAGTCCTCCCCATGTGAGGTTCTCATACACGTATACAGGCTGGGTTGCCAATTTAGCCATCACACTACCAATTCGCAAACAAAATGACTTCATAAATGTATCAAACTGTGACTTGGAGCTCAGTGTCCTTTCAGCAGACTGACGTACGTATATCTACATTGTGTGATGGGCCGCAGACTGCCTCCAGGATCAGACAATTTTTTGCTCATTCCGAAATCTCCCCGAAGCCTTTTAGATGACTCACAAGGTTGACATGGCCTGTTGATGTTGCCTGTTGATGCTGCCTGTTGATGCTGCCTGTTGATGTTGATGTAAGTTTTGGCAGTGCCTAATTAGGCCAAAGGCTTGGCAAATAAGCAATATTTGATCGTATCCGATATAGACTTCGTCCGATCTTCCGATTTTCTGGTTTCCTATTGTGGCTTTCCAAAAAAAAAAAAAAAAAAAAAAGAATTACTTTGGGCACGAGAATTTATTCCGCTTTGCATGTGCATATTAGTATTTATTTTCAATCTCGTATGCAAGCATCGACGGAGAAAGCAAACCATGCAGGAATTACATGCGAGGAATAATGCAAGTCTTAAACCAAAACAGCCGAGCACGAAAGTAAGTCAGAAGATCACAGGTTAAAGACTCATTACACCGTCCCTCTCAATTTTTGATTTCGCCATTGTCTCTATTGCTCGTCGTGTCTCAATCGGACTGTATCCTCACAATCCTAAGCACTACTTTCCGGTTTTGCTTTTGTTTAGTTGGAAAACTCTTATTGCGTCCCCAGTATGACCTCTACCACTCCTTTGATAACAGTATTTGGTGCGACTGGCAACCAAGGTGGTTCTGTCGCTCGCTCATTGCTGAAAAATCCCGGTTTCAAGGTTCGGGCACTCACTCGAAACCCCAACTCTGATGCCAGTCAGAAGCTGGCACTCCAGGGTGCCGAGATTCACCAGGCAGATGGCTTTGATTTAGAGTCTATGGTTTCTGCATTTGCAGGCTCGTGGGGCGCTTTTGTCAATATCAACTCGGACGACAAGGTAAGAAACCTCGTCTCACGTGTAAGAGTCTCGTGGTACAGCTGGCTAAAAGATGTACAGTCGGTCAAGGAAAATTACCTGGCCGAGATCGACTTGGGTAAGATCATTGTTGAAGCAGCAGCAGAGGCTGGAGTGCGTCATTTCCTCTTCAGCACTGCACCAAACAGCTTTGAGGTCTCTGGCGGGAAGGCTATAGAGAAGTCCGCCCAGTGTAAGCCACCCCATTGATCAATGCCTGGTTTTACTAAGACGGTTTCGATAGCAAAGTATGAGATTGAGCAGTATGCCCGAAGCATAAGCGGCTTTGAAACCATCAGTTTTATCTCTGTCGCATGGTTTCTAGAGATGTTTGCTTCCAAGGAGATTGCAGCCGTCTTTGGCGGATTTCCTCACCTGCCCGATTCCGAAGGATACTTGAGCTTTGTCGCACCCAAATGGGGTGGCAAAGAAGACGTGCCCTTTATGAGTGTATCGGATGACCTGGGGGACATTGTGCACGGCATGTTCCTTGACCCTTGGCGATGGAATGGCGAGGTTGTTTATGGCTGCAGCGACATTTGCAGCTTTGACGATCTTGTATTATCTTTTGAAAAAGTGACTGGACGCAAGTCCCGCTTCCAGCCACTTGGATCTTGGCAAGAATTTGATACTCATGGAGTTCCCAGCCTGGAGGAAGCCAAGAATCTGTTTGGAATGACGCAGGAAAGTGGAGGACTGTATTTTGGACCTAAGCCCTCCGAGAAGCAGACTTCCTTGGAACTCAAGCAAAAGACTGCCCTGACACTAGGCCTACCCAAGGAGGAACAGGAGTTGATGACAGTCGAATCTTGGTTCCGTAAGTACTCTCCCTCGTGGTAAACTAAGCAGTCCTACGAATCCGTCAGGGAGCGAGGCAGACAAACGAAATACAATGATAGCGTATTGAAATTTCTTCAATACGAATTAAATGTGATCATCAAGTAGCTAATTAGATTATTCAAATATTTGCTATCGTGGAAATGGATGTCAATGTCAGAGAAGGAAACTCGGTAGCCATTGTGACCACATTCTTCTCGATGCATTTTACAACCAGACAAGTTAGCGAGTTTTGGCCACGAAAATTCTACCAGTATAAGTGCTGGGCGTATAGCATGAGCATTACGGTTACCGTCAAGGCTCAATTCTTATTTCCGACCAGGGTTGGTGGGAAGTGATCAAACTGTAACTGCGACTAACAGTCCTAGATAGGGTCTACGGTAGTCTATTGCAGCCATCTGGTCAAAACAATAGCCTGCCGCAAGGGCGGCATGTCTTACTTCATAATAAACCACACACACCACATTTGGCAAATGTCTGCTCTCGGGAACAGGCGAAACCGAAAACCTTGGATTGAAACTAGGATGGAAAATCGAGGGTTTCGGACTGGAAGGATCAAGTTCAAATCCTCAATGCGACAACCTTGCAGATCAATAATATGCTCCCCGAGAAAGATCATGCTGAAGACACTGCGCGCATCTATAAGCCATGTCTTCACTTCAAGGTCGTCTTCATTGGTAGTTGAACTTAGTTGAACAGGTGCTTATCTTGCATATATTGCAGATTTCGAATCCGGGAATCGGAGCAACAAGGTGTTTAACAACGAGCATGCATTTGCTCTATAATGTATGCTCGGGAGAGGAACTCATCTGATTCGCTATGTACTGCTTTGAAGGGATGAAACACCCATATGTATTCTTGCATCATGCGCTAACCACGATAAGCTGCACGATGGTGGAATCATTGCATATGCAGCAAGGTATCAATCATGCAGCATATTACTAGTTTGAACAGTGGCTGGCCAACAAATACTGGACTCCAAGTGTCCACGTGAAAAGTAATCTTCGGCTTTTTGGACTTGTCCTTTTCTCCTTTTCCGATTTTTTTTTTTTCTGCGATTATGCAAGATCCCGGATTATATTAGATCTCGATTCCAATTTCATGATGTTGCGATCACAACTATTTTTGTAAATCACTAGTTGGTCCTTTTGACAATTGGGAGCCAATAAACGCATTGACCATAACTAGAGCCCTCAATTTGAGTGTATTATCTCGGGTGGCGTTGCAATTATTGATCCGATCGTAAGTTTGAACAGATAAGGCAGATAGGTCAGATCTGCTTTATAGATTACCTCGGAATATTAGAAAGAGGGAAGAGAGCCCACACAATTCACATTTTCTTCATTCTCGATCAAACTCTGTCATATCATCTTGGACATCTTGGACATCTTGGATATTTGAAACATCGCACTACCATGATTGAAAGCCTCGTAACCTCCGGGGGTTCCTATACCGCCCCTCTCTCTGTTTCGTCACATCCAGTTCCTCATAAGGATGAGACTCTGCATTCGTGGGCTAAAATAGAGTCTTTGATCAAACAAGGAGCCGTCGATGTTGATGGGGAAACTTTGGACATTGCCAGTGTGGTCGCTGTTGCTCGGTTGTACCCCTATTTACTTTCCTACACAGAAATAATTGCATTACACTGACTAACAGGAAACACCGTATTTTAGTGAGGGTTGCGCCGCACAAATATCCAGTGACACTAAGGTTTCCAAGAGAGTCGAGGCGGGAATCGAAACATTCAACGACTACCTTAACAAAGGGTACTGCATATATGGTACGAGAACCTTTCAGATGGAAACTCTCCCTGAAAAAATAACCGCGTTAATATCTTCTTTTAGGTGTCAACACTGGTTTTGGAGGCAGCGCAGATACCCGTACATCGGATGTTATCCGACTACAGCAGTCGCTCCTCCAACTGACCCAGTCAGGAATTCTCACAGGAAGCGACTTTGTTCCGCGCGTAGGTGACTACAACCTTTCCTCACACGCGATGCCAGTAACATGGGTGAGAGCGACGATGCTCGTGCGATGCAACCATCTGCTACGCGGTCACTCCGGTGTCCGGCTTGAGATCATCAATACAGTGTTGAGATTGCTTCGGGCACGGCTCACCCCGATAATCCCATTGCGCGGGTCCATTTCTGCCTCTGGGGACCTGATGCCTCTCTCGTATCTGGTTGGCATCTTGGAAGGAAACCCCGATATTAATGTTTACTGGGATCGCCAGCCGGAGCCTGAAATTGTGTCGGCAAACAAAGCACTGGAGATTATTGGGATCCCGCCTTTCATTTTGAGACCGAAAGAAGGTCTGAGTTTGATCAATGGCTCAGCTGCTTCTGCGGCTGTTGCATCTTTGGCGGCACATGAAGCCAGTCAGTTGGTATTACTAGCGCAAGGTCTGACTGCGTTGACGTGTGAGGCTATGATGGGTAATGCAGAGAATTACCATGAGTTCCCAGCCAAGATTAGACCACATCCTGGTCAAATTGAGGTCGCGGCCAATATCCGCAACGGAATTATCAACTCGAAGCTGATTGAAACGTCCGGAACGAAAGATCGCCTACGCCAGGGACTGATCCAAGACCGATATGCCCTCCGTGGTGCGTCACAGTGGCTTGGACCTGTAGTCGAGGACCTAAGGCTAGCCATCCAGCAGCTTACCACGGAACTCAATTCCACGCAGGATAATCCAGTCATAGACTCCGAGTCAGGAGAGGTATATTTCTGCTCCAACTTCCAAGCTGCATCCGTCTCTATGGCAATGGAAAAGACGCGCGGAGGCCTCCAGATGATTGGCAAACTCCTATTCAGCTACTCTTCCGAGCTCATCAACCCGGACCTGAACAAAGGTCTCCCAGCAAATCTCGCGGCAGATGATCCCAGTCTGTCATTCACGATGAAGGGTGTCGACATCAACATGGCCGCGTATATGTCTGAGCTTGGCTTCCTCGCCAACTCGGTGACATCGCATGTACAGTCAGCTGAGATGAACAATCAGCCCATCAATTCGCTTGCTCTGATCTCAGCGCGCTATACACTGCAGGCGGTTGAGCTGGTCTCTATGATGAGTGCGGCTCTTTTGTATGTGACATGCCAGGCGGTGGATCTGCGCATTCTTCACGAAACTTTCCTGAATGGCCTAAGCAATGTGCTGCAATTGGCATTTGAATCCGTGCATATCCCACTAGGGAAGAGCGCGGCGATACGATCTGAGCTCATCCAGACTCTCCGCAGCTCGTGGAGGCAATCTGCACGCGATGACCTCTCTGTCAGGATCCAGGCTCTGTCCACGGCCATGGCACCGGTCCTGCTAGCAAACGCCAAAGAACTAAGTGCAGAGGATCCTTTCGCGGCAATTGAGTCCTTGCAGCAGGAGATTTGCCAGAGGGCACGGTTATCATTTGTGGCACTGCGAGCGCAGTCATTCTCCGGCGAGCTCAACGCGAAGTCATCCCTAGGACCTGCTGCTAAATCTCTCTACTCCTTTGTCCGACGGGATTTGGACGTCCCTTTTCACTGCGGCATTGGAGAACATCCAACTTGCGATACCGAAGCCGCGGCGGATGTTCCTCCGCGTCCGCGGAAAACAGTTGGGTCGTGGATTTCGATCATATATGACGCTGTGCGGGATGGGAGGATTCGCCAGCCATTGAGAGCTGATTGGAGCCGTTGCAATGGCTTTTAGACTTCTTGAGATTCATCTTGATCTCTTGGTTTTGTTGTTTGAGATCTCAATCTCGTTGGTTTGGATGATTGGATGATAGACTACCCTACGAAAGGAGAGATAATTTGGGATAATTTGCCTTAAGATCATGCAATATAGCGTTGAATTCTACTTACACATTCTATCTCGGTTCAAAGCTGCTATAGAGCGGGAAGACTTTTGGTCAAATGGCATATTCGCGATTTGGTTTAAGGTACAAGAAATCAAATCAACCTCCCCTGGAGGTAATATAATATACACAACTGGGGTAAAAGGTAGACAAAAAAGCCCACCAACACAAATCAATCAGAATCAAAAATAGGGTTCCAACTCAAGACGCCAGCGGCATTTAGCAGCTAGCACCGCTAGGGATGTTCTTGCACTTGCTGCTGGTCTTACCCCCTTAACACTGACGCCACTCCAAGACCAGTTGGAGCAAGCACCGGAAGCACAAAGGATGTAGACATCAGTAGCGCTGCTGGAGACAGTTCCTTTGATGTTGCTCATGGTCAGACCAGTGATAGGGACACCGTTGGTGGGGGTACCGGTAGGGCTGCCATTTTGGTAGTCCTGCTCGATGACAACGCCGTACTTGGTAATTCCGGAGAGGGTGATGTCCTTGTAGGTGACGCCCTTGACGGAGCCGGTGGCACCGTAGACGGTCTTGATGCGGACACCTGTAATGCTCGAATGTTAGATACAGGAATTGTTATGGTTTTGGTGATATCTTGACATACCATTCTGGGAGTCCTTGATGTTGCAGTTCTGGATGGTGACACCGTTGACGGCGTTGTCGGAGCGTCCACCGACAGAGCCGATGGAGATACCGTGGCCACCAGTACACTTAGCGCCGGTGAAGTGGACGTTCTAGAAGGAATTAGCAGATGGTCAATCAAAATAAGCCGCTAAGCTAAACGTACAGTGCCGGAGTTGACAGCCAGGCAGTCATCCTGATTGTGGACAGTAGGGTTGGTGATGTAGACACCGTTGCTGGAACCAACGTCGAAAGCGTCGGTGTTGTGGCCACCCTTGCTATCGCCATCGGCGTTGTCAACAGTGATTCCGCTGAGAGTGAGCTCCGTAGCACCGTTGACGCTGAACACCTGCACAGGGGAGTTCTTGATGTAGATGTTCTCAATGATGGAGTTGGTCAGTTTGTGAGCGTAGAAGAACTTAGGCTTCTTCTTGCCGCCGTTAGTTCCCTTTCCGTCCCACCAGCGGGCACCATCTCCGTTGAGTGTGGCTCCGGAGGCTCCCTTGACGGTGATGGATGTTCCGGAAACTGAGACCAGCGGACCTTCCCATTCCTTGTAGCCAAAAGTGGTGGTTCCTTGGAAGATGACCTAGACAGTGGTTAGTAGGTAATATTGAGGTTGGAGCTGGATGATAGTCTTACGGTGGTGCCCTTGTTAAGTCCTGTCAAGTCCAGAGTAGTTCCAGCTGGGACAGCGACGTTGTTCAAGGTAATGGTAGAGCAAGACTTCTTGTTCTTGATGGCATTCGCAGCACCGCTGGAGCCGGAGAAGGTGCAAGCATCACGAGGCACAAGGAGAGAGGAACCAAGAACATCGGCCTCTGGGACGATAGCGGGAGCTGCATTCACGGCAGCAGCACCGAGCAGGCCGATGAGGCAAAGCTTGAGACTGGAAGCCATGATAAAGAAAATAGAAAAGAATGTGAGGTTTTAAAAGAGTGTAATGTTTTGGTTGATTCTTCAAGCAAAGAGCAGACAAGGGCTATTTTATCCTTCTACAGCTGCTACTATGAAACGAACTGGATCAGAGCTAGAAGAGAACTAGAACGGAAACAACCCAATTTGGAGATTACCCGGCCCCATTGGGGACCTGCAGCCATTATTTCCTCCAATGTGATGCTCGGCTTTGCGTTTTCTTAAGGTCTCAGGGTCCTGTATCTGTTTCAAGCTGGTCCGGAAAGCACCTGAGAAGGGAAGGGTGGCAAGCAGCATATTGGACTAAAGGGGTGGTGGAATAAGCTAAGCTCATTTGTTGCTTTAGGTGGCTGTTTCGAAGAAAGACATTTAGGGCTCTAAGTGGGGTCCACTATGCTAACGGGCTTAAACGGAGTTAGATGAGCCGACGGCGCTGGATATGCCGGACTAAAGCTCAATACCCCGAGAGATCTTCGGATTAATCAGTATGTGAGTAGCAACAAATTAACACTTGCTGCGCAATTTGCGATCTTGAACTTGAGTGGCTCGGAAGTGGTGGTCTATCTTGGAAGGGAGGGCAGGTAAGGAAGCCATACTGGGTAGAGGTAAGCAGGTGTAGCAGTACCTCGGTTAATTTCTGTTGATTACGGGAGGCTCGGAGAAAATATTCAAGCAATATATCAAGCCTTCAGTTCGCGCTCAGACTATACTTAAAAGGGGCACCCTATCTCCACTATACTACTTATTCTGTCACCTAACTTATGATATAGCTTTAACCGTACCCCTGACTGTTGAGACAATCTATGCTCCAATTTCCCTCTCAATATAGAGAGATGCATCTAGAACGAGATGTTGCCATAACAAATGCTTCTTTGGTTATTTTGGTCATCAAAATTAATCAACTTAGATGCCCCATTACCGTGATAATATGCAGCATATAGTCAAGGGTTGGAGCTTTGTTCCATAGATCCTTGTTCAATCCGGGAGATCCGGCTCTGCGTCATCAGCTCTCCTGAAACCTGCGCATAGTGGTGCTTTTCATCTAGACCTTTTATCGCTGTATTCACCAACAGTTCCCATAAGGAAGATACTGAATAGAAAATAGAGACAATACCTACGAGCTGACAGGACCACCAAGTTACATAATCTACAATATCAAACCCCCAACAAGACAAAACAGAACAAGAACTGCCCATTATACCCCAATACCTGATTGGTAAACATCAAATATGCCACCAAACAGACCACCATCCCAATCAACCCCCCCAGAAAAACAGACCGCTACCGAATCCTCCCCCACCCCCCTTCTCCCTAAAAAACCTACCAAAAAGATAACAATCCCAACAAACAATAAGCAAAACACCCTGCAAATCAATTTCTACATCTACACCACCCCATCAAACCCACTCACCAAAACCCAACCCCAAAACCAACTCTTAACCCCCACGCCCCATCCTCTTGAACCTCCACGGCGGCTTCCCAATAGGGCACGCCACAGACGACGCACGTTGGTGCATAACAATCCTAAAAGTCCACCCAAAAGCCGTATCAATAAGTATGAAGTCCCGCCTGGCACCGGAACACCCCTTCCCAACTGCACTAGAAGATAGTGTCGACGCTATACTCTAGCTGTAGAAACATATGGAGCTATATAATCTTGATACGCCGCATTTCGTGCTTAGTGGTGCGAGTGCTGGTGGGAATCCTGTATTGGGTGTGCCGTTTCGATTGGAGGATGAGCTGATACAGGCTATTTATCCTCCGAATGTAACTATTTATACTTGCGGGTGGGCTCAGTTGCTTGTCGAAGGGGAGACGTTTCGGGAGACGTTGCGTGGGTTTGTGAGGGATGACAGGATGGAGAGTGTAGATGGGTTTATGGTTAAGGGCGTTGTTCATGGGTTTGATAAGAGGCCTTCATTTTGGAGGGGGATTCTGTTCGTGAGAGGTTGTATGGGGATGCGGTTGGGGAGGTGGGGGTTATATGGAGGATTGGGGAGTGATATGTGTTCATGATATATTGCTAATAGTCCATAGTGTTTGTTCGATATGAACATTAACTTGTACTGAAGGAGAATATATAGTCAATATTGTATCTTGGCAAATATGAAGCTTGTGCAGAGCGGGGCACCAGTCAGGCGGGGTACAAAAGTCAGCAATTTTCACTCACTTCGATTTGTTAACTTGTCATCACCTCTTACAGATCAGAACCTCTTGCACATCTAACAGGTATGTTATAAGCTATGCTTCTCCACATATGAGGACCTTGATGGTTAACATCTGCCAGACCCGATCTACATCCACATCCACTTTACATCTACATCTACATCATGGGTCACGCTTCCTGCCCCAAGTGCGGTGCCGCCACTGACGGCGCTGGCAAGAGCTGCGGCTCTTGCGGTGCTGTAAGTTGACTCCTGTGTCTGTTGTGTTGTGGCTATACTGACTATGCTAGACCTGCCCCGTTTAAGCCGTCCATGAGACCATGTGACACGAAATGGGGGCTCGGTGAAGTTGAGCAGGAGTTCATGGCTGGGGGTTGTCAGATTTGCCACGGGAGTTCGGGATACATAGCCGTATGATGACGAGAATGATATCCAATCTATTCAAGAAAGCCAAGTTATATACGGGAACATAAGAACTGCATGTAGACATATACTAGAAACAGGAAGGTACAACTCCGTTCAGAGACTAGAAACGCATTCAGGATATAGGTGGAGTGCGCAATAATAAAACCTCGACTAATTCTCTCATCCCCCGGACCAACATGTCTCTTCTTTATCGCCATCAACGAGACCCTATTTATGCGGTCTTGCGCCACTGAGACCAGACGCCAATCAAACTGCTGATGGTACCAGTGATACCGACGATGCCATCGTCGAGAGCAACCCAGCCAACAGCAGAAGCAGGGGCAGCCAAATCGCACAGGTCAGAGATGAGCTGTATCCGAGCAGCGGAGCGCTCCCTAGAAAACAAAAGTATTAGCATCCCAACCAGACAATCTGCCGTTCCGGGGTAACGGGTAACAAAAACTCACTTCTCAATCTTCTTAGCCTCAACAACCCCCTCGCCCTCCTTCCGATCGACAGTCTTCTCCTTCTGCTGCAGACCGTACAGAGTATAAACACCAGCAACAGCACTGCAAAGCAAACCAGCAGCCCAAGCCTTGTAAGCGGACTCCTGCAGCCGCTTCGCGGAAGCCAGCTTCCGAACGCCGATCACGTCAATCACGGTGATCGTGTCGAGGGTCAGGTAGCCGGCATAGCCGAGCTGGCGACCGATAGCCAGGTAGCGCAGCACGGGGTCGATAGGGCTCTTGTTGTCCAGGGCGATGGAGGCTGCCTTGAGGTGTTCGATGAATTTGCCGATTCGGAGGATCTTGCGCGTCGTGCCGAATTGCTTCTTCACTGCGTTGAAGGGCTCGATGGCGGCTTGCGGGCGGTTTGTGCGGTACAAGTACCATGCGTAAAAGCGGGAGAAGTATTGGATTGTTCGGAGGAGTTTGTCGCGGCCGACTGTGGTTTGGTTAGCTGGGTTTCGGGTTTCGGGTTTCGCGTGTGCTCAAGTGTGGGCGGGGGGTGGGTGGTTTTGTTGGGGTAAGGGGTTTAGACTGTGAGGGTAGTTTGAGGTGGTCGCGATGGGAACAGGGGATAGTTGGCACTGCTGTGTGTAGGGCTGGTGGCAGGAGTGTAGATGTCGTGTGCAGGGTCGAGGTGTACAGATGTCGGATCCGGGGTCACGTACCTGTGGTTGCGACGAAGCGCAAGTAGTGCGCCAGCGCAGGGTGATAGACAAGAGCGTCGGCGACCATGGTGACTGTTACCTTTGAAGACCAGAAATGTTCCAAGAGGTGAGGTGTTGGGGAGGTGATAAAGGGAGATAGATGGTCGGTAATTGAACGGCGAATGGAGCCGGAAATCCAACCTCGGCTTGGGAGATCTCGGGTTCCAGTATTGTTACGCTGGCGTCCTCCACTTCCCCGTGTTTTACTCGTGCTTCACGTGAATGCCCGAGTAGTATACGTCAATGAGTTTAATGAAGAAATAGAAATGCAAATTCTCCTGGATTTATGTGCCTACCAGTATACCGTATTATGAATCTTTTCGCTCTGGATTCGTTTCGCTTTCTTTGCCTCTTTTGGGCCTATCTTTCCAGTGGAGCCCAGGGTGGAATATTCAATGTAATCTGAGCTGTCCACACACTTAATCTCCATATAAAGGATACGTATTGGCCTGGTAATTTACAAGTTCTACGCTTTCATAACTGGATGCAAATTATATTGCCAATCACAGCTTATATAGCAGCATCCTATTCTGCAATCCATCAAGTTAGAAGCATTCACATCCACAAGATCCTCCTCCCCCTCCACCCAGGCCGGATCAATATCCCTCTCCTTGTTCTCGGGAGAATACAAAACATACAACGACGCAAAGACAGCAATATTCACCGCAAACGCAGCCATACACACTATAATGCCCGTATGATAATAAAGCGCCTCACGAGCCAAGAAAACCTGCGGCGACACAACTATTCGAAACACAATTCGACGTGAAGAAAAACGCGCCCGCAAGCACTTTCTTTGAGTATCCAACCACATTACTCGCCAGAAGCGAGTGCATAATACCAGCAGAGGAAGCAAACAATTGGAACGATGAAGATCGCTCCCAGGTGGGCAGTTTTTGTGCCCGGTAAAGGACAGACCGAAGAGCATTGCCGTCGAAACCAGCCCAAGGATGTAGCAGAAGATAATAAAGAGAATGCGCTTTCCTTCTCCCCATCTTGTCGACGGCGTAATACTGACGATCACCATCGTGACAGCCATAATAATCGCAGGCGGGACATTAAGCAATACAGCCTGACAAGTGGAATATCCAAAATTTTAATAACAATCCCATAAAAGTCGTCTGCAAAGGCATTCGTCATATTATGAGCAAAATAGCAAAATCCAACAGCCAAATCCGCCCATCCCACAACGCCTCCATAACCTGATCTTTCTTCATATGCGTATTCTTCGGTCTTATTACTGCTCAACCGGTGCATTACAATGTACCGTTCCCGCTCTGTCAAGAAACTCGCCGTCAAAGGTGAAGCAGGAAGTAGCCAACATAAACTGATACCAAAGAGGACAGTGAACATTCATTGGTACGAGAACATCCCGCCCACGTTTATGTAGGGGTTGCCCAGAAGAGGACATCGGACGGTCCGCCGCTCGACTTCTGGGCTTGGTTCATTGCCGTTTGCGGTTTATGAGCGCGGGTAGAGGAAGTGTGGGATATCTATATCTGATTTGGGTGACCGGGATGGGTACCTTAGTGTTGGTGAGAGGTGTTGAGGTTGGTGCTTGGATTGGGAATTATTCAAGGGCTGCGTTGGGGCCTGTTGGGGATGGGGTTGCTCTGCCTCAGGGGTGGAGGTACGGGGATGGACGTGGGTCAAGGTGTAAGGAGATTATCCTTGGGAATACGAATGTCGAGGTGTTGATGATCCTTGATGCTATCCCTGGGAATATTCCACAAGAGAAGTTTGGGGAGATGATTGATATTGCTTTTCCTGATGAGCAGGTTCGGAACGAGTTCCGTACGGCTTTTGGGATTAGTACCAAAGTCCAGTCGTTTGAGAATATCGTGATGTTGTTCGGCTCTTACTTGGTTCGACCATGTTTCAATACCCTAGAATCGGAATTGCAAAGGCAACACTTGGATCTGAGTACTGGGCGGGATGTTTATCTCTATCATTCGAGGAGACATCGCCGTTTGCTAGTCCCACGGGGTTTGTTGTATCATGATTTGTGTGCTTTGCTTACTTGAACCAGTTGGAGGGGTTGTCTGAAGATCTGAAGACGTTGTTAGAGGCGGCGAGGGCCTTTGCTGCCTTTGATTATGGGGAGAAGCCTTGGGAGGCTTTGGGGGAGGCTAGGAGATTTATGCGGTGGGGTCCTCGGGTGTTTCGGGAATGCATGATTCTGAGTGATCAGACTAGGGAATATAAGCATATTCAGTGGATGGATGGTCATTTCGAGTATTCTGTTGAGGTGACATAGTCTCGGAATTTGGGAGGGAATGCAGTAGTAGAGAAGGAACCTTGAGAGGCGCGTCGAGATCGTGTCGAGGTAGATTGATTAGATTAAAGTATTTGACTTGTTTGCTACCCCGGATTTCCTATTTGAGCTGACGTGGTAATTTGGTGACGTTTTCCAATTATTAGGAGGGAGGAAATTCAGTCGCTGACGTAAAAACACGTCTTGGTGGTTTGAAGACGCGTCAAGTAAACCTTAATCCATTTAAACTATTTGGCTTGTTTGCTACCCCGTATTTCCTATTTGGGGACGTGTCAATTTGGCGACGTTTTCCAATTATTAGGAGGGAGGAAATTCAGTCGCTGACGTAAAAACGCGTCCTGGTGGTTTGAAGACGCGTCGAGTAAACCTTAATTCATTTAAACTATTCGACTTGTTTGCTACCCCGGATTTCTCCTGTCAGGACATGCAGTCTGCCTGATATCGGACCGATGCCTCATGTCTCAGGCCTCATGCAGTCCTCCGGCCTGCCCGCAGTTCGTCCTAGGGCTTCCCGTCTTGGTAGTCCTAGTTTCTCCATCTTTCTCTCTCATTTCCAGACCTATTAAGGGTTCTATTCCTCGAAACTTCGCAGTAGAGATCAAAAAGACGTTGTTTGACACTCTGGAGTATGAGGATATCTGATATCTATGATGTTCAAGATGAGTGAGCACTACAGGCAACCTCGAAAGTCAGATTAGAAATTGCTTATGCATTAAGGTTTTGATTATTTCTCAACGGGGAGATTCAGCTCGATCACACACCAAGAGACAATTACATATCCCGCGAAATCGCACCACCGAACTAGATCACCAGCAGATCTGCTCCGTCAATGCCCGCGCTAGTTACATGAATCTCGAGTCTCATAAAGTTATCAACCATGTCGCAGGGGCAGAGGAACAAGTCGCACGGGCCAGTATTGTCGCTGTCGCATCAATCGTGCCATGGCGTTTCAAAGAATTACTGATCATATTGGCGCATGGGGTATTATGACTCTGGGAATTGGTGGTGATAAAGCTGCAGGCTGCAGAGCAAGAGCCCATCTGGGCAAGCAAGAGTGTGGTGCGATGGGGCTGCTTCAGAGTAAAGCGATTACTCCTGTTCCGGGATGGCGCTCTGGCGGTTGTGGTTGCGGTTACCCATCGTGGTGGTGTCGTAACCGTTTGCCTCGAGGTAGTCGCGGAATTTGGAATCTTCGTAAGTAATTGTGTCCTAGTTGGTGATTAGCGTCTGGGTGAGATCATCCTTCTGTGCTAAGTCATACCTGGTTAATCTGCGGGACCATGAAAATGGCCAGGAAAGCGGCCAGGAGGCACAGGGAGCTGGAGACGAAGAAGGGATCCTGGCCGGCGCGGATTTCGTTGGGGGCATTCTTTTGAACGATTGGGATCACATAGGTGCCCACGAATGCTCCAACCTTGCCGATGGCAGCTGCGTAAGAGTAGTATTGGCCACGGATGGCAGTTGCACTGGTCTTAGCTGCAATTAGACCGATGTTGTCGCCGGGTCCCATTTCACCGAGAGCAGAGAAGATTCTGATATCGATTAGTTAGTATTGGCGGTAGTTTTAATGAGAGAATCCTGTCAAAGTTCTCGAAAGACTTACCCGAAAACAACAACAAAAGCGGCAACGTTGGCCTTGGTAGCAAGCCATTTGTAGCATCCGGCCATGATGAATCCGACGATTCCCTGGAGACCAACGCCAAGAGCGAGGGTATAGCGAGGACCAATCCAGTCACTCATAAAAGCACCGAGGGCGGAACCGGGAATATAGAAAACATTGACCACGGTAGCCCAGCCAAAGCTCTTCCACAATGGGGCGTCGTCGCCGAGAATGATGTCAACCCACTTGGAAGAGTAGATTGAGAAACTGTAAGCTGAAAAGTCATAAAGGAACCAGATGATAGAGACGACAGTCTGTTGAGCTAGGTTAGTGCCTGTGCATTTCAAAGTCCGACATAAGTCCACATACCAGGCGCTTCCAGTAGAACCTAGAAAGAGGTTAGCGAAAATCTCACGTCTTCGCCACTCGTGGAACTTACTTGATGATCAACCAAATAGGGAATTTGTGCATGCGCTCCCGGTTAAACTCCTCCGGTTCGTTCATCTTCAGTCGAAGATACATGAGACTCATAGGTGGAATAACACCCAGTCCCAAAGCGACACGCCAGCAAGCACGCAGATGGTCTTCGGTGAAGATCAAAACCAAGATCATAGAGACCAAAGAAGCAATGACGAAACCGGCATCAATCTGGAAGTTGGTAAACATGATAAACCAGCGGTTGCGATGACCATGCTTTAACTCTCCGGTATTCTCAGCAGCACCGACCGATCCAGCAGGATACTCGCCGCCAATACCCACACCGAGGAAGAAGCGATAAGCAGTCAGAGCAGCGAACATGCCTCCAATGTTACCGCCAGCACCATAAGACCCTGCTCCGAGAGCAGCAAAGATGAACAGGATGATAGTAGAAATCATCAGTGACCACTTGCGCGACCAGTGGTCACTGGTGTAGCCGAAGCCCAACATACCGACCACGGTACCGGCAAAAACGATCGAGGAGACATTCTGCGCCGCAGTGGAATTAGTGTAGGCATCTCCATAGAGCTTTCCCAGCATGGTGCCGACTGGACCGATGATCTAAATCAGGGCATGTCAATAATGGCGCATCCCACGTGTATGTCGGACAGCATTGTTGTGGTACAACGCGGAGGAATACTCACCTGGTTCAGATACCCATCGGAGAAAAGACCAGCACCGCAGGCAATCGTTGGCCAACTGCGCTCCCAGCGACCCTTTGCGATATCCTCGAGGGGTGGCAGCTCCACGGGCTCCTCTTTGAGGGGATCAGGTCCTTTCTCGGCCATTTGCTTGGACTCGGTTGCGCTCATGTTTGCGGACGAATCTGAGGCCGGCGGGTTTGCGCTTTACGATCTTCACGATTGGACCTCAGCAGAATTGTGGAGGTGAGAAATTGAGGGGAAGCCTGCAGCGGGCACGAGACCGTTTGCGGTATTGTATTAGCTGGTCACGATGACGGGAGTCGGGTGTGAGGAAGAAGATACGAGAGAAGAAATAGGTTTGAACCCCGGAGAGATAAAAAAGACATGAAAAAAAATTTAGGGGAAATCAAAATTGCCTGGTTCGAAATCCAAAGCGGGAGGTAGCATCACTAAGGTACCTGCTTGGTACCTATCACAGAGTGCGGAGGCCGCGTCTAACCAAGTATCGGACCGTAGTGGCAACCGGCCCCCGAGCTTTATCACCCTAAGCTTTAGCCCAAACTACCGGTATCCGCCATGTATAGGCCAATAACGTTCGTTCATTTGATAAGATTTGTTTCCCTGCAGGGCTAGCCAATCGTTGCATTCGGCCACTCCGAGGTGAACGATGCGCTATCGGAATATAGTTAATATAAAAGCCAAAAGAGTACACGCAAGCCATCTCTACGGCTTGCCGTTAAATGACATGGGAGGAAAAACCTCGGAAGGAATGAGCGTATGTTTTCAGAGCACGTGCCCGCCCTAAGTGGGCTCCCGTTATTTGGAGTGAATTCTGCCTGCCTTTTTTGACTTGCAATTTAGTGTCGCTTTTTTGTAGAATTGAGAGAGGGTATTATCTGAGTAAAATACATGTCAGTACAGGTCGTCCCCTTGAAACTCTTTTAAACGAAATGCAGAACAGTCAATAGCTTGAGAGCTTGCGATGGCTTAAAACCACTTTTGAAGTCGCCGTTAAGGTGCATCTTTCCATAGAAAGAGTCAACAGGACTCGGATCTTTAGCGACACAAAGAGGAGTCTCGAATTGAGGAAGCCACCACTCTACAAGTTCACGGTTTTCTTTGAAAGTAGCAAACTCTGTAAGAGGGGTGTAAGGATCATCCCACACACTTCCAGTCTGTCCCTTCAAATCCTTCCGCGAGAGGTAGCTACCGTTGTCAGTGAACTGTTGCTGACATTCGTCACCGAGAAACCAGCTCATGAACCGCTTGGAGCTCTCCGGCCGAGGGTTGGTAGCAAATATGGCAGCAGTTTGAGGCCACAACATGCGAGTATCATCCACCGGATTGTTAGCGATATTGTCGGCGCTGATCAAGTTCGTGAAGCACAGAACGCGAGAGGTGTCCTTCTCTGCCACATAGTTTGCAGGCTCGCCTCTTCCACGAACCCACTTCACGTTTTGCTTCTGGAGACCCTCGAATCACTCCCAGCCGTATTTTTCGGTGATCACTGAGAACAAGTAGGTTATCGCGTCATCGACGTTAGGCTGGAGGAGGACGAGTTTGTTTTCCAGAAGGGGTCCAAAAGTTCGTCGTATATCGAAGGGAGATCGGAAGCCTTGAGTGATTCGTTGTTGTAGGGAAAGCTGCCGAATTGGCCTATTTTATTGCATGGCTCGTCGGTAATGTGTTCAATAACGACCTGGGCAGTCATGTAGGTTCCAAGGAAAGCGCCTTCGGGATCCTTAATCTAGGAGTAGACATCTTCCCATTTAAGATGCTTGTAGGGAAGAAGTCTTCCCCCCGCTTCCAGTGGTCATAGCGTTCAGGGTTTCAGAGCAGCAATATCAGCACCACCACGCTGGAATTGGCGATTGACACGACTATCATGGTATTTCGAAACATCCAGTCAGGTCGAGCTTTATATCGGGGAAACGAGCTTTCCACGCAGCAATAACTGGGTCTCCTTGGAAGAAAGAAACAGAAACATACCATCTCCATCCCAGAGAACGATCAGTTCACCGGTTTCATTCTTTGCTGCAGCATATTTCATCAATTGTGTGATTTTCCAAGGCCAAGTCCTGACCTGGATAACTATTGATTCTATTGATTCTGGGGAGAATTGCACCGGAGGCAAGGCCAACAAGACCCAGACTCTCAACGAAAGCGCTCAATGGTGCCATGACGCTGATAATTGAAGAGAAGCGGATGAATATGAAAAAGCAGAGATGAACTACTTAACATTATATAGATCTACTGTTGTATGGCGTGAGACAAGCCACAGAACCGTTCCGTAGCGTTGTTCAACCTCCATTATCAAGCAGGGTGGGTCCAACGGAATCGACATGATTTACTCTAACCTTCTTCGGGGACAATCTGTTGAAAAGGACAGTCTGGTAAGACTTGGAAGAGTGTGTCAGGGATTTGTCAGGCTTACGATGTCTTGATTTACTTCTTGGCTACCTTCTTTGGGCGAATTTTCCGTCTCCTGGTCCCGAAATCGGGTCGTTGGTAAGTTCAGGCGCGTTCGGGCAACCCACCTTGGTATAGTAGTGGAAGGCACTTGGATACCGTGCTGTATTTTAGTCCAAATTTACGTTTCTTGGAGGTCAGTGGTCCTACTTGCCATTGGTAAGCCTCTTTCACATCTAACCCAGAACTCCTGCAAAGTCCATTCCCATATTCTCTTGCTAACAACTTCAAAGAGGGTCAGAATCAATTGTTTCATCTGTATTGGAAGGCTTGAAGATGCTGCTAGGTTTATTATCTAAAAATATCACACATTGCCTTGCTTCAAGAGGTTAAGGCAAACATTGATGGCAGCTTGACGGAAAATTAGAGTAGATATACCAGGCTACGATACAATGCAAGACCTGTGCTGACTGTTATGTGGTAGTATTAGTATTCCCATCAGAGAGCTCTAAGCTTTCTTCCTGTTAAGTGTTTCTGGCGTGGATCATACGAACAGAATAGTGACTTAGGACTTAGTGTCCGGAAGGAATTGAACCCTATGCGCCGTGGCACGTTCAAATGGGCTCAAGCCACAAAACTCAGTCTTTGAATTACATTCTGGATGATCCACAGAATTGTGCAAACCAGACAAATTAGAGAAGTTACAAGTCAATAAGAATATTGCTTGCTCAGCAATTGACCTTCAATTCCACCAGAGAATGGGAGCACGTGACAAATCAGGTTTTGAAAAAAAAAAAAAAAAAAAAAAAAAAAATGCAGAATTACAATTGCAAGCGTAAAGAGAAGACATGTTTCATTGAAACGGAAGGAAGATAACGCCAAAGCTGTAGAGGCTTGGTTTATACCGAGAACCAAGAAGGAGGCCCGGCCCGGAACAACATTTCGCCAGCTGAGCTCGGGCTACGGTGATGCACCTGGCTTGCTCATCATCACCTCTCTCCTCCCTCTATCCTTTTGAATCTCTTTATTGCTTGTAATCCTTTTCCTAGTATCTCCAGTCCCCGTCGCTATCATGGGGTCTGATCCGCAATACATCAAATTCCCCAACCTCTCCCTCGCCCAAGATGTCTTCAACCTCTCCAATCCGGCCTGCGCGCCAGCCATCCAGCAAACATCATTGAAGAAGCTTCAAGATGTCATCACCGAGCAAAAGATGGCGCCGCTTTATCGGCATCTGGCTCACCCCACCGAGGGCATCCTGAACAACGCCGGCGAAGGCGTAACACAGCACCCGCAAAACGCAGGTACCTCAACGAAGCCGCTCCTCACCTCCAACATGCTTGCGTCTCGCAAAACACCGCAAAAGTTTGATTTCCCCTGGGATGAGAAGCTTTACCAGTCTTTATTGGAGGATAACAAGAAAGAATTGGAGAGCTTCCAGAAGGAGGAAGATGACGCAGAGGAAGCTGCTGGTGAGACTGAAGTACAGGCCGCGCGCGGGAAGCGAGCTGAGTTCTGGGCTCGCGTAGGAGATAAGGTGAGATTATTTATTATTGTTTTGCTCATATTGAAGTTTATTGACGCTGGTTTCTTAATAGGACAAAGCTATCGAATCGCACGAGGCCCTCCTCGAAAAGACCGGTTTCCTTGGTACCAAGATCGACTTGGTGCTTGCTATGCTCCGCATCGGACTCTTTTTCGGGGATCTTCTGTTTGTGAACAAGACTATCGAACGGGCAGAGACCCTGGTCGAGAGCGGTGGAGACTGGGATCGCAGAAACCGCCTCAAGGCATACAAGGGATTGCACTTGCTCACCATCCGCTCTTACAGCCTTGCCGCGCCTCTCCTTCTCGACAGTCTGTCTACCTTCACAAGCTACGAACTGTGCAGCTACTCTTCGTTGGTGATCTATTCCGTGCTTGCAGGATCATTGTCCCTCAAACGAGTGGACTTCAAGGCGAAGGTGGTGGATGCACCCGAGATTAAAGCCATTCTTGGCGCTGGGGAGGAGCAGCTGGCCGCACTGAGCGGAGAGATTTCCTCAGGTCCCGGTGCTCGAGAGGAAGAGATGAAGGATGCTACAGTGTCGCGATCTACACCCGCCGGTGCCACTACCGCCGTCAACTTGACCTCATTTGCAACTGGTTCTAGTGCCCCAGTAGACACTGAAGTCCCCGTTGATTTCTCGCCACTGGCAAACCTGGTGAACAGTCTTTACAATGGCAACTACCGGTCGTTCTTCGTGGCATTGGCAGCCGTTGAGGACCAATTCTTGACCCAAGACAGGTACTTGCACGAGCACCGGGCCTGGTTCGTTCGTGAGATGCGTCTCCGCGCCTACCAGCAGCTCCTGCAGAGCTACCGAGTGGTGGGACTGAGCGGCATGGCCAGCGACTTCGGTGTGACCGTAGACTACCTGGACCGGTATGTATTTCTCACCTCGACCCACCGCATCTGCTAACAATATTTCAGGGACCTTGCTCGATTCATTTCCAACAACCGCATTGCCTGCACCATCGACCGTGTCAACGGAATCATCGAGACAAATCGACCAGACGACAAGAACAAGCAGTATGCTGATGTGGTGAAGCACGGTGACTCCCTCATCACTAAGATTCAGAAGTACGGCCAAGCCGTGCGTCTGCGTGGAAGTGAGCGAAGCTGAATTGATACACGGGAAGCATGAGCCGTGACTAGCCTATGATTACGTACCTGAATGGAGAATCTGCGCCCTAGAATCAAACCATTTCCCCATGATATCACTTGACTAAAATAAATCGTTCGGTCCCCGCATCGGGCGGCGCCGGAAAATGGGCCGGGCAATCGCCAGACTTTCCGAGGGAAAATGATCGTCGGAGGCTGATCCGAGGTGTTTTCACGCATGTTACCATTATACATCTTAGGTTCTAACATTCACCGGGTTCCCGTTCAAATCGGTAGAGGCGCTGTAACCGCTGTAAGCCCAGTAGAGACTCGGTGAAGCTTTGATATCTTCTTATCGTCCGGGCTGTGGGGAAAAGCGCTGAGTCAACTCACTCACCGCCCAATGGCCGCGGCCCTGGATTTTTTCCTTCTTCCCGTCAACACAGGGGTTGTCAGAATATCGTGTAATTGATTCGAACATGTCCTGGTCAATTAAGATTGCATCCTGTGCGCGGGCAGCTCCGCTGCGGGCGCTGACCCGGCCGAATGGTCTCCTACATCGCCCGGCAGCCCATGCGGGGTGCCTCTCCGCTTGGTCAGGTACGTGGAATGATCTCGGCTTTATATAGTGTGATCTTCGCAGTGTTGCTCTCCACGTCATTATATTGCCTGATTACTCTTGTTCACCCATCTCGTTCTCGTGGTTTCATACCACTGTTCTCGCCAACCCAACATCGGGAACAACAATCGCGCTATTTTGAACTTCACTAACAGCCTCGGGTCAATTAAGAGCCCACCATGACTCAGACTACCGTCTCCTATACCGCCAAGCGCACCCTTTCGGCCTTCCAGACCTCCAAGTGTCTGAGTGTCGACAACATCAACCCCTCTGTCCGGGAAGCCAAGTACGCCGTGCGGGGTGAACTCGCTGTCAAGGCTGAGGATTACCGCCAGCGCCTCAACGACGGCGACAAGTCGCTGCCCTTCGAAAGTGTGATTTTCGCCAACATCGGTAACCCTCAGCAACTCGACCAGAAGCCTATCACTTTCTTCCGCCAGGTGCTAAGTCTCGTCGAGAACCCATTGTTGTTGGAGAACCCCGAGGTCCTCAAGACCTCGTTCGGATACAAGCAGGATGTTATTGAGCGTGCCCAGACCCTGCTCGCCAATGTGCAGAGCGTCGGTGCTTACAGTCACAGCCAGGGTGCTCCTGGTATCCGGAACAGCGTTGCCAAGTTCATTGAGAACCGTGACGGCTTCCCTGCCAACCCCCAGGACCTGTTCCTGACTGCCGGTGCCTCTTCCGGTGTCAGCACTCTCCTGAGCGTCATCTGCAACAACGAAAGTGCCGGTGTCTTGGTCCCTATCCCTCAATACCCGCTCTACACCGCAACCCTCTCCCTGCTGAACGCGCGCTGCGTGCCTTATCTCCTCGAGGAGGAGAAGGCCTGGGGCACCGACGTCACCGCGATCCTCAAGTCCATTGAGGAGGCCAAGGCCGCCGCAATTGACGTGCGCGCTGTCGTGGTCATCAACCCCGGCAACCCAACCGGAGCCTCCCTGAGCGCCGACGACATCAAGAAAGTCCTTGACGTCGCCGCCGAGGAGAGCCTGGTCGTGATCGCCGACGAGGTCTACCAGACCAACGTCTTCAAGGGCGAATTCGTCTCCTTCAAGAAGCGCCTGCGCCAGCTGCAGAAGGAAGAGCCCGGCAAGTACGACGACGTCGAGCTGGTCTCGCTGCACAGTATCTCCAAGGGTATGGTCGGCGAGTGTGGCCACCGCGGTGGTTACTTCGAGCTCGTCGGCTTCGACCCTCTGGTCCAGGAGCAGATCTACAAGCTCGTCAGCATTGGCCTGTGCCCGCCGGTTGTCGCACAATGCCTGCTCGAGTGCATGGTCAACCCTCCCGTCCAGGGCGAGCCCAGCTACGAGCTCTACCAGAAGGAGTACTCTGGTATCGCGGAGGGTCTGCACAAGCGCGCTCTCTCCTTGTACAACGCCTTCCAGCGCATGGAGGGTGTCGAGGTCCAGGAGCCCCAGGTATGCTTACATATGCCCTATTCCCCATCTCTAGTATAACACATCCGCTAACTCTTTCTAGGGTGCTATGTACCTCTTCCCCACAATCAACCTCCCAGCCAAGGCCATCGAAGCCGCCAAGGCCGAGAACCGCGCCGCAGACGAATTCTACTGCCTGGCCCTCCTCGACGCCACAGGTGTCTGCGTCGTCCCCGGCTCTGGATTCGGTCAGAAGGAGAACACCCTTCACTTCCGCACGACCTTCCTTGCCCCCGGCACCGACTGGGTTGAGCGCATTGTTCAGTTCCACTCAGAGTTCATGAACAAGTACCGCTGAACGTACAATATAAAAGTGACATATATGCATGAACCACCTCCTATCGCTGTATATTCTATGCATGGGCCGTGAACTGCCCGCATCCATTTATACGATATGAGTCTGGTGCTCTACGATGCTATGTTTTGGATCTAGATCTGGATTTGGTTCGTTCGGGATACCTTATAGACTACTTACTCTATTGGACTTGCCAATTTATTATCTAAATGTTTCTTTTCCGTGCGCATTTGGAGCTTTGCATGGTTTTCCGGTTTATATGTATTGGCCGCGAGGCTTACCTGTATGTTCGTTGTGTCTGTATAAGATTGCATACTGGTTGACCATTCACAAATGCATTTTCCTCCTTCGCGCCCAAATATATATCTTGATTCTCCCGTCTTGGTTTGGCAACGTATAGGTGAAATGACTATCCTAGAAAGAACAGAAATATGATAGTGGACGCATCACGCGTACCCACTATGCACTTAGTCTGGGGAAATATTCCCCAGACCCCCCAAACCCATTTCACTCAAACTCTTCTCCAGTATTAACATCAAACCCATATATCCGTACACATCCCCAACAGTCCAACCTCCAAAATGCGAACCACAACACAAGACAGAACCGGCCAAGTTCGAAGAATCGCATACATCGAGGGACACGGCAACCAGCCACCTGTTCCCCAGTCTACATGGATCAGTCTACATGGATCAGTCTACATGGATCAGTCTACATGGATCAGTCTACATGGATCAGTCTACATGGATCAGTCTACATGGATCAGTCTACATGGATCAGTCTACATGGATCAGTCTACATGGATAGTACATGTAGCCATAAGTCAACAATAGATCCCAAGGTCTCAATATACAATGACATGCAATATAGAATCTACCCCGACAATATCTCTTCTCTATCTCCAGAGGTAACACGAGACGTATATAAAAAGAAGCGGTGAACAACTAGAACCCAGGAACCAAAAACAAAACACAAACCGGCACGAAACAACCGAGAAAAATTCCCATCCAACCACTCCTTAGGTACGGGGTATGCAAGGACTCACCAAACTCAGCTCAGCCCGGTCCTACTACACACCCATCACCATCCACCGCCAGATCGTACATGTACATACGTAGCACAACTCAATCGCACAGCATACATCTACAGCATACATAGCCCAGTCACAGCGACTGATACAGATATCCACACACCCGTCTCACAATACAAGCCTCGACATGCATGTTCTTGGCTAATGCTTAGCTATCCCGCGTGGTCTCCCTCGCAGGGGTGTCCTTGTTTATAGATACTTATACTTTCGTATTGTACATGTGCGTGAGTGGATATGTTACATTGATGGACTGTGCATTGCATGTAGGGTATTGTTTAGTTACGTATGCTTACTTTACACTAGGACATACAGTAGTATATGGGTCGGTGCAGTTTCTACTATTCTGGTCTCTATCCTTTGGTGATTGAATTGTGGATATAGTATGTTAGTGTTAGTTGTAGGATGGGATGGGCGTGCGGGTTGGATGGTATAGTATGCCCATTTAAGATATTCATTCCATACAATATGAAAACTATTAATCGAGATTTACAATCCTTTAAGCCTTGAAACAAGACGTAATTAGACATACGGTGAAGCTGGGTGACGAAATGTAAGATTGAAGTTCCAGCTGCGAACGTGTCGGTCTGCCGAAGAGCTGAATGTGGCATGGTGTGAGGTGTACCAGTATCCCGGTCTCACCGCTAGATCCGATCCCATTTTTGGAATGGTTTACTCGATCGATTATGATTTATGATTTCTCATTGGTAGGTTGTTAGAAGGGGAATAATATATAGTTTATTTAGTATTGATTTCTTGGTATGTCCATGTCCATGTTCATGCTGATATGGTCATGCTTATTTATTTGCTGGGTTTTGTCAATGTCTATGGGGTACATGAGATTTACATCCCCTACATGTAAGCCGAAACATGGACCGCACTGCATTGCATCTGGGTATCATTGCCCGGAGGCGACTGTATTGAAAGTACCGAGTCATTGTACAGGGATAAAACAAACGAAAAGGTCTATACAACAGCAAAACACACCAAAGGTATGCACAGCAAGGAAAAGGCCAAAGCCAAAGAGTGTACAGGCACACACAAGTGTCCAAATCGCAAACCCCTCTAGATTGAATGGCTATCAAAGAAGGAATCTAGACTGGCTAATGGAACAAGACAAAGGCATTTATCATCATCTCTCATCAGGGTCATGAAGACGGTGTGGAGGAGGTGGTGAGTGCGAACAGCAAGCCCCGAGACATAGGAAGTGAAGAGAAGAAAGCAAGGTAAGGTAAGAAGAGGGAGTTTGTACCACCCGGTCTCTTTTTACTGCGCCCAGGACTGTTGGAAGAAGTTGTCATCCATGGGCGGGGTTGAGTCGGCGTCGAAGAGACCGTTGGGCCAGATAGGGACGGAGTCTGGCGGCGAGGGAATCGTCATCGGGGCTGTAGTCATGGGCTTATATTCCGGGGCCTGCGACATGGCGTAGAGGTCCTGCGAGGGTACCGGTTTTGTGTCCATGTTGGCTTGCAGCTGGTGCTCGAGCGCTGCGGTGGACTCATTGGCTGACTTGAGGAAGTCGTCGATGTTGATCGAATCCAGGTCATTGGATGAGAGAAGGCGGGTCTGGGGCAGACCGACCAATGAGGATGCAGAGCTGAGGCGCATATGGTCCATGTCTGAGGCTTCGCTGACGCTGTGCAGATCATGCATATCATTGCCGGTATGACCTAACCCTGGAAGCGGTCCAAACTCGTCGGCCTCGGAGATCTCCCCTGATGAGGACGGTGGTGGGAGACCAGATGGGTATGTGTAATCGAAGCTGGCGTATGACGGGGCTTGTGTGCTGGTTGAGGCAGGGACATCGGAGTACAGAGGGAAGCTCGACCAGTCGACAGACGGAGCACCCATACCGGCAGACCCTAGAGGCATATCGGAATCTGGAGAGGTGAAGTAGCATTCTCGGTACGGTTCTTGGAAGGCCATGCATGTAACCGGAGAATTAGTGCTCGTGGTCGGAAAGGAGGAGAAGGTGGAGACGTCGAGGGGAGGAACACTGGTGATAATCTGATCCAGAGGATATTTGTCCATCGCAGAAGGAGTAGAGGTCGGGTTTGACGTTCCATCCTTGGGTCGATCTAATGGCGGGAACGCAGGGGTGGCGAACTTGTCGAATAACTGGTCGAGAGGAACGGGTTGCACGTCGTCATCTCCCGAGGCTGGCGCGCTGTTGGGAGAGCCCTTTTGCGATGTTTGTTGCGATTGCGGGTGTTCAGACAGGGCCAGAGGCTCCTTTATAAAGGCCGACTGGCCTAACGGCAAATGATCCACAGACCGACGGGGTAAATCGGTCGGGTGATGGATAGTATGTGATCGTGGAATCGTATAAGGCAATCCACATTTGTGGGCCATGTCATTATGTTTATGGGCGGGTTTATGGTGGCCGTCGCGGAATATCGTCAGGGTCGACTCGGACTTGGTCGAGGTCAGAGGAGGTTTCCGCGCGGTTTCAACTGGAAGCGGTGGAGAGAAGGGAAGACCGGTCTCAGGCACGGTATCGAGGTGTTCCTTTTTGAGCGCACAGGTGCATCGCTGGCCATGGGAACAGCCACAGCGGCCATGGGTATCATGGGGGTCGGAGTCGCTCTTCTTCTTTTTGTCGCCGCATTCACATTTGATGTGAGTTGTCCGAGACTTGCGTAGGCCGCGGCAGTGAGTACATTGAGAGACTGGGCGGCCTTTTTTATTGATGTGGGTCAAAGGGCGGTCTAATGGAGGTTAGAAGTGACCAGATGGAGGATCGCATGATCAACGTACCACTATGGTGACAGCTGCTGACGCGGTGACCCCGGACGCAAGCTTCACAAGCCCACTTCTCACCTTCGATGAGCATCGCTGCGGGTGCTACTGTGAAGTACACATGCGATGACCGAGAGAAATAGGGTATCAAGAAAACAGGCCGGTCGGAGTAGACCGGGGGGAAATCAAGCCGTCAAGGCGATGGCTTCTAGAGCCGAACAGAAAGGGTATATGAAAGGTCCCAATGCGAGGTTCACAGAACGCCAACAAACAGCGAACTGCCAAAAAGAAGCGAAATCCAAAGGGTATCAGGCGGGATTGGAGAGAGGGGAGAGTCGGAGAGTAAAGAGTAGAGAGGGGGACCAAGCCTACGCACCGTTTGGCGCCGGCCGTTAGACAGGACACCAAGTACCGGTAGTGGCGGCCAAAGTAGAAAGCGTTCAATATAAGGAGTCGTCGAACACCCTATGGAGGAGAGAAAGAGAAGATGGGAAGGGGCCGTTAATAATGGGGGAGGATTTTCGTAGCGGCTGAGGTGGCTGTGGCAGACCGTAGCGGTACCTGACCTGTACGGTAATTTACTCCAGGTTTCCACAGTCCTGTCCTGTCCATTAGGTTAGGGTAAAGGGTTAAGTTACGAAGTAAGTTAATCTCTATTTTCGCTTTCACTTTTATTTTTATAATAAACTTTTCGACTCTTTATGCCCAAACCGGCAGCCCTAACCCCAACGCATTATCCAGTCAGACTACATTACTTACACCCCTCTAAGTCACTTAATATTGTCCCTAGAACTGTTGAGTAAAGTTGGCGAACCCATCCCCACCGATCTCGCTAGCAAAATCTGGGGCCGCACATCCCGGCCTTGACACCTAAATTGTACGTAAGACTATGAATGTGTGATCGCCACAAGTTACCATTACATGTAAGTTTCAAACCCTGTCTAGCGCCCTCGATCCAGGTACCAAAAGAACTTTCCATAATCCCTGTAGGGCACAATACTAGCATAATCACTCAAGAGACTGAATTCAGTCTATATACCGGATGGGTGTACATCTCAAAAATAGGACTGTTCCGGTGACAGGATTCTACAGTTACACCGTGGATGCATGTCATAGCCCGATGGCGTCAGTGTTCCTGCTTCGGGCGGCCTGCAGAGCGTTTTGGGGCCGGCGGGCCCTGATCTGCACCCCAATTCCCGCCAATTAGCTAAGGGCCACGGTTCGTCTATTATTACTGTACATGTGTACATGTATTTGCCTTGTATGGTATCAGTACGGAGTATACAAGGAAGAGATTTCAATATATACAAGGACTAAATCCTGGCCTTTAATCATCTCTATTTATCCTTGGAGATCGGATCAAATTATACAATAGTACATGTAAAGTTTCGCGCGCGTAGAGCGGAGAAATGTAGAAAGCCTAGCGCTAAGTCGACTAAACTTACATGAGATCAGGGTTCCTAACTGGCTAGTTGAACGCCGAGAGTCTGCTGGAGTGTCCTGCCTGTTTTGTAGTTGGCCAAGTTCGCTGGCATCGTTCAATTTCGACCCCCACAGATGATAAGATCGAAAAAGAGGATGGATAATATATCCGGAACGACGATTGAATCATTCGGAAATCACCCGAGATGTATCAGGTAGAATGCTTATCTTCCGGTTGCCTCTCCGAACAATACCTATGTGTCAAAGTGCTTCAGTCAGGGTCATATAAATGTATGTCTCTCCACAGAGTCCGGGGATACATGTATACATGTAACATGGAGCCGCAGAATCGTTGCCCTTGGTAACCTTGGGACACCTGAAACGCTTCACGCGTGGCGAGTCATTCTCCGTGGAACAACCAGCATGATTGAGCCCGACGATATATAGTAACTAGTGCTAGGCACGGGATGTGAGAAAACTACACATTTTATTTGGTAGAGCCACGAACAACATATTGAGTCTCGTAGGGATGATGCTAATCTATAGTCGAGGACCTAGACAATGAAATTAAAAAGAAATGAGAGCCAGGATCGAACCGGCAACTCCCAACTGATTTCTCGTTCCACGAAAATCTTGTCAGAAATTATCGCCTCATTTCTCAGGCAACACAGGAGGAAATAGTGTTAATCCGTTCAACACGCAGAAACGAAAGGCCGTCCTCCGTGCGATCCCAAAAGTAAAGGCGACATCTTATATAGCTTCAAAATGATATATCAATATGTATTCTACGTCCAAATGTTGTTGATTAATGCGGCGACCTCGGCGCTAGCCCCCTTGGAAATTCCCCCGCGAACTTTTAGGCTGTAAAACTTCACTTTTGGCACTTCGCGTCCTGCACTTTCTTCCCCCATCTTCCGGAAGCCCGCTTTGCCCACAACCCATATCATTCTCTAAGTTTTTGGTCAGGTCTCGCGTGATGAACTCTCGCGAGCAGTCTGACATGCCTCCGGCGCCCTCGTATCCATCTCCCAACGGTGCGCAGATGGCCCAGGGCGCCATGCCGTACTATGGTAATCGCCAACTTACCACCGACGAATTGTTGTCCGCCGAACTGTCGCGCGAAGCGTCCGGTCCTGGACTCGGTGAGTCAAGCAATGGCGTCCATCATGGCCAGTCCATGGTCTTAGGTTCCTCCAATGCTGGCGACATGGGCCGTACCTCATCGGAGGATCAACACCAGCATCAGCACATGCTCCAATTCCCTCCGAGTCAACAAGTCGGCGTGGACCCGAACCACGACTTGAGCTATGGTGAACAGAGTGCGCGGAAGCGATCCAAGATCTCACGAGCATGTGACGAGTGTCGGCGCAAAAAGGTACGGCGATTTTCTTCCCAACGCTACCATGGCCCAGAAGCTAAGACGCGTTTTCTTTCCAGGTTCGATGCGATGCGAGCTCAGAAACAGGTCTGGAAACATGCTCCAACTGTCGGCGTCTAGGCGTTGTGTGTCAGTTCAGTCGCGTCCCGATGAAGCGCGGTCCCAGTAAAGGGTAGGAAGAACAAGTGTGTCACCCCATGAATTGTCCATGCTGACAGGGACACAGATATATCAAGGAACTCGCCGAGCGTCTCCATACGCTGGAGAACCAGATGCAACCCGGAATCGTCCAACCCGACGTACCTTACCAGTCCATGAACGAAGTGTCGCTACCAAGAGGATACCAGGATTTCGCATCCCCCGTGGAATCGACCTCGGGCAATCGCAAAAGAACATACTCTGTTTTCGAAGGTCTGCCCAGTTCCTCGTTCGCGCAGCCGTCCTTCAATGCCCGTGTTTCGCAAAATGCCTTCGATACCTCTGAAACAACGGCAGACCCATACAACCCAACAGTTGCCAGTGGTAGCGCACCGAAGCCCGGCAATTTGTTCTGGAACCCAACGGGCCATGATAACGATCTCCCAAGCGGGCTTGAGATAACCGACTTGCCTAAACATGAAGGCGATGATGACATGAGCCCGGTGACTCTTGACGAAGGGGCTCTTGATGCGTATGTGATGTGAAACCTCATCCCCGAAAACCATCTAACAAGAGTTATTAGATACTACCAAAAGATTCATACTCTCCTACCAATTCTCCCCCACACCAAGGACCGGACATTGGAGCTCCTGCACCAATGCCACCGCGAAGCGCAGGAGATCTTTTGTTATGCCCTATATAGCGCAACTCGAACCGACTTGACTCGCGTGGCCAGTAATTTCGAGAAAATCAATGGTTTCGACAATGCCCAGGATCTCCTTCTCTTCCACACCCGCCAGCCATTGATGGTCCAGTCGACTGCTGTCAATCTCATCTGGCTCCAATCCCTGCTGCTGATGATCATTGACTGTGACACTCGTGGACCAGACAACTTTGTCTTGAAAGATGGTGTGCCCAAGGGTAGTCTTGTCCAGGCAGCTAACAAGCTCGGATACGACCTGGCGAAGAATCAAGGTCAGCTGAAGAACAAGCGTTCTTCGGATCCTGATGTCGACTCGGATGCCAATCTCACCAGACGCAACTGGGTTTCCCTGGTCATTTTGGCACGGTGGTACGCTATCAGTGTTGCGGATGCTACTGTTCTAGGTGGCCATGAGATTGGCGGCCGCGAAGATGAGAGGGTGGTCGGTCAAATCACAACTGGAATTGCCTGTACGTTGCTCATTCACCTCCCCTCAACGATCTATCAACTAACCTACGGCAGCTTACTCAACGTTCCTCTCGGAAATGGTAACCCTAGCCAACGTCGACCACAACATCTGCCAAACCAACACCGGCCTCGGCCGCATCGTCGGCGCAAACCTAGTCTCCTCCCTGGAGCGCCTAGCCGAAATGGAAGACGTATTCCAGGTTCACGAACTACCAGAAAACGCCACAACGCGCCCCCTCTACGAAAGCCTCCAAACCCAACTCTACTGGACAGTCCGGCTCCTAATCAAACGCCACGTCTACGTCTACAGCCCCTACGAAATCATCTTCTGCGCCCAGGAAGTAATCAACGAAATGCACAAGGCAACAATGCAATCCAGACTCCCCTCCCCCTTCGACCTGCACAGTCTAGCCCTAGCTTCAATGACCCTCCTCGAAGCAACCGTCCTCCCAGAACACGCACCGGAATGCTGGGCCTCGCTCGACAAACTGGAAGAAATTCTGGAACGCCGCGCCAAGCGCGCCTCCGATCCAACTGAATTCGCTAATATCTTCGCAACCCCAGAGTGGGATTCCAAGATCCGCATCTTCCTCGAATGGCGCCGCATCAAATCGCAGGAGAGTCAGCTTCAGGAAGCGGATCTCGGTTTGGGTGGTGGTGGTGGTAATAAGACCCACCCGCCCATGGGCCCGAATGAGCAGCGCTCGCTTCAGCATCTTGCTGATTTGGCTGTTGGGGCTGAGGGTTCGGTCGGTCAAAATGGTCCCTCTACACCTCCGCCTGGTCTTCATGAGCAGGGTGAGACTTCGCCCAATCTTAACCCGCAGCTTGCTCAGTCGCAGGCTGCTTCGGGGAGGGTTGTTGTTGATTTTACTATGTTGACTAAGGAGGGATATCTTAATGTCTTTTCTGGGTTGATCTATCGTCGGACTCGTTAAAGTGGGCTTTGATGGGCGATGTGTCGGCTTTGTGTCTGGTAAATCACATACCCTTTCCAGACTTAAAAACTTCTTTTTCTTTGAAAGTTTTGATATGTGTGTTAACTGTGGCTAAAATTTCCCCTGCTGTGTGGTTTAATTATGTTCTATCTTCTTTTTCCCTTTCGTTGCTTTACTTTTACTTCTCTGGGAGGTTATGGTCTTGACTCCCATAGGGCTTTCCTTCCCATCTTGTATTTTATTGAGTATCATGCTTATCCCGGTTTATTCAGGGACAAACAGAACGGGGAGTCGGATATCTTAACTTCATCTTCATTTGGCTTTAGTGAAATAGTGTTCTGTTTATGTCAAGTCATCTATAAGTATTTCTCAATATGATATCCTATCCCATACTCGTAACTCCATATATCGTGCACTAGCTCGAATAGATCATGAAAGATATACGAATTGTTAAGATATAACTCCGTCCATCTAATATGGCATAATAAACTCTCAAATCTCAAATTCGGAGAACAGCATCCGTTCGTTACTTCTTCCCAAACGCAAACCGCCTCCATGTCCCCTCCACGTCCTGACACAGAGTCATAAACCTGTCATCTTCGATCAGCTCACACATCCAGTTCTCGAGAAAGGCGACTCGTTCCGGTGTGGGGGCGGTTAGGTATCGTGCGAGATAGTCTTCTGGCATGACGGCGGCTGTGTGCGGTGCTGGTGCTGGGATTGCTGGATTTGGATTTGGAAGTAGAGGTAGAGGAAGGAGTTGGTCCTGCGTACCGTCCGTGTTGTTGATTTCCTTGTTTGCATCTTTTTGAGTGCGTAACTGGGGTGTTTTCTCGATACTGGGTTTCTGGGCCGAGTGCACGACTGCTCTGTTGATACTTGCACCCTCTTGGGTTGTGAGGAGGTCCCTGTAGGCGAGCGATGTCTGGCTCACATCGGGGTATAAGCCTTTCTCTGAGGAAGGACGAGGCTGGCACTCTAGCAAGCTGGTATCCAGATCTGATGGATCGGACTGCATGACTGCATGGAGTGGATGGCGAACTCGCTCTTGGGACCTGGCTGACTCTGTAGGCTGCGAGCTTGAGAATGGACCTGGCTGAGGTCTGCTTTCTGTAGTTTGAGTCAAGCTGGCTGAACGGGGATTCTTTGTCGGTGGCTTTTGAAATGGTAAATCTCGCTTGGGAGGGAGCATCTGGTTCAGCTGGTCGATGTTGTGGATTGCTGAAACTGTGGATAGCGGAGAGCTGGATAGTTCCGGTACTTGGTATAGTGCATGGGGGACATGAATTGTCTGCAATGGAGCCATGGCAGCTAGTTCGATGTTTTGGGTTAGACGGTTGAATGTGGGCGGAGAAGGACCGAATCTACAGGGAGCGTAGGATACAGTGCTCGCGGGGGATGATGCTCGAAGGGGTGCTGCAATAGTCAAAGTATTAGAATGAATCGCTTCTCGGGAGTAGACAAGGTGGTTACTGGTTCTTTGAGATCCATATGCTCCGATATGATTGAATGGGGCGCCAATGCTGCCGACTGACGTTGATGGGTTCACAACCCTCGGTGTATGGGAAAGATGGCCCGATGTCCATGATGATACCGAGGGGGTTGGTCGTGGAGCAGGTGTACTGCCTTCGGTCAGCGGACATCCGATTTCGCTCAAGAGGGATAGAGCGGTGGTGTAGTCGCTTTCTGTCGTGAACTTGATCTGGAATCGACGGATCTAGAGGATCAACAACAAAGCCCTGTTAGAAAGTACTCCCCAGAGATGATTCTTTCACAGAGAACACACACATGGGTCCCGCCTTCAGGATATTTGATTGCAAGACAAGGTAGCTTGACAACAGCCGCAAAGGGAAACTTGGGCATTGTGCGATTTGAGAACGAGTGAGTCCTCGATGCAGTCATTTGAACAAGATTTGTGAGATTGACATTCTCCTAGCCGAGGTGGCAACCATGGTTAGCACTTTAGTAGTCAATCTACATGGGGGTTGAAGGTACCAGGATGACATCGCCTCGAACCACGCGCTGGATCAATGTTGCTGGCACAGAAGTAGTGCCCTGAAGCTTCTCAAAGATGCAAACCAGGTCTCCATTGCCAGTGACATGATTCCATTTCAGGGGACCAATGTGGTCGATGGCAGTGGTGGTATGGGAGAACTTGACAATTGTCAGGCGAAGGACTTGAGGGATGTGTGGTTGCAGTGGTTGCAGTGGTTGCAGTGGTTGCAGTGGTTGCAGTGGTTGCAGTGGTTGCAGTGGTTGCAGTGGTTGCAGTGGTTGCAGTGGTTGCAGGCGTTGCATCATGTAAGGCACGGAACAATAGGATTTGTGATTAGGAGGAAATGGGGTAGACCATGAACGACTGCGTCCAGTGAATTGAGGATGGAGGGTGCTGCGGCGGCATGGTTGAGAGGCAGATCACCTCAGCACACTCTTACCAAGTATCCCAAAATTTATATTCCATAACCCTTTGATTAACCTAATCGATATTATCTCTTCTCTTTTAAGGTACTGGTTCCTAAGTCAACTTATTCATACAAGCTAACATAGCGTTGTAAATATATGCCCAAGGCCTAATCCCTAAGAAACGCCGTCAAATGGGTCCATTCGATCAGCAGTAAAAAGGTAGATAAGCTAAAATACGGAGGAGGTCTCTTTCAACCGAAGACAATTCCAAAACAGACCCTCAACGCGATCTCATCAATGACTACCACCATGAACTGATATACAATGTCGGGACGCTAATCCCAATGAGGATGAACTTTTGGCGCCTGATATACCAGGCACCTAACCGGAACAACCGATAATCCGGCAACGCGCTGGAGAGCGCGGACTTTTGGCTGATCGGTGCCGTTGATCTCAAGCCCAGCTACAGCCCTCCAGGGCCGCAAGGCATTAATTATTATTTCATGTTTTACTCCTTTTCCTGACACCTGTCATACCTGCGCAACCTCACTTTACGTTCAGATCCACCATTGCAGCTGAGCCGTTCGCTATTTTCACTGTCGCATCCTCGATCGCCTTGACACTCGAACGCGCGCGAGAATCCTGCGACCCAACTTCAGTCACCATTCTCGATATCCCACTCATCCACCAAGGATTCTGTGGGTCATAGACTTAGTGCGAGCGTGCGGACACGGAACTCCATTACGAATTTGACACCCTTGCAATTACGGCGAAATCGCTTAGCTCGTTTGCTACGAGACGTATCAAGGGCAGGACACCTCGAGCCGTGACACTCGGAGTTGCCAGTTTAGCAAGCACAGAGCGAGCTGTCTTTTCGGTCAATCTATACTGTGCGAAGTGACACCAGTCATCTCGTCTGCCCCGAGGATTCAACGACCGAACTGGGTTGGAAATTGCAAACGGCGCAAACTATCGCGTGCCTCCGCCTCCACCATGTCTACCCCTCGCACCTCTTTACGACGTAAGAATACTGGCCACATGTGAGAATTAGAACAAATGTACTGACCCCACTCACAGAGGGCCTGCGCCAGGCCCCGAAGGTCAACCAACCTTTTATCCCTGACACCACCCCAGCTCGTCGGTCACATATCCAACATGGATTTACATCACCTCAACCCTCAACGAGTCCACATCCCGTAACCTTCAATCCAGCCGCCAATCCCCAAAACTCGCAGTTCGCCGTCGACAGCTGGGAAGGAAAAGACCACAGACAGCTTCCCATGTCAACACGAGAAGTTCCAACCCCAGGAAATCGACCAATTCTATTCGCCAACCTACGTGACCCAGCGAAGGCGCCCCGGCAACTAGATTATTATGACCCCTACTTTCCCCTGAGGTTTCTGGAGGTCCCAAGAAGTCAGCCCGCCCTTCACCCCAAGGAATATCGCAATGGACTAACGGTCTCTCCCACAGCCGATCATATTTACAAGCGCGCTCACTATGGCCTGCAGTCAGGTATTCCAGACGAAGTTGACTTTGCATTATACCATCTGGTACAGATCTCAAATCAACGATGGGATAAGTTCAAGTTTGAAGGCTTCCCGCTACTTGCTGAGACACTCATGCAAAAAGCCCTCGACATCACATACCTCTGCACAGGAGTAAAATGGGAGTTCCAGTATGATCCTCTTCAGCCGATTGACCGTGTCAATGTTTTAAACTCGCTACACGGCACACGGGACCTCCTCGATAAAATCAAAAAGATCCCAGTCAACCTTCCGATTGACAGCCTTGAGACCGACGAATTCAACCATCAGCTTCGAAACATCAAAGAGGCAACCTTGGTGCTGAGGAACATGGTTTTACTGAAGGAGAACGCATTCTATGTATCACGCTACGCGAAGGGTCTATTGCGAGACTTCTTGGTCATTCTGATCAACGCACCCAACCAGCCCCGACTTAACGAAATCAAGAACGACGCCCTCGACATCGCGGAAGAGGTCACAAAGTTCTTGCGCACTGACCCAGCGGACCCCCTCTGGATCTCTCTTGTGAATTGCATCGACTCTCCCGATCGCGCCCATGTCGTGCGAGCTCTCTGGGCTCTGACCCATTTCGGTACTGAGTTGGATGATGCGGATGCCAACCGGTCCATGGAGAGCTTGACAAAACCAACTCTTCAACAGTTGTACTACCACACTCTCCTCGACCTCGATAAGGATATCCTGAGCGGCGCACTGGACTTGTGGTATCAATATACTCTCAGCCCTGACAATATCGAGACATTGATGGATGTTGTCAACTTCCCAATTGTGTTTGTCCCCCGCATGGTCGCACTATTAACCTACGAGGCACGACCGACCAGAAAGGAGACCGTTCTCCAAGAAGAAAAAGTCGCACCTCCACCAACTGACATTCCTCGCGTACCTCCTGAACTCTTGGAGAAGCTGATGGAATTGTCGGAACCGGAGCGGAGCTCACAGTGGCTGCGTTGCTGCTTCATCGAAGATGCAGAATGCGAGATTACACAGATTGCTCTTTGGCAAGCATACCAGAGCCGATTTGCAGACCCCCGTGTTGCCGGAGGTGGTGTCCTACCCGCTGCCGAGTTCATCAAGAATGTCAGCAACACCTTCACAAACGCACAAGCACAGGTCATCAACGGCCCAGGCACTGCCACCAAGTTCATTATCAAGGGCATTCGTCCTCTGGAGACTGCTCACACCTTCGAGGCCTTCCCCTATGTCTACTGCAGATGGGCGGATAATTCCAAGCCTTCTAAGATGTGTCAACGCGCATTCACATCCCCGACAGACCTACGGAACCACGTTTTCGGTGACCACATGAGCCTCGAACCAGCAGAAACCGAAGGCCAATACAAGCTGGACACCGCAGAGACCGCCATCCACACCTGCCAATGGGACCATTGTGCACGATTCCGAGCGTCTGGCCCCAGCGCCAACACATCCATGGTCGCCGGACACGTTTCCTCCCATTTGCCCGAGGACCGCCCGGCGGACGCCCAACCCCCAAGTTCTAAGCGCGCTATCCTGCAGGAGCGCATCGTACGCAAGTGGTTCTACATGGACACACCAATCAACGAGAAGGGCGAACCCTTCGGCGTAGCCTACAAGGCCGCATTGGTATTGCGCAACATCGCCCGCGGCCTCCCCAACCGCACCACATCCAGATACGGCGGCCTACCCTGGAAGAAGGCATGCTTTACCAGCCAACGACCCAAGATCGTCGAAGTTTGGGACCGAAACCGCGCCCTGCGCAAGGAATTGACCGAACTGATTATGGTGATTGAAAAAGAGGTCGACTACTGAGCTTTTCATTAAAAACATTAACAAACGTCGCATCTTCCTCTTATTTTCTTTCTTCCCTTGGTCATGAAATCAATATCTTTCCTATCTGTATGACTAATACCCTGATTACTCGTGTTCTCGCCGTTCCTTGCTGGTTCCCTCGCTCTTGTATCTTCTCTCGATGTATAACATTAAAGAGCAGTAGCTAGGCTGGCGGTGTTTTCTCGTTTCCGTTTTGATTTTCCATGGCTGCTCACTTTCGACTTATGCTAATACTTGCGCGCAAAAAGGCACTATAAGAGCGGAGTTTCCATGGGTATGGGGGTGGATGATGTTTTTGGCTTCTTACTTTTTCTTTTCGGCGTCTCTGGCAGAGAAAGATTGTAATTCGAGTTCAACGTTAAGTTCGCTGAGGCTCGGGTTTTCCTTCTGGGTTTATTCTTATATGTTTTCGATTGAGTACTGTTTTTGTTGACGTGTATCATATATCTGGAGTAGATAGTCCTAGAGGGCTTGCAATGAACTGATTATCACTCATACTTGTGCTAGTACTGGATAGAAGAGCCTTACATCATTTTTGTAAGTAGCGTTACTTCAAGTTATTTTACTTACATACACCGTCAACGTACTCAATCCCTCGCCTGACCAGCAAACCCTCCCAAAACCCGCATCGCATCCTCTGCCCTAGCAACCGGAACATAAATATGATCATGGAAATACCCACTCACAACATTCGCACTGATGCCATGATCCTTAAGCCGATTGCTAATAGCAGCGATGAGGCCAACTGCTTCCAGACTGGAGTGGACGGTAAGCGTGATCTTCTTGCAGGGGAAGATTGATTCAGTGAAGCCGTGGGATTTGGCTAGGGCTTCTGTTGTCACGATTGTCGTGCCCTCTTCTTCTTGGACGAGGAGTTGGGGTTCAAGGGTTGATAGGGGTAGCGAATGGAGGGGTTGTTTTGTTGTTAGGAAGACGTAGGTTGTTGGGTCTAGGCTTGGTCGCATTGTTGCTAGGAGGGTTTGGAGATTGTTTTCGCCTGACATTTTGGTTTTGAGGGATTGATCGGTTTGGATTGAGGTATTTTCGTTATTATAGATTTGGGATGGGGGGATTGAGGGTTATTTATGGGGAAGAGGGTGGAGTTGTAGTCTGTAGGGCGTGGTTAGCGGAGTCAGATACCAAAACCAAGGATAAAATTATGTCTTTAGGGGAATATTCAAATGTCAGAGCCATCAAATAGAAATATTATTAGGGAATTTTTTAGTACGAAACAGTAGAGATTCATAACAAGTTATGTAGTTGGCTCGTTATATGTTTATCTACGAAGAGGCTATTGAACGTCGACAATGCTTTTAGTGCCAAATTTCCAAGGCCTCTGAGATGGTATATACCTCTCTCCCTTCTTTTCTTTGTTCAGTTGTACAAGGTAACCGAAAAATGCTTCAATATCATTCGGTGATAGATTCTTGACGTCATATGGCAGACCTGTCAATTTGACTGAGCACGCAAGATTCTTCCTCCTTATGATATCATAAATCAGTAGATATTTATCAGATACGCCTAGGAAGTCTGTGGCCTCCAAATTCAACTCTCAAAACACCTCCGAGAAACCTACCTCAAACCACCACTTTCAACTACATCAACATGGCACGCATCTTCATTACAGGCTCAAGCGACGGAATCGGCCAAGTAGCCGGCAAAATCCTGGCAGACCAAGGCCACTCCGTAGTGCTACACGCACGCAACGCGGAACGCGCAGCGTCAACCAAACAAGCCGTACCCAACGCCGAAGCAGTCCTAGTAGGCGACCTACGCTCAATCAGCGAAACAAAGAACCTAGCCAAAGAAGCCAACAACCTAGGCAAGGGCCCATTTGACACAATCATCCACAACGCAGGTATAGGCTTTGGCGCGACATCTAGTCGGGAAATAACAGCCGACAAGATCTCAGCTGTCTTCGCTGTCAACACTCTCGCACCATATATCCTCACCTGTCTCATGGACAAGCCGACTTCGCGGCTACTTTATATGAGCTCTGATAGCCATTACGGGGGTGATAACTCCATGCGCAATGTTACGCAGTCGCATTCGTATGGTGATAGCAAGATGCATGATATGATGCTTGCTAATGCGTTTGCGAGGCGGTGGGGTGAGGAGATTCAGGTTGTTAGCATGGATCCTGGTTGGGTTAGGACTAAGATGGGTGGTTCGATGGCTCCGGGTAGTATTGATAAGCCGACGAAGGCTTTGGCGGAGTGGGCTGCTGGGAAGGGGAATTTGGCGAGCTTGAAGAGCGGGACTTTCTTTAACCCTAGGGGAGCAGCGACGCCTGATCCTGCCGCTGGAGTTGTTGCCAAGCAGGAGGAATTGTTGAAGATTTGTAAGGAGGTATCTGGGGTTGGAATCCCTGGTGAATAAGGGCGAGTAGAATATATATTAACATACATCCCCTGCCAAAAGTTCCTTTACTCCACTTTTTCGGGTCCCCATGTAAAATATATATATCGCCGGTTAAAAATTCGATTTTTTAACACCCCTAGACTAGTTTTCTAATAAAACACTTAACGATTATTGACTAGATTAAATCTTGTCTTCTATAAAAGCACTCTCTAAAGCAAAAACGTTTAGAAAGTAAGATAACGTATTTCACAAGCGAGCTGGCCACCCCAAAACACCATAGTAAATGCGATAAATTACAACATAGTATCACAACAACAGTAGGTTATAGGGACTTTTCCTTAAAAACTAATGCTTTTTAGGTGGTATTTAGTCTCTAACAGGGGTTTAAAGAATTTCTATAACTTAATAGTTGAGATATAATCAGATATTTATATTTCTAGCTGCTAGCCAACGTAATTTTCGAAACCGTAACAATGTAGGTTTCAGATTTCGTCAAAATTAATATATAGTGTTGAAAAGCCTTATCAACAGCTATCGGCAAATAATAAAATAAAATAAAAACGTGGTTGTTGAGATATCAGTGTAGAATATATCGTATTTACTATGGTGTTTTGGGGTGGCCAGCTCGCTTGTGAAATACGTTAATATAAACTTACTCTTCGGTTTACGATAGGCGGTCTAAAAGACGTCTAAAAAAAGGTCTATCTAATACTGTCAAAACATTTGCTATGTCACTATAGAAGAATAGCTTTCATACGAAGCTGTAATTATCTAAGGCGTAATAGAGGCGGTAAGGGAGGCGGCCAGAGGTCGGTATAGGGGAAACAAGTTTTGAGCTGATGGCTTTAGTAGACTGCCGTAAGTGGGAAAGAACATTTGACTAGTATCTGTAATTTATGGAACTATCGCGATTTTAAATATCATGTCGTGCGTATTTACTCGCCATCCGAATTCTCCTTCCTCGGTAGATGAGGATAAATGGGAAAGGCACAAATAGGAGAGTCAAACATCCAAGCAGTGTGCAAGCCCATCCAACGCCCAGGTTGTGGAACATGGCTGTTGCGAAAAGCGGGAATCCAGCGCCAAATGATGAACGCAGGAAATCATTTCCTGCAAGCACGGAGGCAGCATACTTAGGGTAAGCATGTGCCTGATAAGTAAAGATACAGTTGAAGATCAAACAACCACCGACAGCGAAAAGCATAGATGCGATGATAGGGACGATCCAGTGAATACTGGCAAAGTTGCCTGTCCAGCCGAACCAGAAGAGGGAAATTGGGAGGGCGAGGGCGCCCACGATGGCGGGAGGCATTTGCATTTCTGGTGCGATATTGCCGTCTGCATCAAAATATTTTACCTGCCAGCGGTATTTCCAGTAAAAGTAGGCTGGGATGACGAGGCAGCAGGTTGATACTAGAATTCCCATGAACGCGAGACCACCTTCACCCGGATTGAATCCGCGGAGTTCCTGGAAGACGATTGGGAAGGCTTCGAACCAGATATAGAGGATTCCGTAGATAAGTGCGATGTAGAGATTGGTGAGAAGGACAATTGGTTCGAGGAAGCATAGTTGGAAGGGCCGGATAAGAGCTTCGAAGAGGACATCCTGGATTTCAATTAGCTTTTGCGCTTTGTGTTTGGATGGATATTAGCTAACATACCCTGGGCTTGACCTCCCTAATCTCTATCTCCGACTCTGACATATATTGGGAATTACCCGTGATACGGCGAACCCGACGAGCTCGCCGAGCAAGGATATTCGGCGCAAAGGTTTCCGGCAGACAGAAGAACAGCATTACCAAAGTGAATCCTGACACCCACACTAGCTGCCAGATAGTCCAAGTCCATCCTTCTGCAGAAGCGGCGAAAGCACCTAGCATAGGACCCAAGACTGGTGCGGAGATGGCGAACATTCCCCAGATACCAATCATGTAGTCCCGACTTTGAGGGCTCCACATATCACCCATAGATGCAGCTCCCGTTGCTAGCACAGGTGACCCAAGGAACCCTGTAAGGAAGCGGAAAGCCAGCAGCATTCCGAAGTTATGGGCATATATCACGCCAAAGTTGAAAAAGACGAAGACGAGCAGCGTCAATACGTAGGTCGGGCTCCGGCCGATCATGGGGATTTCGGACAGCGGTGCCCAGATCATCGGTCCTATAGATAGAACGGTCAATAAATATTTGACTTGGATAGTGATTGATACGAACCTAGACCGTAGCCGAAGACAAAAAGTGTCAAGCCCAGCGTCGCTGCTACACTGCTCACACCAAACTGCTCCGAGACGCCCACTATACCAGGAGTATAAATGGCCGAGCCAATATAGACAGCAAAGGTAAGAAGCCAAATCTGACAGCTAACGAAGAACTTCTTCCCCGTGCTCCAATTTCGAGGGTCCTGCACTCGCAAGTTAGCTCCTCGTTCTGCTTGGTTGCTTAGGAATAGATACAAAACTCACCTCAGGATCATTGGATCCTCGCCAACTAATCACAAGCGGCCGACCACTCTCCCGCAGCGTGGAAGCACATGACATCCGCCTGGAAGCCTGTGACATCACAGTATAGAGACCGAAGGCCTCGAGATCCTCGGGGTTCTCATCGTTGTTGACTGGCGTGGCAGGCTCTTCTTCTTTCGGCAAGTTCTCCGTCTTGAGGTACTCAGTCCATACCGCTAAATCCTGCTCTTCGGGGTACTGCATGTATCGGAAATGTGTGAAAAGGCGCACCAGCTTTCCGAACGCGGTGTCTCTAATGGTCTCCATGGGGATGGTTCTCCTAGGCACGAGCAATCGTTGAACTCTGAGTAGCTCAATGCCGATGAGGAGCAATTATGAGAATTTGAACCTTTTACCGGTGACGTTGCATATTTATATGCTGTCACTGAGATCTACGATGAACCTTGGTTCATTACTTCGGATGTAAAACTTTATCTCGACTCCGTAAATCCGTATGTCCTGGTGCGGCTGTATCAATCCTAATTCTAGGCCAATGACCTTGTCCTCATTTCGGTATTATGATAAAGCTGTATAATTTGTGATACGAGATCTGGGACGATTATAAATACGTCGTGGTCGCTTTCAATCAGCCAAGAGAGTTGGCGTTTTGCATGTTGATGTCATCACGAACTTGGTACCAAAGGTGCACGGAATAGAACCTTCCAAGGCTGGGAGCAATGCTAGTTCCCTAAATATAACATAATTTTTCATTGAAACACAAGATTATATAGCTCGGAGAAGCCTAGTAATTTCGCTTCTCCACATTCAAGGGTTGACAATGCTCTTGTATTTCTTCACATAGGATTCGGCATTCTGAACTAAAGAAAGTGCATGGACTCCTCCAATGGTTTGATCAATTCCAAGAACAATAAGAATACTAACAACAGATAAGATTAAGTTATTTAAATACCCAGCCCCTAGTAATCACCAGTAGGCATCCCACCCAACGTCGGAACGTGCTGGCCATGGAAACCGAACCCAACAGCTCCATCGACATTCGCGCGACCAATTTCAGTGAAATCCCTCGCATCAAGACAAAGCAGATAACTCTTACTTCTGTTCCCATCAAGGACAACACTGAGAAGTACTCCGTCGTCCTCGCTCGTTCCCTCGGGGTTGGCGACAAAAATGGGCTCACCAGGAGACTGACCATGACAAGCCCAGAGTCGAACCTGCTGAGTATCACAATCAAGCTTCATAATTCCATCCGTCAGGGTAGCCTCTCCGCGGAAGGTCACGCCATAGACATATCTGTGCTTCAGGGTGACTCGCTTGGGATCCATAGTCGGCAGCTCGGGTGACAAGGATTTGCACACCGACCATTCAATAGACACATTCTTAATATCGGTCTCTGGAGCATATGGAACCCGGAGCAGTCGGAATCGAGTAACCGATGTACGGAAAGAATCATCTCTTTTCTTCTGGAATGCCTTGGCTGTATCTCGTGAGGAGATCAGGTTATCGTAGTAGAGGGATTGCAGCACGTCAGAGCTATCTGCTTTGACAAGATCCGCGACAATATCCATCTTGGTTGGATCTTCCTTAGAAGGTTCGAGCCAGGCATTGATAGTGTGGAAGCAGAAGAAGGCTGGGCTTTCGTACGTTGCGATCAGACCGTTTCCGTGCTTGCGGTCAATTACATACCATATTGCGGGCTGGCTGGGGTCCGTTGGTAAGATTGCGTCAATGAAAGACTGATTGAAGGCCAGTGGGTTCACATGCGCATTCCAAATACACAGGACGACGTGGTCTCCGGTGATGAGCAAAGAGTGGAGATAGGCGGGGATCGCGTCAAACGTTGCTAGGATTGTCGTTTCTCCTGTTGACGCTGATACTCTGAACACGCGATATGTGCACGTTGGTCCAAGAGTGAGGTTGAAGTTAAACATATCTCCAGTGACGGGATCGGACCGAGCATGCGCTGCAGATAGTTGCCCTGAGAGTTCCGGGTGTAGATCTTTCTGTGAGGCTAGACCTATCGGCTCGAGGGTTTCTGGGTCGAGCTTCTTGAAAGCATTGTAGTCGGTCTTTGCATAGAGAGTTCGGATTCCCTCAGAATTGGTCCAGCGTGAGGTAGACTCATCGCCAGACTTAGTATCCAGACCAGGGAAATTGATTGAAAGAGTGACACCGATGTTGGCACTAGATGGACTAGGTTGAGGTTCAAATTCACTTTGGACTTTGCCCAAGACGCTCTTGCACGGATCGCGCTTTTGTCCGAAGCTGATTTTGTCCAGATTTCCAGATTTTCTCGATTGTTCGATCAGATCATCTGTTGAAAAGCGGGAGTTGTAGAAGATCCGAGTTGCTGGATTAGATTCATCAGGGGCTCTGATCTGGAAGCGATGCGTTTGACTGAATCCATCGAACCAGTGAGAGAGTCGCAGGATGTCTCCGTTCTCAGCCTGGACCTGGCTTTTCCCAGGACCAGTGCGGTATAAGACTCCAGCGGCGTAGGCGGGAATTTGACCCGTTACTGGTAGCTCGACTGGTTCGCGTTGTTCGTATTCGGGATCGTACTACAGTAAGATGCAGGGATTAGAATGTATAGTTCGCGTGTCGCCACACGTCACTTACCCCTTTGTCGGTGGGCCAGCTGTTATAGTGATCGCTAATTTTGACGGAATGATCCATCTCTGGGGTTAACTCGAGAAGGGACATATTTGAGGCAATTGTGATAGATCTGAATTGATTTGTTGTGCAAGGTCTGCGTCGAAGAAAGCGACTGTGCCGATTGCACCTTCTTTATATATTTAACTACTCATTCTAGGCCACCATGAATTAAGCCCCTGATCCCTACAGTGACGACAAGTATATTCGGCGCAATGTTGAAGTGGGGGAATCGCGACGGCTGAGTTGGCGCCGTTTGCACGTCCAATCGCCACCGCGGAATTACCGAGTTCCAGCCCATCGTCACTCCAAAGTTCGCCCAGTCCATTAATTAACTTCAACAAGCGAGATATCTCGGCAAGGGTCCTCGATTCACGTCGATCTGCACCGAGTTCTCATTTCGACCGTGTCCCAAACTAGCGCACCTTGACACAACATCCGAGGTCCCCTAGGCAGATCGGGTCTTCATCAAACCGACGCCAACCCTCCATGGAGCCACGGCGACATAATGCAACCCGTCCAGCCGCCAAGAACTGGAAATGTGACGAATGCCAGTCAACATTCCGACGTATGGATCATATGAAGCGTCATGTGCTGACTCGTACGTCGTACGTGAACCTCGCACGGTGGCAAAGTAATGATTTGTTACAGATCACACAGCCAAGAAGCACGTCTGTTCCTTTTGCGGCTCTGCTTTCAGCCGAGGGTGTGTAGATGCTTCCGAAACAACGTACGTACCGTCATCGTTGACTAAATGCCTATTCAGGGATGTACTACGCAGACATTGGAAATCTTGCAAGAATCGCGTAGGCAGTGGTCAGGCTATTCCCAAGCCTGACCGAGGTGGGAAGCACAAGTGGGCTTGTGATAGTTGTGCACGTCTTAGGAAAGCTTGCAGTGGGGAGCTGCCTTGTTCGGAGTGTATTCATCGTGGAAGGGCGTGCACCTATCGGCGACTCCATGAAGAAGAGACCCCGTTACCGCCTATATCCCAACTTCTTTCAGAGACTCGAGAGGCTGAGGGCCCAGCATTGGGGAGGAATACCTCCAAGGCCTCTAACTCTTGGGATCTTGGTCCTGCTACACTTTATCCTTCGTCTACAGAAGTTCTCCGACACAAGACTGCACTGACTCAATAGGCACGCCTGAATAAACAGAAAATGATAAGGAACACTATTCAATTGTACGCAACATTTAATGCCATTATTCGCGCTCTACTGATCCCGGCCACAGGTTCACACGTTCACAGTTAAGGAATCAGCGCCATTCAAGAACATCTAACCATCCAAGTTCTTCAAATACCGATAAACCTCGACAAAATTGGCGAGCCATTCTTTCTCCATCTCATGATGAGGGTCCCAAAAAAGGGATTCTGGCCGCCAGAAACCTTTATTATCACCGTATTTGAACGGTGTGAAATAGGGCCCATCCAAAGAAACCTGTTCATTTGCACCAAACGGTTCAGACCACGGAGTATTCGCCGTTCTAAGAAGATCGCCATTTGTGTTGGCTGCATTCCTCCACGCGAAATTGTGTTGTTGCTCTGCCGTCTCTGGGGGCGATATATAAAACTTCGGCATTCCATCGATGATAATGCGGACCGAATCGATGATGGAAGATGGGTGCGAAGCCACACCAGCTGAGATGCTTGTGTTGCTCGCCACAACCTGGTCACCTTCTATGATACCATGTTTTTGCATCATATGCAACAGTTGGTCCAAGGCCGAGTCGAACGGAATGATCCCCAGGAAGTCATAACGGAAATGTTCAGCAAAGATGAACTTCTGGATCGGGGTCCGCAGGATTTTATCAGCTTTACGCCGCATTCTCGACACGATATGTGCGGTATTTGGCCGAAATTCCTGTGCCGGGTCCAGCGTGCGTTTCAGGATATCCGAATTCGCTTCCAACATATCAGCAGTCCAGTAAAGCTCCGAAGCCCTCAACTGGAATAAATTTGCCTTTGCTTTCTGTATGTCTTCCCAGCATTTCTTCAGTTCTTCGAAGGATTGGATCCTCTTGAGAGATCGATACTCAAGTCCGCTGTCGTAATCAGGAGCACCGAACCGAGTCAGGTCTACTTTGCACCAATGAATATTGAGCTCATCATGAATGCGGTCCTTCATATGATTCAAGATCCCTTCATAGTTCTCAGGCTTGACACAGTGGATATTTGTGCCAGCATGGTTTGTTCCCCAATGGAACGCGTAATATGATTGTACAAATGACTTTCCCACTGCCGTGAATATATCTCTATAAAGGTGGGCAGCGAATTTCCACTTGGCGAGAGTTTCTTGGTCGGGACCGAAAATGTTGCGGCAGATTGGATGGGACATGAAGCAGGCGTCCACTCGATCATTATCGTAACATAGCAGCTTGAGGACGTCACATAGTCGCAGGTCATCGATGATCTGGTGAGCGAGCTCGGTCGGCATAGCCGCTATACTGCGGACTATGGAACTGGTTGATGTCTTTTGATTGCTCATTCTGTCAAGTTTGATGTCTTTGAAGAATATGGTCAAAAGAAAGACCTCGAAAAGAGGACAACAGAGTCAAAAGAGTATTGTGGAGCCTCGTGGAATCAAGCCACTTTGCTGTCTAAAATGACTCAGTGGGGGCCAAGATACAACACAGCCTTGGTATTTCTACCAAGTTATCTTAAGCTTCTATCTATGCCCTTCTATCCCGTTCGGTCTCTTTTTTCTAAAAAGAATCCGTCAACAAGATGAAAGAAGAGACTCAGGGAATGCCTCTGCCAGACGCAGAGACAATCGCACAGCGCCTGCGACAAGACCAGCAAGCATGCAGAGAGAGAAAGGTGCCCAGTAATCTGGCAATGCAACTATCCTCTGCTTCGGATGCTCTCTTTGATGACATAGCCTGGTATCTCACGCCACACAGCGAGGTCTCAAAAGCATTGCGGTCGACTAGATGCAACAGCATTATCAAAGGCATCGAGGCCTACCTAGGCCAATTGGAAGCGATGACCAAATCTCAGGCTGAGGAACATACTTCCATGGATAGTATGCATGTCCCAACATCAGAGGAGTTGGAAACAACTCTCAAAGTGCTAGACTATCTCCAAAAGCACAAATTGGTTGCTCCAACAGAGCCTCTGTCAGAAGTTACTGTCACCTTGCGAGGTCAACTTTCCATGGATGACAACATTCGATACACACAACATGAACGTTTCCAGAGAGATGATGCACCAAAAGCCTCAGATATGAAGAAGAGATGCTACATCTGTCGGTACCGCTTCACGCCCACTGATTCTCATAAACTATACCCATCACTATGTCGCCAATGCGGCATGTTCAACATCGGCTGCTCAAATCTCTCCCTACCAGAAAAGCTAGACCTCACTGGCAAAATCGCGCTCGTCACCGGCGGGAGAATAAATCTAGGTTATTCCACTGCATTGAGACTCCTCCGCTGCGGAGCCAAAGTCATCGTATCCTCAAGGTATCCAGCCGATGCGGCAATCCGATATTCCACAGAGCCAGACTTCGTCCAATGGGAGAAAAGTCTCAAAGTAGTCGGTGCAGACTTCAGAACTGCAAGTGATGCTTTCCGGCTGGTACATATTGTCAAACACTTACTCAATGCCTGGGATGGTGAGACTCCATCTGATACTCCACAATCCCTGGATATACTTATCAACAACGCTGCGCAAACCCTCACCGATCCAATCAAAGCAGAAATGAGAGCCATTTCCCGAGAGGACAATCTCAAAGATCATCCACAGGCCATGGCCTTACTCGCAGGATCCGAAAACGACAGATACACACCCCGAGTCAGAGGAGGACAACAAGCAACCTGGATCCCACGCATAACGAACAACAAAGCCCAGCATCAGATCGAAGATGTAATCAATACCCATTCTGCAACCCAAAACCAAATAGCCACCAAAGGCCTCCGAACCAACAACGAAGACGAAGAGCCCTCGAAATCATCCTGGGTCCAATCTCTCAACGAAATCCCCTACGCAGATCTAATAAGCGCCCACTCCGTCAACGCCTTCGTGCCTCTAATACTCTGCCGCGAACTCCTCCCAGTGATGGGCACTCCACCCTCCCCATCCTCTTCCTCCCAATCCACACCAGCAGCATACATAATAAACGTCTCATCCCGCGAAGGAATCCTGGAAGATACACCGCAATCAAGCAGCAAAGCCGGACACCACGTGCACACAAATATGTCCAAAGCAGCAATCAACATGATAACAGAGACGGAAGCACAGGCTGCATGGAAGGGACGGCGTGTTGCTATGAATTCTGTTGATCCGGGGTATATGAGTGCTGCGCCAGAGTGTGTGACTGCCGAGGGGTGTCCGATCGGGTTTGAGGATGGTGCTGCGAGGGTTCTGTGGCCTGTTGCTGTTGGCGAGGTTGAGGGGAGGGTCGTTTGGGGGCGGTTTTTGAAGCATTTTCGGGTTGGAGTTGCTATTACTCAGAGGGGGTAGAGTAGATGGGTGGATTGAGGTGGGAAGTGATATATATCTCTGCTATGTACCTATGTTATTCTATGTACCGTGGCTTTATGAGGGCGCTCAGGTTTGGCTCAGTGAGCGCTCCATCTCCTCGTTATCTTTGTTAACTCTCTTATGATTTCTACGCGGTTCCCATTTCCCGCTCTATCCTATTACGTAGTATGTATGTCTTATGTAGAAAAGCATTCAACGATACAAAACCCGTAATAAAACAAAGTAGTCCATTATCAACCCCATATGCTTGCCTTGGGCTGCGAAATTTATCTTCACTTGCTCCAATGATCTGTAACTATTCTCACCTTGAGAGGAGATTTGAACACGGCAACGCCGTGATCGGACCAAGCCAAACCTTCTTCTGTGGTAGGAGATAACAATTCCATATCGAATCGATTGAAAAAAGTAGCCAACACTGTATAGATCTCGAGATAGGCGAGGCTACATGTTGTTGTTAGAAATGAGCTGTGAGCTCTAAATGAATGAGATTTACTCACTGCATTCCTGGGCAACTTCGACTGCCTTTGCTGAAAGCCACGATGTATTTTTCAAGCGAAATACTATCCTCTGAAAGCCATCGCTCAGGCAGGAATTTCTCTGGCTCAGGAAACAAGTTGGGGTTTTGATGGATTAAATAAATACTGCTGGAGAGGGTAGTCTGTATTTTAGTTTATTAACAAAATGTCTGATCGATTGCACTGAACCTCAAAGAAAACCAATCAACTTACTCCTCCTGGTATAAAGCTAGACTTGTGATGTACCCCTTGGGGTGGAACAACACGTGGAAATCTTCCTGGGGCCGGGGAGCTGATGCGCAAGGTCTCCTTGACGACCGCACTCTGCAATACCATAATGTAAGTCTATGTGATATTGCATCTCACAATTCACGGAATCAGTAAGATCCACTAACCAAATAAGGAAGTCGGCGGACTTCCTTCCAATCATATGTGTCTTCAATGTCCGGAGTGGTCCTGCGAAGCTCCTCCTGTAGTCGTCGAAGGACGCCTGGAGACGAGAGTATATGCCAGAATGCGGATGTCAGTGCAATAGAGGAAGTATCTATTCCGGCAAAGACCAACGAAAAGACTTGCTCAACTAGAAGCTCTTGGTCAGGCGATTCCCAGGTACCCGCTTGGGATGCATCGAGCAAGCTGTCAATGATTCCTGCTTTCCGAGAGCCTTTGGGTACGCTTAGTGTGCTTTGTATCAGTGCAGCACATTGCTATATTTCCGGTTTAGTAAGAACACAACAAGTTATTGACAATCAATCATCCCACCTCTCGAAATTGCATATACCCCGCTAGGAGTGACCGTTTCACCCAGTAGGGAGCATTTATCAGGTGGCTTGCCAGGTATGGGAAGTAATGCACTTGCCCAATATAAACATCAGTATGAACTGTGGGGTGCTACAAATATGACTTACCCATCCAGAGGTGGCTAGCGACTAGATCGCTTGTACGAGAAATATTTGCTGGATCATCCTCGTTGGTGATGATATTGAATTCACACCCAAAACAGCAAATACAAATGATATCGGTCTAGGTAGTTGAGAATAGTTAAATTAGACCATTGTGGAGAACCATAGCAGTGTTTTGTCGTATGCAGGATGTACTTACTGACAAAGCTTGGAAAAGAGGTCGCATGTTGATGCTTTCCTTCTTCTCCAATTTTTGTGCAGTTTGGTCAGAGAATTGCCGAACCTTCTGATAAATCAATTTGTCCATTCCATTGACACTAGGCTTCGCGAGTATAGGATTTAGAAGTTTGCGTAAAATTTGAGCTTTTTCATTGTCAGTCTCCATAGGAAGCGATCCCCGCATACCAAAGCTATGGTAAAAGCCAGGGTCTTTTCGAAAGTCCGAACTGACTTTATAGACTCTAACGGATATTCAGCATGGCTCAAATAACCGAAGTTAGTTCTATTCAACCGACCTGTGGAAAAAGTCAGGGTCATTAACATGGACATGGTTAGGAGATATCCGAATTATATCAGATTCTAGCGAAATTAGCTCGCTGAGATGACACCATTGTGTAGAGATTCCACACCATATTCTAGGTGTAACTTCAAAAGAAGTTGAGTTGTTGCTCCATTGCAGACTATATCTTGCCACATGAGCCATAACCCAGAAACAGCAGCGAGTCGCGGACCAGGGAAGTTAGATAGTGGGCTGAACCATGCGCGCCGAATAACTATAAGCACTATCCAGGCAAGTAGGCCTGGCCCGACTAGGTGATATAGATATGTGGGTGATACCAGGTAGGAGGAAACAAATGACCGTAGAGCGAAATGCGCCATATTACTCAGGTCAAAGCAAGATTATTCTCAAAACGAATGGCACTGTGAAGGGGACATGCGGGGTAATAAGAAATAACTTATCAGCCATAGAATCATATGCATGATCACTTGATACATCGTATTTGTCAGATACGATCTTCAATGCATGTCTTCATTCGCTCAAGATTCGCTGCTACCAACGCATCAGCTTGCGCAGGCAGATCTACGCGTGATTCCTAGGGCGATCAAAGATGCTATAGAAGCAAGGCATGAATATATGTGCTCATCAACTTAGTTCGCCGCTACTATCGCACTAGATCGGCTTGCACAGGCAGATCAGGCTACTCAGAGTTGTATTCAGTTCTACCCAGTGACGAAAAAGTGGGGAGGGGTGAGCACTAAAACGGAAAGGGAAGGATATCTCACGCGGCCTAAAATCCGGCGTATATGTAACAGAATATTGCATTGATAGGCCGTCGATATTGGAGCCTCGGGGTTGCCGAGGTCCTTGGTTCAGGTATTTGCATGTACTTCAAGAAGCTTAATGTTATTGCAAGGCCCGGTCTCCCAAAGAGATTCCAAATCTTCATTTTCTTCCGCATTCGAAACCAACCTGATTTCAAAATCTGACTCAAGACGAAGACTGATAACGTCAATTCTGCCAGAAGACTGCCATTAGAGTAACTACCCGGGAACATGTCCTGTTATATATAGGGGATTGGTACTACCACCCCCCTTTGCCTGCTACCACCCCCCCCGGCCTGAATTCCCAGGCCAATATTCTTTCTGCCGGACATATTTCTGCCACCACCGACCATGCATGAGGTACTTACATTTACTATGCAACCCCCTAATTAAATGAAGTCACTTTCGTACTCTACCACTATCATGCCAATTGCACGGCACTAGTCCTAAATAGGAAATAGATGCTGTTTTCAAAAACTCTGCAGAAATGAAGGAATTGGCCCATGCAGCGGCCGGTCACCATTTTACGTTGAATTCTTTAAAAAGTTGCATGAGAATAGTGAAGAAATTGAGTAATTTGCATTGGATTAGCCATTTATGGAGCTCCCCGACGCTTCCTGAGGCGATCAGACCAGGAATCCTCGTCCTGAGATGCCCATGAAGCTATTCCCGACCCCTGAGATGTAGCCATGCTCGGCGGCGATGCTTGCTGGGTCCCTCCACGGCCACGGCCACCTTCTAGAGAAGCTTGTTGAGCTTCCTGGGCAATAGATGAAGCTATTCCCACCCCGTTATCTCCCTGTGATGCCTGTTGTGTCCCTCCACGTCCTCTGCCACGTCCTCTGCCACGTCCTCTGCCACGTCCTCGGCCGCGTCCACGGCCACGGCCACCTTCCTGAGATAGCATGAGCTCGAAGCCGGAGGGGTCTCGCTGGGTGGAGGTGTCTTGGGTGCTTGCTTGGGTGCTTTCGCCGCCGCCGATGAAGTTCCTAGCGCCTTGGGGGCGCCCTCGCCGGCGCACTTGGAGAGGATCCTGGAGTAGGAGTAGCGGGTTAATAGGAGGTGCAAATACACTGTACAAATGCCAGTGTTGATGAAATAACTCAGGCTCAAAGCTCTTCTCCTCTTCTTCGTACTGTATGATGAGATGAATGCATGGAAACCCTGCCGTATTCTTCGAATTACAGCGGCAAATTGGAGGGACCGGCGGCTTATCCTCGGCTTCTGGTAGGTAGCGGTTGTAGACGTCCTTTGTAAGCTCGATTGCTTTCAATGAAACCCGTCTATCTACCAATTTGAAGAGACGCCAGAGGTTAGTGGACCTTCTCACCTTCTCATTCTCGATCTTAGCGGCAACCTTATTAAATTGAAGCTTCACAGCATTCTCAAAGGTGCGAAGAACAACCAGTAGATCATTAGTTGAGACTTGAAGGTCCTGCTTAAGCAGCCAGTGAGCCCCCTCGGTCCGAGAGGTCGAAATTTCATTGAGATGAAGGTATTGGGCCGTATATTCATGAAGGAAATACTCGGGACAGTCGTCTAGCCATTCAGTCTGTAGATACTCGAGTAAAGGCATGAAAATCGGCTCTTTGTAGACGTCTTTGAACTGCCTCCATCTCTCCTGTCTATCCTCGGATGTAATAGCGTAGACGATGCGAATCCACCGCTGTAGCATCTTCTTCCATGCTTCACTAACCATTTCTCGAAGCTCTCGGTCTGCTTTCGTCCGTGAGGAAGCTAAGGAAGCATTTGCTAATACTTCAGTCTCTTGCCGAGCTTTTGCGAGCTGCTCAGCGAGTAGCGGACGCGCTTTCTTCAAGATATTCATGTTGATATGCCATAGACAGATCATATGCTTTGTAGAAGGAAAGACCACCTTAATGGCATTCATTAGCGCTTGCTCCTTATCAGTGAGAATCGTCCGGGGTAGCTCAAGGCTAAGGGATTCGAATGCTTCAGCAAGACAGCTTAGGATAACTTGATAGCTATCCTCCTTCTCATCCTTCATGAAGGCGAAGCCGACGTAAAAGCTTGATCCAGTAGCGGCAAAGCCGACGATATTGAGCAATGGAAGGCCGTATCGGTTGGTTTTATACGTACAATCCATTGAAATAACCCATGAATTTGTCCTAAGCATCGCGATACTCGATTTATGCATACAGAACAAGGCGGTTACATGGTTCTCATCGTCTACCTCATGCTTAAAGATCCATTCGCCATCCTTTGGAAGCTCTATCAATAGAGCTTGAAGAGGCGTACGGCCGGCAAGGAACTCCGTATGAAGCCTCTTCCGTAGGTTATAGACGTCTTGGGCGGTGATAGATGAGTCTAGATCCTCCTTTCGAAGCGCGGTAAGGATATGGCGAGTTGAAAGACCCTGATCAAACTGCTTCCGAATGTCCTCCGCTTTGTTAGATACCTCCGCGACGCGATGGGCCACGTGGGTTGATGCCGGCGAGGCTTCATGGTTGTGGGTAGAGTTCTCTACTGTAAGACGCCAGGTATTGCTCTCTTGTAGCCGTAGGGAGATCGAGAATTGGCACCCAATCGCGAGCGTATTTGACTGCCGCTGGCGCTCATTACCGGCGGTCCGATCTCGATACGCCCGTCCTCGATCACAGCATAGCCGGACTGTCTTCATGACCCCCTTTTTTGTACGCTTCGACCGAAGAATTGAGATTGCGTACCCATGAGGACGGGCGAAAGCATTGATCGTAGTGATTCCTTGCTCTGGAGTATCGTACTGCTGATCTAGAAGGGGTAGCGGGAAGGTATGGAGGCTTGGCGGCGCGTTAGGAAGGCTTGGCGGCGCGTCATGAAGGCTTGGCAGCGTCGGTGGGGACTCGGGAATAGCTTCAGGCTCAGAATCGGACCGCGAATCAGGCTGCGAGGAAGCCATCGTAAAGGAGAGTGAAATGCGAGAGAAATGGGTGAAAACGCGAGAGAAATGGGTAGTGCAATGGCAGGTTTGAAGGCGTAAACAACCATTATTTTGGATTCCTTATTGGGTACTATAGTGGAACAGCAGTGACTTGATTTTACTAGCAATTTACATAGTAATTGGAGGTATCTAAGGTGTGATATACATGTAGGGTAGTAGGTAGCAATAAATAAAAGTTCGAGGATGAAAGCGGTGAGAAAGGCGGTCAGTGGGGGCCTAGGAATTCAGGCAGGGGGGGTGGTAGCAGGCAAAGGGGGTGGTAGTACCAATCCCCTATATATAATACATAGGCGGCCGTGTCGGCCACCCCAATGAGACCGGTATCTATCTCCACCTCGAGCCCGTTATGTTTACAAAGAGAATCAGTTCCTTGCATTAAGGAAAGGAACCCCGGTACTTCCGTATTTTAGAAACTATTTCATCCTCATTTTGCATTCAAATTCCCTGCACTCGAGCTGGCGTTTATTCTCATTCTCATTGACAAGTTGAGTCACTTTTATAGTTTCTCAAATTGATGCTCGAGAATGGCTCAACAACGCTTGCGAATGTCGGACATTTTCCCCGACCCGAACGAAGATGAATCCCCTCTAGCCCTGGATGAAGCGGCCCGGGCTCTTTACCGTCGAGCTATTGACAATCCATCGTCGTTAACCGATGAAGAACGAAGAACGGTGACCCCCCAGACCAGAGGAAGACGAGCTCTGTCGACAAATCCTACGACCCGGGAGCGAGATTGGATTTGGCCGCCTCCCGCGCGATTTATGTAATTTCGAATTGATCCAGTACTTTCTCAGACATACCTAATGGACTCGAGCATAATCTACGGGCTTGTTATACTACTTTCCAACACAGACATAATAAGCAGGCCACAATCCACTTCAATCATTTCCCACCGGTGTGTATGTATATGTATATGTATGTGTTATGATTGTATACATGAGTCAACCACTGCATATACCAGAACGCATCGCATACATAACTTATCGTGGTAAAAATATAGAATCAGCGCATTCGTAAACATTCTCAATGAAATTCTCATAACTCAGCCAGGCATTGTCGTTCGGCGGGACGAAGGTTGTATCATTGAAATCCATCGCTTCCCAGACATTCGGCCAAGGAACATTCGCAAACGAAGTCGGGGGAGCAGCCATATGCAACCCTGGCTGCGGACCAATAGCCGTGCCCATATCGAGCAAATGTGGGGGAGGAGCAGGCTGAGGTATTGTTTGGGGTTGCTGGGGCATAAACCCAGCAGCGAGATCATTGAATGTAAAGCGTGACATGGCTTGGCTGGCAGACTCCTGTTCTTGGAGTTCTTTGCGTCGTGTTCGGGCTTGTGCCATGAGTCTCTCCATTGGCTTCCAGAGCATGCCATGCTGTGAGTCCGCGACTATGAAGCGGGATCGTTGGTAGACTTCATCGACGACGGACCAATATCGGGACATTATTGATGGGTCTTTGCAGACGCATAGCTCAGCGATTGCTACTGCTAGTGCGTGCCATGGTACCCACATCGAACCGAACCAACGCCATCCTGCGGCGCCTGGGTAGTTATATGCTTCTTGGGATGTTTGGAGGTTGTCGGCTGCTAGCTTGAGGAGGGCGTCGCCGTGGATCTTGGGTGGGGTGAAGGTTTTGCTTTTGTAGAGAGGCCTTAGGCAGGCTAGTTGGAGCCAGCTGCTCATCACGCCGGCTAGTTTCTGTGCGTACCATTGGAAATCTGATTGGTCGGGTCTGCAGCCGCTTAGGAGTGATGCGGCTGTCTGTTGGAAGCTGTGGACTGCTTGTTGTCGCTGGCCCATCAGTTCCACTGCTTTTGGCTCGATGAAGTCTGCGAATGCGAGTGACCTGGTGACGGATGTGGAGGAGGCTATCACTAGGGAGTGTGTCATGTCTGTGAATGTGCCGGGTGGGTGCTGTGGGATTGGCCCTGACATGCCGAACCAGATGTCTTCGTCGTTGATGTTTGAGGGTGGGTGGGAGTCAATCCAGGTTGCTTGCATCATTGGCTCGGATGCGCGGTCTAGGGAGGCGGCTACGTCGAGGATGCCGATCCCTAGCCATACACGGTTGCGCATCTCTTGTTCAAAAGGAGTGACGTAGAATGGTGGCTCGACGAGGTGAAGGGATAGTGCTTGTGCTACTCGCAGTGCCATACTTAGCATAGTCCATACTCTTCGGCTTTGATCCTGAGATCGTGCAGCGAGCTAAGTAGAGGTTAGATATGGATCTCATGTCGAGCTGATGGTATGGCACTTACCAGTGAAATGACGTAGGCCTGCAAAACAGCGAGATCATTCGTGGTGACAAAGTCGGCCCTTGCCAGCGCTCCTTCGGTTTCTTTTTGAAATTCTGCAATCACTGTTTTTTTATCGGCATTGAACAACGACTGACATTCCGCATCATCAATGGTACACACGGCGGCAAGATAAACCGCGGATGCGAGAGTAGCCGGCGCCTGATGATCTGGCTCATAGTCCAAATATGGCTTCTCATCCCTTAAAAAGTCTCGTAGGGAAGGTCTGTGTATCACTTTGAAAACCGGATCTACATTTTGCAGATAGATGTCACACAGCCTTTGCCGAATATGAGGTTGTAGGAAGACCCCTTTGTTAGAATGAGGCGAATTTGTTGAGCCCTCTGGACTCTCCGAGCTCACAAGGGACAATCCAAAGCCAGCCGAGTCTTTGATGTCGCTATGATCGTTTTCTAGACGGTCGTCCAGAACAGTGCGCAATTCTTGTGTCTGGCATTCGAGTGAGCGGGTTACCTCAAATAAATATGTAAGAAGTATATCTGATAAACCAACCTGTTGTATAATATCCTCCCAGAAGGAGATTCCCATATAAGTCGTCGACGGATGAGGTCGATGCGGGACACTCAGACTGGGAATTTCACTGTGATCGGCCCCGTCGGGATCAACCTTCCTGACCTCAGCCGAAGGATGTGAAGCCTCAGTAACTATAGCATCCGCGTCCTCATCTCGCTCCGTGGCAACTTTCCTCAGGAGGGCCTCAAGCTTCGCGACCCGCTCAGATAATTCCTTGTCTGAGCCCCCGACCCGCTCAGCGGGTTTTCGCGTCCGCCCCCTTGGCAGCCGTGCGCGCTCAACAGGAACACAGACAAGACCGAGACGCTGGCAACTTGTACAGGGGCTCAACTTGTCGCATCTGACCTTGCGCTGACGACATGCCTCGCAGGTGAGCCGGACCCGCGGGGCGGAGGACCGAGGAGCTTTCTCGATGCTCACCTGGCCTACAGTGTAGCTCATACTGAAGCTGAAAATCAGACTTGTTCCACTGTGATGGTGGATTTCTCGCAGATCAAGTGGGCATCGCAGAGCTGGACTGTGCAAACGGTTGAGTCGCAGACCTGAGGTTCTGGCCCCCCGCGTAGCTATCGGGATCTCCACCAGGGTGACCAATCATGGCCAAGTCAGCATTTTCTCGGATGATCTCCAGGGCTGAGCCGTACAGAGTGGCTACATGTAGGTACATAACCTTGTACTCTAACTTATATCCAATGATTTGATGAGAATTAAACGCCCCTGCAGATGCCATATACTTAGTCCCATGCATGCCTCGAACCTAACCTCATATACAAGGCTAGTAAAGCCTAGGCAAACCCCGTATATTCCCATGAAGGAAAGCCCAGGCACATCCCAGACAAAACCATGCAAAACCGTCAATCTGACAATTAAGGGCACAATTGGAGTAATCCACAAAATTGGAACAATTGTCATGCTAAGCGGGTCAATACATCCATATTTCTAATCTCACCCAATCTAGCCCCTATTCCACGATTTTCATTGGAAAAATCCATTGCTTTAAAAAAAGGAAAGGTCTCCATAAGAAAAGGTCGGGTGATAGTCGGAAGATCAAATAATTCACATATATTTGGAGGGCAAACTACGTAGAGTGACAGTGCGATAGGGGGGCGGATGCGGTCGGGAACTATAGAATATCATTGAGTCGCGATTCCGCACAGGCCACTAATTTGGTGTCATTCATCTTTCTCCTGGGTGCTTGGATCAAGTATTGACTCGTGAGGGTCGATTTGTCATGGGGTACAGCCCTCCATGATGCAACGACTGCACAGGTAAAAGGGGCCGGATCGGTTCAACGGAATATGGCTTAGAAAATGCATGCATATACATGTTCTTCTAGAAACAAGTCAACGCACAAATAACTCATTTACAAATAGACTGGCAGATAGAGCTTTACAGCCTTTCCAGGCAACAGGCAATGTGAAATGCGGGAAGATCAGGCAGGCTGAAACAATTATGAAGATCGTTGATGTCAATAGGCCAATGTACACTCCGTAAATCATGCTTGTATCAAGACACGCAAAAACTAGGACAGGTACGGAGACATGCTCATCTATGTTAACAGAAAGGACACGGGTGAATTCTCCACGCAGAGAGTGATCATCGTTCTCGCCTCTATTGGGCATTTCCTCCGAGTCAAACCAAGAACCACAGAAATGAAAGACCCATTCTACGAAGATCATTATGTGCACTGTCGGCAAACTGTGGGCACCTGGTTCAATCCTCCACTATGATTCAGTAGTCAGTGCTTTGTCGATTTGAATGGCCAATTTCTTGGCAAACCGTGCGCCGGGGTTTTTTCGGGATGGCTCGGTCAATTTTGTATTTCGAGCAGCAGTTGTTTCACTTTTGTGTTCTTCCCTAGAAAATGGGGTTACTTTTCTGCAGGGCCGTGTCGCAATTCCAAGTTACGGCTGCAGGGTTGCGAAATGCTTACAATTAGGGCTAGGATGTGTATATGTACCCAAGTGTATAGTTACATGGAGATATCACCCAACACAATGGGATTATATTTCCTTCATCTTATCATTGGAATTGCAGTTCACGCTAGATAGGATTATTAGGTTATTAGGTTATTTGACACTATTGACATTGACAGCCCGGAACCATGGGAAACAATCGGTCCAAGCGAGCAAAAAGTGGAGTTGAGTTAGTGGGAAGCGTTCATGCATGTAGTATACTATGTCGTGCTGATCGCTTTAATTAATCCTGCCATGTGTGGATATTCCCCCACGATGCCATTTGCCATTGCCATATAGGCTTGCAACTAGAAAGGAGTGGAATATGGGGGACAACTTTGCCATAGAGGTCAACCATTTCCTGGTTCCATGGATTGCCCTTATACAAGCGAACTAGAACTTTGTCGAGGCCCTTGCGCTTAATCCAACGGTCATATCCCGTGTGGACCACTGCAGCTCGTGGGCAAATACTCCGGGCTCCCCGAATACCCCTGAGAAAACACATCACTGCATGGCCGCTGATCGTCAACGCGGACGTCTCTGCAACATCCGCGCCTAATCTGTCGTTACTATCAAACTCTGCTGGGGTGTGTTTCCAGAATATACAGTGCAGCGAATCAGTAGTGCGCCTAAAAGCAGCCCGCGGAGCCCGCTAACGTTTTGTGGCGTCTAGCAACCACGTTGACGGGGCGAATAACTCCCCTTTAAGCCTAATAGTCGCGTTTCCACATCGATAACTTGATCTTAGCCCCTCAGTGGCTGGATGACGATCTTCAGATCGGGAGCGTGCAGACCATTAAGTTCATTGTGTGGCTTTTTTCTTTCCGTGTCCCCCTCTGTTGCACTGCTTTCCTTCTATGGTCCTCTCTTGTCCCTTTTTGTATTAAACACTGGACCACCCCCACAATCGTCGTGCTTCCAGATCCTCCGTAAGGGCCCGTTGAAAGTGGCCCTGACCCGACAATCGCTTCACTGGAACATCGAACTTCGCCTCGTCAACACTCTACTAGAAAGACAGACTGCCACTCTTTTACACGCCTTCATGACACGATGACTACACTATCAACATCCCGGGGACGCGAAGCCCTCGCCGCCAGCACCGTCTTTACAGTACTGGCAACATTAATCACTGCCATCCGCATATTTACACGAGCCTTCCTCGTCAAGCAAATGGGAGCAGACGACTACGTGATCCTGGTCTCTCTAGTCTTCTCATGGGTCTTCTTCGGACTGTTCGTCGGCGAAGTCTACCACGGCATGGGCGAACACTACACCAAGATCCCACCAGCGATTTATAAATTCCAGATGATCGTACGTCCAGCACAACATCCCCAATCCAAACACACAAACACAGACAACATCCACTAACATGATACAGTGCTTCTGGGCCTCTGTCCCCACCTACCAAACAAGCCTCATCAGCACAAAGATGTCAATCCTTCTCCAATACAAACGAGTCTTCTCAACGTCCCGCATGCGTCAAGCATGTTGGATCCTAATCGGCTTCCTGGGCATCTACGGAACATGGACTATCGTCAGTGCCTGGGCGAACTGTGTTCCTCTCGCTAAGTTCTGGGATCCCACTGTCCCGGGCTTCTGCTTCGATAAGAAGGCTCTGTGGTTCTCGAACTCGGCCATTCATATTCTCACCGATATCCTCATTCTCATTTATCCCATGCCGGTCCTTAAGTCTCTGCAATTACCGAAAAAGCAGAAGTTTGCTCTTATGGGTGTCTTTGCTCTGGGTGGATTGTGAGTTTTGCTCCCGCCCCTATATCCCAATTCAATTCATCCCAGCTGTGCATAGACTAACCTTAACTCCTATCCAGCGTGCTAATTACAAGTATCCTCCGTCTGAAATCCCTCCTAATCATCTCCAACTCCTCAGACCCAACATGTAAGTTCCCAATCCTACCCAACCAACCAAACCCAGTCTGACGCAACGGCAGACGACAACCCCGGCGCAGCAGCCTGGTCCGCAGTCGAATGCAATGTAGCAATAATATGCGCCTGCCTTCCCGGAACAAGAGCCTTCCTCTCCCGCCTCCTCCCACACATTTTCTCAACCCGAAGCAACGGCTACAGAAGCCGAACAACACGGCCCTCGCGTACAGGCCGCAGCATCCTAGGCGGCACTGGAAACGGAAATGAAAACACCGTGCTGGCATCCGTCGTCGGCGGCCGCAAACATGACCCGGACTATGACATGGAGGATTTGCCTTCGTCCTCGGGTTCACAAGAGTCTCAACGGAAGGGCCGGCATGTTTCTGCTAAGGAGGCTTTTGCTGGTATCAAGGTTACTACCCTTGTGCAGCAGAGTGAGGATAAGGTTGAGGGGCGTGGGGATCTTGATGAGACGGGTAGTACGAAGGAGTTGGTGAGGAAGGGGAGTTTTTGATTTGATTTAATGTAATGGGTTTCTGGGGTTTCATGACGTTCTTTACATATGCATCTCTCTTATTTGTTTTGACAGTTCGACTGGCATTATGGTGGCTTACTCGTTCTTTAATGGTTGTGTTTCTATGGCGATGTATTATACCCCATCAACGGCAAAGCTTTGTTCACTTTTACATATATTACATATATCTCCTATTTTAGTCTTTCGTGAGATAGTTCGGTGGAATTGGTGAAAGGCTGTAAGAGTGAGTATAAGATAACGTCTTCGACGTCTATCATACACATCCATTCATCCATTCTCTATCAAGCATCCGCAAGATACCCGAATAAAACCATACATCTACAAAGCCTCACAAGAAGTCTAGGGTATTATGACTCAATTGTAAGTAAAAGCATAAGTATACATGCCAAAGCGAGAAAAGCTACCTAATCTTGAAGCATGCATGAGACCCGCTCTGTACATCCGTAACAGCCCACAAATCAATGAGAGTCAAGGTCTCGTAAAAAGGAAGATGCCGAAGAATAAATACACAAAGGCTTCTTTCTAGGCAAGTGGTAAGATGGAAACTGGTTTGTGCAATTGGGCAATATCCAATACGCAGATGCCACCAGCTATGCAATCCTCGGACCCGAGTCGCCTGCAAAGAACCACTCGTTTCAAAGAAGTCTACTCCCAAACATTAGAGAAGAGATCGTCCGATCCTCCGAATCCTCCCGCGGGCTTGGAGGTGTTTGTGCTTGATGGGGTAGGGTTGGAGATTGGAGCTGCGCTGGCCCAGCCACCAAAGTCCTCATCAGCTGCGACAGTAGGCGCGGGCTTTGTCGCTGGGGTCGGTGCACCCCATCCGTTTCCAAGGTCGTTGGGGGTTAGGGTGTCAGGGACCTTCATCGTGGAGGCAATGGATGGAGTAGCAGCAGCGGGAGATGGTGCGCGGTCAGGTGTGCTCCACGCGTTACCACCCCAGGGGTCAAGGCTGCCTGACATCATGTTGGCAGCGGCAGCGTTGGCGGCGGTGGTTGCTGGCGCCTTGGGAGGCGCAGGGGGCTGCAACGGGGGACTGGATATATTAAATGCAGATTTCATTTCCTGCTGGGGAGAGGTTGCAGTAGGCTTCGGAGGCGACACTGTAGAGGTGGAGACGGGAGGAGGCGAAGAAAGCCCAAACAAGTCATTTGATAGAGATGATGATGGAGGGTTTGGCTTAGTAGTGGGAGGGGGAGAAGCAAATCCACCAAATCCCCAGTCCTGTCCGGTGGAGGAAATAGATGTCGTGCGGGATTGAGGCTTCGGGGCGGACATAGTTGGAGAGGTGAGGCTATCGAATAGGTCGCCGCTGGCGGACCCTGAAGGAGATGTGACCTTCGGGGCAGCAGGAGTCGACTTGGCGAAAGATGTAAGGTTGGCGAATGGCGAAGGCTTCTCGGCGGGTCTAGCAGGCGGAGGGGAGGTAGTAGTCGGGAAGCTCAATCCGCTGAAGGCGTCCGTCAGGCCGCCCATGTTGGAGTGACCGGATGACGCCGGGGGAGAAGCCATGTCGCCGAATGAATTCCCGCGCTCATGCTGCACGGGTGCAGGTTGCGGCTTCGCGTACAGAGACAAGATTGATTGTTTGAGATCTGGACGAGACATTCCGGTGGGAGCGGCCGGTGTGGATGCCGTGCTGGTTGGGCGACTTCCGGCAGATGGCTGGGTACTGCCGAAGAAGTCAAGGCCTAGTAGTGAATCATTAGGCTTGTGTGTCTTGGGCGGCGCAGGCTGCGCTTGTCTCGGGGGAGCGCGTGGAGTAGGATCAGTCGTGCTAGGCCGGGTAGGAGGAGAGATATCGTCGCCGAACAAGTCAATTGAGGCTTGTTGACGGTGTACCGGAGGCTGGCTGGGAGCGGCAACTCGTTGCGAAGCGGAACGTTCAATCTTGGCTTTCTCCTGGACGACGGCGAGAGGCTGCTAGGTTAGCGACCATGTTCGCACGCGGTTTATCACGCGATCACTCACCACATCGTCATCCCCATCATCCAAAGTCGAGGGGTCTGGTAAACCACCGTCCATCACCCATCGTTTGCTTTCGTATTTTGTCCGAATGAAATTCTCGATTTTCCTGTTCGCGCAATTCGTCAGAATAATGTTATCTAAAAGTCCGAGGGGATGCATTTACGATTCCGAGGGAGCGTGGCCGGGAGCCAACTTCGCTTCCCAGTACCTATAACATATTAGCCCGTGTCCGAAATAACCAATTGATCGCAGCATACTTGTTTGCCCTTGCATTGCCCCATTTGATGACGCTTTGAAGTTGTTCATCGGTCCAGGCATCGAGATCCACGGACTTGACTCGACTGATATGCGTTCCCATACCCCTGTGAATGCCCGAGCACCGAATGCAAACAAACACACCCAGGTTCCAGGAAGCCCATCGCGGATCTAAATGAAAGACAATTCAGTATATGGCCGCCAAGGAATGGACCTGGAGATGAAGCCAGCGTGGGCGCAACTCCACGGAGGGGATCGGGGACTGACGCTTGTTCCGTTTACAGTCGGCACAGATCTTGTTGTGTTCCAGTTTCAGCAAACTCTTAATGGTCTGCGAGTTTTGGGCGGCTTGGCCCGGAGTAGGGCGTCGAGACATGATCTTAACGACGCGAATAGGTGGAGGTGAAAGGGAAAGGAAACAATGAGGCCTAATAATCTTAGGTGGCGGTCGCTCGGCACGGTTGCGGCCTAAGGCTGCAGTGGATATACGGACGGGGAAAAATGCCAGTCACGCAGTTTGATGTAGAGTGATACTGTAGTGTGGAGATGATACTTGGTAAATGAGCGCATGTATATTATGAAATGACTGATGTTATACTTCCAATTTACCACACATGGTTGGTCCACTCCAAATGACACCTCGTATGCACGCCCTGCAGCCTTACTCCCCGCAACACCTAAATAGGTCTAAACAACAATTCTAAGCCTTGGCCTTGGGAGCTGCGTCCTCAGAGAAGCGCAGACTAACACTGTTCACACAGTGGCGCTCATCAGTAGGGGTTTTGTAGCCCTCGCCCTCGAAGACATGGCCAAGGTGACCGCCGCAATTGGTGCAGACAATCTCCGTTCTCTTCATGCCAAAAGTGTTGTCCACATGTCTGGTCACAGCCCCAGGAATGGAGTCGAAGTATGCAGGCCATCCGCAGCCAGACTTGAACTTGTGGTCGGCAGTGTAAAGTGGCGTATCGCAACCGGCGCATTTGTAGACACCCTTGGTTGGGTAGTGGGAATCATATTCCCCTGTGCCGGCAGGCTCGGTACCCTTTTGGCGGAGAATGCGGAATTGCTCTATAATGATTATGGTTAGTCAGATTGCTCCTCGGGGTGGTCTGTTTCGCAAATCTGCCGTGTGGTACAAACCTGGGCTCAGGACGGCCCTCCACTGGTCCTCGCTTCTCTGGTCAGGGTGTGACATGGCTGTGGTGGATTCCTCGGCGTTGCAATTTGAACTGAAAAAGGCACCAAAGAATGGAATGGTTGGTGCAGCTTTCAGCGCTTTGCTGGATTTCGAGGTAGGTGATTTGCGCGTGGAACTGGACAGAAGCCGGAAAGAGCAAGGTGAAGTCGGGATGCGGAGGGATCGGTATCCAAAGGACGAGATGGTATTGCGTAGAAGCCGATATTGCATGGAGATGATTTTGTGGGTTGAGCCAGGAGGATAGAACAGCGAGGAAGAAATAAGCAGAGCGCTGATGGAGGAATGATAGTGGGGATGAAGCTAAACCCGCCTCGGCCTTTACGTCATTATGCGGGGAGATCGTAAATAGGACTACAGTATGGATACACCTATACTTCTAGACGGAATACAGGGCAATTGAGCGTAAATTAGGAGAAATTGAGTAGTGAAATCGCCTTGGTTGTCTGTTGTATTCTAAACAGGGATAGTCTATTCAAAATCGCCATCGCTCCCGTCTAATAGAACTCCGTGAAGTGTAGGGGTATCATCAACAGCAAACCTGACACAAGTGTAACTCAGGGCTGACCAAACATACATAACAAAAAGCGCACGAGTCTCTCATAAACCTGAGAGAACTCTCAAGGTGCCCAACAGGGTATATATAAGAAAGAAACAAAAGAAGGCTCAACGCCGGTGCCCGGTGACCAGCAGCACCCCACGATCACACTCCACCTTCCACCCCTCACTCTCCAACGTCCTATACACGGCGGGTCCAATACGTGCAGCGCCGTCGCGACTATGGTTTCCGACACCGACCACGATCTTGAACCCACCGTGTACATGCTTGCCACCACCTCTGACGTGCTTCAAATCACCCAGGGAGTGCCACCACGCATTGACACGCTCCCGGGAGATTCTGATAGCATTGGGAACGGTCACTCCGTGGAGGTCCAGATCATACTGGGATGACTGCCCGTCCACCAATCTGTCAGAGGCGGTAGCCAGGTGGCGCAGGGCCAGCTGCCGTTGCTCGTTTCCGACTTCTCGGTAGTATGCGGAAGCCCCGTTGTAGAGTGGATTGGATCGGGCGCGGCGCGCGGCCTGGGAGGCCTGCGCGAAGGCACTTGACCGTGCCATGAAGTGAGCATTGGCAGCGGCAGCTGCCTGGCTATAGTCCATGTCTGGTGAAGTTTCAATGGCCTCTTCGGCCGAGGCTGCTGAGGTGACCTCCTCCTGATCGAGGACGATGGGGGCCGAAGTGAAGGTAATGATGTCTGACAATGAGTTCAAAACAGGCCCCCGAGCTAAGGCCTCCGCCAGCTCATCTGCGGCCGTGATCTCATTGTTGGCAATGCGAATGAGGCCAACGAGAGTCGTGTCAGGAATGGTGGTGTATTTTTGCGTGAGCTCGGCCACTTGGGAAATGATAGCATCATCATCTTCGAGCTCCCCAATATCTCGGGGCGCGTACGCGATTGCCAAAGCTCTGATGGTTGCGCAGAGCGACATTGAATTGCCGTGATATGTGGATGCAACATTCTCTCGCAGAAGGACAGAGGCCCGCGTGGAGATGAAATCAATATCTTGCTTCCCGGTCTCCCATTTGTTGGCCGTGGGGACATTGCTACTCTGTGATGGCGTTGCGTCGCGCCGCAGTTGCTGGTTCTTCTTCTTGTTTTTCTTGCGCGATTTCTTGGTCTGATTCTCATCTGCTTGGAATCCATCGATCGACCTGGGGGCCAAAGCTTGACTCATTGCGGCGGCTTCTGCGGGGGTCACTTGCGCAGAGCCTCGCGCAATTTGGGTCTCATCGATGAAGGCAAGATTCAATAGAACTTCCATTGCGCGGCTAAGACTGTCATGGCATTCTTCGAGGATGCGCTCAGCTTGGCGACGAGGAACACTTGGGAACATGCTCATCAAGTTGTAGACTTTGTCATCCGATGTCATGCCCAGAAATGTGTACCCCAGGCGTGAATCGTGTCGACTGTCGCGATTGTTGTTGTTCTCGTCATCAGCGTTCAAGTCGAGATGTTCAAGCGATGGCCAGCTTAAACTTTCGGGAAGGTTTGCGTCCTGGAGGTTATGGGAATTGGTTGTGCCGGTGGGATCGAAAGGCAGGTTTTCTTGGTCAAGGGCAGATGTCTTCAGCTCGTTCAAGGTATCGCGAAGTCGTCGAACCTCAGCAGGAATTGCTAAATCATAGTCCATTACGATTGCCATGAACAGAGCTGGGTCAATCGGTGGGCAGTAGATGCCTTGAAGCTCCTATCGAAACAAACAGGACAGGTCAGACCTGAATGCGACAGAGAGTATGACTGTTTCCATGTGGGACATACCTGGGACAACTCATCGGGGTCCGCCATGTTGGAAGCCAGAATCCTAAAAAGAGGCTCTGCGAAACAGGCAGGAGGTTGAATCCGTGGGAAAAAAGAAGTGGCTTGAAGATGAGGCTTGAACCCCGCGATAAACACTATCGGATAAGATACGGACAGCTGTGGCTGTCACGTGAAGATTTAGGCAAAATTAAAATTAAGTCACGTGCAAAGATGTCACGTGGATGTAAATGTAGAAGAAGAAAAGAAGTCACGTGGGCGGGCATTTAGCCTTTATATGCGTCGCTGGTTGAGTTGTCCTATAGGTCATGGCCTCAGCCGCATGTTCACCCACATGGACAGCTTGAGAACCCCCACGGCCTTTTGGAAGTTGATAATGAACTCCCTTCACATAACAAGTATGTAGCTTCGATCCCGATATATGGCATACAACGTGCATGCGGAGTTAATATGGTACAGTGGCTCCACAAGCATACAACAAAGATTTCATATATACAAGCAGTTCAGAGAGATGAGCACTGGGGCTGAGACGACTAATTGTATTAAAGAATGAACATAGACAGACTTATTGTATCTTGAAATTGCTACCATGTAATATGTTGTGGTCTCAAGTTCAATGGCTATTGATTTGCTCCAAAAGGCATGCTAGGTCAGTATCCATCAATAAAAGCGAATTTGACCCAGGTCCAAAAGAATCTGCCATCGGCCCTCGCAATATGCTCATCAAGGCAGACAGAGGTGACCACAGTGGCTGGTAGTTCGGCTACTGCGAACGGAGAAGACTTCCTTAGAATGCAAACGATAAGCTTGTCCCGGGATCCTAGGATGTACTTTTTGACTGTTTCGCGTAACGAGCCTATCTTTGACGAGTCATTGATAATGGTTTGAAGCTGGTTTTGGCATGCATTCTGTGTCATAGTGCTGCAGGAGCATCCTGAATTGCTCAGTGGGTGATATATAGATTGAAGGACTGCTATATATATCAAGGGGGGTCATCACGGAAATCCGGCCTTGCATGCTCCGACTCATACTGGGTCCATGGCCAGGTTGTCGCGGATGAAAAGATTCCGTTCTTTGTCTGTGACCGTATCACATGCCTACGAATGATCAGTACCGGGAATAAGCATAGCTGACATTGAGAGAGATATATGGCGAGAGAACGAAGCTGGAGTGAGAAAGAAGATGACGAGGGGAGGATGGTAGAGAGAGTATGATGAGAGCTTGATGAAGAGAGAAGGTTGAAGAGAGGAGAAAAAATATGTCTCAAAATAGGGGCGCTTACCCTAGAGAAAAAGAAGTAGCAGGAAAGAAGAGGCAAATAAATTCAATTTGATGATAATAAGGATTGTGACTTAGTCCTAACGTAATAAATCTTCAGACCTTGCATTATCATACGCTTCTTTCTCTTTCAAAGAATTCTATACTATCGTGATAACCAATGACTTTGTCATATATGCTGACGACAACTCTTGATTGCAGCTGGATTCAACAGCGACTATAAGGATATAAGCTTTGAACAGAACAAAACAGAAAGCCAAATGTAGCTTGGTCTGACGGTAATGGAACCATCGGGGAACATAAACACATGCTCAAGGCCGAGCGGGGACCTTACACTATGGCAATCAAGACAAGGATCTGCCCTAGGAGAAAACCTAGACACTGCCTAGATTATTTTTATCTCATCCAATGAGTTACCTTCCGACGTTGCGTTCTCACTGTGTGTAACTTTACGGGTATATCTCCATACCGCTCTAGGAAACTATTTTGAAACTTTAGAGCCTCCCGAAGAACGAAATTACGTCTATAGTGGGGCATCTACCTAAGAGCTAAGATGCTTTATGTGATAGTGCTATTCTGGTGTTGCGATGTCTATAAGATCGGGTTGAGATTGGGATTTTTTCCTTGGCTTTGTCCTACCTAGGCAATCCAATATTTCCGGTGTGCTTGGGCCTTTCGGACAATACTGTCACACATTCACAAATCTTGAAAAAGGAGCGAGAAAATATATGTGGTAGTCTTGATGGCTTGTTTGAGACGACATTCAACTTTGACATTTGGGTCCCTAGATAAACCTTATAATTGAGCTTAATATATAACTATATATAAACTGATATACATGTAAAATCCAAAGGCTTCTGCTAGCGATACTATCGTCCAATGTATCAGCAGCAGCCCAGATGGATCGACAATCCTAATCTTCTAATATATCCCTGGCAATCAGCAATGCTAAATGGACTGCAGCAGTGATCCTAGAGGTCCCGTGCCCTAGCCAATAATGGCCAATCTGTCGGGAAGGAGGACTTTTCATGCGTGATGGTATCTTTCATTTTGATACCGACAGGAATTATGACGCGCGGCCAGTTGACATCAAAGACGTTGTACGTCATGAAATCGCCGACAACAAATTCAAGCCCAGTCCAAAATAGAACTTTCAAGCTACAGCATTGACAGTTATCTCTTTGGACTTATTCTGCCTCAGGATAGTAGCAAAGAAACATCACAGGGACTAAAACATGCGGTCCTCGCCTGGTTATTTTGTACTCCGAGAGACCTGGGAGTACGAGGCACACTGGATCAAGGCACCACGGGAATCAGCCCAAAATAAAGATTCGTAATGGAGATGAGGAAGACCCTGGGAGGATTACAGCTGGTGGCAACCGCCATAGATGCTATAAAATACCATGCTTCCGTCTTTGGTCCACCCCTGACTTCTACTCCCCTCCAAACTCGCGGTAGTTTATCCTAAGCCGGCCCTTGCGAATTGAACTTTACTCCCTTGTTTTGCTCCCCTTTGTACTGGTTACCAGTCAAATCAATTGCTATGCGTGTTAACGTTGTGTCTTTGGTGGCCCTTGCTACTACGGCTGCAGGTATGGTCACTTCGTCTGGAAAAATCCATGACTCTAATAACCCTTCACAGGTCTCGTCGTTACCTCGCCACGAATTGGAGAGAAGATTGACCCAGACCGCCCCCTTACTATCAAATGGCAATCCGTCCAGTAAGATGTTCTTTTAATGCATAACCTTTGGACTCTTATAAGAACCGCGACTAATCGAGGATAAAATATGATCAGGACCGATCCTGATACCTTCACCATCGAGCTGGTCAATCAAAATGTCTATCCATCGACAACAGAGATCGTGGCGGAAAATGTCGACTCGTCGAAGGGCTCATACACGGTCAAATCCAAGTCCTTTACTGACGTGGACGTTGGGTAAGTCAACCAAATGCATTCTTAAGAACTATTCACTGATTGTATAAATAGAAAGGGATATCAGATCAACTTCCTTTCCAACAGCAACGGAATTCTGGCTCAGTCCCAGCAATTCGGAGTGACTGCACCGGGTGCTCTCTCTAGCTCTAGCTCTGGTAAGGAAACTAGCACTGCGAGTGAAACTTCGTCTGGGTCGACCTCCATGCTTTCTTCCACAGCGTCGACAAGTGAGATTACCTCGACTTCTGCTTCTTCCTCGACTGCTTCTTCTATTTCTTCGACTACTTACTCTCCCACCAGTGCGTCTACCCCTACCTCATCCCAAATATCTTCTACTTCTGTTTCTACCCCTACAACCTCTTCTATAATGAGCTCTACTCCAAGTGGGTTGACCTCTTCCTTATCCGTCTCAAAATTGTCCTCTACCTCTTCTTTTGATACTATTACCACAACATCTATTTTACCTCCTACAACTTCAATTCCAATTTCTACCTCATCCTCCTCTTTCATTACGGAAACCTCGTTATCGGTTTACCCCAAATTATCCGCCTATATTTCCCAATCACTTTCAAGTTTTTCCCTTACAACATTTTCCACAACACCGTCTCTTCTCACAACGCTTACCGCTTTCACGTCTTCGCCAGCCTCTTCTTCAACATCTACACCTACAACTTCTTCTACCAGCTCATCCGTGTCTACATCTACACCTACAAGAGCGTCCTCCACTTCTTCTACCAAGCTATCTTCCACCTCATCAATCTCTACATCTCATTCTTCCTCAACCTCTATTTCGAGCACAATCTCTTCTACTTCATCTCATTCCACCCCATCTTCCACATCAAATGCCCGTTCAAGCACTACCCGTGGTTAGTAATGCAGGCGGCTTTAGCTGTCAAAACAACACTTCACTTCCACCGATACATTGATAACCAGAGACTGACTATCTTCATAGAATCGAGCTCAACCACGACTTCGACTACTATGTCTAAGACACATACATCCACGTCGACTACTACCCACCACACCACCTCGACCAGAACTTCGACTGCGAGTGAGTCGGCTACAACTACCTCAAATGCCGCAGCTATCCTTATGCCTCCTGCCCAGGCTGGCGGTCTGTTTCTGGGTCTATTTGCTCTGGCGCTCTAATATCATCATCGGTCATTCATTATGCCGAGGAGCATTACTGGTTATGTCGGGTGAAACGAAATAGGTTGAAGACCGTTCGAATGTTTATGCGATTCTTGAGAGAAATAAGGAAGATTGGTGTATGCTTTTTCGAATGATTTGGCCTATGGGCCTACGACTCCCTATACTAATGAGAAATGCAATTAATGTTCTGCTGTGGATTGTACTGAGTATACCGAGTAGGTTGGCTTAAGGTTGGACCTCGGCTAATAGCTTTCTCCGCATGAAACCATCTCTTATAAAACTGCCCACCCCAACACAATACCTCAACTTCACCAACTACCATTACCAATTCGTAAATTCCCAATACCTATTCCACACCATCGACCATGCCAGCCCTCACCCTCCACCTCCTCACCCTAACCCCACCAACAACCCCCGAATCCTTCATCGCCCAACTATCCAAGTCCCCAGAAACAAAGATAATAGTCGCATCCCGACCTCGACAAACAGTAATCCACCCAACTATCCTAGACACAAACTCCCTCACAACCGAGAAATGGGATCTCCTCCTCCTCTTACAACCAACAAACCCAAGCATCGCCAACAAAAACCCAATCCCAGCATCCCTCCACGCAACCATAAAATCCGAATACAAAATAACAGCTGGAATCCCCTCGAAACTCCTCTCAACCTACTCGTCCAAAGACAAAACCCTCAAATCAAAACCCCAACCACCCTTAACAGGCTCCCTCTCCAAAGCCCTAGCCTCAGATTCAAAATCCACATCCCAGAACCTGGAACTATCACCCACACTCATACAATTCATGAATGAATTATGCGAAACGCATACCGGCCCTGTGACAATGTTAAATCTGCTCCATTTTAACCATCCCGATGGTAAGAAGAGTTATTTTAACTATGGGCAGGCATTTATTCCTGTTGCTGGCAAGCGTGGTGGTGATGCGAAGATTGTCGGGAATGTGGTTAGACCTGCTGAGGGCGCTGGGGATTCTAGAGGACCCAATGCGCGTCCTGGGGAGGAGTGGTGGAATGAGATTTCTATTGTGCATTATCCCTCTATTCGGCACTTTTGTGATATGCTTGCTGGTGAGGATTATCAGAGGATTAATGAGGAACATCGGTTGTCGGTGAGTTTTGTCTTTTCATTGTTTTCCGTCATCTGGTTTGATTTTATGCTGATTGTAATAGGCGCTGCGGGATACATTCTTGCTTTGCACGACCGAGTTTGATGTCGAGAGTCTGGCGAGCTCGAAGCTGTGAATAATTTACGGGCAAGCGTGGATATGTTGGTATCTAAGGTGCATGATGGGCCTTGGTGGTTTGGTAATTTGATTTGTACATAGAGAAACGAATTATGTCCAAGGTCATTGGCAATAGAGCAATTGGGTATCCGACGATAGAACGCTTGAAATCCGGGGGACGCCAACATCATGATTTGACGACGCTGTCGCTTGGTCGGTGCCAGGTGCGGATGTGGCCTAGAAACATCGTTAGTGAATCTGGTGGTTTGTTGGCGCTGTTCATATAATGGGATAATACCTTCAAGAGAGGAAGTCATGATACAATCTTTCTGGAAACCGAGCCAGCATATAGGGTCTTCACCAACAATTTTCGACTATGAACTGGTCAGTAATGTAGATAAAAAGCCTGTTAATTATCACACACCATGATCGGAGGCAAGAGAGCCGTTCGTGACCGTGGTTCAACGGGGTGACTGGCCGTCTGGTCGATTTCTCCATTGAGATGTTCAGTTCCATTAGAGTCAGAGCGTACACGGTTACCGGCGCTGTCTGCCCGATGCCGGTTGGAAGTCTGTGTGCCCGGCGCTACAATGCTGGTTCGCTTTCGAGTCGACGCTTGGTGGTGCTATTGTCATATGTTAGAAACGTGCATAAAGTGTGTGTGGGGTTAAAATCAAGCTTACGGCTCTGGGACGATGCAGCATGCCAACGCTGAAATCCCACAAAAGCAGACGACAGTCATCACCCACACTGCCGAAGCGGTATGTCTTCTGGTCGCAGCGCCATGGGTCGAATGCTACCGACGACACCCAGGAATTGTGGCCTTGACATCTAGCGACAATCTTGCGTTCTGGGAAAGACCAGATCGTCAAGAGATCATCCTGACCGCCTGTCACGATGTATTTGCCATCGGGCGACCAGCAGACACAGATCAGGCCGCCGTAGTAGCTGCGGAAGATGTCCAGGACCCTTTAAAGCGTCAGTCAGGACTTTCAATCTCGTTGAATTAACATTCGACTTACTCCTCCTTCAAGTAATCCATTAGACGGAGAGACCCATCCTCAAGGACAACGGCCAAATGCCTTTGATCTGGCGAGAAAGAAAAGCTCGAGATCTTCTGATTGGCCAACTTCCAGAATGACAGAGGGTTGGTCTTCTGGTTCTTGGAATTGACAGACTTTAAAATTTCCAACGGCAACTTTCCCTTTTCCTTGTCAGAGGCACTGCTCTGCTCGGGGGCGAACAGAGCATCTTCCTTCTCCTTGTCGTAAACGACCAGCACACCATTAGCGTGAGATGCAATGAAGAGGTTTTCGGATCCAGGAAGCCATTTGATATGAGTAACAGGTGAATTGTTGATCACACCATTCTTATTGATTCGAGCGTACTTTTGCGACATGGGCTCATACCAGATGATGTCGCCGGCTGAAGATCCCATCACAATATCCAAGTGAGACGATGTCTTGGTCAATTCGTTGATATCGTGGCAGAGCATATGAGACTTGGTGAAAAGGACCTTTGTGAGATGCTCCTCCTTGGTGGGCGAGCTGAGGTCCAGCCATTGGAATGCTCGGTTGATATTCGCAAAGGCAAAAACACCGTTTGGATCGCGGTCACTCAGTCGCTTGGCCGAGGTCTCGTGGGTGATCACTCTCGAAACAAACGAAGAGCTGCTCTTGATAATATTATTCTTGGGCTTCCTCCTCTTGAGTGCGTCTTTCGCCGGTACGGGCGGTGCTGCAAGTGCCGAGTTCCCGTCTCCGAACTGAGGGGCCGTGATGGTCGATTTCAAAAAGGTCGGGGGCTTCTTTCGGGGGTCGAGGCTGACGAGAGACAACTTCACGCCGCATGTAGGCGGCAAAGGCACTGTCGCCAGAGGGTTTGGGTTCACAATTGGGGCTTCGGAGGGGTGCGGAGGCGGGGTCGCGAGCAGGAGGTCATCTTGAAGGGTGTACGTTCCTAATGCGATATCACAGGTAAGCCATCTCTTCGTGTCTAGAAGAATCGCAATATCCGCGGGGGATATCTGCGACTAGTGTCTGCGCATACGTACCCTCACCAACTTGTAACGGACATCCCTTCTCCGGGTGGGTGATAGTGTTGTTCGTTTCAACCACAGGAACTGCCATACCGTTCGCCGCTCCCGCCGCATAAGCGACAGGGATGGTATAGCGAGGAGGAGGGGGTGGAAGGACACTAGTGGTGTCAGCAAGAGAAGAAATACGTGAGAGGTGCCGTGCGATCCTCTCAGATCACGCCAGTATGGGCCGATGTTGCGGCTTGCCGATTTCTCTTCTAGCGCTACTTGCGCTAGAAGAGAAATCAGGAGAGACGTAAGAAAGGGTCAAACTTACAACATGGTCACAAGCTTTTAATGCAGACCAAGATCTGTGTGACCTAACAACTGAACGTTGGATCTGATAAGGTATATTGTCGACCTTCGCTAAGCTGTCAATACTGCAGCTATTAGGCTATATCTTGCTACCACCTTGTCAATGGTACTTTGCTGCGCTCGTGTCGTGAATGAGTGGCTATGAGGCTCCAGGAAAAGGCACGGACGAGGAGCGTCAGCCGGGGCACAGAGCCACTGGTATATATAGATAATATGCAAGAGACAAGGTATATCAACAGATCGAGTGATTAGGGGTTCAAGAGTTCGAGAATTCGAGGGAGGATGGCGAAGAGGGGGGTGCAGGGATCAGCGAGGAGATGATGTCCGGGGTAGGAGCGGAGAAGAAACCGCGTGCCTGGGCCCCGGCTTAACTCCGGACCAACCGCCTCGACGCCTTACTATGTTGGGAATCCCGGTCAACTGGGGCTCTACGGTATAAAATCTATATGTATATGGTATTAAACCCCGAAGCTCTGTTTCCAATGTTGCTAATTGCTACCACTGACTCGTCGCCAAATCATTACCGCGGCGGCGCCTGCGCAAACCACCGCTCCAAGGGCGATACCCCATGACATCCATTTACCCTCGACATCCTCTTCGCTGCGGGGGAATGCGGTGCTAGGCTCCATCGCTGCTTCGGCGATGTGGACAAAAACCTCTTGAATAGAATTCCACGTCACACTCACATGGAGAGGCGGACTGGGCATGTTCAGCATGGCTGTGTACTCGTGGGGTTGGTGCTCGGCCCGCTGGGTAGTCCGGTCCAAGTCGGCCTTGAGAGCAATAAATACACTGGGCAACTCCTCCAGATGCGGGTACTTCGCCCACAAAGCCGGGATATATGCAAAGGAGTCCGGATCGGAGGAATCATAGGTGTAGGCAATGACATCACACTGATCCAGCAGCTTGGACCGGTTTTCCAAGAGAGCAGGCTCCAACTCGCCTAACTCGTCCAGGATCAAATAACACTGTTTTCCGCCAGGGAGTTCCACTGTGTTGACGGCGGTACGGGGTTGAATGGTTGGGTGGTAGGTTGTGCTGAACCCACGCGAAAGGAGTGCATCAAGTAGAGCGGACTTTCCCGACCCAGGGGCTCCCAAAACATGACATTGCACCACATTTCGACCGACACGGCCCGGGCGTCTACGCCTCTTGCGTGGCCTTGTTACTTTCAGCGCTGCTGTGATAGATGGATTGCTTCGGTCGGAGGGCTCAAAGCCGAGGTAGGCCAAGTACTCAAGTGTCGTTTTGGGAGACATGAAAGTCGTCATGCTCCACTGGGCCAGCCAGCCTTGCAGTGTTACATGTCCTGCCTCATTGCGAACTGTGGAAGAAGGGAATGAGCCGTCAGCCCAGGATGCGGGCAGACCAGGGGTAGGCGCAAACAAAGATGCAAGCTCGGCATCGTTTAAACCTCCATCATTGTCCTTGTCGGATAGGAGGAAAAGGTTGACGAAGAATCGGTATCCTTCGGGGGACAGTTCTGCGGAGGCAAATGGAGGGACCTCGAACCGAGGATGTAAGAAGCTCTCTTGGAGCGAGAGGTTGTCTGTGTACTGAAACGCTCGTAGAATAATCCAGACAGTTTCGTGTCGCCCTTTCTCCGCGTATAGTTTGTTCAAGTGAATAAAGCCCTGACAATCAATCCCAGACTCGGTGACCGATTCTGGGTAGCTTTTCTGGATGGTATCCTTGATATGAATGAGATCCTCCTCGCTCAGTGGTTTCCCAAAACATCTGGTCTGGAAGTCCTTGATCTCCTTGTCGGACAGGTATCCATCCCGATCCTTGTCGCACAAATAGAAAATCCGTTGTAGAGCGGCTACCGCTGCGGGCTTCAAAGCGGCCTCCTTGGAATCAAACAGCGGGGCGATTGGATGTGTTACAGCCTTTTGGCAGACGAAGAAAGCCTCATTGACATTGCGATGCTCCCGAGAACTAGTGCGAATACACGAGTCAATCTCCTTAAACTCTGCCATCAAAGGTAACATCTCTTCCTCAACCACTTGCGCCTCGCTGTGACTCGCCGCAAGATCGGACTTGTTGGCACACAACACGACCGGAACATTGACGCCCAACGAGCGAAAATATGGCAGCCAGAACAACGCCACGCGCTCATAGCTATAGTGATCCGAATACACCAGCAGGATCACGTTGGATTTCCGGATCTCGCGCGCGAGGTTGTTCCGTTCTTGGGGGACAGCCGAGGTATCGACGACGGTCGTTGTGGTGACATTTTCGGGGGTTCCGATGGTGGGAGGGATGGTTATCTGAGGAAGGACCGGTTGGATTTTATTTGTCACGAATACACCTTTGACAAGCGAGGTTATGAGACTGGACTTGCCAGTGCCCTCGTCGCCGCAGACGCAGATCCGAACTGGATACGCGGTCAGTCGCGTTTCGGGGAATCAGCAGAATGCCAGACGTACCTGTTGCCATTTTCGCAGCTAAGCGAGTGAAGGTATTATACTCCACACATGGCCTCTATATGAGCCTTGGACGTGACGTTAGGGAGATATGATAACACGGGAACGGGGAAGGTCTTGGCGGCCTGGGGCAGCAATGCACGTGCATGAATATATACATCGGGGCAGTTGCAATTTTATACTTTACTTAGAGGAACATTATACACTTCCATTCGTATTCTCTTCGATCTTCTGGTAGATTCTCGGCAATACTTGTTGAAATTGCCAAGGTAAGCACTCTTGCTCCGCCTCCTTAAGCGGGGGAACGATCCCGACCTCCAGATCCCCAATTTGCCCTTTAACTGTTACGGAAGCTCTCAACTGATTGATTTCTACCAGATAACCTTGGAATTGACTACTCGCTGATCAAGGGAGGAGTCCTGCGAGGTACAGATACTCTTGAGCCTCCGACGAACTACCGTCCCGCGTCAGCCGTCATTAGGCCCACACTGACCTGACTAACGGGAACCCGATCAACACCTGGGCTCTCCTCATTCCCCAACCTCACTCCTCTTTCAGTCGAGTTGACCGTTTTACCTCGACATATACCGCAAATATGCCTCTCGGGATCAACAATCCACTGCCCTCGTCTATGAACAGTACGTGTCGATCTCTCAACCCACTTCCCCCGCAGTCGTGTGCGGCATATCCGGCTGACAATGACCCCCATCTGAACAGGCGAGTGCAAGAAGGCCGCAAAGATCTTGACCTCATTCGTTGATCCCAGGCAAGCCTTCGGTCCCGACAAAGTCATTCCGCCAGAGATTCTGGCCGGTGCAAAGGTAAGAATCTCGCAATACTCGGGTGAGGTGGGCTAACGTCCTTTTTGCTAGGGTCTTGCGGTCCTCACGGTTCTGAAAGCCGGATTCCTCGGCTCAGGTCGATTTGGATCTGGTATTGTTGTCGCTCGTCTTGGCGATGGTTCTTGGTCGGCCCCGTCGGCTATCGCGACTGCAGGTGCCGGAATTGGAGGTCAGATTGGGTTCGAATTGACCGACTTTGTGTTCATCTTGAATGATGCCGCTGCCGTCCGCACATTCTCCCAGGTCGGTACGCTAACGCTGGGTGGCAATGTCTCCCTCGCCGCAGGACCGGTCGGTCGAAATGCCGAGGCTGCTGGAGCTGCCAGCACAAAGGGCGTCGCAGCTGTGTTCTCTTACTCGAAAACCAAGGGTCTCTTTGCCGGCGTCAGTCTGGAGGGCAGTATGCTCGTGGAGCGCAAGGATGCCAACGAGAAGCTGTATCGCAGTCGCGTCTCTGCGAACCAGCTTCTCACTGGTAGCGTTCGCCCACCGCCGGCCGCCGATGCCCTCATGCGCGTGCTGAACTCCCGTGCCTTCCAAGGAAACGCTAGAGCATATGGTGATTCTATGTACAATGACATGCCCATATATGACGAGAGCCACGATGATGTCGTCTGGGAGGGACGAAGGGGCGAGGCATATGGCCAGGGTAGCCGGCGGGGCCGATCCAACACCACTGGCGACGACTACGACTACCGTGACCAGCCGCGCCGTGCGAACACCTGGGCAGATGATGTTTACGATCGGCCTGCCGGGGGACTTGGCCGTTCCGCGACAGGCCGGGAACCTCCCAGCGACTCATACGACGGCTATGGGCGCAACCGGAGCAACACCGCGCCATTTGAGGAGGACTATGTTTATTCAGATCGCCGACCTACGCGTCCTACTGCCCCTAAGCCGGTCTTCGGGCAAAAGACGAGTGCGGCTCAGCTGCGACAGGACCAGGCTGTTGCTCTCTTTACATTCGATGCGGATCAAGAGGGTGACCTTGGTTTCAAGAAGGGCGAGATCATTACAATTCTGAAGCGGACGGAAAAGGCGGAAGACTGGTGGACTGGTCGCATCGGTGACCGCGTGGGGATCTTCCCCAGGTAAGCACACCTTGCATTTTCGGGGTTTTTCTATGCTTGACATTTGCTAATCTGAACCGCAGCAACTATGTTGATGCCTCGTAATTTTGTGACTATCCCATGCTGGTCCATGCAGCACAAACTATGAAATCTCGATGCACATTCATTTTAGGCTTCATGGACACAGATGCCTCAAATGCCCTCAATATATCCAGGTGGAAGTGGATCCGCCAACTTTTTTTATACGTCAAATCGTTGCCGTTACATCCTTCAGCGCGGAGTTTTCGTTCTTATTGTTAGTTCTCCGTCGGGGGACTAGGAGGTTACTGCCATTTGTTGCGGTCTTTTAGGTTTATGCAGAGTATTCTCCCCTCTGGTTGCAATCTACTCCTAGAGTTCGCTTTTTGCCTTACTTCTCTCTTTATTTTCGAATCTTTTCTAGGGTGTATCATTCAGCTTTCTCAGGTGGCTTGCCTGATATTTTGAGTTCAATCGTACAGTCCTAGCACGGGGCTCACATATATCCTTGTGCCTCGCAGCTCGTCTAGGTCGTCTGGGCTCTGGCCTGTGTGTACTCGGATCACATATTGTGTCAATACCTGCACAGCTGTGAGGGGCAGACCAGCCACTGTCTTCCTTCAACAGAAGAGGTGGAGTAACACGGGGTTTCATGTTCAAAACACGGGACCGTAGGGGAAGAATTTGCCTAGTACAAAGCCTTTGGGGTCGGCCAGGAGGTATCCTTGGATGCAACGGATTTCCTATGGCGGATTTGCCTTTTTGTTGTAGTACCTTAAGAGTGTATAGTGTATGGTGTTTGGGCCTCAATGAACGCGTATGTACATTGGTACGAGGGAGGCCTCAGCTTCGAGTTGCATGAATGCGGTACCACTAGAGAAATATATCAGCTCTGAAAGACAGGCCTTCCTCAAGTCCGAGTTCGAATCCGAACTGAAAGATGTACTACTAGGGCCAAAGACCAGAACGTGTAGATCGGACTGATCGTCCATGGACCATTTCCCGTTTTAAGTGGAGACAAGTACATGTAAGAAAGCCAATTTCATGAACTGAACTGAACAGAACCGATACTGTTTACTTTTAACACCTTTTTCCAGTGAGGTCAAAAGATAGCTATTCTGTAGATGTCAGGTGCTGCGCCCGCAAGTCAGCAACTCTTCTCCGCCCGCAACCCCATAACCCTCATTCTTCTTTCCTTTCTCTCCCACAAATGACTCGGACTCGACATCCGAATGTCTAGTCTCTGGGTTCTTCTCTCTTTCCCCGCTTCGATGACCATTCGTCTTTACCCCGTTCATTGACTTCCTCACCCTTTGGACTTCAGGGTCTTTCGGGTTGTCTTCGGTCCCTATACAACTGGTTCCCATGCAGGTGCGTTCTCTTCTTTCTTTCGTCCTCCCAGTGTTTGTCCGTGTGCCTGGGGGTGTGGTTGGGAGGGTACCGTCAACTTTTTGAGCCCCTCAGGCACCACGTTTTTGGGCATTGAGATGTCCCCCATTGAAAGAGATCACGTTTGGCAAATAGCGCGTCGCAAATTCTAACCCTCTTTGTCTTCTGGTTAGGCCTCCACGAGTGCCCATGAGGCTGGCGGAGGACACGCGACGCGGCGAGGTCATGCCCCCCATCTCTCGATTAGCGACCCAAGTCACCATGTGACAGAAGCGATCGGGCATATGTATGATGATGACTACGACCCCAACGATCCAAGACGCCTCAGCTATATATCCTCCCCGCTGGGCGAGTCAATAACAACCATCCCGCGGGCCGCCGCAGGATCCGAGTCCAACCCCTCCCCGTCCTCCCCCCTGCATAATTCTTTCTCGGAAGGGCAAACGAAACCGCCAAATGGACATACACGGCCGTCGCTCGTTGCAAACCGAGCTTATGACCGGGAGACCGATTCTGTAGTCCCCGAGGGGACTCGGTCTCCCTCAGAAACCGCTACCTCTTCTTTTCCTCTGAACGACATCGACTATGAATCCGACCCCGCTGCCGTGGCTCAGGAGCTGAACAACCTCGCTGCTATTCGGCGCATGTCCATGGATGTGGCGGCCGCTGGTGACCCTGACCTTCCGGGCTTCGCACTGCCTCCCTCCCCCTCAGCCGATGAAGATGACGCCTCGAGATTGTTTTGGGTGCCTGCGCGACTACATCCCGAACTCGCCCCGAAGGAATTCAAGTCTTTTCTCGATAGCAAGGCTGATCACATTAAGCGCAGGTCTGGCGATTACTCTGGTGGCACTGAGCGTCAAGGGTCGGGGGCTGGACTTCACCGCAAGCGTTCTATGCTATCAAGGCAAATCGACAATTCTTCAGGATACACGGATGGCGCTGATCGGCTGGAGCATCAGCGCTCACAATCGAATAAGCGGGATGGCATGTTGAGTCCGAACTTGCAGCAGCTTGAAACCTTGGTGGACGATTCGAAACCAGCAGACAAAGAATCGACACTCTTGCGTGGCATGCAGGATTTGAGCATCGAAGATAGGCCGATCTTACCACCGGCACCTCTAGGCAATAGTTTGCGCCGGTCGACGAGGACACAATATAAAAAGGCGGGGAGTTTGAAAAAGGGCGAGAAGTTACCATATTCCAAGCGAGTCGGACGAGGGGCTTCTGAATCTGCAGGGAGTGATGCCGAAATACTTTCGATTCCCGGCAAGACTCGCATGTCGCCTGATCCTATGCCCAACACGAACCGAACAACTCGGTCCCAGTCTACTTCGTCCCATGGCACAGCATACACTTCAGGCGCAGGTTCCGGCTCAACATTCGACCCCATTGTCGATCAGCCTGAAGCAGAGAGGGGAGACTCGTACGTGGGTGGACATTCAGATTTTGCCTCTGATCGACCTGACGGATCACGGCAATGGCATTCTCGTATCAGCTCGAATGGACGATCTACCTTGGTTACACCTCCGGGCGATCAACAGATCCCTGCGATTGTTGAAACTCCGCCTGCCCCGGAGACCAACCGCATTCCCAGTCCTCCTTCACAACGTTCAGCGGATCGGACTGCAACATCAACGCCGCCACCAAAAACGTCCCTGCATGACGCGGCACCAAGCAAACGTTCCAAAAACTCCCGCCAATCCCCTGAAAGCACTTCTTCACTCAATGATTTCGCCAATAATCCTCAGATGATACCCGGCAACAGTACTCGCACTGATAGTCTCTCATTCATCCCCACAATACCCGAAGAACGCAAACATGACGAACGCAAATCTGAAGGGAAAAAGTCAAAGGACAAGAAGGATTCCGATGGAAGTCGCAAGTCAAGTTGGCACTGGTTGCTGGGCAGCGAAGAGAAGGACAAAGACAAGAAGAAGCACAAGGACAGCGAGTCGAAAAGCACTAAATCAAAAGTCGACAAAGCCCATGATAATACACGCCTGGATGTACTCCAATCGTCCATCGACAACACTCCGCGTGCCCGTGAAAGTCTCGTATTAGACCGCCTGGATCCGAAGCTGGAAGAAGAACGGCGTAAGGACGGTGTCAGAAGGGCATCGGGCGATTCAAAGAAAGAAAAGGATGGCATTTTCTCTTCTATATTTGGTGGCGGACGAAAGAAGCATGGTGGAGAAGGCCATCATCGCAAACATTCATCTCGAAACCTGTCCCCGGATCCTCCGATGCGGGTTCTGCGTCCCGACCTCGACTACCCTTGGACTCGGTTCTCCATCCTGGAAGAGCGAGCAATCTACCGCATGGCACATATCAAACTTGCAAACCCCCGGCGAGCGCTCTACTCTCAAGTACTGCTGAGCAACTTCATGTACTCATACCTGGCCAAAGTGCAACAGATGCACCCACAGACGGGGCATTCTTCATCTGGATCCCAGAGGTCATCCAAATCTAGGGACCAGCCAGATGAATACACGCAATATCAGCGATACCAAGAGGTGAGTGCCTGTACCCGTCCCAATGAAGATCTATCTCACTAACATCTATCCTAGTCCCAGGAGCAGCAACACTACGCAGAAAGTGCTTACGACGATTCTTCCATGTACGACTATGACGACGATCCGCACGATCGCTACGGCGCCCATTCGAGAGGCAGTAAGCAAAGCTACGAAAATGGCAGCGCTTACGGCCCGGGGTACCAGTACGGACACTCGTCCTTTGGCGACGACGTCCAACTCGATGATGACGATGACGATGATATGTGGTGAAACACCCGGCTTGGGCGTCTTCACTCGTTTCTCTTTTCTGATATTCGTTTTCGCGCCGCACTTGCACTTGCACTTCCGGTTTCCAAGTCTTTAGCAGCGCACGGAAATACCCATGTTTTTTGTCGGTTCGGCCTGTTCCTAGAACATGTACACTCTTGCCCCTTTTTTCGCCCGTCTTTTCCATACATTACCCTTTATCCGTTCAGTCGTGGCTCCTTCGATTTTGTGTACCTCTACCAACCCTTCCGGCGGTTTCCGTATTATTATGCTCACTTTGGCGTATCATAGCAATGGGGAAGACAGGGCAGGGTCAGGACGAGGTAGGATCAGGGGATTTCGCATTCTGTTGTCTTCATGATTGGCCCGGCCTTGTGCTTTGCCATATATGCTCTGAGTTCGTGCTCTTATTTTCTCTCTTCGCATAGCGTCTGGGGTTCTCTTTCTGTTTTCGTTTTGGTACCATGGTGCCACCTGGTGGTCCACATAGTTTGGAGCCCGTCTGTATCTCTTTTCTTTTTCTTATTTAGCGCTTTCACCTCATACGAATGAATCACGGATTTGTTGCTGTATTGTCTTACTACATTCTTTATAGGGGCTTTAATTCTGATTATTGTACATCTAGGTATCCAGGCTGTTCATGCGATCTTTGATATGTCTTCCCAACAACTTTTTAGCGTGGCTAGCGTATGCCACTAAGTGAAGCTTAATATCTGAAACTCACCGCAGGATTGGTCTATTCGTGGCACATTTGTATCATCCAGGGTGAAGAGAAGTACTGGTTGAGAATGTAGGAATATATCCAAGTCATACTGTACTGCCCCGAAACAAAAGCACATCTACGTATATCTAGCTGGTATCTCAAATATCCACAAAGTCATCTCAATCATGTATGTCGTATGCACGTCGACCCTTCAATTCAAAACAAGAGCCTTCCTCCTAGGAGGCACCCCAAGCCAAATATGTTCAGACACGATATCCAAATCACAAGGCAAATCAGTGACACGATTACGCTTAAAATCATCGTGATAATCAAGCAAAGCCAACTCAACACTCAATCTCAACTGCGGATCCGGAGTCGCAGCCCAAGCCGCATACAAGCACAATATAACATACCCCGCCCCAACAGGTCTATAAACATTCGACTGCGCCGCATGTTCAAGCGTCTCCTCGACAAAAGAAGTCGATTCCTCCGCAAAAGTAGAATCATCCAAGTTCAACGCCTGCATTATACAATTGAAAAACATCGTTATCGTAAGACCCAGTCCGTACGTGCGCAGGTAATGCGCTTTCAATACCTGGGCCATGAATGTCGGAGAAGACGTTTCCGGGGTTGAGGCTTCGAAGGATGTTTTCCGGGTTTTTAGCTCGGCTAGGATTTCTTTGCATTGTTCGTATATTGGTTGGATTTCACTTTTCAGTTTGGTTAGGTCTTGTCCAGTGCGTATTGCGTGTTTGCCGCGCTTTATTAGGGTTGGGGCTTTTGTTAGGCAGAGTATCATTCGTCCTTCTGGGAGGTTTGCGTCGTAGTCGTTTTGGACAAGGGATTCCCATTCTGTGGGGCTTAGGTCTATTTTCTCGTTGTATAGGCCTTCGAAGAGCTTGGTATTATTAGCATTGGTTTTGTGGGAAGACGAGAAAGTTGGTTTACTTACCACACCGCCTCGTAGAGAGAGGAATAGTTTGCGTTCGAATTCGTCGCGGGGTCCGAAGTTCTTTCTCGCGCGCAAGATGTTGGCTGCACCTCCTGCGTGGCCTGATAATAATTGTCCTTGGTTTCCAATGAATGCTTGGCAGACTAGGAGAATCATCACGGCGCAGAGGGTATTCGACGCAATTGCTTGAATTGGATCGTCTAAATATACACTCAAAGTTCTGAGAGCATACGAGTACTTTGATAAAGCACTGACTGAAATGGACCGGCGAGTGCAGAAGTCTGCATGGATAGTGGTCACGGCATCGACTGCGCGGTCGAGTGCTTCATTGTTGCCAAGTCGCCGGGGTACTTCTTCTAAAAATAGACCGAAAGACCACCACAGGTTGTATCGGAGGTCTGTTGAGCGTTTGATGGCGCCGATGAATGAATTTGTTAATGATGTAAGATGATGGTTGGGGAATGTAGGAGGAATTTCAAAAGAAGGCGTTTCTTTCTTGGTTGATCTTGACTTGTTATCGAGTGTGATGGTCATTTGTTTTCCGTTATTCTTTTGTGCTGGGGGTGAAAAACGATGCTCTTGCTTGAACTTGTATCGTTGCTGACCGGACCCTATGCAGGTCACTTTCAGACGCAGACATCTCCCACAGCTAGGTTGTTTCTCGTCGCACTTATCATATCATTAGCAACATATTAACTACCACATGTCTATCGCACGCACCTTTTTCTTCTGCTTGCGGCATGCATCACAGGCACGACCTGTTGGTACACCTGGCATGGTGGGGCACTGGGGTTGACCCAAGGAGCGGAGCGTTGATCTCAAAACGGAAACGATATAGAATGGGCCTGGATATTAAAATCTCCGAAGACAAAGTGTCTAACTGTTGACTGGGCTGACATTACAGGGCGAAGTTGGGCTGACCATGTCATCATCAGTCTAACCGCTTCGGGTCGAATGTGCCGCTACAAGGCTTAGTTTGGCGATGCTGATTGGTTGGGGGCCAACTATGCACATCTCTCTATCTCGAGGGATCTTAAGGAGTCTTGGCTGCCCCAGTTGTTCAGGCATTGGGGCTCATCAAACTCAAAATAATCAACCGCTCTACGCCACACACTTCGGAGGGCATATACCCCGATATGGACTCATGTACCGCTTCGTAGTTTGTACAAATCGGCAGGGCTGAAAGTGCATGTTGGATGGATCAAACATTTAAAGGCGCCAATGCCCGCTAGATAATCAACTATTCATCCTCCAGCTTGTTCCAATTCATCATGGTCGCCAGCACAGATCCGAAGGCCGAAAGCCTCTACATATACACCCCCAGCCATATCTTGCCCGCTGTATTTGCAGCCCTAGTTGCCGCATCTTTCTTACTGCACGTTTATCAGAACTAGTGGGTTGCATAAAAACATTAGCTTTCGATGCCCAATTTCTAATATTCTCCAGCCGCTACCGATTCTGGCGGGTCACATTCTTCCTCTGTTGGGGTGGTGCAGTCTTCACAGCTGGATGGATTCTGCGCTGCATTTCTAGTTACCACCCTGACAACCTGAATATTTATATCGCATCAAGCATATTCATCTATGCCGGTCCACCAATCTACTCCGCCGCAGCATACAACATCGTGGGACGACTCATGAACTACCTCCCAATGCACGCCCTCCTAAACCCCAACCGAGTCCTGATATTTTTTGTCTACCTGGGTGCTGCCGTAGAAGCAATGACCGCTGCTGGAGCAGCCAAAAACTTAACAGCAGATGGAAACATAGAGGAGTACAAGACTGGCGGAGCTCTCATCGCCGCCGGTCTGGTCCTCCAAGCTGCCGTCGAATGCTGCGTAATCAGCGTCGTTGCAACAGTTCACGCCCGTTGCTCACGAGCCAGCATGCTCTCACCCAACGTCCGCATCCTCTGTATTACACTCTATGGCACCTCAACCCTCGTTCTACTACGGTGTATCTTCCGCGCAGTCGAAGCATTCGAGATGTTCAAAAAAATCGGGTGCCGAGAGAATTGCGGTTCAATCCTCAGTCATGAATGGTATCTCTATGCCTTTGAGCTGGGTCCCATGCTTATCTTTACTTGGTGGATGAATGTGTTTCACCCTGGTCGCAACTTGCCTCGTCAGAAGAACCGCTATTTGAGTCCTGATGGCCGCACTGAGCGGATGGGGCCTGGTTGGATTGATCGCCGTTCTACTTGGGAGACTTTCGCTGATCCGCTTGATTTGGGCGGTATGATTAAGGGCAAGCCTTCTCATGAGGAGTATTGGTTGCGCGAGGATGAGTGGCCTGTGTGTAAGGATGGTAGCTTTGCTGTTGGTACGGCTACCAATACGAGGATTGCACTTGAAGACCAAAGGAGCTTGCTCCTCTCAGTCCGAATGTTTAGATGGTTTCTTTTGCATGGGTCATTGTTGCGGAGTGTGGCATTGTTCTTTTGTTGGATATATATTTTGGGCTTTGTCCATGTCTTTTTTTTTTGAGTGATCTTTTATGTAATTTGCGCGAATGTCTTTCTCTTTGCAAAATAGACTTATTTCGTTTCTTATAGCAATTAGTTTGTTTTTAATTTTTACTAAGGGGTAGGAATAGAGGCGCCTTGCATGCAGTTTATATTCATTGTCTGCCTGTAGTACAGTAACACAGCAAATATTTCAACACCGTTGCACAGACCGTTTTTTAGACCGTTTTTAGACCTCTCTATCGCAAACCGAAGAGCAAGTCTATATCATCTTACTTTCTAAACGTTTTTGCTTCAGTGAGTGCTTTTTATAGAAGACAAGATTCAACCTAATCCGTAACAGTTAAGTGTTTTATCAGGAAACCAGTCTAGGTGTGTTGAAAGAGCGAATTTTTAACCGGCAGAATCTGAGTAATCAAAGTGGTGTCAAAACTATTGCTGCGTCACTGTATTTAGTGACAGTTTACCTAAACAACATTGGGCTGTGGTAGTGCGCCTAAGACCCTATTAGAAAACGGTATGCTCAAAAGCAGCATTGAAATATTTATCTATTAAAATTTGAAGAAATTTTTTATACTCTCATAACAGTTTGTCTCTTTTGTATGAAACGGCCACTACCATCCCCACCTAGGCAACCCACATCCGCCCGGTCCGACTCCCGCCTCGATATATCCTTTTTCACTCAAACACGGCATATTGGCTATAAAATGGCCTCGGTGGGGGGTGAAAGGCCATCAAAAAGGGCCAGACAGGCCTGCGCACCTTGCCGGTAAGCTTGATTCTGCGCTCTACACCCACTGCGCTGACACTTCCCAAGCCGGAAAAAGTCCCGCTGCCCTGGAGAAAAGCCCGTCTGCTCGTATTGTGAAAGGCTGGGCCAGAAATGCACATATGCCGTTGATGAATTTCGAAGTGAAGAGCCTGAGCATTCTAAGAAAATGGTAAGTCGATGGAAAAAGTCATTGGATCCCAAACTAAGCAGTCCGCAATGCAGGAAGAGCGCATCTCTGGCATTGAAAGTACATTGGACAGATTGATGGACTATATTACGTAGGTTCATCTGAGAATCGATCTACTTACTGGACTAAATGAAGCTGCAGGCGGCCTGCTCAAGATCAGACCCCTTCCTCTGTAGCTGCGAGTCACCAAGACCGAGTCCCAGAGCTACTGCCCCAAGACAGTCCTTCTATGTCAGTCCGTCCTGTGCCTCTAGAGAGCCTCATTTGCTTACTGATGTTGCAGGGCACGCTCGCCGGAGTTATCGGCAGCAGATCTATATCTGACATACTGCAATTCACAGCCCCTTCTGCTGTTTCCTTATCGATCTTCTGTTGCCTCACTTGGACCAAGAGACCCCGAACTTATCTGCGCCATTGAAGCCCTTGGAATTCGATTTTATGATGGTGGAATCACTAATTCTCAAACTCAGTTTGAAATCAAACGAATGACGGGGCGGGCCTCCCAGATAGTCATGATGCGATTGGCATCTGGTAGTGTAGAACTATCAACCCTTCAGACTATGTGTCTTTTGAGCATGCTTGAATTTACAGGTAGGACAACTCCTTGTTTCTTCATTCTCGGACTCTGACATCGGGTCTTGCATCTCAGCTGGCCATATCATCCGTGCCAGATTTTATACTAAGATGGCCGCATACTTTATGCAAAACCTCAAAGTCAACGGCCTAGACTCACTGAGTAACCTGGAAACTGAACGTGATGAGCGCAAGCTGTGCTACATCAGCCTTATCATGCTTCGGAATCTGCAGGGCTCTTTCCAACCTCTTCATCTTAGAGAGTGCCCAGATCCACTGGGCGAGGGTGGTGAGTTGTCTTCCCCATTGGGATCCATGATATCCAACGACAACGCAAGGCGGACCAGCAGCTCCAAACCAGATATCGGAATTCTCGGTACCAACATCTATACAAGCGAGCTATGGGCATTGGCCAGCAACTGTGCGGCCAGCCCTGTTGGCGTTGATGCCCACCCCCCGTGGTCACCGCACTCTGACTACGCCATGATTCATTTCCAACATTGCGAACACGAGAGCCTCATGCCACTCAGATTCAGACTCCATGCAAGTCCCTTCCAAGATCATCCCTCAGCCGAGCTTCAGGCTCATCGTGACTATTGGGGTCCGTGGCTGTTCTTCCAGATAGTTTGGCATGCAGTCCCTTGTCTGATCAACCATCCATTTCTTCTCTCTATGCGTCTCCGGAATTTTCGAAGGACAATGCCTCAGTCATTCCTTCGCAACTCGTTCGAGCAGTTGACATTTCATTGTGGTTGGGTTCTTCATTTTGTTGAGCTCATCAGCGCTAAAGGATTTGAGGTTTCTGATTCGACAATAGGTCATTGTGTGGTTATCGTCGCTACGATCTATCTCCAGCATAGCTTTGTCGAGGATCAAACTTTTAACCGAAAGGCGCAAACAGGGTTTGAAAAATGTCTCAGGTTCCTGTGGAATATGGGTCGCCGCTGGCCACACATTGACCGACAGGTGAGCTGTTGTTATTGTTTTTTTTTGCGTACTAAAACTAACATCTTTCAGGCCCATCAACTACAGCAGCTCAGGGACAGTGTGTCTCCCGGACGGCCCATGACAGGCAATGGTGCGCCTGGGGAATCGAAACAGCGCCAGATGTGGTCCGTCAACTTACAATTGCTATGGAAAATCTTGGTTTATGCCCATGCGAGCAAATCCTCAGATTCCGGCAGCGACATATTTGGCCCAGAACTTTCCAAGGACAGCGTTGGAAGCTCAGGCGACCATACTGTCGGTGATATCACTGAGCGCGATTTCACTTTGATTGGATCAGCGGGAATATCAGGCCACAAGACAGTAGCAGCTGAATGTGTTACTTATCCACCCGAACAGACCGAGGATCCGGTGCAAGCACCGAGTCAGATCGCACCCACGATGGACCTCTCAGGGCTTCCCGGGGATCCAAATGTAGATTTCATGAGCGGAGACGGGCTCTACCTTCAGCTCCAAGATTATGGCAGAGCATTTGAGGATTGGCTAAGTGTCAATCCAACATGAGGGCGAGATGGGATCTATAAGTCCCGGGGAACACGGCCCGGACCCGCCCTTTCCGGACGCCAAGTCCCGGCATTGAGCCGGAGATGACTCTATACCGTCACATTTTATAGCCACCGGAATCCCCGGTTCAATTTACAACAAATTTGACGACAACTGCTCAGTAGACCGACTTGTCACCTATCATGTCTACAGCTAAGAATGACTCAATCCTGATCGTGGGCGCCGGCGTCTTCGGTCTTTCAACCGCCCTGGAACTCAATAAGCGCGGATACACCGATATCACCGTGGTCGACCGATTTGTACCACCCTCAGCAGATGGAAGCAGCGTCGACATCTCACGTATTATTCGGGCCGACTATGCCGACCCAATCTACTACAAAATGGCCCGTGAGGCATACAAAGGCTGGACCACTGAGTACAAAGATCAATACTTCGAGTCAGGATTCGCTCTGTTCTCCGAAACACCCAAGAACAAATATATGGAAGGTTCAAAGTCAGTCATTCGTGCCGCTGGTGGCCACTTGGACGAACTCCCCGATGCGTCTGATATTCGCAAGCTCTACCCCAGTGTTCAGGCAGACGTTGCTGGCATGAGCGGTTATCACAACCCCAAGGGTGGCTGGGCAGATGCCGCAGGCAGCATCCAGAAACTTGCATCTAAGTGTACAGTTGCCGGTATTTCAATCATCGCTGGCCCCAGGGGTACAGTTACCTCTTTGCGCAAGGCCGGCTCACGGGTAGTGGGTGTTAACCTTGTCAGAGGACAGGTTCTGCTTGCTTCCCAGGTCATCCTCAGTACTGGCGCATGGACGAATCGTCTGCTAAACATCGGCCACGCCGCTTCGTCCTCTGGTCAGCCAGTTGGTTTCATCCAGCTGACTGAAGAAGAGGCTCTCGAGTACAAGAATATCCCGGTCATGATCAATATGAGCTCCGGCGTGTTCTCTTTCCCGCCTACACCTGATACTAATGTCCTTAAGCTTGCGCGTCACGGGTACGGCTATGCTACTGAGATGAAGGTTGATGTCGATGGGGAAAAGAAATCGCTCTCGTCGCCTAAGTTTGAAAGCAGCAATGCTGCCACTGGGTACCTACCCGATGACGCGGATGAGTCCCTGCGCCAGGGTCTGCGTCAATTCTTCCCCAAGCTTGGTGATCGCCCGTGGATAAACCGCCGACTTTGCTGGTATACCGATACTCCCAAGGGTGACTTTATCATCGACCACCACCCCACCATGCAGGGTCTGTTTTTGGCCACGGGTGGTGCAGGACAGTAAGATCTCTATATCTCCACGTTGTGTATTTCATACTTATACTAACTCTTGAGCAGCGGTTTCAAGTTCCTCCCTATCTTGGGACAATATATTGCTGACTGCTTTGAGGGAAAGGCTCCTGAGAACTTGCGGCAAAAGTGGAGATTGAACCTGCCCAAGAATGACGCTAAAGGCCCTATGGCGGGGGATGGCAGCCGAGGAGGTCCTCCTCTGAGAAGGCTGAGCCCATTCGAACAGGCCAAGCTGTAAATAAACTACAACATAATGCTATCTTAGAATGATCATCAAGGCTCAGATTCGGAAATTGTAATAGGCTGTCAACGATTCGAACCCGCACTTTTGACAGGTGTTTGTTAAACTTAGGGAGAACCTGGACGCTAAGCCTTATATGTACAAAGCTGGAAGTAAGGAGCAGATGCAAATTGCCTTGGAAGTTCACGTGGGAAACATGGAACGTGATCTTTAGCGCGATTGACATCATCAAGAGCGCACTTCAGGGCAAAATGAAGTCATTCTAGGGTATTTAAAAGTGTTGAAATTGGCTATGGATGCGGAAATGGACAAGCGAGCGGCTCTTATGATCGTGATGGATGTTATTGGTCTCGATGGACAGAAATATTCCCAAGGAAGCATAATGAAAGAGTCCAAAATGGCAATGCCATGATTCCTTCTACGATCCCTCAGAAGTTTTTGCAGAGCAAGAAAGCGAATCAATTAAATTCAAAGCTCCAGTCAGCACGGTAAATATCTCGTCGAAACTCGCTGTTAGTGGATATCTCAGCTCTTGGAGGCAGGAGTGGTCCTTGGGAGAGTCAATATTGTCACAATACCATCTCACTGGGTCCAAGTCATACCTTATATACCCCAAGTACACAACCATACAATACATGCAAATAGAAACCATTCCCAAGAGTGTAAGAGTGTACTTTGTATACTTCAGGGCAAAGGATAATTAAAGTTAAGATGTACAGTCACGTGACCAGCCTGACGTCGGCTCCGAAACCCCAGGCTTTTGGCCACCTCTCTAGCCAATTTCTCGCCTGCTTATTTCCTTAAACTTTGTGATCCTCGCATTATTTTACCACCTTCGAAAATAACCGAAAGAAACTTCAGCAGAATGAGTGACGCTTACGAACGCGAGCAGTATGTCCCTTCCTCCGCCTTGCCCCATCGAATACGCCCCTGTGGTTGGACCTTTGGGGCTTTCACCGGCTCATTCGAGTGTATTGCTGACTCTCCGATTAGGCAGAACAATGCGCTCCTCAACTCTCTCTCCACAAAAGTCTCAGCCCTCCGCTCCGTGACGATTGACATCCATGACAATGCGCGGGATCAGGATACACTCGACCACACGGTACGTCTTGCTCGATGCCTTGCTTGCCCTACAACCTCCAAGGATGCTTGTGGGTGATTTGCGAACTACAGTTAAAGTGACCGGGGCAGGGCTGTTTGGATATATAATTAACAAATTTGCCTCCGCTTAGAGTGACGTATTCTCCTCCTTCTCCACGAACCTGAAAGGCAGCGCAACTCGTCTTACCCGCATGGCGAAGCAAGGCGATACGGTTGCTGTACTGAAGATCGCTGGAATGTGTATTGCGGCTGGCGTTGTTCTCTATATCATACTCGGATGGATTTTCTAAATTCTCTCTTGATGTTCATTCAATCCGCCTCGAAACCCTCTCGCCCTTACATTGATCGATCTTCGATACTCTTGCTGGAACAAGAGTCGGCTCGTTCCTTTCTACTACGTGATATACTTATCAGTTTGTGCGCATCTATTGCTTTGCCAAGTCATCATTCGACATGACATGCTGGGAATCGAACGTCTCCGTTCTCAAATACTTTCCGTCCTCCACATATTCTTCGCTCCATGTTCGTTCATCAGCTCATATGGTGCTTGTCGAAACCGCAACCCAGAAGCTTCAACGATGCGACCCCTACATACCTCACTCCGCCTGCCTCGATCACCTCTCGACTCTTAGATTCACGTCTTCATGACTTTCGCAAACCAACCCAAGCGGACTTTGATATTCTGCTTACAGCATATGGCTCTTGCATTGCGATTCGAGATACTCGTTGCTTTCTTTATTTGTGTCCTTAATACTGTGATTACCACTGAACATAATACTTGGCCCAAGGCTTCTCTACTATCAGACCCCGGCTTTATTCAGATATAATTTTAGAGGAAAGAATGGATGGTATCAAGTATTCGATAATCACATTGTGATGGTGCGCTACCTGGTTGATTCAATTATTGATGGGCATCACCGATGAATCATCTTATTCCAGCACATCCTACCCCAACGAACATGTGTAAACAAGTAATGGAAGGTGTGCGTTTGAGCGGGTCAAGAATACCAGCCCGAAACGGGAGTCAAGTAGCCAAGCTTTCTACGCCCACGCATCACTTCTTATGGACTCCAACTTATCCCAACTAATACCTGGAAATATAAAATTTGTCTATCGTCCTTTATCGTTCTACGATGTAGGTAAATGTCGCGTCATATTCCGTCCGTCTTTCAAATCCACCGTTTTCAGCTAAAATGCTCAGGAATGTAAACCCCGCCTCGACCAAACCGACCTCGTCAAAAAACTCCATGCATTCAAATTCCTGGATGCAGAAATCATAAACAACATCATTAGCAGACAAATAGCCAAAATAAATCAAATACAAACTACCATCCCTTACTCTCCCTCCTCATATCTCCCAACAACAACAACAGATGAACGAACCACAACAACAACCCCAAATACCAATACCAACAGACGCCCAAACCCACAAACGATGTTCCACACAAGCAGATTCACACGCTGCCCCGACCCGCACTGCAAAAGAGTACCAACAATAGCCAAGCCAAGAGTCTACCAAACCCTAATCGCGAGCATGGCTCTAGCCCTAGGAATATGGTTCCTAGTCATCGAACTCCACGAGAATGAACAGCGATGGCGAAAAACTGCAGGTGTGGCTATCTTCTACGGAAATTTACCTCCTGTGCCGCAATATATGCCTGGGGATGTTCCTCGCTACGCTGAATCCCCAATTCCGAGCGGGAGGGTTGGCAAGCCCACGCCTGTTGATGTTGGTATGGCTGCGCCGACGCATCAAGTTGGGGTTGTGGGACATCGGCTTGTGGCTTGAGTGAATTGGTCTCAAACTGGATATCAATCTATGTCAGCATATTGAAATCGGGTTCGGATCCAATTCCAATGGTTTGATCTCTAAGGATATCTGTGTCGTGATCCCGGGTTGGAAATGTGCTTTTGAAGATCCCGCCGGACAGCTCATGAGCTCGCATTGAGAGCGATTCCCATCTTTCGCCCCGCATTCCAGTCTGCCCTGGTGTCACCATTCGCGGGATTTAGTGATACTGTTGTTCTGGGACTCGATATCTGGCTTGGAACACATACTGTCAGGCTCTACCATTCCAGACTGCACAAATGTGTCATGGCAAAGCTATGTTGTGATCTCTATCGGCATGTCCTCGGTGGAATCATGGCTGATCAGCGGCTAGTGTTGCATGCTCTACAGGGGCTATGGAGATTCATGCGCACTAGTAATATGATAATCATATCAATGCTTTGGAGGCATGAGTGCATCGGGAGGAGCATGGGCGGATGTCTTTCGGCAGGTCAAAAATATTGCAAACGTTGACCTGCCTGGAAGTCTAGGCATTCTCAGGAGTACAAGTTTAACAATAACTGTAGAGAAATGGGTTGCAATGGCAAATGTAAATAAAGTTATCTTGAACATGAGAATTGAAGATTGGAACTTATGTTTACCACTCTATACTCGGTACAAAAATGGAAACATCGGAATATCCGAACAATCAAAACACTAAACCCGACTATAAGATCACCCGAAACACACCTCAGCGCGAAAATTCTTTTCCCTCATCTTGGCGTCGATCCACGCGATCTCTTAGCTCCCGCGCTTAGCATTGCAACCTCGCCCCTGGCGATCACCGGAAGAACTCAGAAAGCTCCTATATTCGGAACGAGAACTACCGGCGATAAAAGGAAAATGTCGAACATACGCTTTGGCCCGGGATTTTCCACGAGCCAGTCTTTGTTTCAGGGGCGGCCCGTGCTGTATCTTAGACTGGCAATTGGCGAGATTGTGCCACTGTTATCGGAGAATATAATAAAAATGCTAAAAATGATAAGGGGGTCCACTGATATTTATTGAAAGAGATACTGTCGTCTGCTGTGCGGTACTTTGTCAGTATAGAGTAGAGTGTATGGCTTGATTGGTACGTCACTGTCACATTATGCATGTGCAGTGCTTTGCATGTACATGTTTCATGCTTTTATAAGTTACTGCGCATGCAAAAAAAGAGAGTTACATGTAATTATGATAGCTCCTCGCCAATGATACTCAATTTTGATAGTCGTCATTCCAGTCTCTTTGAAGTCAATGCCTATTTTAGATATACATGTAGTCTGTGTCCACACATCACTTTTGAGCCAGATGATGCAATGAAAATCTCAACCGACAAAGACACACCGGATACTGGATAGAGCTGCAATGGTGTGTTCACAGTGGAGTCAATCTCTGCAAAAGTTCACCGTCGATCCGGAGTGGGTCAGCCCGAGAAAATAAGGACCTTGAAAATCTCCTGTCGATGGGTTTTTGTGATATAATGGTGGGTTCAAGTTCAATGTGCTGAGTTCTAGACTTCCAGGGTTCTTGTATAACGCTGCCTAGGTGTGTAGTACTGGACTGTATATGTAGATCTTTACGAGGCTCTAGACCATCAGCACTTAGTACAAGCGTCATCAGAGGCATGGTACAGTAGATATAATATTCAATTCTAGTCTAGAACCCATTCTAGACAAACCGAAGCCTAATCCCAGACAAGTGTGCGTCCAAGACCAAGGAAAAACCAGTTCTCGCCCAAACATCCAAAATATCACACCGGAGCAGCACAGACACTCGGGAGACACTCGGGCAACAAGCCGGTCGGGATTCCGATCGGGCGCGGAAATACCCGAGTCTGAGGGATCCCGAACAATCTCGTACATGTACAGTACAGCCGAAGGGTTTAAACTGCTGTAGCACGAGCAGTAGTATGGACATGGGTATGGGCATGGACATCGAAACCGGAATGAATCGTGCATTCAGACCTCCCAGTCAGCCTATAAGCGGTCTATCACGAAACATGTTCGCAGATAGAAGCGCCACATCAGGCTAGCTGATCCTTAGCCAGTTAGTGGTCCCGAGACAGCTTATCTGTGATTATGATTCATTCAGACCTGGAATTTCACCATAGAATGACAGCTGGGTGGAACCAGGCTGGCCCGCTCTAACCGCACTTATTAGAGTCGGTTAGGTCACGGATATTTCCGATGAGGCAATTTTACCGCGCAAGAGGTTGCCAAGGGCGAGCCTGGATACAGTAGTGTACAGTAGATAGATCTCTTGGACCAGCGTGTTTTTCCAAGGATTTTCAGGCACGGTGTCTGCAGAGATCGTCGTTTTTGTTTGAGGGTGGTGGACGGTCAGTGCATACTTGCAGTGACTGGGCTACCTGGTGGTAGGCTAGGTGGGCAAGCCCGAAACGCCTTCTGACATTGGTGGCGCCATTGATGGGATCGAGCCTATACATATGTGCTTTTGTACGTCTCGTCTGACTGTCACTTAGCTCAGGTGTATGTATCAGGAGAATCACAGGGCTGTGCATGGAGAGTACGTGTGTTGTGCATGATCGTCAGGATGATCCCGAGGTATGGCGTGATGGGTAAATGATGACCCTCGGGTAGAACGCTACGAAGTATGGCAAAACAGAGTAGAAAGTCCGTACAGTATGGACTGATAAAAAGGGTTCAAGTAAACAATCAAATAACCCTAGCCAGCGTATACTTCCGGTGTCTGCAGACATATGATAGCGCTGACTAAAGCGTCGTTTTACGTCGTCTTGTCGTCTTGTTGTCTTGTCGTCTTGTTGTCTTGTCGTACTGTCGTATCTATGGATTGTTTTGATTTCTCTTATATCTTCTTCTTTGTCCCGTCTTACTTTCCTTCTCATTTCATCTCTCATCTCTCATCTCTTCGCTGGTGCTAGCTTAGTCACCCCATCGCCACTCCCAAAACCCGCCGGAAACGGCACCTCCACCAAGGTGGGACCCGTTAGTCGGACCGGGTTTGCGAATCTGGTCATGGTCCGGTAGATCAACGATAGCGAAAATTCGGAAAATACCTTCTGTGTCATACCTCCTTCCTCCATATCTTTACATTTCCCTCCTGGCATTTATACCACTCACTGTGATCGGCCGTTTGCTGCGGCACGTCTCGAAATGGCTCTCAGCTTCTTCAGCAGTGGTGGAAGCGCCAGCAGCGCGAAGTATTTCGACATTAGGTGAGTGGGGACTCTGTGTGTTGTGCATGAACGGGCTGACAGGGTGCAGATTGAACGAAGACTACATTGTGTTCCGCGGTGGTGAACATGAAGCCGCCAGCGCACATCTCCGGGGCACTCTGATTCTGTGTTTGTCCGAGCCGCTCACGATCAAACATTTGCGACTGGAGTTGACGGGCATGTCCCGAGTTTGGTATGTGCCTGCAGGTCTGATCTTGGCAGGATCATCGCTAACTCTGTCAGCTGGCACCTCCCGTCCACCTCCACCGCCGGAGGCCGCAAGTCGTGGCGCGAACGTGTGTTCTATGATAAGACGTGGAGATTCCGTGACCCGGGCAAGGGAAAGACTGAGGTTCTACCCGCCGGCAACTATGAATATCCATTCGACGTGGTGCTTGAGGGGTCCATGCCCGAGAGTGTGGAGGGCCTCTCTGAGACGTGGGTGATGTACCGCTTCAAGGCGGAGATTGGCCGCAAGTATGCCAAAGATATTGTGTGCCGGAAACCGCTTCGCATCATTCGGACTCTTGATCCCAGCGCTTTAGAGTTGTCACATGCAATGGTACGTGGGGTTCTCGGGTGGTGATGATTTTTTACTGACACCCCGCAGTCAGTGGACAATATCTGGCCGAACAAGATCGAATACTCCATCAGCACTCCGACGAAGGCCATTGTCTTCGGAACTTCTATTCATGTCGATTTCAAATTGATCCCGCTGCTCAAGGGCCTGCGCATCGGTCAAATTACGTCACAGTTGATCGAAAGCCACGACCTTACCCTTAACCCCGAAGATCCCGATTCCGTTCGAAACACATACAAGATCACCCGGACGATCTTGACCGACGAGCATGAGCTGGATGAGGACAACATCGAAATCATTGATGAGGCCGCCGAGGGATACCAGTGTTCGCGTGTTCTGGACATGCCGCAGACCTTGACCCGCTGCTTGCAGGACACAGACACCAAGGGAATCAAGATTCGTCACAAGTTGAAGTTCCGCATTCAGCTGCACAACCCGGATGGGCACATTAGTGAAGTGAGTAGTGATGGGCCCGACCGTGTCGATTAGGCTAACATTCAATGCAGTTGCGGGCTACCCTTCCAGTCTCGATCTTCATTTCACCCCACATTGCCATCGATGAGAACAATAACCTTGTAGGGCAAACCCCTCAATCTACGCGGATTGCCGTGGACGACTTTGCGCATCAAGCCCCTCCTCTTTACGGTGAGCACACCTTCGACCAGCTGTACAGCGAACTCGACCCCAACGGTTATCGCACACCCGGCCCTGGTAGTGGCCCCGGTACTCCAGGCGGTCCTCTCAGTCGCAATATGTCTGCTGAGAACCTTGCCTCGATGAACGCTCTGACCAACACCGACATCTCGGCCTCGGCACTACACCACCGCCTAACAAACCTGAACACAAGCCCATTCCACAGCCGGACACCAGTCGAAACCCCACATGAGGCCCAGTCTCCAACAGAGTACACCATTCACCGTCAACTGGGTGTCCCCAACGACTACTTTGGGCCTTCTTCCGGCTCCAACTCACACAGCCATGGCAGTCCTGAACTCTCCCGCCGGCCCTCAGACGAAGTGGAGCCTGATACCCTTCCCTCGGGCATGGCCACTCCCTTCCACCCTCAGTACGCCGAGGTGGAAACCCTCAGCCGGGTTCCTAGTTACTCAACTGCAGTCCGTTGCACTGTGCGCCCGCGTGACTCCGGCCTTCCGGACTACAACGCTGTGGTAGCCAGCAGCTTGCCCACACTCTCAGTCCCCCAGTCTCCCCAGCAGGCTCACATCCGAAGTGGCCGTGCAAGCGGGGTTTCGACTCCTTTAGAGGTGCAGAACCGCCCCGGATACTTCAACTCTCACGGCACCAATGCTGATGATGAGGATCGCAGACTTAGACTCGTGCAGGCTCGCGCCAGAGCATGATTTGCGGCCCTGATGATTTCCCAGCCCGTTTATGATCTTCCCCCTTCACATCCGACAAGAGTTCCCTCTCCGGCCCGGTGCTGGACACAGCCGACCCCTTCTCTTCATCCCTCTCCCTCCCGATTGATCATGAACTGGTCTGGTATGACCCCTAGCCTTTCGCGATAAAACTGGGACTCGGCATTTCTCTTCTTCGGCGTTCCTGTTTACCTGTTTCTTTTCTGGCGTTCGGTCATAGACAGGGATCTTTTCATAGATGGGTATTTCTTGCTTTCACGAATCTGAATATGACGCCGCATCAGCATGAGTTATGCGTGTACTTAATTATTGTCGGATTATGACTTCAATTCAACCTTCAATGCGATGACATCATTTCCCAATTAGGCAATCAGCTGTTGATCCTTGCAAGGTTATATAAGCGGATCTTGAGTTGGGTGGCACGGGTGCTTCCGGTCACGTCAATGGCATTGTTTCGCTTGCAGCAAAGGGATACTACATTGGCACATGGCTGCCGCATTGAACGTATTTTACAGATGCATCGTAGGGATTGTGTCGGGTTAGAATAGGTTAAGCCGAGTTAGGTCAGGTTAGAGTTGAAATCTACTATAGTTACCACATCCCTGGGATTACAGAGCCAGATACGAAGTACGAGTCATAGCTATAGACCATAGCTCCCAACGCCTCGCACATCATCTCCGATCGATCTTGCAATTGGGCGACAAAGCCACAAAATGTAAGGTTGTAGGATTGCAGGTTGCAGGTTGCAGTAACTGGACGAGGGGCAGGTGACCTCATCGGCGTTCTGGGTCGATCACTTAAAAACTCTCTCTTTCCAACATCCCACTTTGCACATTCTTGTACAGTTGTACAGTGTACTTGTACAGTTGGGATTACAGTACGAGTTGGTGTCTCCATTTATGGATCCCACTGCTCACAGCTAACACACAACTAGTCCACTAGCGCTGCTTCCGGCCTTGGGTCTTCCACAGCCACCCGATGCCAATAATTATTTCCTGAGCCACACCTCCATTTCCCCTCCAACCCCGGTGTTGGGATAAGATAGCGACTTGATTTTGAACATCTCGATTTCGTTAGTCGACCTGTCTGACACCCATTTACTCCGATCCTCGATACTCGATACTCTGCTGCCATGTCTACTCCGACAAGCCCCACAGACGTTAAGCTGCCGCAGCGGTCTGGCACCGTGAGCAGCGCCTTCACTCGTCGTACTTCGATGAGTGATGATGAGGCTATTCCCAATACCGATAGCAGTGAGGTTCGTTCTATCCTCTTACAATGGAGTAGCGTGGACTGACAGTGCGGTGCCAGACTACCACTCTCCTGCTTGAACGTCTCCGCGCTTGGAAGCACATGTGCGGATATCTCGAGGATTACTTCGCTGCTACCGCCAAGGTGCAGAAGTCTCAGTCCAAGGACTATGAGAAGATCCTTAAGGTTAGTGCTTCGTCAGTGGACCGGGAGGACCGTGGCTGACAGAAGATGGCAACAGACCGTGAACGAACCCCTCAAGGAAGGCCACCACTTCAGCTCCAGCGCCGGCGGTGTGACTGGCCTGTTCGAGAACCTTCGCAACAACACCCAGGGCATGGTGAACATGCACCTGGACGGCGAAAACAACATCAAGAAAGGCATCCTCCCCACCCTCGAGCGTCTCCACAAAGAGATCAAGAACAAGTCCAAGGAGCTCAGCTCCGGCGCCTCAAAGGGCGCCAAGGCAGTCGAGAAAGCCCGCGGCCTAACCCAGAAGCACATCGAGCTCCTAGGCCAGAACTCGGCCTCCTTCGACGCAGCAGCCTCCAACAAGATCGAGCAGCAGCACGATCCCTACCTCCTCAAGCGCGGCATCAACCACCGCCTCAACAACCAAGTCAACGAGGAAAACAATCACCGCCAGGACATCCTCGCCGTGCAAAACTCATTCCAACAATTCGAATCCCACGTCCTCCAAACCGTCCAAGGAACCCTGGAACAATTCCACCAATACATGGGCGGCCAACTCGAACGCCAGCGCGCCATGTACGCCGACATCCTCGGCACAGCTCAGCGCATCCCCCCGACTTCGAATGGATCAACTTCTGCGTGCGCAACGACGCAACCCTCGTCAACCCAGACTCCCCGCCACGCTCCTTCTCAAGCATCACCTTCCCAAACATGGACCACCGCGCCACCCAGCCCCTAATCGAGGGCTCGCTCGAGCGCCGCTCCCGCGCTGTCATCAAGGGCTACAGCACTGGCTACTATGTCGTTACCCCAGCCCGCTACCTTCACGAGTTCAAGGACAACGACGACTTCCGCCGCGACCCCTCCCCTGAACTCTCCCTCTACCTGCCCGACTGCATCGTCGGTGCTATCGACGGCGTCAAGTTCAACGTCAAGGGTAAGGACGTGTCAAGCGGCAAAATCGGTAACGCCTTCCACACAAACACCGAACTCAGCTTCAAGGCTCATACCCCCAATGACGCCGAGAAATGGTGGTCCACTATCAAGGATGCAACCCGCGGCCCGGCCCCGGCAGCAGCCGCAGCTGCGACTTCGCCTACGGCCGCTTCCCCGGTGGCTCGGTTAGTCCCTCGCGCAGCGTCTCGGCCCAGAGCCAACCCCCGACTTACGCTGAGAAGGAGAAGCAGCAGGAAGCGCAGACTGGTCAGACTTCCGGTGTGACTTCTACCTCGCCTACAGCTGCTTCCCCTACCACGGCTTCGGCGTCGGCTTCGCCCGTCGATGCTAAGGACCATGCTGCTTCTTCGGCGGCTCCTACCCCTGGTATTAATCGTACCACTAGTACTGCTAGTCACTTCCACGGTTCGCCCGGTGGTACGGCTGTGCAGGAGAAAACTGAAAAGTCATAATTTCCATATTATTTTACTCCTGAGAGATGAATGTTTCTCCAGCTAGGATTTTATGCTTTGATCCTTTTTGGATTTTTGAACTGCACTGCATTGTTCATACATACTTATAACATGCGCTCGCATTCCTTTTCTGTTCTTTTCGAGTTTCGAGACTTTGGTGAGTCTACAGCGCTGATGGGGATTGATTGTTCGTCCTGATATACCATACTTAATGAATTTTCTTTCTTTTCATTCAATATGAGGGGTGTTTATAGATTACCTCTCTATAGACATTAGCAGAGTGGCTATAGCTCGGATGATTATTGCTGAGACTATATATCGGTCTTTTGATTACTCGAAACCTATTCTCGGTGAGATTAAGCTACGAACATGTCCTGAACTACTTGTTATCTACCAGAAATCAAAAACACAGAGAAAAATGGTAAGATTCAAATGGATATGCAACAAAACGTCAAACGCTAAACCGATTCACATCATTCAGACCAACCATCAAATCCAGAGAGCAGAACAGAACAAAGCAGTTATGAACATCCAATTATATCATATCTCATGGAAACAAACACACGAATCCACCCAAAGGACAGTTCACAAGTAATAAACTGATATTACTTGCACAAGACACAACTCAGAAATCCTCCGGACTCTCCAAATCATCCAGCTTCTGCCCGAGGAACCTCGCCAGCGCAGCACACTTGGATTCAAGCGCTAACAAGACAGCGGGCGAAGCGGATAAATTCAAACTAGACAACCGCTCCAGATCAATACTACGATTGATTTCATGTTGAGCATCTAGATGGCCGTTTTGCGTCGGTGGATTTGGTGAGGTCGGCGCCGGTGCAGTTGGAGTCCGTTGACCGTCCTGCGATCCTTCCGGTGAGATAGTACCACTTCCAATCCCATTCGCCAGATCGGCGGGTTGAGTGCCATTTTCGGCTATCAGGGTGTTGTCTGTGTTGGCTGTGGCTGGTGTATCGTTCTCTTCGCCGGGATTGGATTTGGATGGGCCTACGGCGGCGATGAGGACTTTGTCGGCGATGCGCGTTACCACCGCTACGGAATCGTCGAGTTCGAAGACGATTGAGCCTACGTCACCTAGGGACATTGACTTTGCTGTTACGTAGGAGGATGGGTGGCTGGCTGGGTTCACGCCTGTCAGGTTGCCTGTTGAGGCGGTTTTGGCGTAGCATGTGTAGGCGGCGCCGTAGGTTGCGCTTAGGTTTCGGAGTTGGCGGGAGGGGAGGGTTGAGCCGTAGGCGAAGACTGCGCCGTTTGTTGCGAAGACGCTGGGAGGGTTGTGTTAGCTGTTGTTTCTGTTGCTTGGGGTTGGGGGTGTGAGGCGTGAGGGGTGAGGGTCGTACATGATTGTTGTGATCTCTGGTGGGGAGAGGTTATCTTCCAGGAGGTCGCTCAATGCCTCCGAGTCGATCATCTTGATATCTGGGAGTCCGGGAATCATGATGTTGGTGTCGGTGTCGATGTCGGTGGTGGTGTCACGGTTCGTGTCCTGGTCTGCCGATGTGTATTCCTCCACCTGGATCTCGGGTGTATCCTCTACTGAAATGTAATGCGTCTCAACCCAGTCCTTGGGTGGTGTGTACGAACAGTCTTCTGGAAAAAAGAAGCAGTTGTCGCGGTAGTCCTCGTCGTCGTGGTCGTACTCGATCGGCTCGTCGGAGTAATCTAATAGATTCTGTGCGCACTGCGACTCGTATCGGGCCCAATATGGGAGAAACGGCGGCTCGAATGGGTCTTTCGTGCTGACTAGAGTCGAGCAATCGGATATCGAGAAGGAGTCTGGGACTGGAGGAGGTTCGCATTCAGCCATCTTCACACCCATGGATATTGACTGCGCAAGGGGTATCGCGATGCGGTGGTGTTTATATGCTCTCCCCAAACAAAGATGGATTCAATCGGGAAGCAACAGGATAGAAGGGAATGTTGTCATAGCGGGCACTGGGCTGGGGAGGGGGAGCATGAAGATCGGAACAGTTGGCTCAATGAGGGCTCTGGTCCGGATGGAAAGTCACGATAATTCAAATCGCGTCCGGTGGCACAGACAGGAAGACGGAGCTTTATGAGCGCATGCGTAGGACCGAGTGTCATGCGATGTGGTAGCCTGGCGGCTCCGCAGTCGCGGGCAGAACGTGTATGTGGACTGACATTTGATTGGGAGGCAGAGAGGGGAACGGACGTGTTCTCCTGAGGGCTAAGCGCGGCAGTATAAGAAAGTGGAAAAAGAAAAGAGGTCAAGGGCCTCGGAGGGCATGCGACACGAAGTCGGGGAGCAATGAGACCAATCGCATAGGGGGATCAACCGGGAGCGGGGGAGAACTGTGGGGAGTATGCAAGATGCGAAAAGAGAACTCATTCGACGAACCTGGTGAGAATTGGGTATGGATAGAGAATGATGAGAAAGAGAGGAGTGAAGAAGGTAGAAGACGATCTGCGGAGTCGGGCCGCTAGTGATGTTCAGCGTCCAGGGTGGACTGACTGTTTAGGTATCTATACATTCTAGCAATATTGAAACACAAGAGTCAAATCCTGTACATTACCCTCGGTATTACTATCATGTGATTATCCATACAAACTGCTAATTGATCAGTATGAAATTTCGATTTTTAGCCTTACTCCTACGACGCCATCTTCGAGGCAATAATCCATTGATAACCTAGACACTATATACAATAGACTACCCAATGATCAAGGCATGTCTGCCCTTCCCAGGAGTCAGTCGATAATCCCATTTCACCCCTTTAAACTCCTCCCTCTCACTAAAAGTGACAGAGGTCTGACCCATAGGAGGACTTAATGATGCAGCAACCGCATTGACATTGACCGGCGGTTCAACCCAATCCCCTCCAACAGGACGGATATCAAATTGCAGAATCAACATCGTCATCAGAGCAATAATTTCCCCAGTAGCGAAATGCCGACCAGCACAGATATGAGGAGATGTACCAAACGACATAAAACCGGAAGCTTTCGTCCTCCTACCTTCTGGATCTATAAATCTTTGTGGGTCGAAGGTTTCCGCATCCTGTCCCCATGCCGATTCACTGCGGTTGATAACTGCAGATGGCATTACTAGGATCGAACCCGCTTTGACTAGACATGATTCGCCCAGCATGGTATCTTCGAATATCAAACGCAGCTGGGCTGAGTTGGAGCGAATTCGGAGGGTTTCTTGCAGACATGCAAGTAGTAGAGGGCATTTCTCTTGGACGCTTGCTAGATCAACTGTATGGAGTCCCTCCAAGTCGACAGATATCGCGTTCCGCCGGATCTCATCCCGGGCTTCTTCCAGTAGCTTTGGGCGTGAGAAAAGGTCGAAAATTGCCCAGTAGCTGGTGGGGACTGTGTTGGAGAGGATCCCAAGGCCCATGACTGCTTCCAGTCGGGCTATATCTTCTAGAGTGGCTCCGCCATCAAGCTGTGTTTTCCAGCGTGTGTATGCCAGCTGTGACGATTTGAGATGTCCGTCGGCTTTGTAGTACTCGAGGAAGGCATTCGAGAGATGTTCGCGACCCTTCCATGCTTTCCGTGCAATCAGCCAGGGTGCGAAACCCATCATGAGATAGCTTAGGTTATTCTCAATTTCCCTATACGACTGATCAGTTCTGATGGTACGAGCAGTGCTTCCAAGGGACTCTGCAATTTACCAGTAGGAATCGCGGGCCTTCCGCTGTTTGTAGGGATTATGCGGTCCATAAATTGCATCTGTACTGGCAATGGTCATTGCAAGTGTACACCAGTCATAGAGATCAACCGTGTGACAATGAGATCTCAACTCCTGGACACTCTTTTGAACACACTCGATCATCTTCGTGTTCATCTCGTCTAATCCTTCGCCTAGCAGGGTGGGACGCATATTGGTAACTGTGTGATGCCCAAGTCCTTGGCCCTGGGATTCTTTTCCACGGAGAAGTTGGAGGCCAGGACCTTTGATGCCCCCGACACACTCTGCTGTACGGGTGAATACGGGCTCAAAGGACATAGAGCGGTGATTGCGCCTTACGGCTGAGACCAGCTCTGGAGATTTGATGACATACACCTTGTTGAAGAGCATGTCCAGACTGAAGGCGGGCAAGGGGGGTTTTGGCACTGTATCGGTCAATTTGATGTACGGAGTCACTTGTGAACATGGACACTACCTCTGCGAAGGAAAGTACTGAAGACCATAGTAAATGAATGCAGCGAGATGGCCGATCACTGGAATTGGACTAGAGATCAGGGGTGGTTCGAGAGGCTGATGTTTGTCCTGCCGGTTAACTACCACATATCCCAGCAAGAGAGCCAAGCCGGCTGATAGTATTAAAGTGACGTCCAACATATTGCCAAAGAATGGAGTGTTACAATCTGCAGTATTTTGCCTGGGCAATCTAGATTCATACGGGCGGTCAAGACTAACTTGATCTGTGGGCGGTGACTGCCAGTATAAAGAGGAAGACTTCACGTATAGACTCTGTACATGTACTCTATAGAGCATAAAGAAATAAACGAGAATTCAAAACGCAAAAAATAGCCGGACACGCCCGGAGCCATCCCCCTCCCCCAAGAAATCGTATGCGCAGAGAGTCCACCCCCATACAATTTCCGTGTGGTGAGAAACCGTTACTTTCGGCCCACAGGTGGCATACAGTAGTGACGGCATTAGGGTGCGTACACGTCAAGACTGATGAGCTGGCTCGGCCATGGGGGATGTCGGCTGAGGTTCTTCTCCTTAACTACCATCATACCTCACGTTGTTCCCAAAGAGGAAATCTATTTAGGTTTGAATCGAGTCATCTCAGGGATCGAATCCGTGCTTTGGCGTCTTTTTATTTACTCGAAGAATATCTTCCCCGGTGTCTGGGGCTATCAGTATGCCTTTTGAGGGTAAATGTTATTGTACAAAAAAGTGTGAATATACATGCTGTAACTTGCGCAGAATATCCTGATTGGCTGCAGTACTGTAGCCTTATCTCTGAGGCACCAATATCGTCGTATCACGTGATGTAGTTGGAATTTACAGATCCTGTACTCGGAGCTTGATAAAAGCTTCAAATGGGAAGGTTGAGGAGACGAAAAGGTACATAGTGATAGGTATTTTGCTTACTGAATGTAAGAAGTCAAGGGACCCGATTGAGTGACTGCCGGTCCTCCCGGAATGCCACAAGCCCCGTAGATGACATGTACAACAACGTAAGATGGCTGTGATTAATATTACTACCTATACAGACTTGGCACATACCTAGATAAAGACTTCTAAAAACCCTGGCAAGTAGAGAAGGTGAAGGTATTGAAGTAAAGACATAGCGTCATGTGCCCCACACTCCCCTCACGGCTGACAAAAGCTCTTCCCCTCTAGCTTAAGACTTGCCAATGTTTTCACGTCTTTCTCTCGGGGTCCTCAAACCATTAAGTATGTACATTTGAATTCAGACTGGCCAATCACTAACGAGTCTGCAGACGCACGATCTCTAGCAACTATGGCTACCAATACCTCCACATATAAGCTTAACCGTTCGTCCCACCACCAGCTCGCACAAGCTTCTCACAAAATGACACAATGGATGTATAGACACGATGATGCGGGTCAAGGACCCGCAGCGATCAGTGGAGTTCTACAAATTCCTCGGCCTCAGCCTAGTGAACAAGATCGACATGCCGGAATGGAAGTTCTGCAACTACTTCCTGGCCTACAACGGCCCAGCCTCCCTTCAAGGTGACCGCCACTGGACCGACCGCAACGCTGTGCTGGAGCTCACCCACAACTACGGTACCGAAAATGACCCCAACTACAGTGTGGTGAACGGCAACACAGAGCCGCACCGCGGCTTCGGCCACATCGCCATCTCAGTCGACAACATTGAAGCTGCTTGCAAGCGCATCGAGGATGCCGGCTACCCCTTCCAGAAGAAATTAACAGAGGGCCGTATGCGCCACATTGCCTTCGCCAAGGATCCCGATGGTTACTGGGTTGAGATCATCCGTCGCGCCGACGAGGATATGGGTACCACTACTGACCCCGGCAGCTACCGTCTGAACCACACCATGCTGCGCGTCAAGGATGCCGAGGCTAGTATCAAGTTCTACCAGGAGTCCATGGGTATGACCCTCGTCCGCACCATTGAGAACCCGGAGAACAAGTTCAACCTCTACTTCCTGGGATACCCTGCCTCCAACCCGGAGATCAAGGAAGGTACGAAGAACGGAGTTGCGGATTGGGAGGGTCTGCTCGAGTTGACTTGGAACTACGGCACTGAGAAGCAGGAGGGTCCTGTCTACCACAACGGCAACACCGAGCCCCAGGGTTTCGGCCACATCTGTAAGTGACATACAGCATGCATTATCTGAATTTGCTAACCCCGACGAGGTATCTCGGTGGATGACCTCCAGGCTGCGTGCGACCGGTTCGAGACGCTCAACGTCAACTTCAAGAAGCGCCTGACCGACGGGCGGATGCACAACATTGCATTTGTCTTGGATCCCGATGGATATTGGATTGAGGTTGTGCAGAACGAGAAGATCAAGCGCACATCTAACTGGTAGATAATTGGAAGTACAAGTACAGAGTAACATATTGGACTATAAAAAGACTTTTGAGGGTCACTTGACCTGCTTATCCCCCACCATTTCATAGGCCGCCGCTGTGGACCTTCCCCCGCCCCCAATTTTCTGGGGTTTCTCAGTTCTCAGCGACGACCATCTTTCTTCATAGACAATGATTTCCAACTATGAGTTAACGTAATCAGTGCTATTTCCTTCCGTGGAAGTCATCAGTCATCGCGATCTCATCTCCCGCACCGCCGCCTCCGCCTCCGCATCTTACCCCAACTTTCCACGACAGGGTCGTGGTCTCGAAACCATGTCGCCAGACCCAGAAAGAACAAAAAAAGCACCGCGCAAGCATGTCACAACGGCCTGTGTACCATGCCGAGAGAGCAAGATCAGGGTACGTGCCCGCGCAGTGTAACGCGCCTCATTATGCGGGGACAAAATCTAACGCGCCCATTGCGACCAGTGTGACGGAGCAACTCCGCACTGCCAGAATTGTCAGCGCAAAGGAAAAGAATGCAAATACCAACATGGGGACGACAAGCGCAAGTAAGTGTGCACCTCAATCACTCTTCGCAGTTACTCCAAGATGCGCAGTGGCAAAATGTGAAGTGTCCAACTGTCCAGCGGCTAATCGATATTCCAGGGTGTCCTTACGAGCTGCAACGGAGCTGTTCTCTGCTCGGATTGATCAGCTTTGCTACTTTATTCAGGATCAGGGGCTAGTACCGCCGCCCATGAAACCGGATGATGAAGCCGGTATGAATAGGGTGCTGGATACCCTCCAGATTCCGCGCGGGTTCCCTCAAACGTCGGCGGTTGCAGGTCCTGTTGTCGGGAAACAGCCGCCAGTTGAAACAAAATCACCTGTGATCCCAGGTCAATCTCCTTCCCAGAGTCCGCCCGCTGCAAGTCCCGGCGTACCAAACCCGACGACCGATTTAGTTGCTCCCGGTGTATCGCCAGCGCAGGATACGGCTTCAAGTGGACAATTCCCGTCACCCGAGGGTTGGAACCCCTTTGGGATGGTGCGTGGTGCTTCCGACAATCAGAACTTCGTCCATTGGGGATTTACATTGCCAACCGCAGAAAGCTTGGACAACATCTACGCCAATCTCAATGGAGGAACCAATCTCAATGGAGGACCCGGTGGAACCGGTGTACATGTTCCCGGAATGCCCATCAACAACGGCCTCAGCCCGGATAGTCTACAGCTAGGCATAGACATGGTCCCGCAAGCTGGTGCCCAACTAGGCCAGTTACCGCCCAATGCGGAGCATGATTCAGACAGCGGAGAAGAGGACGAAGCAGAGAACGACGTTATCGAGCAGTTATCCCATCGTATTGGGACTCTCAAAATTGCCGGAGACGGTCACCTCCGATTCTACGGTGCTACTTCTAACCTCAACCTGGTGGATGTTTCTGCGACTCAGCAGCGGCAGCGACCAGATGCGCGTACTGTCCGTCATGATGGCCAGGATATTTTGAATCATCTGAGGGTCGGACAGCCTGTCGATCAGGCTCTTGAGGATCATCTTGTGGAGCTTTATTTCACATGGCAGAATCCGAGTACTTATGTGGTTGATAAGGAGATGTTTATGGCTGCACGATCTAAATGGCGAAATGAGTTTGATGATACACCTTTTTACTCTGAGGTTTTGACTAATGCGATGTAAGTTTACCACATGGAATTGGAAGCATTATATTGACTCTTTACAGGTGTGCAATTGGGAGTGCCTTCGAAGCACGTTACCACCCCACCTTCATCACGTTCCCCAAGTCTCTTTCTGAGTTCTTTGCAGACCGTGCCAAGGCTCTGCTGGAAATTGAACTTGATTCTCCCTGTGTAGCGACTGTTCAGGCTTTGGTTATCATGAGCTGTCACGAAGGAGCCTCAAACCGTGATGCTCGCGGTTGGCTGTATAGCGGTAAGCACTTCCTTTTACAAGGGGGAATCTAGGCAACAATACTTATCAACTCACAGGGATGTCTATGCGCCTTGCTTTCGATCTTGGTCTCCATTTGGATATGTCGACATACGTCAATAGGGGCGATATCACTCAAGCCGAGGCGGATGTACGCCGTGCAGCATTCTGGGGAAGCTATGTCGCTGACCAGTAAGTATTTTTTTCTATCTCCTTGGTGGAACCTTCTAACAACCACAGTTTCTGGGGCTTCTACTTAGGACGCCCATTCCGCATGAATGCTGGAGATATTAGTGTTCCGAAACCAGCTTCTTCCCTCGGGCCAGAAAAGGAAGGTACATGGCATCCATATGGACATCAAGCCGCTCAAGGAATGCTTCGGAGTGGGATAAAGAATCCTACGGAATTGATTTGCAGACAATTTGTCGTCTTGTGGGAGATGATTTCTCCAGTTGGTCATATCTTGTATGAGGTATTTTCCCCTTTCTCATAGACACTGCTAACATGACTCAAGGTATGGATGCTCTGATATTTCTCGTCATGACTTGCAAAGATTATGCTACCAAGTGACCGAAGACTTGTTCGCTTGGAAAGAGAATCTACCCTCCAGCCTAGAGATTGACTTGGACGATGATATCTCACCAAAGCTACCTCATTTGATGATGCTTCAGTAGGCTCAGACTTTCTCTCTATACAGTAATAATATACTAACAATTCATCAGCATGCAATACCACCAAATCATCATCTTCTTCCACCGTCCCTGGCTTTCGAAGAGTTATATCCAACCCCAAGCTCCCCGACAAGGCCCAGGCTACCACCACGCGCGCCGGATGTGCGTCGAATCCGCCACAGCTGTCGCACGCCTCCTCCATCTATATGAAAAGCACTACACATTCCGCCGCATGAACAACCAAGTCGTGGCGATAATATTCAGTGCAGCCCTGATGCTTCTCTTTGTAACAGTCTCCAGCTCCCCCATGAGTCCCGGCAAATCCGGCAACAGTCCAACATACCCCCGCAGCGCCGAGATGGTCGCCTACCTCAATCTTTGCTTCCGCGCTCTCGATGAACTGGGCCAATCCTTCGAGAACGCCAAGCGCACCCGCGATTACCTTGTCACTCTCCAGCGACGCTGGCAAGCACATATGCGTCGCTCAGGCTCAGCGACAAAGCGTCAGAACAGCAGTGCTAACCTGCAATCGATGTCTTCACATCCTCCAACGAAACAATATGGTCCTTCTGCCAATGCCCAGAGGGTAGATAGCTCGCGCAAAAAATCACGTCTCTCTGTCTCTGAGCCCCAGCCTCATATGCAATCGGGCTCTGCTATGCCACCCAGCCAGCAACACCATCTCCTTCAACAACCTCTTCCACCTCATCAACAACAATCATACCAAGAACCCTTCTCCGCCTCCCAGCTTGGTGACCTGGACTGGATCCGGGACTCTGACTTACGCCTTCTCTCCGAAACTCACGGCGCGAGCGCGAATGAAAACACCCATGCTCCCCCTAATGGCATGGCTCAAATGTCTTCCCCGCCGTTCCCTGAAGATCCTAATATGCTAGCTGATCTTGGGGATATTGATGGGTGGTGGCAGCCCCCTAATGATGCCTCTGGTATGGGGGGAGGGCCATCTTTATGATTGATCGAGTTGTTGTTGATGTTTGTAGATAGAATAGAATAGACTGGGGATCGGAGTATGGAGATTCGTTGATGTGTTTCTCATTCTTCTTGTTTTCATCCTTTACCTTCTGAACATGTTGTTTTTAAGTCAATATATTTTGGGACGATATTCTTGAATTATGAATTGGACAAGATATAATTGCACGATTGGACTACTGTTCTTTCTTGATGGTGGCCCATAACCAGATTGGAGAAACCCTCTATATCAAGTCTATCATCCCTATTTAATCAACATCATCCATCGTCGCCTCAAACACATACCTAAACCAATCCCCAACCTCCCCTGATTGATCAACGTCACTCAGAACCTTAGACAATACAACCCTCCGCTCCCCAAACCCCTTTTCCCTCCCCCAAAAGCAAGCCCTCCGCATCACAGAAACCATCTCCTCAGCCTGCCGCGCAAGAACCGTAGTCCCAACACTCCCGTCTTTCCCCTTCCCACCCTTCCGAGCCAAAGAACCCTCACCCTCACCCTCAGACAACGCATCCAGCCCCTCCCCAACCCCATCCCCCGCAAAGACCCTAACAAAAGGCAAACAAACCTCCAACCTCCGAATCCCATCACCAGGCCCAGACCAATTCTTCCCGCTAAGACCATAATCAAGCCCATAAGGCGGCCACCGTGAAAGAGCCTTCCGCCGACGAGTCACCGTACCAGGGAGATTATCAATCCCATCACCATCCCCTTCCTCAGAATCGATATTGGGATATACATCCCGATCCCAAAGCGACCCGTCAGCAGCATCATATTGCTCAGCAGCTGTCATATTCCGCGTATTCCGCAGGACGGGAACTGGATACTCCGGTCCGGTGAGATAACTCGGGAATGTACGCGGCACTTCGCGCCCTGCAGAGCGGAGGAAGAGGATTGGTGAGGCGAAGGAGTCGAAGCAGCGTTCTGGGGCTGTGAAGAATCGTTCGCGGGCGCGTAGGAGAGGGACCAGATCTTTTGGTGCGATTCTTTTTCTTGGGTGGCGTTTTTGTTTTTGGGCGACTGTTGATGGTGGCGTGCCATTGTTTTCTGAGTCGATGTCTATGTTGGTGATGGTGGTTTCTCTTGTGCAATATTCGTCCAGGCTGGGCCAGTCGCAGACTGGGTTTGTGGCTGCTACTGCGTGGATTGATTGCGCTTCTGTGAGGGCTAGCATGAGCGCTAGGGATCCGCCGATGTGGGTACCGTATATTGCTAGTTTTGAGGGTTGTAGGTTGGCTTGGATCCAGTCGAAGCCGGCTAGAGTGTCGTGGACTGGGGTTGGGTATTTGTATGTTTCTGGTTGAGGGTTTGTGTTTGTTGGATCCAGGGTTTCAATTTGCCCTTGTTGATTTGAGGTTGATAAAGGGGAAGATATTTGTTGTTTGGTCTCTCCGAGACGGTAGTTGACTGTTACTACCACTGCTGATGCAGTGTTTGCTAGAACATGTTGTGGTGAGGGTGCATGGTTTGGAGCTTGCATATCCCCGGTTTTTGCATGATCAACATTTAATGTTGGATCTCCATCTATCTTAGATGCTTCCGTATGGTGATCCTGGAACAAAGGTCCTGGTGGAAGATAGAGAATCACATTTGGACCGACGGGTGCTGCCTCATTTGAGCGTAATGTGCTTGGTCGCGTAATTCTAGGGATACGGTTAGCATTGGTCACTATTTCGAACATAGGCGAACTTTTCATACTTCAAATCAATCGATCCATTGTTTCCGATGGGAAGCAAGAGTGTCTCATCGACGCAATCCGATGAAACGCTGGAATACCGCACGCCTCGGAAACACGCGATGGAAACGCGACCGGCTCTTCTGGTTTGTATGAAGAGGGTGACTCCCCGAGATGAACAGATTATGGCTCGCATAATACCATCGAAGTATGTAGTTAGGGATTTTGTGAAGATTGGTTAGGGTATGGCGGAGAGTTCGCTTTGCATGTTGGCTTTGGGCGATGGTCGCCTGAGGAGTCAGGCCTCAACTTTTCCCCAAGTTACAAGGATCACAATATGTATATAGTGTCATTCTTGAAGTATTTGGATTATCTCTGCACAAAAAGATCACATACTGCTTAACTAGAGAGATGTCTAAGATGGTGTCAAGTTTCACGTTCCAGAAAATAGCCATGAATCCTCCACCTTTTGAGGTCCTGATGCTTGGATCTATCTTTTGACGTTGTAGCTATTTAGGTCTCTTTAGCAAAGGTCTCGCGCGTGGACCGTAAGCCGAGTCGGTGATCTACATGTATGGGATAAAAGGATCCGCTAGAGTGTCGTTGACAGGGTTAGGAGCTGTAAGGTAAATGGGCTATACAATAGGTTGGATAAGTCTAACGAGAAGCTAAGCTTGACTGGAAGGTATAGAAAACAGAAAAGGGGAGAAGCTAGACACAGGTATCAATATACCCTCCGCTCTTTACGGTACAAAGCAGCATGCTAGGCAGATGGTAATCAAAGTCCATATTAAATCGAAAATAAATATAACACGTAAGAAACCACGGCCTCGAAACGCTTTATCTTACAACCTATCAACAGGTTCAACAAATACATCAGAATGGAAGCTGACTACTCCAAGAATCCTTCCAGGAATACGAATCCCTTTGGAAAGTAGTCGCTGACGCAGCAGGGTCATCCCGATCCAAAGGAGCCTCAGTATCATCCTCAGGAACAGGATGCACAACCTGCAAGCTGAGCATATGATCCATAGAGTAAACACGCAGGCCGACCACACAAACAGCATTCCACGGATCAACAGCAGGCCCATCCTGGTCCATTATCGGCGGGTGGCACTTCGAATCCGCATCTTCGGGAGGTACATCGAGATCACTGTCGAACTCAAACCCTTCCAGTAGCTCCAAATCACTGGGGTCGAGCGTGTCTGCGGAAATACGACTATCCAGACTTGGACGCGGGGATTCAGTTCGTCTCATGCCATTTCTACTGGCGTGTCTTTCATGCAGGCCTTTGCTGCCGTTGACGTGGATTGTTGGCACAGAGCCGCTCGTAGAGGAGGCGCGTCGGTCGCTGCTATCGCAACACATACTTGCGACGTCTGTGGGGGATTGATTAACTGGAACGTCGGAGAGGATCTGGGTTGGGATTGGGCTGCGCTCAGGACTACGGTCGAAAGAGCTGCCGTTGGGGGTGCGAGTAGCACGCATGGCGGCCATGCGCTCTTGTCGGTCTTGCCGAGCGGCCATTTTCTGGTTGCGGATCCAGTCCTTTTGCATCTTTTTCTTGATTTCTTCGTGTAGCTTCTTGCGTTTGATTGTGGCGAATTGATCCAGTTCTCGCTTTTCTTGGTCAGTCTGGCCTACCAGTCCCTTGGCATGGGCGAGGTCATATGAAAGGCCGACTTGCACGAGCTTTTCGCGTCGGGTTGAGGCGACACGGCGGACTATTGCTTCTGTCGGCTCGTCGTCGTGTCGGAAGGCTGTGAGTTTCATCAGGACGTGATAGCGACCTGGGTCGAGGTTGATCTCGGCGTTGACGGATCGGGCCATGAAATGGCTGCTGTGGCTGCGCACGAGGTAGTCTTCTTCGCCCTCTTTCTGTAGACGGAACTTGAGCACGAAGCTGTACTCGCCAGCGAGACCCTTGAAGTAACGTGTGTCCAGCTATAATCGTTAACAAATATAGTCTTGCCAGAGCACGGCGGACACATACTTGTGATAACACAATGACAACCGGGCCACTCTTGGTTACGTCCATCATAAATTTGGTGCTGTGATAATCTGCAGACCAGGGGACATTTAATGTAGTCCATTGCTGTGCGATAATCCACTCAGGTCCAAAAAGACGAGTCCGGTCAAAGTGCTGGTACTTCTTGAGGAGGTCTCGGTAAGAGATCCAAAAGAACTGCTCTATGTTAGCGTATAGAAACAGATCCCAGATACTGCAACACTCACCCCGTCATTTCCAAACTTGTGGCCAAGTAGCTTCATCCACTCGGGTGTCCATTCTTTGGATCCATCGCCCCAAGCACCATGCCATTCCTTGCGGCCCCAGGGGTTCCTAAAATGGTGAGCTTGTCGGTCCTTGGTATTCATTTGCAGTTGACATACCTGAGCCTAAGCAACCGATGTCCATCAATCTCCCGAGCTTCCATGATTGAATAAGAGTGATTCTCCGAGATGCCCTTGCGATCCCTGGGAGGACCCCGATACTTAGGATCCAACCAGTTGGAGAACATACCAGTGCCACAACCAAAGAGAAATTCATTGTTAACCTTCATGAGCTCCTCGGTCCAGAATCGGTCCTTGTCGAGAATGTTGCTAGACAAAACCTCGGAAGTGACGCCCCCTGTGAGATCTTCGATGGCTTCACCAACAAAGCCACCCTCGATTGCAGAATAATCACCATGGGCCTTGGCAAAAGCCTTCTCAAGAAGCGGCAACCAAGTCTCATTTTCATCCACGCACTGCGCAAAGTAGAGAGCCCGCGAGCCAGTCTGCCAGACTCGTCGATACTCCTCTTCCGTGTCGTGGCGGTTGATATCATCCCAGATGGGTCGTTCATCCACAGACTCATCATAGTCCGCCGCACGCAAATAGAGCTTGTCATCCACGATGCATTGCTGCCACTCGCCATCTGACCATCAAATTAGCAGGAAACACAATCGCAGGTTAGAATGGATGTGCCATACCTCGGTAGAAAACAAAGCCGTAAATACCAACAATCTCATTGCGAGCCACACAAATCTTTTCGATAAGCTCCTCTTTGTTACCCATAGTACACAACGCAGCCATAAGCCAACAATCACCATCACATCCCTGACGAACATCCGAAGCCGTAGGCCCATTAACGAAAAACTGAGGCTTCTCAAAGATTTCCTATGCCGCCACGAATCAGCATCCCATCCCAATTCAAATCTCTAGAAGACGAGAAAAACAGAAAAGAGGGAAAAAGAAAAGAAAACCAACTTACAGTAACCCTCTTAACACCCCTTGGCCTCATCTCCTCATTAGGCTTATCCAACCCATCAAGATAATGCCTCCTTCCAGACTTCAAGTCAAGCTCAATATCAAAGTGTGGATCCGTATATTTCTGATTAACCCGCTCACACTCCTTCACAATCCGACTGACGGATTTCAGACACTCGCGACGAGCCTGCTCATATGATTTGACGGCTTCATGGCCTTGGATACGGCCGCTGGGAACATGCTTTGCGCGCGTGCGTGCGTACGGGTTGTCGGGCAGGACTGTATATACTTTGCCTGGATATTTTGTGTTGAATTGTTCCCAGAATTGCTTTACGGATTCTTGGGGTGGTTGGTAGCGTGCGCGTGGTGGTGGGCGGCTGTTTGAGCGCGATGAGGTCGGGGGTGGAGGGGCGCCGTAGCCCATTTGGATTAGTTCGTCGTCGAACTCCATGGTTTTGATTGAGGAAGATATATTTGGGGGTTTGATCTGGATCTGATTTGGATAACTGGGGGTCTTGAGGTCTTTTGGGGAGCTTCGTTCCCTGTGTCTTTTGCTCCTGGGAAGCCCGATGGTGGATCTGACCTGGGCAACTCTTTCTTATATTGCACTGGTCGTGGTCACTTCATTGACCATCAGAGTTGCTGAAAAGAGAATAGAGAGAGGGAGGTGTAGGGCGTGTTGGTCTTAATAGAACAGAAAGGTCCCCCTCTTGCACGGCCACCCCGAGCCGCCATGGCCTCAGCTGTGAATCTCACAGACTGATTCGCTGGCTTGGACCCCCATAGACATTGGGGGCGTTCATAAGGCTGCAGGTGCGTCTGGTAAGCGAATGAATCTGACGGAGGCATTTCTGGCCCCCAATTCTGCTTCAGCTTGCCCCCCCCCCCATCCCCATAGGACCATAAGCACTGCTTCTGCAGCTAGCGTGTCGTTTCATGACACCAGGTCCTTATTGGATAGTAGAGGAAATAGTCAGGTCCCGGTGCAACTAAGGTATTCTCATTCCAAGATTCTACGGGGCGCAGCGCTGACACGAGGTCGCGCTCTTGGGCCCTTGCATTGCCATTACGGGAAGAGAGGCTGAAAGACCCAGAGGCTGATATTCAGATGACACCGTCACATCGGTTTAACTCAAGCCTGCTTACAGGGCTAGAAGGGGTATGTACGCCTGTATTCACTAAAGCACTTTCGTAACATCCAGTAAGCCCGCCCTCCATGTCACTCCCCGTTGAACGCCGCACATAAAAGAAATAAAGCCCGGGGTTCCTGTCATTACACAGAAGACGGGATATCGTTATCATCCTAGTGGAAACCATTCTGCTGGCCACGGCCAGAGTAGTATGAGCTGCCGTTACGGAAGTATGGGTGCTGGCAGGCCTGCTTGGCGGACAGTCGGTGAGCCGGGTCAAACTCAAGCAGGGCATCTAGAAGCTGACAGCCAGCTTCCTCCAGTCCAGGTACGATCTCAACATCGGGGCGCTTCCACTTGGGGAAAGTGGCTTTGTAGTCGGGGAACGAGGTGACGCCGGGCCAGGTGTCTTCGCCGGGGGTACCGAGGATACTATGCTTGTTAGTATTGGACCCAGGCCAATTCTATATCTCACTCACCGGAAGATTTTGAAAATCTCATCAATTTCCGAGTCACCGGGGAAGAGAGGCTTGCGAGTGCACATCTCTGCAAAAATAGCACCCACAGACCACATGTCAACACCAGTCGAGTATTGGCGACCACCGAGCAAAATCTCTGGAGAACGGTACCACAATGTGACAACCTAGAAGACTAATCAGTAATCGGATTTGAGCAATGCTAAAGTCATCCTTACCTCGTGGGTATAAGTGCGGAGGGGAACACCGAATGCGCGTGCCAGACCGAAATCGGCCAACTTGAGGTTACCCTCACGGTCAATCAACAAGTTCTGGGGCTTCAAATCTCTGTGAAGAATGCGGTGGCTGTGACAGTAGCGAATGCCCTCAACGAGCTGAGCCATGAACTTCTTGACCATTGCATCACCCAGGCCGAGGCTGGTGCCGGCTTTGAATCCATCAGGCAAGGGCTTGCCCCGACCACCGTCGCTGACAGGAAGAGCCTCCATGTATCTCTTAAGATCAAGATCGAGGAATTCTAAGACGAGGTAAAGCTTGTGGCCGTCGGCGTGGACAATGTTCAGCAGCTGGACAATGTTGGGGTCCTTCATTTCCTTCAGGAGCGAAATCTCGCGAATGGCGGTACTGGACACACCCTCATCTTCGGCTTCGAGGCGAATTTTCTTAAGGGCAACGATACGGTTGGGGTGGTTCAGTTCGCGGGCCTTGTAGACCACACCGTAGGTTCCTGCCAGTATCAACGCGTAAGTTGGGCTGTGGCTGACACCAATCGCGTTCATGGTACATACCTTCACCAATTTTCTCAATCTTCTGATAATTATCCATGGTGACCGTCATTCGATCCTTATCTGCTTCCAACGAGCTTAGAGAATGTCTGAAAGAGGATTGAAATGGGACGTGGTGCGGATTGGAGAGAAGTTGCCAGGGAGAATTTGAGGAAGCAAGGAGAAGGGGAGGCTTGCCACTACTTACTCTGTGGATCTGCGTGGGAGCTCGAGTACCGCAAGCTCCAAATTCCCCCAGGAAATCAGCGAATATGAATGTGGTGAAGAGATTGACGAAACTATTGTATGGTGGGGAGAGAAAGACAAACAAACAACCCCCGCGCCTGCCAGGCGGTGAGCGCGTACCTTGACTCGCCCTTCTCTCCCCGGCCGGCTTCACATCCCGTCATGGCTCAAATCAAGGGTCTGAGTGCTCAAGATCTCCCTCCTGGGCCTATCAGGGACTGCTACAAGGAATACTCTGCAATTGATGAGGTTGACAACCATCCTGGCATTATCGATCTACGGCAACTCGACCCCGACCAGCTGCCACACGGAGTAACAATCGCGCAGCACCTGTCCAGCCAAGAACTACGATTGGCCTTTGATGATTTTATTCGAGGAGGTCATGCACCGGCAGAAGAGGATGCTCCAATGACGGAGAACATCCCAGTCTACAGCCATAATTTGATCTCCGGTTAGCATTAAATTGCCTTACATCACTAACTCCCACAGGCACAGGACCAAGAACTATGCCTGACCACTTACCAGGTCTACTTATGATCCCTGCTCTGTTTCCAACCACGGTCCAGACTGAACTTCTGTCCCGCCTATTCCATCGAGACTTGTCCAATCCCGAGTATCAGACCAACGTACATCTACATTACGATGTGACCTACCCTGAAGATGAAGAAAACCACTCCCCAAAGTCGTTCTTTGGAGATGATCCCACTCGCACATTTCAGCCAAAGGATCCTCGACTGCACGAGCCACTGGATGTCCAGAGCTTCTTGGAGAAAAGACTACGTTGGATCGCTCTCGGGGAGAACACGACAGGACCGCCAGTATGGTCTCAGGGGAAAGCCCGCCGGTAATTCCACAGGATATTGCGAAACTACTGAGCGCAGCCTTTCCAGAAACATCACCCCACGCAGCCATCGTGGACATCCACTCGACCAGAGACACCCAAAGCATTCACCGAGAAGTAACCAAGGATGGCGAGTCGGGTCTGATCAGTGTGAGCTTTGGCTGCGATGGGCTGTTCTTAGCTAGTCATGATGACGGTAATGGCTGCAAGATCTTGCGGCTTCGATCAGGAGATACGGTTTACATGAATGGCGCGTCGCGCTTCGCTTGGCACGGAGTACCGAAGATCCTGCCCTCAACTTGCCCTGCGTGGCTATCCAACTGGCCATCGCTTGGAGAGAACCTTCCGGGGATGCCCCCTGGTCCTTACCAGATGTGGGAGGGCTGGATGTCCGGCAAGCGAATTACCCTAAACGTCCAGCAGACGCCAACTACCCATGCTTCCAAAGACAGCGCAGAGTATATCTAAACCAGAAAATGCAGATCCTATCCACTTTAGATCGTGAGTTCTAGGCGGGCACGCGCTATATCAAAATGTTCTCGTATGACGTTCTTGGAAAGAACTGACCCGTCGTCTATTACCTGTTGGCGGGAGTAACCGCACATTTGGAGTTCCCCTGCCCCGGTATTTAGAGATAGCCCGTGCCAATCCATCAGACGAATCAGTTAGACCAGATAGAGTGAATAGAATGAAAATAACCCCAATTCGTCCGAAGTAGAGTGATAAGCCTGTGTCTCCAACCGACTCCAACAGCCCCGCACAGATAACAGCTCCCCATATAAAATGTCGCTCTACACATACATAACCCCAAACATAAACATCATCTATAAGTTTACCATCCCATTCAAAATGACAGAGCCAGCGTGGCGCACTCAAGGGGAAGCCAAACGGCAGTCCATCCTCAATGCTATCCCTGAGAAATGGCAATTCCAGGACCCCGTCCCTCCAGCCACCGAGCTCCGCGATGTCACAGTTTACATTCGACAATACCTGACAGACCGTGAGATCGAAATCACAGAGACAGACGCAGTAGATATTGCAGCACAAACAACCACTGGGAACTGGTCCGCGGTCGAAGTCACGGAGGCCTTCTGTCACCGAGCTGCCCTAGCTCACCAACTTGTACGTTGCAACGGAGACTCTCCCTTTATACATATAAACCCAATAATAAACAAGCATACTAACCTCAATAACCATAAAGGTAAGCTGCCTCCACGAAATCCTTTTCGAAGCAGCCCTCCAAGACGCAAAAGACCAAGACGCCTACTTCGCAAAGCACAAAGCCCCCAAAGGCCCCCTACATGGCCTCCCAATAAGTCTAAAAGACCAATTCCACATCAAAGGCGTAGAAACAACAATGGGCTACGTAGGCTGGATAAATACCTTCGAAGGCCGAGCCAACGACCCACGCCGCTGCACAGAAGAAAGCGAACTTGTCCGCGAACTCCGCAACCTAGGCGCCATCCTCTACTGCAAGACCAGCGTTCCAGCTACTCTAATGGCCGGCGAGACTGTCAACAACATTATTGGCTATACCTGGAACCCTAAGAACCGTCTTCTCTCTTCTGGTGGTAGTTCCGGTGGTGAGGGGGCGCTTATTGCATTGCGTGGCTCGCCTGCAGGCTTTGGGACTGATATTGGTGGGAGTGTGCGTATTCCTGCTGGGTTTAATGCGCTTTATGGGCTGAGGCCGTCGTCTGGTAGGATTCCGTATCAAGGGGCTGCGAATTCGATGGATGGGCAGGGGACTATTCTTTCTGTTATTGGGCCTTTGGCGACAACTGCTAGGTCACTGACGATGTTGGTTAAGGCTGTTCTTTCGCAGAGCCCTTGGTTGCATGACCCGCTTGCGTTGGAGGTGCCTTGGCGTGATGATATTGTTCTTGAGACGAAGGCTTTGATTGAGAGTTCTGTCGCTGGGGCTGGATCGTCACTTGCTTTTGGTATTATGAGGTGGGATGGTGTTGGTCCTGTTCATCCGCCTATTGCGCGTGGTATTGATATCGTGGTGAAAACGTTGCAGAGGCTTGGTCATAGGGTTGTTGAGTGGAAGCCTCCTTCTCATGCTACTGCTATTGAGCTGTGTGTATGTGCTTGGATTTCCTGGTCTCTCCCTGTGATTCTTCAACAGACCAAAGGCTAATTCAAAACAGGCCAAAACATTCGATATGGACGGTGGCGCAGATTTCAGGCACCATTTCGGCCTTTCCGGCGAAGAGCAAGCTCCGCAGGTAATCGTTGCCAAAGACGGCAAGGAAATGAATGTGTCCGAGTTGGCTGCGCACAATGTCGCCAAGCGCGTATATCAGAAACAGTACATGGACTACTGGAACAGTACGGCTGATCTCACAGGCACAGGCCGTCCTGTCGACGGTCTCTTTTGCCCACTGGCACCTCATGCGGCTGTAATTCCCACTCAGTATGAGAGTGTTGGGTATACTGGCTTCGTGAATGTGCTGGACTATACTAGTCTGGCGATTCCGGTTACCTTTGCTGATAAGACAGTCGATGTGCGGCCGGCCGATGGTTCGGCAGATGGTTTAGAGTATATCAAATGGGATTGTGAGTTGACTCCGTGTTTTGCTTGTTTGGTTCACGCTGATTGTTGTATAGATGATGCCGAGACCTATGATGGGGCTCCAGTTGGGGTGCAGTTTGTCGGAAGAAGATTGCAGGAGGAGAAGATGCTGACTTTGGCTGAGTACCTGGGAGAGGAAATCGCTCGAGACGCGAAAGGAAGTGCCTGAAGGCTTTTCGGTGATATGGCATCTCTCCATAAGACCGAATATCAATTTACTAACGTATCTGTAACCCCATTTGAACCACATGTGAAGATTCTTGAAGTAAAGATGCTCGTATTATATATGTATTGTATCAATGATAGGAATCATGAGAACAGCGCTGGCAATGGACAAAGTTGGCTGCCTCAGAAAATACGACCAGCCGAGGCTATTTCCTCGCAGATCTTCTTGCCAAGCCTTACCTAAACAATATATCAAAAGTGCGCTCAGTTCATGGATGTGGAAGGAGGCCTTTGCCCCGATGGCGCAGCAATGTTTGAAAGATGGGGTGTGGAAGGTCCCCAGGGTTTACCAATTGCAGAGCCTGGGGCAGGAGAAGGGCCAGATTCGATCGACGACCCCGGCGGACCCTCGGAGCAGTTCATAAGTCGCGGACGTTTAGCCTGTGGCAGCCCACTAGGTGGGCTACGGGGATCTGCATAGGAGTGGGGTGAAGCGTAGTGGGTGGACGAGGCAGGTGTAGAGGCAGCGCCAACATCTGGACTTAGAGCGGCAGCGGTTTGCAAGGGACGCAAACGGTTTGGGTGAGAGGATGAATCCTCACCAGGGCGCGGTGGGCGAAGGTCAGGACTTTGGCCAGGCTGTGGCTGGCCTTGGTCTGCATCCATCAGTGGGCTGGGATTACCATAGCCAACGCCAATCCGACCCATGCCTTTATCGTGCATGACGACGCGTTTCCATTTTGCAAGTACGTTGTCATAGTCCCATCGTGTTGAGTCGGCACTAATTTGGCTGTCTTGGGCATCCAATTCCCGCGCTACTTCTCGTGGTAGTGGAAGTGTGTCTGGGGGAAATAGCGCAAACTCCCGAGGCCACTGGCATGATCCGAGACGCTCGACTTGTGCACGAAGCTGGTTTGCTTCTTGTTGCACGCGGGCAAGTTGCTTATCCCCGGACCTACGCTTCTCTGCCTCCCGAGCGAATGCGCGCATGATCTCGAGCTGCCATGTGTCGCGACGGGTCTCGTATGTAAGGGAGTGCCAATGGTTGTAGGCTAATTCCAAGTGTCGAAGACTCATCTCCTCGTGTTGCTGTGCATTGCGGTATATCATGCTCTGGTCCGTGCCACTATGACGGTGTTTCGTCTGGGTAGAGTCTGCTGCTTGGAGTTGTTCTGTCTGCCATTGGGCAACCTTGGAGCGGAGCGCCTGACGAACGATATCGCGGTGCTCAGCACCGGGAGCCTGTATGGGGAAGGAATCCGAGGAGGGGAATGGTTGCGGTGCAAACAGGCTTGGTGGAGGAGGGAGTAATTGCAGGCACAGGGAGGGGAAGGTTTGAGCGTGAATCTCGAAATCGAATGGTGACAGACGAGGCCGTACGCGAGAGCTAATTCTCTGTCAGCTTAAATGGTTTCAAAATGAGATAGCTTAACGTACGTCGCAGCTTTGATGTTATCGAGAACTTCGCGCAGCGCCAGCTCCAGCGCTCGCATCGTATCTGGTTTGCTGGAACCAGCGCCTCTGCTCGCGTAGTCCGGCAGCTGTAACGACCCAGCGCGAGATTGCGACGGCGCAAGCCGAGGCCCATCCGGGACACGACTGGGATTGGGGAGGTCATTGATCACACCAGTCGCATGCCAGGTGGGCGTGTTAAACATCATGCGCACCGGAGCCTCCCGCGACTTCGACCCCGTGTCGGCTGTTGTGTACGAGTCCGACGGTGTCTTCTTCTGACCCCTTTCAGGACTACCCTCATGTTTCCCTGAAGACGTGCGGGCCTGGCGACGGGTGATCCCACTGCGGATTCGGCGGATCTCTTCGACATCGTGGATACCGTCGGGTTTCTTCTTGAAGAGGAATTGGTCGAGGTGTCGACCCAGGGACGAGGAGGTGAAGGCTTGCTGGCAGTACTGACATTTGCGGTCTTTGGAGGCGAGATTCGCTTTCGAGTTCGACTGGTCGTCGCCGGCAGTCGAGCCTTCTGGCGTGTCCCTGGAGGCTTCTTCCTTCATGGTTGAGGAGGCGGAAGGGGGTTGGAAGAGCTGGGACGTGTTCGAGATAGGTGTGGAGCTTTCAAAGCTATTCAGTCATGGCATAGAAACTAAAGGGCTGAAGTTTCAAGTACCGAGGCCAGAATTGGTGAGTCGCATGGAGAGGTGGAAGATTCCGAAGGGAATGCCAAGCTTTCGGGCGCGGAGATGTAGCGTGTGCAATTGGGGGCCAACGATGATTTATCTACTTCTGATGCTCTCGTGTGTAACACTTTCGATGCTACCTATGCAGGTATTGAGTAGTCATTGCGATGTAACTGATCGGATGCCCCACCAACTGTGTGCAGCTGCATGGATGTCACTGCATAGTCCACCTGTAGCTTTGGGTAAATAAAAGAAGTCTATAAGAGTTCAATCTTTCCGAGAATAGGAAGAGTGTTATATGTGATGGTATAGTAAATTATGTCCGAAGCTGGAGAATAACCTTCACTATCAATTCACAAAATATCCAAATTTATTTGCATGAAACACTCTCACACCATCACGAACTGTTGACTTCACTCTTTCTCGTCTTGCGCTCGCTAAGCCATCTTTTCATCTCCCGAACTCCATGCAAATACAGCCAGGAGAAGGCAAAAACCGCGGCAAAATTGAAGATGACATACCCCCAAAAGATGCCCTGGAGACTGTCAGGCTCTGAGTCCACGAGGTGCAGAGGATAGTACTTACATAGGCCCTCCATTTGTGCGAATAGAATATGTTAAGGCTTTTCGCCTAAGGAATATAATCTCCGATTAGCTGTGCTCACATTCCTCCCAGGTGAGAAGGATTAAGGGGTGAACTCACAAACTGATCTCCAGTTGAATATTGACAAAATGAGCACATGCCATTCCCAGCGTCTCGCACGGATCCACCAGCCTTCTGAGCATACGAACCTGCATATTCCATGCAGGTCATGCCAGATGGAGGACTGAACTGGGATTCTTCTCGCGCAACACAGCGGACGGGCACATTATGTGTAACGACACCAACGAGCCCTTCCAGTAGATAGTGGAATGGGGTGAGCCAATACATCCAGGACTGCCAGAAGTGTGGCAAGGCGGCGTATGGAACGACAACACCACAGAAGGCAGCAATGAATGTGAAGAAACAAGGTACAAGCAAGCTTGCAAAGAGCTCATTTGGTGACAAAGCCGCAATAAATTGTCCAAATCCGACGTAGAATAACTCGAATAGCATGAGGAGCATCCAAACGTAGCCAGAGGTGAACGAGTCGCGCGGGAACCAGATGCCCCAGTACCTATCCCATATCAGTGAGATCCGGGGGATTGCGTTCGGGGGATAGAACACACTTACCAGCAGTTGAAGTATACTGATCCGGCAACAATGGCATATGGTAGCTCTGGGAGGATCGTACTTGTCACAAAGGCGGCCCATGAGTAGATCTTCGAGTTAGACTCGCGAGATTCATATAGGCCCCGGAAATGTAGAAATTGAGGCTGAAGTTGTTGAATCAGTGGGGGGAAATGGTCAAGGTCATGAAGGCAGAGAACAGCCTCGATTGCATGTCAATGTAACTATTTCCCAGATGCCAGAAGGTAAAAGTGTTGAAGAGACCCGTGAAGATGTGGAGCATGAATTTGCCCTGGTGCAAATATGTTAGGTCGTGAATTGGTCGGTTCCACATTAAATACTTACAAGAATATAGTCCGGCATCCTCCAATAGGCTACGAAGGCGCGTTTAGTGACTGCCAATATTTGAACGTAAAGGGGCATTGCATATTCGCGGTTATCTTTGGTTGCTTCGTCGCTCTGGGCATCTCGGCGAGAAGAGATGATTCCCTCGATCTCCTCAGAAAGTCGCTTGGATTCGGGTGAGTTGGCCCACACCTCGCCCCAGTCTTGCCCTTTATAATCTGGATTTCCAGCTCCAATGACTTCCAACATATACTTTTAAACAAATCAGTATAAGCAGAAAAATGAGCACTGGTATACGCACCTCTGCCGGATTTGCGTACGGCGAGCACTTCTTGCCGCCATTCCGTTCGAAATACTCAATGAGCATCTTGGAGTCATTTCCAAGTGGACCATTATAGACAACACTTCCGCCGCTCTTCAGCAGTAGAAGCTCGTCGAATTGTTCGAACAAAACAGCGGAAGGTTGATGGATTGTACAGAGGACAGCTTGGCCAGCATCGGCTAGTCGCCGAAGGAATCGTACAATGTTGAACGCAGCAAGTGAATCAAGACCAGACGTTGGCTCATCCAGGAACAATAGCAATTCAGGCTTACTTGCAAGTTCCACTGCAATAGTGAGACGTTTTCGCTGTTCCTGGTTGAGACCTGAGCCCGCAGATCCCACAGTTGCACCGGCAATAGATCGCATTTCTAACAGATCGATCACCTTTTCGCAGTAGTCGTACTTTTCTTGCAATGGGACTTCCTTCGGTTGGCGTAAAAGGGCAGAGAATCGAAGAGATTCTCGCACAGTGGCTGTAGGCTCGTGTATGTCCATCTGCTCCGCGAATCCAGTTGCCCTTTGGAAGCTTCTTGGAAGAGGCCTGAATATGGTAAGACAAACACTAGAAATTGAATACTGGTAGGCAGGGAATCCTCACTTTCCATCAACTAAGAAATTGCCGCTTACCACACCAAAATTGATGCGCTGAGCCAGTGCATTGAGCAGTGTAGTTTTTCTGATCAGATGTCAATATCAAATGTAGCCGGGTTGAGGGATTGTCCTACCCAGCACCAGATGCACCCATCAGTGCAGTGAGCCGACCGGGCTTGACATAGCCCTGTACATCCTTCAACAACTGTCTCTCGCCACTTTTGTAGGGTATGGTATAGTTGACGTCTTGCCAAGTGAAAATGGACGTGTTTTTTGAAATACCGTGCACCTTATTCCCGGAGTCCTTTGATTCATCGCCATTTGTATCAAAAGAGATATCCTTCTTTTCTGCCGATTCTTCATCAGCTGGCTGACCCGAATGCTCGATAGCATCTTGAACTGCCTTGGGCGCCTCGTCCCGCTTGAACACTGTGACCGAGCTTCCACCTTTGTTAGGTCTTTGTAACTCCATTCCTAACATGGTTAAAGCGATGAAGAAGATCAGCCACCCAATGATGATGCCAAGGTTTCTCCAGAGATGGGCTCTGCTGTAGGTGTATGCCGTTTCGATGTATTTGGATCCATCAACAATCAATGAGTTGGGGCTACTCCCTTGGATTGCACAGCTTTGATGGGACGGCGATGTCCCAGGCCCATCCGGGACAACGTAGGGACTTTCACATTTAATCTTGAGATTGTAGAACTCGTTGGCCATCAATGCTTCGAATGCATATTGGACTGGGTTGATCCAAATGAGCCATTTCAGCCAAGGGTGCATTTTCCATGGAGGTATCAGGTAGCCTGGAAGACTTGTGTTAATGTCGACTTTCTATGATATGGCATGAGACTCACCTGTGTACACAACCAGTGCTTGTATAGCAACACCAGTCAGACGTGTTGCTTTGATACTGTCAGTGGCTTTTTCCTATACATGGTGTCTTGTCACTTACCGACGTCTAGTGAGGCACATAGAGCTCCGAGGGCGCGGAAGAACGAGTACATGGTCATGGTCAGCGCGAAAATGAAAAGTAGGTTGATGAAAAACTGCGATGCTGTCCGGGCAAGATTTGCCATGCTAAGAAACATGTTAGCTTAATCAAACTGAAGCTTCCGAGGCAAACATACAAATATACAACTACGTCAAAGAGCACAACTTGGATGAGAACCAGAGGCACATCGACCACAACTTGAGCTAGGGCATATGCTGCGGGGCGATAGAATGAGCTAGCATAGTGTTAGCTTTCCACTTGACCAGTCTCTACTGGCAACACCCACAAGCTTTTATGTTTCATCAAGATCGGTCGGCTCTCAAATGTCGCCGTCAACTCTGCCAAGGCGAGCAATGCATTGAATAACAAGATGAAGAACATGACTCCGCCTCTTGTGAAAACGCCAGCACTTGAAGCAGTCAGTAATAAAATAAGCCATGGAACTTCCGTTAGCATACCTTGTTTGAGGCAAGTTATAGAACAGACTCCCAACAATGAGTGCTTGAAAAGTAATCACACTCCACTTGCCAATCAGTGACTGCCTGTCACCAAACATCACCAGAAATTGACGGTGTGTAAGAATCCACACCTGCTTGTGGAATGGAACCGTGTAGTTCTTCTGCTTCATATTCTTCCTTGCGGCCTCTCGCTCATGTTCCTTGTTTTTCATCTCCTCCTCAAACCTTTCAATATCTACAAGAGTGCTTTTGAAGGTGTTGCTTTGACGGTATGCCGCTTGGAATTGATCTGCTGTGCGAGGAATTCGGCCTTCCCAGCCAGCCTTTACCCGTCTTGCATGAGGGTCACTGACAGAAGTCAAGAAGTCAGGGGTTGTCCAACGTGGGGGACATTCAAAGCCCAATCTTTCAAAATAGACTTTGGCGTCTTGGCTGGGACCAAAGAAGGCGCATTTCCCATCTTCAATTAGTATCACCTTGTCAAAGAGATTGAACAGATTTTCTGAGGCCTGATACAAAGCTACCACGGTGGATACATTGGCGGTATTTGTCAAGCTTCGCAGGCTCTGGACGTACTCCAAGGCTGTGCTAGCATCCAAGCCTCTCGTTGAGTTATCCCAACACTGAGTGCTAGCCTTCGTGACCATAGCTTCCGCAATCGAAGTTCGCTTCTTCTCGCCTCCAGAGACTCCACGAATTAGCTCATTACCAACTTTCGTTCCTAGAGCATGTTCAATCCAGAACAACTTGGCAATCGCCGTGAGGAATGTCTGCTGGTAGTCTTTGCGACTCTCGCCTGGAATACGGGAATCCTTTTCCGGAGTTCGAGACTTTAAGGCAAAAAGCAAAGTATCTCGAACAGTTAGGGTTGCATAGTGGAGATCATCCTCGGGGTTGTACAAAACTGGAATTCTGGGTGAGCGATGCTGCGCGGCTCCGTAGGAAGAGACACACCTTCAGACCGATAATTCTTTGCCATCTTTTCGGACTCGGTGCCGCCATACCGCACATCACCTTCAATACTTTCGTATCCAGCTCTTTGGTTACCAAGCGCTTTCAGAAAGGTGGAACAACCAGAGCCAGGACGACCCAGGACAAGAAGCATCTCCCCAGGACGTACGCATCCCTTGTTGTCGAGTCAGTGAAATTATACCATCAAAATTTAGAGATAATGCTCACGGTAAAGCCATCCAAGATGGTTCTAATAGACGGCTTTCCGGATCCAGTACCATTTCTCCCACGAGTTAATAGCCGTTTGATAAGCCGCGGTAACCCTAGGAAGATGTCCCCGTTGGTAGGCTGGAGAGCAGCACCAAGGTCAACGCCCTTCACTGTAAGGTTCCTCCATACAACTCCAACATGGCGTGTTTTCTCTTCCTCAGAGTTCGCCTTCCGTTCCTGGCCGAACATCCGTGATATCAATCTTTCTATCTGAGCCCATTCCTCCCCTTCTGTGTCGTGTCCGGAAGCATAACTCCGTCGATGACTTATTGTGTTCGCAAGGCTCTCATCGTTTAGCTGTGTGTCCGAGGAATTGGATTCAGGTTTTGGGCTGGTACTGCGGACAGGTTCAAAGCTTTTGGCTGTCCCTGACCTAATTGACGAGGCGGAGCTTGGGATGGAAGAGCCGGAATGGTTAGCGGCTGATTCTGGGTATGTCTTTGATGCCGGCTCGCCCGCCGAGTACCTGTTTTCCATATCTGATTTTTTAGCTGTCCAGTTTGACAAATATACAAAGTTGTTTGCTAGATTCAATTAACGAAGTTATACAACCGGAATATCAGACGGTGGCACCACTCTGATTCAGTTGCAGAATGACAAAGACGTTTATTATTATCATAGGCAATAGAAGAAGAAAATATATTTGGAGTGTACAGATTACGTCAAAGACCCTGTAACCTGGAAATACCCTTGAAAGGAGTCGGTGTCGGAGCTTCAACTCGCCGAGAATATGACGTACCAAGACAATCCAATCCTAGAAGCCAATCATCACGAATCATCTGACTACATCTGCATGATTCAAACACCGACTGTCCGAATATATTATGCTACGGAGATCGGGTGGCCATGTGAACTTTAGGTTCTCGGTAGGTTTGTGCTCCGATCGTGAGGTCATCGATCGTATAAGTTTAGGCTGTGCTCTAGACATTAAACCTTCTGCTTCTAATACCAAATTGTATATACCCATATACAATTCATCCATAGTCCCAGGGCAAGGAGACTGGCCTGGCTGCCATATCACATTTAATGATCTACTTTAAAGACAGTGATGCCATTTACATATTTGGACAGCTAATGCAATGATTCTCTATCTTCTTTTTTAACATTAGAAAGAGTTTGGAAAGACGCGTTTAAAAGGATGAGGGAGAAGGGAAGAAGTAGTTCAAAGAGAATGTAACAAACGATTTAACATAAGAGATATTGATCAAAACAGAATTTAACGTTCCCATTCAACCAAGATGAAGTGAGCTTCATTATCATCTCATAAATTGATGATCAATTAACACCGGGTGGTTATCTATCAAGGAACAAAAAAGCCGAGCGAAAAACCCTCAAGTGCTGTCAGTATTACCTGGTAAGCAGTAGCTATATCCACGGAAATTGTTCCCGATGGCATCACTAGGTTTTGTCATGGCATGATAAGCGTTAGGGGTCAATGCTACCTAGGTACCAGGAAAGCAGTTGGATCGCCACCTAGGTAATTTCACTATCATCATCTCATCATTCTGGAAAAACATACCAGCGGTAACAATCGCTGCTAACCTTACTTCTAGAATTGCTATGATTTGCCGTTTTAGAACAGATTGAACTGTTCGTAAAAATGTGTGGCAATTCATATTTAGAAATACATATTCAGGGGAAATGTGACGAGCGTCGTGGAGGCCTCATTCGGAGATGCCTCAATGCTGTCCCTAATATGTCCCGGAGAACGCGGCAGGTGCGAGGAATCGGAGGAGCATTCCTTTATCAAAGTAGAAGCAAGACGGCATAATTACCACATACCCTAAGTCTCCGCAAGCCTAGCAATAGCTCTCCCTAATAATGGTCCAAATCCCCGTCGGAGAACGCTGCAATCTATGTCACTGGGTTGATTAATTCCCATCTACTGCTCAACAGTCCTCTCATCCCAATGAAGCCCCATCGAGCCCACAGATTCCTGCGGAAGGTTTTGGAATTCTTCCATTTATCTCCTCCCACAAAGCGGGCATCGAGATCTCGCAACAAGTAAATGACCCTCTTCCTATACTTTTGAATGATAATGAACAAGTGATCCAGCGCCAAATTGTGGTGTGCTGCAACCGCCGCCGCCCCTTTCTACAGCGCAGCTGCCCAAGACTTTGACGACGTCAGAAAGGATGGCCAAAGCAATGATATCGCCCAGTACAGTCTCGGTGCAAATCTTGAAAAGCCGATCTCAACCCGCGAACAGCTAGAGTTGCGCATTGTGAAACTCTGGAAGACGGTCTGGCTGGGTCTGTATCAGATCAACGACAACGAGGAAAGATACCACGTTGAGCGTCTTGAGGCCCTCTATCTTGGAGCCGGGATGACCCGCACATACCGACTGGGCGAACTCCGCGTCCTCCGGCGTCGTTTCATGCGAACCGAGACGAACAATGGCATTGCCGCTATGAAACTCTTCCCCGACCTGTCTCTTTCGACTCTCCTAGCAGTGGTGCACATCCTGGAGGCCTATGAAAGCGAGATTCCAAACTTGAAGCTACTCTATTCTATCCTGCAGAATGGTCAGCTTGGTTTGTATGAAAACGAGGATGCTCAGGAGCGCACCGCGGTTGTTCGGTCAGATTATGACGTGATTGCGGAGCCCATGGAGAAGAGAATTCACCAGTATGACATTCGCATGGATGTGCTCAACATGGAAATTTGTGATGAGGCAATGGGCTTCCATGATGGACTGAAGGGACAGCACGTCTATACCAAAGTGTTCCCTAACCGATGGTGATGATCATTATCTGGCCATGTTGTTTATCATTAGAGTGGCTGTATTGTCTAAATTTTCTTAATAAGTGGCCTCTTTAGCTCAGTGGTAGAGCGCCGTACTCGTAATACGGAGGTCATCGGATCAATCCCGATAGGAGGCACTTATTTTTTGGTTGTTTTTTTGTTCATGCTTAGTCATCAGTTTCCCTCCAGCGAACAGTGCATCAGATCTATAAATGATAGTGATATGAAAACTAATTATTTTTCCGTCACTAGCCTTATGGTATGGTATTTCTGTTCAAAGTGTTGTCCTTGTCGAGGCTCGGATGGTTAGAAGTGTATGGTGCCAGAGGTCCAACCAAGTGTACCCATCCTACCTGTTATATATTTTTATATTTCGACCGATAGAGACTGAGCTTGATTGATTTTGGTCCTCTGCCTTAGGTGATCAAATTATTGAACTCTTCACCGCACATGAGTTTTATGAACATTAACATGTTTAATTCTCACAATAAATATATGGTGTAGTCAAAGTCAAGATGTAAATGACGGATCAACCGCTTCAAACATGTGCATAACCGCCCTTGTAACCACCGGGTACCCCATAATAACATCGTGTAACCCAGTCTTCAATATCTCTTCTTGGATAACCCCATTATCAGTTTTCCATTCCATGATGGACCCAGCCGCACCAAGGTCTGCCTTTGAGTCCAGCTTCTTTTGCTCAAGATCGTCATAACTGATCCCTGCAGGCGTCGAAGCATTGACCGCATGCCAAAACAGAAGCTCAGAATGCTGCCATGGAATATCATAGTCATCCTCGGCGTGAATAATCGTCAGTCGATAATCTTCCCCATTTAGCTCGTTGGTACGAACGTATTGCGCAATCGTGTCTTTGCTTAGCCACTTGTCACGAATGAATCTTTGAAGGTATTTGAATACCAGTGGGAATCTCGCAAGGGGTGACAGGATTGGAATGGTGCCCGCCACGCGATAAGTTGAGACTAAGGTCGCGACGTCAACAAACGGCGCAACGAGAACGGTTCCCGCGAAGACCACTGGTGGGTCTTGTACGGCAAGGTGTTTAGACACAGCAATGCTCACGGCTGTGCCCATAGATTGTGCGAAGATGAGAATCCGCGATGGAGGAATACCGGCCACATTCATGGCCCAGTCGACCACGGCAAGGGCATCAATTATAAGTCCAGTTTCTGATGGCGAGCCAGAACTCTTGCCAAAACCTCGATAATCAAATGTCAAGACGTGGATTTTGTTAGGATCTCCGGCAGACAATGCGCGATAGTTGGGAACCCTGTAGCCCGACGCGACAGTTCCCCCAGCCCCATGCATATGGAGGATCAACCGAGCTTCGGGATCATCCCGTAATAGTTGAAACCCGAGTCGGGACTTTATATCAGACACAAAACCGACAGGTTCCTGGACAAGCGACAATTCATTCTTGCGATATAATTCCGTTGGAAGAATGTGCCAAGCGTATAGTCGCTCACCGTCTGTAGTCGCGATAGAGAAAGGGGTGACTTGGTTTCTCAAAAAGCCAAAAGTCTCGGGAACATTGAGGTCTTTGAACCATGTCATCTGAATTGCGTGGAGGTATACAACATGTGACTGGAAAGTTGATGTCGTGAGCAGCCCAAGCAGGACCGCATACAACCCGACCACAACGGCCACTGGGATTGACCCATATTTGAAGACAGATCCAGCTATGTCGCTAGCTGCCATGTTGAGGAAGGTAACTGTGAATATGGGATGTTTTGCACACTAAGACAGGGAAGAGAGGGAAGAGGGACGTGAAGACCAGTCGACGGGCGTTGACGCCTGGCGAAGGGCACTAAGAGGGTGGGGCAGACTAACCATTCCTGTGTTTACATACATTTCCCCCCTTCAAGGTCTTTCGCTGCAAACATTGCAGTTTCGTTGGCATAAGGGAAATTTTTGAAACGAATAGCCGATGAGTGAAATGTTCCAGATTGCGCAAAATGTTCATCATACTGCCTTGTTCCCATCTCATGTCGAATTGCCTAGAAATGAGATCGGGTATGTGGCGTCAACAAGCGTTTAATTCGGCGATTTGATTGGACCAAATTGATGTGCATACATCCCTGCTCTCCTAGGCCCGGCGTTTACCATTCAAAATTATTCCATTGTCAATTCAACTATCCACGTAAAAGCAGTTGGGTAAAGCGTCTTTCTACCATACATTTATCTAACAATGGGAGACAAGGAACAACTTCCCCAATTCATAAGTATTGATCAGGTGAAATTATCACAAAAAGGGCAACCAATAGGCCGAGTATGCGTAGGTATCATAAATAGCCGATTCTTCTCCTCTGAGTGCGGCAAAAACCTCTCCCATCATTACGATGCGACTGAGGATATACAATACCGCTGACCCCAAACTGACGAAAGTCGAAAATCCGTCCCATCGGAGGACCACCTTTTCAAAGTGCATGAAAATAAGCATAGAGACAATCGAAACAAATGCAGATGCGCGCCAGAGCCACAACTCAATGATCGTTGGAAATATGGTGTTCCAAGAGACAAGGTGCAGAGCGCCAAAGGAAACTCCGAACAGACAGGTCACCGGCCATATCTTTGACCTGTATAGACCGGGGTCCCAATGAGCCACAACTATATCCTTTCGGATTTTGACTTGCTCTCCGATATTCTGGGCCTCGCTTTCGTTGTTTGTAGTTGTGTATGTGATGTCGGGATTCGGATTTGCAGTTTGTATTGAATTCTTCGCCAGCTTTTCAGAGGTCGCCCTAGCTTCCCGCATGATTCTGTCTTCTTCTTCCTTTTCAAAAACACGAGGAGTTAGATACCACACATTCCAGTGTGAAACCTGATGTTTAATTCCTTCGTTATCGAACTTATTGCTGACAGCCATTGATTCAAAAGTCTGCATTTGTTCTGGGGTCATATCAGGCAGCCCAACAATCGAGGGCGATCGGATATCCTTCGGTTTGTTCCACCAGAAGAAATATGTCACGATAAACAATGGGATGTAGCCCAAAGTCATAGACTCTAACTGAGAGAGTGGAAGATGATAAGAAACACGCAATATGCATTGCGCAGAAAACCAGCATACTTGAATCAAAGCCAGAAATTTTGCGGCGCTGTCTGATTTGTTTTTGTCGCAGATGTCATCAAGTAAAAGGCTCTGATGTAGTGCATCTCCCCAATGTGAGAGACGTTGTTGAAGTAGCCAGGTGTATTGATTTGGCCAGATGACGCGGTCGCCATTGGGTGTGCGATACCTCAGAGCGAGCATACTAATGTAAAAAGCGTGAACGATTTTAAACTGCCCCTCTGTAAGGCCCGAGCACTCTCTTTCCATCCTTCGACATTGAGCCCATTCCTGAAGTCCTTCCACTGCGATGAATTCGGGTGCGAATATAGTCTTGACAAAAAGCGCCATCTTATGTAGTGTAGCATAAGACTCGCGTTTATAAACTCGGGGGTGTATCACAATCCATGTGCATAGAAAGATTGTCGCAAGACATGTTGTTATTAGGCTTATTGTGCCACGACCTGGGCTATCCCAAACCCATGCGACCAAGTTTTGATGGGCCGGCGATACCATGGAGACAAACGTTGATGGGGAATAGCCGCGTATCTGTGTCTATAGCGAACAAATATTTGATATCACGGGCGCCTTAGACATGGCAATGTTCAAAGATATATCAAGTTTCAAAGACAGTCGCTGGAAATTATTTTATAACTAGCGACATAATTGTGCTCACGCCAGATAAGTGCGGAGCTAGGACTGACGCTAAACTGCAGGCCTGGAACATCAAATCTCGATCTTTCGTCAGACAAGAAACAGTTTGGGAATTGGTGGACGAGATGCTGAGATGGTGGATCGATCCATTTTCGAATAGGAACCGTCACATAGCCGCCACTATACCGAGGCGCTTGATTTGTGTGGATCTTGTCCGCCCCATTGACACCACATGGTCCCTGCCCCAATACCAAACACTTTATGTACCCGGTTCATGCGGATGTACTTGCATATATGGTTTAATCTCCACACTTTCAGACACTATTCTCAGCTTCGAATACTCCTGGCGCTTGCTGAAACCTTAATTCTATGAGCCAAATGACGTGGATGTAGGTGGCTTAAACATTTATAGTAAAGCGACCGTGGATCGAGTGGGGTCCGGTCCACAGATAGATCGCTCTCAAATTTATCCTGGACACTTGAGATCTAAAGGATTAGAAAGTGCGATGGAGGGCTAGCTATGCCCTTCATGTATGGGGAAAGTGCTCAAAGTAATTCCAGCCGCAATATTTCGAGCGCTAGATACGGAGCATATTTGTTTTGATACAAATGTAACCGACGAATTTGGCGCGAGTCAAATCATCCATGTACAGGTCATGACCAGGGGAGGGAGCGAGTATTATTCCGTCTTCTGCGTCGTCTCGATGTGAGCTTGTTACGAAATGTGCGTATATTATCCATGGCCTGCCCCGTTTGATGTACGGCTCATTTTGCCTTTGTATATGGTAAAGGGTGCTTTTTGGGAGAACTTTCAACACTATTCCGAGGAGAGTCCTCTATATAACGTGGCTATTCAGACTGTAAATATGATAGGCGATTGATTTTATTCCATAATTATACTTTTGACGACAAAACCACGCTTGAAAGATAAAGGTTCACTCGTCAGTTAGACTAAAAGAACAAAGTAGACCATTGTGATCACTCCAGGAGGGAAACTCCTCGGTAGACTCAGGCCGCAATGAACCAGACTTCTCCGAGCCACCGAGTTGCCGTAGCTTTAGGACTCGGATAGAAGAAGCTTTAAGCTCTAGAGTTGCAGTCTTTAAGACAGTTTGGCGGAAACTGCTGCAGTCCATCTACTCCCCCCATGTATAACCAGTTTCGTCGGGACGAAGAGATAGCCAGGCAGTGGGACCATTGCTTTCTACAGGATGAGAGTCTTTGGGAGTTACCGGATTGAAATCACCAGAAATCAGCCCAAAACCTGTGGTATCGAGGAATGGGGATAATATTAACATCTGCTGTGGCCGAAAGGAAGGCTAGATCGGTAGAGAATCAAGATGAACATTCACAAGCCGAACTCACCTAGTTAAGGCTCCAGATTCCCCGAGCGAAGGGACGAGTATATCACAGCAGAGCGCATCTCTCTCGAAGAGATTGGAATATTTGTTCCTGCAAACAGGCCCTAGAGTTGCCTTGCCAATCTCAGATCCTGATGAAAAGCGTGTCATGGTTAGCAAAGTTATTGTGCTGAAAGAGCGTGTACTCCTTCCCCCATCATCACATTCGCTCGAAATACACGAATCACGGTTACAATTGTCGAGTAAAATTTGCCGCAAGACCCCTTTGAAACATCTTGCAGGAAAACAATATCCACCTTCGGTTCCAGCTCAGTGATAAAAGTGGTGGTTACGGTGGCGCGTTCTTGATCTTTGGGAGCTCCTAAATCAATGTTCCATTTTACCAAGACGAGTCTTCGATATTTTTAATGCCCGCGTTTTGACTCCGGGTCATCACTTGGATTTATGTCTAAGCGAGTAGGAGTCGTTGTTGGACAGAGTCGAAGGTGTGAGGTACGTTTTGAATTGAAAAAGAAGTGGTATGTCATTTGAACCGTGTGGGTGGCATGACTGGATTCGCGCATAAATATCCATGGTATGTCAGTTGTTGGCTGTTGTTGTTGCATGAAGATTCAAAAACTCTAGAGTTGAGTTTGGGCTCCTGCCCCACTTTCGGACCGGACCCACCAAGATCATGTAATGAGTGGACTTACCTAACTACGCACGTGCACGTAACCTATGTCTTGACTCCAGTCTCCTGCCAGGTGTTTGATACTCAAGGTTATTCAACAATGTCAATGCAAAGCCTCCCAGTTGAAATCGTGTATACGGTACTTCGATTTGTAGGCAGTGATTCACTTCGAAAACAGGAAGCATGCTGCCTACTGGTCTCTAGGTGGTGGTACAATCTTGCGGAGACCATTCTGCTCGAAGACCTGGTTCTCAATACAAATCAGCTTTTACACATCCCTGAAAAGACGCTTGACAAGCTGAGAATACTTGCACAATGGCTTACAGTCGATATGAAGGACACCCTAGACTCGCACGGCCACGAAGAGTTAGATGATTGCTTCAGTCGATTGCTACCCCATTGTTCCAGACTGATAGGTCTCAATTTGCTCGCACATAGCCACTTCAATCCTGAAGAACCTTTGGCACCCCATACGAACTACCTCGAAACGTGGTCACCCACAAAGCTGCTAGATACGCTCCAATGTTCTAAGATCTCTGAGCTTGTTATTGACACCTGTGGCTCTGAGGTCAAGGGCGGCGTGCATATCTGCCCCCACCTGGCGCTAAATATCTCTTCTCTACGATCTATTCGCCTGAGGATGCGTAGCATATGTCCTCAGGTATTTGACCTTCAACACGATTCAAAGATTGAGAGCATTCTCATTAATCTCAGTCTCATGGAGCCCGATCGCCTTCACGCAGGTTTTAGCCGTCATTGCACTGAGACAAATCCTGCGTATCAGTTATGTGAAGACATGGTTGCCGCTGCCACAAAGGTCGCAAAAAGCCAACCTAGCATGAAAATATTGAGGATACTATGCCATAGACACCCGTATCTAGAGATAGTGTCTAGGGATTGCATCAATGGGACTGAGATGATTCTCTCGATTGATGATGGGTGGGACTGGAGTGATAATGGGCATCCGGATTCAGATGATGAGGAAATCTCCGGTCAAGACTTGTTTTCAACTGAAAGTGAGGACAATGAGAGGTTCATCTAGACTATTGTCTCTCAGAAAAGCTGTGGTCGTGGACTCAAAAATCGGTCAAGTAGGATCCGGCTCCCTGTCTTGTCATTGCATTACATTCCTTATGGTTTATGAAGATTGAACTCGTTCCGAAAACAAGGAACTCTCCACATGAAATGTATTTTTACGACGAATTCTCGGAGCGGTCGGTCCACCAAGTTAGTGAAGATTAGCCAGCCAATGGTAGACATCCTTGAACTACTGTTTTGCACAATCGGGAGTTAGTCAAATGCGAGGTCATGGCCACAACGCAGTTGTTCAACATTACTATCTGCGGCAGATAAACATATCAATTGCCTCTCCCCAACAAAACTTGAGTGACGAGAGTATGAGCACATTGAGAATGGAGAACATACTCGTTGCCTGTGACGTTTTAGTTTCGTCGCTCCTTTTCCAAGAAGATGCTGTTATGGCTGGCCGCCATCTCCGATCGGGCTGTATGCTACTGGAGCACTATCGGATACGCCATGAAAACAAATGACAGAATGTAGGGCACGGGTGCTGGTATTCGAGTCGTGGAGGGTAAAAAGCTAGTGGCATGAACTGGGCTGGTGTCGTCTGTACTATCATTCTGCGGCAACTGCCAGAGTCTGTCGTAGGTCTGCTTAATGTTTTCAAAGATTGAGCCCATCATCGACAATAAGTCCCCATTCTCCAATATGGCGTTATCACACGTGATGCACTGTTGAAGCGACTGCGGAATGCATCTAGAACACAATCAAAGTAAACGGTCCTTCGTGCAACTCGAACATTCCAATTTAACTCTTTTTTCGAAAAAACCAGAGTAAAAAAAGAGTAAAAAAACAAAGAGTAAGCTCATCTGTCGGGAGGGGAAGGACGGGACGGACCGTTCAGTGGGCACCTAGCTGAGCGGGACCAGCTTCAGTAAAAGTTGAACGGTTACCGGGTCCCGGTCAGCTGTTATGCCCTAATTTAACGCAGTTAGCTGGAATTTGGGTATATGAACGGGCTAGATTAGTGACACACAATACAAATCCCTTTTTTGCTTCAGGGCTAATACTGTACGAGGCAAATGGACTGGTTGCCAAAAGACGACAAACGGTTTCAGGAACTTGCAACCTTTTATCTTCCCCACATTTGTGGAACTCGCCCGACTATCTCCAAACGCGCTATTCGTTACGGCATGGGTCGAATTTAGTTGCTCGATCCACAGATCCCCCTAGTAGAGGCTCCCGCTCCCTATCCACCGCATTTTCTCTCCCTTTGCCCCTCCGCCAAGCCAATACAAACAAAACACCCTGCCCCATCGCAAAAACACCATTATCAAAAGCGGGGAACCCAACCAAGTCATACCAATACATAAGATTGTCGAGAGCGACCACCGGCCATGACCACGTGCCCCACCCCAATCTAGCATTTTCAATCGGAACGCGCCAGATCCATGTAAAAGCCACAGCAGCAAAGACAACAGCTTGCGCCGCCAATCCGCAGATACTTAGAGCATTGCCTGGTGGACTCGATAATTCTGGACTCCTTGCACTTTTGATTTCCCGTATCTGCGAGAAAACAGCATATACCACCAACACTGTTACGAGCGGGTTCAGCAAACACATGGAGAGGAAGAATATTCCCGAAGCTAGAGGATCACCGTAAGTGTGATCCGGCGAAGGGAAACCATAGAGGATATCCAAGATTGGAGGGATGATTGATATGGGGATGTAGAGTGCGTATGCGATGACATAGAACGGCTTCGAGGGTGTGTGTCGTAAGCAGGCACAGAAACTGGATGATATATTAGTTGGGACTTGCTTGATTGTACCTGTAGCCGGGGGTGGGTTATTACTGACAGTGTAAAAAATGATAACCAGACCACAGCAGTCTGGTACATATTCAGCCTATCTCCGAACGTTGGGGGATCATAGACGAGTGGGATGTTTTGTTCAGGGTCCTTGGCTATGAGAAGATAGACAAAGAATTTGAATTGCTCTGTTGCGCAGAGGAGGTTCCAAAAGACGTAGTCCGTTGAAATCCCTTTGCTGGTCTTTTGTGTCCGGATGCGATGCAGTTGAGGGAGAAACGATAAAGCGGTTAGGATGGTGAGAGCCCTGCGAATTTCCAAGCTTGTTAGTCGTCTTGTGTTTTTTGTTCTTGCTAGTATTGGGACATACACTCGGAGACGGTCAGGTATGGGTATAAGTAGCATTTTGAGTAGAAGTAGCCCATATGATACATGCTGGATAAGTTAGGTACTCGGAGAGGTCGAATGGGAACGTTGAGCGTTTTCTCTCGGGTGTCACCACCTGCCTCTTCTGGTATGGCGCCTTCTCTTTGGCCCCCAAGTTTGTTTTGCTCGTTTGCATGTAAGCTCTAGACAGGCAATACGTCATTAAGTTATTTTAAATGTTATTGAGGGTTTTGAATACTGTCAAGAAGGGGAGTCAGGGCTAAAGGGCAGCACTTCAGAAAAGGGCTCGGAAACAATCTGTGTGAATAAAGTGACGATTCTGTTTCGACAGAGTAATTTAACCACACGCTATGTAAAGTTATTTACCGACCTGTACTAATCCCGGCACAGCTACAGTATATTACGACAAGCCACAGCTTCGGAATTTTGAACAACCGCGGGGTAAGACAAAAACATGTGTCTTTCCGTTATGAAAAACACTTTCCTGTTTGTTTCCCTGGTCGTTTGAGTCTTAATTTATCGCCTTGATTCTACGATTCCAATTAATCACTCGTCCCCTTTTTTGTGCAATAACGTGCAATAACACCTTCAAACATATGCTGTTCATGCCCGTAGTCTTCGCAGTCTAAACCGCTCTATTCAACTATGGGTTATAAACTATCGTCGCTGTGCATCAAGCCGACGCTAGCTTTCAGTATCGACACCACGCGACTGTACGCCAACGGAAGACGGCATTCCTCTACAAGTGCGTTACCTCTACTTAAAACTACGGCCTGCTGGTCACCTTCTCCCTGTCAAACAACGGTATCACAATTGACTTTGATGACACACACGAGAACTTGAATGGGTCTCAAATGCGGATATCTTTGTGCTCCACTGGCAAAGGGCCATCTGCGGCCGAGCCTCACCACCATCAATGCCGTCGATGACCATGGTAAGACCCAAATCTTTGGTTGATAGGTATACTCTTAGCTTCGAAACTGAAGAATACTCAGGAAATCGTACTCGCTTCTAGCTTGCGGTAACCATACAAAAGCGAAAAGTGGATGATTTCGAGTCTACGCTGATTTTTTTCCCACTAACCATATGCCGTTCTTTGTATATAATTACAATTGACAGCAACAAAGAGTCTGAATCTCTATGCCTCCATCCAGCCCTTCTCATTCTGGTCTGCGAAGCTCTCCCGGTATGGATGTTTCTCAATCCAATCCTCGGCACCAAGGACTGTTGCATGTGTCTCATAGAACTCGGTAAGCACATCGTTAAGTTCTGTAGAGTGTGAGCAAACCGTCAAATCCATCTCAGGAAATTTCCTTGGTACTCACTTTCAATTTCAAGAGGCTCTGAAGGTTGCAGGGAAAACCGAGAAAGACCTTCCCTCCAGAGTACCAGTGCGGAGGGAATGGGAGTACCTAGACACATGAGCGTTGTTTCCCATTGTAAATTGGGCCTAGATGCAATAATACCTCGCTGGATACACACAACCGTGGGATCCAAAATAGACTTGCCGTCGTTGATATCCTCCTGGTACCGCTCGAAATCAAACTTCAGCATCTGCTGCATAAGACGAGAATTGGGCATAAAGACTGGCCCGTTGGAGTCTAATATAGAATCAGTATTTTCTTGCACAATGTCGACTACAAGAGGGGATAGGGCTTGACGCACAGGGGCTGGACTTTGAGATCATCGCGTGAACCAATCCATCTTCAGATACTTTGATACCATCCTTTCTGTGGCGGGTCTCGTCCTGGTTCGCGTCGTACATTGTCGCATTCCGCTGTAGCTGGAATCGATACAATGTCGCTGGGAAGGAAGCATGCGTGGAAAGCAGGGAGAACTTTCGGACATTGCCGGGGTTAAGCCGGGTGGCATTTAGCCAGTGGCTGGCGAACATTGTGCTGGAGTATGTCCTAAGCCACTTCCAGGGGGAAGGTTACAAGATGATATTTCACGAATACCAAAGAAAGTGTAAGGATGTGGATGGAATGATGTTTTGGACACGAGCACAGTTTCTTCTGGAACGCTGTCAATCCCGTCTGAAGTGTAGAGATATGGATCTAAAAAGGGCTCACACAGGACATGGCCAGGTGACGTCCCAGCTATGAACTGCCGTAGGCGGTCAACCGCCTGTGGTGGGCCCGGTGAGTCTCGGAGCCGGATCTTCTTTCTTGATCTTCCATCCCATTATCGAGTCCAAATATCCAAATATCAACTGGACATGATTTATGTCTGGGCAGTGCGCACTTGAGCAGGTCCAAGGGTACTAATTGTTCGGGTTCCATAAATGACGTCAGCCCCTTCCATTGATTCCAATCTCAAACATTGCAATCTAACTATTCAATCACCATTTTATTTCCCCTCGTCACTGTCTCTTTTAATGAGGTACCCTCTCTTCACACGTACATTTGGACACCAATTTCTATCTTTGTATTGTAATGGGTATATTCTTCGTGACTCATGATTTTATGTTTTAGTAATCGACTATACGTGTGCGAATATGCTCCACCATTTCTGCCGGCAACTCTTCCGGTTTGACCAGGCCCATTTGCAGTAGATCAGACCAGAAGAACATGGCTCTGTCTTGGGAATAGGCCAGGTAGTCAAAGCCCTCTTCCTCATCAACATCCGCTGCCACCGGGGGCGTCACGGTCTCTTCTTTGTCGTTAAGTCCTTGCTCATCGCTTGAAGCACCGGTCATCCTCGCAATACCTTCTTCCATGCCCGGTATCTTGGCTTGGACGATACCCCATGTCGCCCAATTTACTGAGCTGATTACACGCCACAGACGTGTTTGTTGCATCAAATCACGTACTCCCTTTTCTAGCTCTTGCTCTGTGGTCTGGGCTTGGTGCCAGCTGGACTCTGCGGGGTTTTCGTCCAGATCGAGTGGGGTGATAGCGGGTGCATTGCGGCCAGAGATGACTGGCGATATATGTCCGACAGCAACGCTTGCAGGGCGATGAGTTAAATAATTTGAGATGAAGCGATGTTGCTCCTCTGGGGTCGGGTAAAGACGATTGTTGCAAGCCCATGAGTGCTCTTCATCGTGGTAATTGTAACACCATTCGGTCTATGTTGATTAGAAGAAGAATTTTACAAGCCAGGAATGCTTTAGACTCACAAAGTGATTAGCGAACTCATATCCACGGGTGTTCGCCGACGAATACTCGAAGTCGATGACAACAAGCTGCTTATGCTCATTCGCGGGCAGGAGTAGCGGCGATTCCGTGGCAGGCTGCATTCGAAGCAAATTGCCGTATTGGGTCTAAACAGGTCAGTATCGGGGAAGGTGAATGGCGAGCGAAAGCTTACATCGTTGTGGGCGAACACAAGCTGCCGCTTGATCTCTTCCATTCCACCACAGGTAGCGACAAGCCAAGTCCTATATTTTTCCACGGCCTTGCGGAACATCGCCCATGGCACGCCGAAAACATAACCGCGCCGCCGCCACGATTCGGTGGCCGCCTTGGCCTCATTCTCCGGTGACTGCACCTCTTTGTCCAGCCAGGTTGTCAGCTTTTCACAGTGATCCACCCATTTGTCGTAGTCCTGGAAGACTTTTGGTCCACCTTCCCGCTCCTCCTTGAGGAGTTCGATGCCATCATGAAGCTCACGCATTCGCTTGGCAATATGCTTAGCAGTCTCGGGAATTCGCAGATCCTTCGCTGTCAACGTGCGAGCCTCTAAAAACTGCTCGAATCGACCGTTTTTGAAAGTTCCGAGTACACGAGGGCCAATGTTCTTTCGACCGAGGCGACGCAAAATCTGCAATTCCTTCTCACGGTCGATCAGATGCTCAACCTGAGGACCGTAAATACGAAGCAGAAGTTTCCTATAATATTATTAGTCTCGATAAATAGAACAAATCGTTATCGTGTACTGACGGTGGAGGCTTCCTGGAGGCCAAGGAAGTAGAGTCACGCTTCGGAGGAGGAATGTTCTTGGGCGGCTGAACCACATACACCGCGTTAGTTAACGCACCACTGAGACGCACAACCTCAATGTCATTGGCTTTCTCCATCGGTACTTTACGCCAGCCCCGGAGTTGTAAAGTATGCGCAAGGCGCAGGATCTCTGTTCTAAAGATCTGCCAAGCCTGGCGATCCTTAGAGCGCTTTGAGGATGTGTTGCTATCAACAGCGTCGTCATCTGCTGCGACACTTGAGTTGTAGGCCAGGGTCTTGGAGTTATCAAGAACAGCTTCTACGCCGGGAACAGGAGCATCAACATCAGTGTAATCGGAGTCCGAAGCTGAGCCTCGGCGAAGACCTTTGGGGCGGCGGCGAGCTGCCCGATTTACAGACTGGAGGGCTTCCAACGAATCCGTACCGCGCGAGCGCGAGTGTTGCACAAGGATTTCCTCTAGTTTGTCGAGGGACAATCGAGTTCCAGAACTATTGTGATGTTCCTCCGACGCTCGATGATTACTGGCAGAGCCCTCTCTATGTTTTGAACCAACCTCAGCCCGTCGGGCCTGGTGAACATTTTGCCGAGACTTCTCATTTTGCAGCCATTCAGATACTTGGTGGAATAGGCTCAGCTGGAGGTCTTCTTCAGGTTTTATAGGCCGATCATTATCTTCCAATGTCAAAGCATCTAACTTGGCGCTCGCCTGGTGGCTTATCGTGGAAGGCATGTGAGTTGGGTGGATCGGAGGGCGGGCGGTGGCTTTCGGCACAGGCGCGCGATACTGCTTTAGCGACGATGTGTCGGGTGGGGAGGCAGGTGTGGTTCCACCTGCATGCAAGGACTTGTGTGAAGGAATGTTCAAGCCCGTTCCCGAAATAGGCGGCGAGTCTACTGGCAATCAGTAAGTCTAGGTCCGAAGAGGTGTTAAAAGAGGAGCGCCACAGTTGGATCAACATCCAGCAAATACTGCATATGACGGAAAATTGCGGGGTTTGGCATTATCCAAGCACGACGACAGCGCAACATGAGGGGGGAGACAGCCTACCTGCTACTTCGGGGTCACAGCCACCATTCTTTTCAGAGGGCATGAGATCTGAGCGCCACGAATGAGTGAAGTGGCGTTGAGAATGGAGCTGGAAAGGCAGGTGTATCACCAAGGATGGTCAATTAGGCGCAAGACCAAGGATGTTCACGGCAAATGTATAGAAGAGTAGGTGCCCAACAACCAGGAGGTTACCCCAATCGTTGGTGGGGTTGAATTTGCATGTGATAGAGCGGTTGTCAATATTCAATAGAACCGGATCTATAATGATCCGATGCATACCTTATGTAATTAGACTGGACCCATTAATAAGTTAGAGAAAAATAGGGATAATACAAGACAGAGTCATTGATATCTCCAATTGGTCGGATACAGTACGTGAAGGGCCAGGTATTGACAGCGGTTGGTTGTCTTAAGCTGAACGTTACCTCCGGCCAATCACGTGGCTCTTTCTTTACATTCGACTCACTCCACCAACTGTCCAATATAGACAAACCACATACTCAAGAAACCATCCTTCATTCGTTGGGAGGTCGCACGGTGGTCCGAGTCGACAATGGTCTTGTCGTAAAGTCTGGTCACATTCGCCCCCACGAAGCGGAAACACTTCGGTTTATTGCAAACAACACGATGATCCCCGTGCGTGAAGTTCATGATATCCGCAGGGAGGATAACCGAAGATGACCAAGTCATCGCTATTATGATGGACTATGTGCCTGGCAAGCGACTCGACGAAGCTTGGGATACTTTAGATTCCGATCAGAAGCTCGCTATTGCCGACCAACTCCATCCATATAATAACCAACTTCGCGCTTAAAGGGAGACTACATCGGGGCCGAGTCACCGCTATCCTCTGACCGGGAATATGCTGGCTGGTATCCGGAACACTGGGAATATATCTAGGCGTTTCGATATGTAAGGCCGATGCCTGACTGGCCGGAATATCTTGGCCCGTATTCTGCCGCCCCGATATGAAGGGAGCATACCAGCTCAGGTTAATATGCTAACAAGAGAGGCCGCCCCTGCGGATACAATGCTTTGATTCTGATATGATGCAGTGGAATATAAGTGCCAGCCACTCACTCTATTCCATTGTCTACTTCCATGGTCTACTTCAACAATGTCGTTCCTCTTTTTGTCCCCTGATTTCATTTTCTGGGCCGCGTAGATGGGTGATTTCGAAAGTGGTGACTCTTTTTATCTCTTTGTTTTTACAATCGTGGTGATTGATTACAGACGGTCGAAACTATCAGGTTTCATGGGCTCTACTGATTACCAGGTACCCACTCCCCGTGTTTCTACGTGTTCGCCAAAGCACTAAATAGATTCATATTCCAGAATCAATAAATGCAAATTTCGGCAATTTGTACAATAAGCACAGTAAATCTATACTGAAAAACAACTTCTATGTACGAGTCCCTACAATCCCAATTAAAATTGTTGCCCCAGTCATCCACCAACCAGCAATCCCAAACGCGCCCTGGACATCTTTCTTCAAAATCCCCCAGAGCACCCCAAACAGCAGACTCGGGGGAAAGAAAAAAAGGCCAAGAGCAGTCCATATCTTGACCCAATCCCAATCCTCCGCAAAATAAATACCCCACCCCTCATCAGGGTCTTGCTCTTGATACCTAACGTCACACCTCGGTCTATTATCCCTTATCTTCGGAACTTGCTGCAATATCAGCGTTGCTCCTGGTTTGAGACTATCTGGGTCACGGAATAGATCCATCATTAGTCGTGGGCCGATGGGTGGCGAGAGCTTTGCAGGGATCGGCCGGCAGTCATATTTCGAGCCTTTTGGTGGGACGAGGGTTGAGGGCGGGATGCAACGACACGGGTTGCCGGGGATGCATATTTCGGGATGAGGGCGAAAGTCCCCGTATGAGGGGCCGTAGAGGAACTGAGGGGTGTCAGTATTGGTATCGGTATTGGTATTGGTCTTATTGATATTTATATGAAGTATTTCGACAGGTCATGGTGTATACCTTCATAAAATGAATACTGCGGAGCGTCCGAAGGGACCAGATAGACCTGAAACGTCCTCGGTGTTTCCTGTAAGACCAGCGTAGTTTTTGAAAGAGTTGCCGGTCATCTCTGATGTAGTCGACACGATCATGATACAATTCCATGGGATAGCCCCTTCTTTCTAGAGTGTAAAATAGAAAGAGCCCGCGGTCCGATGGATTCCCTAGCTCAATATCTGTGTGGAAACCATTGTTTGTGGCTCTGTTGGATGAATTGGATGATTGGCTGGTGATATCTGTAGCAGAGGAAGAATATGTCTGTGATGAACCGGCAGTTGTAGTTGGAGACTGATTATATTGAGAAACGGGCTGGTTTTGGCTACCTTTCAAAGAGGCCATTGTTGTCTTTGTATTAATGGTGAAGTGGTTCAAGTATTCTTGGACAGCCGCAATAGAGCCTGGCTCGTGTTCAATGTAGTCATCGTAAAGCCTTTTGCCGTGTCGCTGGGTATTAATGAAGGTAATCAGATTCCAAAAACCGATACCCATAAGGCTGATAGGCAGTGCTTATGAGACTTACATTTTTCCACCTCAATCGGGCGTGGTGTTTGGGTAAGCTCTCTTCTATGAAACCGAAATCTGAGAGAATCTTCCTTATTTTCTGGTGCAGATCCATATCTTGGGTTTCAGCGCTGAACTGATCTCCAGACTCCACAACTGGAACAGATGGCGAAGTTCGCAAATAAGAGACGGATGGCGGATCAAAACTGGTGACATTTACTTCAGATGCGGACAAGTTGTTGAGTTGATTGTATGGTCTGTTAAGACCCAGATCCCACACTTCACTCTTGTATGGATCTTTTGCTCCAATGTCAGGTATCTCTTTGCTCCCTTTGGAAAGCATATCGAGCACAAGAAGCAGACTTGTGTTTTGTTGGGAGATATCTTCATGGATTCTCTTTGGATCGCGAGATCTTTCTATGGGGGAGCTGGAGGTACTTTTGCGATACTGCTGTAGGCCACGGAGAATCTCCTCACAACCTTGGATAATTTTGTCAACCAGTTCAAGATGTATTCTATCGGTCTGAGAGTCCAGGGTCTGGATACTCGTATTGATCATTCCAAGAGTGGTCGTCAAATTGTGCACATCTTCGGCTAATATCCGACGCATGTTGTTGTCCATGTTGAGCAAAAGTATGTGCTCAACCACTTCATTGCCAAGTGCAACCAAGGACGCTATCCTTAACTCAACTTCGCGTATATCAAACATGTCGCGCAGTAATGAGAAGGTTAACTGCTTGTAATCAAAGTAACCAAACAAAGGCCAGAAAAACGCTCGAGAGCGAAAGCTAGCGAGACCGAGAGCTGGAGGAGATTAAGGGGGTTAAATAAAACCGCCCCTGAGGCTGATGGCCCCCACCATCGGGCGCGTACAGTTGGCTTCCTTGCTCAGCCACAAAAGTACGAATCACGATGGCCTGGGCTTGCTTTTGGTGTACTGGGGACTAGAGAAGGCAGAGAAGCTACCAGACGTTACTTAGCCGGAATAGGCGGTAATTTCCAAACTGAAGATGTCAAAATGAGTGAAGGACAAGGGTAAATGACGGTGTGGCCCTGGCAGTGGGGATCAACATGTGTTGATCGGTTGGAAGCGGAGGCGCAGACCTCAGCCCTCACTACGCTTTGTTCTCCAGCAGGCTTCATGAAACGGCTCGCTTTTAGTCCCTGGGAGCCTTATAGTCTTCTCCGATTGATTAACTTGTTGACCCGATAGTGGTTCATGTACATGGTCTGCGTTCTATCTATGCGGACCTTGGGTGTCTTCGGCACCTGTGTTAGGCACGAAATATAAGTCTAATTTATCTGCAGCTATGCTTTATTGCCCTCACGCGGGTATTTTGTGCGGATATTAGGTGCGCAAAAAACCGATGAGAGGCAATGTTTAAAGGTCGAGAAGTACTTAAGGTCAAACAATCGGCCTTCAAGCTTAGTATAGCTCTTCTAGCAGATTACGTATAAACGTTATTGTTCGATTTGCTATGCCAATACTGCTATTCCCTTTCCCTATATGTTCTCTGGATTAGTTTTGAGTTAGATAGATACCGATCCCTAAGTTACCAGACTACCCGTACGTTATGAGCGGTAAAATATTGACGGGAACAAAAAATTGCATTTAAAGTAATCCAAAGTGGAGACGAACCAAACATACTTCATAACTGACGATGTTAGAAACCGATCAAGCTGTTGCACCATGCTTCTTGAGTATCGCCACCGTTTCTTCTTCTTCCCCAGCTTCTGCTGCTGCAAGGGCAGTGCTGTAGTCCCCGTTCTCAAGATGCATGTTGACATCAGCACCTGATTTAAGCAAAAGTTCCACAATCTCAACATTCCCTTGGTATGCAGCAGCAGCAAGAGCACTACCGTACTTGCCACGCTTGAATGGTTGGTTGACATCTGCTCCGGCGGCCACGACGGCCTCAACGATGTCGAGCTGAGTGTGAACGTTGGTCACAGCTGCTGCAAGAACACAGTCATACTCGCCTTTCTCAAAGATACGTTTGATATCTGCTCCTGCTTCCATCAAAGCCTTGACAGTATCAACGGTTTCATCACATGCAGCGGCAGCCACGAGAGCACTACCGTACTCCCCATGCTGTGGTGATGCATTCACGTCCGCACCTGATCTGATCAGGTATTCGACGGCCTCGACATTGTATCCCCTTGCCGCTGCTGCTATGAGAGCATTGCCATACCTCCCATGCGGAAGCGACAAATTGACGTCTGCCCCCTTTTGGATCAGGTATTTGACTGTGTCCATGTCGGCACCGATCCAGGACGCAACGGCCGCCGCAAGAGGACTTCCGTATTCCCCACCTTCGGAGATCAAGTTCACGTCTGCTCCTGCTTCAACCAGAGCCGTGGTGACTTGAAGGGTTCTGTCCTCTGCTGATGTCTTTTCGAGAACACTACCATAATTTCCCGAGAGTCGCATGTTCACATCAGCACCCTTCTGGACCAGGTACCTAATACCCTCAGAGAAGTTGCCGTATTCAACTGCGTTCTTGTATTCCTTTGGAACATCCAACTCTGCGCCTGATTCGACAAGGTATCTCAGGACTTTGATATCTCTAGCAGCTACTGCCAGTGAAACGGGGCTTTTCTCATCATCCCCTTTGTGGATATTCGCGCCGGCTTCAACAAGGTATCTGACAATCTCAATCATGCTTCCTCCCTTGCTCTTGTAGTTTCCATATGCTGCTGCCCCGAGGGGTGTGCCCTGACTGCCGTACTCTGCCGGGTTAACCTCGGCTCCTGCTTCTATTAAGCATTTGACGATTTCAAGATTTCTGTCATCGGCTGCTGCTCGTTCGAGGATTGTGACGAAACTCGACTCAACCATTGGCAGCTTCACATCAGCCTTTGCCTTCTGAATAAGATATTTTGCACTCTGCCTATTGCCGAAACGGATAGCGACGGCAAGAGGATTTCCGGATTGCTCTGGCACGTTCACGTTGGCTCCATATTTTACCAGAAGCTCAAGAATCTCGAGATTGTTTATCTTTGCTGCCAGGCCAACTGGGGTGAGGAGCACGATTGGCTCAAAATCTTCTTCATCATCTTCTTCATCTTCCGGGGTATACGTTTGGTTCACATCCGCGTGTGCCTCTTGGACCAGGTATTTGGCGGTCTCAGAGTTTCCAGCGAACAGTGCTGCGATGAGAGCAGTTTTATGGAAGCCATGCTGCACAAACATGTTCACATCGGCGCCTGCCTTGACCAGGCACCTGACAGTTTCAGTGTGCCCCCGGCGGGCGGCGGCAACAAGAGCGCTGCCATATGTTCGACCCTCAACCTGCAAATTTACCTCTGCTCCCTTATCAATCAGAATCTTGCAAATGGGTGTGCAGCCCGCCCGTGCAGCAAGCGTGAGAAGATTGTGGCCTCTTTCGTTCACCTGGGAGACATCAAACACGACATCCTGCCACCAGTCTGACAGAATGGCACTAAATGAGAGATGACACATCGCAAAAATGGCCTTGTTTGCCGGGCCTAGCTCGCTTTCGAACTCGCTCCATTCCGGATGAGATGCCTGGTTGAAGTCGCATGTATCTTTGCCCTCTTCGTCGTAGCCACCTGCCACAAGGTAGAGGTTAAAGTCTTCTGCGTCGGTGCTCATAATGGTGATCCTGTCTAATTCCTGTTGAATAACCTCATACCATTTCTTGTACTGATTGCTGCTGTCTTCGGGGGATCCAAGGAAAGTCTTCAAGAGGGATGACAGGGTAGCCTCGTCGATATAGCTGTGACCACGAGAAGCACGTTTGATAACATAATGGAGGCAACTGGGAGAATTATCCATGGCCAGCGAACATGGATAAATGAAATGACACGATAGGCTCGCCCCGATACATGGGTAGACCTTGACTAGAACGGATAACATCCGTCATACTAGTTGCCATGTTGGCCATTGCTTCGGTGAGCGATTCAGTGGCCCTCCCTCCAACATAGAGATTTTGGGTGTTTGTCGTCTTAAGAAATTGATGGCTGGGCAAGATATGATTCTGTTTGGATGAGGCCTCACACCAATGTACAGAGCACTCTGTCATAGTCGGTTTCGGCGCTGGCTTAGTGTTATTGTCTACCGTCCAGAGGACAGCCTCCTCGTACTTTGCTGCAAAGAAAGACACGATCGGATCGTTCTCTGCCCAACCCAATGTGATGTTGATGTGAGGATAGAGGTCCATGGTTGCCGCGTCACGCTAAATTGTGATTTGTTAAGGGAACCACTCCTGAGGGTGCTGGGTACAAATTTGGCTCCACTGGGTGATGTATATGTGCAATTGGCGGCAATAGGGAAGCCATCACTGAGACTTGGAGCTTCCGAAACACAATTCTGACTTGTCTTAGCCGTAATGTCCTCGCACTCAGTGCAGACACCGAGTGTAACAAAATCGTCATATTCGCAGGTCCCTGTAGAACAAACAGGTGCCAGATGGCTGTATGTCTGCGAGACACCACCCAAAATAGCCAGCTGCATCTTCGGCTCGACTTCACTAGATAGCTTCCACCGAGGCCAGTATACGTGTGAGCTTTGGGTGTACGCCGTTTCATTCGGGGCCTGGACTCTGCGCGACGGTAAAGACAGAATCTGCTGGGCAAACGGATCGACCGTGACAGACATGACCATAAGCAGTGCCCCTACCGTTGCTAGGCCTGGCTTCGTTCCCCAGAAGACCTCCAAAGCACCAAATGGCCCACAGCTGGCTTGATCTAAGACCTCCATGTTGTATAATGGCATTGGTATAGGGGATTGGCTAGCATTCCATTTCAGCTGGCTAAGGCAAGACGAGACTGGAATGAGCATGGCGGCTTTGGCAATCGTGGCAATAACGGATGTGATTGTATTTGGGGAAATCGAGTATTGCCAGTCGTTGTAGAGCTTTCCATCTACATATACCAGAAATCCGACTAAGAGTGCGATGCTGATGATGCTGAATATCGCACCGCCAACTTCCCAAATCCAGGAGCTGGCTCGGTCATGTTTTTTTCTTTTTGGGTGCATCTTGGATCTTTGGCCCACCTGTCTCTGGTATCGAATCTTCTGTGGTACGCGGGGATGTAGATATATTAGGTTAGAATTCATAGCCGTAATTATCGGGGCTTTTGGTTGAGCTGTCTTGTTTGACCACACTCTCATTTTTTGATGCTGTTTGGTTTGGACATATGGTTTGTGTTTGGGACTGGGTATCTGCAATGTGCCTATCAGGGTTGCTATTCTCAACCTGGCCATCAACTGCCGAATAGGAGTAGCCAGGTGTCATTATGGGATATGTCTAGTTAGATCATATTCCGAGTGAGAGGGAGCGATAAAGAACTGTCAAAAGGAAAAGGAGTGATGAAGAATGCAGAGGTGGGCAGAAGTCTAAGCCACATTTGCAGACACCAAAGTACAGGGCCCACGGCATTGGTACGTTATTCGTACGCTGATCATCTTTATAGGGTTAGTTGCAGAAGAATACGCTAATTGAGATTCGGGGAATGAATGGTTGTGGGTCCAGTCGCTATTGATCAGCTCTCCTTGACTGAGGAGGTTCACACCCCTATTATTGGGGCGGAGCTTTTAGGCTTACAATACAGTCTATCCGTTGGGAGCGTGCCTATTTCTCTGGCGTCAGCTTTCCCCGGTATCAGTTCAAAAGAATCATTCGCTCCAAAGGAGGCAGGGTGACGTTGGCAGGGAAAGTTCGAGACAAAGGTATAGCCGAGTGAACACGTCAAGGGCTCAGTGAGCGCCCGCCGTAGGTCCTGCATTGCGCGATCGCACTCACAGTGTAAAGTTCTCGGGTCGTTTCCGTTCGCCTTAAAACACTTGGTCTCTTGGCATCTGCACACAGCCATGCCACCACTGCTTTCACGATGACGTGGCTGTGGAGATGGAGGATTGTGATGGGCCGGTTAAGGAATCATTTGTTGTGGCTTTACTCGATGCCGCTTCCATCCAAAGAGGCCAAATGCTGTTCGTATTCTGCCATCAGCTGGTGATCATGATCTCTCTCCCGAAACAGCTGGTAAGCTCGGGTCCATAAATCAGCATCCTGGGTCGAAGGTGACATGTTGAGGGTTGTTGGCTGGGTGCATATCGAGGTGGAGGCCGGCAAAGTTGTAGGAACTTGCGGAGACAATGGGTCTGACTCAACCTGTTCAGCCTGTGGTTTGATTGAAAATACAATGTTTACTAGCAAATGCAAGGATAGAGTAGCCAGTGAGGCCTTCAATATATGGACTGAGTCTGTCACAGAATTCTTTCAACGACATGCATCATAATGATCTCGTTAATACAATGCAATATGAGAAAGAAAAGTAAGGTATTGTCCAGCGGTTTCTATAGGCTAAGCAGAGCAGGGACCTTGGCATGCAACAAGAGACACCAAGTGACATGCGGTTAGGTTGATAGTCGTCGTATCTGGCTTTGGTACCAGAAGTTAGAAGTTGATCGAGACCTCGCCAGTGAGCGGCATGCATTACTGTAGGGGTATGCTTGGTGTTGATGATGACAGGACCCCTAAGTACCGTCCTGATTACTACTAATGAATGAAAGCGGATAAAAATAGAATCGAGTTCGTCGATGCGGCGAGCAAGCATCATCAACATTTGACACGTCATGTTAGAACCGCTACATTTGGAAGTACGGGTCAGTACCGTTCAGCCTTAGTACGAATCATCTCAGAAAGCGCAAGGGGGCGGTCGTACTTCTTGTGTTGTACACGCTCTAATACTGAAGGAACCAATTAAATGGATTTATTTAAGGAATATCCATGAGATCACTATTATAGAGGATCATATTAACCAGATTTACAATATAGATACATATGAAGTGTGCAGACGCTAACCAGCTACGATAAGATATTTGGCAGTCTCGCAACACGGCCAGCGTTAAGCACCCGAAGTGAAAAGCAGGGCGCTTTAGAATAACCCAATCCAAAACATACTGATAGCTCTTATTTAGCTCTTTGAATTACTTGATCTCCAAAGTGCCGGGATTGTGTGCCACCATTTTACCATCCTTGTTCTCGAAGCGAACCTATCAAAGGCAATGTGCCATTAGCATGATAAACTAATCTAATTCTAAAATCGTATCATTTCTACTCACTTTTGGTGGGTTTTTCACGTCAACTTCTTCCGCTCGTTGCTGGTCTAAGATGATCTCATCCACCTGTATATATGAGGAGTCGTTAGCGCACTCTGCCCACTAGGCTCATATATGTCCAATCAATGGTTGTTAATAAGATGTTGTCCTTTACTAACCTGTCCTTCATGCGTTCCGCCGCGGATTTTGGTAACAACATAATCACCAGGATGGATGATATTGCCGTGCTTGTCCGTAACTTCCTTATCACTCATTATGTTGAGAGTTTCTGGGAGAAGTGGAAGAAGTAGATAAGAAATTATTGAGGATATTAGATATATGGGGATCATGGCATCTCGCTACATATATGCGTCTGAGCGATGATTGCCAGCCATAGAGTCATGATGATCTCATATAGACTTCACCCCTACAAATCTATTTAATTAGACCTCCCCAAAACCCATGGCACTACCAATATACCCCAACCTAGTGGTGGTAACAAAATTCTTGAGAACCACGGTGGCTGATTGAGTGATACGACCGGGTACCCGGGCCGTCCATGTCAATATCTGCAACGTAAATACTGCACGAATATGTTGATTGTTGACCCACAACATCTATGCGCAGTCATAATACAGGATGCTTCGGAACAATTGTTACTAACTGCAACTCAGCCCGTAAACTACGCCGGGGACGCTTTTCCTCTGATTCGTTAATCTAATGGCTAGAGGGCTGTGAAGGAAAAGAACTGGGTTTAGGTAGGGAGGGATCACCAAGGTTCGAGCTACGTATAAGATCTGTCATTTCACTTATGTGGGAAAAAGTTAATTTCTTCCATTTTGTTGTTTAGAAACCCGCTAACTTTAAACAAAGCAAGCTTTTTCTCGGTATCAAGCGAATTGGACAGATACAAAATATATCTCATAGCAGATAAGAGCAAACAATTATAAACCAGATAACCTTCTGGGTATTTTGACCCAAGGAAACCATATGACGTCACGAAAACTTGCATGATGATTCCGCCGTTTCTGTCTCCCATGCGTTCCTTATAGGATCAGCTAGCGGCCATAGCCGAGTAGAAAAGAAAATCTTCATTCAGAAAAACGACACAATATTAACTATACGACCAATCCGAATATCGATATGGAATCCATCAAAACGTAAGTTAGGCAACGGCGGGCAGATTCCCCACCTATGTCCAGGGCATGCGCTCGCAGATTATCTATACTAACAACTGATGCAGAATCGACGAGTTCCACGAGTTGGTCGAATGCAAAAAGTACACCATATTGTGCTTTAGCGGTTCAAATGTTTCATCTGGATCTGTTGTGGAAGCGACCTACACGCACATAACTACCGCAATACCTACTGAAATGCTAAGCATAGTCACTATTAACTTGAATGAAAACCCCGCTATCTCCTTGGTTGCCGATGTTAAGGAAGAGATGATGCTAGTTTTTATGAACGGGAGGGAGATAGCAAGACATCCTGGCATTGCGCCTGATCAACTGGAGTACGTGGTATCAAAAACTTTGTGCGGATTGGGAGAAGCCAAAGAAGGCTTTGCGCAAGCTATTTGCTCGAAAATTTGATGTGGGTCAACTGCACGTTAATCACGAAGGGGTGTGTGGTTGCTGTGTTCTACCGGAACACATATATTGTGTATTGCATCTCTGACCTGGCGGAAAGAGGTCACGCGCCACGATAGCGTTCTCAGGCGATAATAAGCTGTTCCTAAAATCGAGGATTATCAGTAATGGTGTTCGTGTTTTGGGGGACAAGAATTGGCACAAAATGTTCGGACCCCTGTAGTAAAAGGCTAGAGTGGTTGCTTAACCTCACCGTGAAAATAGACATGTCATGCTTCTGCGCAACGAATTTTGCAATTGAATATCCACACCTCCTGTTGTTGGCCCGGTGCTATAATTCACAGTATTCCACCTAGGGCATGCTGTACAGTTTGCAAATTAATTTGCTGCAATCATAATGCCAGGCTGAGGACCGAATGCGGCACTTATTTATTCATGCCGGGCATCTGCTATGGCCTGAATCGAAGGGCGGCGAAAAATGATATCTTCACTATGACCACAGTGTTCTCACTCTTTCCCACAACCCTCACCTGTGACAGTTTACTTGCAAATAGATCAGCTCTAGAATGTGCGGCTCCAAATTGGAGTGTCTCTCATATGTTCCTGCCCGGCAACGCACGATAACTGCGTTCAGATGAGCTTGTGAGATTCAGAATATATTGCCCAGATATTAACGCGCGCTAATAGTAATGAGTGCACCGCAATACATTACCAACCAAACACAGACAGGGATATATAAACCGTCCGGGATTGCGTTCAAATCACTCGGGAAGGAAGGCATCTCATAACCTTTGTTACTGTATGGATGATGATGACATAAGGCCTCATGTAACATGAACGCAACTATTCGCAAGCAACTGCCAACCTTCTAATTACCACCTGTTTGCCACATCACATGCTTGGCTCTCTTAGGTGAGGAAGGCGATCAGGCACCGCACTGGTCATTTATTTCGACGCCATATTTAGAACTACAAAGGAGGTGAATTAATTCAGGCTCTGCGAATAATCGAACACAATCCGTCCTCTACCTCGTTGCAAGACAATTCGGCATATGGGATGTGCTGGAAATAGAGGAAGAATAGCTCTCATTCAGAGCCCATGAAAACACTAGCTAGTTGGCACTCCTAATGAAAGTAGTAACTCGTCAAACATTGGATCTGTCGGGTGTGAAATGTGACAAGACATATCAATCATATCAACGTCATCACCCAGTACTCCAAAGGGATACTGTGAATTGTCGAGAGCTGCTTCTGCCAACTCTGGCCCTCGAAAAAGCGCATCATCGCCGCTCCCTTCAACTTGTGCATCATCTATTTGCGACGTAGATCCAATGCTATCGTGGTCCTGGTGACTTGCCCGATCGTCTAAACCCCCTGAAACGTTACTTTGTGCACGAGGAGTCGTAGTAGTAGTTTCAAATGTATGATTCGCGTAAAAGTCGCTCACATTTGATCCCTTCTGTACTTTTATTCGTTCGATGCAGTCCTTTAACAGTTCAAAAGCCCGTTTAGCCGCTTCGTCTGTCCCTTTAAGACAGAGCAGCCAATTCATTGCTTTTCCAGACGCTGCGATCACACCTGCAAGTAAGTCGGTGTACTTGGCAGAGCCCTCACCAGTCTGACAGATTTTGAAATCCTCGACTGACACATGCAATAGCAAAATTGTGGTGGATTGAACAAGGAAATGTAGGAAGGTCCACCAAGGGGCAATACGGTAGGCCCAGTCTGCATCCGGGTGATCGGGAAGGAGAGAGATCATTGCTAGCGAGGAGCGTAGGCAGATCAAAGCGCTGTCACGCTCTAAATGAGTACGAAAGGATCTGATGCCAGTCTTCTCATTTGATTTAGGAAGAGAAAAACAGGGTCGGTTCAGGACAATACGGGCGCTGTAATAATGCAGCGACAGAGAGGCCTGATACGGATTCATGTTACTGCGTGCCCGGTTGTCGTTGAGTTCTTGGAAACGCATAGAGTTAGGTAAACCAGAGCACCACTGGTCCATCTTCGTGTTGTAGAGGCCAATACGTCTTCGGACGTGTTTCGTCTCATCGTGGACGTTATTGTAAATATGGTTGATTGCGGTGTGCGAGATAAAGATTAAGTCAATGAGGCAAAAGAAGTAGAGAGAATGGTTGGGAGCCATGCTCCTTAGCGTTTCATGTTGGGTTTCGGGTTGTTGCAGGAAGATCGTCCATTGAATGGAGCTGTTGATGACCAAGCGTTCGTGGCTTGATTCGCCAAATTCGCCAAACCCAGATGGAACACATTCTAAGCCTTCGGATGGGCGAGGGGGAGGCGCAGAGGAACTATTTCCTATACAAGATACCCGGCCGGTCATCATAGAAAGGAGGTGCTCTAGTAGAAAAATCGACCACCACAGCCTCCTTCGCGATCCGAGGGATTCAACATCGAATTTCGCGTGTGCAACTTGGAGGTGGAGCCCTAAAGCAATGCTCGAACGAGTTGCAGTGCCTATCATTTTCCATGCTCTGTAGCAAAGTCAGACGACCAATGGCAAAAATTATGCTAGCGTTTGCGCCAAGTCAGTAATGTTAGGTCTCATACCTATTGATCCGTGCTGAAGCTAACAAAAGAAAGCAGCAAGAGTCTCTATTTGCACCTGCTGAAGATCCTCGTAATCATTTAGAACACTCTCAGATATATTGAGGGATTGCGCGCGAGCAAAGAACACGTCCCCGTCCTCCTGAGTACCTTGCCCTATCAAGTCGCAATGTTTTCTGCCAATGGCAAGTACCAGATTGAAGACCGCCAACCACTTTTTCCCTGGATTTATCGAACCTGCCAAATATAGCCGGCGGACTTGATCGGTAAAAAGATCCTGTCGAATAATAGGGAAAGATGGGTGGACGCTCTCGAGGTAAATGCAAATTAACTGGTAGGCAAGTGCTTTCGGCGGTAACACATAAGGGTTGCTGGTTCCCAGGTTGGATATATCGGCAGAGTCAAGATGGTAGTTCAAGGAGAAAATGGGCGCCTTGGTGGGATCCTGGTACTGCCGGTAATCTCCAGAAAAGGGCTCAGTGCCTCCCTGGCGTCTAGTCTCCAAGTCAAGGCGTTGCATCCATGCGACTTCGGAACTTTTTCCAATATAGCCGGTGGCCCTGCTCTCTTCGCTTTGGTTGACATCTTCTTCCACTACATCTACTCCATCTAACGACCCGATAGAAGAAGATGAAGAGGCACTGGAAGATCTTCTTTTGTTGGTATTTAATGAGGAGGAGGGCTTTATACGTTAGCACGATCATGATAATGTATGCCTTGTAGCGCGAAGAGATCTAGTCTCACCTTCAAAATGTCATTAATCCGCCTCGAGACCGATGCATCAACTTCACGAGATATTTCTTGAAGGAACTGTTCGTAGAAAACAATTTTTTCCTTTGCTAATTCCATTTCTCTCCGCTCTCTCAACAGTTTGTTCTCAGAATAGACACATGACTCCAGCGACTGAGCTTCGCACTGCCCACATATCGGCTTATTGCCATCACATTTCCATTTGCGCTGTCGACACGAGTTGCATGCCCTCGCAGTACGTTTGCCACCGGATTTGTGGCTTTCTTTTCTCAGGCGCGGGATAGGAACTCTGGTAAGCATCCTGACACTGTCTGTTATGTGGCTTTCTCACAAGTAAACCAGCCGTATCATTCCCTTAACAACAGATAGTAAAAGAACGAATATTTGCGAGGGAAAAGTTACTACACCCCCTCGGGAAAAGGATTGATGATCAATTGAAGTGGGGATCGATCCAGCGCGTTTCAGTGGCCCCCTCTTTCCTGTCGACAGTTTGTTAGCGATAAGGATGAGTACCTGAGCGCTGCCCCTTTGTCAATGCAATGCTCGAAATGATGGGTAAGCTTGCTTTGAACACGAACGTAATAAATTGGGAGATGGTGCAGCTATTCAGTGTTACGCCCTTCCAGTGCGACGGAAATATTGTGTTGCCCCTATTTGAAAAACAATTGCGGGCCGCAGAAGTAGCTACGTCAATGGCTCTCGAAAATCTTTTGTGGCTTTTGTGACAAAACAAAGGGGCATTGTTCGTCATCGGTATGTGCGGACAAAATAATGCTAAGCATAAGGGTTCAACATGAACGACTGAAAACAAACTTCACGCTGCATTTAAGTGACACACTTCGATATTGGTCTCTTATGAGGGAGTTGAATCGTATTACTAAAGCCGCAGAAGGCCCTCTAGGCGTACCTCATGCCAAAAATGTGCCGCAGCTCTCTCATTTGGCCGGATATCTGTTCCAAGCAGGCCCACCAAAGGTGGGGGGAATGGCTCTTAGGGCGGGTGCAATGGCGCACAACGCAAGTAAAAGCATGTTTTACTATGCACAGGTGAGCTTAGTTGCCGTATGCTTCTGGAAAACGAAGAAGGAATAAATTGAATAAACCATGCGATCTAGCATCCATGACTTCCCTGGTACTGCTATTTTGCCCCTAGCTGACAATAACTGAAGCTACAAGACCCCGAATTACGTCATTTCCCGATACCCCAGCCCCTACTAGTCAAAAACCGTTTCGTCCGCTCACTGAGTAGAAGGGTCAGCAGAGGTGAGCATGGTGAAATGAATATCCCTCTAGCGACTAATAATACCTATCAGTTAATACCTTAGGGGGGTTTACCACCAACGCACTAAACCTTTCTATCTTCTTCCGTAAAATATCGCTAAGGCTGCCTCTTATCGAAGCTAGAGATGATCTGTGATATGATACTTAGGGAATCCCTATAGCTAGAGAGCTGAATATAGTGAGCGTTTAATCGTTAAATATTCGTAATAATCTTATTACTATGGAAGGGTTAGAACGCCTCCTACCCGTGTCAGACGACGACGAAGTATCACCCCTCCGATGCTAAATGCCGTATATGGCTCTCTTAAGAAGCCTACTTGAATGTTGACTAATAAGCTAACAGAAGCCTGAATAAAATGAGCGAGATGAATTGACATAGCATTTAGTGTTTGTAGGCCCCCATCACCTTCTGGTAGTTTTCCGTACTATCTGCTCATATGACATCATGATGTGTCATTGTTGAACCAAGCATAAAGTGGTAGAAGAACACGGCGTTGCAAAGACGCGCGCAAAGTCCTGTTTTGTGAATATTACTTTGCAGCCCATTACATTACAAAGATCCTACTGAGACCCTTATGATGCTGAGCTTACACAATAATGATTCATGTTTGGGTGCCCGCGACTTTGGTTTATAAAATTCAATAACTTCCCCAGATCCCAATCATTGAAGGTTTAGAAACAATCGTGATACATCCAAACTGAGACTTCAAAATGCCACAAAAACATAAGGTTGTTGTGATTGGGTCTGGAAACTGGTAAGAGATCTTTGGACCAGCATCACCGTGAACACAGTAGCTCACTAACCGCACAATGCAAAGGGGCTCCACGATTGGGAAAATCCTAGCTGAAAACACTAGAGAACACTCTGAAATCTTTGAAGAGAATGTCTCGATGTGGGTGTTCGATGAAGATGTTGATGTACCCAATGATGAAACGCTTCGCGACCAACTGGGCGATAAACCCGTGAAGCTCACGCACGCCATCAATACAGTACATCAAAATATCAAATACCTTCCCGGGATCAAGCTTCCAGCCAATCTCATTGCCAATCCCGACCTCCAGGATACGGTCAAAGGAGCGTCTATTCTTGTTTTCAACCTTCCGCATCAATTCATATCTAAGACGCTTGATCAAATCAATCAGCAGCATCTCCCTTATGCGCGAGGTATTTCGTGTATCAAAGGGGTCGATGTCTCCGATGGGACTGTGACGCTCTACTCCGAGATGATAATGGAGAAATTAGGGATTTATTGTGGTTCTCTGTCTGGTGCCAACATCGCGCCTGAGGTAGCCGCGGAGAATCTGTGTGAAACTACTATTGGATACGACGGGCCTCCTATGGATTACAAGCAGCCGGACGGCTCACCTCGAGACAATCTAATTAAAGTGGACGAACAGCGCCAAAGCAAATCCAAGCCCAGCCACGTTAAGCTGCACCCAGTTCCCCAAACCTATCCTCATGTGGATTCCGGCCTTTTGAAAAAGCTCTTTAGCCGTCCATATTTCAACGTTAGTGTTGTGCAGGATGTCTCTGGGGTCGCACTTGGTGGCGCGCTGAAGAATATCATCGCATTAGCCGCCGGCTTCGTTACAGGAAAAGGTTGGGGCGACAATACAAAGGCAGCTGTTATTCGAATTGGTGTCCTTGAAATGGTGCGATTCGGCCGCATTTGGTTCCCTCAATCGGTGGACGAGAGAACATTTACAGAAGAAAGCGCTGGAATAGCTGATTTGGTAACATCCGCCAGTGCGGGGAGAAATTTCCGGTCTGCATGTCACGCTGTGGAAAAGGGAGTCTCTGTCGATGAGATTGAGAAGACGGAGTTAGGGGGTCAGAAACTCCAGGGAACATCCACCGCTCGCGCGGTCTATGAGTTCCTGGAGAAACAGGGACAACGCGAGCAATTTCCCCTATTCGTATTTGTTTACGGTTAGTGTATACATTTTGTGTTTTAACGTTCGACGCTAACGGTCCATTAAAAAGATATCCTGGAAGGGCACACGACAATAGATAGCCTCCCAGAGGTTTTGGACAAGGAATCGAAAATTAAAGCATATTAGCTTCGCAACAGATGCATGGCACCTACGCGACTGACGCGCGAGAACCGAGAACTTCTTTCCAATATCAAGTATTTTGTTTATAATCTTCAAAAGTTGTTCATTTAGTACACTCTAAGTATTACATCGTGTGGCTAAGAACGATCGAGCAAAGCAGTTAAGGAGCCGATCCTTCTGGCCTAAGAAAATCTTATCCCGGGAAAGCAAGATACGTGAGTTCATTGAATAGTGGGATGCTTAATTAGATATAATTAAGTTCTAGATCCGAAGGTCGAGGTTTTTATCTGTGGCTGCATTCGCGAGTCTTTCGAAGATGCAAGCGATATTCCGGGAAAGAACGGCAACCTCGGGCCGCTAGCCGTGATCTATTATTGAAATGGATATATTTATAGCCTTTATCATAAAATCGCTACCGGCCTTATATATGTCACTATACGTACCATATTTCCTCTGCCGGGTGGGGCTTTCCTATTCCAGATGCCGCCGCTTTAATGAGGGCGCTTAGAGTCAGGCTCATTGAGTAAATTTAGGTCCAGGCTCAGACTCACTGAGCTGTTCAGAGTTAGTCACATGATAGGTTAGCAAGGCCTATTAAGCACACTCTGAGCGCTCAGATAGCGCTCAGACTCCGCTCAGAGAGTGCTTACTGATTACTCAGAGATTAATCAGAGGCATCTACTAAGTACCCAGTCTACGCTTAGACAATACCCAAAGGAGCAATCGGGCCCCACCATGCTGTTGTTTCGTGAAATACATCTTAATGGCCCTTATTTCTCACTATGCCCCCTTTTTTGAGGTCCCTATCTTCCAATTCCGTTCTTCTTCCGAATAATTACGTATTAAAGCACGATGACGCGAGAATAGAGGGCTCAGGTCCTATCTTGTAAGTAGCGGCGCAGAACAAAAAGTCCCTCCCTCGGTCATTAGTTAAGATCTATACCTAAGTACTAAAGTTTCCGCTGGCCTCTAAGCCTTGTTATATCATTACCGACTGCATGCATATTATCTACCCAGGGGCCAGAGAGAGAAGTTCACCTGAAGCAAGGCTTTGAGATACTGGACCGCCTGCCAATCTGCACAAGTCCGTGGGCTTTCTTTGTCGTTGCTTGTGAGGCAAACTCAGATCAAAAATGCTGATGTGGCCATTAGTCGAAGTCGAATTTCCCTTAATATTAGCAGGAAGAATTGTGGCCTGAGGCACCTGTTTCTGCTATTGTTGATAAATATTTGTACTAGTATTGGACTAGAGAATATGAGTACTTGTGAGCTTCTCTAAAACTGCCTGAAGCATTTGCTAAGGTTACCTAGCTACCCTTGTTTAACACGACGGACCAATCTTGGCGGCTTGCCCACTCTTTCCAACTCGTCATCGGGCAGTCGATACCAGTCTGTCTTCCTATGTTAGAGTGAGTGATGCTGGTTTTAGTGGCACGTATTAACTTGCCTTGCGAATGTCCGCGGCAGTGAGAAGAGCTCTACCTCCATCGTATCCTGGGTCCGTACTATAAGAGAACATGTATGCTACCTCGATGCCACAGTCTCGATCGGGAGTCATTTCAATCATTTCGTCGGGACTGATCTGTCGATAAGACGCAGGCACGCCAGTGATGTCGCTCCAGGTCTTGATCCAATCCGCCCAACTACAAGTTGTCCCTTCCGCCATGTACTCTTTCCCGGGAGGCATTTGGTAGACAGCGAAGGTAAAAGTGCCCATATCCCCGACAGGGTCTAAGTGTGGCACAATCCTGTCTGGGGCTGTGGTAAACCTCATTTCAATACTCTCATCCGGCAGCTCGACGATCATCAGTCAAATTCTTCAATTGTGGCAGCATTACTTGCCTTGCCAAAATACGAGTCAGGTAAGATGTTGAAACTTGTATAGAAGTAACCGGTCTGGATGCAGGACATCTTGGCTGCAAGGTCAGGGTACTTTTCTCTAACGTAGAAGGGGAAGATATCCGCCTTAGAGTCGAAATGGTACAACTTGATGAATTTTCCCTGGCTGGACTTAGCAGCATGGCTTAACGTGGACACTAAGAAACCGTTTGAGTCGAGAGAATCACAGGTCGCGGCTGCGGCGTCGGCAATATTCTTGCCTTGTTGATATTCGACATCGTAGGCAAACCGAGCAGGTGAGATGCCCAACTCAATGGCGTTCTGACGGCAGTCCGGGCGAAAGAACGGCTCCCAGTAGTTTGTAACACTGAATATGACATTGGCATCATTTAGAGCGTGCTTGAGGCTCTCCAAGTCGTCCAGGTCTGTTTTCGTAACTTCAATGCCATCAGTCGCAAGCTTCTGTGCTGCGGGCGACGATGTATCGCGGGTCAAGCCACGGACACGGAAACCCGCCTTACGAAACCGACAGGCGACTGACCCGCCTTGGTTTCCCGTAGCTCCTATGACACAGATGAGCTTGTTCTCAGCCATGGTAAATGCTAGCTTCTCCAAGTCCAACACAGATAAGCTCGTATAAGTATCATCCCCGCTTCCTGGGGCCAAGCCTCAGGTTTACCGAGGTATATCTCCAATAACGTAATCCACAACCACGCTGCGGATTACCTCAGTGCCCTCAGACCGCAATGATTCGGGCGAATCCTGCCGATTCCAAGGTTCTACCACGCTAATCTGATTGGGTTCAGTCTGCTCCAGGACCGAATTCAATTTAATACACAAAAGGATTCCTGGGTACCAAAGAGGAGGAGAGCAGGGTACGTCTCACGCAACGCGACGTGCTCGCGATTGATGTGATAGATATGATTGTGGTGTGACCATTGTTAATATGACTAATCTAGATCTCGCGATGATCTTGCGATTCTCATTAGGTCCAGTCGGAGCACAGCGACGATACAAGTGTCTGCAGCAAAGCCTCCCACGGGATTCCCTCCCAGGTGTCTATCTATATGTGAGATCTGGCTGCCTTCTGGACACTTCGACCACCACAGACGCTCCTTCCCACCCTCTCCCCTACCAGCATACTACTCGCCATCGTATTCGCTGCCGGCACAGTCGGCAGCACGCTCGCATCCGCAACCCTCAGCCCATTCACACCATACAACCGCCCGCTCTGGTCCACAACGCCGCCTTTCTCACGATTAGCCATTCGGCACGAACCGCAGAAATGGTAAGTTGTCGAATATTGAGCTTGTATATAACCATCCAGCATCACATCGTCGGCTACAACTTGCGAAGTTATGCCCAGCGGGGCTGTGAGTACGGTTTGCATGGCGGGCGACGTGAGCACGGCGTACGCAGTGCGCACAACCTCTCGTGCCAGAGCTCGGTCGTGCGGCGTGCTCAGATAATTAGGACGTACTATCGGCATCTGATTCGGGTCCCTTGAACGGATTTCCACCATGCCGAGTGAAGTGGGCTTATTTATGTTACATCCTATTCCTGCAACATGACCGGTCTCTGTACCCCCCAAGCTTCTTTGCGGCTGGCGTCCTCGTGGTATGGAAGGGTCCGCTGACTGTGCGAAGAGATACGAGAAACACACCATCTGCAAGTCGATAGCACCGGGATTCAGCGACGACGACCATCGCGCTTGCATCTGCAAGGAATAATCCGTGTCCGTGTATGCACCGGGTCGTGGTCGCGCGACGAGTGGGATACATGGATGGTCGCTAAGATTCAATCCCACTGGCAGCTCAACCAAAGGCGCAATCCCATGTTGTCGAAGTAGCTCCGTTGGACCGATACCCGAGCGTTGCAAGATAGCCGGCGAAAATATTGCGCCCGCGCAGAGGATGATTTCGTGGGTTGCGTGTATCTTGCGGCCATTGGCCAGCACAACTGTCATGGCCTTGTAGTCCTGGAAGAGCACTCGATCGACTAACGAATTGGCCAAGATGGTAAGATTGGGGAAGAGCCGGGCCGGGCCGATAAAAGTGTCCACTGCACTGACCCGGGTGGAGCCGCGACGACAGACGGGTGACGGGCCGACACCCTCCGCTCCCGTGGCCTTCAGATCTGGGATACGTTGGAGACCGTGAGATGTAACGCCGTCGACGAAGGCAGCCTGAATTTTGCCTGCTTCGTCCATACTCGCTCTGGCAATGGGATGCGGACCGCGTGTGCCTCGAAGGGGGTCACCTTCGAGTCCTTCGTATACAGCGACTGAACTCTCGAAATCCCAGCCATCATTCCCTAACGCAACCCACTCCCTTGCATCAGCCTCTGTATGTCGTAAAAAAGTGCCTCCGTTGATACTGCTCCCTCCGCCCATAACCTTCGCCTGCGGGACAATCATCTGCCCTCCGCAAGGTACGTCGACTTCAACATTCCAGTCGATCCTGGGGTCAAAGATCGCGGATTGGCCTGCCATGGGCACCCGGCGGGCATCATGCACACCATGGGCTATGGAGGAAGTGTTGGTGGGGGCGGCGTCAATGTCGGGCCCGGCTTCGATCAGCAGGACGTCGAAGGCCCGGTTCTCGGCCACCCGACGGGCCACGAGGCAGCCCGCCGAGCCGGCGCCGACGACAATGTGGGTGAACTGGTGGGCGTGCATTGGAACTACCGCTATAAGTGATTGTTTGTTTTCTTTTCGTCTCTTCCCTGGGGGCTACAGGGCTATAGGGCTATACCTCTGGGATACAGAGAGCTAAACGGCCAAACGGCCAAACGGCTAAACGGTGGAGCCCGGAAATAATGCGGGGGAAGCTAAACTGCTAAAAGGCTTCAAACCTGTGGCTAGGGTAGATCACCGCAGTATCTGACCAGCTTTCCCGTCTTTCCCCGTAAGATGGATGTATCTGGAGTCTGGAGTCTGGGACCTGGGGTCTGGGGTCTGGGGTCTGGGGTCTGGGGTCTGGGGTCTGGAGCCGACTAGGTGGCGTGTGCTCCTTGTCGTCAGACTGTACATAAATAAATGACCATCAATCCTCCTGCGATCTGCTCGAATGATTTCACAACAGTACTCTATCGTCCCTCGTCTACCTTCGCTTCCTTCGACCTCATTCAATTTTACAGAACGCAGTGGCAGCCCGACGTATGCGTGTCCAACTGCGTACATACCCTCACCATGGCCGTCCAACTCTGGGAACATATGCCTGGAAAGGCACTCATGTTTCTTCTCAACCTCTTCACCGCTATTGCCCTCATCTTCGAAGGCTACAACCAGGGAGTTCTGGGCACCGTCAGCACGACACCAGGCTTCATTGACATGGCCAGTATCGGGTCCAATGGTGTTGTGACCAACAGCACCAAGCAGGGTGGTCTGCTGGCAGCGTACTATTTCGGTGCCATGTGGGCATGTTTCATTGGAGGTACGGACAAATCACTTCAGCATCCCTTTTTTATCAGCAGTACACTTATAGATACTGATGGATGGAAAAGGTTGGGTCGGCGACAAGCTCGGCCGCAAAAAAGGCGTCTGGATCGGCTCACTCTTCTGCATGCTCGGCGCGGCGCTCATGCCCGCCAGTCAAAACAGTAACATGTTTATCTGCGCGCGTGTCATCGCAGGAATAGGCATCGGGTTCATCAACGCTATCGTTCCGCCGTGGGTGAGCGAGCTCTCTCAAGCGCACGACCGCGGCTCCAACTTCTCGCTCGTCTTCGTTGCGAACTACGCCGGCATTGTGATTGCATACTGGCTCAATTTCGGTGTCAGGTCGTCCACGGTAGAGTTCCAATGGCGTTTTCCCCTGGCATTTATGGCGGTTCCCGTGTTGATTGTTGTTCTTACTGTCTTCTTCCTTCCTGAGTCGCCGAGATGGCTGATGGCCAATAATCGCCGCGAGGAAGCGGTCAATATCCTGCGCAAGATCCGTGGCGACTTGGATCTCCATGACCCTAGGCTTCTTATCGAAGTTGAGCAGCTCGAAGCAATTGTCGAAGCATCATACCACAAACGAAATAACTTTCTCAATCTCGTCCTCGGTGGTCGCTACTCGGGGAAACTGCATCTTGGTCGACGCGTTGTCATGGGTCTGGCACTCCAGCAGATCCAGCAATGGACAGGTATCCTCGCTATTGCCACCTGGGCTGGTACGCTCTTCAGCCTTGCCGGGTTCGATTCCTACAAGTCAGCCTGGCTGGCCGGTCTGGTCAACACCTTCGGTATCCTGGGCACCGCCGCTGCATCACTGGTTATCGACCGCATAGGCCGGATTAAATCTCTCATGATGTCTTTCATCACGCAGGGTATAGCCTTATTCCTTGTCGCCGCGCTTATCAAGGAGAGTCAAAACCGCCAAGCCACTGATCCCGCAATGGCATCCACCCTAGGTACCGCCGCAGCAGCCTTCGTCTTCGTCTACCTCTGGTTCTTTACCATGTTCAACATCGTCCCATGCTGGATCTATGGCACGGAAATCTGGCCGCAGGAAGTGCGTGCAAAAGGATACTCATTCACTATTTTGGGCTGGGCGATCGGATGCGGAATGAACACCTTCGTGATCCCCATCATGCTAGCCCACTTGGGATGGGCCACCTTCATCTTCTTTGGCTGCATGAACGTCCTCGCCATGCCAGTCGTATGGTTCTTCTATCCCGAGGTCGCCGGTAGATCACTCGAAGAGGTCAATCTGCTGTTCACGAGCGAGAGTCTGCTTGTGAGCAAGAACATGGAAGAGTATCACCGGCGCATCGGTGAGGCCGGTGGTAACATTGCGGTAGCTGCGCGAAGGCTGTTGGACGAGGTTGATGGCACTACAGATCTCGATCCAAGAAGGGTGCTTGCGGCGGAGGGCGAGAAGAACAGAGCCCGTCATGTAGAAGAGTCACCGAGCAAAGTCTAGGGAAGATCCTCTGGGCTGACTGTGGATCAACAGTCCGAAATGAGAAGGATGTTGTCTTCGTGGGCCTTTAAGAACTGGTTCGGTTGAAGTCGTGCTTGTATACATTGTGTTATATATGGAGATGGTATTTTTTTTTTTTTTTTTTTTTTTTTTTTTTACATTTTCAGACTGAATAAAGTACGTATTTGAGAGATGTGAAGTCTTACGTATCCGATTTGGCGTTTAAGAGGCAAATTCCTATTGGTAGCTGGCCTGTTCGTCACCGACAAGGACAAAGCCCTTCAAAGGAGACCCACTGTACTGTCCGAGTCCCAGTGTCTCTCTCTTCGTGACCGATGAAATAATCGTGTTAAGTAATGGGCAAACCCAGTGCATTGCAATATGTTAATGGCCAACGCTAACACAGAGTTGCAGGATATTTCTGCTACTCTTCTAAGTCTGATGCTAAAATAGCTGGATGCTTCCAGGTACTCGCCCCGCCATCGACCAACAGATCCTGCCCTGTATACCACCCACTGGCGCTATCACAGCATAAATACAAGATAGCGCCCTTCAATTCCACGGGCATCCCAATCCGGCCAAATAAAGTTTCCTTCTCAAACTGGTCCACCAGTTGAGGTTGCTTTTCTTGCAATCCTCGCATCATATCCGTCATCATATACCCTGGACTTAAGGAATTGACTCGAATCCCATACGGTGCAAGTTCCATGGCCATGGGTTTCACCAGCCCCTTCACAGCTGCTTTGGATGCTGTGTAGCAGCAGATCTGCTGCGCGCTAGAGGCAATGTACGTTGCGATGCTGGCGATAAAGATTATTGTGCCAGTGGTAGGCTGCGCTGCTGGCTCGCCGCCGTGGATGGATTTGTACCGCGCAACCATGCTGTTTGCACAAGCCTGCGCCACGAGGAAGGAACCTGTAAAGTTGACGGCAAAAGTGCGCTCGATATTCTCATCAGTGGTCTTGAGGAAGGACTCGTCCGACACCACGCCCGCGGCATTGATATTGATATCAATTCTCCCAAATTCCGCTTCTATATTCTCAATAGCGGCAGTGACCTCGGGACGCGAGGTTATGTCCGTGCGGTAATACTCCAATTTGATGCCATGGTGGTCTCGCAACGCGAGAAGACAGGGTGAGGGCTCATGGAGGATGTCCAGCACGGCGAGGTTACAGTTTGCGCTCGCCAGTGCGGTGGCAAATGTGAGGCCTAGGCCGCGTGCTGCGCCGGTGATGACAGCGGTCTTGCCTTTGAGCGTGAACTGTAGATTATTAGCAGAAGCTAGGTACACAGTACATTGCGTTAACAGCACTCACAAAGTCGGTTGCCATAGCAAAGGCTTGGTGTGTGCGAAAGTGCTGGTGGGTGAACAAAAGATTACGCAGAGTGAGTCTGGAGAAAAGGCTTTTGTGTTGTACCGACGACGTTTGCTTTTATAAGAAAATGTCAGGCGGCTTGAAGAATGTTAGGGCCGCTATACAATGTGAGGGGCGTAATCTCCGCAGAGAAATATGATGGGGCACGATATCCCCGCATCGCCAGTATCGCTACCCATATAGATGGTTTAAGGTACCTTGTAATAGGCCATTACCTGCTCTAAACCGGCATTTTCTGGGCGCTTTGACAATCTTCAAGCTTAAACGGCGGTTAAACGGTTGAAGGGGCGGTTACACGGTTGAAGAACCTTGGCTAGTGTCCGGGGAAGGGTCGCCTACTGATAAAGCGATAGAACAAGACATGGAGAGACCTCGAAGGTGAAATTCCTCCTCATTTGCGACGATTTCCAACCTCTGATAACATCTCTAAAAACGCACGTCTTCGGAGGCAGCCACAAGTTGATTTATTGGAGGGAGGACCAATCATTCCGAAACCTAAGCCACTGTCAGAAAGTCTTCCAGCACAGCAATACGATATACACGTAGCCCATGATGGCGCAGGGCCAATTCACCTGCCGCTGGGCAGCGCTCTCCCTCTCTAACATCGCCTCCGTCTTCCTACCAGACCTGCTCCTCCCCCGGGAATCTTCCGCGTCCATCAAACATGAGCTCGTCTCAGTTAGTACGACCGGCAGCGCTTCTCGTGCAGCCGACTGGTTGAAACAACACAAAATATCCGATGCCGAATCCGTCACTATCTACCACTCCTGGGAAGAAATGCTGGAAAAAGGAGACTTCGACGTCGTCTACATCTCCACGCCACACCCCTTGCACTACGCCCACGTGCAAAAAGCCCTACGGTGCAAACGCAATGTGCTCGTTGAAAAACCAGCAACGATGAACCGCGCACAATTCATTCAACTGTGCCAGCTAGCAAAAGAGCGAAATGTCGTGCTCATGGAAGCGATGTGGACGCGCTATCTCCCTGCTACGCTCTACTTCCAGCATAAGCTCCTTCCGCGCATCGGCGAGGTGAAACGCGTCTACGCCGAGTTCAGTTTTCCGATCGTGTCACCGGATTTGAGTCACGAAAGCCGGTTTCTCCATAAGGCGGCTGGAGCGGGAAGTTTGTTGGATCAGGGCGTATATGCATTGACGTGGGCTGATCTCGCGCTAAATTGTCTTCCAGCCAGTCAAGACAGGACGCAGACCGAAGTTGTGCATGCGCATTCCATGCCGGTCCCGGGTGTGCACGGGGAGGTGGACGATATCAACACCATCATACTCTCCAAAGTAAAGAATACTGAAAGCGGCAGCAAGCGACAGGAGGCGGTCGCTATAGTCACGACGAGCATGACTCTTCCTGGCTCCAGCAAACCGGCTTTCTATCAACGGTTACAGGCCACAAAAGCAGCACCGGCTGTACGTATCGAAGCCACCAAAGCGTCAGTATCTATTCCCTTCCCTCCCATCAGACCTCAGGAACTACTTGTTCAGTGGTATGACGAGGAGCATCTGGATGAAAATGGCATGGAGACGGAGGAGGTGGTCGAAATGCCAGTGGAGAGGGGTTGGGGCATCTGGTATCAGGCTGATGTTATCGCGGAGAGAGTGGCGAGGAGAAAGGGGGGTTCTCAGGGCATGGGCGAGGTTATTGGCGAGGAGGAGAGTGGAAGAGTGATTGGATGGATGGACCGTGCTAGAGAGATGGCCGGTATTGTGTATGATGCGGCGCTTGAGGAGGTGTGAAAGGGAGCTGTGTCAGGCTCAAACCCCAACGGTCAATTTACTGTTTTCCCTGTCGCCATTGTAAGGACCACAATGCCCTAACCACAAAGTCCTAACGTGTATACTCGGCTGCTTTGATGTTTTCTAAACGGTAATAACACTACACTGTGCGGTTTTTACGGATTGCGTAGTGGAAGTGCTGATGTTTGTCTGTTCGGTCATTATAAACAGGCTAGGGTCAGAGTTAGTCGGCGCTTCTCAAAACTAGATTTTCCGAGAGAAAACTCACTGTATTATCAGAGCGTGACGCCTAAATAGATTCTGATGAGAAGAGAGCGACGAGTACTTATTCTAATTGAAGAAATGAGGAAGGAGTACTTCTTTATATATCTAAATTGATAATGCCCCTTATTTCTCATACGCTGGGTAGGTATCTTAGGGGTCGTAAACGGCGTGAGTTACTAGGAATCTGGTCGACTATATGCGAATGAGAAAATGGTTAGTAAACTAGCTTGCATGTCAAAGAACTATCGTCAGTCAGGTAGGCTCCTAGGAGCCAAAAGTTCGGAACCTCACAAAGAGATTCGGTGGCCTATAAAAGTATAAGCTTACTAGTGCTAGAAGTGGCTTTGCCGTCAAATCCCGTAAACGCTGTCACTAGTGGCCATTGCACCAGAATAGAATATAAGTATCTGAGCAGATCTATCTAATTGCCTTGGTACTATTAATCCCTATAGCCTGATTAGGAGATCATGGGGGTACTAGAAGGAATGTTCCTAGGAGCAGGTAGTATAGAATGTAATACTGATTGGTTGATTAAGTACATAGCAGGCTCTATTATAGCGCTTGACTGCAGTAAGACTACCAGAATGAATGGTTATATTGATGATGCCAGTACTCTTTTGATAGGACAATAGGGGTAATTTAGTAGGGAAGGTGGCACGTGAGCCGGGGCTAGCGTAGTGCATTTTATTGAGGTCGCTTCGTGGACTGCTCACCTCGACGCTCAGGTTCTGCTCTGTGAGCGCATCAGACTGCTCAGGGGCGTGCTCAGTTCTGCTCAGTGAGCAAAAAGCGGCAAGGTCTGAGCACTAAAACGGGAGAGGAACGCCGAGAAGCGGCAGAGGAAATACTGTAAGTAGGTTCGCATTCCGCCTAGCTACCTAAGGATCTTTTGATCGTAAGCCGAAGTTCTTCTAACATGAGACAGGACCAGGCTAGCTAGCTTATCCCACAACTATCTAATTCCGGATGCTTATACCCAAATTCTGGGATCCCGGCTAAGAATCGGCCTCAACTATATAGTTCTATAATAGAGCCCTCGAAAATTGGCCTACGGTGTTGTATACATTTTATTTGATCCAGAAATAAGACACCCCGGATTCCGGAAACAGAGAGGTATCTAGTAGAATAAAAAGCCTATATCGCGGCCACTGCATTGTTATTGTTAGAATCGAGCTCCGTGGGTGTTATTAATTAGGCCCAAAGCTTAGAATTGCGAGATATTAAGTCACACTAAGTGAGGGGACAGCACAGCCACCTATAGTATATTAAGTCAAAGAAACATCCTAACTGCAGGACCGAAGTCGGAGGTCCACGACATTCCATAGCTTTAGTAAGATACTCTCCATTGACCTTCTTGAGCTGATCAGAATCAATTCCAATATAGACACCGATATCGGTTAAGGCGCGGTGCTCGCGAGGATATTCTATTCATGCTTTAACGTCGCTAATGGCATAGAAAGGCTTGATTTTGTGGGTTATCAATGAAGATGCTTTAGTCTTCGAGCCTGGAAAAGGTAGCATCCCAAGATGTGCAGGCCCAGATTTACGGTCTTCATCTTGGAGAAGGGTTTGGTCCATCACCGTGAACACATCGCAGGTTACTTAGTTTTGCCTATACCACACTACACAACGTAACAGGAACCGCGCGATCTCCAATGACTTTTCACAGCCTAACCAACATTTTGTTCAGCCAATGTAGAGTTAGGCAGCGCTTTGATGGCAGAACTGCCTATACAGGAATGCTGAACAAAAAAATCGTGATATGTCAACCATAGATACTACCATTGCAAGTTATCAAACATTTCAATAAGAATCAGTGGGACACACTATCCTTTGCGTGGAGTGGGTCCAGATGTCTTGCACGCTTTGCCTAGGCTCATTCCAACCTCAACATCAGTCATTATTTCCTGACGGCTAAGGCTTTCTAGGTCATTGTCGAATTGGATACGGCCTGGTTGAAACAACACCAGTATGCTTGAACCGCCGAACTGAAAAAGACCGATCTCATCACCCTTCCTGACATGATGGCCAGGCTTTTCTATTTCATCGTGAATCCTATTATCACCAATGAGACATCCGAATAGCCGGGAAAGTAGACATAGGTTAAACTTACTCCACTGTCCCTACATCTGTAGCACCAATAGCTACAAAGAGAACATCGCCGAAGCATTCACTTTCGATGCAGACACAAGACCTGGCATTTTCCGTCAAAATGTTGACCGAACTGTGCAAAGCGACCGGATCGACTTGAAAATAGTCTCCCGAGATGTGCTTATGCCACTTCACATTTCCCTCAACGGGTGAGTGGTACCGGTGGTAGTCTTGCGGACTAAGGCGGAAGCTTGCAACGGCGCCATTTTCCCACGTTACTGCAAGCTGATCATCTTTGATCAAGTTCGCGACCGTGAATTCGCTGCCTTTCACCCACAGGGCTTTAGTCTCGTCCACAGTTCGGTATACAACAACTCGACAGTCAGCCACAACGACAGCTTTGGTTGGATCATTTGCGGCATATATCGGTCTTGCATTTGGGCTATGCTTCCGAACAAAAAAGTCTTCAAAAGTGATGTAATTTTCCGGATCAGAGGGCTCGAACTGAGACATATCAATGCCATAAAAGTCGATAAAGCCTTTGATCTGCCTATGAGACTTTAATTCGCCTTCCCGGCGCCCTATAGAGCCTTTTCAGCATATTACCAGTAAAGTAGATCAAGGGAAACCCTAGGGTCAAAGACATGGGGTCATAACTCACCTGCGCTGATGCTTTCCTCATGCGTCCAAAAACGTAGAAGACGAGTCCGATCAATCCACTCCGTGACGGGATTGAATAACAAGAGGAGCTTGATCTTTTTCCATATAGGTTGTTGCTCACGCTTGTATGTTCCACTCTTCCGATCAACCGTCAGCCAGCCAATTTCACGCCTCTGCAGTAGATTTAGAAAACAAAGGATAGCATCGAGGAGCCGATGGATTTGGCCAACGATGTCCAACATTGTCGATCATGAAAGACTTCGTGTATCATGAAGATATTGTCAAAAATTCTTTCCTGCAATAAAGCCTGGAAGATTAATCGAAATATGGTATGGCAGAGTCGCCGGATTTTGACTTGGCATTTGCGTCATTGTTAGGTCATCCATTACCACTCAGACGTCGTACACCTGTACAGGAGCGGTTTATTGTAATACGGCAGTCTATTACCGCTATCGGGCCGAAACGAATTTCCCCAATATAAATCCTTCACCGTCTTTTATACCGTTTTTATACCTACTCACTTTTATAAGCCTACCGGCCCTTTTTCTTTTTCTTATATTTCTTTTTTCTTTTCTTTTCTTTTATTTTTTTCTTTTTTACTAAGGCCTAATTAAGTATTGTATATCGCCTACATGATATTTAGTATACCTCGATTAGCCCGTACAGTCATAAGCAATAAGTCCTTTCATACCCCCTACCTTCATATAATTTGTATGATTGACCCGAGGCACTCGAAAACGGGTAAAAAGAGGTGAAAAAAGAGAGCCTAAGTAACATAAGGCGACAAAAATAAGTAAACGGTATAGTCATGTGGAGACTGCCTAGTATTCTATCAATAGCACTGTGGGCAACATTCAATACTCCGTTTCCTACCCATTTATTGAGGCGTATCAGATGCAAATGCTGTAATACCCTTCATCGGTGATATCAGCCCAGTGTAATTGTTAGCCCATTTCACACGCAAAGTCCCACGTCCAGACTTGTCTCACCGTATCCTCGTTCATGATCAAACTGTCTTTCAGGGCTTCAGCTTGCTGTTCAGCCAGTTGCTTCGCACAAGGATTGCCATCAATTGCGTAATCCGTCTTAGGAATGATCAGTCAAACGGTCAATTATGCGTTGTTGCCAATCTCGACGTCTCTCCGTCCTGACATCATTCCCGGAATACCATTTGAGGAGGTCCTCCTCCTTGGTGAACCTTGCAGGCTCAGGAGCAGCTCCAATGTTGAAATTGGCCGCTGTCGCGCCTCTGGAATGCCGTCCCGAGAAGATCATCCCTGAAATTGCCAAGGCTGCAAGCGACTGTTCCTCATCAGAGTGTAAGGTATCAGAAACATCAGGCTCAGCAGAGTCGTCCGTAATGAGATATTCAAGCTCGGGCAACAGAACAATGTCCCCTGGGTAGTCTTCCCCAGATGCTTCATTCCATGCATCAAATTGGACTGTGAGCTCGAACTCCGAATATGCGGGATTCTTGAGTTCTTCCACAACCGGAGTCCCACATAACGCGCAACGTAGTCTCCCATTGCTAAATTTCAAGAGAGACGGCGCTATTACTGGAGCCGTCTTTTTTTTTTTTTTTGGTTGTTGTCTTTATTTGAAACACCCACCCTATTCGGATAAAAGCCTAGCGTCGAAGCCAGCGCTAATACCTAGTTGGCTAAAATTTCTAGGTGTAAACACCACGATCCTTCGATTTAAGACCACGCCAAACCGGTCACTCCACCATGACTGCCACTTACACCATATCGGATGTGGGATGGAAAACGAAATAATTTCAGATAACATAAATCAACTCACTGTAAGTGCTATCACCGTGCCCACGATCATTCCCGATAGATTCCAGGATGTCTCCATTGATGACTCATTATCACACCAGTGTGTATGTAAAGGTTGATCTGAGAAAGGCCATGAGATAATCGGGGTTCTGTGCCATGAAATGGCATTCAACGCACAGATGTCAGAAACGTTATTCGGGATTTTGAGAGATACTGTACAAATCGTCACTTAATGCAAAATGCAAACTGAATCTTCTTCCCCTTACGTAGCGCTCATCACATATGAATCCGCAAGGTTCAAACTTGCGGCACATCTAGGTTGCTAACTATCATTCAGAATTACGAAATGCTAAGGAAAAGAGAAGCGGAAGGCAATGAGTCGAGAAACCAAAATCCAGTAATTGACTGCGTTTGGGTCGTTAAAAATCTCAAAAACTTCATAATATACCACTCTAATACCGAGTTAATTGTCGGAACCTTTCTTACCACATTCTCTGGGATCATGGAGATGATCTCCTTAGCATATGCTGCCGCAGTTGCAGCTGCATAACCTTGCCAATTCTTGTTTTTGTGAGAGTCTGCATAATCACAGATACCACGGATTTCTAAAAATGGAAAATTCTCACCCAAACTAATTGCCAACATATCAAAACAAAGCATACCATGCTCTTTGGCAATTTGGTCCTAAGCAGAACCACTTTTCATGACCAAATTACCAGGCCCAATCAAACCATAGTGAACCATTGGGTCATTGTTATGTCGGAAAGGTCGAAGAACTTGCTCTCTCGGATTACAATTATCACATGTTCCTGTCTCAGCATGACTATGCTCTGCTTTAAAGAGAAGGTCGTGCTCTCGACCAGGAAAAGCATGATGGGACATTTGAGGGTAGCTTGCCAACATTTTCGAGAGGTATGTGGGAACTTGGCAGTTTCTCATCAGGTGATTAACTTGCAACTTCCCAGTAGCCGCCAAAAAAAGCTGAAGTGGCTTGGCTGGTATTTTAATATAATGAAAATTGCCAAAACTGGAACTTTGGTCCATATCCCAGTGCAGCAACCCTCCAAACCGCTTTGTCGGTTTTCCTACGACAATATCGCCTAGCCGCACATCAGTTTCTTCGCTAGGCACAGCTCCACCAAGGCCCACGACCAGGCCAAGCCGAATTGATCTGAACGTATGCAGCATCTGCCTCACAGCTTCATGAGTAGTATCGTTATAGAGACATGCAGAGATACACATACACATGATGACCACGTTAAGAGTACCGATTCTTCCCAGTATATAAGGTTGACCGGTTAAATCATTTGGTAAGCTGGCGTGGATCTCGTCTAACATGGCTTTTGACACAGCCATCTCGACTTCCAGGGCACATATCCATCCAACTGCATAGTCATCCTTGAAGTCTGGATTAAGTAACGGAAGATCGGCTGTAGCTTGGGTGGAAAGCACTAATAGAATCTCTTTGGCATATGCTGCCGCAGAAGCAGCAGCATACGGTTGCCACAGTTTGTTCTTATGTGCGTCTGCATAGTCACAAATACACCGAATGACTAGGCATGGGAAGTTGTCCATTAAACCAGCTGCCTCCATCTCGAAACAGAGGATACCGTGCTCTTGAGCAAGTCAGTTTCTGGTTGAACCATCCTTGATTACCTGATTTCCAGAACCAATCAGGCCATAATGAATATAAGGTTGGTCAGTAAAGCGCAAAGTCCGAATGACTTCTTCAATTGGATCGCAATCACTGCATGAGTTGCCCCAATATGCTTGTACTTAGCGCTAAAAAGCTTGCCACGCTTCCGACCAGGAAATGTAAAGCTAGACATCCGAGGATATTCTCATAACATTTCAGAAAGGTAGCTAGGCATCTGACTAAACCCTTTCTTATAGTTCGCTTGCAGCACGTTCGCGGCATTCAGCAGAACTTGAGGTGGCCGATTCAAGAAACCAGTGCGTTCAATGACACCATTCTCGATTGATTTCCCATAGTCATATTGAATGACACCCCCAGAATCTTCTGTTGGACTGCTGACCACAACATCGCCCAGTTGAATGTCGGTTTTTCCAACAAGTACACCTCCCCCAATGCCAACCATAAGGCCAAATTGGATTTCGCCAAACGTACACTGCATCTGCGTCGCCACAACTGCTGCTGAGGTAGTTCCATACACTTTTAACGGGAGGCAAGCCACAGCAATGTTGACAGCAATCCTTCCTAGTGCGTAAAAATTCGGATCACCTGGGCGGCTTGGTAGGTCGGGGTAAATCTCATCAAACATAGACTTGGCAGCAGCCATCTCAAGAGGAAGAGCACATATCAGACCAACAGTGTAGTCGCTATGCAGGAGGATTTTCGCGGAAGCCATTTGGAGAATCTTGCCAGCACAGCTGCCTCGCCTGTTTTTCGTGACGAGTAGATTCTGAAAAATGCCAATGGATCCGTACAGAGTCAAATGGACCAGAACAAGCTTTGTGAGCTAGGTTGTTGGAGATCGAGGTCACCCACAGCCGCAGAGGAATGAAGAAAAAGAGGATAGGCTGGGAGTGGGTCTGTTAGGTGACTGAGTTTCGGGCAGCTATCGCTGCGTCGGGCAAGCAGAGATATCACGTAAATAGATTGCCGGCTGGCTAGACAGCCGCCCTTTTCAGCGAATTAGGGTCACACTTTAGGATTCTGATTTGGATCCGCCGATAATCTTGTCCGAATATTTTGAGGCTGATTGGTCATTTTAGATCTAGAGTATCACAAATATCAGTTATAAGACCTAGCAAGACTTCCTTAGCTTAAAACAAGAAGGCACCCCACGTATCGGGTAAGACAGGTCAGTGTCTGACAGGCTTAGTGTACATAGTGATGAGCAATTCTATGATCGTTCAGAACGGTCTGGCTCCAAATGAGTTTTTAATTGCCATCGGGAGTCTGTTGCGAGAGATACATAACATGTAGCCAAACACGTTGGATCAACTACAGCCGGTTTTGTTTTGGATTGTTTGCATTCCAATGGAAAATTCTTGATCACTACAAATAGCTCTTACCATTACGAGACAGCTGGTTCTCGTAACAATTGTATGCCTAAATGCTGGGATTGGGATATTAATATTCCGATCATATGTCCTGATATAGACTAGGACATCTTGGCATTAGAGGCGGAGAAAATAATGAAAGAGTGCAAATGGTGGCGCCAGATGGGTGACGCCGATTTTCGGAAGTACTGTACCATAACATGGTTTAGAGAAATGAAGATAACAGCAAATAAACGGGATACGCCGAAGGCCGAGCATAGCAGATTTCCCGAGCGGGCACACCAGTGCTTCGGGGCGTGAAGGGTATTCAAGTGGTAAAAATGAAAGTAGTTTAAGGGCGTTGGTTAAATGTAATATGACCTAATTTGGTTCATCGGAAGTAGTGGTCCACTCTCGCGTAGAGTGTCGTATTGGCAGGGAGAGACGGCCGCGCTGACCCTATCTTAACTAATGTAGTGGTGGAACCCATGACAGTAGCGTATTAGTGGCCTGAGGTATCACAAATGCCCTAGGAAGCTTGCATGCAATCTTCCCCTTCGAGAGAGGGCATCCTACGATCATCAATATGACTACAGTTTTTCCACCAGATTCTTCATTCATGACATAGCTTTAAGATCAGTACTTCAGTCGCTTCCTGAGACTACTCTCTACGCCTACGGTGGGCATGGGAGTGGTTGGTTGTCTTCTCTCCAATGATATCGACCCGTCTGCTATATCAGACTGCCATCGAGCCATCCCCATTTCACTAACTAATTCTTGATCTTTTACCCGCGCCGTTGGTGATTTATTTCATAGCCTGCATTAGGGTCCTGCACAATGCAGAAGCACAGCGTCACCGGGCGCTCGCAGATACGAATTGCTTGCGGCCCTTTATACTTTTAATCTTCTCATCAAAATCATCCATAAGGCCCTTTTTTTGGTGTAAGAAGGGAGTCATTTCGACCGCTAAGCGCCTTCTGAGCCTAATAGCTGTGACAACTGCGCACCCTCAGCGCACCGATATTGGGCGACTAATCAGACATTTTGCCCTTTGGGAACCTCAGCCTCATGTATGAAAAGTTATCTTTTGCCTTTTTCTTTTCGTTATTCTGTTGGCTAAGCTACTATCACTGTATGGGGATATGCAAATACGGACGGATCGCGGGCGCCAGTTGAGCAGACTAGAACCAAGTACTATCATACTCGAAGATAGATTCACCGCTGTACGCTCATTAGCATTGTGCCTAATCCCGCATATATTTTTCTTTCCGAGTTGGGCAGCAAGTAGCACTCATCATAGAGCCGCGAATACTCGCGGTAGATGTGGATTTGTTCGTACACGAGAAGCCTGGTCTAAAAACGGTTGAGCCAATGTTTAAGAAGTATGTGTGTAGGGGTTCGATGTTAGAACCTGAGTGTTCGCACATCTCACGTCTCTGCGTAGCCATAATCTCACAATAGTTGGGGCTGACGTTGAGAATTCCGCTAGTATACGTGGTGCTCTTTCCTAAAATCGGAGTATTTCCACCTACGCGCCGCTACCTTCCTGGTAACGAAGTACTTCCCCTAATACGGTCAAGCTCGCAATACTACGGTAACACTAACTAGGGCGAGCAACATTCGCGGTGATGCTACCAAAGGATAATGTGACGTGACAAAAGTGCCTTCTAATCTTCACAATTTTGTCCAACTTTCAGCTCGAGGTGGCTGTGTGCAGATACCAAGAATCTGGCTGCTTCAGGTAGACCAGTACAGCCTAATCTAGCGCTGACAATCATACTACCAGCCGAGAACGCCCTTAAGATAGGATCATAACAATCTGCTGATTGGTCTACGGCCGGATAAGCCCTCCAGCTCCACGTAGCCTTCCCCTCATCCCCAACCTGATGAGCCTCCATGTAGATATTGAAATATCTTGAATCGTACACTCTCCCAGGCTGTCTAGGCGTAAGTTATTCCGCTTTTTTTCTTTTCTTTTTTTTTTTTTTTTGATATGCCTGAGAGCCAAGTTACTGAGCTTTACTACTAAGTTCGACACTAAAATGATACTCACACACGACGACTACACGGTAGCATGGATCTGCGCGTTACCGCTGGAAATGGCTGCTGCGAAATCCATGTTGGATGAAGACCACAACAATCTTTTTCAACATGCGACTGATTATAATTCATACGCACTCGGTAGACTGGGTATTCACAATGTGGCTATTGCTTGTCTACCATCTGGCATTTATGGGACCATATCTGCCGCAAGAGTGCTGTCCAACATGCTATCAACCTTTCACTCTCTAAAATTTGGCTTTACGGTGGGCATTGGAGGTGGTGTTCCCAGTGAATCGACTGATGTTCGCCTTGGTGACGTGGTAGTTAGCAATCCACATAAGGCCGTCGGAGGGGTGATCCAATATGATCATGGGAAGGCATGTGATGGCAATTTTGAGCGGATAGGATCACTCAACAAGCCCCCTCAAATTCTATTGACATCGCTTTCTCAAATTCGCAGCGATTACATGCTTGGAAAGGGACTTGTTCAAGAAATAATATCAAACGTCCTTCGAAAAAAAACAGAGAATGAGGGCAGATTTTTCACGCCCATGCCAGGATTTGTTATTCAACTCAGCATACAATCATCAGAGTGGCAACCTAGATTGTTCAAAGTGTGATCGGAATCAGTTAATGGATCGTGCGCCAAGGAAGAAAGAACCTCAAATTCATTATGGCGTGATTGCCTCTGGGAATAGGGTTATCAAGGACGCCAAACAGCGAGACTCTATTGCTCAAGACTCGGGTATCCTCTGCTTCGAAATGGAGGCAGCTGGCCTTATGGATCAATTACCGTGCTTGGTGATCCGCGGGATAAGTGACTACTGTGACTCACATAAACCACAGGATTGGCAAAGATATGCAGCTCTTTCTGCAGCATCTTATACCAAAGAGCTTCTGGGCATCGTTCCCAGTAACACAGACAGACACGTGGATACTTCAATGCAATGGCAAAAGGCTCCCTCGCAATATTCCAGTGCAGTCACAATGACACAAAAGTCAGCCCACCATCCATCTTCGACTATCCACTCAGGAATTACAATCAACCCCAAGGAAATTACCAATTACATTGGCACGCCTGTCGTGAGAAGGGTCAACAACCTCCATAAAGGATCCCCGGCAATCACGACTTGCAACCAAACCTGCTCATGTAACTGTCACAAAAGGCATCTAGTGAAATCCCCACCTTTCATGAGACCTATTATGGGTATATACATTGGGCGGCAATCCGGGGCGACTATCGAAAGATCCAGATCCTTCTTCAATCTAGGGCCGATGTAACAGCTGTGGATGGATCAGGTTCAACACCACTAATGCTTGCAGCATCTTCTGGCTGCTCAAAATCTTTGAAATCACTACTAGACGCTGGCAGCAATGTTCACTCTAAAAACTCCTACGGCTCGGACGTTCTTTATCATGCTTGCAGACACCAAAGTGAGCTCGCGCCAGTAATTCAACTTCTTCGCTCAGGTGCCTATGTGAACTCGCAAAACAAAAATGGACACACCTCTTTAATTGGAGCAGCGATCAGAAATAATACCAAAATCGGAAAATATCTCCACCGCAAGGGCGCTACCATTGATATCAGGGGGCAGGTGGTGAACTGCGTTATTTGAGGCTATTTTTCATAATAGCCATCAATTCCTCCGATTGCTTTTTCATTTGTCTGCCGATTACACGCTTGTCAGTAACTCAGGCTCGACTATACTTCATTCTGCTGCCCTGGAAGGTGATTTTGAGACCTTGAGTATTCTGCTCCATACCGACTTGGGGCAGTTGAATATTTCGCATCGTAACAAGGACCATCTTACAGCAGCCGAAATGGTTCAGCGGCGGTCAATTGTTCCTGGGGGGTTTGAGTTGATGGCTTTTGAGTTATTATCTTCAGTGAAAGCCAAGACAAATCCCGATCAATGCTTCGACATCTAGGCTACTATCGTGAGGAAGCAGGGGGATCTTTGGCTAGATATTCCTTTTTTAATATTTCAATTCCCACCGACATTTCATTACAGCTAGCTCAGAGTTTCATTCATGCTAGATGAAAGCCAGATTCCGTTGGCTACAATGTCTAGGTGAAAACACCACGATTTTGTCGAATTGATGCCACACCAAATCGTGGCCATCCCACCATCACCTCTTCTTACACCATGTCGGACGGGGACGATGAATTACGCTTTTTAGTTTAATATGTCCACTTGTAGTTTAGCGCTCTTTTTCTTATGCCTATCCGTGCGTGGTTCTATATACCTCTTCCTTTCTCCTACGCCTCGCAGGTGAGGCATTGTTGCCATTGACCCGGATCACCGAGCCCTAAGCTCCGCCACCTCTTTACTCTAGTGTGACTTATTGGACCTCTGCGAGGCAATCCTGCGAGCGTAATCTGCTCTGCCCTCCCTCGTCCAGCCCCGTCTTCTCCTTCACCCCAAAGGTTATCCTTAACATGGACTAAACCGAGACATAGACCTACATTTTCAGACCCTCGAATGTCAACCGTGGCTGGTCGATAATTGACCTTCCGCCTATATAGGTGTCTTCAGTCTACACTCTTTGGGGATATTTGCCTATATAGAACATAGTTTTAAATCTGTCTTAGGGCCGCCACATCGAGCGAGTGCCTCGTCAAACTTACTTAATGGCACACCCGTGTGAGTTCAGAATCTCTGGCGAGAAGTTGAGAGTGATAGTTTCTGGAGTCGATCCTAAATAGCATCTCCGCTTCACAGGTTCCGGCTACAATCAAAGAACAAGGAGACCCATGTTGCGCATACTAGTGGAGACAGAGATTCATATCTTGTGTTCTCCTTGATACCGGCCGCAAAATAAAGCCATGGGAGACTTAGTTCAGAAAGTGTCACTGGTCATCCGCCAGCGTGATGTGATCGTTACATATCTATGTGCAACTATCCAGCTCCTTCGGCTTCTTGAATGGTTATATTTCATGGAATAATGTCAAAAAAAGGAAATTCAAGAACAAACACAAATTGAAACCATGTTACAGTAGGCATTTGCTGCTGATTACCCGCCCCACTACCTTACTATGTACCTGCCGGCGTGCAGCTTGTATCTCAATCTTAGGCGAATCTGGTCACGTGGCTATATCTTAACAAAGTATGAACGGGTTGCTGATCTATGACAGGTCTATGACCCGTGGACGTGTGCGTGTCATAGTAGTATGCGTCAAACTATATCACCCTCTCTTCCCCCTCCCCCCTCCTCCGCAAAACATTCCCTGTACACGCACTCTATATATTAATTGAATGAATGCTCACCATGACTCGACGCCTTCGCACATCTTTTTGCAATATTCTGCGACTCCGTGATCCAACCCCCAGGGTCGAACCGGTCGAACCCAAGAAATCCAAGACACTCTGGATGATCCCAGCAGAAATAGTGGAAATTATCTTCCAGCTTCTTTCCGATCTAGACCGAGCTTGTTTTGCACTGAGTTGTAAGAGGTTGCATGCCTGTTATGTCTCATATAACAGACAATGTGGAATAGGTGTACTATCAACATTGCCCAGGACGTTGCTACTTCGCCGCCTTCAAAACGAACGCTGGGTATACTGTTGTAGATGTCAAAATCTTCACCAGTACTCTAGATGGCAGTTTCTTCAATTTGGTTGGAGATGTGATCCAAAGCCCGCTATATCCAAATGTAATGCTTGGTGCGACGTCCAACGCGATGACAGAGTTGACATTTGTCCATGCTCGAGTATCACATTCCATCAAAAACAACATCCAATGGAGTACTTTCGATCTCAACTGGAGACCTTAAGGCGTTCAGATTATCAGAAATTATCGGGGAGGTTTACACATCTCTGCACTGTTCAGCATCCTCTAGCACCGGTGACTGTCCTAACTCGAGCTTGGTTCAACGAAACTTCCAAGACTTTCCAGGTGGAGAATCAGTTCGCGTTCCAGACTTCCAAAGAAGCAGCTTCGTCAGGGCTCTTCCAAAAGATCAGCTCTAGACTAAGCAGGTACGAAACCGAAATCTGGCTAAAGAACTTCTTTGATGAAGCTCAATCCAACTTCTTCATTGGGGATGAAAGCTCTAACTGGTACCAATGCCATGGCTGGAACATTGCGGGGGGCAGACCGTATAATTTCAGGATAATGCTACATAGAGATTTAGGGGGCGATAAGAGACCCAGCAAAGGGTGGGAAAATAATTGTCATAGTTAGTGGATTGTCGTCTGCTAGATTGCTCGTTTTGCTCCTCCCTTTCCAAATTGGCTGCCATAGGCTGGTACAATATATGCCAACTTGAACTGTTCTCCAGCCTAGAAGCACTTAGATGCCTCAATATCAGTATTTTAGCTGTTTCAAATAATATTTGTGCCACATATTTACTGCCACGCCCTCCTGTCTGGTTTGGCGACTGGAGCCGGGTAAGTCCCAGCAGCTAGTGCCATTCGATCGTTTGTGTATGGTGCCAACCGTCGATGAAAGGCTAAGCAGAGCTTGACTGACTATTCCGTAAATTCAGAGCGCAAATCTTTCATGATCTGACTATGTTAGATACCGCTTTGCATTATATCTTATCTGTTTATGCATCGCTTTCCATGCCTCGCTCGCCTTGCATAGTATCTCGAATATATTCTGAACATGGCCTCTCTTATAAAGGCCAAAGTCGTCAAGTTCGCTGAGCGGCATGCAGGCAAGCCAAACTTCTTATTTTGATCAACCAGCCATATATTGGGACTCAGGTTCTCGTCATGAATAGCTTTCCAGCTAGACTAATGGAGTTGAAAGTCCCTTCTCTTGTAGCGTAACGATGCCCAAAGTCAGATACCCCCTTCACGCTTACAGGAAGACAATACGCTTGGCACTAATCAGTGCAAACGTTAAACTGGATATCGCATATCCCGAAAAAATTAAGACTAAGTCAACTTTTTACTGTCAACCAAGCTTCTGCAAAACACATACTTTTGCACGAATCTAATTTTTGAAATTGCATCGCAACGCCTTGAGCTATCACTCTCAAAATACTGCAATTTATTCGTAGCTTCCTGCTACACCATTTGATTCCATTATCATATTGGTAGGGACAGCAACGGATCTATAACGAGGAAAGCTACCCGACCAACCGCATCCGGCAAAGAAAACCGACCCGCCGACACCCGTGGCGGGACCAAGAGAAAGCATCCAGAGATTAACACCAACACTTCGGTCATAAGAACCAACAGGGGACCGGTAGCGAGGCCCGCTAAATCGGCCACATCGGGTAACAGGCAGATCTTCGATATTAGCGCGATACCCACAACGGAGAGCGCTTCGGGCTCGACATCAGCTTCTCGGACCTAAGTAGCCTCAGCAACATCACCAGCAGTAACGCCGATGCCGACACCAACCACAGTGTTTCCAATGAATAAATCAACCCTAGAGACCATCCAATACAACGTCCACCGCTCGAAGGATGTCGCCATAGCAGAGTTCCTCCGGAACCCTAGGGTTCTCGAAGCTAATATCATCGCGATTCAGGAGCCGTGGGACAATCCGTATACCGACACAACGCTCACCTAGCAAAAGCAACACATGAGCTTGTCTATCCGACCTCCAATAAATGCTTCGGTGAAAGGACTAAGGTTTACATGTTAATCTCGAGGTGAATTGGCCAGTAGACGCATCACGCGCATAGGAGATGCGCATAAGGTGAGAATCAAAAGAGGTGAGAAAGAGGAGAATAAGCTTAGCCTCATCAATATATATAACCCCGTGGGTTATACCAATACGATCCTAAAGCTCGAGGACATGCGCGGCAAAAAGGGATCCTACATTGTACTCGGAGACTTCAATCTCTACCATCCAGCCTAGGGTGGTGATGATGCAGTGCAAGACGCCAATGCCGACGCGCTCATCGAACTCACCGATTTAGCTGACCTAGATCTCTAGTTGGCCCCTAGCAGCATCGCCCGAGATGAGGCTGGCCATCGGACCACAATCGACCTAGTCTTTGGCTCTCACTGAAGCTGTCCATTGTCCGTTCACGTAATTCGGCAACGCGGGCCAGAACCCAAGAATGGGCGGTGCTGGTCATGACTTCGTACAGCGCGCGAATGAATTGTTCCCAAAGAGCAGTAAGGTTGAGCTCCGGAGAAAGGTTGCCCTGGGCCTTGCGCCGTGCATTCAAGGCGTCCTGCATTTCTCCGAAGTCACCAGATATTTTGTTGAAGGTGTCGCACATGTTAGTCCGGATCTGAGGAATATTTAGGTACTCGAAGACGGCAATAGCGGAGGTCAGGTATTCATGGGCGATCGTGAAATGGTCAGGGTTGTTGAGATCTTTTTCGCGCCACCGCGATGCGGGCACTGGGGCAAGGCCTCCCCAGAGGCGACTTTTGAGAAACTGAATATTCTGCCCAATATGGCACAGCCCGCTCAAATCCTCCGGGTCCGTGATCCGCTCTATCGCCTTCTGTACAGTTGAGAGAGCGGCCTTGTTGAACGGCGCAGGCGCCCACTGTGAACTTGGGGCCATGAATAGTGGGAATTCATCAGAATTGGGTAAAGCTAAATCGGTCTTCTTCCCGTTCGGTAGGATACCATGCATTATGAATTAGATAAAATGCAAGATAGCTTGTGGTTCAATCAAGGTAGCCACTGATTTGGTTAGTGAAGTGACAGCGACGCAGAGACAAGTAGGACCGTACCAACTGGTAGGTCCTGGCTCGTCCAATGTTTCTCCGTGATAACTCGATCCCCTGTAAGGGGTAACGTCAAAAATGGAAGCGTTTGGTTTGGCCGATGAGCCAGAATCTGTATGGGAATATCGCGCGATATTGGCCTGTGTCCAAGGCGCGAGCTTCCAGGTAATGCGATGTGCCACCAAGCCAGCACGGGCACTAGCATTCGCAACGCGAGGTACCGCGCGGAAAGGTAATCCAGCGAAGACACGGCGGTTGACCTGTGGTAGGCTTCGGGAAAGCCTGGCCGTCATGATGCATTGGTTGGATGTGATCAGCAGGCTTGCAGGTGGATGGCGATCCCAGCAGATAAGCTCGAGAGCTCGGGAGTTAGGGACAGTAACCCCTGGAGCCCCCTTTTTCTAATCAGCCGCAACAGAAATAGACGACTGAGCTTGGTGCTAGCCGATCAAGGTTAGTCATTTTATCCAATCTCTGGCGCTCGTTCTGGCTGCGATATTGGTTTCAAGATTCTTACGTCTAGTATATTATCGACCAGAAAGTGGTTTAATCCAGAAATCGAATGTCATTATCGAGACTACCCTGCGTGCCTAGCATTCGCTTGGTCTTCAAGTCCACATAGAATTTTGTGTGTATCATGTGTACAATCATTTTACGCTGCCAGGAACTCAAATTTCGCGCCATTTTGCAACCGTTTAGGGGTTGATCCCTGTCTGGGTTTGGATGCTATATTGGGACGACGACATGGCGGATGTGGTGTTTGGATCAGTAATAATACATAGCATCGCGGCTTTTGTCCGTTTGAATTTTACCGTTCAAACCGAAACATGATCTAATGTAGGCAAGTAACCATATTTGGATCATGTGATTAACGTTAGGGTGTGAAACAGCATCTGTATGTTTGCGGCATGGAAGCCGATGTCTGGCGCCACTGTAACAGACCGCCAGGGTTCACCAATAAGATTCCTGGTGGACTCTTGATAAAAAAGAGTGAGAAATTGTAGAGTGTAGGAGGGTGCTGTGATTTACAGGAGAAATAGGCTTTAGCACTTTCCGCGATTGGACCTCGTCTCCTTGAGATTTAACGCGCAACGTACCATTGCTAAATTCCAAGAGAGACGGCGCTAATACTGGAGCCCTCTTTCTGTCTTTCTTTTTTTTTTTTTGTTTTTGTCTTTATTTGAAACACCCTATTCGGATAAAAGCCTAGAGTCGAGCCAGCGCTAATACCTAGTTGGCTAAAATTTCTGGGTGTAAACACCACGATCCTTCGATTTAAGACCACGCCAAACCGTGGTCACTCCACCCTCACTGCCACTTACACCATATCAGATGTTGGATGGAAGAGTCATCACAATTTGTAGTCATGAGTCAGAAGAAGGGTGTGAGGTGAAATCAAGTGTAACCAGATTGGGTAGATTCCGATCCGCCTGGAAACTCTTGGTCTCTTGGCATCTGCACATAGCCACCCGAGAATTGAGTGGGCAGTTAGGAGCTGAATTGGCTTCGTCGCTAAGTTCTGTCTTTCCCGAGTTGGTAGTTGAAAGGGGAGCTTGCTGACCCACCCGCGCAGAGCCTTGACAGGCGCCATGGGCGGTCGAGGCAGTGCCCGTGCATCATGGGCGATCTCGCGGTCGCAAGGCAGATTTAACAATTACTGTACTCCACTCAGGCCGATCAGCTCAGGCCGATCAGCCTGCCCATTTCCTAGGCTTCTGCATATCAGTCAATCTTAGGGGCGCGTAATCAAACCGTAGTGCCAAAATGCTATTTCGGGCTCCTTCCATCAGCCACTAGCTTGAAAGTGCGCTACGGCTAGGTAGACTCAATCAGCTATATTAAGTTTCCTCTAAACCTTGATCCTACATCTTTTCAGGTGTATATCAATCATGAACGACACTATCACAACCACCCGTGGCTGGGTCCCGGAACCCGACGGGAGAGGGACGTGGGGCATTTTATCCACTTGCGTTCTCACAATCATTCTCTGTTGCTGGACATCCGTGTCTCCAAATCTGCCTGCCCAATCCGATGGCGCATTCAGAAAATGGAGATACAAATTCGATCTTGCTTGTATTGCAATACTCGGATCTGAATTCCTATTGATGCTAGCTCTGGGCCAATGGTCATCTGCGCGCTGCTCTGTTAAGGTGGGTTATAAGTTAATTATACGTCGGTGTGATGTCGAAGCTGACGGGGCAGAATTTCTACGAGGCTGGATATAAAGACTGGACTATCAAGCATGCGTTCTTTGCCGATATGGGGGCTTTTGGATAGAGCCCCCGGAAATAGATCTTTTACCTTCATTTCCGTTGGACGCCAAGCAGCTCTATATCCTAGTCAAGGAGGGATACGTTGAATATCCCATATTGGAAAAAGAGGAAATTGAAGATAAGAGTAAATCAGATGGACTAGCTACGTAAGTCACAGTCTACCTTGATTGAAGTTTCCTTTCTATTTATTCACTATGCTTACCTAGGTAGGTTAATGACAATAGCACAAGTCCTATGGTTCTCTTTAAACTGCATCTTTCGTTTTGCCCAGGGACTCTTTCTTACCACACTTGAGCTCACTACCCTCTCCTTTATTCTGGTCTTTCTCGTGACATCCTACTGCTGGTATCACAAACCTATGGATATTAACAAACCAATCATCTTGAAACCTAAGAAATCCGTGGCTATTATTCGGAATAATCTTGGTCAAAATTCCGGATCGAAGTGGTATGAAACACCACTCGACTTCCTCTCACGAGATGAGTGGTTTTGCGCTCGATTTTGGAAATACTACGTTCAAATCCTACACTATATACATATACCGCTATTTACTCGGCCGGAGCGACGACCATATGATCGCATTCCAAGTCATTTCATTCCAAACGTGGATACCCAGGCGGAGATAATCTGTGCCCCAACAATCCTTCTCTTCAGCTCTGTGTTTCTTATTGCCTGGAATTCCACCTTTCCGTCCGCGACAGAGAAGCTATTTTGGCGTATCACTAGTGTGAATACCTTGGCATTTGCGTTGGTTGCAGGTCCTCTTTCGCTATACTTTCACAGAAAAATGTTTCAACCGGAGTTAGCAAAAGCAAGGGCACAAGCTACACTGAAGCGGAAAAGTGGGTCTAAAAACAGATGGATCAGCCGTCTTGCCGCGAGGCTTAGGAATATTGATCCTGAGCAGGATCCCAACCTGGAAATCCCCCTTCGAGCTTTGATACCAATTTCTTTTGTCTGTGCCTTTTACTGTGTGGGTCGAGGATTCATCTTAACGGAAGACTTGATTGGACTGAGGACCTTGCCGGAGAGTGCGTATCAAACTGTCTCTTGGTTAAAATACGTACCGCATTGGTAATTTGTTGTGGTTGGAATTTTTGTTGCTAAGGTGTAGCTTATAAATTATACGATTATAACTAGGTGTGGTTGTAAGGCCTAATATTGATAGAACTTCTTACCCACCCCATTCAGCCACAGATGAGGAAAAACGTGGGTAGTACCCCATTGTTATTGGTCATTTGCTGCCCCATAACCTCTTCGCGACGGGCCGAGTCTGAAGAAGTCCCAAAATACCCCACTGTCTAGATTATGATAGGCTACAATAATTAACATGTTGCAGCAAGTATTCGAATTCCAAACTGTAGTTGACGACGAAAAGGATAGCTAACATCAGTCGCGATATCATCGCTTTGATCATGCTTCTGATTGGAAAACGAGAACCAGGACGACCCAGGAGGGGTGGAGATATCGGGGGTGTTTCGGCAGCTACCATATCATTGGCGCGGCTTATATTGAAAAATCAGGGTTTGTAGCTACAAAGCACGCAATATCGTGGTCTTTCCGTCGTCGCCTCGACATGCACCATATCGGACGGGTACAGCTAATTACTCTCTTTTTTATTAATGACCCTTCGTTTTCAGCGTATATAGTTCTAATATGTTCCCCTGCGTGGTTCTATAAAAACCTCCCATTTCCCCCTGTATGTTCGTCGTTTCTTACCCTTATCTATCCTTTGAAGGTCGGTTTAGCGAGGTAATTTTCCTATTGTTGTCCCCTATCTTCGTCAAAGCGAGATATCTCTCAATCTCCTGACTCAAAGTTTCACCTTGCGCAGGAATCGGTGAGTAATAGTAGTCCAATCATTTTCTGCGCCTCAAAATGCTTGAAAAAGATTAATGCAGCAAGCGCACTATCAGACTATAGCATGACCGGCACGCACGGTATTATCCGCACCCGTTTGCAGCTCCTACAACTAAAGCTATCCCAAAATGTGGCTATACACTTCCAAAAGAAGAAAAGAAGAGCCTTCCAGTGAGGTACAACCTATGGAAAGTACCTACGGCTGGAGTTCTACCTACTTAACATGTGCAGAGTAGTCCCCTTTTGAGGTCACGTCACGATGTGCCTGGTATAAACCGTGAACAAATTTCAAAGCGGCAAGGCAACGGCTTGTAGGCCAGGGATTTAATACGTTCGTACCATCCTATGCTTCCAAGTCTATCACAAACATCTTCATTCCAGCACAAATCTCACTGGTAGCCTGTATCACCAACTGCGATTCCTCAACAGAATGCCTTCCGCTTTGCGGTCAAAGTTAACATCGCCTAAGGGCCGCGCCCACGGGACCTGCTTGCTGTACTCGTGCGACTTTTTCTCTAGATTTAGCTTTCGTCAATCCCGCTTCTGTCGAAGGTATTTCTTTTCCGCGCGAGACTCGCAAAATCTAGCCATATTGATATTGGTTGTACCGTAGAAACAGAGTAGACTCAAAATAATGGATATAGTGATTTCTGAGATGATAAAAAGTAATATATTAACAAAGCCTACAAATATAAGTTTGGGGATGGAGCACCTTTTAATACTCACCTAGCTAAACCCTTCAAGCTCTCGCTTGTGGTAACACAATTACACGCGCGTTTGTTTGCTGCTATATTCGTTAAATATATATTGTATTTAGTGCTGAGTTTCATGTTCTTTCAGTCCTCCAACATCCTTAATACAGTAGTACTTTCGAGTTACGGAAATTGTAAGATTGCTAGCAGTATATTATTGAAGATGACCTGGAATGTATTGATAATTCCTGAGGTATGGTAAATCAAATGCACCATACTGGAAAGTCGTAGAATGCTTCACTGGCTTAGACCTGTGTCTGTCTAGAAAATTGAACATTCCACTCCCTCGTTCCCCCTAGACTATCCGATGGCCACATAAGCATTTTGCTCAGGTCTGGTGCCTCGAAGAATGAAGCCTCTAGCAAAGATCGGGAGCGACCGTTAGTTTGTACTCTTCCGTTTCGTGACTTTCTCCAGGACTTCGGGATAACGTCAGCGGACACGGTCAAAATAGAAGCGTAGTATATGATAACATACTCGTCTCATAGGAAACCTCAGAATGTTCTGTGCCCTGTACCTCGGCTTGAATACCATTGAGACTCCGCCTAAGAGCGTCCTTTGAGGCGGCAAAGACCATCTTGCTTCTTATTGGGGCATTATCTGGCGTCCTGTCTCGATGTTATTATGGAGTTGGGGGATTTATGTATGCAAGATAGATGATGAGGAGATAACACACCAGGTTATAAAAAGAATCTTGTTCCTTGCACCCTCTGCGGGGTCACTTTCGTACAGGAAGTCTTTGACAGCAAATCGACATTCCGTCTCTGGTAAATCGGCGATGAAAGCATCATGATCCTCACTCTCGGAAGTCTTCTCCACGATTATAGTTTTTTTGTCTTGACTCATGTTGTAGATGATATACCGGTAGGACTTTTTCAGTTTCAATTCATTGAAAGTACAGACGCAATCATCCGCTAAACTCACACCGCTACGAGACTATTTTCGGACTGTTAGCTAGGGGTCTAATTTCGATCAAGCCTGAGGGAGATGCTTGCCATCTTTGAGAAGCTTTATAAGGGCTTGCGATAAGTTTAAATCTTGAAGTGATGGACTTTGATGTTTGAAAACACATGTGTGAGGAAGAAGAAAATCAAATACAGCAGACGTACTTACTTATACAAAGGTATGGCGGAAAAGTTAACTAGGCCATAGGCAGATATACATTATGCTAGTGACTATTGGGTGATGGATCAACTGTGATGCAGCTTAACCGTGACGGGGAAACCATAACGTACGTATACGCAGTAGAGAATCTACCCCTCATCGCTGATCTTATCAACTTTGACCCTACAGCACCAATCATCAGAGGCATGCTCAGCTTAATGCTTATAAATTTATACGCGGGGGTCTAGACTTTATAACCACACCGCTGTTTCAGGGTCTTGTCCAATGACCTAAACTTTGAGTCCTCTATACAAGGCTCACATGCAAACTATTTCGCCTAGAATCAATTGTCGTGAAAGTGAACAGAAGTGGCAAACCACGCTCTACCACGTCATGCATATATGCAGATCTAAGAGTACTGGTAAGGGAATCAGACTCTGCGGCGTATTGGCTATGGAATACGACGACTTGGAAATTTACTCGTGCGTAATCCCTAATGCGACACTTCAACCTTCCTACCAATCTAGAGTGCAAGAAAAATGATTGATACTCCTTAGCATCCTCTCTATAAGAATAATAAGCCACAAGCCTAGCTGATGTTGCCGTATACCGAGTCAGTCTCTCGAAGTGCTGAAAAAGCTTCCATATCTGTTTGTGGCCAATTTGCTTGTTGTGCAACATAAAAGTTGGCGGCGTAGCAGTACAACCGATGGCACTGCCCGCTTCCTACAACCTAATTACCTAGAAACGTAGTACAAATGAGCTTGGGCTACATAGAGCTGAATCAAGTCCCACTCTAGAGCACCCGCAGTTTACTGACCGCTGTTTCCTTTCATGCATGAATTGGCCACAAAATTGATAGACTATATCAGTTGGCAATCAATATTCCAATTTGGTTAGACAGATCGTCAGCAAGTGCTTAAAGCTCTCTTCGTGGTATGATCAACCACTTCGTTCGGATCGTCTTATAAGTCTACAGCTCCACTCTTGCATCGGCGCTTCAGCCTTTGTGCAGGAAAATATTGTGCTTTTTCCAAGTATCATCAAATAACTAAAGGAAAAAGAAAAGAAATTGGTTACGGTATTGTTTCCCACCGCTTTATGTATACTGTAATAGATGCTACTAGGTGATCCACTCGGTATACTCCAACGACTGATCCATCAACCGTGATGCCGAGACTGCCAGCTAGATCTAGAATCATTTGAGAAGAAATGATTATCTTTGAGGTTTATGACCACTGCCACGTCATTCTCATCTAATGGATTCTGATGTAATAGAAACCCATATAGAACAGTGCCAGTGTATAGTTAAAATGTACCAGCTAATTCCCACTTCCCGTTCAGTATAGTGGCGCACTGACCCGCGCTAGATTGCATATAACCACAGCGGAGTATCTTCAACAGAGCTTTCCTGCCGAGCTATGTAGTCAACCGGGAATACGGCCCCTCGAAGAACCTCTTCTGCTATTGGATTCAGTCACCACGCTGCAGAGGGCATTGACAGAGGTCAATGCTTGGGGGGCTCAGCAAGATTCTTCAGCATGTAGAGGTTCTTCTTAGTTCTCTGAACGGGGCCTGGATAGTAGGACTTCTGGTAACGTGAGATCATGTAGCAGATATTAGCTTTAGAGGAACATACTAATTGAGGAGTAAGAAATGACCAGACCCCCGATGTATCCGCCGAGAAAAGAAACACTTTCCCACGACTCTCGGACTCGGATACCTAGATACGCATTTGCTCCGTAGAGCTTACTATACTCGTGCGAGTCTTTCTCTAGATTAGCTTACGCCGATATCGCTTCTTATATTGTGAAGAAACGGTGTAGGGGTAAATGGCTAGGTGAGCTAAGGGTGAGAATCCCGTATTAAACACTAATGATTGCGCGTTATAGCCATTATTACCTTTTTGACACAAATCCTTGTAGGTGTACAAACAGATCATTTAAATAGGGACATAAGAATTAGAACCAGTCTAATGCCTATCAAAATGGACCACGGCATCAGAACGGACCGTAAGAATTCATTTTAAACTGCTATATCGTCGCGTCAGTTTAGTGATAGCGACCACGCTCTAAGTATTTGCTATTGCTAGAATGTGTAACTACGCTTTTTGCTAGGTATTAGTACAGGAGATAAAGGTGAATATAATCACTAACCACCAGTAAAGCCAAATGCCAGTAAATAACTCTGAACGAGTACTGTATGCTCAGTTTAGACGCCGGTGACACAATATATACCGAAATGTGTCATCTTACTACGAAAAATGGTTCATCAGGCTATTTTATATGTTGTAGTGATTACCCCGCTAAAGGAATTAACTCGCTACTATGTATTCCAGCGGTTGGAGGATACATAAGTTCTCAAAATGACTTTCTACAGTACAGTAGTTCCGGGAAACGGTGTTACCACCTACACTCTTTCATTGTTTCTCAGGCCCTATTGCCAAGATCCGCTAAACTACTTTTTGGAATAACCAGGAAATTCCGTAGAGTCTAGACTGTGTGTCGTAAATTATCGGATTATTGTAATAGGGGGACTATATATAACCACGCACGGGCACGCATACCGGTGGCGCTAAACCGTACTTGATAAAACTAATCCGGAAGTAGCTTCCACCGTGGTCGTCCGATATGGTGTAAGTCGAGGTCACAACGGAAAGGCCACGATTATGCGTGGATTTGCGGGGTAGAATCGTGGCATTTCCGTATAGTGTAACAATCAGCCTAGGACTTAGGTAGACGGTGATTACATTCCGAAATCTAAAGCTAAAAAAAGGAACAATAAGCAAAGCAAAGAAAAACAAAACTCCGCTCAAAACAAAGCGATGCGTGTCGATACCCGCCTATACCCCCCGAGAGCCAAAACACTATCACCTCTAGCAGCGAGCATAGTCGGACCTTAAATTGAATGGTACTAACTCTCTTAGCTGGTGAGAACTGCCTCCTAATTTTGCAATACTGATTGTTACATTTCGTAAGCAATATAACGCAGAAGGTCTCAGTATTATGCCAATGGCTGGAATATAACATGGTAAAATAACGTTCTATATCTCCTTCGAAAGGACCCACGGCATCTAACCTATCTATAGCGGGACAAACTTCACTTGTGATACATTTACTATCATTGAGACTTCCCCGAGTAGAACACCTATTCTCACTCGGTATGTCTGTTTGAAGGATTGGTATGGGCCTTTTATTCTGTATCGACAGTTTCCTGCATCCGTTTCCGCCACTATCAGTAAGTTTGTATTGTTTTCCTGATCTTGAAAAAGCTTAAGGAAATCTGTGGTCTGTGGGGTTTTAATATTATTGATATATCCAGCATCTTTCGGTCAGCCTGCGGGGACGAAAGCTACATCTGCAGAAACATCTTCGAGAGAAACCATCACTGCGTCTGGCGCAGGAGATAGCATACAATCAAAAAGCTTAGGGCTATCAGGGGGTGCTATTGCAGGAATAGCAAGTGGTGGGCTTGCTGCCATAGCTTATGCTGCGCTGTTTTTCCTCCACAGGAAGCTAGTTACATCCTTTGGGAATTGGAATCAACCCACAGTGCGCAACGCGCATCCGAGGGAGCTTTCGGCTCAAATGATGATCTTGTCGAAGGAAGCAGAGGGATGTATGTTGACATACATGGGATGTCTCTTTGTGCAGACTGAGCTAGTTTGCCATTTCTTTGTTAGATCAGGCTTTATAAAGAGCCTTCTTTTGATAGATTGAAAATCAGTTTCTTCTTCTTGATTTTCCCTAATGCTAGTATCTGCTAGTGTATCTGCTTCAGTATCGTAGCCCTTAATAGGTTATAAGGCCCTCGTTTTCCCCCTTTGCTTTATCAAAGATCTATTGATTTATTATCAAGGTCTATTCTTTTATCAAGATCTATCAAGATCTAGTCTTTTACTATCAAGGATAGCCCTATCAATAGGCTATATCTTGCTAGTCAAGAATTAGAATTGTATAGGAAATGCTATATCCTATCATTTATTTTAAGAATAGCTTTAAAGGCTATATCTCTTACTTATTTATTATTTATTTATTCATTTTTTAATTAGCTAGGATAGCTGATTCTTCCTCCTAACAACCTGCCCGAAGTATACACCACCTTTAGCTAAGATAGGAAGTGAGGGCGGGGCGCGTCGCTATACGCTAGGTCCCGACCGCAAAAATAGTCGCTAACAGCCTGACGAAGCTGCTTCTAAGGCAGAAGCATGTAGACTTCGTTAAGCTATTGCGCATGGCTCAAATTGAGCACCTGGTCATAAGGAAATGACCCAAAATGGAGCTGATTCGCAAGCAAATGGCATGGCTAGCGGCTCAGGATAGGATACTACGGCCGCTGAAGGGGTGTCGCAATTATCTTACGAATACTACATGGAACCGGGCCTATAGATGATCCGAAGGCTTCGGAAATACAGTAGGCCCGGAACCCACAAATGTAATTAGAAATTGCCTTATAAATAGCATGAAATACGGGTAATGAAACTTAGAGTCATTGATATCTCCAATTGGACGGATACAGTACAGATCGTGACAGATACTAGCATCGGGGAAAATCAAGAAAACGAAACTAATTTTCAATCTATCAAAAGAAGGCTCTTTATAAAGCCTGATCTAACAAAGAAATGGCAAACTAGCTCAGTCTGCACAAAGAGACATCCCATGTATGTCAACACCATTTCCTGTTGCTGGGCCATTTGCTTGGTTTCCATGAGCTCATTGTGGAGCTTGCTAACTTCAGCTTCCAGCTTGTTGATGCGTTCCATGTAGACCCCCTCTCGGGCCTGTAACTCTGCTCGCCAATTATCCAGCTCATCTGCCAGCTGCGCTTAAAGCTGATCTAGGATCTCCTCATAGGCTGCCTCCTGCTGGGCTAGGGCGCCAGCAATCAGCGCTTGATGTTTGGGTCGCTTGAGCACCCTCAGGGAGGTTCTTCTGATTCCATTCCGGGCCTCACTTTCCCGGCTCGTCCTTCGTTCCTGGGTTCCCTGATCCAGCAAGGGTCCTATAAGATCCTCCAGGCTTCCTGGCTGCCCACCAGCTGGTGTTGGGGTGGAGGGCAGGACCAGCGTCTCTCCTGAGTTGGAGGCCACGTAGCCAAGTCGGGGGGTCGACCCGTGCAATGCACCACCACCAGGACGTTCTGGAGCCTTCATGGTAATTATTAGGGGCCAGTTGGCCTCTATTAATCAATTGACGCGTGAAACGACATGTTTTTTGTGAATGATGATTTCTGATTTTTATATACGCAGGCCTTCTTTTTGTTTTCTCGATTTATACTGATTATGAAGAAAAACAATGGCCCTGCAAACAACCGGTCTGTACAACACTGGGGATGCAATTTCTCTTAGAAGACCAGGATTCATAGATGATTTTCAAGAGAAAAGTTCGCCGAGGGACAAACTCCAAATATTCGGGCCTTGTCTTCTCGTTATTTAATAGTCAGTGGTATCATTTTACAGTACATAGAACTTTTTAGAAATTAGGCAATAGGCAGTATTAGCAATTCAGCCAATAAAACTAAGGGACACAACACACAGAAAAAGCCTGTTGATAGGTACTCATACTGCCTGTGTCTGTAGCAGACGACTAGAACGGCTTCTGTGCTGGATAATGAGCAGAAATTCGTGGCCTTCGGCGAGATCCCCTAGGGGCCAGGGCAAGTCGTTCTTGATCGCTTCGAGAGCTGCGTTGGGTTCATCATGGTCGACAAAGAACCCCGTGTCTACTCCAGAAACCATCTCACTCTCATCCTTGAACAAAGTGCCATGCGGCTTGGCGTCGCGGATGTAGGAAATAGGGGAGCTTTTGAGAATTTCATCTGCCTGCGTGACAATGTAGTCGAGCGGAACCCTCTCGATAGCACCACAAACAACCTTCGCCGCAGCGAGACAAGCGGCAGGGTGGGAACTCATGATCCCGTAGATATTATCAGTGTCGCACCTCAACGCATTCAGGAGGGTTGTTGCAAGTCCAATGTTGCGGAAGCTTTTGTCCACAACAAGTTGAGTGATCCAGCACACCATTAAGCCCTTATGGCGCCATCTGCAAGCAAAAGCATGTCCTGCGAGGGTCCCATCGACAACCACTCTGGCATAAGCAGTCGTTGCGGTAGAAGGCAGGTACTGTTCTCGCATGCGGTCGGGGGACAAAGCCACGCGCTGACCTGCCGAGGATAAGCACTCAGTAAACAAGGTAGTGTTGCCGTCAGAGCTTACCTGCTCGCTTGGTTTGTTTGCCCCATACTCCGTAGTTATCACGAAATAGAGCGGCGGCTTCCTTCAGCTGATTGTCGGTAACTGCGAACCCAGGAAAGACGTTGATGTTTTGATCAGCCATTCTGACGAGGTGTGGCCAAGGGTTGAAAGGAGTAGTCATGGCTTCTGATGAGGGGGTAACGAGTTGGCTAGGCAGGCGTGTATGGGAAGGCGCGTAAGAGAGCTGGTTCCTGTAATGTGGAAGGAGCTTTGGATTCGCAGGAACGTGGGGATTTCGTAGTTATTACATATAGATTATGTTCCCGGTTAGGACTAGCGCCGCTGTGTTTAGGATGTTTCGTTCCCTTGAGATTCTTTCGAAGACGCGTATATTTCAAGTGAATAGAATGAGTGCTCGCATCCTGGTATCTTCTAATTAGTTTTACGTCCCATATAAGAGCCTTAATCGTTGAGCAGTAACTATTTCCTCTTCGACGCCTATCTTAGTTGCTCCCACCTCCCACTTCTACTGCGGGGAACAAGAAAAATAATGCGTTAACTGTAAGGAGGCACGAGCAGTAATCACCCGCCCTAAAAACAGACAAAAGATCTGCTGCGCCTGCTTCCTCCACATTTTCGAAACCGAAGTCCACGAAACAGTTACTAGCGCAAACCTTTCCTACCCTGGTGAGCGAGTGGCGATCGGCGCTAGCGGCGGCAAAGACAGCATAGTCCTCGCCGTAGTTCTTAAAACACTAAACGAACGATATGATGAAGGAGTCAGATCTACAGAATGACTCCGGGAAAAGTGATCAAAATCAATGATAGAAATAGATGAAGATGATGAAAACTAGCTGCCATGAAGCTGTCTTTTATAGCTTCATGGGACATAGATCAGATCACAAATGAGAAAGCAAACTGACAAATGTGGAAGCAAACAGCAAACATAGAGAGATCGGGTGAAGGCATCTCATCTATACACGCATAATAGGGGCTCAGTGAGCATGAAGGCATCTCACATATGCCAAGGAAGAAAAGTCTCATACATGCCAAGCATAGGAAGATCTGTCAAATGGAAGATAGGACTGCATGAAGCATGAAGCCAATGCAAAGATAGGACTGCATGGCAACTGCATCACGATATAACTATGGCCTCGATCTCTGTCTCCTCTCGATCGACGAGGGTATCCGCGGCTACCGCGACGACAGCCAGGAAACTGTGAAGCGAAACGTAGTGTAGTATGAAATGCCCCTCGAGATTCTCGGCTACGGCGAGCTATACGGCTGGACCATGTATTAAGTTGTTGCGTAGGTTGGGAATAAGGGGAACTGTACCTACTGTGGTGTCTTCCGGTGGTAGGCATTAGATCGGGGCGCTGCGCGGCTCGGTATCAAGTATGTTGTTACGAGGCATAATGCGGATGATGTTGCGGAGACTGTTATGATGAATCTTCTTCGGGGGGATCTGCCGCGACTTTCGCGGAGGACGAGCATTATTACGGATTCGGGGGCTTCGGATATTAAGCGCAGTAAGCCTCTCAAGCATGCCTATAAGAAGGAAATCGGCTTCCTTCCCTAGTGGTACGGAAGTAACCGTCGCCCAGAACTCTGGTGTAGCTAGACGTTGCTGGCTTGCGACACAGACCCAGGGGGGAGGGGATTGTTTCCCGCAACAGAAGCCAGTGCCATCAGGAGCACCAACGCACTCCTCGTCATAGGTCAATCACACAAGAGCGCGTTGGGTTCACCAGATCAATTTGGGCGAAGCCTTGGGGGGATTCTCTGCGGGATAAGCCAAGGCAGACAGAGAGATGGGGGCCATCGTCGGAGAGCTGGTCATTGACATGCGGAGGAATCGTGCGACGCCAGAATGCAGAGGGCATCCTGGAGTTGGCTGGTCCGGAGCAATGGCAAAAATGCCTCAGCAGGCGATCGCAACGCGACCAGTGACGGCGGATTAGGATAGCAGGATATTTATAGAACCACGCACGCGGCGTAGGAGGGACAAGGGACGCTAAACTGAAAGTGATAGGTCTAAACTCGAAGTCATAATTTCAGTCACCCTCCGATATGGTGTAAAAGGAAGCCCAGGTGGAATGGCCATGGATTGTCGTAGTCATAAATCTCGAAAAACGTGGTGTTTCTATATCGATATTTACGGCAATTGAAGGATAGCGCTAGTGTTCAAGTTGTACTCCGTACCTAGTTAGGATTAAGAAACGCTACTAATGTATCGAGATAGCTTTTTAGACTACTTAGCCGAATAGTGCTGATAGAAGTATCGAGCGCTTCTATCATAGGTGCAGATAACACGTTTATAAAAGGGTGAATAGTAAGGTATAGCATCTATATAAGTATCAACCTTTAAAAACGTCTATCAATAGTCTAAGAATTGCTAACTGAAATTGGTCCGACTGTAAGTTCGTTGTGCGTTGGCATACTTGCTTTTCTTTTCGGGATAGGGTATGAGTTACCCGCATCAAACATGTACCTGCGTTTCCCGTTATTTTAAACTACCTTCTCACAATTTTCCACTCTACCTGGGTGTAATAACAAAACTAAATTCGTGAAAATAATTGGCATCCTCTCCATCTAAAGATGATATATATATAGTATGTCAGCATTAACAATACTAATTTGGAACTTAGTTTTAGTGAGTGATAATCAAGCATTAATCATGATGTCAATTTATGGCCATGAAGCATTCACTATGACATCGATTATGAAAACGTCAACTCCATATTATCAAGGAAATTTCAACGTTCTAACATCATTCTCTTCGTTATGGCCCATCCATTTGCTTCTACTGAAGGTGTTCTACCAGTCCCAATTTGTCTTTTATGCGGGGCGAAGATCCATATGACGGACAATTTGGGAATACCCAGTTCAGGCATCGAAGGAGCCTCGAGACTTGACAAAAAGCATTGGAAAAAACTCTGGAAGCCCGGTCCGGAACATTTTATGATATCAGCACACGAGGTAGAAACTGCCTACATCGATAGGTTCCCTCTACTATGGTCATGCTTATATCGAGCTCGTAAGCCTCTAATAAGTGAATTCTCATTCAATCATCTCCGGTCTTCTAATTAGCTCAGTTATCAAGGATTCCGATACTAAGTACCACTTGACTGGTATCAATTCGATGGAAGATTGGCAATGGCCTTACTATGCTGTCAATGACCCTGCAAAAGCAAGAATAACTGGGAAGAAAAACCCCGACTACCATACACAGATGTTTACCCAATTCTATGCTGCAGATATTAAGAGACAACCTAAAACATTGAAAGACAAGACAATCGGATTTGTGATCCATGCCCACTGTTGGGCCCTGTTCGATCGAGTCGAAGGCCTAAGATTTAACAATACCAACCTCGCTAAACTTGTCCGAATTTGTCGAAGATACTGGCGGGAAAGCAAACGGTGGGGGATGTCCGGAGATGTACCGAATGTCTCTCAGAGTCCACTTATCGTGCCCGCAATTCTACAAGCTATGGCATCCGCCGAGGCCGATTACTATCACCTAACCTCTAGTCTCGGCATTCTTCCATTAGAGCTTAGGGTTTTGATCTCCGAATTCGTCTGCCCTATCACAGATTATACCATGAGTGATGTTCAAAATTTGAGAAATATGCTCTTAGGGTTTGGATGGAAGTTACCTAAGTGGTTCTGGCGAGTGCGGGTAGACGAACGTTTGTTTTTTGAGTTGGGGAAATATAGCGAGAACCCGTCAGTGGATTGGAAAGTACGGCTTGAATTTATGATTCTTACTGCAGATCGAACTAGGCTCGGTTCTAGTGGTCTAGCAAACCGTGAGCGGATTCTTGGGATTATGCTTGCTCTTAGGGATGCCTACACAAAGTGATACATAGTTTAGTGAGGGGAGGGGGTCCTATTAGGCACATGTTACTGGATGTCTTATCATGTAATTAGCCTTTGCTTTGCTATTAATATGCGTATCGCTCCAAACTGAAGATTAAGCACGTTCCAAATATTCAAATCGAGCTTCCTGGCTTCCCGTTTTGCATGCTTTGCTCCGTCAATTTCTCCTAGATCTGGCATGTGCAGTAGATCGACCCTTATACCTAGAGTACGCTGCCCAATAGCGTTCTCTTCTTCACTAGGTACTTTATCTATGTGATATTGCGAGTATTGTGCAGCTTCTAGCCATTCGATGGATAACAGTATACATGTAATCCATGCAAATTCTTCTGTTTATCTTTTGTCTCGCCATTTACACATACCCAGGCACCTAGGTAGGTATTATATATGTTTTACCGTAGGGCTTTTTGTACAAAGCAAAAAGAAGGTGATACCTACTGTAGTGGGAGAAACACGCATAGATCTGATTAGATGCCTTGGGCATCTAATCTCCCAGATAGTCTCATAGGCCTCACTCACCACAGGCACATCGCAATATCATCTTATCATCTACCGTCATTTCGCTATTCTTGTTCATCATGGCTCCCACTGTACTATTCTAGACCATTTACACTGCCCACCATCCTCAGGTACAGGACATCACTCTTTTCTGCCGTCCTGTCTGTTATGTCAGACCACCAGCGCGCTCTTCCTACTTCACTACATAGGGGTCACTAAGTCTTTACCCATTGCCGTTTTCCCACCAAAAATGACCACGTTTGAACCCTGTATTTTGTGTAACCTATAGGGTAATAATATTTTATTCAGCTTTACTTAAAAATATAACTACTAAATCAACAAAAAACTTCTTTCCGAATAGTCTATCATATATAGTTGTTAAATAGTTACAGATTGAAATGTTGGAGTTAGTTGGAATGTCAATTATATATAGGCGCCAATACTAAACTCGCGATTTTGAACTTTTGCTTAGGGTTGAGAATAAACCCAACGGGGCAAAGATTTCATGAGCTGCATCAATGATTATCGCGAATGTGGTCTAAAATAAGTTGGACCTGCTCGTAATTTTCCTCCAGGTGCCACAAATTCCCCTTTTTCAATCTCCGTGGATTCGGACTCCAATTGAGAACCGATTCGTTCACATCATCGTACTTGTAAACCCTCATATATTTTCCTACCGCAACAATCCCGTAAACAGGGCTACGGTCTGAAGGACGGCGTCTGCCATGGGTCGACGACAAGTACTGACAGAGCTGATCTACTCCTTCCGCCCACACAGAGGCGTGTGTCTCGTACCCAGCTCTCTTGCACTGTACTATCAAGAACTTGTCTGCAGTAGAGGAATTTTCTTGATAGTGGAAGGTATGCAAGTCGGAGTATCCCTTCTCTCCGGACTGTGCGGTATGTTCATCCTGCGGGCGTGTTATGTAGCCTTCGGACACAGGGAATTGGAAGCTCAAAATAGCGTTCCATACACCATAGACGATTGACTCTGGGTCGTTTCGTTCAATTCGATCAAGCTCCTGCGCTATGGCATGGATGGAGCGATACTTAGACCAGTTAGTGGGTTTCATATAATAAAGTTGACGGTGTATACTCACTGAAGACATGATGATAGCTTCGCTGGAGAAGGAAGAGAAAGTATTTTGATCTGAAGTGGTAGATATTCTGCAATATTACACGCTAAGACATCTTTTGCCTTTTTATTGCTAGCTTACAATCTAGTATTGTTCTTGAAAGCATTATTCTCGAAAAACATTTCAAGGTTATTGTTGAAAAGCATCATTGTTGAAAGTATTATTCTCGAAAAGCGTTATTCACGAAAAGCGTTATTCACGAAAAGCGTTATTCACGAAAAGCATCATTTTTGAACAGGCAACTTTTTGAATTGTTAGGATTGATAAAATCGGGAAATGTAACGTCGTGTAATTTCCTATTGAGAGAGACGAGGAGGGAAGAAAGAGAGTGAGAGGGAGAGATCTGCCTATGTAACACTACGGGTCTGACCCCCACGAGCATCGCTCTCGACATGAATATATCAACAGACAAGACATTCATCACTACTGTGCGCGAAGGCAGATGCCTAGTTGCATAATAGTATCAATGGCATATCATTCACCATTGTCCCCGGATTTGGAAATCCTATTGTCCAATCTCGAGATTCAATGTAGACATTTTCATTGCCCCAACAGAAAGCAGAGGGGTGTTGGAGCCATTGCCCTGCGACTCTCTTTCTGCCATTCCTCCTGGTCTCTCTTTTCCGTGGTTTGCAGCAGATCAATACACTTGTTGGAAGTCAGGTGATCTGCTACTTCCGAATTCTAGCTCTCTCCGATCTCTCCTTCTTCCTCATTTTCTCCCTGTTCCACAGATATCATCAAACAGAGACACCACTTTTATCTTTGAGATGCTTCCAGAAAGTTGGTTAGTGAGGTCGATAGCCGGATAGAGGGATGAGCTCAGACATTGGTGAGTCTTCACTCCAGTGCTCGACAGCATACCTTTCGTTGCTCTGTTGGTGAATAGAACTGTCATATCTCGAACTCGGACCCGGAAATTAATTCGAGTTTCTGCGGACCTTCGTTGATGATCTTCTTTCATTGGAAGGAAGGCGTATGCAGGTCCAAAAAGTAGGACCCTGAAGAGATTACCGACACCCCGGCTCGTTGCAAGGATATCGAGAAAGCCAATACGAGATACTTGTATTGTTCCTTCTGTGAAAGAAAGTAAAGCCGCTTGCTCTGATCTTGTGGTCGCCTTTTTTTGAAGTGGTCGACTACCTCGCCGTTGATCTTTATTTCTTTTAAGGACAAGATTGTGTGGAAAGAAGAGTGCATAGTACTGAGGTGTAAGGCGGAACTAAATAGAGCCGCCACGCTAAGAGAAAGAGAGGTAAGAAGCGCTATAGATCCGATTGCACTAGTGTTGGACTTGTTAGGTGTGTTTTCCGCTGTCTAATAAGACGTCTAAGAAGAAAAGCTTGATACGACCGTGATTCCTATGATGATCAAACCATTAGAGACAATTCGGTTATGTGCACTATTTGCAGATTCTCTTGCCGCAATTCTTTTATTCTCTTAGGCAGCGGAAATTGTTCTGAGTGCTATAGCAACTTCTCTTAATATTTCCTCTTCGTCTTTTCTATCCTTAACCTTTTCTAAGGGTAATAGAGATAGAGAATCTTTATTAAGCTATAGCTCGCGTGCTCTATGTTAGATAGCCGCGCGAATAGTGAGGGGGACGTATTTAGCGCTAGCTTTGTCTATACCCCTAAAGTCTAGACTTATACAAGGTATTCCTTAACCAAGCTTCTAGGTGTCAATAATACCAAAATTGGCTCTCTCGAGTAGACTCTAGGAGGCACTAGCAGCTGCGTTAGACAGAAAGCTTAAGTAGATATACCACATAAATAGGAAGTGAACTAGGTAAGAGACGGCGTAGATAAGAGTTACAGCTAATCGCGGATAGCTATCGATAGTCTTTTCGTTTGTGAAAAACCTATTATATATCAGCGTCCTAATAAGCATTAGGAGCATTAGCCAGAGGGACGACCATTCCCATCTTAGCAACTAAATAACACTCCTAGTCAATAGGGAACCGCTAGTAAGCTATATGGTAGGACGCTCTTCTAGACCTTCTAGTATAGCGGCGCATTCTAAAGTACCTTTTGCAACACGGCTGTGGTAATTGTCGCTAAGCATCTTTCCTAGGTAGAACAGTTTAACCTAATAAGACGTTAGCAATATTGCGACATTTTTTGGTTATATATAGCGTTCGATAACCTATTGTAAAGAACTAGAACTATCTAGACTAGGCACTTCTAAGCTGCTGCTAGGCCATCCTCTAGTCAGAAGCTCACTTAGATTGGTTTCAATAGGCTAAGAAGGATACATTGACGCTGTCGATATTAATAATGCTCGTCGTATCAACAGATCGTAGATCAATACAGTCAATGTTACCGATATAATCGCCAAAAATGTTTGGATCAATTTGATTACCAGCGGTTAGCTCATGATCTCAATTCCAGCTAAGCTAGCTACGCTGTCTCGAGTATAACTAGGCACTAGGCCAGTTAGCCACGCCATGATATGCCCCACGAGGAAGATAGCCAAAATTATGATCGTGGTCCTCATGACAGTAACTTTTCTGCGTTCACTAGTGGTAGGAAGCAGTGGGCCATGACTAGTTTCTTCGCCTCTGGTGAAATATCTCATCTTTATTATTTCCTATGTTGATTGAGCCGCACTGCCTTGCGCCTAATTCGGGCTATGTTGTAGAACGAAAGCCGGGGATTGGATACGTGTGGAGGTTGATAATGATAGCCACAGTCTATGGCACATGCTTCAATTATTTGACCAGCGGCCATACCGCCTCATCATGCGACCACAATTACCTCTCATGTTGCCTCGTATACGTATCTGGCTGTGGAAGGTCCGAGCTGAATATAAGTACTACCAAGCTAGTCCGGTAAGGCTCTGACTCAACATTTGCGCAGAAGACAATCGATTCGCTGACAGGGCGCGAGCAAGATGATGACTTTGCTGCGCAGTTTCAAGTGCTTTGTGACTGGAGGAGAAGTTTACCTAGCAGGTGGTGGCGGAGCTCGGTGATCCGAATCAATAGGGAAATTGACTCTCGCGAGAATGTGCAGATGCGTGGAAAGAAGGACGAACCCTGGGGAGTAAAGCAAAGGGCAACAACATGTAGTTGCCCACCTTTAGTTCATAATACCACACATTCTTGTTCATATCATCAACATCCGATATGGTGTAATCCGGGGGGACAGCGGAAAGACCACGGTTGTGCGTGGTTTTGTGGGAGATAATCGTGGTGATTCCGTATAGGCGGTTTTATAGATGTAATGAGGACTAGCGCCCCATGTCCAACTAGGTTTAGCGCATGATTGTCCGGGTCTTGCTGCATGTCTATAAGCCCGGCGGCTTCATCATGGGCGACAACTAACTGATTGCCAAATTGGACTTTCATTACGCATTGATTGCTATTATTATTATTTTGGCTCGCAGTGGTTAAGTATCGTAAGCTCCCCCTCTACCTAGATCTCAATCAAGCTTTCTCCTCCCCTTCAAGCCCACCGCAATCGAAATGCGCTCCCCAAAGCCACTAAAGCGGGTTAGAGACTGGAATGCATTTGTCCGCTAGCCGGATCCAAAAGTCACGACTAACAAAGTCTCATCTACGAAGGAGCGGTTGAAGGGAATCCATTTTAACTTTCAGAAGTATTATACCGTTGCTTATTCAATCTATATGCTTTAACTAACTAACGAATATTCAGATGGGTGCAAGAACTTGACAACAAAGACTATAAATATTGGCTTGAAAATATCACGCTAAGGATTGTTTAAGGCTTTTTTGAGTGGTATTTAGATGAGCATGACATAAACTACAAGTCTAGCTTCATGACAATTGTGCGTTTTTTCAGAATGTACTGGATGGAGGAAAGAGGCCTTTGCCTATAGAAAGGACATTAGTTCGGTATGATTTCTACAGTCTGACCCTTAGTCCTTTACTTACTTAGGAAGCTAGCCTAATCAATGGCCATAGAGCACGACCTTGATAAGACCGCGAAAGAACAGCCGCCCTTTAGCATTAACGAGGTATTTTTATCACGCATTATCTAGTGGTAGCCTACGATATAGCCTTTCCTACGGTCCGGGTTCTTTTTCAATTGAACACCCTACGGAAAATGATGGTCTCGACCTTAGCCCGACCTAGAACCCTCGTATTGTCTTCCTGTTACGAGGAGGAAAATGATGCGCTGAAATGGAAAGATATTGACCTATATATGGTCAAACACCCCGAATATCCTGATGCCCAAGTTCTTCTTATGAGGGCTAGGCACAGGCTCAACAAGGAAAGAGAAATCAAGGAGCCCCGTGAGTCCTAGTCTTATGCCACCAATTATGATTCATTCTAACCATCACTAGGCCTACATTTACGTATACTGAAAGAAACGACAATCTCGGACTATGTGTTATTCAGGACATACTTATGTCACTCTACGTACTTGATTTCCTCTGCCGGGGCGAAAGGAGAACCCATCGAAGGTACGTCGGTAGATACAACATGGGATATAGATCCGGGGAACGAGAAGTGGCCTCGCCGTAGCCATAGCAGTGGTAGGACGATGTATGATGGATGGAATAGTCGAACTTCATTAGACATGATGTATCAGCCTATCCTGGATCGGTAACTCTGACGCTATGTACCTCCCTTGATTTCTTGGTCAAGAGACATTAGAAGTTCATCTTCTGCTCGTACTCCTCCGGCGACAAAGATAACACTTCTCTATGCTCATCTCGCGTGAGCTTTCTTGGACACTCGCTGATTTTCTCCTCCACCGCAAGCATTGCAAGTCTTCTTGCAGCTTCTTGAATACCAGCGCTCCGCATAGTCTCAATGACGGTATCGGTAGTCTCTGGATCAATGTATTGCGAAGGGTCGGCCCAGAGAATGTAGAATAGCACACCCGGCTCTTGGATAAAGGCAGGCTTATCAAGAACCACTGTAAAAAAGTGATGAGGTTGCGGGCGGGTAGAAACGTCACGGCGGAGCTGAGGTAGTGCCCGTATGACCGAACCCGCCTCAAATTCATGGGAGGCGCCAACATCGAATCCGTTGGTTGGAGCGGATATAAGGGAAGACAAGGAGGAGCCAGGAATCCGGAACTCAAAATAAATTGTTTTAGAGGCAGGGAGCTGAGAGATAATGCCAGCGGTGAATGTGCGTGCAGTGGTCTCTAGAAGGGCGGTCTTTTCTTGTTCGATATTCGCGAGGAACTGGACGTAGATCACGTATTGAAGATCGTGTTCCCTATCCGAAGAGTTGTTCGTGACTGTGACAGTGTTTTCAGGTCCCAATATGACACGAAGTACATTTGAGTCCACGGATTGGACTTCTGCCGTTTGCTGTTGCTGCTCCAAAACCTCCTGGATATCTTGTAAGGTCGGATTTTCCTCTGACCGTGTAGGCGGAGGCAGTTCATAGAGTCCATAATCAATTTGCCCATAAACATATGTCGAATAGACTCCGCTAACAAGCTCTTTCATGTTGAATTGCATTACACTTTGATCTGTTGTAATATCCACCTTGATATCGCGAATTTCGGGATTGACTGCAATTCCCCTCTCTGAAAAATTTCGAAGCTCACTCGCCGGACTGTCAAGACGTTTAATCATGTCTAGCTTCTTCACTGCGGGCGGAAGACTCCGATCGAAGCTAATCCACAAGGGGCCTGTGCCGTGATCATTGTCTTGGAATGCACCCTGGAGGTAGCTCTTCGAAGTGAGAAGGAAACAGAATCCCGACATAAACTCATCGCCGAAGCCAGTTTTCATCGTTGGAATCAAAGGGGGAAGAGACTCGTCATAGTCGACTTCGCGCTGTTCGGCTTGGAGACGCTTGCGATGGGCAACTTCACGACGCTGATGCTCCACGCAGGCCAGACCATCCGGTGGGTTGTAAGAGTAAATTTCCAAAAAGGGAGGCCAGCTGAGGTCAAAGCAAAAATATTTATACAACTTTTTGAACTCCTCTGGCTGGATAGGAGTCGTGCTGTATACTTGAAGTCGGTAAGCTTCACCTTCCTCCGGCCTATAGAACTGGTTTTCGTTGGCAAACTTCCCCAGAATGACAGTGTTGCCGTCATGGTCGGCATATTCCCGCTGAATCCATCGTCTAGGTTGTTCAGATGGATCCCGTGCAACTTGAGCTGTTCTCGCCATGATTGAAAGATAAAAGGTGGTTGAAAATGAAAGTGGGGAGGTTGGAGCTCAAGTATTATTATCCTTAAGACCTAAGACCGTATCGCCAAGAAATGATAAAATGACGATCTGCATGTTCCTACAATGTCGATCCTGGCCCACAAACCATTTGTTTAGCTGTTTTTATGTTTTTATTTTTGTTTTTATTTTTTTGTTGTTTTTATGAAAAGATTGATACACCTTTTTCCTGCCTGTAATATTAGTAAAAGGTAAAATAAGAGGCGTCTGGCGCTATCGGCCTTACGGTGCAAATTACTTCCTAGTTCTACTCAACATATCTATATTCAGAAAAGAAATAAGAAGAAAGAAAAAAATACAACATTTCTAAATACATGGTCTTCTCCTCTCACCAAATAATCGCTCAGAGACCGAGGGCACCATAGCCGTTACCTCCCCACATTTCATACACGCTGGCCTGGCCCTGGACGGCAGCCAGGTTCTTTGGGAACGTCGCATCGCTAGGACTGGCGCCACCTCCATTATTCATGAATTGAGTGATGAAATTGTTGGCTGCCGTGATTTCCGTCTGTTGAACCTGGGGGATTTGGTTCACGTTCTGGAGATTTGTCTTCGCAGTTATGGCCCAATTGCTATACTGTTGCTCAACACGCGCCAGGTGTGTGTCAATCCAGTAGCACCACAACGTTCGCATGCCCCAATTTGTGACACCATTTACTTTTTGTGGACGCCCCAAGGCCTTCCGAGTGCGCGTAGACCCGTAAGTCCGTTCTGGAGCTTTGCCCCAGTAGTTGTCATCGAAGAACTTGCACACCCTCTCAATGCCCTGTGAGGGTGCGGTCCACTTGGGCTTGATAGTGGGGTCCTTGAGATAGGAGAAGGCAGCGAATCCCTAGAAAATGTCAACAGATGGGCTCCTGAAACATGCAAGGGTAAGAAAGGCATGGACTCACATTCACTACACCTTGCATTCTTAATTGAGCTGAGTGCCTGTCACCAGTCGCGACGTTTGCACCTTGCACAATCGAGCCTTTGGCATTGTTTGCACCGGCATAGAACAATGCCATGAGGTCCCTCCTGTCAGTGCCCCCCAGTTCAGCGGCTGCATTCATAATCCAATTATTAGGGCTATTGTCCGTTGCAGACGAAGGGAACTTCCAGCCCGCCAAATCGATACTTTCATGGGAATCTGGCTCCCCAAAGACGTCGGAACACCACTCGGTGTTGGGTTGACTAAATCCTTTAGGGAACGGGATTGGTCCTCCGACATATATAAGGGGTTTTCCATTGCACAGCCACTCCAGGAACTTAGACACAAGTTGGGCTTCAAACACATGATCGTTCTCAAACTTGCCGCCAATAGGAACCCCATTAACACTGTTGCCAGTGTTGTCGATAGGGAACTGAGCGACCTCCGGGCCACATTGGCCGGGGGTATTTCCGGCGCCCTTAGGCATGTACCACTGTTTTCTCGGTCAGATTTCTATCAACATTGATAGGTGAAAATTACTGACCTGTGCAATGCCATTGAGGGACTTGAGGTTACCTGCTGAACATTGTGGGTATCTAGAGAACTTAATGTCATCGTTCATCCAAGATAGTGAGATATACTTGTCTCCATTCGCGCGTTTGGCGAGAGAGGAATCAGTACACCTTCCACCATTCGATGGTCCGGGGTAGAAACAGACATCTCCGTCACGCTTGCTGATAGTGTCATCGTCATTGTCTTTGAAGCTGCAGACGGGACAGTCGATTCCATTAGTGTTCGAATTATTACTGGGACACTTGAGGAAGGTGTCAGGAACAGTAATAAGAGGTCCCAGGCTGAAAGCGTCGCGCTTGTTCAACCCGTTGCCACCCGCGCTAACGGAGCCGAAAGGAGAGACATAATCACCAGAACGGGGATCGATTTCATCTAGAGAGCGACGCTTGTTACCACTTCCGGCACAGCTTTCGGGTGTGATTGCCTTTCGAGGAACAGAGGCAATAGGGTATCTGGACTGTCCACCCCATCCAAATAGATCAGGTGCGTTGAGCTGGCAATAGATGTCCGATCCAGCATCAATACCATAAGAGAATGGACAAGAGTCATCAGAGTTGGTTGAGGCAGAAGCCTGGGCGTGCGCAATAGTGTATGCGTCGAGAACAAGGTCCACGGTTGCTTTATCCACGCCCCAGCGCTTGTCAAAGTCAATACCAAACTGGACCGTCGGCTTGAGATGGAGCACAATCTCTCCGCGAGCTGTTATACTCGCTTCAAACTTGGGGTCGCCGAGAGTCTGCGTGCCATCATAGTCAGGTTCATCAATTGCATCCGGCTCGTATTTGTCAGTTTCTGGGTATGTTTGTCTGATATCCCATTTGGCAACGGTAACCTCGGCCTCGACGTGACCTGCAACAGTGAATTGAGCATCGGCGGCAGCATAGACAGCGAGGTTGGGACCAATAGTCACAACGCCTTGAGTGAAGAATTAGTCTCGGATACCAAGTCGAATCTGGGGAACTTACCTGGAACACGGAAAGTAGCACCTGGGAAGTCATCGAGACCAAATAACTTGACATCTCCCGAATTATAGGTGAGAGATGCGACGGCATCAAGCTGGAACTTGGCAGTCACCTCACCCTTGTTCTTGAAGAACAGGTAAGAATCGCTCAGGTCAATTTCACCGTCACCAAATGTTGCAATGATAGTCACTCCAAACGACGTGTCAACCTGAAGGTTGGCATCCACGGTGGCGCGAAGGTTGGCTTGTGCCTGAGCTGGGCCAACGGGACATGGTCCAAATTGCTGATCAATCAAGATCACCTCGAGTTTCTCTTTGACGCTGTGGGTGAACTCTTCGGTGTGTTCCGCTTCTGATACACCGATAAGGTTGGCCAGCCAGGCAATGGCACCCTCACCGAACCACCGCTTGTGAAGCTCATCGCGATCCAGCCCCCCAAAGTGATATGCCTCACGCCATTCTTCTTCCATCCAGCGCTTGGGGTTCTCATGATAGGTGTGGTCACGCTTGCGCTTGGTGTCGCCGGGACGGTCAACAACTGAATCCCAGTAACCCTTTTCATTACTGAAATCCAGACGCATCTTGCTGTCACCGTAGGATCGGGGAACGCGGCGGAAATTATAGTCATATGTCAAATCATATACCTGGGATGAGCCCAGATCCCGCTTGGCTAAATTCTCAGGAAGTTCTTGGTTGTCAGAGACACTGAAGCTCTTGGCGACGGCGTACCTGCCGGGTCCGCAGGAGTCGGGCATTTGGAGAATGGTGCCTGGAACCCCGTGTCCGAGATGAATCTTATGGCACAAGCTGGTCTCAGAGTCATCTGTACAGATAAGTCGCACAGTTTGTTCCTCTTCGCTGTCGGTATTGACGCAATCCATGACTTCCCAAGGAGAGCCGTCACGCTTGTCCAAGCTGACTGATACTTCATCCGGTGCGGTAATTACGACAAAGCCAAAGGAAGCAGCGTTGGGGTCCTCTTTGGATTTAGACTTGCCAGTTCCCCAGGTGTCATCCACTTTGAGGTTGAATTTGGGGTTTCCATCATCAGGAGGAGGATCAGGAAACAGATAATCAAGGGGGACTGGCATAAAGAGACTCTCTCCACTAGCAGGGGTGCAGCAGAAGGCACGAGATCGAGATGTGTCCATGGGCGAGCATGTTTTTCCGCCACCGTAAGGGCTATCAGTGAGTTCGACCTCATGTCCAGTGGCGCAGTGACCATCATCGCAAGAGTAAGGACCCTTACCAGTCGTACCCGCCCAGTAACAATCTTTCCAGTTCTTAATCTCTTCTTTGCCACAGCAATACAGCTGTCGGTTTGCAACGTCAATATCTTGGAGGGCGTCAGAGAGCGCCTCCCCAATAAGCCCGCCGAATTTTGCAATATCGACGAAATCTGATGCAACGGTTCCATGGAAAGTGAGCGGCTCTTGGTCAGACCGGCAGCTATCTTGCCAGCCACAGTTGATACCACCGCCATCGGCGACCTCGGGAATCGGGCAACAATAGAACTGACGACCATCGACACAGTATCCGTTGCCTCCATTGACACTGGAGGAAATGGCGACCTCACCACCGTGGCACTGACCATTGCAGAATTGTCCAGTTTCACCTCCGCGCCAATGGCAGGTGCTTGGATCCGGGGCTGATGCAATGGGACAGCAAATCTTTTGGGGAAGGTCGCCGAGGCCGCACTCAATCGTTTCAATTTCGATAAGACCGGCGCTGCATGAGCCTCCACACGGACTAGTCTGGCAGTCGCCAACTGTTTTGCTCTCCCAGTAGCTGACGTCGTTTGCGGAGTGGTCGCTCATCCTAAGGTCGGCGGGATAGATAACACCCCTGAGATCATCGAGATTGCTGGTATCTTGGTCAAGAGACCAGATGAGAAGTCCACCCAGTCCTTGATCGTTGGCATATTCGATCTTCTGTTGGAACGTTTGTTGGTCATCGTAGGAGGCCCATTGGTCCTCGTTCCACTTGAAGTACTTGACGGCGGCCTCCTCATCATAAGTCGCGTTGACGTCTTTCGAGACCATGATGTCAGTTAATTCACGATATGAGAGCGTGCCGGAATTCTTGGTACAGGGCCCCTCCATGCCACCACCTTTGAAGTCACAGCCAGGGTGCCAGCAGTCCTTGTCTTCGAGTTGGAAGGTACGAGAGTAGAATGCCAGACCAAAATTAACCTTTTGAGCAGGGACCTCATTTCGCCAAAGCAAGTCCATGGCTTGTTTGATCTCTGTCAGGTTGGTGTGCGCCAAAACATGACTGCCGATAGGGTCATCGGCGTCCCAAACTCCGTGAAGATCATAAGACATGACGTTCACGTAATCCGCGGCCTTAGACATCTCTTTAATGTCAAACCAGCGAAGATACCTATCAAGTAGGTCAATAAGACGTCAAAACTATCACAGGGAATTCAGACTCACCAGTAGGAAGTGGGGGTTGTGAAGGAAAGTTCATATTTCTTATCTTCGGCATCAAATGCCTTGCGGATATCCTGCACCAGTTTGACATAGCCTTCGGTGTTGCCAGTTGTGTTGGTTTTGGGAGGCTGACGATCAGGAGCACCAGGGTACTCCCAGTCAAGGTCAACAGCGTCAAAGGCATAGTGTTTCATGAACTTCATCAACTCATCGACAAATTTCTGTCTCTTATCCGAGGAGGATACAATGTCCGCAAAGACTCCTTGGGTGTCTGTGTGGTTGTTATTAAAATCCCATCCTCCGATAGAAACCCCAACAACCACATTAGGGTTTCTCTCCTTAAGTGCAGTAAAGTCGCTGAGGGTTGATTCATCAGCCTTAGGCATCGGTCCAACCTTGTAGGTGTCCGGCTCGATGACAGCAAAGGCATCTATACTTCGCATTAGCAAGATTGAAGTGAATGGCGATGGTCAGTGTGAACTCACAATTAATATGGGTCAAGTCCTCTACAGGAACCTGGTCCACGTTCATGCCAATACACGATTTCTGGGATTGCCAGGCCTCATAGTATCCGATGATACGTTGCTGAACATTACTTCCGGTAGCATTGGAGGATGGTTGGTCGCAACCGCTCTGGCAGCCTTTGCCTTTGTCGCAGAACTCGGAGGTGGTACCACAAAAGCCATATGGACTGCAGCAGACATTCAGTGGGCAGCCCTTGTGGGCAGGCACAGCATCTTTGCCACACTCGGCATGAGCATCGCAGTTACTCCAACAGGCATCGTTAGGAGACTCGTCAGTAGTTCCGCAGTACTTGTCGCCAAATCCACAATATCCGGATTTGGCGCAACATGCACCATTAGAGCAGGGGTTTGTCTTGTTGCAGCTATACGTATCCCCGGTAACTAGTCCATCAAGACCAGAAAGGGCCTCAGATACCACATTGTCGATGGCATGAGCGGAAACTAACAAAAAGAGAAATAAACATAGCAATGAATGAACGACTCGTCGAGTCATGGTATAAAAGAGTGTGAACGACAATTTAGAATGAGGGACTTGAGAGGGAAATCACACTCCAACGCGCGGGCTACCTCGCATATGAATACGGCATCGTCTTCCTGGAAAATCTGATACTCCATCAGTGGATACTGCAAACCCTTCAACCTCATTCCTGTATTGACTTGGTATCATTCCGTCCCGAGGGCCGTCAATGTTTTAGGGGGCCGACGGAGTTTCATTCATACATTTGGCGTATCGGATCCTGAGTTGTTGTGGAGCTTTGGTTGGGGCGAAGAGCATAGTTCGGCCCCCGACGATCAACCCTGGGGCCAGGCGGCATATAATGGGTCTCTATCACACCCCAAATTGTCGCGGACCCTTCCCGTGTAGGTCACACGAGCCCGGACGTCGTTCCATTTGACTAAACAAGCCGTCGAACCCACTCTACTAGCTCTTAGCTTATTCCTTCGCATGTTTCCAATTTCAAATTTCTCCCTCCTGTTTCTTGGCCCCGATGCTAAGATACGATCAGCTGCAAGAATCCCTAGACAACGAAATGAGTATGTAACAATCCCGGGGGGGGGGGAAATGCCGCAACACGGCATACAACATTATAGGCCACCAGGTGGGTGGGTTGGTGGATTGAGGGGCTGATTGTATCCATCGGGGCCAGCCATTGTTGAAGAGATTGTTCAGCTCGCTATTTCTTCCTAGCTAGTCCAAGTTATACGCCTTAGCTCTGTCGCCCTTTTCTTAGCTTTTGTCTTCACGCTTCTACTTCCCGAACAGTTCACTTGAACTTGGTCGTCCGGCATCAAAGGCTTCCAACAGTTGTCCTCGGGTAGTCACTCTTTCAAATTCCTGTTATTGAACTACTGTCATTCGTTAAACCACTCATTCTTTCACTAGAGCCTTCTCAGCATGATCTATCCGAGAATGCCCAGAGCACTCATCAGTGCTTCGTTCTTTCTCTATACTTTGGCCAACGCCAGCTTCGTTCTCTTTCCGAAGTCCAGCGTCGAAAACGCAGGCTACTCTGACGAATGTGTCGATGCTCTCTCCACAAACATCACCCAATGTAATAATGCCGTTTCTTCGTTTGATCCCAACACTGCCTACTCTCAGAAGATTCTAGCGTTGGGCTGTACTGATAAGTGTGGGTCTGCTCTGGTGTCTTGGGAGAAAAGCATCAAGGATTCGTGCCGTGGTGTGACCTATGTTGATGGTTACGGCAATAACGTTCCTATTTCCTCTGTTGCTTCTATCAGAAGCTTCAACTTTAACCAAACTTGCAGGCTGAATGAGGGCGAATTTTGCAACACTGTTCTGGGCAACCTGACTGTAACTCCGAGCAACTCGTCCGCCGCAAATGCCTGCAATGAATGCGCTCTTTTCAAGCTGCGTGATACTGCTCAATTCCAGTACAACGATGGACCTTTGGTCTACTCCAAGGGGATTTACCAGAGCTACACATCGTCCTGCCTCTTTACTGGGTACCCGTTGACAGTTACACCCACGACAACGCCCATGTCTCCTCCTGCTACATCTTCGTAAGACTCTGAATCTCATTTTCTATATTTTCATCTACTAATACCGGCCTAGCACTGGCCGCCCACGCCCCACAGGCTCGAGGTCTTCTTCAGCGCCAGCCAATACCCCTACCTGGACCTGCAGTGGCACAAAGTACAATATCAAGTCTGATGATACTTGCAACTCGATTTCACTGTCCCAGGATGTGGCTACTTGGCAACTTCTCATGGACAACAACCTGCCCGCCTATTGTGCTAAGTTTCCAAAGAAGGGCTCTCTTTGTATCAAGAATAAGTGTAATGTATACACTGTTCGGAGTGATGATACCTGTAGTTCTGTGTCTACTGCACACAACATCAGCACTGTCCAGCTTCGTGCCTGGAACCCTTGGATTGACACCGGATGCTACAACTTCAACCGCACCATTGGTACTCAAATCTGTGTGGATGAGCCGGGTCAGAAATATGTCCCTCCTGCCACTGCCACTACCAGCACGGGATCTTCTTCCGGTGCTAACTCAGCAGTCCCTGTTCCAAGCAATGCTGCAGCGAACACTACTATCAGGTGCGGAGAGTACTATGTGGTGCAGCCCGGTGAGGAGTGTGACATCTTCACGACCAAGTTCGGGATTTCTCTTCAGGACTTTGAAGTCCTTAACCCGGAAATTAATTCGAAGTAAGTCGAAAAGTAAACAGCACTCATTGACTTGACTGACATCTCTTAGCTGCACTAATCTGCTTTCCAACACAAGTTACTGTGTGCAACCTGTCGGAGATAGTAAGACCCTCTTCAACTACAACTGAACGACATCTTCACTGCTAATCGAGGTATTAGTAAATTCCTATCCAAATGCCCCTGGTTACAGGGGCCCGGACCCTTCTGTCTCAAAGGTTCCCTTCACTAGTGTCCCTGATTCCACATACGCTCCCATCTTTGTCAAACTCCCGCTCGCACCCAGAACCCGTGAGGGCTGCCTTACCTACGCAGATGGAAGCACCCTGCAGTATAATATGACAGGAGCCTCCGACTGCAAAGTAGCTGCCTACTTCTTCGAGACGACCGAGGCAGACCTGAAAAAATGGAACCCTTCGCTTGGTAAAGGCAGTGGCTCGTCGAACAGCACTGACTATTGCTCTTTCTCGAAGCAGTACCGGTATTGCATGGATTACGAGGTTGCTTCCTCGACGGCTGCTCCATCCACTACCCCTACTTCTACACCGGTTCCTGCTGCTACCAAGCACGCTCGTAGCCACATTCGCGAGCACGCTCACAAGCACTGAGGTTGAGGCCCCCGAGGCTCGAGACATAACGTGGGTTAGAGGCGATTGGGTTTATCTTAATTTTCATTGTCATATCACTGTCTCCTGTTATTTGAATATTCTATTCGATATGTAACAAGAAGCAAATTTGGAGAATTTAAAGAATTCGATCGGTGTAATGAGGAAGCTCATTCGAAACAGCGAGACGGATCACTTGAAGCAATATATCATGATTTTATGATTGTAGATACGCATCGAGCGCTTCCTACCTCTTCCAATTCCATTCAGATGGTTCCTCTTGTTGAGTAAGCTTTGACCTGCCATTCTCAATTTGCTTTAGCCACTTAGACATGGTATCGGTAGCCTTTCTATGGGAAGGCGTACCGGGCATTGACGGGTGTATGTCCGAAACCAACCAGTTTGGTGACTTTTCAGGCAACCGAATGCGGCCAAATATCCATAGCATGACAACATCCTAGGCCCACACGTCACATAGGGACCACGTGAGCGCCAGTCACGCATAAACTCGGGCGGCAGATACCAGGGTGAGCCGCCAGTCGGGGAAGGACAACCATCCACGAAGCTGAGGCCAAAATCGATCAAGACTGCACCACGAGCGGGACTATAAACGATGTTCAACCGGCGTAATAAGGAATAGTTATCACTCACTGGACGCCGTTTCTTCGAATCAACACCGGCATGTCTGTCTACACCCTTGACTTCTTGGCACACGTTCATATGCTCGATGTCCCCGGAGTTGACCGCTTTACGCTGAGCCATTTGCGCCGTCAGTGCTTGTTTTCGGTTCGCCGTGGTCTCTCTTATCAGGAAAAGTGCATCCTTGTTCCACTGTTGCATAAGCAGCAAGGCATCGAGTTCATTGAGCGAGAGGTGGGACTCCGAGACCGATCCATGTTTTTGCATTCTTTGCGTTCTTTTGTAGTAATCCCATAAGATAACCAAAATTCGTGTGCTTGTCTTAGCAACCTCTTTGCATGTCTTTTGGAAAGCGGGGATATAGGAATAGTGATACAGAGAGCTCAGAGCATCTTCTAACTTCTAAGACAAAATTGCGTAAATGACCAAGGAAAGACCCGAGCGGGATTTATCTGGGGAATCCATCTGGTAGGGGCCAGAATAGTCAAGTGTGGGATCTTTATGGGGATCTACCGAGTTATCGAATAATCTAAAACACTGTACCTTTAACCTCCTCACTAAGGAGGTAGAAGTTATTTCTGAAGAACTTAGGATGAAATAGAGAAGAATACATATAGCTTGTTCATTTCTATGTTTTCCAAACGTGAGGAAAAAGAAGAACTCTATTTATTCAATTGCGCAATACTTGTATACAGCCGATCAAACAGTATTTTAACTAATGAAGTAGTATATGAGATATACATTCAGTGGGCGGAAATCGTGGTAAAACTTGGGATAAGTATTATCTCATGATCCTTTTGATTCGTGGGATTATCAGCGTGGAAGAAAATCGTAGACTATTGATTGCAAACCAATTATATGGTAGTTGTAACAAATTAAGTATTATCTTAGATACAAAATCAATTCTTATTTAATTCAGCAAATGATTCAAGTTAGGGAAATGGTGGTAAATCTTAGGATAGGTATCATCCTTTGATCTTTTGGATCCTAAGATTATCAAAGTGGACGAAAATCGTGGTGTTTCGTAAGATACCGGTAGTCTAACGGACGCTTGATTTATAGGAATCGCCGAGAGTTGCTAAAGGATCGTGACATTTCTTACGATAGCAATTGTCGTATAATCTCGCCGTTCGTAAGAGAATCAGAGCTCGTGGAAACCGTGGTCTTACCTATAATAGCGATAATCAAAGGACCCTCGGGTTCACGAGAAGACTAGATTTTACAGAAACCATGGTTTTTCCTATGATATAGATAGTCGGATGATCGTTTGGTTCGTAGGAGCTTAAAGCGCGCGGAAACCGTGGTGTTTCCTAGGATCTACCTAGTCTAACGATGTCTAGGCTCCCCCGAATAGGCTTAGACTAAAAGAAAATCTATGGTTTTTCCTACGATAGAGATGATCAGAAGACCCCGGCCTTCGCGAGAAAATTATAGTTCGCGGAAACCGTGGTTTTTCCTACGATAAAGAGAATCGGATATTCTTTTGGTTTATAGGACACTACGGGCGCGTAAACCACCTAACTAATTAGTTTATTATTGTGCGGCCCTTAAATAGCCATTTTTATGGGATCACCTAGACCACGACTTTGACCTATAGGAACCACGGCTTTTGCATTTCGAAATAAGATTTCTTATATCGTAGGATACCCTAGTTACGTTAATGTGAAGAAGTAGGGGTTCTAGTGTTTACAGGATAGAGCCTGTCAACTAGGTAAGATGAAGATGCCTGGAAGCGAACAATATATTGGAGGAATACAGAGACTGATTCTTGGAGAACCGCTGGGTTCTCCGGAGCAGATTATTTAACATGGGGGATCAGCGTTACGGTGAGCCAACACTGACGTGTCGACACCTATATGGTGTCGATCCTCTGGGAGTGCGAGAGATCTGTGCATGGCGTCTGAGGATTCCGTTACACTCGAAGAGCAGAGTAGGACCTCTAAGAAGAATCTAGGGCGAGACTAAGATAAAAGCTACCTTTATATTACTATTTTTAGGGTATTGTGTTAGTTAAGCTTAGTCGTGCGGCCTAGGTTGATCTTTATAGACGATATACCACCGAATCTAATATGTCTTCTCCTAAACGGCCTTAAATCGACAAAAAGCTCCACTACCTATAGAATAAACGATAGATATAGGCGACTAATTCTAACTACTTTTCGGACGTTTAAGCTATAGAACTAGGGTAACTAGTCGGATAAGCGAATAGAGGGTGGATCGAGACCTCGGGAAACGGACAGCCTATACGAGATAAGCCTTAACATTTACTCGCTACGCTACTTTAGGCACGTCACAATTTAATAGGTCGATACTATTAGCGAGTATCTACGGTTCGATCTAGCTAATCGTCGGCTATCCTTATTTCGCTTTCCTATATTCTAGTAGTAGTAGGGCGTTACAATAGCCTATTTAGAACTTCGCTTTTAGCACTACTCTCAATACATAAACCCTCTTTCTAACGTGGCACTATATATCCTCTATTCCTCTACTTAGGTTTGTATAATTTTTTCACTCAACTCCGATCATGCCGGATAGTGCAAGAGAGCAGATGAATCTCGACAGTCCCAACCACTACCCGAAATTCCTGGCTCGGAGATCTCTAGTTACGTCTTAAAACTCAGAACCGCCCCTTCGGATTACTTCTTCCAAGCACCAAACCCACCCTAGTACGTGGACCTGTTCGACGCACGTACTGGGCCCTATTTCTTCTATGGCACGTTGACCGACCCGTCTATGGTTCGTGAAATTTTTGGGTTGGAAAATGAGCCCGAGCTGCGCCTAGCACGTTTATCGGACTATAAGTGCAAGTTGGGGGGCAATACCTAGCACTGTTGGATGCTCTAGACTCCCTGGTTGAGGGCGTAGTGTATCATGTTAAAACGGTTGAACATGGGGAGAGGCTTGCGGCAAATGAAACAAAAAACTACCAAGCTGGGGCCCTTGTCGCATCCGCTATACTGATGGGAAGAAGCCTGCGGACGATGTGGGGTATATATTCAAGTTCAAAGGGGATCAGAATGATTTGAGCGACGGAACATTTGACCTGAGGGTCTGGTTGGAAAGGATGGGAAGAGTGGCTGCGGTGACCTCAATGCGAAGAAAAGCATAACGTAAGGTGGATAATACATTAAATACTGTCGAAATGGCAACATTATCCCTGTTCAGTGGTCTACACTGAATGGAACAGCTATTCAACTGGACAAGGCGCCGGAAGAGCTATTGTGGAGCATATAACTATATCTTAAATCCGACTTAAACTATGGTGGTACCTTCCAATAAACCATACCAACCATGCTAGCGACTGACTGGCATCTTTGATGGATTAATTTTGTAGCGCAGATTATGAAGCTCCAGAGAATACCACAACGATGTGACTATAACTAACGGACTGCACGCCTACGCATCGTCTACGCGTAGTGCTATCACCCCGGGTTGATTGAGCTCTACTTGCCAGTCATTCTATAGACAGAAGACGAAACACGTAGGACGGAGCATCACGGAGACAAACGCCCACTTCGTTATCTCCAGTCCGTATAACGCTGCTGTTGTAGGAATAAACCGTATTTTATCCGTTTATCTTATCCTCTATGCCAATCATCGTGAAGCCAACGACGATTTCGGTCATAAGGCGCCTATAATGACAGGGCTAGGGATTGCGTAGATCCCGAAAGATACGTGCGACCGCGTCCCCGAGATCATACCACAACGATGCTGCTATTCCTAGAGAACTGCCTGTCTGCGCATCATCTACACCTAGTGTCACTATCACTGATTTGAAGGGGCTCTGCTAGCTAGTCGTTCTATGGTTCGAGATAGAACACAAAACGCGTTAAACTGGACTAGCAAGGAGACATATGCCCCCTCCTATCTCTAGCCCGTATGATAGGTTCCTTGTCCTTCTATCTCGTCTTCTATGCTAATCACTAATAGAACCAAGTAATGTAGTCATAAGGCGCCTTAGTGATATGGGGACGCGTAGATATCTAGAATAGATTGCGCGATACACTAGTGTATCGCGCACTAGTGTAAATCGAGGGGAGAGGATGTTTGCGCGCCGCCTAGGGCGTCGCCTCGCCGCTTTGTGGATCCGAAAGCCGTCCTAGGCCCCGGTATAACCGCCGCGAACTATTACAGTCATCTTAAAAAAAATAACTGTCCCTATTTTGTTACTTAACTACGCTAACTGAGCAAGAACCGGCTGACGCGACTCACGGCTGAGACAGTCTGATCAGTCTCTTAAACCGAGTAATCCGATCTAGTCATCTTCGGTTTTAGATTGAGGCTAGCGCTATTAGCCAGGGTCGACAAGGCTCTCGCGCGGTGTGTCGGCCCTAAGGCAGATTTGCAGTCCCGCTGCGTAGGGATGATTAACCTAAACGAGTGTAGGGCGAATACGCCTGCATGCGCGGAGGCCAAATATAGGTCGGCCGATTGACACCTAACGTTATGGTCGGGCCTAAGAAGGAAAACAGGGCCGGAGGAGGGAGGGCAGTTCGAATTGCAGACGTAGGGTCGCAGAAGAGCCGACGAGTCAGACATAGAAAAGGGGGTGGCGGAGCTCAGGAGCTCAGGAGCTCGGTGATCCGGGTTAATAGCAAAAATGCCTCACCTACGAGGCGTAGGAGAAACAAGGCGAAAAAGAAATTTGGGGCTGTTGGACGGAGGGGGAAGAGCAGGGGACTATATAGAACCACGCACAGGGAGGCGTAAGGACAAAGAGCGCTAAACCTAAGGGGTCAAGACTAAACCTAAGAGGGTAATTCGCAGTCCCCCTCCGATATGGTGTAGTGGCTAACATCGTCGTCTCTCACACGACAGCCGGGGGTTCGATTCCCCCTATCGGAGTTTCTTTTTTGGTTTTTTATCTTTTTTTATATTGTTCTGTTTTTTACACACATCGCTGTACTTTTTAATATTTGGAACCTAAACTAACTCATGGCTTAGATAAATCAATATGCCACAATCCAATATGGTGTCTCTTTAAGTGCAAACTATCCCGAGTATCAGTCACATGACCTTATCATATCTAATCGCAAAAATAAAAATTTCATAGCATCAGCAGAACTTCAACAGCAATACCTCAATTACATTTCAATCCGAACTCCGAGCGTGGAGAATTGAAAAAAATTCCATTTTTAAATTTGCAACCTGGTGCCACCTGAGTCCCATTTGTGGAAGCCACACGTAAAAGACAACCCCTCCACCACGACCGCGGGGGTATCAATCGCAAACCTCCAAAAAAGAAATCGCAAAGCCACTCAAGTCCTGAAAATACCACAAAACATCATCTACAATGGAACCCACATCTACAGCACCCCCGGCCACAGACGCCGCCTCCTACCTCGACCTCGCCATCACCCTCTCACTCAACAATTGGCCAGCACTCTCACTAGCCGTGCAATCGAACTGGGGCGGCCCAACCTCAGGCGACAAGCGGGACTGGCTATGCGGCGCGATCTCAGAGATGTTCACCGAGCGACCTGAGACGGACGCCATGGATCTGGAGGACGTTCTGATCCAGGTGATGAACGACGAGTTTGATGTCGTTGTGGATGATGAGAGTGCTGGGAATGTTGCAGATCAGATTATGGAGTTGAAGACGCACACGGATCGTGGGGATTTCGCCCCTGTTCAGCAGATGTGGGAGGCGTGGCAGAAGAAGAGTCAGTCGAAGTCTGCTGCTGGTCAGTTCCAGAAGGTTGAGGCCCAGGATGAGGATCAGGAGACTGATGATGATGAGAGTGAGGAGGGCGATGTTGACATGGATGATGCGCCGTCTTTGGTGCGGGCTCCTAGGGAGAGGGTTGAGCCTGAGATTGACGATGACGGGTTTACTAAAGTTGTTGGAAAGAGGCGGTAAATTTGGGCTTGTTACTAGATATGTCTGCATTTCTTTCGTTGTGTCCTGGGAGAAACCCGCATAGGATGGATGATACATTATTTTCCTTTAGATAGATGCATTGATGAACCATGATTTCTCGTCATACAGGTTGCTTGAGCTACATCCATAATGGTAGGAATTACAGGTATATCCTGGATCCATACACGGTTCAACCGCTTAGATTCATAGATAAACCAAAGTCTATGGCGTAATATAGAAAGGAAATGTTCATCATCGTCAGTTGAGGTGGACTGTCTGTGGTATCATTGCGACCTCTGCCCACCCATACCCCCTTTTCAGAGTTTCTCGCAAGCACAACACCGCATCGCTTTTTTAGGTGCTCACTGCACTTTTGAAAATGTGGAAATCCAGGCGTTCTCGGTAGGAAGCCTTTACTCGGCGGCAGCGGCGGTGGCGGCGGCATCGGCGGCCTCGGTCTCGGCGGTGATGAGCTTGGTGATCATACCAATAGCAATGGTTTGACCCTAATATATTGTTAGTTGATGTTTCACTGTTTCTGTTTCCTTTTTCTCTTTCTCTTGAAGGAATAAATGAGGATACATACCTGGTCACGAAGTGTAAAGCGTCCCAGCTGGGGGTATTCGCTGAAAGGCTCCACGCAAACAGCACCAGCTGTGCTGGTAACTTCGAGTCGGGCAATAATAGTCTGGCCCTTGTTGGCGAACTGAGGAGGGCGCTTGCTCTTACGGCCGGTACCGGGCTCGAGCTTGTGAAGCAGAGAGGCGAAAGTAACCTCCTCAACAGCAGAGTGTACGTGAAGCACACAGTTGAAACCGGCGGTGAGAATACTCTTCAAGTCCAAGATACGGATCTTGGCCTCGAAAGCAGAGACACAGTGGACGGGGCGCTTGGGAGAGCATAGCACGAAACCAGGGAAGAAGTCCTCTTCTTCGATACCACGGAGACGGAGGCGAACCTGATCACCAACCTTGGCAGTCGGGATTTCCTCTTCGGTCTCACCGTACAGAGCAGTAACGTAGACCTCTTCGCGGTTAGGCATCATGAGGTAGTTGCCGCTCTTCTTAATGATACCGGATTCAATACGACCCTCTGCCATGGTACCCATGTCACGGTACTTCGCACTGATGGGCATCATGAAGGGAGCGTTGATCTTACGCTCGGGGAGCTTGAAGTCGGTCAGGAATTCGAGGAGAGAAGGACCATCGTACCAGGGGCAGATGTCCTTGGGGATGCGGTCCTTGATACCGAGGGTGCGCTGAGCGGAGATGGGCATGCAGAAGATGTCGGACTTCTTGTAGCCAAGGGCTTCCAAGAACTTCATGACCTTAACCGTGCACTCATCGAAACGCTCCTTGCGCCATTCGACACTTGGGTCATCCACTATCCGTGTTGTTAGTATGTGCCTCAAAATCCCAAAAGACAGACAGGAAGAATACGTACTCTTGTTTACTACAATCACAAGCTTCTCAACACCAGTGTTGCGAGCAAGAAGGGCGTGCTCGCGGGTCTGACCACCCTTCTCGAAACCGGTCTCGTACTCACCCTTACGGGCCGAGATAACCAAACAGCCGAGATCGGCCTGGGAAGCTCCACCAATCATGTGGGGAACGTAAGACTTATGACCGGGGGCATCGAGAATAGAGAATTGACGCTCGATGGGGCCATCGTCGGAGGGAATTGTGACCTTAAAGAAAGCGCGGCCGACCTCGACGGTCTTACCCTTTGCGCGTTCCTCATTGGTCAGATCCAAAGCCCACGAGAGATACCAGGTCTCACGACCAGCATCCTTAGCTTCCCTCTTGTACTTCTCCAGTGTACGCTCATCGACCATGCCGGTAGCAGCCAAAAGGGAACCTCCTAGGGTGGACTTGCCAGCATCGACGTGACCAATGAACACGACGTTGACGTGCTCTCTCTTCTCACCGTAGATTTCCTTCAGGGTAGCCTCATCAACATCGGCCTGCTGCGACTTGGCGACGGCGTTGGCCTCACGGGCTTGCTTGGCGGACTCGCCACGGGCTGGGCTGGAGCGTCCAGGGCTGGAGCGGCCGGAGGAGGGTGTGGGCGAAGACTTGCCGCTGGTAGCGGCAGCCTTATCGGACTTATCGAGGGACTTGGTGGCGGCGACCTTGGCGCCTGCTTCAGCAGCCGCAGGACCCTTGGTGTCACCCTTGGACTGAGTCTCGTTGGCGGGCTTGGCAGCAGGAGTAGGTGTACCAATGGAAAGAACCTTGGTCTTAGGGGCAGAGCTGGAGGAGGTGGCACCAATGGAGAGGACCTTAGCCTTTGGCGGGGCGGCGGATGCGGGCTTGGGAGCGGGAGCTGCGGCCTGCTGGGGTTGCTGCTGGGCTACAGGTGCGTTCTGGCGAGGCTGCTGCTGGTACCCACCATATTGCTGCTGGCCATTGTTGTACTGGTTGAATCCTCCGGGCTGTTGGGCGTAAGCGTTGTACTGGCCATAGGCCTGCTGGGCCTGCTGGGTGTAGCCGCCGTAGGCTTGCTGTTGACCATACTGGCCATAGGGGTAGCCACCATACTGCTGGTACTGCTGGCCAGGAACGAAGGCAGAGGCTCCGGGGGTGAAAGAGGCAGCGCCGGGCTGGAATGAGGGCGCTTGGGGTTGAGGGCGGGATTGTGCGTTCAGGTTGACGCCCTCGGCCTGCCTGGCGAGCTCATCCTCCCAGGATTCGGGGGTTTGGTTCGACATCGTAGACGACTCAGAATAGAATCAGAAACACGAAAATGCGCAACCAAAACCGGTTAGAAATAGGTTGTGTCAATAAAGACTGAGGGGTCCACGGGCTTTTGATTTTGCACGGCTGACTAAGACCCCGCGATGCTTCCACGTGATATGTTTATATCAAGTTGTTTTTCCTCCGATGTTAAGGACAGTGAATGCAAGTGTTGATATTTAATTTCCTTTGAATCTGTCATTGCCTGAATTCCCAACCCAGCCATGACTCTTTAAGCGCGCGTCATTGTGGAGTTCACGCTCATCTTCTTTCTTTGGGCTTTCAACTATCTTATCGATAACCTGGTACTTTCCAGTCGACCCCCTACTGCTCAGCCTCATTCAATCCTCAAAGTTGGGCTTCGAAGTGACTCAGGATGGATACATTTCTTACCGGGGTACGTCATATTCTGCCCAATCAAGCGCGGGCAGGCAGCTGATCCATGCATTCCAGCTTACCCGGCAAGCAATGAATTATGCGATTCGGTATGCTGGAACTTCACGATGAACATGCGTCTCAATTCTGACAATGTCTATGCAGCTCGGGGATTGCGATTACGGCGAGCTATGCGATGCGCCAGTCGTCGCGCTTGCTGAAGGTAAGTCTTGTTTTCAGTTATGGAGAAGTGTCCGCTAATTGCTTTTGCTTGGCTAGAATGTCAGTAGCGAAGACCGAGATGAGCTGCTTTCGCTGCAGCAACGTCTAGAGAGCAAAATACAGGTTTGTACAGTCCGTCAGTGAGAGCCAGAAGTTCGAGGCTGAACTTTTCCTAGGTTATCTCTCCATCTATCGACATGATTGAGTTGATGTGGGTTGCCCAACGCTGTTCTGGGTTGCAAGAAAGCTCACAGTATTTCTAGTGCTGCTAGAGGAAATACTTCACTTGAATCTGCAGTCGCCCTCACCAAATCTCTACGATGGGACATCCAGGCTCTGGGACAACGTCTAGCAAAGGCCGCCGCATCGGAAGAATTGATTCGAAAGGGGCTAAGCCCAAAGATCGTGCACAGAGCGAAGCAGAGATCAAGTTCATCGTCAAGGACATCAAGAAGCTGTTAGCTCGGATTGAGGATGCGGTGCCACTCATGAATCTGGCAATCACTACATCCGGGGCCAAGCTGTCGACAAACTTGCCGGCAACAGTTTCACCTTCCCGACTTCTTCAGGCGAGCACATTTCTCACTGCAGGGGACACACAGTACTCGATGTCTTCGTCGCAGGCAGTACAAGTTGGACCGACATTCACCCTGTCAATGTACATGCTATTTGCCAGCCATCTACGACCTCACGACGAAGAATCTGTCCGTGAAGCGACATGGAAAGAAGTCATGCACAAGGCACGATTGAAACTGCGGCGTGTTCCAATAGATTCATTGCAATCTCCAGAAGGAGGCAAACGAGCAAAACTCCCTGGGCCGGCCGGAGCTGACGAATACATATACCAAGTCCTCATAATTGAAGACCTCGAAGATGGTAGAGTGCACACCTTTGACGAGGATGATCCACAGCCCCAGAACTACGAGGGCATTTCCCAAGCTGGAATCCGGGAAATTTTGCCTATTCATCAAATTTCCAAGATCTTTTATGCCGATACTGGTAGAATCCTCAACATCAGCACCGAAGGCGAGACGAACAACCCAATACTCCTTCTGAAGCGTGACTTGAATGCTCTTCCCCCGCGCCGCATGATGGAACGGGAGGAGGTAGAGGACGAGTACCCTCCAGCTGAATCCGATGAAGAACCAGAGGACGAGGAGCAAGCCCTACTCGATGCACAATTGAATGGAGAAAGTGAGTCAGCAAACGAGAGCTTCACTTCTCTCCATCAAGACTCCATACCCGAGGAATGGCGCCTGCCACCTGGACTGGATCCAGAATGGATCGCATTCGAAGTCTACAACGAGGATGAATCCTCTGATACCGAATCGGAAGCCGAAAACACTGACTCTACAAACGGGCCCTCAATCGACCCAAATATGATGTCCAAGCTATCAATCAATGACCAGAGCCACTCATCCCCCTCTCCTTCCCGCCAAAGATACACATCGCCATCAGCCACAGGAACAACCACAGTCACAAACCCTCACTTTGAAAACATCCGCACCTCCCTCTCCCTCCTGGAAACTCTCCTCCGCCTGACCTCCCTCCAGCAATTCCAGCAACAATCCCACCTCTCCATCAGCGACGAACTCCTCAACTTCTTCCTGGAAGAATCCTCCACAACAGGCGCCGGAGGCGACGAACAGCACCGCCAACGCCTCCGTAATGAAGCCCGCCGCCGCGTTGGTTGGGATCCTTACAACGAAAGCCCTGTCAAGCATCGTGGTGAAGATTATCAGTATGGCTGGGAGGCTGGTAGTCCCTATGGCTATGCCCGTGATGGAGCTGAACCTTACTCGCCTACGGGCAGAGAGCAGGGCCTCCATCTTCGTTCAAGAGAGGGGACACCAGAGACTCCCGTGCGAAAGGGTTCGCCTGGTGTTCGTCCCAGTGGTCTGCGTGGTATGACGCCGGCATATTCCCAGTCGTCTCTTGGTAAGAAGGGATCGCCGATAGAGGGAGATCCGGGGTCTGGGACGGCGGAATGATTGGTGTTTGTACTGTACGAATCAAGAATTAAGTTAACATGCCCCTGTACGGAGCACATATAATGATTATGATAGACCATGAGATAGCGGGCGCATCACTCAATTCATTCTTTATTCAGATGATACATTAGATCTTAACTCGCAAGTCTGCTTGGCAAACGATACCGTAATCATCCTTAGGACAGAACTACCCAGGTACTGGACTTCCGCCAATTCTCACCTTCCGTTGCTCAGCCGTCGCTTCTTTTTTGCTCACTTCAAAATGAGTCGCATTTCTGAACAATCAGTCATATACCCCCGAAATAGCGGGGCATCCTTGCGGTCAGGTATTTAGCAGCGACAATAACCTCGAGTGCACACTCTTCCGCATTTCAATCTACCCCTACCACCATGGCCACCGTTGAAGAAGTATTCAACCAAGCTGCTGAAGACGTGAAAAGATCAAGGCAAACCCAAGCCAAGAGGAACTGTGACAGGTAATTTATCATCCGTATTCCTCCATGGGGTCTAGGAGCAGTTATTGATGTTTCCTGGTTACAAAGGTTGATGGGTTCTATAAACAGGCCACAGAAGTTGACAACACAACACCTAAGCCAGGATTTTTCAATATGCAGGTATTGCCCTCATTTCGCTGTCGTCGAATCTCCACTAATACCGAAATATCCGCTAAAGGGAAAATCTAAGTGGCTTGCATGGGATCAGGTCAAGGGAATGTCACAGGAAGACGCCAAGGAGGTATACATTAAGCTGGTTAAATGAGTTGAAGGCAAAGTATGGAATTAGGGGTTAACGTTCATTCATACGTAGGATATGAGGATCTTTACGGTTGATGCCGGGGATCGCTGCGTCCTATCTATGAGTGTGGACTAAGAGTGGATTAAGTGCTTAATAGGTGTCTAATGAGCTCAGTGGGTTTAAGGCCGGAATGCGCCTAACTATATGTATAACCTTCATAAAAGCGGTGGTAGCTAAGGTAGAAACCCCCATCCGAGGAGTTATGGTACGTGGAGAGACCTAGGTAAGTTGTCGGAATATGTAAAGAGGAATGATGTGCATATTCAGAGATCAATCGCTGAAGGCAAGTCACGAATAACGGAGTTGGGAATAGAAGAGAAGTGTCCGAAACGCCAAATATAAAAGACAATAAAAACCGACATTCCTAAACTCCGAACAAAGCAAAATGTGATGAGCAAGTAGTTAGCCGTGCCCGGGTTGGCCGACAGCAAGAATGCGCTCGGGGGCTATATAGTATAGACAGGCGTCCCGCGAGATCAATTGTGTTCTCTTGCTGAATTTACTCCCAGTCCTCGTCACTCTCCTCTGCCTTCGCATCGGCTGCATTCTTTTCCTTGGGGCTTCCAGGTGTCCGGCTAGCGGCGCCGCTGACAACGTCGTAGCTGGATTCACTGTCGGCCTGGGAGTTTTGATCGTTTGACCGGCGAGGCTCGGCTTTCGGCATATCCGCCTTGGGGGTGAGAGTCTGGTTGCCGGGACGAACCTGAGGAGTAGAGGGAGACTGGGACTCGGAGTCGGAATCATCATCCCAGCCAACTTCTTCCTCGTCTTCGGCGTTGGCGCCTATGGATAAGTTGGTTATTAGCATTGGAAGACAGACGCGACAATCATAGAGCCAATATACCTTTCAGAAGCTCCTTGCGCTTCTTCTCCTCGGTCTCAACGACGAGACGCAAGAAGTAGTAACGAACCCAGAACTCCGCGTATTCCACCTGTTCCGGCACGAGCTTCTCCATGGCGGAACGAAGCTCGGGGTATTTCTCCAAGTCGGCGGCGATCTCATCGGTCTTGCTCTCAACATTGAATTCCTTTTTGAAAGCAGGCCATTCATCACTGACTGGGTCCTTGGTGAAGCTTTCCAGGTTCGAGTGGATAACGTGCAGTTGAGCCTCAAACCGGGTGGCGTGAATGACCCGCTTGCCTTCAGCATCCTTGCTCTCGAAAAGAAGCTTGCCTGACTCATCGGTTTCGGGCGGGACAATGCTAACTGCCTCGCGCAGCTTCTGGCTGATGTTCATTCCAAATCGCATAATCGCTTCGTCGGCTGCTTCTTCGGCTTTCTCAATCTCCTTTAGCCGCCGGGCGGCTTCGGCCTTGAACCGGGAGATGAAACTCTCTCCGCTGGCGCCTGCGCCTTCGGCTCCCTTCTCCTGAGATTCGCCATCCGTCAAATCCTTGGGTGTGGTGGTCTCATCGGTCTGTCCCTCGCCACTGCCCGTCAGAGTAGCTGTGCTGAGAGACAGCCCCTTTGTCCGGTCGACGATTGTTTCCTTGAGGTCTGAAAGTCCCTTCACAGCTTCCTCACTGGCAGCGGCGTACTCCTGGCGAGCACCTTCATAGTATGTTTCGCCCTGCTTGCGTACGTTGTCCCAGAGTCCGCCGATTCGGGAACCCCACGGACTGGCGGAGAAAGCGCGGAAGGTTTCCTGTAGCTCGTCGTTGAGGTTGACATTGGGCTCTTGGGATTTAGAGTCGGTAGAGGTTTCTTCTTTGTTGGAGAAGGCCTCTTCTTGAATGTGATCGTAGGCGATATCCATGGTTGTGGTGGGATGCAAGAAGTGAAGTTCGAAACAAACTGGGTTGCAGTATCTCCGCGTTCGTCCACCGCCCCGCTTGGGATCAACATTGCAAAACATTAAAACATTTAGACTACTCTCCGTCTTGGCGCTTCAGTTCTTCGATATAAATGTTTAAAATACATATTCATAATTCATTAGGTATCGATATCATCCTTCAGGTAAGCTGTACGGTTCTCCTACACTGTCCTGACTCCCCATCCAAAAGTTCGGTAGCGGAATACTCTCCATCACACTCGAGGTGAGAAGCTGGCTTCGAGATAGTACCCGACCTGGCCAATTATGATCCGCCGCCTGTGATGATTCGACTTGAACCACTGAGTCTGGAGGGCGAGGTCGTTGGAATGGAGTCTCACCAGCCTCGGTCTGAGACTCCCTTTCTCTGGGAGATGACTCGGGAACCATTTCAGTTGATTCTTTATCTCCCTGGCTTTGTGTTTGTGTTTGTTGAAAGGGCCCCGGCCGTGGCATCTGAGAAGAAGGTTTGCATGGTTCCAACTTGGAGGTCTGAGTGCTGTCCTCCTGAGGGAAGAGTTCAGCCAACTTCTGGGTGTTGAGAGTTGGAATTGGCTCATGTGGAAACTGTGTCGCTGCATGCATTCTATGATAATATGCTGAAGCATCTGACATAGGAGGCTCGGATGGAGGAGCGTCATCACTAGGGTGATGTTCGGAGCCAGGGATAGATCGCACATCCGGCAGAGGTAGCACCTGGGAATCATCCTTGGGCGACTCCGGGATATTCTGTGTGGCCTGCGAACCGATGGCTCGTGTTTTCTTCGGGGATGGCGTAAGGGAATCTCTGTTCGAAATTCCATCCTCGGACTCCCCGTAGTCTGTATCTGCATCCGTCTCATAAACGACTGTCCGTTCTCTTTTTCGAGCTCCGTTCTTCGAGTCTTCGTTTGCTTCGGAGGGTTGGTACTCAGATGCCGAGTCAGTTGGAGGTGCAGATGAAGGATAATGCTCAGCTGGGTGAGGTATGTTCTTATTTAAAAGGCTCTGGGTGTTCGACGAGTTGGTAGTTGTTCGTAAGGAGTCATCCCTCGGGTTTTGCGAGTCCTCGTCGATCCGCCGAGGCTCTGGGGATTCTTCTTTGATAGGTCGTATAGGCTGATTTAGGACCAATGGCCTCTGTTTGGAAGGCGAGTGGGTGGCACCTCGAAATTGAGATGATGTTATCATTACTAGACCAGGGCTCTCCGGGGACTGCGACGAAGGAATCTCACGTCTCCGAGGCTTTTGTGGCGTCACTGGTGCTGCAGATACCAGGTCACCCGCATTTTCACTTCCTGTATTGGAGACTTGCGTATCTTTGGGCTGAGAAATAGGTTCCCCTGTTGAGAGATCCAGCTCCTCTTCGAACACTCTGCGATTTCGTTTCGCAGAGTTGAGGAGCTTCGCAGATTGTGATTCATTCTCCTCGGCCGGGCCTGCTTCTGTCTCACTAATTATGGGCTTCTTCCCTGTGGGCTGAATATATCCCATATTCACATCGTCGTCGTCCTCGATAGTAATGTAACGGCGCACAAAATCCATCTGAGTCAAGGTCTTATCCCGCTTCCCTGTCGACTTCTCCAAAGATTTTCGGCCGCCTTTACGACCGACACTCGCCCTTGGTGTTGCACTTCTTCTTGGCCCATTCCTTGGTTCTGTGTCTCGGGTACCCATGCCGGAGGTCCTTCGCTTTGGGGGACGTTCACTTGAGTCATGTTCTCGTTCACTCATCTTAAATTTCGTAATACGAGCTGACCGGGCAGGTTGTGGTGGAAGAAAATCGGCATCCTTGTCAGAACCATCCTCTAGTTGAGGTTGCTTAATTGTGGTTTGCGTAGTGTCACGGTATGCATCAATGTAGTCGAATTGATCGTCATCCGACGCTGTGGCCTGCGTCACAAAGTCGATCTGCGTGAGTGTGGGTTGAGCCCCTAGGCTCGGCAGCGAAGTTCGTTTATTAGCTCTCGATGATGCCGACGATTCTGGCGACCGTTCTCGTTTCGCGGTGGTGCCATTTGACTTTGTTGTCGAAGGGCCTGCCGGACTGGGCCTCCTCGGCGCACGGAACTGGGTTGGGGGCTTCTCTCGTGTCTTGCTAGATTTGTGCTGTTCTTTCATCGCAGCTCAAGGAACGGGTCCAAGGGGAACATTGGAGTGTGGTTATCCGCAAAAATTGCTCATGACGTTAGGCAACGGTTGCCTGAGGCGGGACGCGTCGACGCGTCGCTAATATCGACCTGGTCCGTGCGTACTATATGCTACAGTCCAGATTCTACTTCAATGATCTTATTTACACAAAGTTGTAGATTTCATAGACGTGGTAGATTTACAGAGGCTAATCTTCGTCAGACATGAGCCAGTCAGGAATTGCATCCTCGTCGTCAGGATCCTCAGACAGCAGAGAACCCTTCTCTAACTCACTCTCAGAATCATAATTCCGCGCTGATTGCTCCTGAACTGGAGATGGTGGCCGAGAAATAGTGACCACGCTTGCTGATTTGGACCCAGCGTTGGTGGGTGAATCCACTGCAATAGGGGCGTACTCGGAGGACCCCTCGAGGGTTTTGGAGGCGCTTGGATCTGGGGATTCTCGCCGTTCGTGGGATACTGCGCCTGAACCATGATTGGGGACGACCACCAGCGAGTAGCGAGGTGCATTTGATATTTTCCTATTGGCGATACCTTGAGGATTCAATGTCGAGCGCGTAGCCAAGGGCTCTGGGGCAGGCGCAGGCTCTGGAGCTGGGGCTGTTACCGAGATTGAATCATTGTCGGTGGGCTCTTCAGGCATAAATCCTCCTCCGAAATCTTCTTCGCCCACCGCGTATGAACCATTTTCGTGCTCTGTATAACCATCAGAAAGCAAGTGGGTTTCTCGAGCTCTTGGAGGCGGGCTATTCGCGGGTTGGTCTGACTCTGGAAAGAAACCCCCTCCGCCTTCCTCTGCGGTATCATCTTCATCAACTTGTTCTTCGCCCTCGGCTGCATAGCCCTTCACTCTTTCTGCAATTCTGAGCTTCACCAAGAAGAGTCGCCAGAACCGAAGAGCTTCCGCGGTTCTTGCTTCGAGCACAGCAAGTTGTCTCTGGTCTTCAAGGCCTGCCAGAACCTCTTCAAGTGCCTCCTGGTATTCGGTTGCAATGACAATGCCCTTTACTACAGCAGTTCCACGGCGACCCCTGAAGTCAAACCCAGTGACTGCATCTGCATAGTCAATGCCGAGGATTCGGGCAGCTCGAATTGCCTCGGGTCGGTTGATGTGAACACCCCCAGGCGGAACCATACTGGGTACATAGACATCAAGGTTTCCGTAAACATTTTTGGGAATTCTTCCATCAACCACCGGTGGTGGTTTGTAGACTTCCGTTTGAAACTCGGCATATAATGTCGTCTCTTCAGGTTCATTTTCGTCTTCGTCATCACTGAAGCTTGCGACTTTGTTGCGGCTTGCAGGGACACGCTTGAGAGGTTGCTCTCCAACTTTGACATCCCGTCCCAGGCGGTACCATTTATCAGCGCTTCGTACGACATGCAAGTCGGATCGGCGGTAGACGGGTTCGGTTGTCTCGGTTCTCGCTGCGGTCTTTCCCAAGCCAACATGTCCAATGACTCTTTTCGGGTGGATCACCTCATTTCGACGGACGTGGCGTTCCAGAGCATAGATGGGATGATCTTTGAAGTCTTGGATATTGCGTGGCATTGGTTCCGCTGCTGATTTAGAAGTGAGTTCACTGATCTCGGCTTCATCTCGATCCTCAAGGAAGGGTTTCTCATAATTTAGCAGCGCCTTATTCCACCATTTCTCTCCATGGCGTGTAGACTCCACTCGCAGCTTTCGCGTCTTTGCATTAAATGCCTTTGCATAGCGACGAGTGACATCTCTTGCAGATGTGTCGTCTTCGAAGGCCACCACGTAATTCATTAGATTAAATGGATCACTCGCAGGCGGTTCAAACTTAGAGGGTTTTGCGAGTGATTTTGTTACTACAGGGTCGATTGAGATCCATTTTTGAGCAGCTTCGTTGAAAGCTTCCACCCAAAATACCGGGTATGATGACTCTCGGGATTGCGGATGAGTTCCTATGCATGTTAGCTTCATATATTATGCAATGACAGCCTGCAAGGCACATACCTAGGCGCATGGGTGGTTGGGGAGGGCGCGAAGGAGCGAACTTAGGCTGTCCAATCCGCCGAGACCTTGAAGCTGTAGGCGACTTTTCGGTCTTCGGCCGTTCATCTGTCGAGGAACCAGGATCGTCTGAAGATATCACAATGTATTGAGGTTTCGGTTTGGATGGCGTCATATCCTTGACGGTTCCAGAGAACGGCAATGGTTGCAATGAGCAGACAAGCCTAGTCTCGATAGCCACGCCCCGCAATAAAGCGCAAAATAGCTGGGCTCCAAAGTCGCGAGAGCCTTGCAACGTCTTGGCTTGCGTTCTGAAATCTCCCTTGGATAGAAAGACCTCTGCGTCCGACACAATCGACTCCTAGATAATCATCAGCAAATACTCAAAAGTAGAAGAAAGAATACTGAAAGGTACCATCTTCTGCCTCAACTGGCTTTCATCCTCTGACCAGTGAGCCCGTTTCATTCCCGGCTTGGTGACTCTGAATCTGCGAGCGAACGCATCTCCAGCTTGATTGAGACCATCCATGATAGTGGTGGATCTGTTGTAGCTGGGTTTATCTTCATCGGGGTGCAAGAGACCAATGACCTTTTTCGGTAGCATCTTCTTCAAGAAGTCCTATGGTTTATTAGATTTCAGCTGTACAAACACTCGGGCATATATATCATACCTGTACTTCCTGGTCGTTACACCACAAATTGCGTATATGAACGTGGCCAAGGAGGCAAAGGACATGGACCTTGTGCACATCCAGTCGCACTTTCTTCTCCGCTCCAGACAGAGGCTTTCTTTTTATAATAGCTTTTTTTCGCTTATCGGGTTCTTGTTCCAAGGTAATCTCGAGCATTTCGTCGTCGGCTCGAGATGCAGCAGGTCCTCTGAGCAATGAGTCGGATGGTTGCTGGAACTCGACATCTTCCCACTCAATATCTGATTCCTCTTCTGATGATGAGTCGTAGACGGTTTGGACTGGTTGAGCATTATCTTTGCTCGTTTCTGGACGTTTCTGCTCGGTTTCGACGGGGAGGGCTTTCATATCCCCAACCTTTCGCCTTTTGATCGGTCTTTCGGAGTTAAATTGCCCAGGATCCCGGGCTTCAGCCTCGTCCAACATTTCTTGGTAAACATCCGGAACATCCTCATCGCCTTGCCGCTTGCGAGTAGGCTGCCGACCGCGAGGTGCCCGGCTTCTTGGGGAACTATCTGGGTTTTGACGCGACATTTCGGATCTTGTCCTTTGGTTGGAAGATCATGGGGGAACTTCCAGGATCTTTTGATCTGACGAGGCTATACGTGTCGCATCAGCGCAAAAGTAGTGAATACCCCGCCCTCCGGGTATATTCAACCAAGCTAGTCACTGAATAGCATCGGCCATGAGATTGCTATTGCTTCAGCATACCGTCAGCATAAGAGCACATGTCAACCTTGACTCTTTCTTGATTCTCTCTATCATGTCCTTGGATGAGGAGATGCGTCATATCGGATATTGGTTTATCCGTGCCGACATGTGTGCAATATAACCCGTTTGGGAAGTGTGTTTTCAGAAGTGTCCCATACTTTAGCTGACTGGATTTTGGGCTCATTGGATTCTCTTTGTGGTCTTTCCTAAAATTACTTATGAGATAGGTTAGGTACATAGCTGCTTGCTGCTGATCTTTTAGATATAGTTGAAATATCCCACCGAACTACAAATAAATATATCTCTTGTCCCGTAACTGCCCTCATCTACTTCTCCGAATAATTATTGATGTTTTGAGGCAAATTACTTCTTGGGAAACCAGATAAGATGATCTGTGTATCTGGTTGAAGATTAAATCCTATCCGAGCTCGACAACCATATCAACTCATCCAATAAAGTAGAAATTAACCATCAAAAACTACAAGTATATCAGCCCTCCCTACGTACACCGATTCTAACCTAGTTCTTATTTTAATTGAACATCCAGCTCCTCACATATATTTGAGTTGAGTAGACTTCTTCACAAAATGAGCAAAGAGATACATATCACACATAGCTCATTTATGAGATATGATACATACTCACAGAATGTGCCTACTGCAAGGTCGAGATAGCCTTGATTGACTTCAAGCAAATCTTTGTCCACATACATGAATTCTGCAAGGGGACATTGAAAAATCCGACTGATGTCTGTCACCCAGTAAGGTAGCATCACTGCACATTTCAGCTCTTATCTTTTGCGCCGCATGTTTTAGGAGCTTTATAGTATATAATTGCAAGCCAATAAAAAGCTATATGCCTCGGTGGAGAGTATTCGTTTTGACTGAAGCTATTTCCCGAGTCCACAAAATCCCGTCCTCGCCCTTTGGACTGATTTGTTTCATGATGCCATAGTTTATGTGAAGTCTCCACGGAGAAATACGAGGAAGAGTTGAGGTGGATATAGATTTACTTTTAACTTCGAGAAATGACAAATCTCTCCAAAAGCCGCCATTCATGTGTTCCAGGTCACTGTGAAGCCACTCCCGCTTATGAGTGCTCTCAAAGGGGTGTACTAAAGGGCCACAAGCGAATATCATTGGCCGGTGAGGGATATGATGTTCGCTCTCCAGACCAACCTAGGACACTCTAGACAGCATGATCTACTCTTCGCTTGTGTCTGACGAAAATTGTGTGTCGCTTGTTCTCTCGTTTAGACCCGATTGGGCAGCCCTCCCGCCCTCCACAGTCCCGTTAAATTCCCCTTTTGCAGCTCGCAATTACAAATCTTTAGTTTACTTTTTCACTTTGGTTAAGCGACAACTATGGGTCATCTTTGCCTTTTACCCCAAGTGGTTAGGTGGAAACGTGCTGGTCACTTAGCCGGTGAATATTTGAAACTTGATGATCCTGTAGTTCACCCCGCACTCATTTCAACAGGGTGAATGGTCCATTAAGCCTATTGGGTTGAGGGATATTCCCGTGAGACTTTTTCTCCTTTTTATTCTCCGTATTCTCGTATTTCATCCTAGTACAGCCTTGAACTTGATACCAGACTGCCAAGCAGTCGACATTGCGGATGGGTCTATAGATCCCCAGCCAATGGTAGTTACTGACGTCTGTGGGGAACACAGTATTTGTCAAAATCCCAAGCAGTAAACTGTCTGTCTGCATCATTCTATATGCAAGACACGTAGTTTACCGAAAGTCCCGACGGATTACGAGGAGATGAGAGCTGCATGTCTTACTTGATGCGACGATGGTCTCCTTAGGCTGCACAATCTGACAGTTCGGTGAGTTGTCAAAATTGCACCTAGGTGCAACATGCTATACGTTACCAGCAAGGTGCATCTTTAGGGTGATTTTCCCTGTACTTATGCTTAGCCTACCTGCCAATATGCGCTGGCTCTTCCCCGATTCCAGTCTACAGGGACTGGCTGAATTATCCGGGATACCAACCCCGCTCACTCCTGCATGGACATGTTGCTTCATTCTAATTTCAGCCTCTTGTGGCTCAAACCAAGAGTAGCCCAATATCAGTTCAGGACTTTAACCATTTTGTCTAACGTGAGTCGTGGGTCGCATTCGGAGTCGACCCCGAGTCAGTGGCAGGCCCATTCCAATTTTGAACCGCTCAAAAGACTCGGAATGATGTCGGAGCCTAATTAGAGCCTAAGCAAGGATCCCAAAGAAGAACCCCCACCACCGTGGCCCTCCGCAACAAAGGGACGGTGCATGCTTCGGTGTTCATCGAGCCGTGTATGTGCATGTCTCAATACGTTGCACTTAGAGGGGAGCTACCAACCGAGAAATCGCACCTACGTACCTAGGCATGCGACTGCGAAACAAAAATACGTTAACCCAGGTTGCAAGTATGTAGTCCCAGAATTCGGCTCTGGAGCCGGGCGTTACCGACATGTTGGGACCTCCCGATCCTAGTCGTCGGGTCCGGGTGAACTGTTGTGACTCGTCGAATTCCCAATAAAGCCCCGGCGGCTCCCCTTGAAATCCCAGCTCCATGGGAGGTCGGCTGGTTTTTGGGACGGGCTGCAGGGGTATGTATGGGATGTCTGTATGCAAGGTTGCTCAGTGCATTTTTCATGCAACATCTATAATATCTACGATTTTTTTCCCTTGGTCCCTGGGTTCGGAGTAATCCGAATACAAGATGAGAAGAGATACATGTAAGTTATATTTGTTTTTATGTAAGGTTCCCCTGTATCGACAGGTTCAATTTTGCCTCCAGGACGGCCGAGTGTGGGATTGGCCAGTTCGGTATTTACAATGCGGAAAGCGATTGCACATTTAGTTAAGAAGTCCTGAATATTAATTGCGTTGAACTGAACATATATATAATATAAAAATATCGTTGAATAAGGAGACCCGGGCCTCCGGAACCTCTTTCGCATATTCCGTGCTGCATGTTCCAGATCGCATGTGCTCCTCCTCTCAGGGATGAGATTGGACGGAATATTCCTCCCCAGTACCTTTACCCCAAATTGGAGGAGCCCAGAACTGCCACTGGCGCATTAGCTACTGTGTCTACATGCTTGGGGAAAGCCTAGGCTTCCTCCTTGGAGACGCTATTTCTGACAGATCACCTCACTTCCCACCGCTAGGGCCCGATATAGGAGAGTAACTATTACGGCCGACCCTTGCAAAGTATCAAACAAAGGTTATAAGCCCGGTTGCTTTGACGTTAATGTTCCGAAGGTCTGCCAAAACAGTGATGATTTGGAAAAGATTGAAACAGGATAAAGGACGTGAAATGAATGCCGATCCGAGTGAAGGGAATTAATATTCGTAACATAGGGGCATCCTGACAGCTCCACGTCTGCGGGGCCAAGGGGCTTTGCGAGTTTAGCCGAACTCTGTTGCCTTTGTTGCCAAGTGTCTTTTACTAGCATATTAAAAAAGAAAATGTTTAAGTGTGGCTTTGAAATCAAAAGAGTGTCCCATTAAGTATAGAGAAAAGAATATAATCCTCAGTCCCAGCACAAGGGAAGCGGCCCGTGGGCCGGTTGCAAATTCCCAGTAGGATGGAAAGGGCAACTATTGGTCGATCAAAAGACGATCAGGATTGTAGGTGTTCGATTTGAGCAGGTTGGATCCGAGGAATTGGGTAGGGAGTCAAGTAATCCGGTATTTTAGTGCTTTTAGTGGTTTGACTGTTGGCACGTATGTGTATTTCGCCTCTACTGTATGTGTTAAAACTTGGAAAAATGATCACACCCTACCATCTCTCCAATCATTTCCTACAAACTTTGAGTAAAAGTGGGAAACAGACCGATTACCGTATTAATTCCTATCACGCCCGAAGCGCCCCCTCTGACGTCCGATACATACTCCCCCACTTGCTTTCTGATCTACGGTGATTTATAGTTGTCCGGATCGTCCTCCCGCCCTGCCAGTTTATAACTTAACCCAACCTGTCGGGCTCATTTCAGTCATGCCGGGTTTTGCATCGGTCTGAGGCTTTTTCCTGGAATGGGTGAAATTATTCTTTTATCCTAGCCTTTCCCCAGAGCATGACCATTGCTGGAATCTCCGATAAAAAGGTTGCTGGTTCCTCTTGCCTGGGACGTGAATAATATCCCCATTTGGTGCTCACTGCTCCCATCTTCCCACCCTCGTTAGGGCTGGTCTACATTGCTCATCCCGCTTAGGCTGGATCAGAGATCATGGGTGCAAGACCTCCTGTAAGATTGTCTTATACCCCATGCAGCCCATGTCCACACTTTGCTATTGATCTCCTGCGTTTGAATTGACTTTCAAGCTCTATCTGGATGCTAACGTGAGATCATGCAGGTACCTCGCGCAGAATGGTAATTCTTCCTGGACACTTTCACTTTCCATGACTTTGTCACACTCTGGACCAAGCTCGCTAACAATATGACAGTGACACACAGTCACTAACTGACAGTGTGACGGACTATCCTGTCGAGAATGGACGACGGTATCACAAGTACCACGAGGGAGGTATGTTCGCAGTTCCGGGCGTACTCTGAAAACATATCTAACCCAATGTCCTCCAGCCTATGTCTATCCCAACGATGAACAAGAACTGGATCGTCTAGACATGCAGCATCACATGTTCAAGATGGTCATGGATGGAAAACTGTTCCACGTCCCACTTGAAAACCCCCAAAAAATCCTCGATATCGGCACCGGTTCAGGGATATGGCCAATCGAGATGGGTATGAGTTCCCGCCCCCAACTCCCAAGCTTCTTGTCTCACATCTCAAACTTTCCTGCAGCGGCCTTGTTTCCAAATGCCGAGATCACGGGGACAGATCTCTCACCCGTGCAGCCTACAGAGGTCCCACCAAACGTGCATTTCCTCATCGACGATGCCACAGAAGAAGAGTGGCTCTGGGATGCAGACCAGTTTGACTTTATCCACATCGGCCATATGACAGGTTCCTTGCCGTCCTTCAAGCGTATCTTACGGCAGGCATTCAAACACCTCAAGCCAGGTGCCTCGTTAGAATGCCACGAGCTGGACCCGAAGCCACAATGTGACGACAACACCATGCCCCCCGAGAACCCTGATGGTGGATTCAGCGCGTTTGCATTGCACGACTGGGTAGATCTCAACATGCGCTCAGGCCGGGACGCTGATCCAGCACGGCAATTCCGCATTGCACACCGAATCGATCGGTGGATGAAAGAGATTGGGTTTGTGGATGTTGAACAGCGGATCTCCAAGATACCGTTAAATACCTGGCCCCAGAATGAAAAGTTAAAGATGCTCGGTGCGTGGAGTGAGAGAAATTGGCTGGAGGCTTTATCGGGGTGGTCATACAAACCGTTTCTTGCTCTTGGCTGGTCGAAACCGGAGATTGAGGTCTTCCTGGTTGATGTGAGGAAGAGTATCCAAGACCGCAATGTCCATGCCTACATGGATTACTATGTTGTCACAGGGAGGAAGCCTTTTGCTGGTGAAGGCGAAGCCTCTTGAACTCCCTTTCTCCCCTTGTGAATGTTTTCGTTTACCCACATCGTTCTATTATATCTTCTTTGAGATGATTAGCATGTGATACCACTGGTGGGCAAGCTTCTGCATGTGTCGCGTTGGCGTTTTTATTCATGCTTCACCTTCTTTTTTATTCTTCTCCATATTTGATCGAGATCGTATAAATCCGAAGATATCCAAATCATCTGCCCTCGATCCACAGTGTTTCGCTTAAAAGGGTACCATACAGCTGAAAATTGTAGACATAAACACATGAACAAGACCCTACTCAAAAACCCGCAGTGGCTGGTTGCCGTGTGGATTAGTCATCTGCCAAGAAAAAGCTGCCATCCACTTTGAAAGTTGATCCAGAGTGCATGCGACAAGCCCAACGCAATTGGCTCGCCCATACCACAGCAGAGCTCATGCCTTTCGGTAGACATGCCTACCGGCATGCGTTAAAACCACCTGCAACCCCGACGCTCGACCACCTGTGGATCAGCGATGACCTACTCGCAGCCACGTTCCGTCGTTTCGCTAACGGCCAGCGGCGCCATGGGAGCTGTGTCCCCGGACCCCTGGAGGCGCGAAGACGCCTTGCGAAGAGAAGGAATACTGCTCTTGCTGGACTCGGGGGAAACTCCGCTGAGGATATCTCGTGTTTGTTTGGTCGATATGGACGGGAGCATATGAAGTGGACGGACCATCCGTGGCAGAGGGCTCAGTTGGAAACTCAAGGTATGTTTTTGCAATTGGCTGTTGATTGGGTACTTTCATTGAGCTAATTGTTTCAATAGGGTTGGCCGATCATTCTTTAGGTCCTGTTACTCCGTTCCCTTTCTCTGATCAGAATCCTGTACCTGAGCCCAGCGATTTCCGTGTTTCCAATGCTTCGTCGGAGCCCATCAAAACAGACTACAAAAGGAATGAGCAGCTACTGGAGGAGTTTTTAAGTGGCAGTGATTGGGGAATTGATGATGCTCGGGATTTCACTCGTCGATTGAGGATCGACCTTCAACGGGAACCACGATACAGTCGACAGATATTCGAACGGTTACTCGCGCGTTCGGACCGGAATCTTACGGAAGCAATTGCATTTCTCGATGATCCGTTTTTGAACACCCGGGGCTCTGGGAATTATGTTGCGGCAGTCGAGATCTTTGTCCGGGGGCAAGAAAAGGTCGCAAAACGTACCGCCGTCCTGGATGCGATCAACCGTGCGCTGGAACTGGGTTTGATCTCGACTGACGAGATTTGCAAGATTATCACTGCTCTGCCAAATATTGTGATAGCACGGAAACGGACGTTGGCATCGGGGAACCAGAAGAAGCTGCTGAAGCACTACCAGGCCATGTGGAAAGCTATCGGGTCTTGTAATATCCTCGGATATCACGATCTGGACAGAAATATTGTCGATGTTTGGCTTGGAGAGCTCCTCAGTATTCGCAGCTTTGAATTTGCTGAAGAAGTCATTATCGAAACCCATGATGCAGGCTCTCGCAGCCAATGGCCCTCTCTTCTGGTTCAAACTTGGTTGGAAGCTATGGGCGAGGCCGAGTTGGAGACTAACCTGCCCTATCCTGACAAGATTTTTACCCAACTGGATGTGAACTGTGCTGCGGACTGTATCATCCGTGTGACCGAGTCATTGTTATCCTCTTCAGCAAACAGACTCTCCAGAAACCGTATGATTCAACGATGGAAGGATTGCCTTTCGAGGATTACAGCTGTCTGGACTGTCGCAGAGTCACAGGTCTGGTTCGATTTCCCTCTTCCATCAGTTCAAGCATCACAGGACCAGGCTCCTTTGAACCTTTCAACCCAACGCCAGATTGTCCTGCGCCTCTGGCTTCTACGCAATATCAGCCGATCTATGGGACCAATGTACAGCAAAGTGGCTCGAACAACAGATCGACCGATTTCCTCATTGCTCAATCTCTTTGAACTCGTGGCCCAATCCAAGAACGGATCCTTGTTCACAGACTTGATGCGGGAAATCCATGCTCTCGACCTCCCATGCAATAGCCTTCTGCCGCTAGCTCTCAACACGAAGGGCAAAAATGCCATCGCCAAAACCACTCGCGACACTCTCTGGCGGTTAGAAACCGCCCAGCTTTCCCTAGCTGAAATATGGACAAACCCGTCCATATACAAGGGAGTCCAACGACTTTTCCACGGCACATTCGAGGACATGTTCCAGCGCATGAATCTGACCAACCCAGCTACGGTGGATGAATTCTTGCATCTTGCGAGAACAGGAAACTCACAGAGCATCTGGTCTGTCCTGAGAATAATAAACAATAACACCGCATTCAAGCTCTGCCTCAACAAAGCTTGGATGCCCATTCCTCACCCCGACGAAAAAGTCCTCGTCCGCTACCACCCGCCTCAAACCGAGTACCCCGAACCCCATGCTGCAGTTGACCTGATCAACAAACTGGCAATCGCTTTCTCCTGCTGCGAAACCCTGTCCCCGTGTCAGGCTTATCACATGGTTCACTGGCTCTACAATTTCCTTCGCAGACACAGTGGCCCCGTCGATCCAATGCTCTGCCGGGCATTGTATCATGCTGGTGTGACTCGGTATCGTCGTGATGGTGGTTACGTTTCAGCTACCCGGTACGAGTATATCTTGTGGATCATTCGCAAGTTCGAGGGTCCTGAGGTTGCTAAGCAGCTCAGTTCCTTCGGTGCCATCAGGGAGTCGATGACGTTTGATGACGACTATGATTGTTGATTGCAATCCGTGCATGTATGTGCTGGGGGTTCCAACCGCGTGAGATTCTGTACTATAAATTATAGATACCCATACTCAGCTTGCCTGCGGGCTTGATGAGAGCTTAAATTCTACAAGGCATTTACATGTGTCAAGCTTTTGAAACTTTTCATTTCTGGCCGTATATTCTAAGCCTGTAGCATAAGCTGCACGTCCACAACGTTAGATCAGTACAATTGTACGGAAACATAATGAGACAGAAGAAAACAACCGTGCGTGCATTAAATCAATTCAAGGCCATTGGCCTATGTATCGAGAAAAAGATCTAACTATCAACCTCCATGCTCTCCCCGGTGGCAAGGTTATCAACACCAGACAAAGTCTCGATGGTGACATATTTCTTCATATCCTCCTTGCTGATAACCTTCTGGTTCAACCAAGCAGTCGTACCACGAGGAAGCGGTAGTTGCGCTCCTTCTCTCCACGCTCGTTGGGCTTCATGTAGTTACGGAGCAACTGCGTAGGCTTGTCCTGCTCGATAACACACACGTCGACATTGCTACCAGATCCCAGATCGTTGAAGATACCAGCCTTGATCGCCTCGGCACAGATGTCGATAGCGCCCTGGCGGTCCAGGTTGGGTTGCCACATCGACTCGAACACCGACATCGCCGCCAGCGATCCGGATCCCATCGTCACGTACGGCAGCTTGTCTGTCGAACCGTGTGCGTGCACAGTGTACAGACCCGTGCCGGTCGGGTCAACGCCCGCAACCACCAGGTACGCTCCGATGTGGCCCTGGTACCGGAACAGGTGCTGCTTCAGCATCGTCATGCAGGTGATAACGCGGGGATCGCGGCCTGTTGATAGAGAGTGCAGTTCGACATTGGAGCTGATGAGGGCGGTGGTGAATTCGGTGTCGGCCGCGGTACCGGCGCCGGCACACCAGATCTTGGGCGCGATGTAGTGTAGTTTCTCACAGTTCTATCAGAAGACGTATGTCAGAGGGTGACCGAGTGGATGATCAGAGTAAGCTGTCTGTTACCCACCTTGTCTGCTACAATGGGACCACTGGTAGCTCGGGTGTCTGCTGCAATCTGCAATCACGGTGAATGTCAGCTCCTGGACCAAAGAGCTTCCCAAAGCCCTCAGATCATGGGGTACTGTACCACAACACCCTTATCATAGACACATCCCACAATTGTTGTACCAGTGCTTGTAGCCTTGGGGAGGGGAACGCCCCTGGCGTGAAGCGCCGCATTGCGGTTGTAGTTGGAGAAGTCGAAGCCCGGCATCGTGAACTACGCTGGGTGCGCGACCAGCGGAACGGGATATCTGTGTAGAGGGCGGAAAAGCAAAGGTGAATAAGAGAGCAGAAATTAGATACGGCGGAGGTCGTGAATGGGAGAATGAAGAATGGAGGGGAGCAAGCTGGAGATGGGAGGAAGAGGAAGTGAGCTGTTTGGAGTGACGAAGCTCTCGCAGCCTAATGGCCTGAACCGTCAGGCAGAACAAAGGTGTTTTTGCCGGACATTATTTTCGGCTTCAGATGGACTTTTGGCTTCTCTGTTTCTTACCACTTTTCATCTCTGAGGGGTTACTTGGTTCCATTTGCTTTTCTTCTCGGTTGCGAGAAGTCGCGACCTCAAGATTTTCACGCGCACCCTTCACCTCTTCAACCGGAGTCCCCAATCACTCCACCGACGCTCTTTCTCTTCTACCTCTCCCACTCCCCCGTCTGCCAATGCTTTCAGGACAAGTTCACCTCTAGGTGATACTACTCGTTCTGTCTCTGCAGACTTTGAGAAATACAAGATGTCTTTCGGCTTCCCTGCATCCACCCCCGCTGGGGGCGGCGCGGAGCTTGGCTCAGAGCTGCCTGATGTCTTTACCGATGTACGTCCACCCCGCTAGAGCTTTCACTGACCTTGACAGCTCTGTTCTAACCCATCTGTAGGAAATCGGCTTCAAAGGTGTCTCAGGCGACGCCAACGTTCGATTCCTTCCGACTGCCTGGCCCGACGACGCCCTTCCACCTCCCACCTCTTCCCTTCTCGCAGTCGCGCATACCAAAGGCCTGATTGTTGGCGCTGGTCCAGACGCGCTCGCAATCAGCAGCAATGACGCTGTACGCAAGGCCATTGAGGCACCTGCCGGAGAAGACATGGAGAAGACCAAGGCCTTCCAACCCCATGCTACAATACCTCTTCCCGCGCGCCCTACCCATATCGCATTCAGTCCGGCCGACGATGCCTTGATTCTGGCCACAGAGAACGGCCCCTCTATCTCAATTTTTGAAACCACAAGCCTCACCCAGGGTAATGCGCAACCCGCGCTGCAGATCCCCACGAATGGTGTGTCGCTCCGCGCTCTCGTGCCGAACCCTGATGCTACTTCCACACTTGTCGCGCTGGTCACCGTTAATGGCGACCTGCTTATTGCTGACCTCAAGGCCGGCAAAACGGTCCCTGGTCCCAACGGCCCGGTCCTCAAGACTGGTGTGAGCTGCGTTTCATGGAGCAACAAAGGCAAGCAGCTTGTCGCTGGGTTGGCCGACGGTACCGCATACCAGATGACCCCAGACGGAACCAAGAAGGATGAAATTCCCCGGCCATCTGACCTTGAAGGCGAATGCCATGGTATGTTTTTAACCTATTCGTCGGATCTTGAAGTGCGCTTTCACTCACAACTATATAGTTTCATCCGTCGCATGGCTGGAAAACGACGTCTTTTTCATGGTCTACACACCCAACATCTTAGAAGATGATATGGGAATGATCCCAGCATCTTCTTACTACATCATTACTCGACGCAAGCAGGCGCCGTTCTTGATTCAGAAGTTGCCTGAGATTTGCTCGACCATGGGTTTCACCCTGAAGCGTGCGCCTGCATACCAGTTCATCACAAGAATCAGAGACTACAAGCCTCACTTGAAGGACGTCCTGATTGTTTCGTCGACCGTGTCCACCGATGTTGGACTGATCACTCGATCGGATCAGCCTCTAGCAAACGATGAGAGAACTAAATTCCATGTTGGACAGTTCATGACCACTGAGGTTTCGGATGATACAAAGCGCGCCAGTGTCCCTTTGAAGGACTCCGTTGATGAAACCTCAGTCATTGGTCTGGCGCCAAACCTGTCAGCCACTGAACCTGTATCGGACCCGCTCCCAGGTTCAGATATCTCCGAGAGTTCGACCCCTCTTCCCGGATTGTTCCTCTTGAATAACGATGGCATCCTCTCGTCTTGGTGGCTCCTCTACTCCGAAGCCATTCGTCAGAACACTCCATACTCCGGATTGGTTTCAGCTGGTCAGGTACCACAGGCTCAGCTTGCAGCACCCGCAGCGCCCGCCGCAGCCCCGGCAGCTGCACCCCAATCTGGCTTCGGACAGTCATCCTTTGGCAATACCTCGACCTTTGGCTCAAGCTCATTCGGAAAGCCAGCTGGCGGCGCTTCCTTTGGCAGCCCGTCGCCCCTTGGTGCATCGACTATGGGTGCGACTGCGTTTGGCAAGCCGTCATTCGGCAGTCCATCCCAGATCGGTGGAAGTCCTGCACCAGCATTTGGAACACCTTCGACCCCGGCCCCCGCCGCTCCATCGTTCGGAACTCCCTCTCAGCCCGGCGCCCAATTTGGACAACCCAGCTTTGGACAACCTAGCTTTGGACAACCCAGCTTTGGACAACCTAGCTTTGGACAACCTAGCTTTGGACAATCCAGCGCCCCAAAGAATCCATTTGGCGTTAGCGGTGCATCTACTGGGGGAGGTTTCAGTCAGTTTGGAAGTGGAGGCGGCTTTAGTAGTTTTGCTGCAGCGAAACCAGGCGAATCGCCGTTCGCCAAGGCTGCTTCTGGAGAAAGTGCTTTTGCTGCGGCTAAATCAAGTGAATCGCCGTTCTCCAAGCCGGCCGAATCACCATTTGCAAAGGCTTCTATTGGGCAGAGTGCTTTTGGCGCGGCCAAGCCAGACGAGTCACCGTTTGCTAAGCCTGCTTCTGGTGAGAGTGCTTCCTCCGAGGGCTCGACCTTCGAAAAGCCCAAGTCCGAAACATCCTTCGCGACCCCCTCTGCGAATGGAGTGAAGAATCCTTTCGGTGCCGGGTTAGGTGGATTCCAGCTTAAATCCAATTTTAAGGGCGATGGCACGGCCGTTAATGATCTTCCAAAGTCAGACAAGCCTCCTTCCTCAGGGGCATTCTCATTTGGCGGATCATTTGATGACATGGTGTCGACACCGAAAGAAGGAATCTCCGACAGCGAGTCTATGGACGACGACTCGGACGACGCCGCGCCTACGAGTAACGAGCCATTCTCTATCTTCGGTGGACCCAAACCCACTGGGGAGCCTCCCACCTCGCTATTCGGTTCTACGAAGCAACCTTCTAAGACCACGACTTTGGCTGAAACCAACAAGACCTCTTTCTCATTCGGTAATATTGCCTCCCAGAATCAGGTAACAAGTCCCTTGTCGGCGCCTTCTGATAAGACTGAAACGCCAAAGAAAGATCAGTCAGAGGCTCCATTGCCCCCCGATCCTACTAGCCGGGCTAGTTACGCCCCGGGAGACACCTCAGCTTCCTCGAACGTTTCAAAGAGCTCGGTAGAAGATGCCCCTCTTCCTCCAGATTTCACCAAGAAAAATGCCTCTCCCAAAGCATCAACTGATGCCCCACTGCCTCCTGACTTCATCCCCAAGAAGAAATCTGTACCTCAAGTGGACGATGCTCCTCTGCCTCCTGACTTTATGAGCAAGCCTAAGAAGTCTGAGGCTCCGGCTAGCCCCGAGGACGCACCGTTGCCACCGGACTTTGTCACCTCGAAGCCCAAGAGTGAACCTGCTGAGGAGGCGGTGCCAGTACCTGATGCAGACTCCGACGCAGATGAGTCTGATTTCAGCGACAGTGGTGAGGAGATCACCCACGAGGAGACGAAGGCGCCTAGTCCCAAGCCGTCCGCAGAAAGTTCATTTGGTGCACCATCTGAAAAGGGCTTTACGGGAGGACTCTTCAGTGGTTCTGCCAAAACTATGCAGGGTAAGGGACCGTTGCCGAGACAGCTCTTTGGTGAGATTCCAAAGCAGCCTCTTCTCCCCCCTCCCGGGCCCGCTGCTCAAAGCAGCCGCGAGCCTCACCGGTCACCCAGCCCGACTCGAGGCGGCCCCCGCAAGGAAGTGATGTTCTCAGAGAGACCACAAAGCCGCAAGGAGTCTACAAGTGCGCTGCACTCCCGGAAGACTTCACTGACGCAGCTTGCGCAGCGTGACAGGCACCTCAGAAAGGCCAGTGACATTGCTCGCGAAGAGCAAGAACGGGCACACGCAGCTGCTCAGCGCCAGGCATTGGAGGAGGAAGAGCTCGCTCTATCTGACGATGATGAGGACGAGAGACTTCGTAACGAGCTCGCTCAACCTATCGAGCCCGCTGACACCCTTGATCCATTCCTGCCCCACCAAAACTACATGGGCGAGACGGCGAAGCCAGGTATTCCTGGACAGATTGAGCTGCTCTACCGCGACTCCAATTCGATGGTTGATACCGCAGGCATCAATGCCCGGTCAGTGAAGGCCTATCTTGCCTATCACCAGCCCGCACAGGAGTCCGATGTTTCTAAGTGGGATTACATTCTCCAGGGTGAACACCCTAACGATATTCTTGATGTCAAGTTGTTCTTCAAGGACATCGAAAACTTCCACAAAATGGTTGCCACCATCTCCCGCTCGCTCGAATCACAGCGTGTGCAAGGAGTAGAAGAGAAGCTGCAGGAATGCCGTGACCTTCTCACCAAGCAAGTCATCACCTTGCGAAGCCAATTCGCTGGGATTCGCAAGACATTGGATGCCCACACTGATATTGGCGCCATCCTTGAAGCGCCACTTTCCGCCGAGCAGTCTACACTCCAACTTGATCTCCGAACGGCATTCACGGACATCCAGGCCAAGCTGGCTGATATCGAGCAGGCCGTGTCTCTCCTACGTGCCCAAATTGCCGATGTCCCCCGAGCCAATGGAGCCAGTGGCAACCGACCTACGGTGGAAGCTGTTATCAAGACCCTCAATACTATGATGACCATGACCGAGAGCAAGCGAACCGATATCGATGTCATTGAATCGCAGATGCGCCGGCTTGGCGTGGAACCTACCAGGGGTGCATCCCCTAACCGTGAAGGGTCACCCTTTACCACTCCCCGAAAGACTGCCGGCCGAGTGCCCATAACTCCCGGCTCGCGTGGTTCTTTCGATGGAAGTGCCTACCACACCCCCGAGTCCGCAACCCGCGGTCTCAACTTCCGGGCTAGTATAGCTGGCTCAGCGAAGCATAGCCGCCTTCGCAGTGTGGAGGGAGCAGGCGAGCTTGATGTTCCGGTTGAAGAAGCCACCCGCTGGAAGACCAAGTCAGCACGTCGACAGCACTTGGTCCAGAACCTCAAGAATGCCATCGACGTGAAAAAGACCAAGTTGCGCGGCGTTGACGATCTTTGACTCTAATTTTGACATGAACTTGGGCGTTGGGAATTTGCTAAGGTCTTAGGGCTGAATTGCGGGATTTCCTCTTGCTACAGTCAAACTCCATAAATGACATCATTCTGTGACATCAGTCCACGTAGAACAATCCTTTTCACTCTCTGTAATTTGTAACACCACTGTATCACCAACATGTCTCAATCTATCTGTCAATTTATCTTCTTCCGGGTCAAGCCGTCGGTCAAACCGGAAGACCCATCGAACGAAGAAGGCTATGCTTTGATGGAGGTCCTCCGTGCGACCAAACATCAAAACGGCCATCAGAGCTCGTCTTGGGGACGCACGGTCGAAGATACAAACACGATCGTCTGGGTCGTAGGTAAGTTCTGTCCAGCTTTCTCTACAAGTCAAGTTCCATACCCGACCCCCAAGCTCCAATATACACCATTATATACAACCCTCTCTGCACCCTACAACCCGCCCGACATTCATACAATCATACAAACCAAGAGAGCCACCAACTAACAAACCAACAGACTGGACCGACGCCCGCTGTTCAACAGATACAGACCTGCTAGCCCCCTTCCTCGACCCCTCCAACACCCAAACTCCAGCATCAATCTACGTAACCCTAATCCCACCAGTCAGATGCACAGCAACCCTAACCATGAACCCGGTCACAGAGCTCTGCGCGCTCCCATTTGCGAGCGAGCTCTCCGTGTCAGAAACCAAACAGCTGAACACGGATCTGATTAATTTCCGCAGGGCGCTGGTCGACCAGCTGCCGCAGCAGGCTGGGCCGAAGTCGTGGGCCATGGGCCATGTTGATCGGCCCAGTAAGCTGCCACATGCAAAGAGTCCCGATGGAAAGGCTGTTGTGTATTTCCTTGCTGTTGGGTGGGATAGTGTAGATGCGCATGTTCGGGCTAAGGAGACGGAGAATTTCGCCGAGGCGATTCGGCCTATTCGGGAGAAGATGTTGCCTCCTATTCCTGGGTTGGAGATGAAACATGTTAGTTTTCAGATGGTTTAGTTGGACAGCGAGGGACGAAAGATAGGTGGACGAAAAAGCCAAAGAAGGAAAGAATGAAAAGAGAGAGGAAGGGTGGCGCTGTGGGTTGGTTAGGGGTGGTTGAGGGATGTGGGTGTATGTAATTGCGTTGCAAGGCGCGGATAGGATGTCGGTGGTAATTAGAGGCAATGGAAAGGAAAGGGCTACTTGGTTCAAGGGATAATTGTGGGAATTGTTATTAGGCAAGGCAAAAAAGAAAGGTCAAACACGCCCTGGAATAAGATACAACAAGTTCAAAGTGGAAAGGAAAAACGCCTCGAGAGATATTGAAGGCAAAGAGAGAGTTATCATAAACCACCGTGGACTTTTGGGCAGAACACCGCAATGGGATTTCTCATGGAAAGCATAGCGAGGGCTGCTATGCTTAAATACGGTGCTTCTCGCTTTCTGTGTCAGATCGTTAGTTGGGTCATGACACAATAAGAGAGATCACTGGGGGGGCGTTAGAGGGCAAACTAACCAAGTCGGGAATAAAGCATATAAAGGGCCATCTGGTTGCACTCTGCAGTGCCCGTGATGGTGACGAGACGCTCGTTGCTGCTTTCCTGAGGCTCGTTGATCTTGATCACACTGCCACTGAGGTGACGGATTTCGTTGATCTTGGCGCCACCCTTTCCAATGATGGCACCGACCATGTCGTTGGGGATGTAGATCTGTTGAGTCAGTGGCTGGCCGGGCATGGCGCCGCCCACGGGGGCGGGGGCAGTAGGAGGTCCACGGGCAGCAGGGGTTGGCTGGGGGCCGGCAACGTATGGGGCAGCGGGCTGGTGGGGTCCAGCACCACCGTAGGGGGTTTGGGGAGCAGCGCCGAAGTGCATAGGGGACTGAGCAACCGGGGCGGGGGTGGGCTGGCCGTGCAGGTAGGGAACACCGTAAGCACCGCCACCGGCGCGGTTAGGGTGAGGGTGATGACGCTTGAAAGTATCGGGGTGTCCGTATTGGCCGCCGGCGGGCTGGGGAACATAAGGCACGACCTGCATGCCACCGGGGACAGCACCGGCAGGGCCACCGCTGCGAGTGGCGTAAGCGGAAGCTGCGGGACCGCCGTAACGCTCGGAAAGCTGCTCAACCAGTGTGACGGCAACGTAGTAAGTAGCGATATGCACGGCGTCGGCAACACCGAGGATGACGAGGGAACGCTCGGTGGACAGAGGAAGACAGGCATCAGACGCGTTCAGACGGGCACCGGAGGCCTCCTGGATCTCACGGATACGGCTGCCACCCTTTCCGATGATGGAGCCGATGAGAATGTGGGGAATTAGCAAACGCAGAGGGTACGTCTTGGACTGGGCAGTGGATGGAGCCTCAAGGGGTTCATTGTTGAGAGTACGAATGATTAAACCAAATGCCTAGGGTATATACTTAGCAATCGAAAATTCCGTACTTTGCTGGACGGAGACTCACCTTAGCAGTAGCGTCTTGGGGGCCGCTGACGGTCAGGATACGCTCCACGGCACCCCGAGAGTAATCGCTGACAGTGCACTTGGCACCTGACAGACGACGGATTTGTGACACATTCTCACCTCCCTTTCCAATAACAGTGGCTGCCTCGGGACTAGAGATCACAGCCCGGATGTGAACCCAGCTTGACTCGTCCTGGGGTTGCTGATCAGCGCCGGCTCGGTCACCCTGGGAAGCTGTTGATTGGATAGGCTGGGTGTCGGCAGGGAGTCCCTTGCCGTTGGGGGCATCGGGGACGACTGTATCTCCCTGAACATCCTTGGCGGCATCGACGGCAGGAATCTGGGCGCTCGATACATCGGTCTCTGCCTCAGCTTCGTCCTTGACTACTTTGTCGAGAGCTGGGCGCTTGGCCTCGGGCTGATCATTGGGGCCAGAAGGCGACGACGGGTCCTCAAGAGGACGCTTGGTCGATTGCAGGTTGGAAGGAGAAGCGGACATTTTGGGTAGTCTGTGCTGCTGTTTTCTTCACTTACGAGTGAAAGATCGAAAAGGTGTCAAGAACGAAATCTGCTTTCTTCTTTTATGATCGACTATGTACACCAGGGGTTCCCACGAAAGGTGCTGGTGCTGGCGATCGAAAGGGGAGACTGGTGCTTTTGAAAGAAGATTGGGAGGTTGTGGAGGAAGATGGAAGTTGAGGAAGTGCCGAAGTGACGGGAGGAAGTGCGGGCTCAGGTGGTGGTGAGAGGGCTGTGCAGTCTCAACCGGGGAAGCTTCACGGGGTTGCAGAGATGCTCGAGAAGGGTATGGTAGCGAGGAAGGTGGAAATGGGGCCTGAAATGGATGCGACGGGAAATATGAAACCAGGCAAAGAAATATCAAGGGCCAGAAACCGTTGACTGCTGTACCACCGATAACGTCTGCGAATCTGAGGTCAAGGGGCTACACTGGAGTAGCTTTGGTGATGAAAGCTGACAATGACTTGAATAAGTCAAATCCAAGGGGAATTGCTGACGGGAAAATGGATGGGGAGATGGTTAAGGGGAGGTGAGGTGACGAGTGGGAAGTCGAGGGAACAGCTCGGTCACGTGAGGGCGATCATGGGGTGTGCAACATCGTGTTTCCCATTTGTTTACTCTGCGCAAGCAACCGATACATGCAAACGTTCAATTGGGGTCTCATTTAATACCGGATCATTCAATCCACAAATCTTGTAATTCACACCACCCCACCCAACAAAACATGGAGATCTCCGACCAAACCGTGCAGAAGATCGAGAGATTCGCAGAGAACCGCCAAATAGCAGAGCGCGAGTCTGCACGAGAGCCTCTGAGTGACACTGCATTACATGCCTACACAAGACGGTTGGACGCAACCCTGAAAGGTCTCCAAGAGCAAGTCAAGCGCCAAGAAAACGATCTGATCAAGGTACTTTACAAAAGCTCTACTATCGAGAATATCCTAGCTAAACATGATTCTAGCTGCGAGAGCTTAACTCCGTTGAACTCCCAGAATCGGGCACTGACACATGGGCCCGCGTTTCGCAAGCCCGACGGGCCAAGAAAGCATACGATTCAGTCCTCAAATCTGAACATGAGCTTCCAGCAACAGATTCAGTGTTGCCCTCACTTCTCGCCCTAGAAGAAACAGCCCGGCTCATCAAAGACAATAAAAGCTCCGTCCAATTGACAGCTGAACAGCTATCTGCGGACCGAGATCGCCTCCGCGTAGAAGACGCCAATCTACGCGATTCTCAAGCAATCGCCAGTGGACTCCGAGAGCGCATCCAGTTCATTCGCAATGCGCAGAGTAGGAAAAGCGACCAGACTCCATCCCAGGTTGCGCGTGAGCAGGTGATTCAGCAGAAGAAACAGAATAAGGACCTGGACCGTACGTCTGCGCGTCTGAAGGTTGGTCTGGATGAGTTCATAGATGATACTCTTGCTCCGATGCTTGCTGCTGAGGATTTGGGTGGCCCGACTGTTGGTGATGCGCTCGAGGTGTCGGATGCTACGTTGAAGGCTGGGTATACGGCACATGGCAAGCCCAAGAAGCAGAAGCAGCCAGTTGAAGAGGAGAATGGGTCGCAGCAGCGGATTGATCAGTTTATGCAACGCAGTGGGGATGATACTTCTCGGAACAAGAGGGAAGCTGCTGCGAAGGAGTTTCATCAGCTCCTTGATGATCTATTGGAAGCCAACACTTCATATATCAATTTGAAGCGCGACTCGGCATCTTCGAGGTTCCTTGTTAGGGCCAAGGTTGCCCAATTCCACCCTCGAGATGCACGACGGCTTCGATTGATTGATTTTGGTCGCTCGCTAGGAACTTGAGAGGTACAATTTAGTGACAAATGGTGTTATTAAGGTGTATATTATATCCTAGTCCTTTATGGCAGTGCCAAATATGAACACACGCATCGAGTCTATGCCATGCACCGACGTATCATAAAACATGAACACAAACACCTAGCGATGCTTTATGCGTAAACGCTCAAATAATCATGAATATCTCAAACAAGGGGGAAAAAAGAAAAAAGGAATCAAACAGGCATCATTCCAATCGTAGACTTGGGGGTCTTAGCTCTCGCATTCTTTCGCGGCCCAGACTGGCTCGTAGGACGGTCTCCTGACTTTGTTTTCGATCGCGAGCCTTTTCCCTTGGAGCTGCCAGTCGAGCCATACTTTCGTCGCGGTGCTCGTTTGCCAGGCTGGCGTTTGCGGCCTTTGGGGCCAGAAGCTGAAGCACCAGCATTGTAGTCGTCACCAAAGTCGTACCCCGGAGATGGTTGTGGGAAATAGCGGCTTGTGATATTTTCGGAGGCATTGGTAGTCGCGGTCTGAACAGGATTGTCTAGTGCGAAGCCAGTAACGTCATTCATAAATAGATCATCGTCGCTGTACTCGTCACTGCTGCTGAGATTGATGACATTGTGGTGATTGGGGTCCGGAACGACGCCGTCGGTCTCTGCCTCTTGTGTCATTTCATCATAGCGTCGCTTTGCATGTCCAACGATCTTAAGAATCCCTCGGCCATAGCGTTTCACTTTGTCCTGGTCGATGTTCGGAATTCTGGCAAGCTCATCAAGATCTATTGTGGTGTGAGCATTGGGTTTCCTATAGCCTTACATATTAATGCTCACCTCGGGGGAATGAAATTCCCATTTCACGCAACATCTCATCAGAGAACGGCTGGGAACGAAGGTTCTTCTCCACAACAAGCTAGGCAAAAAGTCAGCTTCACCACGGTGCACTGATGGGGACAGCGAGCACTCACCTTTTGGAGATATTCTTTGGCATTCACCTCAAAGCCTTCCACAACTGCACGATGCAGATGATCAAGTCTCTCCAACCGTTGATCGCAGGTGATCGGAGGACCCGACTGGTGTGTGCTCGCGCGACGGGGTTGGCTGTTAGTTCGAATTGGTTCAAATCCGTCGTCACTTTCATCATCGGCCGCAAAACGATTACCTAGGGAACCAGTGTATTGGAAGCGTTCCATGCGTCGATCTTGAGCAGCGATCACTGGCGATGAGACCATGGTGGAATGAGGAGCACCCTGGGCACCAGATTTTGATTTCTGCCCAGCAGCAGCCATCTTACTTTTAGCCTTGGCCTTGGCTGCCTTGCTGTTCGGGGAAGCGCGAACCTCCAGTTCCATTCGCCGCTTACCAGACTCATACTCGGCTGCACGGCGACCGAGAATGATATACTGAACCGCGAAGTCCTTTTTGTTGATGACGTTGTCTTCAGCCAGTGCGTCTTCGCCCAGTAACCGATAAAACAGACGTTCGGCTTCTCCCCGGTCCAGGCTCGCACCTTTCCCATACCCTGCCATTTTGCGGTGTGATGGATCCTTCGGCCTTTTGCAATCCCCGCGAAGTATGTCTGCGCAATACAGAACCGTGACTTTCGCTTTCTCTATCTGTAGGTTTCGCACGATCTTGATAGCCCATGAGGCCTGCTCTGAGAAGTCATGAACCTCAAACACTAAGTCAGACTTGCAGTTATCACATGTGTTGTTACAATCGTCACGGCGAAAGTATTCGTTGAAATATGCGAGAACTTGCACACGTCTGCAATCGCTGCGGTTCTCACAGAATTGGACCACGTTCCGCAACATCTGCTTCTGGCGTGCTTTTTGTTGATAGCTGCCATCTCCCGAGTCAATCATGCGCTTCAAGGTTGCGGTGTCCCTGTAGCCGTAGTAGAGATAACAGCCGGAACGCTTTCCATCTCGGCCGGCACGGCCAGTCTCTTGATAATATCCCTCCAGACTCTTTGGGATGCTGTGGTGCATGACGAAGCGTACATCGGGCTTGTCGATTCCCATTCCGAAGGCAATGGTAGCTACAATGATGTGTAATCGACCCGCCTGCCACTTGGCCTGCACCTCCGATTTCTCTTGCGCTGTCATTTTGGCATGGTAATGTTTGGCTTTGAGGCGATACTTCTTTTCCAGATCTTCTGCAACTTTCTCACAAGTTGCTCGAGAGAGGCAGTAAATGATCCCACACTGGTTTCGGTAGGAGCTTGTGATAGTCTCTGCCATACTGGCCAACACTTCATCATTCTTTCCTTTTGTCCGCACCTCGTAGGTTAGATTGGGACGGTTGAAACTCTGCAGGAACACTTCACATCCGGACATTCTGAGGTTATGCATGACGTCCACTTTCACATTTTCTGTGGCTGTGGCTGTGAGTGCCATGAGGGGTACTCCAGGCAGCCTGTTTCGAACTTCTCCCAGTTCTTTATAGTCAGGGCGGAAATCATGACCCCATTGACTGACACAGTGGGCCTCGTCGATGACAAGGCGCGCTAGTCTTTTTCTCCGGTGAAGCTTCTCCAGGGCATTGACCAACGTTTGGTTTTTGTTGATCATTTCGGGGGTGATGTACAACACCTCCAAATTCTCACCTTCGGTGTGGGAAAGTTGGTTTAGAATCCACGAGCGTTCTTCTCTGTCAGAGTCACCGTTCATCATGAAGGCCTTGACGTTCAACTTGCGCAGGTGTGACACCTGGTCCTCCATCAAGCTCAGCAATGGAGATACCACAATGGTCACACCCCTAGTGTGGCCGCCTGTTACAATTGAAGGCAACTGATAGCACAGAGACTTCCCTCCACCTGTGGGCATGAGAATGAAAGTGTCTTTTCCGGCAAGCGTTGCGTCTATGGCCTCTAGCTGGTTTGGTCGGAACCCACGAAGGTGAAATCGATCTTTTAGAACGGTTCTCACCTCTTGAGACCACGGATGATTCGACCAGAAGGCACTACGGCCAGGGGATTTCTTTGGAGCGGGTGCCTTCTGGGTGTTGCCGGATGTCTCTGCAAAGACCTTCCGATTCTGGCTAGTTTTATCGGGCATTGAGCTTTGTTGACCTTCATCGAAGCTCCCTGCTGCCTCTAGCATCTCATCGTCGCTGGCATTCCAGTCAAAGTCATCGAAGTCCATTGAAGTAAGCGGTGGAGATCCCATGTTTCGAGAGATGGACAGTTCGTTGAAATTGGGACGCTGTGTCTCTTGCGGTCTTTTAGGGCTCGTGATAGGCAGATGCCGGCTTGGTTGTACTTCTTGGTGGACAGTGGCTCGTGAAGAGAAGGGCGGCTCTTGTGTGGCTGTGCGGGTTTCAAACGATGATTCAGTATGATTCATAGGGGATGATTCAAGAGGGCAGTCATGCACCAGGTCAAAGATCTTGGCCTGAGGAAGCAGCTGAGAAATCTTTGTTTCGATTTGTTCCAACTCGGCCTCGACTGCTCGACTCTGCGCAAGCTCTTCCGGCATGGTTGTTGGATCTAAACCTTGGGAGATTGCGTGTATCAGATTCTCTTTCAGGCTCTGCTTGCGCGAAATGCAAGCCTTATGCGCGGCTTGATGTTTCTGGAGCTGTTCAATTATCCCAACTTGAGCAACAATATTCTTGTTCTCGGCGACAAGTTCTTGGTCTATTTGACCTTCCATAACCTGCTGGTATACAATCTCCGAGTTCTTTTGCAGGGTGGCCCTTAACTTGGAGATCGCATGCGGGAAAGAATTATATCCAAGGGACAAGACCTTTAGAAGACCTGGATCCCTCTCCTGTGAGTTAGATGGCTTTGACCATGGCGTTGAGGGGGTAGGGTCTTGTGAGGGCGTCTTTTGTTTCGTTCGAGTTGAGGGTTGTGTAGGTTGTACCGGTGCTTTGGGAGTAAGATCGGAACACGTTTTCCAGATGTCATTCTTTTTCTCATCACCCGCTGGACTGATTTCAGGGAGTATCGGGTACAATGACTCCTCGGTATCTAGCACCATATCATCAACGTGGGTATCCTCACCGACCCAGTCGTCGAAAAGGTCCTCGTCATCATCGTCCGAATCTGCAATCACCTGCTTTCGATGGCTTCGTGGGACAACCGAGGAATAATATTCGGATCGTCTCGCCGCGTTGGGGGAAAGGGTCTGGGCCGTCTGGCGTGACGTTGTGGGGTGCTCCAGAACTGTCTCCTCTCTAGCGGCTGGTGGCCGGGTGGCTTTCGCGGGACTTCGCACTTTGGTCACATGTTTCGATGGTGAAAGAAGATCGGATGTATACTCGTCGCTCTTGCGCTTCTTGCCGCGTTTTTCGCGTGGTGTGACTTCCTCCGTCCATAACCCGCGCGGCTCTCCAAACCGGATGGTCCCTGACGTTCCCGAAGACAAAATTGACTGGTCAAGCCCTCCTGTCAAATCAATAGCTTCGATGGCGTCGTGCCTAGAGGTGCCGAAATTATCTGATTGTAGCGGGGACGACTTTGGCCGAGCTGTCTTATGTGATGACGCCGGAGGTTCGCGCAAAGAGTCTACTCAGCACACAATTCCCGTCAGTATGATTGATCCCCAATAAATACCCGTGCTCGGTCACGCACCTCGAGCGCTTGGTTTCGGCGAAGACCGTTGCTTCTTTGATGGCGTATTAGCGGAGGTCGTGTCGGGGCAACTCAGCATTCGAGGCTTGCTCGCGGATTGGGGTGCAAATAGAAGTCTGGCCATTTCTTCGTCCGCGTCGTCATCCACATGTTCCGAAATATCATGGAGGGTCGTTGATTCGTCTGCGGGGAGAGCGGATTGCAATGCTTGATTGCGTTCAGGCAAGCTGACGAGAGCAGGACCTGTAGGTGATGCTTGCTTCAACAGCCATTTCAGGTGAACGGCCAAGTTATTCTTCGTCATGGGGGCGTGTTACTCTCATGACCGTTGACGATGTTTTTCGAGATCAGCAATCGCGAAACCATAGACGCGTCGGCACGTGAGCGGTCAGGCAGATTGATCTATGCCGACCAGTAGCAACGATTGATAGTTTGGAGCAATACATGTAATGATAGGAATGGATTATGGCATTGTATCTATTGACTACTATATACATGTATTGGTACTAAGCGTAAACAACCACTCGCTGCACCCAACCCCGTATAGATCGGATGGGGGGAAATTCATTGTGGGGAAAAAGGGCATAATTTCTGCCCCACGACGAAAATTCACGACGTTTGTACATTCAACCATGGGCAAAAAGGATAAGAAGTCCGCCGAGCACAAGGCGCGTGTTGCTGCCAAGCAAACAAAGAAAGGCGACAAGAAGGAAAAGAGATCGAAGGCCAAGGGCAAAGATGCAGACAGCGATGCGGAAGACGCAGATCTGGATGCCATTCTGGCGCAGTACGCCGAGGAGCAGGCCAAGTTCTTGAAGGTCACTGAAGTTGTCTCTGAGCCTCCTGTTCCCCGGTCATCTTCAACGGTGCTGGCATCGCCGTCTAACCGGAATGAGATTTTGCTTTTTGGTGGAGAATACTTCGATGGCACGCATGCCTCTTTCTTCAACAATCTTTTCGTCTATTTGATTGATCGTGGCGAGTGGAGGGAGGTGAATAGTCCCAACAGCCCTCTTCCTCGCAGTGGACATGCATGGTGTCGTGGTGGAAACACCGGAGGTATCTACATGTTCGGAGGTATGCTTATTGTGCTAAATATACGGAGAAGGCGTGGAATCTGACTGGAAACAGGAGAGTTTTCGTCCCCTAAACAGGGTACATTCTATCACTACAATGATTTCTGGCATTTGGACACTGCCACGAGAGAATGGACTCGCCTCGAGACTAAGGGCAAAGGACCCCCTGCTAGGAGTGGTCACCGCATGACCTACTTCAAGGTATGAAACGACCAGAGAGACTCAGGCTCTGAGAATCCCAAGCTAACATCCAACCAGAACTATATTATCCTGTTCGGTGGATTCCAGGATACTTCCCAACAGACCAAGTACTTGCAGGATCTCTGGATCTATGATTGCCAGCAGTATACCTGGTCCAATCCCACATTGACCACTTCCCAAAAGCCAGACCCCCGCTCATCATTCTCACTGTTACCACACGAGACCGGCGCCGTTCTCTATGGCGGCTACTCGCGTGTGAAGGCATCAGCAGGAGGGGGCGGTAAGCAAGGCAAGGGCCCCCAGAAGATGGCTCTCCGGCCCATGGTCCACCAGGATACCTGGTTCTTGAGAATCACACCACCCGCATCTGAAGCACCGGCGTCAGCAGGTCCCGCAATTAGATGGGAGCGACGAAAGAAGCCCGCTAATACGCCCAACCCGCCGCGTGTGGGTACTACCATGGCATACCACAAGGGCCGTGGCATCATGTTTGGTGGTGTGCACGACGTGGAATTGACCGAAGAGGGCATTGACAGCGAGTTTTTCGATACACTCTTTGCCTGGAACACCGACCGGAACCGTTTCTTCCCTCTGAGTTTGCGCCGTCCTCGTGCGCCTGGCAAGAAGCAGCAGGCGAACCAGGCCGTCAAGAATAAGAACAGGGGTAAGGCGGACGAAGAAGAGCTTTTGGCAAATCTCAAGGCTTTGGAGGCTAAGGTTGGAGTCCGGGGTGACGACGATGAAGATGAGGAAATGACTTCCACGCCTCAGCCTGAAGAGCCCGTGGAACCGGCCAAGCCCTCAGTTGTTCGCTTTGAGATGCCACACAGGCGGTTCAACGCCCAGTTAGCTGTACAAGATGATACGCTTTTCATCTTCGGTGGTACATTCGAAAAGGGTGACCGGGAGTTCACTTTCGATGATATGTATTCCATTGACCTGGTCAAATTGGATGGCGTCAAGGAGATCTTCTACAGGGAACCGGAGAACTGGAACTTGTTGAAGGAAGAAGACAGTGATGAAGACATGAACGATGAAGAAGACGACGATGAAATGGATGAAGACGAAGAAAAGGCCGACGAGATGTCACTTGATGCTGCTTCGCCTGCTCCAGAAGACGTGGCGGTGCCGTCCGTTACTAAGGACATGGAGCAGCTCGAGGTTGAGGAGTCAGAAGAGCCCAATGTCAATGACAGCAGACCTCTGCCTCGTCCATTCGAGAGCTTGCGCGAGTTCTTCAGCCGTACATCTGAAGATTGGCAGAATATCATGATGGAGATTGCCAAGGAGAGAGATCAGGCTAATGAGAAGACGATCAAGGAACTGCGTAAGGCGGCGTTCTCTATGGCCGAAGAAAAGTGGTGGGATAGCAGAGAAGAGATCATGGCACTGGAGGATGAGCAAGAGGCGGCAGGTATTGGAGAGGTTGTCAGCATATCTGATCGCACTGAGAACGCGGGGGGAGCTGGCCGTCGCCGTTGATTCTTCCGTAGAGATGCCATAAAGAATATATATGTTTTATGTCCAATGTTAAGATCTAAACTATACAATCATTTTTCATACAACAGGGGTCATAAGTGTGTATACAATGCCACTAATGAAGTATTGGAGAGTCTCTACAGGAAAAGCTGGAAGCGAGTATATCGTTTCATGTATTATTATATTATTTCTTCTTGGCTTTGCTTTCACTTTCCTTTTTTTTGTCATTTTTAGTCCTTTTTTGAGTGCTACAAGTAGAGTATTGGTGAGGCTCTTTCCCAAAGTAGACAATGTAGGTACCACTTCCTCTTCGACACTTACACTTATGTCTTTTTTCCCTTCTTATCTCTTAACATCAAAGCATCCATAATGTCGCTTAAGGTCTTTTATGCGCCGTTTCTTGAGACTCTTTGGGGCTTTCTATATATCTACACTGAAGTGAAAGACTTCTTCCCCCACCTCCTGTGCGTGTTGTGATTAATCGCCATACCTGATTTGTTTGTGCTGTCCCTGGCAAGCATGATCATCTAGTGCTCCGTACAAACTACTCCCGCCAGGTACATCTTCTGGTGATGCCTGCCACTTCATTTGGGAGCGTCGCCAGATCCAACCAGTACGTTGCTTTCCTGTAAGACATCCCGCCAAAAGATGATATTTGGCTACCAACGCACTGGTCTATTAGGATGTACACGCCTTCTTTTAGTTGGTGTCTATTGCACTCTTCATGGTCTCTGGTGGGAGTGCAATAGTTCAATGCTGGTTTGTTCATTCTTGAGCACACCGAAGACCGAAAGTTGTATCTACAACGAATCTATGATACAATTTTTTTCAAGCGTCTCAGCTCGTTATACATTCATGGATGTAATCAGGGTTCGCTGTACGATCTCTTGGCAGTCACACGGCTGATCCAAGTCTCAGTTGAACCCCCAACTCGATGGATGCAATAAGTTATGGCATATCTCACGCTTTTCGCATATATAACTTTCTGAGATTAATTATTCCACCTGTCAGAAACGCCTTTTTGGGTATTCAAATCCTAGAGTATATCGCTATATATATATATTCACCGATATATTTTCGTGTTGTACTTCTGCACCAGTGTAATGCATGTTTGTACGTACGTATATCCATGGATGTCCCGTCCCATACACTTCAACTTTTTCTTTACAAAATTACCAACTAATACTATTTCACTCTGTAACAATGCCCAAAAAACCTCCCGCTTGACTAACTCAGCAGGATGATTTTATTCTATATCCAATTCCCATCCAAAATAGGTTCCTAGTGCATACGGATTCCTTGAGACACACCAAAATCGCTACACAGTGGAATAGCGGCACTGCAGATAAGGTGGATGGGATATTGTACATTTGGTATCAGATTCATGAAGTCGTAAGTAGAAACAGATAGATCCAGTAGGATCATCTCAATAGTATACACAGACACAAAGCCCACATCGCGCTCCGTAAATCTCAAAAGAAAGCACCACACCTCGAATCCTCGTGCACTTTATAACAATCCAAGCTGCAAGTCCTCAAATGACAACTCTTACACCGAATCTTCCCCCAATACCCACACAAACAACAAAAATGCCGTGCCGGCCTCGCAGAAGACGGCGCCTTTGCTCGGGAAGCATTATAAGAAAGCGGCGGCTCAGATAGCAACCGCATCATAAGCCGATCAGACGGAACAGGCGGCGCATAGGAGCGTAGCAGGGGATCCTGATCGAATTCTGATTTGATGAGTTTGGGCTTGCGCGCGGGGACGTCCTCATCACCCGTCTCCGCTGTTGTTGCCACGGGCGTTGACGCGGCTGTTGTCGTGGCAGTAGATGTAGCCGTAACAGCCGCAGAAGGCCGTTTCTTGCCCGCCACGCTGGCAGGCGTGGAACTGCGCGCTTTGGCGCCCCGCGCGGCGACAGCTGTGGCGCTGGAGCTCTGCGCGACGGCTCCGCCTCCGGTCCCTAGGGCTATAGCTGCTTCTTCGTCGTCGAGGTGGTTGCGGAATGTTTTTTGGGATTGGAGGATGCGGCGGACGTTGGAGGTTGTTTTTGACCGGTTGCCGCGTGCGGCGACTTCGCGCGCTTGTCGGACTGGCACTGGAATTGAGACGTCGCGTTGGTTTTCGCGGTCTAGTTCGGCGATGTGGCGGGCTACTGCGTTCGCTTGGCGTGAGGTTATGTCGCCGCCCTTGCCGGCGTCGCGGATGCCGCGTTTCCGACCTAGGGTTGGGGCCATTGCTTGGGTTGGGTCGAAGCCCCGGGCTGGGGCATACGACCAGCCTGGAGTGGCCGTTGATGTGTCTTGGAGGAGTTCGACCCGGAACATTTTGTGTGATGTTTGGGGATGGGGAGCTGGAGAGAGTTGATGATTTCGGGGAAGTTTGTTAGAGCTGATAAGATGTTTGCATTGTTTGCAGGGTAGCTTCAAGATCGGAGTTACCTATATGTACAATATTGGGTGGCACTTCGTACTTAGGATGGAAGATCGATTGGAAAGCAAATGATATTCAGCAGAGACTAACTGAATGCAGTTTCAATAGAAAGAGTAACGACATTTCAGCGACATTTCATGTCGGGTTGACAGCCTTCAATGCACAGGAAATAAATGGACACTCCCAACACCAAGTAGAATAAGTACACGTATCACACAGGTCAGTCATTTCTTCTTGTGCAACTGGTCAACCTTGGCCTCCAGTTCGGTAATGTATGACTGGAGCTTGATGGTAGCAGACTGAAGGGCCTAAACCAGTAAACACGAGACAATTAGCAAGCGACAGGTGAAAAAAGTGGGCGGAGCATTCTCCTGAAGAAAAAGACAAGCTGTCCACATACCGAAATGTCAGCAGACAACATCTCATTGGCAATTCGGTACTCTCCTAGAATGTAATAGTACACCGACGCGCCGGCGGCAACTGATCCAGCCAGGAACCCGAAGACACTGTCGCAACATCAGTAATGAAGCTTGAGATGGCGGCATGTAGCACTACAGGAATGCGGAAATGGGATTCATCGAACATACCCTCCACGGAAAGCTCCAACAGGCTTTCTGGACGGCAGAGGCGCGGTCTGGTAGCGGGCGCGTGACGTAGAGAAGGACCGGATGCCGACGCGTCCACGCAAAGGCAGCAGGATCTTTGAGTGAACGGTCATGATGAAACTAAATTGACCATTCAAGGTGGCTTGGAAAATTGTATGGTTCGTGTCTTCCGGAGAAGTTGGGTGGTGTGGGGAGTGAGCGCTTAGAGTGACGTTGATGAATTGCGGAGAGTCCGGGCGGCCTCGGAACATGCCACTTCTATACAAAGGATATAGTTATAGCCCGCCAATGAAGAGACTTGTATTTGCTATCGCGTTACTATCCAAAATATCTATATTAGGGTACAACCTAGGTATTCTTAATTGGCCATTGTGCTCTCGTTAAAGAGATCTGCCAACAGGTCGTTCCGGCACACCCCATGATCTACACTGCCCATGCAGTACGTGCTCTCAAACACGTAGATACTCAACCGAGCAAAGAATGGTCGCAGAACTCGCTCGACGATCTCATCCTTGGCTGTTTCTCGGATCCAGTCTGAGATTAGCCATGGTCGCTTGAGCCCACTGCGAGCTAGGGGCTCATTTGTCTCGTTCGGAACGGTTGGTGAAACTGCACTGCGTGGACCAAAGCTTTGAGAAACTTCGTCGGCCAATGCAATGGGTTCCCAGCGGTCGGGAGGATAGACCGCATCGATGGTATCAGTTACAAAGAGCCATTCCAGCAGCTGGAAGTCATCCGGGGCGAGGACAAGCAGGACATCGAGCAGCTTGCAGGCCTGCAGCAGCGAGTAAGAATTGTAGAGCTCTGACTGAGGACCTTGTGGTACTGCGGAGACAGCTTCTTGAAGCTCTGTATTGATCAAAGGCCAGAACGGCGCCATGGCGGAGGCCGAAGTCTTGAGTGCCAGGGCACGGAGGAGCATGAAAATCTCCGCTCTAGTGGCGGATGAAGGCGATGAAGCGCTGGTAGCGGCAAGAAGATCCTCGAGCTTCTGAAGCAATGCCGGTAGCTCACCAACGAAATAGTCATCATTGGCGGACAGAACAAGTAGCGCGATTCGCCTCAGGTTGAGCTGTGCTTTGCGATCGGCTTCCAGTCGGGCTGCAGATGCTCCTACACCGAACATGATACCCGCTGCGCTGGGTGGAGGAAGACGGACAAGGATCTCTGATAGCCGTTCCTTGTCGGCAAGAACCCATTGGCGCAGAAGGTCCATCCAGTTATTCTTCACCAAATCCACCTGCAATCCAAAGAAACGGGGATCATGGAACGCATCGGAGATATCCTTCTTCCAGAGTTTCGCGGCAGCTGGGACCTTTGTCATTTGTTGCAAGAGAACCATAACATTACGGTTGAGGTTGTTCGGGAACAGGCGTGACCGAATGAGAGGACCGACCACGTTAGTTGAGACGCCAGTAATGGCGGTGTTGATCCGATCCGAATCACCCAGAGTCGTGATGAACGACGGCATGGAGACCGCAAGGATGCTCAGCATGTCATCAGGTCCAGTGTGGGAGACTGAGGTCCGGTCATAATCCACTGACGATCTTGCCATGGACCCAGTATCTTGATTGAGACCCAAGGGCTTGCTAGTAAAGACAGCTGTGAGAAGACGCAGCAGAACATCCTATACAATTGTTAGCGACCCTATAAATATCAATCGTATAGAAACATACCCCAAGTTCTTTTCGCATACGGCGGTCTTCACCAAAGGTTGTATTCTCCAATTTCACTCCCAAGATAGCCGCAAATTCAATCAAACGTGGAAGAATCTGTCGGTGCGGGAACGGATTGCTGAGAACGTCACGCAGGAACGTTGTGCAGTCTGTCCAAATCTCATCAAGAACATCATCGTCCAGTGAGCGAGCATAAGTGACCAAAAAGCTGGCGAGCTCCGATTCGGAAAGACTTGATGTCAACGAAGACTTCCTGCTGGGTTCCAATGCACTGGGATTCGTGCGAGTATAGATTGCATTGAAGATGGCAGGAATAGTGATCTTCGGACTTGACCCGTCAAGGGTATGAAGAAGATTAAAGATCAGCGAGGCTGTCTCGGTGTCAGACTTCGTCCACATCTCCACCAATGTTTCAAGACATTCAAGTGCCTCTGCGGTGAAAAAGTGCTCCAGAATTCGTCGCGAGCGATTCCGCATCCGCAAAGAGGTGTACTGGAATGATGCGATAGACTCAGAATCCGGAGGAGTTCCACCTCGGTCTCCTGCACCCCACGCCCAGATGGAGAAACATAAACGAACAGCGTCCTGGAAACAGAGAAGAACAGTCAGGCGGTCGTTAGCGGTATTGGGGCGACCTTGACCACCTTCTGAGTGGAATACTCCAGACACCATGTTTCCAAAGAAGCCCTGAGCTTGGTCGGGACTCTTGACTGTTGGCACGTTGGCTTCTTCCACAATGAGACGTTCATGGGCATTTGCGATACAGGTTTCAAGACCAGTGAGGAGAGCGATTGTGACGTGCTCAGAGCGGTCCTGCGGCCAGTCTTCTGTCTGCTGGAAAGACAACTGAAGCCTTCCATAGGACGCTTGAATTTCCCTGCAGAAACATTCCACGAGTATCAACAGGATTTGGAATATGGAGCCAGAGTACAGAGGCAAGACTTCGCAAAGCAATACGATCCATTTATCCACAATCTCTCGAGACTTTAGTGAGCTGATTCCTTTAAGCAGACAGTCTAAGAGCCGGCCTGGTGGCTGGGGAAGCTGGGGTAGCGAGGGTCTTCGGTCTCCCTTGTCACTGGTGAAAGACAAAATCGAAGGACTGGTCAGACGATCACGAGAGCCAGCTCGTAGATGTTTGGGCCGAGGCGGTTGTGGTGGTAAGTAGGCTTGCGCAAATCGCACCTTCAAAGCTGCAAGAAGTGCATCGATGAGTGCGCCCTGCACTGCGATGCTGCCACCCTCGGATGAAACCAGGAGGCGCTCAACTAAGAAATCGTCGATTCCAGACTCAACTAGGTCCTCAGCTCCGGGTCCAAGAAGAAGTTGCCGCATGAGTTGCAGCGCATTCTTCTGTAACCGTTCCCCTTCCAGGCTCACTTGCGTAGGGTCCATACTTTGAGTGCTAACGATTCGAAGAGAGGCATCGAATATGGCTGAGTGCAGACTTTTCGACCCTGATCCTGTGTTATCTATACACACAATATCTATCAGCGACAAGTTCATCGTTACGGGAGGTAATCTATACTGACCTTCAGATTTAGAAGTTTCTGGGCGCTTTTCATTGCCGAGCATGTGAGTAAGAATGGTGACCCATCCATTATGTGAGAGTACGGCGATGATATTTATGGCCGTTTGTAACAGGTAGTCGCACTCTTTATAGTCATCTGGGGAAATCGACTGGTTGTCCGCATTTGACTGGCTCTGGTCATCACGCTCACAAAGTTCATCCAGTTTCGAAATGATCACAAGGAAAACCCTGGTAATTTGTGTTAGGTACCGCAAAGTCATGACCTGTCAAGATGTACTTACCTGTGGATAGACTGCAGATCTTGAAGCCATAGCTGAACACTCTGGGAACTATCGCTTGACTCTTGGGAGAGAAGATCAAGTACAATGAAAAGTGGACGTTCCAGCATCGAGCATTGGTAAGAGAACAATGTCCCTCCAACCTCCAGCACTTGCTTTGGTGGCTGTTCGTGAATATTGTGATGGCTGTGGTTCCACAGCACGTAAAATCGCTCGGCTTGTTCTTCAGAAGACAAATGTCGAGACCCAGCCGTCGACACATTGATCATTAATGATGTAAGAGATGCCTCGACGAGATGATCAATCCAAGAAATGGAATGTAATAGCCATAAACAGCGGACGGCTTCCACGTGGAACTTTGGACTGAGCGGTGACAAGTACCACCAGAGTTGATTCACAAGAGGAGTGATGAGGTCGCATGCATCTTCATAACTAACATAGAAGCCGGGTGTGTGGATGAAGAACAAGCTGGTCACTGTCGAGGCAATGGTGGAGGTGACTGCAAAAGATGCCGTCGTCGGCTTGTCCTTCCCGGCACCCAATCGCTGTGACAATGCTTCGTAAAGCTTCCTATCCCGAAGCACACGTGACTTGGGAAGCTTCTTAAGCAAGGTGACAAGAATATCCAACTTTTCGTGGAGGGAAGATGTGTCATCTCGATTTCCCAGGGCTGCAATCGCCAGTTCATTGGCCTCTCGAATGATCATCTCACCCAGATGCTTCGGTGGGTACGGAAGGGGTAAGAGCTCCAAGCTGTTTTTGCTCTGCTCATAGAAGCCGCGAACGGTTTTCAAGACCTCGGTCCCGTGGCTATTAATATCGTTGCCAGTAGTCTTTTCAGAGCCTGCCTTCTTCGAGAACGCGCGATCAGTGAGCAGTCCAGTCAACGATTTCAGGACTGTGTTCAACGCGGTAGACACCGCTCGCTTGTTGGCATTTCTCTGCGTAGATGAAATCTCTCTCAACTTCACAAGAACTGACAATGCCAACAGAGGCACGTGGATTTGAACCATGTCTTCTTCACGAACATTGAAGTTTTCAAGGATGAATCGTGCGAGATCCAAGTCACGCAAGATCTGGTCAGTATGGGTATCTAGTTCAGCAGTCCGGTAGTCAACCAAGCCCAAAAGCTCGGAGAAAATCACACCACTCTCAACGCCATCAAAGAAAGCACTCGCACTGCGAAAGACCTCCTCAAAGTGATTTTTGGGAGCTTGGCCTTCAAATGCTTGAACGCTGCGTATTGTGGGCAAGAAAACCGCAGGAACGATGTATCCGCCAATTTCCCAGCGATCCATAAGCGACAAAGCTATACGGAAAGGCTTGGTCCTCTCAGATGGAGTACCTGGTGCCTGCTTGATCATGTCCAACAGACCAGTGACCAAAGGCTGCAAGCCCACTCGACTGAAGTATTGTGATTGGGTGGCTTCCTTGCCATCGACAGAGACAGAACGAGTAGTGTCTGATGAGAATTTGCGACCATCTGCTGAGGATTGATCATTTGCATCCGGTCCAAGGAACCATGCCCAAAGCCGACGGTTCAAGCTCATATCTCGCCGAGTGACCACTCCGACGGCCGCAATAACCAATGTGCGCAAGTCACTGTCTGCGATTTTGGTTTGCAGAATGGGGGAGTTCAGTGGGAGATGGGTTACGAGAAGGTCGAGGAAGTTGCGTTGAACAAGAAGCTGGTCGTCAGATAAGCCTGATGCAACACATCGAATTAAAAGCCCAGGCTCCGGTAGAATGACGGCGTCTGCCGCGGCCAGCATTTCAGCTGGAATGTGCGTTGCCTCACTCCCATCAGCGCTACTTGGCCGACGATCCGGGATGCCTAGCTTGGGAAGGTAGCGATTTAGATATGCGAGGACGCCGAGCCGTCGACTGGGGTTAGTGATAGAGGCCAGGAACAGACATTGCCAGAAGTACTGCCCAGAAGCCCCTGCTTCAGAGGTTCGTTGAGTTTCAAGATGCCCAGCGGCATCACGGAGTTTGTTCACAGTTCGTAAGGTCGGCTCAAAGTCATCGCTTGTTTCCTCTTCCAGTCCCGGAAGTAGCGCTAGAATAATTGCTTTCAATGCTGGACGAATAGCCCACGGTTCCAAGTCAACAATGTATCCCTCCACCAAGGATAGGAACAATGGGCGAACGGTAAGAGAAGCGAAAGTCAAGGTGGGCGCAAGACCGGGGAGATACAAAGGAAGATCGTGCGACAATCCCTCAAGCTGGTGGTGAAGACATCAGTAAACACACAAACGCCCATTTATCTGACCATCCATACCTTGATTAATCCAAATATGTATGTGTAAACTTCGAGGGCTTTCTGGTGGACGCCTGATGGTAGCGATGGGTTCAAGCATTGGGCCAGTCGCTTCGAGACAAGTACTTTGTGGGGGACGACTGGTTGATCGGGTGGATGGGTTTGAAGTGCCTAGTGAAGTATTATCAGCAATGCTATACAGTATATCCACTAATTGAAATATTCTCACCTTTAGCAGGCGACTGAGAAAGGAGATATAGTCGGCCCATTCTTGTAGAGCGTTGTCGAACAACGAAAGCGCTCTCTCAACGCTGGACGCATATCGGCGGTAGTGTTTGTCTTTCTTGAGGGACCCTAAATCCACCAGAATGATTAGACTTGATCTCTATTGCACACAATCGTGGTCGCTTACCTTCCTTGCCCTGTAGCCGGGAGCGCGTCAAGGAGCTCTCGGAGCTTGCGGGGGAGTTCGACCTCGGAAAGGCACTGGGATCAAGGCTCATGATGCCAATGACGGACGTAGAATCGGTGTGTAAGCTTCAGACTGACCTCCGTCATATTTAGGACATCAAAGATGACCCTGTGGGAGAGGGAGTTGACGGTTGAATGTTGCCCAGAAGCCACGCACGCGGCCACGTTCGATTGTTTTGTTCCGCCTTGGAGCTCCGACTCGCCGACGTCAGTGTCCAACGTCTCCCACGTACCCTTCAAGCTACGGATATTTGAGAATAACAATGCGCATTTAATGAACTATTGACCCGCGACGAGCGACCGCGTAAAACAGCGCATGCCCGCAGCGGGAATGAAGTCACAGCAAGACCCAAGAAGCGACGGCCACGAGCCCGCCGAGATATCCGAACAAGCCTCTATTCCCAAGACGCCAGACACCCATCATGATAAGCGCAGTCCAAGTCCAGAGGGGGAACGGCCGCCTCTACCCCCACGGCCCAATACACTGAGTCTGTTGAACGATGAAACGGCGTCTCGGGCGACTTTACAAGCGGAGGCAACAACTGCTGTCTCACGAATGGATATCGGGACACAGTCATCAGATGCTGGAAGTACCCATTCTACAATGGCTCTTCGTGGCTTGCCCCGAGGTCCAAGGGCCAAGACGAGCCTGAGCCAGTTGACAAGCTCGCGGGGCAGCGAAGCGGGAGATTCGGCCAGCATTCGCAGTTCGATTCTGAATACTGAAAATGGAGATGATGGGGCTCTCTTTACAGACTTTGTTGCTACAGCGCCTGGTGGTCAACTGCAGGATTCGACAGGTCTACTCAATTTCCCCGAATTTGCTGCCGATGATATAGATGATGATGGGATTCTGAGCGAATTCGAATCTATTGGCGAGCTGAACGAAGAAGGTGACAATGAAGGTATGATACTTCTAATAGCACCTAATCTTGTCTTGTCATGTGTCTAATTCGTCCTAGAAATTCTCCTCCAACGGTGGAAGGCGAAGCGCAAACACTACGTGATCCTGTCCGCTGCTGGCAAGCCGATTTGGACAAGACATGGTGACAGTGGACTGATATCTGGCTATGTCGGAGTTATTCAAACGATCATATCTTTCTATGAGGATGCAGATGATCATCTCCGAGGCTTCTCTGCTGGTGACACTAGGTTTGTTGTCTTGACTCGGGGCTCTTTGCACCTCGTCGCAATCAGCCGCATGATGGAAAGCGACAATCAACTTAAACTTCAGCTGGAAGCATTATATATGCAAATTCTATCTACATTGACACTGCCTTCACTCACTCATCTCTTTTCTGTTCGGCCATCTACCGATTTGAAACGGCCTCTGCAAGGCTCGGAGTCTCTTCTCTCATCTTTAGCGGACAGTTTCACACGAGGATCTCCATCTACATTACTATCTGCTTTGGAATGTCTCAAGATCCGCAAGCAACATCGCCAAACGATCAGCAATGCGCTTCTAAAAACAAAAGCCAGCAGTCTTTTGTATGGCTTAGTGGTGGCTGGCGGACGACTTGTTAGTGTTGTCCGTCCAAAGAAGCACTCCTTACATCCAGGCGATCTGCAATTATTATTTAACATGGTTTTTGAAGCCGATGGTGTCAAGGCCGGAGGCGGAGAGAGCTGGATTCCCGTCTGCCTGCCTGGCTTCAACAGCAGCGGTTATCTCTATATGTATGTCAGCTTCCTTGACATTCGCGACGATATCGAAAACAGCGCAGAAATCACCAAGGACGAGTCTGTTGCCATTGTCCTTATCAGTCCAGACAAAGAAGCTTTCTTTGAAATGCAAGGAATGCGTGATGCCCTTGTTGAGGTAAGTAAAACTTCGATATGCTTCGAATCTTGTGTTCGGTGCTAATGGTGTGGTAGCAAATGGGGAAGAACGGCAGTCTAAAGGAGATCAAGACAGCAATTGGCAATGGCCGGCCCGCTACTACTGATATAGTTCCTGGAACTGTCCTCCATCACTTCCTATACAAGTCTCGTGCCAACGTACAATTTACCATGTCATCCTACTCGCCTGAATTCTCATCATTGACTCGGCGGCGAAGGTCAGTCAAACTTATTGATAACACAAATAATATGAGACCACTCTGCTCTAACTCTGACCATAGACTGATGTCGATGTACAACAACCTACACTCGAGCATCCATGCCAAAAACACCCACGTCAAAGTTCACCACTGCGTTTCACGATCTGTCAGCTCTTTTGGCTGGGTGACCCCCGTCTTTGAACTCTATTGTATTGCCGAACCGAATACGAACCGAAATGCACTTGCTCAAAGTGCCAGCAAAGTTGCTCAGTGGGTTCAACGTGAGGAAGAGAGGCTATTCATCATCGGTGGTGCGGTATGTATATCCCCTTATAGCTCTCAATCTAATATCGACAAGGCTGACAATGATAACCAGGTTTTCTGAAAATGCATAATGCATCGAAGTCTTGCTAAGTCAGATCAATCTTCTCTGTACATATCTCTATAGTTATTATACCCAATCCGGCGCTGTCCATCATTCGGCGTCTTACTACTTGCAGTAAGGATTACCTTTTCTATTATTACTAGGCTGTATATGGGGCTGTTTCGATAAACATGATTGTATTCATTCGTTGTGCCACTCCATGCTCTAAAAGGTAATTGGAAAGTCCATACGTTAATCTAATCAATCGACTCCTCGCGCAAGGCAAAGAGCTGGCGCATGATCTCACTCGACTTGCTCCGCAATGCGTCATGGTACATGTTGTTGGCGATGAACTGCTTGATGTTCGGAACCTTGGCAACGGTGGCTTGCACATGATCGAAGTGTACGTACATGTCTTCCATGTAGGTTGTGCTGTAAACAGGGACCTGGTTCTTGGCCAGTTGAGCCTCATCGTAGAGATCAGGCCAGTCATCGGTTGTAGCCAGGATCTCTGCTGCTTCTTTCACCTGCTCGAGCTCCGTGTAGGAATCGAACATGTCTTTGAAGACCTAAGGTACATATTGATGTTAACCATTTCGGTTGGTACTCCGATCATGGAGGGTTACATGACTTACCATTTCGCCTGTGAAGTAAATTTCAGGCACGGAGTCATTGATCTGGAACTTTGCGTTGGTTGAGCGCAGTCTGTCTGCGGACCAGAGCGATGCTTTTCTGTGCGGATTGTCAGAGTCACATATCAACAGATAATGAGAGACCGTTTGCTTACCCTTGGCAATAGATCGATTCATGAAGGACGGCATATACAATGTTCTTGTCCATGCCTCCATTGTTGTCAATAACAGAGAGAGTGGGCAGAGTAAGGAAGCCAAAGATTTCCAAGTCATTACAGACTCGAACAACGATTTCTAGATGACCGTTAGCGTAGTTGTAATCCTGTGACAGTAAACATCTCTTACCATGTAAGCTATCGAGACCACCGTGGAATCCAAACAAGATACCAAGTTGCTGGAAGCGAGCTGGTGTGAGCACACCTGATGGCAAGGTAACATTGTTGGAGGATAAATATTGCATGATTTGCTTGACACGCCCTACGTCCTCGGGGAACTTTTTGTAGTAAGCTTCATTCCTTTGCTGAACCTTTTCTGTTCGTTTGTCAGTACTATGAGCGCAAAGTTGTCTGAGATAGGCTAGCCTACCATAGGTCTTTGCGTAGACAGCATCCGGTCCGTTGACAAGCGGGGGAATACCACCACAAACGAAAGCCTCTCTCAGACCTCCCGGGCTAGAATCATAGCAATAATATTAGCTGGTACCATTCACAGTATGGGGGCAGTAGTGACGTTAACACATACAACTTGGAGAGATAAGTCAGAGCGCAAAAGCCACCAAAGCTTTGCCCAATGATACTCCATTTACGCTCTTCCTCCGGGTACTCAGCTGTCAAGACACCACGAATAGCCTCGCAATCACGAACAATATTGTCCGCACGGAAGTTCTTGAGGTATTCCGCCTGTTTGATTGCGTCGCCCTGGCGGGCGAGAGTTCCCGCAGTTATAGTTGAGCTCAAACCAGTACCACGCTGGTCTAGAAACAATACCTAATGGAAGTTCAAGGTTAATATGACCGATCTCACAAGTCAAGCCAAAGTAGGCAACTAAAATGCGTCAAATACCTGATAACCCTTGCTGAGCATAACATCAAGCCAGGGGTAAGATTGCGGAGGACCACATCCAAAGCCGGGTCCACCCTGTAGGTAGACCAACCAAGGGAGTTTGCCCTCTTTGTCTTCATCTTTGGGCTCAATAGGCTTGTTTAGCCGACTGACACTGCGAGCAAAGAGTCGCAGCTGGCCAGCGGCGGGCTTACTGTAGTCCACCGGGACATCGAAGAACAGCTCGGCCACCCGAAGCTTGTCTGTGATTGTGATTAGAGCCAGTTATTCCCCATATCAATAAGCTTCGCCAATAACTGCGCCAATACCAACCTGGGACGTTATGGAATCGACGATCAATCAGTTTCGCGGCCATGATCGCGGTGTTGATGGGGCTAAAAACCAATTGGGCCGTCGAGCCGCTTTGCGGAGAGCCGTACCACTCACACTTCTCTCACTGTTCAACTTCCTTTTCACTCTACTTTTGTCCAGTCAACTCAAACACTTTATTGTTTTGTATTCAAGCTAAATTGTACCAGGCAGATAAGTTCAGAGGTGATCCACTGCCCCTTTAGGGAGGTCCAGCCGAATTAGTCCCAAATTCCGAGAGTACGGAAATCCTGCCGGTTGTATAAATCAGTCACGGTTAGCCCTATCTCAGCCCTCAATATCTACAGCGAAAATGGAGAGCCAATTGCAACAAGATCTGTGGAAAGTTGCTCAGGGACCATGGGAGTCTGGCGTTCTTCCGAGCGCAGAGAACTTAGCGCGAGCAAGAGCTTCTCTGCCGGCAGCACTCCTGGGCACGGGTTCCTCCCTTGAATCTGTTCAGCGACACATTCTTGATGATATCGTGCCAGCTTTCAACGGAGGGAGCATCAGTGCCAACTACTATGGCTTCATCACGGGCGGAACTACGCCGGCAGCGCTATTTGCCGACAATGTTGTGTCTGCTTATGACCAAAACGTTCAGGTGCATCTCCCCAATCACTCGATTGTCACGGATGTTGAGTACAATACACTTGGTATGCTACTAGACCTTTTCCGTCTGGATCGCTCCGCTTGGCATAATGGAACGTTCACCACTGGTGCTACGGGGAGTAACATCCTTGGCTTAGCCTGTGGACGCGAGTTTGTTTTGCAAAAGGCAGCGCAGAGGAAGGGTATTGAAACCCAGAGTGTCGGAGAATATGGCTTGTTTGAGGTGCTGAATGCACTGGGTCTTTCTGGTGTTCAAGTGCTGTCAACTCTTCCGCACTCTTCCCTGGTGAAGGCTGCCGGTATTTTGGGCATTGGCCGTTCCAATGTGCACAACATCTGCCAAGCTGGCAATCCCCTTCGCTTTGATCTCGAGAGGCTTGAGAAGGAACTCGCGAGAACTGACAAAGTGAGCATTGTTGCTATATCATGCGGAGAGGTCAATACTGGCCGGTTTGCGACAAGTGGTGAGGACTTAAGACAGATCCGCCAACTTTGTGATCAGTACGGGGCTTGGATGCATGCCGACGGTGCATTTGGCATATTTGGTCGAGTTCTGGATGACAAGCCGGAGTTTGCAACAATCAAAATGGGCAGCGAAGGAATAGATCTGGTCGACTCAATTACTGGTGATGGCCACAAGATTCTCAATGTTCCATATGATTGTGGCTTTTTCTTCTCTCGGCATCCGGAGGTGGCATCACAGGTATTCCAAAATGCAAACGCCGCCTACTTAAATGCTGGAAACTCCGATGGCCCTTCTATTCCTTCGCCATTGAACATTGGACTGGAAAATTCTCGTCGGTTCAGAGCCTTGCCCGTCTATGCCTCTCTCTTGTCATATGGCAAGTCTGGTTACCAAGAAATGCTAGAACGTCAAATTGGGCTTGCAAGGAAGATTTATGATTGGGTCTTTGATCACCCCAGCTATACAGCCTTGCCGAAAGCATCGTCAAAGGCTGAATTACTTGATCAGACATTCATGTCTGTTTTGTTCCGGGCTAACGATGAAGCCCTGAACCGCAACCTGGCACAGAAGATCAACAACAGCTCGCGCATGTTTGTCTCAGGTACCAGCTGGGATGGCGCCCCCGCTTGCCGCATTGCAATCTCAAATTGGCGAGTTGACGTGGAACGAGACTTTGCTTTGGTATCTGAAGTGCTGGCCAAGGTCGCCCAAACGTAGGAATATGACGGCTGCTCGTCGGGGATTCATGCTCCACAAATAATATACGGGGCAGTGAAATCACCCTTTTACATGCTAATAGTATGTCAATTACGAGGAAGTGACTGTGAGAGGAGAGAAGACCCGTAACGAGCCTATTTCACAAAATCAAGTGTACTACTGTTCTAATAGGAGAAAGAGGGGGCGGGGGAGAAGTTGTATCAGTTCCCTATAATTATGCTTATTCTTATCAAGATGGGTATTGTAGTCCCTTTTCGTATTTGTGAACATCTTAGACTTCTCCCAAGGTCCTGTAGGTATCTGATAGCTAGCTGTATATCCACAACCCTCACAAGGGACGGGAGGAGCAGCTTTTGATAAGGGCAATTCAAAAAAAAAGATTAATTCAGACTGAGTGGAGGAATCAGGCAATGCAGTAGGTCCAATGGCTAATAAAACCAGCACTACAAATGAGATAAACGCAATGAATATATGGGATGCACCATCCACCTCTCCATGCCCTCTCTCTCCCCCTGACGTCCTCCTCATCAGTTCGCGCCACAGTGAGTGTCGATACCTGCTCCACTCTACGTCGCGCTCACAATACTATGTTGAACAGCAACGGGAACTACCTGCTATGGTTTTTATGATCCGTGTCCTCTTCTTCGTCTTGAGGACTTCTGGTGTTGCGAAATAAATACTTTAATGCTTTGCTTTGTGGCGTTCGGCAGCTGATTAGCTGTCATATTCAAACAGCTGGCTGAGGCTCTCTCTCCTCTCTTGGTCGTGGCGTTACATGGCGAGTACCCAATGTCTTCAGGACTTGGCTCCATGCCAGGTCATCATTTTGCTGGCCTTTCTCCATGTCTTAGAACTGAGTTAAACAGGGCCTCCGCCACAGCTTACGATAAATTCGACGAAAAGTATCTCATCATCATAGGTGACGACGAATGCGGGTTGGGCTTTATATACGGCCTGTAGAGTTTCAAGCGCCAGATCCGTTTCCACGTGGAACATTCGGCCAGCGCACCAAGTCCTTTCTGCCGACATCTGCTCGTCGCATACGGCTTCGAGAGGCATATTGTTTCGGCCATGATGGTGCCTTCTCGTTTCCTCCGTGGAATGACAAGTTGTTGCCAGGACATCTTCAGCCCTCCTCTTGTTTGGCCAGCTGCCATGTATGGGGGCACTAGAAGATAGTGCTTGTTAGTTGCAGCATAAATAAGGCACACAGACAAAGTGGTATTAGCAAAACTCACCCAAGCCGGGAAACAAAGTCTTCATGCCAGTGTAGATATCATATGTGAAGCCCCAGGGACGACAAGGAAGGATGCACAAAACCTCAAGCGACATGATGAACGCTCTGAAGTCAAGAGATAAGAAGGTGGGAAAGAATAAGAGTCAAAGAGGAGGAAGTGGCACTTCTATAGTTTCCTTGGGGAGAGAGAATCAATACTCTACTTGCAAACGCTCAAAAAAATGAACCAAAGAGGTGAAAAAAGAGGCAGGGGAAAACAATGCATGAACAATATACTCAGTTCGAGGCTCATAAACTTCGTATAAAGTCTACCCAAATCTTCATGAATGCCACTGTATACAGATATATGACCTTGTTGTATACAAAAAAATCCCACAGATGGGGTCAACATTTCAAATTAATGCCAGCACGAAGCTCATCCTCGCGAACCTCAAACATGACCTGCACACCAACAAACAAAACAACGCAGCAGGAAATCAAATAAGCAAGACCGGAGTATGAGCCCGTCAAACCAGCAAGGAGATCCTTCAAACCATCCAAACCAAGCGCAAAGCCAACCAGATTCGCAACCATCATCATTAGAACATTTCCAACGGATCCAATACCACAGAGAACACGGTAGGCAGTCGGACGGGAGCGCCAGCGGTGCGCAGGGAATAGCATGCCACCGAGGACTTCTGGTAAAACGAAGAGTGTAACCAACCACCCCCACATAAGCAGACGGAGGTTGATATCGTGCCACAGGGCGACGAAAGTGAAGACCATAAGGAAGTTGCGGATTTGCAGGAACTTGTTCATGAAATTGGACTTGGGTGGTGAGGTGGGTTTGGGACCTCCGGCTGGTCGTCGTCCACCGCCGCCGCCGCCGAGGGGTATGTAGATGTAGCGGACGATCCAGCGGTTGTAGGAGCGGTGCCAGCCGCGCCAGAAGGCGAAGGCGGAGTAGTTGTTTGACATGCAGCGGACCATGTTCTCTGGTGGATCGATGCCGTCTACTAGGGCCCAGAGTCGGAAGAAGCGCCAGGGAATGAGGAGCTTGAGCCAGATGATGTGGAGGTTGAAGAAGGCTAGCATGCTCAGCTGGCCTGGGGTGAAGACAGACCAGTCTGGATTGGATTTGGAGATTGCTACTGCGTAGATGTAGTGGAGGATTAGTTCCATGCAGAGGAGGGTGAAGCCGAAGCGGATGCCGTAGAGTGTGGTGCGGCTGCGAGTTACTGATGCTGGTTTGTAGCGCTGCTGGGAGACGTAGTCGTTGAATGTCAGGATTGGACCGGCTAGGTACAACGGTGAGTAGAGAATATACGCAATGTAATTGCGTAGGGTGAAAGCCGCTGGTTCTGCAGGGATCTTGACTCTTTCACGGTCAGAGAGGGACGCTGGGTCGAGTTGCTTCTTCTTGTGGAATTCGGTCAGTTGGGCTGTCAATTCGAGGATAGGTACCACCAAGCACTCACTTCGATTGGACTTGCCGCGGGGTAGTCGACACTCCAATAGTTATCCATATTGAAGCTGATGAGGCGCAACACAGTCACTTTGAAGAGGACCTCCCACCGCGGCATGAGTCCTCCAAGGTTGTCCACATGCTGGGCCCATTGGACCAACATGCTAGTGCTTTCTCCATATTGGCCAGATCCCGGCGCAAACAGCGTCACTATCCGCTCGAGGGGGTATCCACCGCATAACTCATTGGCAAACAAGATGAAGAGGTTGAAAGTCCAAGTCGCCGCAGGGACATAGGAATGGGGAACATCCTTGCCGATTCTGTAGTTGATATACAAGATCGACAGCACTTTGAGAGCGGACACTCCGTGGAGCGCTGTGATGAACACCAGTCCGAACCAAAAGTCGAAGCGCATTCGCTGTTCAAGTTGCACCTCGCCCGCACCAACCACGGAGTTGGTCGATGGTTTTGTTTCAACCTTCGAGCGGTTCATATATGACTGGTAGACCCGGCGGACAAGAGGATGGAGGATCAGGAGGAGGAGAAGGGGAGGGATGTTGTCGCGAAAGCTTGCATATTGCGAATCGGAGTTGTCCTGCGGGCGTGAGATCAGTTTCGTGCTCGTCGACGATTATCCGCTTGATGTAAGCACTTACGACCAGACGGCCAGGGATCCAGCCCGGTGACAAGAGATCAGAGTATTTGGGGTAGATCGGATTGCTTTCTGTGATGTTGTCCGTACCGGTCAGTATTCCAACACGTCCAGCGATTTGTGTGGTCCACTAACCCTTCGAGGCATCAATGACGGTCTTGAACATCAATGGAACGAGCGTGATGAAGAAAATGTAGTAAACGAAGAACTCCGGCGTGCGCCAGAGTGATGGCGGCGCGCCCTGGGCGATTGCGTTGGCGCGGGCATCTTTGGATGAAGGTCGCGTGTCGTGGGCAGGTGTTGCGGAGGAGGTAAAGCGAGTGTCTAGGGTGTCCAGCGAGTAGACCCGCCGGAGCCATGCGAAAAGAGAGGGCATCTTATAACACTGGCATGGCCGGCGCAGGTTTGAAGAAGTCGAAGTCGGAGATGGTTGAAATTACGGTGTCTACTCAGGGGCCGAGGTACCGCCACCTTGGTGAGGTGGCCACTACATGTACTGAGCTATGTGAATATTCCATGCCAAATAAGTAACTGATGTTTAATTATTTATCTTAGCCTGGCTTTTGTTTTTTAGTCCATGTAATCACTAACGTTACGTCCCCGTAGATACAATCAGCGCCCGCCAATATCACATTGAATGATCCAAGTATACCAGGTAGTTAAGGTGAAATCGGGGGTAATCTGGTGAGCTTTAGAGAAATATGTAGTTCTCAAAGTAAATTGAGCGGCGTGGAAAGAAACATACATACAAAGGTGAAGGAAGAAAGGTACATGAAGAGGCGGATTTCTATACAATTCGCTAATATAGCGACTCCGCCATTCACAAGACGTAGAGCAAAACTTCTTAGTAAATGTCCTGTATATACGCCTTAGTTAGATAGGGCCTGTTGGGTGAGGGAAAATACAAAAGCAATTGATATGTTCTACAGAATTTGCTTTACTCGGATATCCAACATGGCTTCAGGTGTTGGATCTGTTGGCAAAGACTAGGTATTCGTAGGCTTTTACATAGCTCTAGTCTATTTAGAACAGCATTTCTTCTCAGCCCAAAAATTCACTAATGGCTTCCAGCCCTGCTTGCAATTTCTCCGGCGGAGTTGTGATGTGCATCCGAACGAATCCGCGGAAATCTTGAGCAGCTGGCAAACCAAAGCAAAGACTTCCAGGAGCTAACAGAACGCCCTTCCGCTCTTTCAGTCTCAGACAGAACTCGACATCATCTACGGGGACTCCATTGGAGGAGAAGCGTACGAAAGCCGTCGCCCCCGAGCTCGGCTTGATCCACGAAACACCCTCGTGCTTGTTCACAAAACTTTCAAGGAGAATGAGATTCTTCCGGGCCAATTCTAGATGCTTCGCCAGGATCTGAGGCCGGCATCGATCACTCAGAGCCTCGGCAGCGATGGCATCATCAATTGTGCCAATTGCCATGATCGTGTAGAGCCCCAGGTTGAAGCATTGTGAGAGAATTTTGGCGCTTTTCGTGGCGATCCAGCCTACTCGAGTACCAGATAGGCCCCAAGCCTTGCTCACAGAGCTAGTGACGACGATGTTGTCATTGTCATTCTCTTCGGAGAGCTCCAGGAAGGATGGCGGGTTTGTCGAGTCATGGAATAGTGGGCGGAAGATCTCATCAACTACAAGGATTATCCCATGTTCACGGGCCAGAGCCACGATAGCGTGCTGCATTTCGAGGTTCAGGATGGTTCCTAGGGGGTTGTTAGGGTTGTTGAGGACAATCATTTTTGTAGTTGGGTTGATCATGTCTTTCAATTGTTGAAGGTCACTCTGGCCTTGGTTGTTCAAATCGGGAGACCAATATGAGATATCCCTGCCAACTTTGGCTTTCGGAATAGCCAGAAGAGGTGTATAGGAGGGATACATGGCGATGACATGATCTCCGGGCTCCAGCAAGCTTTGGAACACGAGCGAGTTGGCACCTGATGCTCCATTGGTAGCTAAAATGTTGTCTGCAGTGATCTTCTCGTCGTAAAGCCCGGCGATCTGCTGGCGAAGATTCTCACTTCCATTTCCGGGACCCAGAGTCAGTTTCAAGGACTCAACCGACAAGTTGCTGGAAGTTGTCTGCTTGTCCGAGGAGAGCTCGATTAGATCCTGAATTGACAAAGCCGGAGTCGCACTGCCGGCTAACACCAGAGAAGCACTCTTATGTTTTGTAATCCACTTAACTTGTGTTAACGAAGGCAAAATTGAGAATTGAAGCTGTCGCGTACCTTAGGAAGCTCGAAAGAGCTAATTTTGTTCATTGTGGTATGATAATATGCAACTTGAAGATAATGAAGAATACAATGGGCTTACTGGAGATCTTATAGCTTTCCCAGGGCTCTGACGCATAGGAATGACATGCGGGGCCGTCCACAGGGCGTGTTCTATTCCTAATCTGATGCTTACCCGTCTTTCTGGCTCTTGGATTTACTAGATGAATCCTGAAGGATGCTGCTATCGGCGGATTTATAATGAATTAATAATACTTATACCATGTTTGACGTCGACTGCCTGATAATAGAATGAGCTGTTCAATTTTTGGATTGAGGCTTCGTACGAAGGCGATGACTCATTTGAATTCGAGATTCCATATTTATATCGGCTAAAGCGGCTGTCATTGTCGGAGTGATAGCTAAGCTATTTTGAGGGCGAGGTTAAATATTATAGGCTAAATAAGTTACTGATATTTTATTTATTTGTCTTTCCCTGGATTTTTGATGAACTAACTACGTGTAATCGCCACATGTATGTCCACATCGATCCATGCGGATCCAATTAGCGCCCGCTAATATCACATCGCGTGATTCAAGTACAGTATACAAGGTGATTTAACGTTAATGTAAAATCCGGGGTAATTTCGTGCGTTTTAGACAAACATGTACTTCTAAATATGATTTGGGCGGCATGGAAAGAAGCATAGGATTCGTCTTGGCTGTATATGTATGAAGCCACTAAACTCAAACTGTTCGTTTTGTCCCACATCAGCTCGTTGATCCTTCAACCCAACCCTTCATCCTACTCTCTATCCACAATGTCAACCCAAAGAGTAAGTACCCCATCTGTGATCTACCCTAATAGATCCAGTTGCCACGAGCATCTTTTGTCGGCTACGTGACAGCTGAAATTAAGTGTCCCCGCATGTTGATACTGTATCTACTTCAGGTTGCCTTCAAAGTCCACGGCACCGTGCAAGGCAAGTCCCTCCATATCCCCACTACCAAACAGTTCTCATCTCCCACTCAATTACCACTAACATAAATAACAGGCGTCGGCTTCCGGTAAGAATACCTCAACCCAGCCGATGACATCATCGCCATCAAGGTGACTGACCGTGGCCACCATGAACAAACTACAGAGACTTCACCCAGAAATGCGCTACCAGCTATGGTCTCAAGGGCTGGGTCAGAAACACTACTTGCGGACGGGTGGGTATCTACTTCATAGGTACTGCTACGTGCCCAGTCAGGATTGTTGGCTGACTCAACCGGATTTATATAGGTCGAAGGCGAGGCCCAGGGCAGCGATGAGATCATGAAAAAGTTCTTCCAGCAAATCGGCAGGGGGCCTCGTATGGCTCATGTAGTGAAACTTGAGAAGCGAGACATGGACGTGCGGGATGACGAGGATCACTTTGCTGTTATGAGGACGGGGGAGTCTATGTTCGAATCGGAGAGCTAGATCTTGTTTTTGATAGCTTTCCAGGACCAATTATAGTAATCATTCATAGTAGGATGGTCATAATAGCAATGATCAGTCCAGATTCTGCAGTCATTTTGAGTTTATACCTTTGTTATCTCCTGCTATTTATTGTTGAGGTTGTCAGTCTTTCACACCCTGGGTTCAACTTTGGATCGGAGTACATGTATAAGACATAGGACAGTAGACATAGATATTGAACGAAAAATATAGGAGAAAATAGAATATAGATGTATCGGCAGGAACCGGGACGCCAACTCCCTATCGTATCTGGCCCCGGTGAGAAAATACGAAATCCAAGAATGACCTCAGACGAACTCGGGTTTGAATCAGGCTTTGAAAATGATATTTTCTCGGGATCGGTGGCCGTGAAGGGGCGAGAGGCTCAGTGCAGAGCTGACTCATTCTAGCCCGGTCCATCCCGAAGTCACCTGCGCAAATTCGCTCTGCTTCGGGAAATAGACAGTAAACAGCCAAAAAACGAGATATTCTCTAGGGATAATGGGAAGCCTGGTGAATGTAGTTTTTGCTCAGGTAGATTGATAGTTAGATAGCCCTGCGAACCGACTGGGACAAGAGGCCCATGAAAGGTGCATAAGGATATGTGGGGGATATACATAGTGGAGCCAATAAGCTAAACAGATTGTCATCGTTGGACTTGCAGGTTCTCGTTCTTGGAGATCGGAGGTTCCGCCACGATCCCGTCAAGATCCCGTCAAAGGCTGAGTTTTTCTCGTGATGGATCGGGTTCCTGTTTTGGTTCCAGGGTTTATGTAGATATTTAAGGCACTCCTGCTCTCTTACTCCTACTTCCATAGTATACTACTACCCACTTACCTCAACCATAACATGAATTCTCTAATGACTTCGGCCCCCTTGCGGGCTGCAGTACGACCGCAGTACCTGCATTTGGCTGCTCAGACCTGCTCAGGCATTGCAGTCACAACTTTAAGCTCGTCCTTGCGAACCGGATCCCCCAATCACACCAAACGCCTGATCTCATCTACGCCCCAAAATCAGATCAAAGAATTCTTCCCTCCACCCAAATCCTCCAATGTGAAGGGAGTGCAATCAGCATGGGTGCACCCAGTGTGAGTAACCCGCTTCATCCCCGCTCGTGCAGGAGCTAACCCTATGCCAGCTATACCGAAACCCAGATGAAAGATATCTATATCGCACACCGTGAAGCCTCAAATTGGTCCGATTGGGTTGCTCTTGGCACCGTCCGTGCCTTCCGATGGGGCATGGACTTTGCCACAGGGTATAGACACCCCAAGGCGGGCGAGGAACTCCCAGCTAGCTTCAAGATGACAGAAGCGAAGTGGCTCACGCGGTTCATCTTCTTGGAAAGTGTGGCAGGAGTTCCGGGAATGGTGGGCGGAATGCTGCGTCATTTGCGCAGTCTGCGCAAGATGAAGAGGGATAATGGATGGTATGTGACATGTCCATGAATCCACGATGGAGAGATCTGCAACTGACTCGCAATGTCAATAGGATCGAGACCCTACTCGAAGAAGCCTTCAACGAACGCATGCACCTTCTCACATTCCTTAAGCTGGCCGAACCCGGCTGGTTCATGCGCCTGATGGTCCTCGGAGCCCAGGGTGTCTTCTTCAACGGCTTCTTCCTCGCCTACCTGGTCTCCCCCCGTATCTGTCACCGATTCGTGGGATACCTCGAGGAGGAAGCCGTCATTACATACACTCGTGCAATTGAGGAACTTGAATCCAACAAACTTCCAGAGTGGAAAGATCTCAATGCACCTGAGATTGCTGTCCAGTACTGGCAGATGCCAGAGGGTCAACGGAAGATGCGGGACTTGTTGATGTATGTCCGTGCGGATGAGGCCAAGCACCGCGAGGTCAACCACACACTGGGTAACCTCAATCAGGCTCTCGATCCCAACCCGTACCAGACCGAGTACTATGATCCGGCGCGTGACCACCCCACGAAAGGCATCGAGAACCTCAAACCCACTGGGTGGGACCGGAAGGATATTTTTGATGCAAAGAACTGAGTCCATCAAAACGGCGTTGGGGTCTATTATACTATACCATAGCGTTCTCCTCTCATTTGTATATAAAGTCAACTTCATACTTGTTCATACTTCCGATAAGCATAGAACTCAACCATGGAACGCGGGGCAGCTAAGCCTAACTAGGCAATCCACCAACATAGTACTTCTTATTTCTCCATCTTGCCTTTCTTGTCTCTCTTGTCATTAAAGATGTTGCAGCTCCAGAAAAAAGGGGGTTGATATGACATGCATCCTTAATCAAAGAACACATCTCTTTGTGGGCGGCCGTTGACCCGCAACCCCCTACTAGCCCCGGTTAGTCGAGAGCCCCCCTTTTGACCAAAAAGAGATTCTCGTCCGTCGATCCTGCATGTTTCATTAAACCTCCGTCCTTTTCATTAATTTGCTTGTATAGCCCGCTCAACCTCGGAAGCATTGACTTGGTCGCACACAATCCGCCACATGTCAAAGTCACGAACATTCCCAGGGACCACGCTGCGACCCCGATCCAACATTCCAACCTGAACCCGAACCCACAGCAAATCCCAATCAATGGACGAGCCACGACGGTCAATGGACACCGAGGCCTTCCCGGCTGCTGTACGGGCTTCTTCACCCTCGCCTTCAGTCCCAGCTACACCTGCCATCTCATCGTATTCCTCCCCAGACCGCACATTCTCCTCCGAGTCTTCCCGCTCCACCTCCTCCGCTACCTCCGCAGATGCCAGATCGTCCGTGTCGACCTCGTCCCGCCGCCATGGGTACATCCGTGCATTGGGAGCCGAGTTCGCGGACTCGGCCCGCCACCGCGACAGCGTTATGAGCCTCGGCAGCATCGCCCACCTACAATATTATTTCGCTCGGACAGGTCTATTGGATGGGAAGGGTGGTCGGGGCCGTGAGTGGGATAAGGATAAGAAGAAAGGCAAGGATAGTGTGCCGCGGGTGTTGATCACCCCCAATGAACGACACATGGATGATTTGGTATCCAGCCCTACGGATATGGCAGACCCCGCCGAGGGTGAATTGGAGGATGAAGATGAGGACGCTGAGGTGATGCTGCCGCCTACCGTTAGCACCTACAGCATCAAAACACATCATATTCCCCCTCCGCCGGATTTGATTTCTTTGCGCCGGCAATTGATGCTTGCATTGGATAAGGCGGAGACTAATATTGAGGCCATCGAGAATGGCGCTGAGCCTCCTCCCCGTGAGCCAATCCGGAACAGTCTTTCTCCAGGGGATGTCCCCGAAAACCATATGGAGGAATCTGGAGAGGTTCCTACTCCGAAGAACAAAGAGGAGGCACAGGGCATGTGCATCCTGGATGATGTGACGAATGCTATTCGAGCCGCGAAGATCTACTACACTGCCCATGAACACCCAGAACGTCTAGCTTCAATAAAAAGCGAGCGCGAGATACGCAAGGAACTCTTCGATGTGTTGGAAGTTCTGAAACGCTGGGCTGCCCGGCATTTCGCCAGTGGTCTCCGCGGGGAAGAGCGCGAGCGGATTCAGGAGTGGATCTCCGGTGTGCGCACCATGCTCGTACGTGAGAAAGCCCTGGAAGACCTCGAGGCTCAAGAACGGCAAAATTGGGATTGGGCAGCTGGCGACTGGAGAGGCCGAGAGCGTCCCCGGGAGGAGTCTTTCCTGCGCAGTCTGATGCCCGGCGGAGACTCCTTGCCTACCTGGACACCCGTTGAAGAGACGCCCAGTGAATCCCTGCCGACCCCATTTCTGGACCAATTCCGCGATGGGCGTGCACTGGTTCAGTTACACAACCTCGCGATAAAGAAGTCGAAACGCCAGTTCGGCGAAATCAAGGCATACCACCAGGACATTGCCAAGCCATACCGGCAGGCTGACAATCTCCGGTTCTGGGTGAAAGCTGCAGAGCTCCGGTGGGAGCTGCGTCTGGATGTTGATGTGATGGGGGTTGTACAGAACAGTGGTGCCGAGGCCTGGAAGCAATTTGACACTGCACTGCTGGCCTGGTGTAAGACTGTTCGCGAGGAGTTGGTGCGAGATTGGCAGGCGGCCAACCCAGGACGACCCCCGAGTGCTGGGTTGATTTGAGGATTGTTGGATTCGAAGTCCATGTTTGCATCTCGGTTCTTTTCTTTTCTCTTTGGGCATTTGATACGATACCCCCTGAATTGTCGCCGACTGTTCTGCCCGTCTCATATTTTGAATTCTAGTCTTTTTCGGAATTACAATCATTGTACTCATAATTCGGACTTCAATTCCATAGACGCATACATGCATTAATTGTGGATAAGTTAACGTTATCTGTGTCAGTGTACATGTAGAGAGGTAAGTTGGCCTTGTTGATCTGCATAGACGTTGAACATCATATGAAATTGACGTGTACTCCTGAGCTTGACCGACAAACTCGTGGGAAGAGGAAACGTTCAAATAATTTTCAAATTGCAGAGATCTCAATTAGAAAGAGAAGCATGTAAGTGAAACAAATAAGAAAAGAAATATAAGACATGATTTCATCGTCCCTCACATACCGAGGAGGTACATCGGGCCCCATAGTAAATATACGGGGCCGAAGGTAGACAGGCCACTTCATCCCTCTCTCTCAACGGTTGCTGCCCAATATCTTCACCTTCAAACTGAAATATACAGACTGACCTTATGTAGCTTGTTCCTGACATTTCTACCTCTGAACAATAGAAGGGGGTTACACTTTAGCTTTGCCGAGAGACGAAACATTCCAGCTATCCCTGTCTGGATCGCATTTTTTGGTCCTTTTGCTCTTTCACCCCCAGGGGCCTTGTCTCCATGCATGCCACAGCCGACAGTCCAACTTCTGCGACCGAAATCGCGCACCCTTCCAACGCGTCCATAACCTCCGCTTCTCCCCCGTCGCTCACCCCCGCGCTCTCCGTCTCTCCAAATGACACCGGCACCTCCACCCTCCGCCGCCTAAAATCCAAGTCATCCCTGTGGAGTCTAGGAAGCAGCAATAACGAAGACGAAAGCTCCCCAGTCGAGCCAAATACTGGTCCCCGGCAATCAATCCTTCGCCGACTCTCCCCGGCTCTTGCAGCCCGCGTCAAAATGCTGGATGGCAGTAACAAGTCACCCTTGCAATCCAAGAACCCAAATGCTGTCGGTCGAATTCCAGAAGAGCACCTGAAGGAGCTGGATAGTCGGAACCAGGACTTGTCTATTAGAGTCGAGCGGAGGGGCCAAGCGTGGAACGGTTCAGGAACCTCACCCGGCCAATCTCACGATCCCCCGCGGCGTACCGCCTCAAACCACCTCGAGCTCCCCCACCAAGATATCCTCCAAGAGATCGCAGACGCACACAGACGGGACGGACGCGCCTCAACCGAAGCAGTCGAGGACAGCCCTGACCAGAACCAGAACCAGGACGAGCCCGCCCCGACAACCGACTGCACCAGTTCACCAGTCTACATGTCTGTTGCAGAGCCAGCTCCGGCGCCGGTGCGCGCACAACCGCAACCATCCCTCCTACCCAGCAATTCCATTCAAGACGATCGCACTGACTTCCAGAAATACGTCGACGATACCGCCCGCAAGGAAAATCAGGATGCGCAGAGCGCGCCTGATCCCCCGCCGAAGGATTCCCCGCCTGCTTATGCCCATTCGCGCTCGTCTTCCAATTCCCAGTCATATTTCAATCCCATGGGTCTACAGCGCGCGGACTCCATATACTCTTTCTCCCGTGCTTCCTTTAGCAATCAGCTCTCGCAGCTGACGTCCATTCCTCTCCCGCAGCCGGATTCGCTTGAGGCGAGTATTACGAAGATTGCTACGGCTCTTTCGGCTGTGAGGGCTTTGAATGGGGCTGCGGAGCAGATTCAGATTTGGATCAAGAAGGCTTCGGATGTGCTTAGTGGTTTGGATTCTGAGGATGATGTTGAGTGGGCTGCTGCTGGTGGTCGGGAGGGTCTTGATGGGGTTGATAAGGCCATTACCCGGTTCGAGTGCTTGGTTAATGTGTATGTGCGAGCCATTGAGAATGTTCAGCTGCGAGACGATATTGCGAATGTCGATGCGGAGAACTTGACGACGATCGTCAGCCAGATGGAGAGTATCCTGGAAAACTGGAAACAGATCAAGAATAAGCTGAGAGGTGTGAAAGAGCAAGTTGAGTTGGCGATGGAGTGGGAAGAGCTTTGGTCGAATGTCCTTGGTGATGTGGGTATGGAAATTGATAATCTTAGCGGGTTGATCTTCGAGATGGAAGAAAAGCGTCACCAGGCGTTGATGGATACGGGCGAGACGACTGGCGGTCTTGATATCAACGAGTTGGAGACGATCGTGGAAGAGTCTCCTACCAAGAGTCGCGCGGCATCACAACGCCTGAGTATTGGTCCTCTTCTGGCATCGGCTTCTGGCACTCCTGTTATCAAAACACCACAGGATGATACGAGCCACTCGAATCTGATGGCTATCTTTGCGCGCATGCAGCCGCTACGTGCATCGTTGGACTTTTTGCCCATGCGACTGTCCATGTTTCAGGCTCGGGCCGAGGCTATTTTCCCGAGTGCGTGCGAGGAGGTTGAGGACAGGCGGAACAGGTTAGAAAAGAGCTATAAGGTTCTTGAGACAGATGCGGAAGCTCTGCGGAAGGAACTGGGAGAGGATAAGTGGATTCTAGTTTTCCGCAATGCTGGAAGTCAGGCGCAGAAGATGTTTGAATCTGTGGAACGCAGCATTGGCAAACTGCAAGAAGGACTGGAGAGCGGCTTGCAGCTTAACAACCCGGTCACCTTGCAGAAGCGCATTGAGAACTACGAGGCGAAGAAGATGCACTATGTGCCGGCGATTGAGCGTGTGGTTTCCATTATCCAAAAGGGTGTCAATGACAGGTTAACTGTCAACGGCGAAATCCTACGATTGTTGTCTGATATGATATCGCGGATGGATGCTCTCAAGGCTAGTACCAAAGTCATGGACACTTCTCTTGAGGACGTGCATATTGTCAAGGGTCAGCAGCTTCGAGACTCAATTTCTAGCATCTTGACCATGGACAGCCCGCTCACAGGCAGTGCCATTGACACGCCGGGAAGCTCGCCCGCGTCGTCGGTTATCATAACTGGCCCCAGCTACAAGGGCACCTCAACACCCTTGGGTGGTTCAAGCCGACGCGAGAGCTTAGCTGGAAGCACCACAACTCGGTCAGCCTTGCCAAAGACCCGGCGCTACTCTGGCTTGCCGCAGTCCACAGCGAACTACACAAGCCGGAAGTCGAGCATCCCCCAACCATCCGGCCTTACATCCCCCACTCCATCAAGGAGATCCACAAGTCTCTTTACGCCAACCCCGGCTTCCCGCTACACTTCTCGCACACCAGCGGCGCCGTCCACAATCCCCAACCGTCCTCGTTGGAACGCGAGCACAAATACGAACGATCTAGATACTGGATATACTTCATACCGCAAATCATCCGCCCCGATATCTCGCACGCCTCGGCCCGCATCGGCCATCCCATTCCCCAGTCCATTCCGTCGAGAGACATCTGCGTCTCCAGCACCGGGCACTTATAGATCGACGAGTCGCGTCTCCAGCCGGCTCGGTGATCGAAGTCCCTCACGGAATATTTCCTCCCCTAGCCCAGCGCGATCATCACTCCTCGATCCGCCACCATACAGCCGACTGCGCCGACAGTCGGGGATGTCAAACACACCCCGCAGTCGCCAGAGCTACGCAGGCGTGAGCTCAGCTTTCAGCCGGAGCGTCTCACATGCTCCGGATGTATCTGAGACACCTAGCAAAGCCTCTCGGCCGGGCACATCACTGGGTCATTCAACTAACAGGCGTGTTAGTCTTCTCCCGCTGCCAACGCGGGCAGATCACAAGCCAGCGGCTCAAAAGGTGGATACTCGTCCTCCGTGGCGTTAATCTACGTAATTAATATTGCTCTGTCGGCATGTACTATGTACTATATTTCACCCCCTATAGTACCTCTCTCTCACACCCTATCTCTCTCCATCTCCGTCTCCCTCCCTCAACTTCCACACAATCTCCGTCCCGCTCATCCTAACATCTTCAATTCTACCCTGTCTAAGTTATCTCATCTTCTTCACTTGTGCATTACACCCCTCCTCCATATTTGATCCGGTTGGTTTACATCTATATGTATACCAGCCTACTTCACTGAGGTGGAGGACCACTCCATCATCTTGAAAGCCCGGTTTTGCGTGATATCCCTATTGTTTGCATGGTATGGTTTGAGCGTTGGGTTCATTCTACTTTTGTTCAGGTTTCCTTGATCTGTTATTGATTATTATTTATTTTACTTTACTACCTTCTGTTCCATTTTGCCTCTTTATTATATGTGAAGGATATCATTTGTAGTTTATCTCGTTTAGTCGATGGTATTTTGGTTTGATTGACTTGGATTAATATTTCGAGTTGTAGTCTTGGTTCCCATTGTGTTTTTGTATAATGTCTAAACATAGTATTCTTTCTATATAACGAATCTCAAAGCATATTTACAACCGGATTACATACAAAGTATAACAATATCTTCAAAGAAAAGAGAACAATATTCAGAAAATGAAAGCCGAGACTATCACTCTAGTTCCGCAACTCCCGTCCAAAAATCAACGCATCGACTAATTCCTTGCTATTCTCAAGTCGTGCAGCTTTGGGTACGCGACCAATCACGCTGAAGCCAAGTCTCTCCCAGATGCGGATTGAAGCTGGGTTGTTTGCGAAGACTAGGTTGAAGACGGAGTATGTATAGCCCTAATTTGGAAGATTAGCCCAAGTTTCAAGGTGTGCATAACCATGTATGCATTATACAACAGCTATTCGTTGACCTCACAGCTGAGCTGAACGATATTGGGGTTAAGTCGTACCAGTCTGGGCGCAAAATCTAGATAGGCTTCTCCCATGGCATAGCCGACACCTTTGCCGCGTGCCGCGGAGGTAGTAATGAAGCCAGCATTACAGATATGAGAGCAACGTCCTGTGACAGTTTCATTAGCAATAGAACATGAAAAGCATATGAAAGAGTAGAATAGAAAGACATACCAGGATAATTAGGCTTAATATAAAAAGTGCCCAGACAAGCACTCTCCCAATCCCTCCCCTCTGCAAGCCCCTCCCCACCATTAACGTCATCCATGATCGCAAGCACGGCAAAAGTTCCAAACCAGTAATCTGCAAATTGCTCCAGTGGCAGAGGCTCTTCCATGGGATAAGTGCCACCACGGAGAATCTCCGCGCTGAACTCCTGTTGCAAGAAGCGGACCAGATCTTGCGGGAGGGATTGCGCGCCTCCTGTAACAGGGTACAGGGTCATTGGGGCATTTTTGTCCTTTGAGAGAGTAGTGTGCCGCACTGTCAAAGTGGGCGCTGCTGCGATGTGCGCATGTGGTGGGGGATTGCGGCTTGAGGGGTCTTCCAGGATCGCGGGCATGTTGGGAGATTGGGAGCTTTGTACTTAGATTAAATCCTCAATGAACTCTGGGGAGAAGGAACGAATCGGTTTTATGTCGGGCTCTTCCTCAGAATTGAGGTTTTTATATACCCCGGCATTTCGGCCTGGCCTCCCCACTTTCGACTGATGACTCAGCTTGTCGTTTGGAGGGCGCGCTCCACTGAAATCTGAGGGCACCCAGCTCAGCGGGACCCGTGAAAAGTTCAACGGGACCCATGAAAATATGACTAATGACGGGTCCCGATCAGCTCTGGCACCTCACCGGGTCCGGAAATCCTGCCTTATATAATCAATTTTTAGCGTAGAATTTTTTTATTCGCCCCTATTTCAGTGCTTTTACACAGCTCTTACAAGCATTCTTTACGCATACTTCATTATGGCGAATTCCTTCCTCCAATCGCCTTCCCTACCGCCTCAACCCTGTCCTAATATTGAAAGGGTTTCAAATATAGGGGGTATGGCTCAAGCTGCACTAGAACTCAATCGTATTCTTTACGATATTCCAACTGTAAGTTAACTATACCTTAGCGATACATTATACATATGCTAATTATATCCTTTATTCTAGCGTCCGAGATCAAACTCTGAGATCTCTCTATATGAGGACTGTCTAGATGGCTATCAGTCATCCGAGGCTAGTTCTCATTATAATAATGAGAACTATGATAATGAGGATCATGATAGTTCTTTAGGTTCTATATCTATGTTAGGCCTAAGCCAAACAGACGTATCTACTGATGGAACTTTAATTAGTACCAATCGTAGAGATACTGTCACTGCCTATGAGGTTCAGGAGCATCTTCTACTTCCAGAATATCCTGCCACGGACGACAATGGTGTCTTACATATCATTCATGCCTCTACCAATCCATTTCAGGATATGCCTAGTGACTTTAGTGGCATTAATGAGATATTTACACAACTTATGTCGGCTGTAAGATTTTGATATGCTTAACATATGGAATTATTACTCATGAATATAGGTTCAATTCTCCACAAAACATCTCAAGTCTGCGAAGCAAATCAGCACAAAACTTCTCCAAAAAGGCCCTAATGACAAAGAATCAAAGTCATGGCATCGATCCTTTCAGTGTACAGGGATTCAGCACTGTCATCAAGTTCACTATAGCCTTGTGAACTCATCACCAAAGTATAATCGGGTTAAACCAGAACTGTTTCTTGAACTACAGTCAAAGGCCGCTAAGCCTATACATGGGACTATTAGCCAGATTATTGAGCAACGAACGAGAGAGTAGGTTAATGGTTTCTTAAGCTTAACATATATTTAACTAATATCTTATATAGGCTCTACTTTGGATTTCTCCACACCTGGAATATTGACGGGCCCTGTCGCTATGGTCCAGCTACCCTGACATGTAGTGGACAAAAGCCAAGAGTGTGGCAGCGGGACGGAGTAAGTCTATATGCTATCTATACGTAAGATATATACTTACTATAGTTAGATCACCTTTATTGGTTGTCCTAACAATTCACCCGAACAGACTTGGCATTATGCCCAACCTGTATCTAGAAGTGCTGCAAGGGTCGATATTGCATTTTTGAAACTTCTATGTGAAAAGGATGGAATGCAAGCGACGGGTTACCATACCGGGAATTGCCACTTTGTTACCCATCGTTCAGCTAGACGCCAACATTGTGGTACGTTTAAACTTTTGATATACTAAACATATGTCCAAAAAATGCTAAATATATACTAGATTCTGTGCACTCTGATGGGATTGGCAAATTGACTAAGACCGAGTGCTCTGTTAAGATGGACGTTTATATTCCTTGCTCATGGAATCGATTTCCATTCTTTATGGTTGTATGCCGAGGGTCTCATTCGCATTTTCCACCGCCACCAACAAAGCTACCACATGAGATTGGTCGCGAGATTGTACAGGCAATCGACGCTCAAGATATACTAGGATTAACTGCACGTACGTTATCGTTTCCTAATACTAAGTCCTGTTTTTATTAACTAACCCTAGGTAAATTGATGCTTTCGCCTACATTTGCAAGAATCCTAAGCCAACATAGAGATTCCGCGCTTCGCTATATCCATAAAAGCTTGCACATTGAGGATAAAGTAACTGCTTTGATTCATAAACAAAGACTGCTATATTACCCACAAGGTACAAGTCTTGCTGGCGTGTGGCGCGAATACCAGTTCGATCTAACTAAAAACAATGACGAGCAATGGATTCGTGAGGTCTTTTTCTTTGACGAACAAAGAGAGCATTATCTCATTATATGTTGTACTTACGAGCAAGCTAAGCTTTTTCAAAACGTACAACATCTTGAAATGGATCTTGCTTTCAAAATGGTTCAAGGACAGACTAAAGTGTTCTCAATTTCTTCGTGGAACGAACAGGCAAGAAGTATTAGTCTACCTTATCCTGAACATATGTTAAACTTATGCTAATTATAAAAGGTCTCAATACATACGCCTATGCTTTTATGAACCTTGAAACCCGTGAGGCGTATCGGGTTCTTTTTCGAAAGATCTTCAAGATACTTGGCGATGTTGGACGGAAGCCTATTCGATGGGCGTACCAGCAAGGTGGTGATGATCATAGTGACGGTATCCGTACTGTTACAGTGGATATGTGCAAAAAGCAGGCACCTGGTATGTGATTGATATACTAAACATATGTGAAAATTATACTAACTAGATCATTTATTTATAGGGCTTGGAGACTATCTTGCTGAACTAGATCCTCGCTGGATATGGTCAGAGCATTTGCAACATGTTCTAATCCTTTGCCAAACACATGTTAAACGGGCATTTCGCAAAAGATTTCCTGATCATGAAGCTACTGCGGCAATTGATCTAATCTGGACTGCAAATTCCAAGGCAGAAGTTATCCAAATCATGGATGATGTCGCGGAAAAATGGCCAGAGACCCAGAAGTGGTTTGCAAATAAGAAGGTTGACTGGATTCTTGCTGGAATCACGTCTGAAGCTTCAAAAATCCCTATTAGATGGTGGACAAATGCTCCACATCATACTGGGATTAGCGAAAGCAGTCATTTTCATGATAATGAGGCAATTGGCCGGAAGCAAGCTCTATTAACTGCAATTCTTCGGTAAGTTTTTTATATTAGTATGTTTCTATTACTAACATATATTATCTAGATGTAAAAGACATACTCGGGAGATGGAGAAGAAAAACAAACTTGCAATTGAGGAGGGTATCTACCCTACTTGGCGTTCTTTAAATCCTATTCATCGGATTGCAAAGCAATATCGAAAAAAGGGTTAGTATTTCTTTGTTACATATGTCTAACTTATACTTATTTTATTCTAGACAAACGAAACCGTCACTCTGCAAATCGTCGAACTCGGAGACCATATCTTCCTTGGAATCCAGCCAATCCCTATGATACATTTGATCCAGCAATGCAGCCACCCGAGCCTATAGGTATCTCTGATTCTGTTTCAGTCGCTACTTCAGATACTACCGACATAAGCTCAGTATATGGTCAAGGTACACCTCAAGCGCAGTCGATTATCTCTCAATATAGAGGTAGTTCAATTCTATCTGAATCACCTAGATTAGCGCCACAGGATAGTATATCTCAGCAGCTTACTAGGAATCAGGTTCTACTTGATGAAGAGGCAATTTTACGGCAGGAAGTTGCAGATCTTGAGCGAAAACAAAGGATTCAGGCTCTTCAAAAGAGAAAAGAGGAATTACTACGCAATTTGCATAGTTAATAGAGTCAATTTTATTTATTTGGATATTTTTTGGATACGTTTAACTTATGTTTATTTAGATCCAAGTGTGCAATTTGCATATGGTCAATGTATTATCATGTAGAAATAAAAATCTGCAAGAAAAGTACCGGAAATCTGCAAGAAAAATACTACAGCGATCTAGGCCACGGACTCGAAGGCACTGGAACTGCTAACGTCTCCATCACCACCCTCTACGTCGTCCCCATCGCTCTCACTATCATCATCCTCCGAGTCTTCATCGTCCTCAGTGTTATCACCAACGAAGTCTGGATCGTCAGATTCGTCGTCCTCAATGACACTACCCGTGTTACCTCCGTTAGAAGCAGCCGTAGTAGGTCCGAAGCCAGGGAAAGGAATAGGATTAGCAGGGACATCGGGTCCACGCTGTATAATATTAGCATAAGTCAGACATATGTAAAAATCCAACTTACACGACGGCTCCGATGGCCAGAGGTTGGGGTTGAGGGGACTTGGAATCGATGAAAACGGGAGCCATAAGTGGCTCTGAACTGCGCGTTATTGGCCCTGTAGATATAATTAACATATGCTTAGTATATCCATTCACTGAGTTGCACTTACGCAATACGCTCCAGAGCATCGCACCAAAATCCAACAAGGCCATTATCAGGGCCACGACCAGGCTCATGCACGTAGCTCGCATTCTGCCAGCCAAGCTGAAGGATCCAACGCTTGATGGCGTTGTGGGCAGAAATGATGTCCTCCCTGCGCTTGGCACGACGATCAGGCATAACGACTATTTGGTTGGTGCATTGTAAGCATAAGTCAGGCATATCCAATCCACAAGTACTTACGAGCTCCAGCATGCTCCTGGCGTATGTGACGACGCATCGAAAGCCCATCTGGCAGGACCATACCGCACATCTGGCGTGGAGGATTGACCAGGATATCGCAGCTGTTGTAACTCATATTAGTATCCGCCATACATATGTGGAACGTATCCAATAACAACGTACACGCCGATGTTCTCCTTGTTGAGGACAAGGGCCTGGTTTGGAGGGGGGTTCGCCATGATATCAGCCGCCTTGATATCGTACTTGCGGATACCAGCTGCCATCGCTGTGTGGTATGCAATAGGCTTCCACCCTGGGTTGTTGTCTGGGATTGGGCCTGGATATGTTTATTATATGTAAATAACACGTCCTGCGTCCACATACCATGAGCGTAACCCGCGAAGACCTCGGGGTTTACAGCGGTCAAAACCGTGTTGTTGTCAAAATCGTCCTGGGTTGGACCCAGTCCGGGGTGCAGTGCCAGGTTCGCCATGTTGGTTTCCTGGAGATAGTTAACATATGCCTGACGTATGTAAAAACGCGTCAGAGAGGATTGTAAACAGATGTTCATACCTGGGAAAAGAAAATGTGGGTGGTGAAGAAGGAGGGAAGTGGTGGTGTGTTGTTGTTGATAAATTATATATCTCTCACTTTCTTTGTTGATTTTCCTCATGACCCTTCGAATCATTTAATATTGCTTTGTTTGTTTGCAATTTATAACAAGCAAGGCTATTTTGGTCGAATCCTTTTACACCCTCTTAGAAATCTAGACATGAAAGCAATAATATACAACATGTGTATAGTGATGTATTAGGATATAGTGCGTTTTAGTATTAAGTGGGTCAAAGCTTTAGGTAATATTGTATAAAAGTCAACATAAATAGATAAAATTGAGGCATAAAAGCTGAACGGGACCTGCACAAAGCCAGGACCCGATGAGGTGGCAGAGCTGAACGGGACCCGTCATTAGTCATATTTTCACGGGTCCCGTTGAACTTTTCACGGGTCCCGCTGAGCTGGAACCCGGAAATCTGATGTTTTGTTGGTTGGTTTTCATCGTGTTTTTTGGTCTCTGTTGCCTCCCCCTGTGCATTTAGTCGCACACGGTATTCAGCGGGATACTGGAGTTAAGCGGGGGGATTCGTGGGCTCAGCCTTGGGATTAGGCTTAAGCTTAGGCTTAGGCTAGGCTCGGGCTCAGACACAGGCGGAGGCAGGGTCTGGAATAGAGACTCTTTAACCATTCTGAACCTCCATCAACATAAATTCAACTTGAAGTGTTTATCCCCATACTTACCAATGACCTCCATCTTTTCGGACATGTTTAAGCCGCCTGGTCTGGCTGCCCTAGCCACAACCAGGCCGTGTAACGTCGCATGGTGACGAAGGGTGCCTGTTAGATTATCGAAGTACTATGGTTTGTTGGTGCGTGACTCTCGTGAGTAGATTGCTTCAAATGACTTCTTTTAAGGGCATTCAGGAACCCGGCCAAAGTGCTCGCCAACATATATATTGATTTCGCCTCTCTCATTCTATAATTGACATGTTATTGATGACCTATTGATGGGCGAGGTAGCGAAATCCCGACTTACCTTCTCGTAAGGAGGCGAACTGCTTGTCCCAGCCTTGCCATCTTCAATGTATCACTTGTAGACATCCACACCCTCCAAAAATGCGCCATTTCGAATATCTTGAATTGATTGTATAAGTTTTGCAAGAGAGATGCGAGAGACATCGGGAACTTGTGGTTCCCATACAAACATGTCAAACACCGATTTGGAAGGTTGTCTGATCTATGTAAGGTGTACAGAGAGCTTGATGGAAGAGGTTTTGGTACCATGGGATGTTTATATCAGGATTTGACTTTGCGAACTACTTTAAATCCCACTGCGCCGATATGAAATGCCAATTTAACGTTCGGCCCGGGACTAGGAAACAAATGTATACCATGTCTCTACATATATCCAAGGACAGTAGGATAGCACGCCGGATCTAAACTGAAATGAGATTATAATAAGCGTTTATCCCATGGTTTTCCTTTAATATCTTACATCCAATGAGGTCCCGCGACCTCGTCTGTTCGCTTTATAATGTATGTTATGCTGATGGGGACATGAGAGATGCCTGCACCTCTCAGCAGAGCCTTACCAGACATGCATCAACTGCCACAAGTTTCCTCAAATGTGGCAACCAAGAACTTTTCATTCTCTGAAGTTTGTTGTCGATCAATTCAGAGTCCCCGGAGGTGTTCAGTCTCGTAGGATAGATGATCAACTCATTTGTTCTCTCCCTCATCATTTCGAATAGCCTGCATCAACTCGAGCAACTGTCCAAGTTGTTGGTCTGCAACAGAATATAGCTTTAGCATTCGCTTGAAGGATCCGCAGACGGAACAACAACATACCACTCATCTTATCCAACTTGGACTTGTCCAGCTTTTCCCCAGCCCATTGATCACCCTCCAGCTTTTGCGCATACAGCTGCCACTCAGTCAAGAATCCGATCTATCAATGTAAATGTCAGCAACAGCTCTAGCCTTAACAACCAGTCTCTCCGCAGCTCCGCCTCGCACCCCAGTCACTTCCACCAGATATAACCGCCCCAACACAAACAGGAACAAACATACAATATGCAGCGGGTTTTCCACAGTCCTGTGCGCGCGGAATTCATTCTTAACATAAGAATCGCCCAACACGCGCATCTCCGGGTCGAGCTTGCGATGAACGCGCAGGATGCGACGATACAGCTGCAGCGGTGGGAGCAGCGCGAGTGCCTCGCTGAGACTAGATTTCGAGCCGATCGAGGCTGGCGTGGCCATGAGTAAACGCTGAGCGACGCGCATGTTGAAAACTGGAGAGAAGTTCGATGTTGAACTCGAATGACATAATTTCCTGGGGGTTTTCTGTCAAAGGCGGCGTGCGGGACGCGCGAATCAGCGGGTCGGGATGACTCGGGTTCTTTTTTGGGCTTCGTTTTTCGTTCTTACTTCGTTGATGATTTCTGGGTTGTATATTCCAGGGCAAATAAAATGGAAATTACGCTGTTAGTGTGAGCAGCGCAGTCCTGAGCCAACATCGCAACATTTTTCACGATATCATTCCAACACCCCACCAGCGTCATTGGAGCCGCAAGAATTGATACATGATTTTAAATTCCTGAACAACGAAAGATTGAACATATACACCATGCTTCCAACACCGGATACATCTCATGTATCCTTCGACACAATCTACGAGCCATCCGAGGACTCGTATCTCTTCCTAGACACATTGTCATCAGCATCCGAATCAAAATGGCTCATTGAACGATTCGACAAAACCAAGCATACATCACCATTAGTGGTCGAAGTAGGCACAGGCTCAGGCGTAGTCCTCGGCTTCGCAGCCGCACAATCCGAAAAGATCTTCGGCCGACGCGATATCCTCACGCTAGGAACGGACGTGAATCGAAATGCGTGTCTCGCAACGCGGGAGACGGTAACGAATGCCATCAAGGCGGAGCAGCAGCCGAATCCACGCACTGTTCATATTTCTTCCTTAACGGCTGACCTGTGTGCGCCTCTACGTCCTGGGAGCGTTGATGTTCTGCTTTTCAATCCGCCTTATGTTCCCACGGAGGATTTGCCTCGTTTGCCTTGTGCTGTCGACAATGATCCTGCTGCTACGGCGGCTATGTCTCGCTCTGCCAAGTTTGATAATGATTCTTACTTTTTGTCGTTAACTTATGCTGGTGGTGCTGATGGTATGGAGACTACGGATCGGTTGCTTGACGCTATTCCTGGGGTTTTGTCAACGCATGGTGTGGCTTATGTTTTGCTTTGCAAGCAAAATAACCCTGATGTTGTTAAGGAGCGGATTCGTGGGTGGGGTGGGTGGCAGGCTGAGTCGGTGGGATCGAGTGGGATGCAGGCCGGGTGGGAGAAGTTGGTTATTGTGAGGATATGGAGAGATGATCGCTTATAGTTTGTGCAACAAGGAGAAAATATTGAACCTAAAAGCTCTGGTGAAAAAGAGATACCATTTGTTACTTTCATCATTATGGACATGTAATGAACTACAAAGGCTCGTGGATTGAATACTTATCCGCATCTAAAGAGCATTGGGATATTGTCTGAGAATACTGTGTAGAGCATGAGCCCTGAATTACTAACAACTGAAAAGCCAGTTGGACCACACGGGATTGCTACAACGCTAGAGGCATAAGTAAGAGAAGCAACATATGAAGTTGGGTATACTTAAATCAAGACCACGTCTGGTATGGAAGGCACAAAAGAGCATGTTAGCTGCTTCGAGTAAGTCATTGTGATGCTGCATGGAATGCTCATATTATTTTGATATCCCCCGAATTTGTTCTTATTACTTTAGACTGTACGACTAAAATACACTACGCGAAACTGTAAAAGATTTCTTGGGCTGTAAGCAGTGGCCTAAGCAGATTTACACGGCGTCCTAACAAAACGGATATATACAATTGTTGATCTCAAGCGATAGGAGATACCCCCTGCTCCAACGTCAGCGTCAGTAGAACTGCCATTCTCAGACAAGGCTTGCCCATCTGACATGCGATTTGATCGGCGCGGCATCATACTTCTTGGCCCCCAAACGGCAAGATGAGTTCCATGGCCGAAGTCGCCGGGCGAGCAACTCTCCATGAAAGTTAAAAAACTAAATGCTATAGCATCAAAGCTAATGTGGGGGGGCTGGAACTACCCTTACAGTAGTGTTACTATTGAGATCGGCGGTGGCGCTTTTACGTGTGCCCTGACAGAGGGTCTTGATAGGGTTGCATATGTCCCAGTGAAGAAGCTCACAGTAAGTCCGACATGAGCCGTGGAGACATTGTCGAGCAATTACCACATCGAGTTAATGAACTGACTGTCTCAGCTTCGTTGTCTTGTGGGTACCTAGGTACGCTTATTATCAATTACAGTGGCTGATCTGCAATCAAAACAAATTAATTACTCAAAGTCAATATATGGTATCAGAGCAAGTGAGCCGTCCAATACAAAGATGAGCAGTTAGTTCCATGTACCGGCATGTACAGTATACATGTCATCACGGCTTAACATTGGACTTCATGGGATTTACTATCCAAGCTATGCAATTTGTGCAGGTGGATTTGTTTCGACACTAAATAAATGTTTAAGATACAGACCTTACTTGTTTTTTACAGCCTTGACCCTCATGGAAATGGTGTGCTATCGTACTTTTCGTTTACTATTGTCTCAAAGGGCGCCGAATTGCTGATCCCAACCACTATCAAACTTGGCATGGGGCCGTCACAAGAAGCTCGCAGCCGACGCCTTCTTGGTCCAGATGACTCAAAATAAGGCCTCGATATTCAATCGCGACAGACACGTAGTCAAGATCATCAGGCCGCCATGAATATTGAGGCTGGGAAGTGTGTACAGGGGGCATGCCTCGAGAACTAATCTATAGTAGCAGTCAACCATGAACCTATTTAGCCTTCTAGCCTTAGCTGATGATCGTAATAGGGTTCGGCTCCTTTCGGAAGGCTTGACTGGTGTTAGTGCATGTAAGTACACGTACTTCCTCGCTCCTTGGCGACACACACCTAGCGTACTCGCTTTTGAGTTGCAGATGCACAATGCACCTATGTCCTTGTTTGCTAAACATACTCGACGATGACTTGTTGAAAAAGAACAGCGGTCCCGATAGCCCAAGTGATAGTACCGATGTGGAGTCTATATTGCTTTGCCCGTTGGATGCACGTTGTGATATGGCTCGAACTATATGTGACGGTGTCATACACCGTGTACCAAGAACGTGCCGGAAAACGCAATATATATGATTCCCGAGACCGTTTTTTCGGCATGCGAGTGCAACGCTAATGAAGCCCGACTAGCCCGGACTGCAAGCCTGGTCACAGTTTAGAGTGCTAAATTTGGACATGGGCTTGTCAATCCCCGGGGTCCCAGGGTGGGTATAGTCCGTTGGTGATTGACATATGCAAGTGGGAGTCGCTAAGCCGGTGCAGTGACAAATTACGAGACTGGCTGGTCTAATGTTTACTAGTGGAAACGTTGATCTACTCAAGGTGCAGGCATGACCTGTTTTGGGAATTGCTCCAGTGTAGATCGGATTAGTCTTTGCGATATCGAAGTTTGGCGGACAATCCACCGGCTCTACAGATACAGACAAGGCCAATAAGCAGATGGGACACACATGGGCCAGATTGGAGATGTACTCTCTCGATGCTCCCGCAGTAAATTGACAGTCTAGTCCGCGTCAATACCTCGCCAGAGGCACAAAAATGAACTTCATGAGATCGAGAAGTATGCTACTCAGATGGTAGGGAAATTAACACCGATTCAATTGCTTTGTCTCAGTTTATCGCCATTCAAGTCGGAACCCCTGGGTAATGGAAAAATAGGATAAAAGATATCCCGTGATCATGCATGTTGAAACCGAATTTCGAAGACATAAACAAACGCCGGATTGTCCTCTCAAGAAAACAGAAAAAAAGTCTAGAAGCCACGCCCGCGGCCGCGACCACGGCCACCTCCACGGCCCCTGCCGCCTCGCGGTCCACCACGGCCACGACCACGGTCTGTCTCCTTGCGCGCCTTGTTCTTAGGCTTGGGCGCATCATCCACAAGTAGGGTGTCGAGGGGCAAGCTGTCGGGTAGGATGTAGTAGCGGATTGTGGAGCCGCGGATGTTGATTGTGTCGAGCGAGATAGGGTCACGGCCCTTAGGAGTCATCTTGACGGTGCGGAGAGAGGTGTTCATCTGCGGGGAGACGGACATGATAGTGCCATGAAGGATTGTGCCTGCATTGCATATTCAAGTTAGGAAAGACGGGTCTTGGTTTTTTTTCTTTTTTGGGTGGAATGGCGACTTCGGTGAATTCGAAGGTCTTTAGATTCACAAGAATTGCGCGGGGGACTAACCGTTCTTGAGCTCAACGGTGACCGTTTCATTGGCACATTTCATTAAAAAGCTAGAAAGAGAAATATACGTCAGCTGGAGTGAACGAAGGTGATGCGCCTGGCGGAGCTGGTGCTCGCGCATGAAAAGTGGGATCGCGTACCGGACGAGCTTCATGGTGAATATGTGAGCTGCAAGCCAGGTATTATTTCACTTTGATGAATTGTCAAGTCACCAGAGAGCTAGCAGAATGTGGGGACGACGGACGTGGGTTGGTGTTGGTGATGAACAGATGCAGAGAAGATCGGATCAGGTGATATCAGTCACGTGGTGTACATTTTGGCTTCAGCAATTCCCACTTCAACGACGGATTAATCAGTTTCATAAACAAAGTCTCGTAAATTGTCTGGTAGACAGTTGGGAAATAGTGGCATGCAGATTTGAACACCATTGACCTGTTCTGACATGTTTTCTGATTCTCGTCTGCCACACTGCCAACCACAGGTTCACAACAAAGCAAATGATCGTGATTTTGGAGCCTTTACCGAATATTTACCATTGCCGTCCTCTTCACAATCCGAGTTAGAGGATAATTTTTAGTTCAACGCAATCTACCAGTCAAAACAATCAACCAAGGTTCATCCTCCTTGATATGCAAGTGGTGAGTTGAAATGGCCCCTCCGCTGATCCATGAATATGATCAACAGGGAACATGTGTGCAATTTCTGCGTGTTGTTCCCTGAAGATCAGTCTTCGGCCAACATACCGTCTCCAGAAGAGGCAGCCTAGAGCCTGGAGTCTAGGGCCTATGGCAGTGCTCTTTCTGTTGCCTCTTCTCCTGAAAATCCCAAAACAGCGGGATCAGATTGTAACAATATTTGCGTATAATCCTGATAGTATTGGCCTCAAAGCCAATTCCTTGTCCCTTGTCTTGACATTGCTTCAACAATTCCCCCATGTGTCGAATCTGCTTGGTGGGTTCGCCAATCTTGCTCGATGCTACCACCACTGGACCAGACCGACCATTTCCTCAACGGGTATGCTCAATGAAACATCAGGGCGTATATGTCACTGGCAGGACACACAGGATACAATCTAGGTTGTTACCACAGAAGTTTATAGGGGTAAACGAAGTGAACTCCGAAGTAGGGCAAAGAAAACCACAGTCAAATAAGTTGAAATGACCGCGGTTCAAAGGTCTGACAGCCTGTCAAATTAACCATAGCAATTTCTAGCATTGGCTAGTAGGAGAATAGACTTGATTTCTGTGGGTCTCCCACGAGGTAGAGAATTAGCATCAAAACTACCCTAATCTAGAATGCTACATTAGGTGCATAGACTCGCAATGATCTCCCACGCAGATAGCGATTTTCTTGATAAGTGCGGATATCGGACCCCTGTGGAGAGAGGCGATCTTACACTCCCGAACTGCTGCAATTGGCTTCAATACCCCATGGCTTCGGGAACTGACAAATTGCCACAGCGCTAACTGACCGGATTACTTCATATAGCTATTAGAGATCCTGTCCTGTTGAGATATTTCAAATAGCTCTTGGCTATTCCAGCTCCACGTTTTTTTACAGCCACACGACACTACGAGTGGGCCCCGCTTAAACGGGTCATCGGCCACATAAGACCTATAACAACGCTAATTTCGAAAGCTAGGACATTTTGGTGCCTGCGGACTACCTATTCCGACAGGGGCACCGACTGGATCGTCTGGGGCCGAAAAACGTCTTGTGTATTGTCCCCGGGATCTACATTCCTCTGGACACCATTTGCCTAGATCGGACCATCCTTTCTGTGTAATGGAGTGAAAAGAAGAAACCTAATGCATTTGAATTAGGCCAATGTCACCTCCCCTAAGATTGGTTGTTAGGTACGAAAAAGTGAAATCTCTTCCTAACCGCGTGTTCGTGGGGGCCAAACTTGATAGGGGACCACATTGTCAAGCACCGTCGGGCCGGAGATGGTGTTTCAGTGTCTCCAAGCGAGTATACAGGTAGCTAGGCAGAAGATATAGCTTGAAATGAGAAATTTCGAGAATTGCCAGCCATAGTACAAGCGTATGGCCCCCAAGGGCCCAACTTGGCCCCCGGTTCACTTTTTAGTACAATGGGGCTAGAATTTACGCCCAGACCAAGCTCCGTTAGAATCATGGCCCCAGTCGTAATCCTCCCGAGTCCTATTCCCACATAGGCTCTGGCTAGGGCCCCGTCATCTGTGGGGTCCAAAAGTCCACGAATTCGCTCGTGATAGTTCTCATCGGCCCACCTCATCGAGAGTTTTTCTTTTATTGATCACGGGGCCAATGATATCACACCTCCAATTGTTGTCAACGGGTAACTAACACAAGTGCGTTTCAGTCAGGATCGGGGCAACAGGTATTCTAGAAACTGTTTCCTGTAGGCCAAACCTACGCCCTCGGATCACGAAAGGTTTGCGGAGAAGATGAGTTTTATAAGCGCCTTTAAAAACCTCAGTACGCCCGAGATGTGGCCCATGGGTGTCAGAAACTAAAAGTCTTCTGCCATATTAACGGGATTCTGGACACCTGTATGTTGATTCTTATGCGAGTGCCACTTTTCCCCTTATACCCATTCCCGGCCCCCCGCCCCCTACTGCTTGCAATCTCTTCTAGGTCTATGACCTATATAGTTCCTAATGTTCCCTGGAGCGTTTGGCTCACAGGAATCATCTTCTCGCAGAAATCACCCTGATCTATCAGAATTTCCTGCCACAGAGCCCGAAGTTGGGTCCCTGTCTTCATTGGTCGAATCAGTTGAATCGCCAGACTTTTCACAGAGTCTTCCCAGCTCTGCCGCTACGTGGTCTGATCAGAGTCATATCTCTATAGACAATTCGCAATCAACACAAGAGTTTGGACTGTCGGTACCCCCTCAGCACTCCACATCCACGCTGAATTCCAGCCCGAATCAGCCTCGCAAGCAGGTTGTCTTGAATGACCAACATAGACCAATTACCCGGTCCTCTCTTGAGAGCCAGGGCCCTGCTGAAGGGCAGCTTACCTTGAACAATACCCCGTAAGTTAGATTTCGGCCGCCGTTTTGCGGATTCGGTGCTGACTAGGGCATCCCACTTGCAGCAGCCTTGGCATCTCATCCTACTCCATGTCAGTAGTATCGGACGCCTATTTTGCTGGCCCAATGCAGCATCCTCACCGTATGGAGCATTGTCTACTTCTGATAGGAAATACAATTGCTGACTCTTCCAGACCATGCTTGGGCAAATCGCCCGTATCAGTCTTTGCAAGTGCCACATGAACACATGAACCCGCCGTTTGCATCTTCGCAATCGTCCTACTCTTCACCGGGCTACCCAGTTGGCTACCCTAGTCATTCAAGCGCTCCGCTACCTAGTTATCCCCAGCAAGTACCGGTGTCTTATCTTACAGCATCTGGTAGTGCTGCTCGTCAGAGCCAACCTCGAAGGTAAGCCACATTCCCTCGTGTCATTGTAGAAAAGACTGACATTGTCGGTTAAGTCCCCCTATGTCACGTCCTTTCCAGTCTACATCTGCCTCAAATACGCCTCTCTTGTCCCAGGAGCCTCTCATGACTACGTAAGTCCAAAGGACTGCCTATGAAGATCTAGGGCACCCAGTAATTAGGTCATTAACGCCGTTAGCAGCCCGCCTTTTATGATGAACCAACCGGCCTACTATCTTGCTGAGCCACCATCAATCCCGTAAGTAGTCAATCAATCAAAGAAAAACGAAATTACGTACTAACCGCAAACCAAACCAACAGATCCCAGCCCGCATCTACCAACTCTCAACCACCACCAATGGTCTCCCCAGAACCAATATACTCTCCATCCAATTCAGCAGCAACATCAGATTCAGATCCAGTCCGAGTAGTCAGTTCACGGCCGCGGCCACAATGCTGGGATCATGGCTGCAACGGTCGCGAGTTCTCAACGTTCAGTAACCTCCTCCGTCACCAGCGAGAAAAGTCAGGCGTTGTCGCCAAAGCCGAGTGCCCAATCTGCGGTGCGGTGTTTACACGGACGACTGCACGAAATATCCATGTTGCGCAGGGGAAGTGCAAAGCTTCAGGCAGGGAATCCTCGACGGAATAGAAGCACATATCATGGTCACTTTTGGGGTTGGGGGCGATTCAGGAGTTTAGCATTTGGAGTTCTTGATCTCCTTTCTTTTTTCCTATGCTATCAGTGAGCTTGGGAATTAAAAGATTTCTCAGGGAGAAATTTGGGCATATTTAAGGGGCACTGTAAATACATTTTGAGCGCATCTGCACAATTGAGTCTTGTGGTGATGGCACTGGAGCCTCATGGATAGTGGTGTGAGCTGGCTCATACTGTTTATATTTAGATGCATTTCTATAAATACCATACTTTTCGCATTCGTGATATGAAACTGGGGCCAGATTTTGTACTTGGACTTGATCCATTCACTGGTCACGATCTTAGATCAGGGGAACATCGAAGGACGAGCGCTGTACGCAAGTATATATTCTGACCAAGCGAGCCTTAGAGTAGCAGACCCTGAATGCTATACTTTCTTTGTTGTTTTGTGATCAGTAATGACTGTTACTTGCGGAGGAGTACGTAAGGCTGCGTATTTGGCCTTCTAGGATGCTTTCCAGAGTAGGCATAGTTCTATTTCCCTAGAACCATAGTGGAAAACCAATATAGAAATCAATCAAAGAGACATCTCAAAAGATCTTCAGATAAATGCAACTCTCATGAAAAATTTAGTCCAGTTGGACCGACTCCTCGTGATAGCCCCATAATTGCTAATCAGAAGGATTGTTGTCTCTTTTATCATTCCATCTTTGAGTCTTCAGTGAAACCACAACTCAACTCAACTATCACATCCAGGATCATATTCATTCAGCAAATGGAGAATGGCGTTATTCTACTGTGTCTTCTGGAAGATCTTTGGTGGCCCAAATATTGCCAACACCCCCTGCGCTCCCCTTTCCGTCAACTTCTTTTGGATTTGGTGCCACAACGCGTTATCGACTATCACTGTGAACTGGAAAAGATTCATACATGTGTTGTTCCAGGGAAAATCTGTCGAGCGACTGGCTGAGAGCAAAGATCTTCTTCGTTCGTCTAGGCACCAACCGTCGTGGAGCATGGGCTTGGATTCTCTCAAAGGTTTGCGGATGACACTCTGTAGCACTCTTCAATGCCCGATAGAAGACTAATTATACCATTATTGAAGGCCCTAGATTCATCTCCTGCGATATACAAGTCCGAACCTAACCTCTCACAACTACGCCGAATCGAAAGTGTCGCCCACCCCTCCTAATACAAATTATCTTGATAGAATTATCGTTACGAACTCGATTCAAGGCTTATCAAGATAACACATGGGAGTTTCAAGCACGACCAGATGATACTATACTATTTCTTGTTAGATGCGACGTCAGGCTGTGACAGAGTCACTGGAAACAAATGAGGTTACATACAAGGACAAGCGTGGCTGGGATCTCTCTCGAGGATGAGAGTCTCCACTAGTTGCTGATGTGACTGATGCCCAGTCCAGTTTGATTTTGGGATAGAGTCTGGCTCTGTTGAGATCATCGGTGTCCGAATGGCGCTTTGGTCTTGGTAATTACAAATGATGGCCATAACTACCAGTAATGCTCCTGTCTGGAATTCTGGCTCCTCTGAGATTGTGGCACTGGAAAGTAGGGTTCCTGACTTTGGGCTGCGTCTTCAATTACAGTGTACCAAAAGGATTCATGCATTCTGGGACAGGCTTTGATCTATACTGAACAGCTCCTGCTGACGAGTTTGAACTGTACTGTGAAGAACAAATGACCTCTCAACTTAAGATCTTGGCTTCAAGTCAGGGCTGCAGGGATCAGACCTTTTCTTTGCAAATTACAGATATTATCGTTGCTCAAATATACGTTGGCACCAATGCCCAGAATGTGCGAAGCGCCACACTATGAACGATATTATCCTGACTACTCCCATCCAGCTTTTCTATGCAATTATAGCTTATGGCTTGCCAATCATAATCCCAACACTGCTTGCTAATTGGACAGGCAACAGTGAGATCAAGATGTCACAAAGGCCTTGATTTTGACAGCATTCCATACCCAGAAACCGACTCTATGACCCCTTATCAAGCAGCACAGAGGCCAAAGAAAGAATGGCTACTACAAACTCAAGGTCGCTACCAAAGCTCCCCCTCACCTGCCAAAAAAGAATATGGGATTTACGTTATATATAGTTGAGAATGACCGAGCCCATGACCATTGGATGATGAGTGTCCTCAAGGCTAGGCTATGATATTTATTTCCATATGAGCATATTCAAAAGCCAAACACATAAATAGACAAAGGGACACGGCGGAAGAGTTCAACATGAAGTCGCAGTAAAGTCGTGGGGAAAACATGGCCACGTGACACACCGGCCCGTGACTGTTCTGTGACTCAGTATTGGCTGTCCAGTGCTTTGTGACTGTCTCAGTACAAGATGCATTCCATTTCTCTAGTTCCCCTATTGCTTGCTTATTCCCCATATCAGCGCTCATTACCTCGAATGCCTCCAATACCGGTCTGATTTGTAACTGTTTAGCCATGGCATCAATTTTCACTTACGACCCAGACCCGCCGCGGGTATCGTCACCGTGGTCAACCTCGGGATCGTCGACCCCTCAGCTCAATCTATCTGGTGGTCGCGGGTTAGCAATTCGCACGCGTTCTAGCACTACTCCGCTACGCGCTGACCCAGTTCTGTTGTCCGACTATGGAATTTCAAAATTGGAACCAGAGCCTCAAGAAGGCCCCACAGAGTACAAGTTACATCTGCTTCTTCGACCCAGACGTCCCTATCTTTCCATGTCAACAGGGAACGTAGTTGCGGGATCATATCATTCACGCATTCTGCCACCATCCTCTACCTCTGCATCCCCGGGCTCTGAGGCAGCTCCGAAGCCCATGCAAGCCAAATCAAATCAGAGCCGCCAGCAACGACTACAAGGGTTGACTACCCAGCTATTATGGCGCCTGCAGCAATCTTCGCCATTTCACTCATCCACCACCTCAAATCTTGTGTTGCCTGTTCTCCCCGATGCAACTCCCCAGTTAGGTGTTCCTTCCAAGCCTGCCCGCTTGCTTCCTGGTCTCGAAGAGAGCCAAGGTGCTTTGTATGAGATTGGAGTTGCCGACGATGGAACCTTTGTCGGTCTAACTCAAGATGAGTTGGACGAGAGCATCACCAATCTCCAGTCTATGGCTGCAAGTCTTGGGTGTAAGGTCGAGGTCCTTCGCCGCGTCGTGGTCGGGAAATGCGAGTGGGCAGTGGAAACGCCAGATGCACCGCTAGATGCACCGCCCGATCCGGCCACGAATACCGTCGAAGGACTCTGGGTTGTTGAGGCGTTGGTAAGCCCAGATCTGGACTTTTACAACATCTCCCAGGGCAAGTCAATACATGACTCACAATCCACTGCAAAAGCCGAGTCTGGAAATGTGTCAGCTGTGGACGAAGATTACTCGCACACGGAGCAAATTCGGATTTCTATTGCAGGTCCCAGCACCGCAGGAAAGTCTTCTTTGCTGGGTACATTAACGTCTTCGGCGCTTGACAATGGAAGAGGCAAAAGCAGATTGAGTCTTCTGAAGCATCGACACGAGATATCATCGGGAATTACCAGTTCAGTCGCCCAGGAACTGATTGGATACACCGATGAGGCGCCACCTACCGTGATCAACTATGCCTCTGGGAATGTTGCTGGCTGGGATGATATACATGCCGCCTCACATGGGGGTCGTTTGGCCTTTGTATCCGACTTACCAGGCTCCGTTCGATATCTGAAGTCCACACTGCGAGGGCTTGTTAGCTGGGCTCCTCACTACGTGATGCTTTGCATCCCGGCTAACTGTGGTGATGAGACGACCATGATTGAACAAGGGACCGAACATTCAGAGATTGACCTCTGCCTGGCATATCTCGAACTCTGTTTGAAACTAGAACTCCCTGTGTTAATTGTCATCACAAAGCTAGATGTTGCTTCCCGCAGTGGATTGCGAGAGAATCTCGCCAAAATCCTTTCGGCAATCAAAACCGCCAATCGGAAGCCTGCAATGCTCCCTGCAAGCCCTGCCAGTGACAAGGTGCTTGACCTTCAGCATATTAGCACCCTGGAAAGCACTCAAGTACGCAAGGCAATCGACGCCGCCGAGGGGAAGTGGTCATACACTGTGCCGATTATCTTGACCAGCGCTGTGGATGGATCCGGCATAGGGAAGCTACATGCTTTCCTTCGCTATCTACCAATTCCTGCCCATCCCTCTCAGAGAATCCTTCGTATTCCCAAGGCTTTATCTATATCTCCCCACGACACCGGCAACGTCTTTGATGTAGACGAGGTCTTTGCCATCCCACCTTCGAAGGTCTACTCAATAGCCTCGGAGAAGGGCGGCGAAGAGAACCGTGGAATGGTCCTTTGCGGCCTGGTCCGCCACGGCAGCATCTCTATCGGCGATGAGATGGTCATTGGTCCAATCCTGGTGGACGTTCCTAGTGACTCGAATAACGAGCCTCCACCCTCGGTGGGGACCCTGTCCCGCAGCGGGCCGGGTGATGTGTCGGCATCATTCCCGCAGAGCCTCCTATCCGGCAAAGACTCACAGGCCAGATGGCAGCGTGTCCGCGTCGTCAGCGTGAGAGATCTCCGCCTACCAGTCCGCCGCCTAGTGAAGGATCAAGTAGGCACAATCGGTATAGAGCCCATAGGGTCTTCCGAAGACAAAAATCTACCGCGCCTTGGCAGAATCCGTAAGGGCATGGTTCTCTCAAACTTGCATAAATCGCCCTCATACACCACCTGTATATCGGCCGATTCCTCACTATTACCGTTACCATTCCACACCGGATTCACCGCAACATTCCGATCTACTGAGTTCTCCGCTCCGAACTCCCTCCTCTTCTCCTTGGAGGCAATGCCATTGCATATATTGCCAACATTCGCACTACTGTCCGCGTCATCTGCATGGCGTTAACTGGGACCGACGAGAGATTATCATCCGAACCGCCCTCCCCTTCTGAACCGGAGCTCTTCAACTTCGACGGCGATCCCCAACCCCCTCTCGGGGCAAACCCCACTGCAACGGGGCAACAAACGGTAATGCCAGCAATAGCTTCGGCAGCGATGGGACCGCCGAAGCAGTCCGGCGTCGTCCCTCAGCAACGGACATCAGCAAAGTCATCTCAGGAACTATACCCGCCTCCATTGTCGGCGTCGCATCCTCGGCGGAAGCCCTGAAAGAAGACGTCAAGATTACCTTTGCACTTGTATCTTCTGTGGAGTGGATCGAGCTGGACTCTCAGGTGCTTGTTATGCCTGGTATTTCCATGGCTTCTGCTTCGTCTCAGGCTGCTACCACGGTAGCATCTGCGCCTGGCTCTGGTTCGGCTTCCATGTCCGGACTTGAGGGATTTGTCGGCGCCGTTAGTGAAGTTGTTCCTGGGCGGGTCCCAGTGACTGAGGGGTGAAGTGATACTTTGCAATATGGTATGAGCATTGATGGAATCCTATTTTATTTGCTCTTAACCCTTTTTTTCTTTTCTTTTCTTTTTTTTTTTTTTTTTTTTGAGATCTTTGGCTGGATATTGGCCACATAGGCTATGTGTCTGCATTTGATATTCGTAGGGGACTGCTTTGCCTTCCCTTCTGTTTTGTTACTTTTACATATACCACCGAAGAGTTCTGTAATAACTGAACAAAATCTACCAAGATTGGAATCATTTACGTTCATCTCATTGTCTTGAAAAGGAGTTGTTGTAGCAATTGACTTGGTTACTATTTTCGACTTGAGGACACCGACATGCCCGAAGTTCAAGAAACAAGGGATATCAGTTTGTAGCAATACAGCCAGCCCGGCATGGTGACAAGCAGAGCCTATCAAGAGCCGGGCTATAGCAAATGATTCCGCCGGGTCATCCATCCCCTTAAACAAGCAGTCATCTGACCACGCAGTCGTCTCATTAAACCCGCTTTCGGATTCTCTCAATCCCATTTCAAAATCGATTTTAGGTTGGGGTATTTCTATCAACTGTTTTCGAACGCCGTGGACAGGCTCGAATGCCACGCTAGACCTCTCCAACGATATCACCGGATGTCTGCGTGTCCGAAGGTCGGAGTTGGCACGATTATCCGCCTTTGCGCTGGTCGCCGGGGATATTGGGATGGCGAGAGAAGGTGCTAGTGGATCCAATAGTGGCGCTCGCATTGCGAAGCTCGATCTTCTTGCGCTCCATCTCGAGCTAGAATTCAATTTTTTTAGCTCCATATGCGCTGACTGCTCAACAGACAAAGGGGACACTTACCACCTTGCGCACTCGAGCGAGCGCTGCTGTATCACCGTCGATAATCGGGCGACAATCGTCAGACTTGTACGGAGCCGAAATGGTCACGGCATCCGCGACAACAATGTTGTTTCCATTCCAGCGCGCGGGCATAGTACGGCTGAAAGCATCGAAGAGCTCCTGAGCCTCCCGAGTGACGCCCTTGCCACGACGCGCTTCGCGCTCGTGCAGCTCGCTAATCGCCTTCATCTCGCGTGCCCTCAGCGCACGGGTGTCGAGCGCCTGAATTGTGGGTTGGGCGTCGGTGAACGAAGACGAGGTGGAGCTCGAGGGCGCAGCAAGGGAGAGGATTTGGAAGCCTTGGATGCGCGAGATGGGGATGACATGATAGTCACCGTTCTGGGCCTGTTTGACGTCGCCGGGGTTGGGCGCCGGGGCGGTGTTGATGGCTACAAGGCTGGTGATCGGATCGACTGTGAACAAAGTACCTTCGTGGGTTATCACATTGGGTTGGGCGGTGGTGAGGCGCACACTTGAATACGGAAATCGAACGTGTCAGCCCCGCGATTCGACAGGAAGGATTAAGAGTTGGTCGCAGACACTCACCGGGCACCGATCGCCCCGCTCAATGCGGCCTCCAAGGGCACCATAGCCGCCATGCCGGAGCTTGATGAGTTACCAGATGATTTTTGCGCGGACGCCTTCACTGAGCTTTGGCGCTTGTTCTCCGCCATAGAACCTTTGGCCTCTAGCCTCCACGGACGAGCTGCTTGACGTCCACGATAGGCTCAACTACCCCCCGAATAAAGGGGAGGTCTGATTATGAATGAGGCGCACTGGTCAAGTCCTAGATGACGGGGATCAGGACATCGGAAGCAGAGTAGCTCGGAGTGGTATCGGACCTGGAATATCCCCGGATTGCGGTCAAGGTGGCCCGTGGGGTTCCTGGGCGTAACGAGCGTGGCTCAAGCTGGGAAATGCAACCCCAAAGGAGAACAAGAAATAAACACCCCCAGGAAATTATGGGAGAACAATGGACTCGACTTTGTGATGGCAGGGTCGACGTTGCACGGGTGCCCATTTGGGTCTAGCGTGGCAGATTACTTCATCGGCGCCTGAGGCTGCAATCTATATCAAATGCTATAAAAAGCAGTCTTCTGATTTATTCCACCACCGATGGAATATCGAAGGAAGTAACATTGCTATTAGTTGCCTAAAGGGACTGTGTATATGTGATTGAGCGTGCTTGGATCGCCCTCTCAAATTGCTGGAACATCTCCCCCAGTCCACTCTAAATGTCAACAATTTACTTTGCACTACAACACAGAATCAATTCGACAGTTGCTACCGCAAATCTCAGACAAACTAAGCCAGTCACAGCATATTTCCACGGGCGACTTTATTACCTACTTCTCTGACCTTCTATCCCACTTTCCAAGCTTGATAGAATGCTGCTAGACTTAAATTCTTATGACGTGTTGAATTGATAAATATGTGGCCAGTAACCGCTTATTGCTGTGCGTATCTGCGTCATTTGGCCAGATATAGTGTAAGCCAAGGTGAAGACTGAAAGACCACGATTGTATGTCGTTTTTGAAGGCTGGGTTTTTGGTATAGGTAAATGATAGTACAAAGGAGGCCATCACCCGTGATTGGAACGCTCACTCCTTGGGGCTTGTACCAATAAAGAGAGTAGGTGCCCACTGCGCAAACGGCGAATCCCAGTGTCAAGGTTTCCAATTGAGAACATAGCAGACCTCGACTTCTTCGAACAATGAGTGTAATACAGCAATAGCTTTCAAGAAAACGTTCTGTTTACTTTTGTCCTGAATGCCATTTTCGTCGATATTCGGCATAAGAAAATTCCCAAGCTCTTGCGCATATTGGAAAGCTGTCAAAAAAAAAAAAAAAAAGAGGCTTCTTCGTCTTTTCCCTTGAAATATAAACCACCCATATTTGCGAAGTATGAATGCGTGAGCGTCCATTCAGCCTCTTCATTATGGCGTGACTCTTGCTCATTCAAATAGCCCTCATTCCGCGCTCCTTGGGCCTTTTTCGGAAGAAACGGCCTCATAATACGAGGATACTTTGCCATCTTCCGACCAGTGCTCTGGCTGACCTTATTAGTAGCCTCTATCGCCATCATGAGTTCGAAGATAGCATGAGCCAAAATGAACTCTGGAAATAGTATCGTAATGATCGTCCATTTTGAAGTTCGCAGGAGCTTTCTTATCGTTTCGTCGCCTCAGATAGGGCAGGCAAGTTAAGATGTTGGACGCTCCAAGTGCAAGCGACGATGGTTGTTGCGCAACTAAGAATGAAGTCCCATGTACCCCGTCGACTCGGACTACCTTGCCAACCAACTTGATTATCGAAAGTTGCAGTTTCATTTGTCGCTTTGGCAGGCACAAGGATCAAAAGAATAAAATAGTTTGTAGGATCATCATGAAGGAGCTGCTTCCACTTTTCCATGTTGTAGGTATTGTGGGATTATAACAGGCTGGAGAATATCCAAATGGACATGGATCACTCAGGTCGTTCCAAGATTAGCGTCTAACGGCTGAGCTGGGCGGGTACTTCCCGTCCCGTAGTGATCCATCTGCATGTATCCGCAGGAAGGCACCAATGGCCATGTCACAGCAGAAATAAATGCCTTTACTACGAGCCACTATGGTCGAACAGCCCTTCAAGCCGCAGCAGCGCAGAACCATCTGGAAATGGTAAAGCTGCTTTTTTCCTATGGAGCAGATATCAATGCCTTGCCTGGACCTACGTGTGGTCGAACAGCCATTCGAGCCACTGCAGAGCGGAACCATTTTGAAATGGTAAAGCTGCTTCTCTCCTATGGGGCAGAATACAAATAAGCTCGCTTACTATGGTACCAAAAACATCGAGGTCGATGCCGTGCCCGGGTTCATCCTCGGGACAACAATCTCAGGAGCTGAGTGGGAAATATAACAATTTGGAAGCATGGATTTTTTGAAAGCATTGGATTCACCTTGTGGAAGATTACCAAGCCTATCCCCAGATCGCCTACTATTTTAAAGAAAATCGATTGGACGTGCTTCGTTCAGAGATGTGCCAGGCTTATTGCTGGGCTAATCATAATCATGTTCGTTTCCATAGACGATTCGCTGCTACTGTTGCTGTGGTAAGGGTGAGAGGTTGGCGGAGCTCGGTGATCCGGATCGATAGCAAAAATGCTTCATACTTAATTCAGTGGCAGGAGATAAGAGCGCGAGTATCTGACAAACAGCGAACAAAAGTAGGGTGGTAGGGGCCTTTATAGAACCACGACGAACAAGGACGAGCCCTAAACCAGAAGTGTCAAGCGCTAAACAAATCTTACCTTGAAAGAGCGTACATGTAATTCGCAAGCACATTCCGATATGATGTATCTGTAGCTAGACGTTGCAAGTATTTGACTGGGCTGCAATATAATCCGAGGTTATAGGGTTATGTTCACCATTAAAGCTTAGTATTTCCCAGGATCTCTTGGTTGTCTATTCCCCGGCTATTTTCCTCTCCTAGGATTGATTATTTAATTCAATGGAGCGTCCACTGAAAGACATACGTACATCTATATTCCTCTAAGAGTAAAATGGAGTACGACTACAAAGATATTTTGCTGAGGGATAATCAAGCCCATTGGCATCGCTTTTGCAAAACTATGATACATGGTGGTCATTCAAAAAAAAGAGGTGCGCCAGAGCTTTAGGCGATGCTGTTCCCATCCCAAAGCTGTCTATGATCGTAAAATGGTATCCCATGAGGGTATTGAGAAGGCTGCTGTAGACTCTGATGATGCAAGGGCATCAAGCATCAAACCTTAGCAGCGGCGAATCCGACATAGCGCCCCTTTGAGTAGAACAAAGAGGGACCTAGCCATGCGGATTACTTTTGATCTTCCGCTTTGGTGCAGCTGAAGATGGCTAGACTTATCAAGTGATAACTATGCCAGATGGGTGGAGGTCGGAAAGGGCTAGAGCCTATTCCATGAAAAGTAGGCTGGAGAGCTTCTTGAACGGACAAAATAGGGTATCAAGAGTATGTATGACCTTTTCTAGGTCAAGTAAAAAGACGCATTACATCTTGCGGAAAGTGTTTCCAGAGGCACTGCGACGTTCCTTTGCCCGGAACGAGTTGTCGGGCTTGTCGTAGCGGACCTCTTGGGCAGCACGCTTCGGCTTTCCGGCAGGATTGAAGCTGATCTCCTGCTCACCGACGACACCACCACGTCGGGTAGGTTTCTGCCTCGACTTCATGTTCTGAGCACGCGAGCCGAAGGAACGGTCCCGAGTGGAGGTGTGATTTGAGGATGAGACCTGCATGCGAGGGGGAGGCCGCTTGGTCCTCTTGTAGTCCGCAGAAGAGATCTTGTTAGAAGAAACTGGTTTCGCGGGTCGCTCGGCTTCGCTATCGGAATCTGAATCGTCCGAGCTTGAACCAGGCACATCGTCGACGGCCTCTTGTTCGACTGCCGTCAAGCCACGCTCCTTCCTCTGGGGCCGTGTAGCAGCAGCCTCGGGAACTGTGCTGGGGTTCAACAACTGGAATTCGCGTGATGTTTCGTCGACGGCAAAGTCCCGGTCCTCGAACAGTTGGGCGAAACGGCTGTCCTTCAGGACACCAGTCTCCTTGTCCTCGGGGGCTGCAGGCGCATCGACCATCTCCTTGTCGTCCGCGCCTTCCAGCACTCGTTTGGCATGCTTGCGTTCCCTCTTCTCCTCTTCCTTCATCATTCTCTCCGCCAGTCTTCTGTTAATCTTAACAGCAACCTTCTTCTTGCCTCGAATGCGACTCTCACGCTCCTGGTCAATCTTCTGCTGCACGGTCTTCTGGCGCTGGCCCTCGGGGTTCTCGCCTGGGGTATCGAATCTCCTCTTAGCCTCCTCATGCAGCATCTTCGGCATCAGGAATCCGTGCGTGAACGGAATCAAACCACCCGAGCCAATCTGCTTCTCAATGCCCCACTTGGCGACCTGCTCAGCAGTAACAAGCTCGTAGCCATCGAAGACAGTGCCATCCTCGGAAGTCTTGAACGCGTTGGGATCATTAGGATCTTCAGCCATCTCTTCAACCATGTTGTCCAAGAAGGAACACCATTTGGGCGCAGGTCCGAGCTGCGGTACAAAGAACACGTGTTGCTGTTGGCCCTCATTCGCAGTGAGGAGCATTCCACTGTCCTTGCACCAGGCCACCGAATTGAGATCCACAGCTGGCTCAACCGAGGTCCAAGGCTTTTGATCTTCGATGTCCCAAAGCTTGATGATACGTTTATCAGCTGAGAGCAGTTTGGGTTCAATAGTTGCGGCGCGTGTTGCGGTGGAAGGCTCAAGGAACTGAAGCGTGTGGACAGGAAAACCGTAACCTTGATCCTTCTTCTGAAGGGGAATGGGTGAACGAAGATCGTAGAGGTGGATAAGTCCGTTCGACGAGCCAGTTCCAAGGTTCAGACCGGATCGGCTGAAGTCTAGGGCGGTAATCTCAGAGCGCGCCTCGTCAAATCCAACTTGTGTCGGTGGTAGAAGAACAGCAGCGCGGCCCTTGGCTCTGGGATCCCAAAGCTCAACGGTTCCTACTGATGTTCCGAAAGCCAACAAATTGTGACTCTCCTCTGCAATGGCACCTGTGTTGACTGACCCTGGGTTGATTCCACCTTGCCGAGTTCCAGCACCTGCAGAGGTGAAATCATCACCGCCAACGTCCACCTCAAAGCTGCGCATGTATCGGCCTTGTTCCAGGTTCAATCGGAATACTTCTCCCATTCCATCACTATTGACACCGACGGCAGGGACCAGCGCCTCGGTCGACTGGCGGTCGTAGACGATGTCACGTCCATATCGGGGAAGTCTGGTGGTGTGGTGGAGTCCTGAGGGAGTGTGAAATTCGAGAGATCGATCAGACTGTAAGTGGAGAGACTTGGAGTAATCGGATGACAGTAGAATGAATGTAGTGTTAAGCGCAACGGTGTGACGAGAGTAGGAAAGTGATAGTTGGGGAAGGTAATGGGTGTGCATTTGGGGCTTGTAAGTTCCTGCAAAAAAAAAAACAAGGTTAGAACTTGCGCCTCAAAGAAAATATCAGAAACAGTACGAACCAGTGCTCATCACCCATTCACCATCCTCACTGGCTCGTACACAAGTACTGGCTTCATCAAACCCAAAGTCCTGCAGCAGCTCGACACGGTTAGAATACTCCGCATCGTTCTTCAAGCTGCGCTTTCGCTGTCTCGCAAGCCAATCGGGGAGCGGGCGAGCAGAATCCGAGCCCGCGATGGTGTACACCGGAACTTCAGACGGATTAGACAGCTTCATGGCGTCGAATATAGATCTTTGCTGAAGTGCGAGTTGAGGAACCAAAAAAAAAAAAAAGATAGGCTGATAGGCACCACGTGACCATATCCGGCCGGGTGTCGGTGATTGGCCCGAGTGTCCCTGGCCGAACGTCCCCCAGAATCCCAACTTCAACAGAAGTCGAAGACCTGATTGCTTCATGCTTCAGTTACAAGATCATCTCTCACATTCTAGAACATCTCGAGTGTCCCATCTTTGCTTCCCATCATGGCCTCGGCCGCTGATGTATTCGCTTGTTGATCTCTCGGCTATGCGCTTGTCGTCTTCGCCACAGACTATGCGACCAACTGGAAATGAATTCCAGAGCCAGTTGCGATCTTTTTTCTTCTACCTTTAAAGGCTTTTGGGGCTGTCCGCGACCGTTGAATTATGGACTTCCCTGGGGGCGCAAACACCAACATACGTCTTATTGTGAGCGTCGCATCAGCTGATTCATGTTTGTATGTATACTGACGCGTCATATCAGGATGGCTTCTCCAATATTTACTGGAGGATCTACACAGAAGACTCTCGTGGCACAAATCAACCACAAGAAGGCCCCGCTAATGGCTACACTATCTTGAAGCATTTGAGTCGTCTCAAGGATCTAGAGGCTCGACTGAGAAGTTTGAATTGCCTGGCGTCATCCCCAAGGCGTTTGGGACTTTGGGTATTCTCTAATACCCCTGACTTTGAAAGTCTAAATTCCCTCTATCTGAGTGGCGAAGAGAACAATAAAATCGTTGTCGGCTCAACAACGTTGAAAGGTAAGTATCTAGACAGTTCTTATATTATTTTTTTGTGCTGTTTCTAATCTCTATGTAGTTGGTGCCTCGGGAAGTGTCACCGCGCTGGACTTGGTGAGGGGCCTGTCCGACAACCAGGGTCAGGGTACCCAATCTGGGCAGCAACGACCATCCCAAGGGCAAGCACCACCTCGACGCCAAGATGGGCTCATCAACTCAGCGGGCATCTATGCTGCTTTTATCTCTGCAGTTACAGGTTCAATCAGCCTCCAGCTAGTTCGACATCATGGCGCTTTACCGCTCGGGTCGCGCACTCTCTTCACCGCAGTGGAGAAAATGGGCTATGAAAGTCCACACGTTGATAATGAGAGCATTTTCTCCAATTCATGCTTGACAACCTTGAATGTTCAGCTCACTGTGGGCGGAACAATAACTATTTCCGCCCAGACTGTACCACAAACTGGTATCATGCGACTGTCGTCCCGAGATGACGTCGCAGATCTACTCAGCGTGCAACCTGGAATCGATCTTTGGCTATGCCCCAATGGAACTATCGCCCGGCTTGTCACTGCAAATATTGACGCGTCTACCGTTCCTTCTCCAGGATATCCCACCCCCGGGGATGTGTCCGCAAAACGAATGCAGTGGAAGCTAGATGTTGTACAGTGGTTGCGGAATCTTGGCTTGCAGATTGAGTCGGTTGAGGAAGAACCCTGGGTTGAAATAGAGGTCTGGGAAGCATTCTACGCAAGGCTTGCTGGGGAAGCATGGCGGCAGAGTGACGATGGTCAATCTGCATTACCGCTGAAACGCATGCTTTGGCCGGCTAGATTTTGCTTCAGGAGGGCTAGCTCATCGAATACCACCTTCGAAACCCAGATGCCCCTTCTCGATGACCCTCTAGATTTCGCAGAGCGTTGGTCTTCACAGGCGAGCTCTCTCAAGCTAGACCACCCAGTTCAAAACATTCATTACCCACAAGAGCGTCAAATCAAGGATCAGGAAATGTCGCCATCACCCAAAGCTGACCATCCGGAAAGTATAGAGAGCTTATCTCGAATTGCGCAATATCCTGATTTGCAAACCACAAATGTTGTTTATCCAACCCCTCCAGATGGAGCTGCAGCAATTGGCATGAACAATCCAAATCCATCCGAGGCGTTCGCTGAAGATTCTGACTTCGGACTACCTAACGCAACCCCACGAAATCCTCAAAGGAATGCATCAGGATCTGGGCTATCACCTGGTAACGGCATTGGTGTTGGCACCGGCCGATATGATGCAAGTGACGAGGAAGATCTCTTTGGGGAGATGAACGACAGAGACTTTGGGTCGAAGGGTATCACCGATGCTGATTTCAGCTTCTTTGATGACCCCGACTTTGAAGGCATGGGCGATGAGAATGTGGAGCAACCACAGGAAATCATCCAAGCATCTCATGGTCCACCTGGTCTGGAGGACGAAACTATGATTGATGAAAACCCATCTCCCAACCAACCACTGGAAATACCAAATCATGCCGAGACGGAGGCACATGTCTCTCCAATGCAGCAAGAAAGCCCACAACCCAATGAGCCTCTCTCTCCCCGAGAGGTGGCTCATTCACCTACAGATCGGACAGGTCAAACAATCAGCCCACCTTTAAGCCCAATAGAGGTCAAAAAGATCCTATTCCCGGAACCCGAGACCAATGACGGCAGGGGTTCTACTGATATTCATGGCCAAGGACACTACCATCCAGTGGCGTTCGAAAAGAAACTTCGCGACTGGGATCAAAAGTATGGAACAGCTGGAAAATTCTGGTTCTCAGCTGGTGGCCCATCAGACACATCGGAACAAACATCTGCGATACCTACAATTGGCCTACCACACCGCAACAGAAGCGGTACTAATACAACTGCTGCCGCTAAAGAACGGAGCAGAGCCAGTTCATCTCTGATCCAAACAAAACAAGGTCCGCGATCAGCCTCGGTTTCAGGCAGTGACAGCGATGACAGCAGCGACGACAGTGCGGAAGTCATGCCAGAACACGCTCCAACACCTTCGGCTCTGCCCTTAATACCTTCTTTGAAGCGAAAGCGTGCTCCTTCAGAAACCGAAACCATGTCTGCTGCATCTCCAGAGAAGCAATTGATTACCACAGAAGCAAGTCCCGCACTGAAAGCCGAGAATTTTACGTTCCTGGGCAATTTCCTTGCCAACTTTTCGGATTGGACCCTGACCGGCTACTTTTCTGCGTTGCAGTCCCAACAAATCCCGGTCCTTCTTCTCCGCGAAGATCAGCTTCAAATTGCCCAGCTTTTGGTTGAGCAAATTACACAATCATCTCTGAAGCACCCACTGGATGAGCAGATTGGTCCTGTCAACCTCGAAAGCCAGTCTTTGTTACAAACTCTCCACGATACGGAATTTCCGGGTGAAGTCTCGAAACTTGACTTTAAAAGATACACCTCACTGCAAGACGAATTTACTGCAAACCATCCGCAACAACAGCCGCCACAATATCCAGCGCCACCTAAGGATGTCCCCAGAAGTTTCATTGCAAGATTACCTGCACCCCACGTACGTGTCCGTCGGGGCAAAGAGTACCTAGAAGCTCTTCCTCCCGTTATTGACTTCTGGGAGACATTTGGCCTTGAGCCAGCTCATGGGCCAAAGAATATCTCCGCCTATTGCATCCACCCACATGCTGCCTCGCAAGCAGCAGATGTGTTTTTGCGACGGTTTGGTCTTCTCTATCAAAGCTGCAGCCTTGGAAGCCACACTCGCGGAGACGATTCTGTGGGATTCGAAATGGGGTTGAAGTCATGGCAGTCTGAACCATCCAGTTACGAGTCTATGATGCTAATTCTGAAGGACATATGCGAGGAGCTTGGAGCGGAGCTCTCCCAATCCCCACCCACGGCTGAGAACTGCGTCGTCTATATCATCAATCCCTTTACTCATACTGCGGCACTGGCTGATATTTGTTCCGCCTTCTGGCACCTTTTCCAACAATTGTTGGTCGATTCGGAGCGCCGACAGGTCCGGCCTGTCAATGAGCTTGTTCTGCAGATCATCCCGATGGAATTTGTCATGTCGAGTGAAACGATGGTTGTGCCTTCCCAGGCAGACTATTTGAATTTGGCCTTGGAGGTGTACGGTCGATGTCGTCCAAGAGAGGGTGATACAAGTTCTTTGCTTTGTACACCACCGATGTTTCTAGCCGATCCTCTCCCAAGAGCCATTAGCTTTCGACTTGCGCCTGAAAGGGCTTCGCCACTCCAGGATGGACGAAGCCTTCATATTGCCTGTTCCAGGAGTCTAGACCAACGCTGGATATCCGTGGCTTGGTCCGATGTGCCTGGATCTATCCAAAGGACCGTGTCTTATTGCCTCAAGTATCGACAGTCGAGTGCCACCCGGCCGATCTCCGAAGTGAGGAATGAAATCTGGGCTACGACGAAACGCATCATGGAAAAGATCCAAGCACGATGGAAAGTTCAACTTGTGGCCACGGAGCCCATGGAATCCGATGAAGTCGAAGGTATGTATCCTAGGATGAGATCCCAAGACTAAATTGCTGACAACCTCGCAGCATGGACCAGCCTCGCAGACCAATACAACAAATCACGACCCGGCTCATTGGAACTGGCCATCCTCTCCGTCAACGCAATCCCCGATTTAATACTCGAACCCCCCATTCCCCCAATATCAATGGCTGTTTTCAACCCTCTATCCTCAACTCCCGTTTCAACCCCCAACCCCAGCAACAGCGTCGCATCCCCTGAACAATCCGGCAACGCAGCAACACCAAGCAGCGGTGGCCCAACAACCTACAACGCCCCAACCCCAACAGACATGTCCCTCGAAACAGACTCCGAAGCCGTCCTGACCGATATATGCGACGAATCCTGGCTAGCAGTCCTATCCCACCGCCTCAACAGCTCAGCCCACCTCACTGATTTCCGTCCCGCCCTATCAAGCGGGTATCTCCTGCGCCGCAAAGGCGCCAACGATGGCGACGGCGTCTTTGCACTAGCTGTTAATCTCATCTATTCCCCCCGTCCTCCTCCTGTCCACGATAATGTCTTGAAGGATACGCTCAGCATGTATCGGGATATGGCGACTCTTGCTCGTGTCAAGGGTATTCGTTGTGTGCAGGGTAACACTCTGCCTTGGCATATTGCTACAGCTCTTCGTGCCCAAGAGCTATTGAGTTATACATTTTGAGCGTAGTTCTACATGGCGTTTTGGTTGCGGTATTATTACTCTTTTTGTTGTATGTTAGGTTACTGGTGGTGGGATGTTTTCATAGTTTGGGTGGGTAGAAATATACCCTGGAGCGAATGCATTTGATTTTATCCCATTGCTAGCTTTCTTGGACTTTTTCAGTTTGTAATACCTTGATTTCAGCAATTTGAACATAAGCATTCATAGCTAAGGCTATTTTCACCCATGAATAACTATCAACAGACATAGGCATCATGTTCATAACGTCAAAATAAAATAATGTGCATCCGATCAAGTCATCGTCAAAGTACATTCGAGAAAAGAAGAAGAAAATAAACAAAAGCACACTCAACTCCAAGAAAAAGATACATCAACAGCAATGTATGTACCAAATCCAACCCCCAAGCCAAAAAAAATTGTACAAAGTCAACATGTTTCATGAAACAAAAAAAAATATATATAAGCTGGGACTCGTCATCATAAGAAAGGGTATCGTGTCGCGGAAATGTTGTGTAGTCGTAGATGTAGGTAGACGTGGATGTGCATGTTGTAGTTTGTGGTTGGGAGCGGATGCCGCTACCCAGCCTTATCACCCACCATCTTCAACACTCTCCTCGTCACCCTTCTTCTTAGAGAAAAAGGAAACATGGTTGTTCACGGCATAGATAGCGAAGCCGGCAATGGCGAGGATGAGGAAGAGGACGATGATGATGATTGCGATGGTGATGTTGCGCTTGACCATTTTGGGTGGAGACGACCTGAGATTGTCGTAGATTGAGAGGTGGTTGGTCAATAATGTATGTGAGAACTATGGGGACGTTTGGATCGTTGCTCGTAAGACCGATAAAAGAGAGAAAAGCAAGGCAGAGCGAAGCAGAGCAGAGTAAGACAGAGGAGACTGTGGTATCACAATCGTTGTGTAGGGCACCAAGGCCTTGGGTGTAGTATATACTTGGAGTATATGGCCAACTTGTAGGGCCGACTCTCCTTCGAGAAAAGTCTAGGAGAGGAATGTGGAATCAGGGGATAAAGGGAGAATAGAATTAGGAATGTTCCGCGTTATAAACTGTAGTAATTTTTCCCAGCCATGTGTTTTTCATGGGGGGCTGGGGAAGTGGGTACCTGAGCTATACCTCCGTACACTTCCCTGAAACGTTGCATTATACGTGATCTCGATCATTTTGGACATTTAAATTAAGAATGGGTTTGTTTTGTTGAATTATCCGGTTGCAGTATCTCAATTCTACTTAACACGGGTTATCCCAGGATCTTTAAGCCTCCCTTTGTCTTTCCCGACTTCTTGACGCCATCATGCTTGACCTTGCCGCCAGCCTGGCCTCCCTTCTTACCACCACCATTTTTCTTTCCATTCTTGCCACCTGCGGCTGGGCGGACTTCTGTAGTGGCTCGACGCAGCAAGATTGGGTGCGATCCGATGTATTTGCCTTGCATCTCTCGTCCGGCCTTGAAATAATCATCACCGTCGCTGAAGCTGATAAATCCGTATCCCTTGCTCTTCTGTGTTCGCTTCTCCCGAATCACACGAGCTTTTTGAACCGACGGGTAGCGAGCAAATGCCTTGAGCAGAGAGTCGTCCGTGACTTCACCTGCCAGATTACCAACAAAGAGACGGAAATGGGCCGGGTCCCATTCTACAAGGGTATCATCGGTCCATGTTTCGCCACCACCCGATCGAACAACTGTTTTCTGTGATTCGGTTTGCGGGACAGGAGTACTGGTACCGACGGTGGGAGTTCCAGCACCTGTATTCACGCCTGATCCGGGTTGGGTGCCCTGGCGTTTACCGGAAGAGTCGTCAGTGGGGTAGGAGTAGGCACTCTGCCATTGCGCGATTTGAGCCTCGGTCTCGGGGTCGAATGCAGCATCGCGACCATTCCGTTGGTACCCCGAGGTCGGGGTTGGTGTGGACCCGAAAGGGTTGGGGATGTGTGGGACAGTCGGACCGTATGTGGGCTCAGTGTATTGGGGCTGTCCGTAGTAAGAAGGCCCGTTCTGGTATGTCTGGGGTGGTTGTTGATAGTGGGCACTGTAGCTGGCAGGGGCCGCATACGCAGCGGGTGCGACTGGAGCCGAGACTGCCGGGCTGTTCGTGCGATATGGCTGACTGGAGGCTATGGTGCGCGGCTGGAATGCAGTGAACGCGTTGTAGCCTGGGCGAGGTTTGCCGCCATTGCTTAAAGGTGGCTGCGCGGCGTTGGAAGATGGAGGTGGCCGAGGCGGAAGTGACGAGGGAGTCTGTTTGAGACCTGGAGGAGGCGGAAAGGACATGATGAACGGGTTGTCGGAAGAAAGAGAGACAAGTGTGCGATGTGCAAGTAGCAAGCGCAACGTACCTTCAGGGCCTGACTGACGCCGCAGTCATTCGCCAGACGTCACTTGAGACAGGACCCGAACCTTGAGATGCAGAGGAAAAGGCACTCAAAGAGAAGCACAGAAGCACTTGAAATGGATGTGATGTTATTAGTCAAGTCAGGTGTAAGCGCTTTCACTGTGAATGTTGAGCAAAGGTAGACCGGAAAGATCTTCGATGCGATTGACCGCGGACAGCGGTTCTGGGCCCTTTCGGCCCCTGTAATATCACATGACCTACAAGTGTCACACTGTCACATGATGTCAAGCTTCTTGACTGAATTATGACATAATCAGTCTCGACATCATGCTGAGTCACCATGAAACCCCCACCCTAGGCTGCTTTCAGCCTAGTGGCAATGAAGCCGGTAATGGCTGCGTGTCGGCAAGTGAAGAGTTTCTCCGTCGACCTTCACCTGAACTGTTCACCGATATGTGGAAAGCGTGGGAGACTCGGATAATTTTGTCCCACTATTCGCGCACTTTATAAGCAGCTTCCTGACCGTCCCTACAACTCATTTCATTCAATTGACGTTGCTACCCCTCCATGCCCCGCTCCCGTAGAGAAGTATAAGCTGCATGCAGGCATAATCGCATATAATTCAACGTTTTTGAGTAGTATATCCCGTACTGTATAGAACGGAGGATGAGTAACTAGCGGAAATGCCCAAATCGAACAGAAGCCGAGTGGACTGAGACTCGGACGACTCTGCTCCTGTACCGGGTACTTGGCGCTACACCGGAGACAGTTAGGATGTTGAGGTACCGCGTTACCCCCCAAAGTCCCACCAGATGACGGAACAGTTGCTCCGTCAGCCGGTCATTGAAATCCCCCTCTTTAACTTCTTCATCCCACTCTTCAACTTCATCTTTCTCTCCATCCTCTTTATCTTCACATCTAATAATCATGGCTGACCAGGCTGTGTGAGTTACCCCCTCTGCTATTCTGCTCTGCCCCTCTACCCTCTACCCTCTCCCCACTACCCCTCCATCCCGACATCATCGTGGTTACACACCCTGCGTATTGCAGAACGGAGCGCATGCATCCTCAATGTTGCTCAAACATCGTGTGGGAGCTCTATACACAATCTGTATAGCTATCTCGCAAGATGATACCACGGAGATTTCGCAGTGCGGTCATCTTCGGAACCCCACGGATTGAGCTCCTTCTCTTCTTCTTCATCTGAGATGTTTACCCAGCTATTGACAAGAGACATTGTTCGCTGACTATAGCGCCCGTCTCGCCGGCATCAATGTCGGCGCTCCGGCGCACATCGTTCCCAGTGCTGATTTCGGCCTCATCGGTCTGGCCGTTATGGGTCAGAACCTGATCATGAACGTTGCTGACAACGGTTACACCGTTTGCGCCTACAACCGCACAACTGCCAAGGTTGACCGTTTCCTGGAGAACGAGGCCAAGGGTAAGCTCCAGTGAGAACGAGAGTCCAATTGCCAATACTCATTTTTTCCGATTAGGCAAGTCCATTGTCGGTGCTCACTCCATCCAGGAGTTCTGCGCCAAGCTCAAGCGTCCTCGTCGTATCATGCTCCTCGTCATGGCCGGCAAGCCCGTCGATGACTTCATCGAGTCCCTCCTCCCCTTCCTCGAGGAGGGTGATATCATCATCGACGGTGGTAACTCCCACTTCCCCGACAGCAACCGCCGCACCAACTACCTCAAAGGCAAGGGCATCCGCTTCGTCGGCAGCGGTGTCTCGGGTGGTGAGGAGGGTGCCCGTTACGGTCCTTCCATCATGCCCGGTGGTAACGAGGAGGCCTGGCCCTACATCAAGGAGATCTTCCAGAAAATCTCCGCCAAGTCTGACGGTGAGGCTTGCTGCGACTGGGTCGGTGACGAGGGTGCTGGTCACTTTGTCAAGATGGTTCACAACGGTATTGAGTACGGTGACATGCAGCTTATTTGCGAGGTAAGACTACTTGAACTTCAAGTGATGAAAGACTACTGACAGCATCCAGGCCTACGATATCTTGAAGCGCGGTCTCAAGCTCTCCAACAAGGAGATCGGTGATGTTTTCGCCAAGTGGAACACTGGTGTTCTCGACTCCTTCCTCATCGAGATCACTCGTGATATCCTCTACTACAACGATAACGATGGCACTCCCCTTGTTGAGAAGATCCTTGACAAGGCTGGCCAGAAGGGTACCGGCAAGTGGACTGCCATCAACGCTCTTGACCTTGGTATGCCTGTCACCCTGATCGGCGAGGCTGTGTTCTCTCGCTGTCTCTCTGCCCTTAAGGATGAGCGTGTGAAGGCTAGCAAAATCCTCCCCGGCCCTACCCCCAAGTTTGAGGGTGACAAGGAGGCCTTTGTCAACGACCTCGAGCAGGCCCTTTACGCCTCCAAGATTATCTCCTACGCCCAGGGCTTCATGCTCATCCAGGAGGTAAGATTTCCTTTCCATAAGCTGCTCACATGATCTAACTTCTTTCGATCTAGGCCGCCAAGGAGTACGGCTGGAAGCTCAACAAGCCTTCCATTGCTCTCATGTGGCGCGGTGGTTGCATTATCCGCTCCGTCTTCCTGAAGGACATCACCGAAGCCTACCGCAACGACCCCAAGCTTGAGAACCTGCTCTTCGATAAGTTCTTCCTGGAGGCCATCACCAAGGCCCAGGACGGCTGGCGTAACGTGGTCAGCAAGACTGCTCTCTGGGGTATCCCCGCTCCCGCCTTCACCACCGCCCTCAGCTTCTACGACGGCTACCGCACCGCCGACCTGCCCGCCAACCTGCTCCAGGCCCAGCGTGACTACTTCGGTGCCCACACTTTCCGCATCAAGCCCGAGTGCGCCAACGAGACCTTCCCCGAGGGCAAGGACATTCACGTCAACTGGACCGGCCGTGGTGGTGACGTGTCTGCCTCTACCTACATCGCATAAGCGTGAGGAGAGGGTTGTTAGAAGGGTAAAAAATTCGGATGTTCAATGTATTTAGATGTGTCCATGGATGCCCATGATCCGTAACGAAGTCAATTATTTCTTTTAAGTTCTATCTCGTAATCCACTCAAATCAAAATAGTGGCCGGCTAGCCACATGGTGATCATCGATAGTGCCGCGTGGGGTCACACATGGCGCGGGAATATGATGGAATCGAATTGACTTTCGCCTAAGAGAAAATAATTTGAGGCAAGGTTTCTATGAAGTTGATCTGTCATGTTCTCTACTTTGTGATTTCCCCGCCAGTTGCCAACATATACAATAGTAGAGCAATTGCAAGATGTCAACGTCAATAATCCAAATGGTTGAAATAGCTAGTTATTATCATTCTACTTGTACTCGGTCGAACGGAAGAAATCAGGAGAAGTGGACACTAAAAGCTCCGAGAGTCTAGTAGATGCCAGACCCGCCCATTAGTTGCAGGGCAATTTCTACGGGATCTGCAGGGATCCGTTTAAGCCTGGAGATCTCGAATAGCCAAGTCATCCTCTCGTTCAAATCCTACAGTCCACGAGGTTTGACTTGATAGTATGCAAGAACGTCGAACTATATAACACCGCGAGATATCAAAACGAAGAACCTAACCCGGAGGTGATCGGCAAACCGAGATACGATTTTTGGTTTGTTAGTCTCCTTTTTTCCCTTTTTTCCTTTCCTCTTTTCCACTAGTTTGGATGTTTATCTTTGCTTCTCATATAACTTAAGTCCTTTCCCACGAATCACCCCGAATCACCCGTAGGGTGATTCATGATTTCTCTGCAATGATGGAAAAGCATCGCTATTACGATGTCCCAGGGGTCACATATCCCCTGCACCTCCTGGACGACACGAAATTCAACCGCGATTGTATAAGCTGGTCCATGCGCTTTAATGATGTGCTGGACGCGGAGATCTTACGAGATTCACTGTCTGAATTATTGGATATGGGGAATTGGAGGAAGTTGGGTGGTCGACTCAGACCAAAGGTATATACGCTATCTCTCCGCTCCAACTCACCTACCTACCCACTCTCTCTCTCCTTGTGATTCTTGTGATTCTCACAGATGGAATTCACAGGCTAATAGAAAGCAGCCAAACGGCAAACTGGAAATCCACGTCCCGTATGAATTCACACATAACCATTCAGCCGTGGCTTTCAGCCATGATACCTTCGACATGAGAATCGAAGAACACCCTGTTGTCTGTCGCATGCCACAGCCAACAAGAGGCCCCACGACACAGCCAATCAGTCATAATGACTTCCGCTCATTCGCAGCGAGCCCGTACCACCCAATTACGCTTGAAGAAATGATCCACCAGAATGCACCACCGATCTTTCTGCATGTCACTTCTTTTAATGATGCCACTCTCGTCGCTATCAGCTGGCCTCAAGTCCTTATGGATGAAATAGGCCATAAAGAACTTCTCCAGGCGTGGTCGTCGATCCTCGCCGGTCGAGAAGAAGATGTCCCCGATGTCTTGGGCGCGCAGAAAGATATCCTGGATGGGATTGGTCTTTCCGATGATGCCGGTTCTGGTCTTGATCAGAAGCGGTTGAAGGGGATGGCGAAGACGAAGTTTATTTCGCGCAATTTGTGGGATAGGATGTTTAATCCTTCGTGGGAGTTACGGGCTATTTTCCTCCCTAAGGAGGCTTTTGCGCGTTTGCGGACGCGTGTCCAGGGTGACATTGCTCACTCTTATCCGGGTGGTGATGCCAAACCGATTGTTAGTGATGGGGATGTCCTCACTGCTTGGATTACTCGTGCTATGGCTTCGTCCATGCCGAAGCCTCGTCCGATTACGATATTGACGTTTTCCAATGCCCGGTTCCGGCTTCCAAGTTTGTTTGACGGTGATGGGATTTACCTTCAGAATTTGATGTTGGGGGTTTATACGTTCCTTTCTGTGGAGATGGCTAGGGGGCCACTTGGGGCGATTGCGCTCAGTCATCGGAAACATCTTGACGATCAGAATTCAGAAGCGCAGACGAGGAGTTTGTTGAATTCGTGGAGGCAGGATATCGAGTCGACGGGCAGTCCGAGTTTGTTCTATGGAGAGCCGCAGGGGTCCGTCATGCTGGTTAATAACCTGAACAAGGCGGAGCTTATTAAAGCTGCCAGGTTTGGGCCGGCGGTTGTGAAGCAGGGTGACAAGATTGAGGGGAGGAAGAATCCGCCTGGGACGATGGTTACATACTATATTCATAGTCTTGGTTCGACGTGGACGGGGCATAATTGTTTGTGGATGCTTGGGAGAGATCATGGGGGGAATTATTGTCTTCAGGCTAATCTTCTGCCTAGGGCTTGGGCGGCTATTGAGGAAGATATACGGGATATGTCTATACTTATTTGAATGTACTAATACCCATGGCGTTTGTTTTTGTTTTATTGTTCACTTGATTTGCTGTGGCAACATTACACTGTGTTAATAAAGTCTTTGTACATACTTTTATATTTATTTGCTTTTGGGACTAGACATAAACTAATAGAAAGATTCATAGACTGTTTGAAACATAACCCGATAAAGCATGAAGCTCTTTGGCCCCACAGAACAATGGCTCCACCAGAAGATGCATAATGAGGATAATTGGACGAGTTTCAAGTCTGCCACTGCATCTGCAGTCCTGATCTAGTGAGATCTACGCAATGTGGGCCTTAAGCTGTGGTGCGTGCTTAACAAGACCAGTTAAATAGATACTGACGATGCAATCGAAGCTTTACATGTCTTATAGCGATCCAAACTGGAATGATTATACTAACTTACGCAACTTACGCATTAACTCGACAAGAATAGAGTTCAACTTGTATTCAATCAAATCCAACAAACTGAAACTATCACACTGGACCCAAAACAGATCTAGCCCATAAGGGCAGAGTAAGACGGAGCACAGGCATATCCCAGATAATCATCAAGTCATATCAATCATGTAGAAGCTGCCATGATCACTCTGCAATCGTAGAGATCTGAAGAGAAGAAAACAAAATCAGACAGAACCATGTAAACTCCAAATTCGAACAAACACACAGAAACAACAAACACACTCTCTATGCACATTGCAGTAACCAATCTGTAGCTGGGGGATTCAGTCTATCACAGCAAGCGACGCACGCAGAAGGACAAAGCATTTTAGAAGCAGGAAGACATAACTGGGGTGGAGACTGGAAACAAAAAAGAGATAGAACGGTGATAAACAGAAAACTAAGCGGTTGGAAGTGAGAAAGAAAGAAGTGAAGAGAATAATCAAACATGGTGCTAGGTAGATTCATAGGTTAGATCACCAGATATGGAAGTTCGGGAGCCCAGCTCCTCGTCTCCCACTACCACGTCGCGAGCCCCCAGCGGAGTCGGCACCGCCGTGGTTGCCACGGTTCTCCTCTAAACTGCGGCGCGAGGCACCAAAATCACTCATGGCGAAAAGCAGAGGCTCGTCGTCTTCCGGTGCTTGGGCTGAGAAGGTACGTCCTGTTCCAGGGCGTTGCATTGAGCCGCGACGGATCTCCATGGTTGAGTTTCCGCTGTTGCTTCCGCTGGCGTTACCGTCGCGATCTTGATCGCGCTCGACCAGATGCGGTGGGATGTTGGCACCTCGGGCTAGACTGCTGGATGCAGAGCTTAGTGAGTGCCCGCCGGAGTTTCCTCGACCGCGGAAGCTGGCAAAGCGAGGCTGGTAGAGATGGGGGTTTGAGGAAGCGGATGCTCCTGTTGGTCCGGACATTTGGCCGCGAAGAGAGGCACCATCCCGATATCGACCAGCAGTAGATGCAGAGGGCACGGTTGGGCTTTCGATGGAGGACTGCTGGCCCTTCTGAGCGTCGTAGGTGGTAGTGTCGGAGCTCGCGTATTCGTTTTGTGGCTGGATGGCCTCCGGGCTGACAGCAGGCCGGTCATCGGCCCCGAGACTGAGGCTGCGCAGACCGAAGGGGAAGATATCATCATCGTCACCCGTGACTGGCGCCCGGCGTTGAGCGGCAGAACTCGAGCGACGATAAGCAGGGGAGAAGACGCGAGGCGAAGTAGGAATGTCGATAGCACCGGCAGTAGAAGAAGGACCCTGGTTGCCCTCAATACTAGGATGCTCTTCCAGCGGAGAGTCGTGCTCGATACGAGGAATCCGTCGATGATCAGTCTCAATATCATCGGCAACGCTGTTGGAGCTCAGGCGAGAACGAATAGCGGGAGTATGAGGGGGTGTGAGGAGTGTGCGGAGAGATGGGCTTTCCTGGGGAGGATGCTGTGGAGATTGAGGTGCCCGAGACCATAGGCGGAACCCCGGAGAGCTGCTTGCTTGAAGAGATCGAAGGCCGATGTCCCTGCATAGAAGCTGACATGGAATCCGACAAAACATCATTGGAGTCGCGCATGGCTCGGAAGCGATTCAGAGCAAGTTGGGTTGAGGAGAGTCTCTGGGTACCAGACTGAATGGATGCCGAAGTAGAAGACCTCAACAAATCCTTCTTCGAGTCAAGCATTTTGAGGAAGTCGGAAATGTTTTCATCGTCTGCGTGTATAGACTCCGCGCTCGTTCCAGTAGCCTCGGCCAGTAGACCTGATCCTGGCTGAGCATTGGATGAGGTAGCACTCGCTCTGCCACTCGACTGCTCGTCGTCGAGTCTGTTTGCCCCCGCGGAAAGACGGCCTCGTCGGTGACTGAAGGAGCTGCTATATCGAGAAATAGGAGGAGCTGGTTTGGGAGATGCAGAATTGGAGGATGAAATGGCTTGTTCGGATGGGATGGAAAGAGGTCGGCGCGCAGAAGCGGCCGAGGAAGGAGGTGGCATGAAGCGTGAATCGGCAGATGTGCCCGTCTGCATGCGAGAGGACATATTACGAGGGGAGACACCCAAGGGAGAGTCTGCCAGGGCTGGGGAAGCAGAAAGAGGGGGAGCTTTGAAGGGTTGGAAGGAAACAGAAGGGCGACGAGGGAAGCTGGATGGGCCACTCTCGCCGGCGATTTGCGCGGCTCGGCCAGTAGGCACCACTTTGGCAGGAGGCAGGAGCTTCTTGGGGGTTTCTGTTGGAGAAGGTGACGTTGCGCCAGAGTCTCTGAGTGCGCGTAACGCTGAGATAGGACTTGCCCCCGTCGCTGGACCGACTTGATGGAACGTTGACAGACTCCCGTATGCGCGCGTGCAGTCAGGATTCTCGACTGTCCTTCTTCCTACCGGTACCGACCCTACTTCAGGATTGAGGCGATTAATATCCTCTGAAGGCAATGACGGACGGAAAATCTCGTCGTCGGCACCCATGAACCGCGAGCTCAACAAAGCCTCTGAATCATCCACGCGGAAGTCACAATTCGTGCGATACGTGACCTGAATTGAGAAAGGCCCTGCAGGCGACTCTGTGACGCCAAAGCTGTAGGTGTCCACCACCTTTTCACTGCCCTCGCTCAACGGAGCCGTCAAATGATCAATAGGAGCATCTCGGTGCGCGCCTGCATCTACCACTCGATACTTGATCTCAAGAGCTGGGCTTCTCCGTGATTTCTTGTTGCGCTTGGAGAATCTCCACGCAGGCAAAAATTTGGAGTATGTGAACAAGGATCGGAAGAGAACAATGCTTTTCTTGTACACAGTCGGCAATATCGAGCCCAAATCGGCTGGAGGTCTGCTCGTCGACCCTCCCAACTCGATCTTCCATCGCTCCAAAATGATATCGTCACTATCGGACTGATATGGCTTCGCGTGGCCTCGAAGTGCCGTGAGCGACTCGCGCACATCCCATCTCTTCCCGTTCTCATCCAGAATGACCAGACTCTGGTTATTTGTGAGGCCTTTCGTGTCAAGGTATGTTTCGATAACGAGGGGCGGTGGCCGATTTTCGGTGGCGTCGCATGTCCTCCAAAGTCGCAGAGGTTCTCTGAGTATATCAGTATCCTCTATCTCAACGTTGAACTAGATGAATTGAACAGTCAGCGCCCGTTACTTTAACTGTGCCTTGCCGCCCCCGGCAGGGCTGAAGGTGGGGATGTGACCTACCCAGCGGTTCACTCTCGGGGACTCGGAGCCCTTGGTGAATGAAGGAGGGAGTGCAACACGCGAGTGCAAGATGATGAGAGCGGCTTTCGTGTGGTAATTCTGCAATCAACGACATCAACGATCAACCGACTGTCATGATAAGCCCGAGGGGCGATCTGGGGGGCAATACCGAGATTATCTGATTCAATCGAGCCAACGCCTCCTTGGCCGGAGCCGCATTCCTCGCCTGTTCAGGTTGGGATCCGGGCTCTATCCCTAGCCCCCTAGCCGAATTCGACCCCATATCCACGGTGGGGGAGCTTGGGGTAGAGTCCTGGTCTCCTACGTCGTCCCGAGTCGTCGGTCTGGAGGGGAAGGATGGTGCCGATGAGGGCACCGCCGGTGATCGGGGATGCTGATGCATGATGGGCCCTAACAGTGTTAGCCATGAAAAGGGCGAAGCATGGCTGATGGTTGCCTACCCTGCGTGCGAGCTGCGTGCGGAGAGGAGCGTTATCACCGGATCTGTTATCAGGGGAGCAATCGGGCAGCGACGGGTCCTGTGCTGCAGGCCATGCTAACCACCAGATCCACGATGTTGAAGTGAGGCGCTAACGAATGAAGACGCAGTAAAGTTGGAACTCCGGTCTAGGACCTTCGGAGCACGTTCTAGAGCTTCTCCGCATCAACGAGTAACTCTGGGGGTGAGTCACAGCGTAGAGACTAAGGGACTAAAAGAACATAGTGAGAAGGGGAAGCAATGAGGAGAGAGTAAGGTGTGAGGTGTAATAAGATAACCTAGTTCTGTGACGCACACCCGGTGACTCGGTCTCCGCCACAGGAGGCTCTTGCATATGTTGTCATGTTCTTCACCTCATAACGTTATTGCCATTTACTATATTCTATTTGCTATATTTCCACTATTCTCTTATTCTCTTACTCTTCCCTTTCGTATATTCTCTTAGCTATGCTAACTGTCATAACATCATAACTGTTCACGGTCGCGTACCCGCATCCGTTCCCTGGTACGCATTGGCCCGATAAGCGGCTGATCTCCATGATGTGATCACAACAGCTGATGTCTGTAGCTTCATACTGGGTTTTGTATAGATTTATATATAGAAAGCAGGGTTGATGTTCAGGGTTTCTCTTGATTTGTTGCTCTGTGTCGAAAACGTCATAGTCTCCCATACGTGACTGGGAGGCCTGACCTTCTCCGCATTTTCAGTGATCTATAGACCGCGATCTCCAGGGTTATGCAGGGGTAACATCCCTGACCTGTCTTTCCTGGGTTTCTTTGTGTCATCTTCTTATATCCTCACAATACTATCTCTGTACATATTTTTCATAGGGTCTTGAGGCCTAAGGGTCATTTGCTTCCGGGAAGTCTCAAGGCGTAATGTGTCACGAGGACGCAGTAGATAGAGCTTCAGTAAGGTACATTGGCCTCCTTACACATGATCTGATATTAAACCAGCATTAGATCTCTTGTGCCAGCTTGCCTGATCTCTATCTTAATGATGGTTTCCCACCCTAACAATCTGGGCACCTGGCTTCTATCATTAGAAGTGCGAACAAGCTACGAGCACGCCAATGAAGAGCTAGAGGCCTCTCATTTCGAATTTAGAAGAATATTTAGATACCAGTCTCATGCGGGTTGAAAATACGATGGGATATTTGTAGCGCGCTTATAACTACCAGTAAAGTAGGCTTTTGTAGATATACTTATGAATCACTTTCGAAAGTCAAGAAACTGCCATGTTATCAAGCACGAAAAAAAATAGTAAGATAGCCTCCAGCAGCAAAATTGAATAAATACAGGCTTAAAAAGGCTTAAAAATAGATTTGGATGACTATGCTCCCAGGCCGAAATGCTGTCAAGTCACCCACGCGCCGCACTCCTTGACATTGAGTTCCCCGTCATCATTTAGGTAGAGCCAACTTCAACCACTCTTGAACTTAGCCCAGTATCCGGGGTTCCCACCCCCGGTGCCCTTAAGAGGAGAACGCATATGTACCAATCATCTCTAAAGTGTTTCAAGACGACCAGTGGCCTGGACGGGAAACATGGAGATCTGTCGCCACATCCTTAAGCACATATCCGCCGGCGGAGAGGACCGCCCTAAGTTGAAGGGCTTGTTTTGTTCCGATTAACTGCTTTGCAATGGGCATATCAGCAAGGGTCTAGCAGGAATGAGTACTTTGTTTTGACATAACGTTCTTAACGAGGAAGACGTCTATCCTAGCTAGCAGAAGCGAGGAAGTATATCATCTACTTATTAATCTCTTGCGGCGCTACTATGAATTCATGATATGTAAAATTGGTGAGACTTGCCAGCTGAGGATATGCAGGCCTGGAGACCCCTTACGTACATGGACACTTGAACTAGCCAGTCTATAGCCAAGTCCTTCGTAGCTCCAACCGCTTGATGGAGCGAAGAACACATAGACTGAGTGTTTGACGACATGTATGTCCATTTTTTGATAAATTCGATGCGATCCGCCACAGAGATGGCATCTGAGATATACTACTGCAAGCCAAGTGGGGCGTTGCGCGATAGTTGATGCGGCTAAATCTAGGGTTTGGCCGCGATTCGTCAATGTCTGCGTTCTGCACTAACCGGGAATTTCGTGCAGATAGGCAGATCCGTGGGCTAGGATAGTCTGAGGGTACCAACAGCCGGGTCACCAGGGGTATCTACGTGTCGTATATGGAGACTTTGTTTCTTTTTCCACTACCAGGCACAATATGAGCAAGAGGGAACAAACAGCATTGTCAGTGTAGCCTAGCCACCCCCTATCCGTACTCGTTTCAAGACCATCCAGATAAGCTCGAAATTTAGTCTCCACTTCAGAAGGATCATATATATTATATCCCGATGAAAGCATCTGTGCAATATATACGGGCGGGTATACCACAATGGGGCAAAGGAAGAAAGAACCAGATGAGGAAAGTGAACCCTGACAGGGTATATATCATGAACACATATCAGTCTGACTTATATATAGCCAAAGCCACCAACTCTGGGGTGAGTGCATCAGGTAATGGTCTGAGCGAGTACCTTCGTATCACTCTTGACATTCGCATCTTGCTTACCCAAGTGAGCCAGCGCTTCAATGAGCTTCAGAAGAAGCGGCTCGAGTGAAACACCCAGAGCAATGGGGTTCAGAACACTAGCCAACTCAGTGTTCTGAGTGCAGCCACTGGCAGTCTTGCCTGCAAACGCATTCTCCACAAACTTAAGAGCATCAGGGAGGGCGATGAGCTCGGTGGTTGCGTGGCCACCGTTAGCATAAGTAGTGAACTTGACATTCGCATCCCAACCACACCAGGAGTTGACCATTGTCGAAGCATTAGCGTACGGAATGACCTCATCCTGAGTGGCGTGATATACAAACACCGGTACCGTGGGAGTTTCAGCCTTGTTGACAGCCATGATATTTTTATTCATAACGGACTGGATGGTAGGCTCTGTGAGGAGACCCCGGCCCAGGCTTTGAATATCGGTGCTGAACAGCGACATTTCACCAAAGCTGAACAAATTCTCAACGGCGCAGTGTGTTGCCGCGAAATCGAGTTTCTCACGGCCCGTGTCTGTCAAGATGCTATTGAGGATTGGGTTCAGCTCGGCGCCGTAGGCACTCGGTTTGGAAAGTCCAACCACGGCCGTGGGAAGGAAGCCGGCGAAGGCCGTGTCGTCAATGAAAACCAATGTGCCTGTCAGGTTCGACGGGGTACCACCTTGTACCCAGCCCTTGACGTTCAATTCTGGCGCGTAGCTCGGATGCAGGGATGCAGCCCAGCCAGTAGCTAGGGCACCGCCCGAATAACCAACACCAACAACCATAGGGTTCTTAAGACCAAGGGTGTCTTTGAAATTATTCACGGCACGGATACCGTCCAAAACACCCATTCCTTCGAGGCGACCTGGGCCAAATGCCGCATCAGGTCCCTCGTAGTCAGGGGAGGCAACGGTATAACCAAGAAGGAGATATGCCTCAATGATGAACGTCTCCGCCGATGAGATCAAATCGGTTTGCGGAGCACCGAGCTGGTAGCTATAACTAGGGTTGCACTTGACAGCCGAGCTATCATATGCCGTATGGAAAGACACGAAACGATCATTCTTTGCAATAAGCGGCTTGAAGATCGTAGTCACGGTTGCGATGGCCGAGCCATTGATTGCAGTGGTGCGGTATAGCAGCTGATACGCCTTCACAGGGTTGGGAATAAAGCCAAAGAACGAGGCACTGATCTTTCGCTGGCGCAGGATTGTTCCAGGAGCTTTAGACTCAAAGCCAGCAGGCGGCTGATAGAACGGATCGGTGCTGGGGTCCTGTGGAACGGCACGAACAGACACATCTGCCGCCGGAAGGGCTGAAGCAATTGACAGTAAGGCCATGAAGCCCACCAGGGCGAGGCGCACCATGCGGACAATGGACAAGGCCATCTTCTTGCTCTATTGAGTAGAGGCAAGGCGAGAATTCTGGATGAGAAGTAGAGGGGCATGACTCGGTATTGATGCTATATAACACACATTTTGTCGCACATTTTGTGAATGTGATTCGAAGCTTCTACCGAGGCAGGTAAAGGGGGCGTTGATCATCATTGGGGCCATAAATGCAACCATCGGAGCCAAGACAAGTGTGTCTTATGCATTGAAATCCACTTTGTAGACGCTAGAACGAGTTTTATATGAGTTTCCGGAAGCCCCACGCCACTGGCAATGCAAGTAAACTCAGAAAGAGACATTTCAAGCCGAGAGGATTATTCAACAAGCTGAGCATGTGGATGAAAATTGGGCACGAAAAGCAAAAACAGCGGCAGAAGAAGACTCCACCGTTCGAGAGGATCAGCGCCAACCCCGCCCCACGTAGGTCTTCTCCGTTACTTCCGGGGGAGATCGACGAGGCACCGGTGAGGTACCGGTTAGTCTTCGGGGATTTAAAATCCGCTGCCGCTTTATGAGGGTGTCCGGGGGTAAATATCAGTCTGGAGCTGGTCACTGATGCCTAGAATCACTAGATCATTTACATGGCGCTTCTTTTACCACTATATTAGAGATATCTTTTGAGCAGTAGGAATGTATTCCCATGAAAAGAATACAGCAACTCGGCCACAGAGTGGACACATTGTGCCAGGTAATTAATGATTTACGCTTTCGATATCCATTTTGTGGAATGCTCCTTCTTTCATTTTTCATACTTCCCAATAATCGGCTTTAGCATGAGATGACACCAAAATAACATGTATGTTTTAGCTGTCAACGTTATGCAAAACAACGGGTTTTCGACTATGTACCTAGAAACACGTGTATAAACCATGGGTATAAAATGAGGCTTCACGCTCTAGCTATTAACGCCTTTTCTACTCGCGTTTATGCTTCATGCTTCATATGCGTCCCTTCAGCCGTTTCAGCTCGATCTAGAAATTCACAGGTTGATCCTAGGAAGAATATTCATCTAGGGTCAAGAGAAGGGGACCAAAGCATTAAAAAATGATTGCCAAGTTCCGGGGTAGACCTGGCTTCTATCCGCCTTGCACAAACCCTCTACTACCTGTCAGCTTCAAATGCATTATCATAGGTCCAAATATTGAGGTCTGGATATTGCTCAGCCACATAAATATAATGACGTAGGCACGATGTCTGACTCGAGTTGAGTAGAAAGAGCTAGCATGGTGTGTTTTATCGAGGTGTCGCTCAGGTGGAATGCGGATCTAAGTTAGCTGAATGAAGTCCTGTGGCGCTGGACTAGTGTTGAAGTCCAGTAAGCTGTACTTAGTGAATAGCTCATGGTATCGCCAGGGCCATACCTAAATGTACTCGGTGATCAAAAAGTGGCAAGAGGTAAGCCCCGAATCGGAAAGGACAGTCAAGAAGTGGCAGAAATTATTCTATGCATATGTATGGAAGTATGCAGTTCTCCTGCAGCTATAGTTTGTCAAGACTAAAGAGGCATCATCTCCGCAGTCTCGCTAGGAATACGTTGTGAATACGCTCCGACCCTCAATATGCACGATGATTGTATGTCCGCCTGACCGGCGCCCGGAACTCTTTAATAAGGCTGTTTTAGCGTTCTTGCTCATAATGTAAAGTTTCTATGAGATATTTCTCACTTCAGGCAGCTCACATGTGCGGGGTCAAGGTCACATCCTCCGTCCTTGGCTTTTCTATCGTATTAATATATTATCGTAAGAGTTTATGCTGCAAGAGGCTTGTGGTATCCATTTTTCCGTTGGCACTAGGGATTGCGGATCTAGAGTAAATGCCGACCGTTATTGAGGGGGTAGATGTCAGAGCCTGATGATGCATCTATACCAGTTCGTCGTTTATGAGCCCATTTTATAGATGGCCCAGAATCACTTTTTCATTAGCGTGCCTATTCCCAGGGGATCAATCTAGTCTGCTTTGAATGCCCTTGGGGCTATATCGAGCTATCTGCTCTCCCAATTTATTTACATAGCGCGCTTTCTACCTGGCTTATTTAGAAGAATGAGCGCACTTAATTTTTTCATTCGCCCCCAGTATTAACGTTACCTCCTCATCTTTCTGTCTAAACTCCTGCCCGAAGTTATCTGATACATGGGTCTTCATTTTCGCCTGTTGTACCTTGATGTATTGATTTATAAAAAAGTATCCAATCCCTCGGCACCATTCAGAGATTTATAAGTATATATTGAAACGGGGATGGCACGATGGCAGTCTGGCATAGCAGACGGGTCGATATCAACGGAGAGCATACAGCCAACCACTCCCATGATGGGTGGGAGACGCAGAGAGTGGCCTCTGATGCGTGGATTGCTAAGAGCCTGATACAGTATCATGAAATCAAGAATCCGAAGAAAACGTAGTATATTGGAGTGCATGTCTGGATGCTTTTTTTCTCTTGTAGGATGGAATTGAGCTAGTAGACCCTGGCATTTCTCCGCCTGAGACCGCTATTCCACTGAAGGACGCGGTTCGACCACTGCAATATAAATCAATGCGATTGCCACCTGCGGCTCCGACGGTTTGTAGCATATAGATTTAGCTGGATGCTTGTCTAATCCTTAGCAGAATTAGGGTTGGCTATGCTTTCATTTGTTAGAGGTTGAAGTTATCTCGGTGGCTTCTGGGCGGTTCCAAATAGACCGTGTCATCTATGTAATGGTTCATAGCCATGAACCTACTGAAGACTTTATCAGCCGGGTTACAAATATCCTTAACATTACTGTAAGGTATGGCTTGCTTCCCCCTAAATTTCTGCGCAAAGTCGCACCTGGTACTCTTATCAAAACATGAGTCATGCACAAACAGGACGTGACTCGGACGGAAATAAGCTCAGGTCAAAGTCCTGCGACACCTCGCGGGCGAATGCGTCTCGGTTTCGGGTTGCTTGCTTTTTTGATACGCCCCACTTTCCGGGCTGTGTTTGGTGCATTCGGTATCGGGTTTGAAGAAGGCTGTGACTTGTGGCATAAGCTACGGGTCTAGCTCGACTTTTGAGATTATGATTGTCATGTATGTAGCACTCTGATGACCCAAAGATTAGTTTATTGGGCGCCTTCAGAGAAATTTCACTGTGGGGCGGAGCTTGTATACCAAAATAAGCACTAAGCCTTTCAGTCCCCAAAACAATAACACATACACCGTCGAAATAAGGGGTTATTTGAATCAGAGAAAGATCTGCTTTGAATATTCCTTGGATAAGCTATGTATGAGTTAAAATTAGCAATAGTGAAGATGATCGGCCTTGTAGGAATGGAGTATTCAGAAGGACACTCGTCTAGTACTAGCACCATTCGAGAATCTCATCTTGCTTTTCCAACGGTTATTTCAAGATCAAGCTCCAAGAGAAACATTTGACCGATCTGTTTTCTGTATGCTACAATGACGAACGCTCTATCCGTTGCTGAACTGGCGATCTATATTGCCCTCGCCTTCCCAACAGTATACCTCATCATCAAACATGGACGCCAGGGCTTGCTAGGGTGGCTCTTCCTTCTCATATTTTGCACTTTAAGAATCATTGGCGGTGCATTGGCCATCAACAGCTCCAGTCCCACGGCGAATATCATCTCCAGCGTCGGACTGTCCCCTCTCCTTCTCGCAACAAGCGGTATTTTACATGAAGCGTGAGTCTACATAAACGGAACTTAATAAATAAATAACTGACTCGGACATTAAGTCGCATCTACCGCATAGCCTGTCTCGACCAAAAGATTGAATGGGCCCTATCACTCTTCTACCACATCTTCGTCGTTGGCGGCGTCGCTTTGACTGCGGCGGGATCTGCAAAGCTCCAAAAACACCAACAACCTATTGAGAAGGCGGAGAATATCGTTAAAGCTGGAATTGTAATTTTGGCCATCTGCTGGGCTGCATTGGTTCCTGGGACTGTTTTCTCATTCATTACGCCTGCGAGAAAACGCGCTGGTGGTCGCGCTGGTACAGTAGTAAGCACTCTATATCTGGGTCCCGCCAAATATAGCTAACATTCTGATGTATAGTTGCTTGCGACTATTGCATTTGCTCTGGTGTTCATTGGCATTCGCGTCCTCTATAGTCTCGTCTACCTGTGTACTCAGAAGCAATATCTCAGCCCGACTACTGGCTCGCTCGCCATCCGCGTGATTTTGGGCTTCTTGGCTGAGCTTATTGCTGTTGTTTCTTTAGCCGTTGGTGGGTTTATGACTCAGGGTGCATCTAGGGAGTCTCATGAAGAGCGCGAGTTACCAATCGCTCACAAGTCTACTTCCCCAGTCTCGCTATCGCGGAATTGAGAGTCTGCTACTTTTGCCATTGGGTGTGATAGCTACTTTAGTCGAGATAGGTATAAATAATTATGAATTACAATCATATATGCTCAAACTTAATGCAATCAACTAGCAAATTCAAGCCTAGTTAGATTCTCTCTTGCGTAATATTCGTCATACCTCTGACAAGTGCTCGCATATATACTGCATTGCTTTACCGATCTATCTTACTGGACAGCTTAGAGTGCATTACGTTCTTACTGGGCGATGTTTGAGTTATTACTTCATCCTCTGTAGTTCAGGCTACATAGATCGGGTCAAGGGTCAAAGTCCGGATATGGGATAGGAAAGGTGCCACTCGCGAACAATGTATGCATATAAGCCATGACCTATTGTCTGCCCATCCGGTTAGAGACTCCGGTGACATCTTTTCCCCTCGGCTTGACTGGACAGTGCACGGAGGATTCCATACTGTAGTTGAAGTATATTGCGGGGAGGATGCAGGTCAGCATGATAGTGAAGGGACATTACGGAGAGGAAAGCGGGGAAATGGATCGGATTGTAAGAGAGGAGATGCGCATAGGAAATGGCGTTGAGAGCACGGGGTAGAGGAATGAAGTTATACTCCTATCACTCCGCCACGGGCTCTGCGCCCTGGATGATCCTCGCCTCTCCTCCGGGGGCATGGAGGGACGTGCGCGCCGTTATTGGTCAGACCGAAAACGCGGAAGGTTATAACGGCCTCGTTGTCATTAAGTGAGTCCATCTTTATAGATATCTGAGGGGCTATCTGTTTTCTTTTCGCCTACCAGTAGAGCCTGAGGAAAGAAGACGGGCATTCATATGAGATATACAATCTATATCAGTAAGTTGATTGGATTGTTCTGGAGTGTGGCTTCTATAAGAATAGACGTTGTGACTCACCTCGGAATTTCTCAAGGGTATACAGTTACCTAGATAATGATTGAGATCATTTTGCTTGCTGAAATAGTAAGCGGCAGTAATTCAGCACGTGTAGGCTGTACTCGAAATACCCTATAATAATAATGTGGCAATAGTGATAGATCCTTTGAAAGAACCGGGCTTTGGGAACAATAATTGTTCCCAAGGCCGCTATCGCGGACCGCACCAGGTTCCACGATCCACGGATGGTATCGAAGGCAATCTGGATCTCTCGTCTCCAGTCAGCTTCTCTTCAGCTTCTTCAGCTTCTCTTCTTGAGACTACCCGAGTACAGGGAGTAATTGCATTCTCGAGTCCTTCTCCATCGTTTCTCTCCGTCGATACCAAACGTCCTACCCGTTTCGCCACTCGCGCATACTCGAACCCACAACCAATTTCGCGTCACCAAAATTCACATTCGCCGGAACACTTAGCTAGAGATCGAGTCGACTTGTACAGCGCCGACACTCCTTTCCCTTTCCTCCGCATAATTCTCTTGTCACCCAGCTCCGTCGCGGTCTCTGACGGCGACGTCTAGCTTGGGCCTGATAAGAGATTCGGCGCGTCAATCAGTCCGGGCACATGAGTAACAAGCTTTGGGAGTTTTTCATACAAGATGATGTCGAGAGCTTCCAGCGGTTCCTGGCGAACGCGACGTTCGCGGGGCCACGAGCTGCAGGCTCCGGAACGCCTGCAGCGGCCAATCTGTCAGCAAAAAGTGCGAGCCCTGTGGCAATGATCGCATCATCTCCAAACCCACCGAGAAGCAAGAAAAGTCTGGGATCGTCGCCTGGAACACCTGTGCCGGATAAATCGCAACGCGGGATCGTGAACTTGTCGCGCGCCGACGTGAATGCGCGGGACCATTTCGGCCGCACACTGCTTCACCATGTCGCCTCGTCCTCGAAACTTACCGCCGCCCCCTTTGCACGTGCTTTACTGGAAGTTCCGTTCCTTGATATATATGCGCAGGACTGGGAGAGTGGGTGGACCGCCCTGCACCGGGCTCTTTATGCTGGTAATGCAACGATTGCGCAGGCGCTCATGGCGCGCGACGTGCAAGACATGACGGATTTCAGCAAGGTCGGGACTACAAGCCATCCAAGTGGTGGCCTGATTAAAATCAAAGATCGCGAGGGTTTCAGTCCGTTCGATGTCTTCGGAGCAACTATCACGGCCCGCGACATCAAGCAGCTCTCATCTGGGAGCTGGCCAAGGTCGATGGCCGATGATATGGATAGCGATGATGCGTCCAATACCGCCTCAAACTACGGAGATAATGGGGAAGATAATGCATATGTCGCTAAGAGTGTCTTGAAACCTCTTCTGGATGTCTCCGCCGATGAAGTGTTCACTCTCGGGAGTAACAAGAACCTCAACCTTGGTCTGGGTGATCAGGATGACCGACAGTTCCCCGAGCGGATCTCTTTGAAGCGCCCCGAGCATCTTTTGCATCGGTTCTATCGCGAACATCTGGAAGAACTGGAACGTCTTGGGCTTGAAAACACCATCCCCGACGGTAACTTGAAAGAATTACCTACATTGATAAGGAACAAACCCATGAAATATCAAAATATCGTCATGTCCAAACTGCATACCGCCATCATCACGGACGACCCCGAGGCTAATCTGTTCATCTGTGGCTTCGGCCCAGGCGGACGCCTAGGAACAGGCGATGAGTCGACGCGTTTTACCTTCGTTTGCATTGAAAATGGTGGTTTGGATGGAAAGAAGGTCGTCTCGGTTGCTTTGGGTCAAGACCATACCCTGGCAATCACAGAGCACGGTGAAATCTTCAGCTGGGGTAGCAACAAGTTTGGACAACTCGGTTACGGTCTTCCTAGAACCAACAACCGAAACGACGTCCCTGTGCAGTTGACGCCTCGTCAGATTTTCAATCCATTCAAGAAGGAAACCATCCTAGGCGCAGCAGCATCGTCTATCCACTCGGTCGTATTCAGCACCTCTGGTCTGTATACATTTGGAAAAAACGAAGGCCAGCTCGGTTTAGTCGATTCCGACGCTCGTTCTCTTGAAGTTCAAACCACACCAAGGCGTGTCGGAGCATCTCTCTTCAGTTGCCCAATTCAGATGGTCTCTGCCATTGATCGTGCTACGGCCGTTCTTCTACAGAACCATGAGGTTTGGGTATTCTCATCCTATGGTTACTTGAAGCTTTCATTCCCCCTGGAAGTAAGCTCGAGATTTATCCGGGATAGCTTCATGGCTACCAGATATGACGGATCCGCCAACCACATTGTGAAACTGACAAGTGGCGGAAACACAATCTGTGCTCTATCCAGTTCCGGTGATGTCTTCACTGTCCAAGCCAACCAGTCTGAAAACTCTTCGGCTTTGGCTTCTACGACCAATCCTGCCAAGATTCGCAATTCACTGGCCGCTCCTGTGCGAGCATGGTCTGTTAAGAAGTCCCACATGGCAGCGAGCGATGTCGATGTTGGTCAAGACGGCTCTATCATCATCTGTACAACCTCCGGATCTGCCTGGAGAAAAGAACAGCGGACAAAGAAGAAGGAGGGTGCTTCGAAGGACTACAAATTTGCCCGTATCCCTGGTCTCTCGCGAGCAGTGGCAGTTCGCAGCAACGCCTTCGGGGCCTATGCTGTGGCTCAGCGTGACTGCGATGTCACCAAGGAACAAATTCACGTTGAGCCCAGCAACCTTTGGGATGACATCTTGCCTTTGTCTCCATTCACAACCCCCGAATTGGAAGATGTGGATGCCATTCTGGAAGAGGATGCCCGGACTATTCCTGTTGTGCTTTCCTCCGGTAAAAGCATCCATCGCGCCATCCTATCATCCTCGGATATTGAAAATGAGTTCGTGCCTATTTGGTCCGAAGGGACTGTTTGGGTTACTAGCTCCGTTTCGGAGTCTCGCATTCCCGTTCATGAATTTCTCCTGGCTGGTCGCAGTCCAGTCTTTAGAAAGGCTCTGGAAGAGTTCAGGCAATCATACTATTCCTCCGTACTAGATGTGTTTGATATCGAGTATGGGAAGGATGGACACCCTCAAATCCGGATCCACGGTGTTGATTTCCTGACCATCCTCAATGTGGTGTTCTTCCTTTACACAGATGGCATACTTGATGTCTGGCACCTGGCTAGGAGCTCGCCCGCAAACGCGGCCCGTTACCGACAGGTTCGCACTGAGGTTATGCGCGTCGCTATGCAACTAGGCTTGCCAGCCTTGGAACGCGCAGCGAGATTAATGGTTGAACCAGAAAAATGCCTGAAGACTGATATGGCACATGCTATCACCCACTCCTCGTTCTTTGATAGCGCGGATGTGGTAGTCCAGCTCAAGGGTGACACCGTTAAAGTGCACAGCCAAGTTGTATGCGAGAGATGCCCATTCTTTGATGTTCTTTTCAATGGCCGTGCGGGTGGAAAGTGGATAGCATTGCGCAAAGCGGACCCTACCGAGAAGGTGCATGTTGATCTGAAGCACATTGATCGTTCCGTCTTTGACTTTGTACTGCGTTATCTGTATGCTGATACCGAGGAGCGTCTTTTCGATGAAGTTCGGACGAACGATGTTGACGACTTCATTGATCTACTCCTGGATGTTATGTTTGTGGCAAACGAGCTTATGATCGACCGACTGTCTCAAATCTGTCAGAAGATGCTTGGCCGTTTTGTCACAACTCGCAACGTGTGCTACCTTCTTAACTCTGTCACCCCTTGCTACGTTACAGAGTTCAAGGATGCTGCTCTGGAATACATTTGCCTCAATATGGAGGCTATGTTGGCTAACAGATATCTCCACGATTTGGACGACAGTCTCCTCCACGAGTTGGATTTGATCTGCCACGAAAACCAACTATCTTGCTGGCCCGTTTCCCGTGGACGCAACTCTGAAGATTATGTCTTCGAGAAATATCCTGAGATCGTCGGCTCCGTTGAGACAGACAAGCAGCGAAGGATTGACGCCATGGCCTTGCAGACTCGCCTCGACCGTCTTGAATCGTACGACGTTCGACCTCGGCAGACACCAATTGAGAAGGTCACTGTATCTTCATCGATGCGCAAAGGGAAGAACGCTTCCCCGAAAGAGTCGCCAATGGCCGGCAACAGTCCGATGCTCAAATCGAGGCAATCAGCAAGCGATCTTATGTTTCAGATGGATGACGAAGGTCTTATGACACCCGATTCGAAGGGCAAGGGTGCCATGCGTGGAGTTAAGTTTAGAGAAGGTATTCCCGAGGATAGATCGTATCCTGATTCCCCGTCATTGGGAGCAAGCCTACCAGAGGCCATGTCATTGGGCGAGGGTAACTTCTTGGATGATCAAATGGCTTCTCCACAAGACATGACACTCGCACAGTCTCCATCCGAGACTAGGGCGATTACTCTCAACCAGAAGCGCGCTGTGCCATCACTATCTGGACCTTCGTCCGCGCCATGGAGTCCGCCTATGATCTCGAGCTCCAAGAAGGATCTCAAAGACATCATGGGGGAAGCATCACAGTCCCGGGTGTCAAACCTTACGCTGGGGATGGCAGACCGACGTGAAAGCAGTGGCAATTTCACACCAAAGATTTCCCAAAAAGAGAGAAAGAAGATCCAACAACAGCAGGCGCAGGAACAGCTGGCTGCGCAGCAGAAGGCGAAAGACGCACCCTCGAACCCCTGGCAAAAGCCAGCACCTCCGCCAGTAACGCCAGCCAAACTCGATCCTCTACCAAGCCAAAGCGTTCAATCTCCCGAGCCTGCTAAAGCAGCCCAGAAATCCATGACTATGCGACAAACTGTAGCCGGCACACCCCCACCAAAGTCAAAGCCAATTGCAACACCAGTGCAAACCCAATACCGCAGCATTTCAACCAGCTTGCAGACAGGATCCCACTCCAAGCCCTCCCCATCGGGGCCTTCCACATCGCAGACTATCACATCACCCCAACCAGCCATCCAATCAATCCGTCACATTCCCCGTCCCGATCTCACAGGGTCACGTTCTCCATCTTCAGGCTCATACTCTCTATCAACAATCCTGCTCCAGCAACAAAGTGAAAAGGAAGCAATCCGCGAAGCAGCTACAGCAAAGCACAACATGCAAGAAATCCAAGCTGAACAAGAGTTCCAGCAATGGTGGGACCAGGAAAGCAAACGTGTACAAGGGCTAATGGACCCTGAGCCAACAGAACCTCGTTCTGGCAAGAGTGGACGCGGCGGCAAAACGCCTGGTACTCCGCGCAAGCGTCGCGGTCCCAAGAATACCGCTGGCGATAGGCCTGGTACCCCAAATCAGAAGCGTCCGTCGGTTTCAGGATCTGGTCGTCCTACCCCTAAGACAAGTGCAAATGGTCCCTCTTCGGCTCAGCCGCAAAGAGTTCCGAATGGAAATCGCGCTGGTGATGGTGCTGGGATTCCTAATCCGAATTCTCGGCGTGGAGGACGACATGGGGGACAACGTGGTAAGGGGAAGGATCGTGGTTAAGAGTATAGACTGCTTTCTCCCTGCTGTTTGATTAACAGTCTGTTTTGATCCTTTGTTTCGGATGTCTTTTTGTACATTTCCTGACCCGATCAACTGCTTTGTATGAAGACATGGCTTCTATAACTTTACTTTCAATCCTTTTTTCAAGCTTCTTTCGGATCCTCTATGCAACTTTCTTTGGAACTCCCTGCTCAAACCCCCTCTTTTGAAAGACATACCTGTTTTCTTGTCTTCCTCGGTGGTCTTAAGATTTCTTCGTTAACAATAGCATTTTACTGACGGTTGGACAGTTTAGAGGTCACTGTGTAACACGATATACTCCGTTTAAGATAGACTACTCTCTATTTACTCAGTTCACTTCTGGAAAGGATACCTCCACTGAATATAATCTCTTCTCTTGAGACCTAATCTCTGACTTTCTTGTGCACAATTTCCCATCCATGCCAAAACAATACCAATATAAATCAGCTCCGCCCTATGACCGACATTCCCAATGCACATTCGCATGCTGCATGGGCCGCGAAAAGAGAGACTAAATACCCCAAAAAGTCAGCCAAACTATCCTCAAACCCACATCCACGAGAAATACATACCGAGTAATCCGTATCCGGCACACCCTCCACCCCCTCAGGATTATAAAACCTAAATTTCCTCACCATCATAGCAACAATAACCTCAAGATTAAGATACGCAAACTTCTCCCCAATACACCGATGTCTACCCGCCCCGAAAGGCAAATACGGACTTCGCGTCCCCTTAGAAACAGCCCCATACCCATAATCAACCGTTTCAGACTCATCATCCTCCTCCTCAACCCTCTCCTCCCAACGATGGGGATCCCACCGCAACGGATCCCGGAAGTAGCGCGCATCCCGCGCCGTAACGCCCGGACTAGAAAGAAGCGTATGCGAAGGCGGAACGATAAAGTCCGTCCCCGGGACTGGAAGGGGATTCTTCACTTTGCGCATGAGTGAATGGATGGAAGAGTGGATGCGTAATGTCTCCTTGACGACGTTATGGTGGAGCGGTAACTTGTCGAGATCTTTGTATTCCAATGGTGGGAGATCTGAGCCTAGGTTCTGGACTTGTTCTTCGTAGAGATTTTCTGTCATCGAGGGGTTCGAGGCTAGGCGGAGTATTATCCAGCAGCTTATTGCTGATGAGGAGTGTTGGCCTGCCATTAGGAGGGTTATCATCATGTGGGCAATTTCTTTGTCCGGGACTGGTGTGCCGTCCCGGTAGATGCTGCCCATTAGGTTGAAGATCATGTCTGTGCCTTTTGTTTTGTCTCTGGCTGAGCCTGAGCTTGGGCTTGGGCCGGCTTTGGGGCCGGCTTCTCGTCTTGCTTGGATGATTTCGAGGTAGATTGCTCGCATGCGAGCATGGGCTATGTCTCGCTTGCGGTTGTGTGGTAGTGGTGCCCAAGGCAACATGAAGTTGATTGGTTGGAAGCCTAGATCGAGGTCGTGGAAGAGTTCGGCGAATTCGGATGTTAGTTTTGACCGGACTTCTTCGCCTTGGAGGGTGCGGGCTGCTGTGAAAGTGGTTATCTCTGCCATGGCTGCAGCTAGATCGGTGGTTCCGGATTGGCCTTTGAAATTGCCCGAGGATTTGATGTAGGAGGTGACTTCGTCGGCGATTAGGGGGACGTAGGATTCTAGGGCTGTTTGGCTTAGGCCGAATTTTATAAACTGATTTAGGGGCAGCATGATCAGTACTGTGTACTTGGGTAATGAGATGGTATAGAAGAGAATTAGGTACCTTCTTTTGTTCCATGAGTTTGGAATTAGGACAGTCGTAGACAACACCGGTTCCAAAGATGGGTGTAGTGAGCTTGCTGTAGATTTCTTCGGCGTTGACATCCTTAAGTTTTCCATTTAGGATAAACTCGTTGCCTTCGACACCTAGGTAGACAGTTGTCTTCTTTCCTAGCAAAATGAAAGTGAAAATATCTCCGTACTGATTGTTTGTGAGTGGGCGACATTGGTGATATACTTCCGCAGAAAACACTCACCTTTGCACGGCACGCAAAGAAGAACTGATACGGGTCCATGCCATAGGAAACTGTACTTCCAATAAAAGGAACCCAGTGAAAGACTACAGGAGGTTCTTTCCTGCTGTAAAAGACGAGCTGGTTGATCACATTGAGGATGATTGAGACCACGAGAATTCCGGTGGTGTAGTAGGCAATCCGCAGAATCTGGCCTGCAACCAGTGACACGAGTAAGTCCATGATTAGAGAATGAAAGTAAATTGAATGTTCATCTGTACAATTAACATGTTAACTGACATGTTTATACTTATGGTCTTGTAGGGCAAATCAGCAGGGCGGGATTGGCCATTACTCATCCAGTCAGGCCATGCCCGCAACCCCGGATGTCGCATCAACCGAAAGGAATGAAAGGGGCCATTAGTAGGCAGCCAATTTGTTATGCAGGGGTAGAACAAATGAAAGTAGAGGGATTGGTGGGCACGGATAGCTGGGGTCCAGAGTGGGCTGAGGCTTGCAATTACATTTTGTAGGATTGGCTCGCAAGTTAAGATATATCAACAAATGTAAAAAGGACACAGGAAGATAGGTTATGTTCGGTCTGGATGCTGCTAATGATAATGTTAATAATGACTGAAAAAAAAAACCGAAGAAATGCCACCAACGCCAAACAACCGTGCAAGCTAAAGAATTGTCATGAACGTAATAAGGAAAAGATGAGGTGAAACGTCGTAAGTTAGCCGTGCGTGGCTACCTCTCGGCTTTCCCAGATCCGACGGATCATCATTTCGGCGTCGTTGACCTGGTAGTCTTCAACTTCGTTCTCGCCTATGAGATCCCGTGAGGCTTCGGCGGAGGTGGAGAGGATGCGAGAAGAAGGATCACTGGACTTGGCAGACTTGGTGGGGTCGCTGTTGGCCGCTGAATCTTCGATCGTGATTGGGTTACGAGTTGATGGTTTAGACGTGGGACTTGAACTGAGGCGACTGGGACGCTTGCCTTGTTGGAGAAGAGGCAAAGAGGGGGCTGGTTTGACTTGCTTGCCGAGTGCTGATGATGTTTGTGCAACCTTAGCTGCTCGGGCAACATGACGAAGTCGGGCGAAGCTCTCTCCGGTGGGAGATTGGAAACGCCGCACAACTGTGAGTTCTAGGGAGGTTTTCTCGTACGCCTTGCGGATATGCCGAGTTTCACCGTCATGTCCTGCGCCTCCAGCTCGACCGCCGCTGGTCAACCCTCGGCTGGCGTCAAATGTGACAGTACCAGGGCGCGTATGGTTGACTGTGTTGAAGGTTGGGTCAACCGTGGACGGGGCTGCCGAAGGTGGAACCCCGTGGCTATCAGGGGGAGAGTTGTTGAGAGTGGCAGTGCGTTGAAGCCATAGCTTCTGCTGTGTCCGAGAAGGCAAGTCAGCACCACGTGGGCGCGCAGGAGAAGCAGTGGATTTGCCAGTGGCGCGACCAGGAGAAGGCGGGGTCTGCGGATGGTAGTGAGGGAGGAATGAAGACGGGGTGTTCGGGTCAGAATCAGTACGGGATGATGCTTGGATGCTGTTCTTGTTGTTCATAATGAATCTCGAGACACCTCCTTCCATAGAGGATGAGGTAGCGTGAGGGTGAGAGCCAGGCATGCTGGCCATGCTGGCCGTAGAATACGTGCGGCGGGCGCTTTCCTGGCCAGCAGCCAGGTTGAGAGATGCGCTGCTGCGCGATGCGGGATCCTTGGCCGCCGGCTTGACCATCGCCGAAATCGAAGACATGGCGGGAGGTGCTTTGGCCGAGTGGGAGGGGCTGAGAAGGCGGGTTGCGATATCACCTTGCTCAGTGTGCTGGCTAGAGTTCTCGGAGTCGTTGTCAGAGTCGTGGTGGTCCTCGTCTTCCTCTTGGTCCTGGCCTTCTTCCAATTCGGCACGTTCCCGAGCAAACTTGCTTGTGATCGATTCTGGGAGACTGGTCGCCCGAGCAATCTGAGGGTAGGGGCGCTTCACAAATGTAAGGGGATCGACAAGAATAGTGGTGTTATCAGCGCTGTGGTTGGATGGCACGACAGAGTTACGCCGCGTACTTTCGGGCGACTGAGTGGTATCTTCCCAATCAGCGTCGTCGACCTCGACGTCGTCATCACCCAACTCGAAGCCGACCGTCTTCTTTTTTGCTGCACTGGAATGGGGTCGTTCGGTCACCAACGCTTTCTTCCCGACAGCCGAGTTATTCCGGCGCAAGGCAGGAGTCGAATAGTTTCTCTTCATAGGAGGAGCGGTGGGCTGATTATCGACGGCATTATCCCAACGAACATGTCCACCTTCTTTGGGGCTTGCTATCGGAGTTGCGGGCGCAGACTTCTTGCGCTGGTGATGACGCCCGGTAGTTTCGGGACCAACCTGGGCAAGTTGGAATCGCTGGAGTTTGCTCAGGTTTTTTCCGATGGAGGGGTTTCGGTGATGATTGCGGTGACCGCCAACAACATGGGCGCGGTGTGCCTTATGATGCACGGGCGCCTTCTGCGTGTGAGACTCCGACAGGTCATTCGGGTTGGCGCGCGTGACGACTGCATGAGAGGATACCGCACGGCGGCCGAGACCGGGGCGCTTGACGGGGGAAGAGGTGGTATTGGAGGTCGGCATTGCAGAGAATAGCTCCCAGAGGAGCCACAGACGGATAATCCGCGATGCTCACCTAGAACGTGGGGATTGGCCGAGGCAAAGAGGTCTCACGGCAGATCGGAGAACATGCAGGTAGAATATGAAGAGTCAACGAAGGCTGTGGTTACACCGGTTGAAAGCAGAAATCATACGCTGCGAAAAAAGAAAGAGAGAGAGAGAAGGAAGAAAAGAAGAAATCGACGTTGATCGATCTCGCTGTCTTCGGCGATTAAGTTCAAGGAGCGAGTAATAATACGGTAATTACGTTGTGTGGGGGAGCCATGTGCCGGTCACATGACATGAAATTGAAATGCATACGAGGTACAAGGTATACTGGATCTCTTTCCTTTAAGCTATTCAATCTGCTAAAAGTCTTCAGGTATCATCAGGTAAGCCAAGTAAAAATAACGCCCCAAATGCAATTACGCTACAGCTCAATCAAACTCTCCTCCACTGGCCGCGGTTGCTGATAAGGTGCTTGTCCGGGGGCTTCAGGTGCATGCGCGCTCGGTTGCCCTGTGGTCATTGGTGGGTAAGCAGAAGGTGCAGGCGGTGGTTGCTGAGGGTAATAAAATGACTGCGGGTGGGGGGTAGGGCCGGTTGGTTGCTGGTGAAGTGCTGGAGCGCTAGGGGCCACCGAGTAACCAGGCTGCGCATACCCGGTAGCAGCTGGCTGCTCGGGTACCGTAGACCCGCCTGGAGGTGCACTAGGTTGATACTGGGAGTCTCGCCGCATGACAGGCGATGGTTGGTATGGAGGTTCGGCGACTGGTGACTTGTTTGCGTCCGGATCAGATGGTCCCGCATAGTACTGAGACGGAGCACTTGGTGCGGGAGTAGTGGTATAGTTATTGGGAATAGCGTTAGGTGACTGTGCCCCGAGAGACGGGTAAGGTTTTCCACCCCAGTTCTGGTGGTGAGCCTCGTTCGGCTGAGCTCCATGTGGAGTGTGCGACATATAGGCGCCGGTGACAGCGCCAGGTGCGCCTCCATACCCTTCGGCGTTCGCCGTCTGTGGTGCATACATGGCAGTGGGTGGGCGAGAGCTGTCCGTCTGGTTGCCATAATAGAAATTCTCGGCCCCAGCTTGTGCATCGGGGGCCTGGGGAGTAAACCCGGGCTGGATATTCGGATATTGTGTTGCGCCGGGAACAGCCCCATAACCAAGACCGTGGTGTGGATAAGCATTGGAGAGGCGCTCTTCCAACATTCGATCGTAATACCTCACGACTGTTGAGAGTTTGGCATGTAGATCGAGTAACGTGTCTGTCGACGTCAGCTTGTGATGCTTTACAACTCGAAGGAGGGAACTCACCATGCTTGCTCATAGTCTCTCCATAGCTACGGGCCAACTTCGGTCGAAGGGAACCGATACTCTCATATAACTCCTGGATCTGTGGCTCTCTGAGGATTGTTCCTGGGGGCTGATGTTGAAGCCGGTCAACGAGCGTTGAAAATAGATGGATGTTCTCGGCTTCCACGGGTGTAAGTTCATAGGGATTCTTAGGTAAGGGTGTCGGCGTGCTGGACGAATCACGGATTGCAGAACTTGGAGTAGGAACGTTCTTCAATGCTGCTGCATGGTTTTGTTTGTGTTGTTCCATGTCTCGCAGCGATGCTTCGATCGCAGCCTTGAGGTCTGCATCGTCCTCCTCTTCCACGTGGGCTAGTCCAGGAGTGGGATTGGTCGCTTCTGGGACATTGACAGTCTGCGGTACGAATCCCGAACTTCCTCTGCCCTCGGCCTCATCGAGGCTCATCTGTAACGCGCGACGCAAATCTTCGTCGAATCCGGTATCGGCTTTGGCAGCTCGGGGTTCCATTGAGCTAGATTTTGTGATGGAGTTGTTTTTAAACGTGGATCGATCCGATACTCCCGGTGGCGCAAACGACTTGGAGTTCAATTTGGCATAGCATCCATCATCCACCCTGACAGGCTGCAATATTCCAAGATGTGGCAACGGGATAGTCTTGCTGGAACATTGAGCATCGAAGACATTGCCACAGTTTCGGCAATGGTGTTTGCGATTCATGAAACTGAAGGCTGTCCGGCATCGCATACAGACATCGGAGTCAATCCACTCCGGAGGCTGAGACAGGACATGTTAGCTTCCACTTTGGCGGCAAAGGGCCAGGACACTCACAGCACTGCTTTCCAACATACTGCCGCTCATTTCTGTCTTTGGCGGAAATCGGTACCCCTCGCTCTGGAGTTTACGATATGTGTCCCCAACGTACATCAAATCCATTCGGCCCTGCGCAGCCATAGCCCAATTTTGGATGAGCTCCAACATCTTTCCTTGAACATCTGGATTTAATGGGGCGCCTTCGGATTTTAGTAATGACACAAGGTTATCCATGAATTCCCGAGATGCGATCTCCGCTAGAAAGTGGGTGCCTCCGTTTTTGACACACGTATCTGTTAACTGCAGACGCATGATCAGCACTTGTTTTAACGTAACGCCGAGGAGATAAATGTCACTCACCTTCAGAGTCGCCAGCTGAATGTTGGGGTTCCTATTCTCGAGCCGTCGCTTCAACGATCTCATCGCTTCTTTGGGCTGCACGCTCTTCGATCGAACCATGTCGGATATTTCCAGATTGAGGGCAATGTCCTCCCTAGGAGTAGGTTAGCCAATCGATCGCTCTGGGCAGATGATCCACCAGGGAAGAGCCCATCTATAGGCGTAATCCCTGTAGGCAATCACTTACAGCGAGGAAGCCGTTGCCCGCTCGATCTGCTCGTCGAGAGGCGACGTTGAAGAAAACCAACCAGCCATGATGAAAGTAGACACCAGGCGCGATACTTGACACAAAGCGCAGTAGCTGCAGGTAGATGCGAATATGGCAGACTGATAAGTGGAGGAGGGAGCTTCCAGTTGACTAAGCCCCTGGCGTCATAGGCTGGGGGCGGTGAGGTATTGTCATCTGATTACCCCAGAGACATCCCGCATTGCGTTCCTGGATTCTGTCCTCTTTTCTCTCTTCTGGTCTCTTGCTTTCATTTGCTCTTTAATCTGAAGGGCCTCCAGGGTTACCCCCGAGATCCCTTCTTGCCATCCGTCAACTTGAACATAATCATGCGCTAAGTCCGCTCGCTGCTTGGATCTACCATGTCCTCCGATGCGGCGACTTTGCCATCTCCACCAAACATACCACCGTGGAAGGACAGCCGTCCTTACTCGGTGGGGGAAACCATGCATTCCACGCAGGTCAGCAGACCGGACTACCCAAATGGCACTTCTATCCCGCACCGCTCTCGATTTCCGAATATCAAAGACCTGCAGGACCAGGCTGCTTCATTAAATGTGAATGATAGCACACCGGTATGTGTCCTGATGGCCCCTCGAAGGGGTATGGCCTCTATTTACTGACGCGCATTATAGCTCAATCAACTCCTGAGAACGGCTTCCGAGGCAATCGAACAAGCCATCACCCTAGTGGAGGATAACTACCCTGACAAGGCTTACATACAATATCTTCGCGCCTCTGAAATCACCATCAACATCATTCCCCATCATCCAGACTATCGAACCACGGTCAACCAGCGTCCTGGCTGGTACAAGGAGTTTGCCGATCTCATGATGTCGGTCAGGACCAAACAAGGCACCATGGACACAATTAAGCAGGAGATCATTGAGGATAACTTGGCAAGTGGAATGCAGCCCACCGGTGGATTTGCGTCAAGGTCACCACAACAAGCTTCTGCCACACCGAGGAGCCGCGAGAATCGTCAGTCTGGAGCAGACTCGATCAGAATGCCGAGTCCTGGTCAGTTCCAAAGAATACCCGACCCTCTTACGCATACACAAAGATTCTCCAGTCCCCCAGATGACATTCTCGCGCAACGATTTGCCAAACTTAAGGCATCTCCACCCTCGAACCAATATGAGTTAGGTTCAAGTCCGGCTGGACCGGGAAGCCCGACTCTGGGATCTGCGGAGACTCCACTTCATCCGTCGAACGCGAACTCGGGGCCTTACAGCTCCCCGCCGCCAAGACGTCCATTAGGACCTCGTGGCATGGGGTCTTCTCCTAGTGTGCCAACTATTCCTCCGAAAGTTCCACTTACAACCTCGCTCCCACGTGCCCCAGACCCAGCTTATAGCCCTATTTTCACCGTTCCCTCGAAGCCTCCCTCGAATCCCCCAAGAACTTCCATCGAGAGCACGCGATCAGTCAATCCGCGGTATTCGCAATTTACCAGCTCTCCTCACAGGAGTCCGAGTCGCGGAGGCTTCGATGAAAATCCCTACAGATCCCTGACACCCAGTGGGATGGACTCAGCGCGAAGCGATTCACCGGATCTGCCATATAGCACTTCAATTACTGCACAGAGTCTGCTTGAGAACCTGCGAAAGTTCAATGTGCTGCTCATTGATGTTCGGTCCCGGGACCAGTATGATAATGGGCACGTGTATGCAAAATCCATCATTTGCATAGAGCCTGTGGTCTTGAAAGAGAACGTGTCTGCCGAGGAACTGGAGGAGCGTCTCGTTGTTTCGCCGGAACACGAACAAACCTTATTTGAGAAGCGGAATGAATATGATCTCGTAGTTTACTACGATCAAAACGCTGATTCTGTCAGTTATCTCGCTGGTTCACCAGTGGGGACATCCGCGCCGCATTTGAGAGCTCTCCATGACACTCTCTACGAGTTCAATGCATACAAGCCGTTGAAAGCCGGGCGACCTCCTGCTCTTCTTCTCGGTGGGTTGGATGCATGGATCGATCTCCTTGGCCAACAGTCACTCGCCACATCTTCGACCGCTGCTGTCATGAGTTCGCTGCAGGCCAGAAAGCCCGTACCTCGTCCTGGCCGAGGTTTAGGAAGGGTTCCTACAATGGCTAGCGCTAATTCGAGCCTGGAAGTTCGGAAACGGCGACTGCGCGAGTTTACTCCCCTCAACTCGAAGGAGTTATCCGAGTGGATGGAGAAATCCAAAAACGAGGAGATCGATACAAGCACCTACGGTGAGGAAGAAACAGAGGAGCCAGAGGAATCCACGCAAGAGCCCTCGACTCCATTTGTCCATACATATGAGGCTTTCTTGCGTCGATTCCCCGAGCCGCACCATGTTCAGCAATCTATGACGCACCCAGATTCTCGTCCGCCGCCTGGCCCTACTCCGAATTACGCTGCGCAGATGCCGGCGGCCCCGTCACGGCCAGCTCCTGCGGTCCCACGTCCCAGCTACAGCGGAGTTTCCGATGGCCGACATATTCAACCCCACCTGGAGCGACAAAATTCTGCAAGCAGAACAGCTCTCTACATGCCAACCTCTAACCTTGGCCGCCTTAAACTTCCGCGTACAGGTTTGACCAATTTCGGTGTCACATGCTACATGAACTCTACCATCCAGTGCCTCAGTGCAACGGTCATGCTGAGCAGGTTCTTTATTGACAATCAGTTCCGTTACTATGTACAGAAGAACTGGAAGGGATCCCAGGGCGTCATGCCAGGATTGTATGCTAATCTAACTCGGTCGCTGTGGAAGAATGATGTTGAGGTTATTATGCCAACTTCTTTCCGAAATTTCTGTGGGCGGTTGAATCGGGAATGGGCTATTGATCGACAGCAAGATGCCAAGGAATTCTTCGATTTCGTGGTGGACTGCCTCCATGAGGATCTTAATATTAACTGGCAGCGGACGCCCCTACGGCCCTTGACATTTTCAGAGGAGATGCAACGGGAACGAATGCCGGTGGCCAGAGTTTCCAAAATCGAATGGGACCGGTATTGCCATCGCGAGGAGTCATTTATATCGTCTCTTTTTGCAGGACAGCATGCTAGTCGACTACGTTGCACAACCTGCAAAAAGACGTCTACCACCTACGAGGCCTTCTACAGCATCAGTGTCGAGATCCCGGTTGAAGGCACAGGCGACATCTATGACTGTCTACGGAGTTATTGTAAAGAAGAAATGCTGAGTGGCGACGAGGTCTGGAAGTGCCCGCACTGCAAATGCAAGCGAATGGCCACCAAACAGATCATCATCACACGAGCACCCCAGATCCTAGTTGTCCACTTCAAGCGGTTCTCGGCATCCAAGACCCAAAGTGCGCGAAAGATCCACACCCCCATCGAGTTCCCACTCCATGGTCTCCGGATGGACGACTTTGTCATCTCATACCCGAGTGCCGCCCCCCAGGATCCCCGGGCTCCACCACCCATGGGCGCCACCGTTCCGCCGTTTACATACGATGCCTTTGCTGTACTCCGGCATCTCGGATCCTCGATGGGAAGCGGACACTACATTTCCCTGGTCCGCGATGCGGAGCGGCAGTGCTGGCGGAAGTTTGACGATGAGAGGGCCACGGACTTTAACCCCCGGGACCTCCGATCACGGGATCGATTGCAGAACGAGCAAGCGTATATTGTGTTTTATGAGCGAGTTCCAGCGAAATGAGCGTTTTAGCATCTGTTACGATCATGGATAGAGTATACAGCAATTAAGTTGCTTTGAACATGAAAGTGTTCCGTCACAGCGGAAAGCGGATACCCGACGGCGCTACCCGAGCCATGATCCCCGAGGTTACGGCTATGCAGGGAAAGAAGATGGCAGTTGGGGTACCAATTACCTGTCAGTCACCTAGTAGTTAGTCTAGTCTTGTGTATCTACTGTATGTGCATAACAGAACATTGTGGCCAGATATGCCAGACTGTCACTATTCATATGCACGAATAAGCAGCATCTGATTCGTCGAAACATAATAGTCTCTCGCAACACTTTCACAGCATTTATTATCAGTTTCTATGAAGATAGTGAATGTAACTACCCTCTGAGTACACTATACCGCCACCTAAATAAGTAATAATACGCAGTAGACAACGCCATATACTCCGACCTTTTTCGGGTGTAATTCGCGGCATCAACAGTCGGGCCCCACCGAGACCGCTCAGGGCGCACGTACCAACAACTTTCCCTTTTCCTTTGGATCTTGGACTTTGCACATATCTCTCTTCACTTCTCTGCACTTCGATCTCCCTCGGAATACCCCGTAAGTGTCTGTCAGACTTGTCACACTTGTCGTATTACCCCCAATCCCAACTTCTCCCGCGTCCCTCTCCTATCGCGCCCCCGCCGCTCCGAGCCCAGGCCTCTCTGCTCCTGCACACCTCACAGACCGCTAACAAGTCTCCCATCACCTACAGACCCCTTAATTCACCATGTCTGGATCCGCCGAATTCACTTTCAAGCAGATTGCTGAGCACAACACTAAGAAGGACCTCTACCTGATCGTCCACGACAAAGTCTACGACTGCACCAGCTTCGTCGATGAGCACCCGTACGTTGACTCAGTGTCTATATCTACAATCTCCAGAACCCCTCCTCCCTCCCCGGAGATAATGCGCTCTCCCTTACCCTGGCGCAAAGCGAGAAAGGGGCCAGCGAGAAACGGGCGAAAAAATCCCAACAGACTCTTTCTCCCTCGCCTCTCCCCTATCGCACCACTCCACCGCCAATTTCACCATCTCCGCACCCTCAGATATCCTCAGAATAAAAAACCGCTAACAATTTCTCTAGTGGTGGCGAGGAAGTCCTCCTCGACGTTGGCGGCCAGGACAGCACCGAAGCCTTCGAGGATGTCGGCCACAGTGACGAGGCGCGCGAGATTCTCGATGGTCTCCTCGTTGGCACAGTGAAGCGTATGGTACGTACCGAATCCCCCAGTACCGCTGGAGTCCTATCCAACAAAAATCAACACATCCAACCACGCTCTCTATACCCTCGGCAACACGCCATGTGATCCCACATGCACACCGAACATAAGACATCAGAAACCATATACTAACAACCCTCCAGCCCGGTGACCCTGAGCCCCAGAGCCACGCAGCCCCCGCCTCCTCCTCATCCTCCTCCTCATCTTCCACCGCCGGCTTCGGCGTCGGTCTCTACGCCGTTATCCTCATCGGCGGTGCCATCGCCTACGGCGCATACAACTACCTCCAGGCTCAACAGCAGCAGCAGTAAGCCGGTTATGGAGTGTAGAGTGTGCTACGAAGGTGTTGGTGTCTGTATGTGCAATGTGAATATGCATTTCTGCAATGTTTACAGCAATTAGAAGATCAAGATGAGCATGAATCAGTTCTGTTTTCTTTTTTTCATCAATGGTCTCGCGAGATGGGATGGGCTAAAACTGTGCACGTCTGAGTTGCATACGCCTTCTGAGTGAGGGTTTCGGGTCTCGGGTCTATGTATCCTTTCTTCTTGTCGGATTTTCATTTTATGCTTATATTCTTTGGTTAATTACATGTTTGAGCTGGACCTAGATTTCTCTGCTTCGTTTTTTTCTTTTTTAGATATTGATTTCAACAATCCTACTCTATAAGTTATATTATAGTCACTATGACTGACGACTTCCAATATGACCACGATATGAAGTGGAATATTGACACTATCTCATATCAAGCGGGTCAAACAAAAAGGAAAAGAAACGCAGATCAACCAGCGGAATACATTTCTCTTTTGGGCGTCACTTTCCGCCCACCAATTCCGACAATTCTGGTATGTTCATTTGCCGATTGCCCTCCTTACTCCTCACTCCAACATCTCCAATTGTCTGATGGTGTGGTGTGCGGGGAAGTTTCTAGGCTTGGCTGTTCTTTGGGGTTCTATTGTGTTCTTTTTTATATCTTCCAGGTATGTACACATTACTCCGCAGGTTGTATATGTAGATTGTGCTGGTTTGGTTGTTGTGCTTGGCGAATGAAGTACAGTAGATATTCGGATTGTGGGTTCAGTTTGGGGTATCCGGGAGGGAAGGTGTCGGCGAGCTACACCACGTTATGTTGTACTGGGTCTTATAGCTCTAGTTAGATAGATATGTAGACGAATTCTCACTAACTGTTAGCTATTGACCGAAAGGAATTACAGGTACTCCGCTAATTAGATCTCAACAGAGTCTGATTTGTCTGGTATAGAAGAGAAGAGAGAAAGTTGGGAAATGCACATGAAATATAGAAGAAAATCAAGCAAAGAAATGAGAAGAAACACTCTTTTAAAACGAATATTCATGAAAGTAGATATGACAAGTGTTAAAAAAAAAAACAAAATATTCCAGAAAAGAATGAGTCCAGACTAAATTAAAACAGCAAAAGGCGATCCCGCTCGCTCGCAAGTATTTATGAGCCGGCTTCCTATGTAAAGAGAAATAGGAAAAAATAAATAAACACAAAATTAACCATTTTTAGAGGACTCACACATTTTACCGCGCACCGTTCAAACCATTCTGCACAGCCTCCAGGATCATCTCCTTCGCCTCGTCCAAGCCGGCAGCACTACCCCGGATCTCGATTGCTTCACCGCGACCTTGGTCCTTAGGCACGTTGATGCGGCAGCCGGTCTTCTTGCGGATAGCGTTGATTTGACTGCCACCCTGGCCGACGACGTAGCGGTAGGTCTTGGGGTCGGGCAGGATCAGGTAGCCGGTTGCGGACTGGGCGGCGGCCACGGCGATGGCCTTTTCGATGACCGCGCGGGCCTTGGCTACGTTCTCTGGGGAGCCGGTGAGGACCCAGGGGAAGGGTTTGGCGGTAGGGTCGGCGGCGACGTTGTTGTCGATGATCTTCCAGGAGTGAGCGTCGCTGGGTGCATTGGGGTCGTCGATGATCAGGGGCATGTCGGGGGCGTTGGCATTGCGGGTTTCTTCGGAGGTGGTGTTGACCGGGACAGTTTGGCCGGCGTGGTCGACTGTTACCTGGTAGTCGTTACGGAGGCGGCGGAAGATCTGGCCGTTATCGGAGATGGCGTGGTGCAGGTGGCGGGGGACGTCAACGGTCTCGGCGTGCTGGTCCTTCAGCATGGACTGGAGGTGCTCCTTGGCGCTTTCGACGGCAGTGCTGGGTCCCTTGAGCTTGACGTCGGTGCGGCCCGAGCCTTGCTTGGGGATGTCCAGGGTGACGTTGAACTTGGACTCGATGCCGCGACGGGTTTCGCCGCCACGGCCGATCAGCATGCGGTGCTGGGCAGTGGGGACCTCAAGGATTTCGGTGACCTGGTCCTCACGCTCCTTGACGAATGCCTCGATGGCAGCGATGATGTTGTCAACGATCGTGCCATTGCCCTCAAGGCGGATGGTAGACTCGGTGCTCTCCGCACGGGGGAAGCGGACCATTCTGGCGGCACTGCCGTCGTTGGGGCCACCGGCGTCGACAACGATCTTACGGATGTTGGCACCTATAGAAACTCAGTAACTGGAATGAGAGTAGGGTTGATAGTAACATACCGCCTCCACCGATCAAAGCCTTGTGGTACTTCTTGTCGACATCGATAGACTTGGTGACGGTAGCATCAAACTCAGTAGCGCGCTGCTGCAAGATCTTCTTGGCCTCAGCAACCTGTTGCTTGGTACCCTTGACACGAATGGCAACGCGGCCAGATGCATCCGGCGCATCGTTGGCATTAGGAACATCAATTTGGGCACCAGTATCAGCACGGAGCTTGTCCATCTCACGACCGCGCTGGCCAATCAAGGAAGCGACCTGGTTCTGGGCAACTGAGATGGTAGCAGAGTGACCGTGGTCAATGACCCACTGCAGCAAGCTGAGAATTTCGTCACGGGCAGAGTCAGCACCCTTACTAGGGCCCTTGACCAGGACCTCATCAGCAGCCTGTTGAGAACGGTTAGGGCGAGCACTAGCGCCAGCATCGCTGCCGGTCTCTGCGACGTCATCGTTGACAGTGGCGCGGGGGAACTGGACGCGGACGGAGTAGCGGTCCTGGAGACGGTTGACCTGGTTTCCGCGCTGACCGATCAGCTCGCGGTGGTACTGGGCGGGGATCTTGAGAATGTGGGTGGTCTCATCCTCTAGCTTCTTGCCCATGTTGATGATGCGCATGCGGGTGGCGTCGGCCTTGGCCTTGGGACCCTTGACCTCAACCTTGCCGTTCTCGACCTTGATGTCGACGTCAAACTCCTCGCGGAGCTTGTTGATGGTCTCACCGCGCTTGCCGATGAGGAAGTTGGCGTACTTCTGGGGGAAGTCGAAGCTGACGGTGTATCCGCGCTCCAGGTCGTCCTGCTCCTGCTCCACAACGAAGGCCTCCAGCTTCGCGATAAGCTCGTTTACCAAGGCCGATGGACCACGGAGGGAAATCTGGCACTGAGAGGCCTTGGGCTCGCCAACAATAGCACGGACGGGGATGCTGTCATCGCCCTTGGCCTCCTGCTCACGGATGATGAACTTACGGGCCTTCTCCTGGTACTTGGCGGGAATGGCGACCGATTTGGCAATGATGTCATTCTGATCACCAAGTGCGCTGAGAAGGAAGTTCTGAGCCTCTTGGAGACTCTTCTCGAACGCAGCAACCTCGGTAGGCGAGGGACGCTGCCTGGGGACCTCGAATTGGGAAGCAGAAGAAGTGGGGCCCTCATAGACCAACACGACCTCGGGGCTGTTGATGTCATCGGGGACCATAAGATGAACGCCATAGTCACTCTGGAGAGTGTTGGCACTGCGGTTACGGAGATACTGGTGGAAATACGGGTCGACAGGGACATGGCGGAGCTTGGAGGGAGGGAGAGCCTGGACGAGGTTCATGATGTCGGAACGGGCACGGATGGTGTTCTTGCCGTCGCGGGAGTAAACCTCCCAGGTAACGGGTCCATCAGCGCTGGGTGGGAGAGCGATGCGGGCATCGTAAGTCGACTCGAGCTCCTTGATAACCTGGCGGCGGCGGAGGTATTGAGAAAGAGCACGGGCGTGGGCAACGGGGCCAGCGGGGGCGGTAGGGTGCTGGCGGGACAGATCAATGCTGGCCATCTGCATGCTGGTGGCAAGATCCATAGCGTGGTTAATACCAGCCTCAATCTGGTCAGCAGGACCGGTAATAGTCAGGAACTCGCTCTCGTCCGAGCTGGGAGGGAGAACAATGGCGCATCCAGTCTGCGCAACGAACTGGTGCAGAGCATCCGCCTCGTTGCCCAAGATGAACTGGTGCTGGCCACGGTTGATGGCCAGCTGGCGGAGGGTAAGCTGCTGGCGCAACCTGGCGGCCAACTGCTCAATCTCGGCACGTGCCTCCTGTGCGGCAGCGCGTTCTCCAGAAATCAAAATATGCTTGTCGGGGCAAGGCACGAATTGGACCTGACCGGGGTGGGCTTCCTGGGGAGGAGGCTGGCTTGACCAAGTATCATAGCGGGGAACATTAATCTGCGCCTTTGTGCGCTCCTCAATTGCGCGCAGGTTGGCGTCGTGTGCGCCTGCAATGAAGGGGAAGAACTCGGGAGGGATGGTCTTCAAGCGGAAGCTCATGTTTGAGCCGCGCTCCTTCACAATGGCCTCGATCTCTCGGCGGGCCATCTCCGCAGCCACGGCATCACCCTCAATCAAGACGTCAATGGTGTCATCGTCATCATCCTCGGCACCGGCGGAGTTGTCGTCTGCGCGGGGGACTTGCACACGGGCACCAGTGCGGCCCTGGATATCCTGAACAACGGCACCTTGACGACCAATGATGTGGGGGCGGGCAGAGGTAGGGATAGGGACACGGACGGATTGCTAATAAAGGAAAAAGGATTAGAACAAATCATGTGGATGTCTCCAAGCACATACCTTAGATCCAACCTGTTGAGCCACCTCGCGGAGGGCCTGTCGTACTGCATCTACGGAGCCTTTTCCATCGAAGATGATAGAACCACCAGGGCCACCGCGCATGTCCACAGTAGCCTTAGATCTGCGAGAAATGTCACGGAGAATTTCAGGCAGAGGCTTCTTCAGCTGTCCGCGGGGGAGCATCTGAGACGGAGCGAGACGGAGCTGCTCCATGTGCTTTCCAGGAAGAGTCATGATACGGGGGATATCTATACCTATGTCAGAAATGCTGAATCAATCACATCCGGTGTCATTCACGTACCCATTGACTGAGCGGGCGAGCCATTTGCAACGGCAGCTGCGCCAGTCTTCTTAGCACCCCACGTAGCCGCAGCAGGAGCGGCAGGCTTGGGGCCACTACCGAGAGCCGGGAACAACTCCTCCGATTGTACATCGAATGTTGGCTTTTTAGGTGCGGGCTTGGTGGCGGGCTTGGGGGCAGGCGCTGAAGCAGTAGGCTCGGAGGCGGAGGGGGTAGGCTCAACCTTGGGCGCAGCGGGAAGGGGGTGCTTCAGGTCCTCCTCGTCGACCACATCCTCCACGGTGGGCTTGTGCGCCTCGTCGCGGGCGTGCTGCTGTTCCAGCATAGCGGCGAGAGATCCGCCGTTGGTAGAGGGGGCTTCGGCAGCCATGACGAAAGAAGTCAATTGCGTGGGGATGATCGGAGTATGAGACAGGGTTAAAAATTGGCCTATGCACAATAATTCTGCAATAGAGACTGGTCCGGGTCAGTATGCACTGGGGACAGGTCATGATCACTGGGGCGGAGCATGTGTCCAATGGCTGGAGGTGTTTGAAACTCACAGATGGAAAGTATAATTTCCTCTTCTGAATTGAAACAAATTGAAGGGTATAGGTTATATTATAGGTGAGTGCCGGTCGATTCAGGAGAATGCCCGCAAAGATGCAATGTGGAAAAGTGGCGATCTGGACCAAGAAGCGCCAAGAATTAAAGCAAAGAAAAAGCAGGCGTTCTGAGAGAAGAACCACCTGAGAGAAAGTGAGAGGGAGAGGTTGATGAAGAGGTGAGAGGTGAGAAGGGGGAGAGAGAGAGAGGCGAGGTGAGAGGTGAAAGGTGAAGGTCTCGAACCCCGGAAATACACAAAGTGACCGAAAAGGCCAGCTCGAGTCTCCGGGGGATTTCTCCGAGTCCGCTGAACATCTACCGTACATGTATATTTTTAATTCAGTATACATGTATTATGCTAGTTTGAACCTCATATGCATTTATAATGTCCAATGGCTAAGTTTCTAAATATCACAGGCTCCAACACATTCTGTTTGACTCTAGATGGTGGCTAATATAACAGAAAAAGAGAAGGAGAAAATACGAACAAATAAACAAGGCGTACTATACTTCACATAACTGACTGTTTCTATACTTGATCCTTTTTCTTCCTCTTTTTCCTTTTTTTCTTTTCTTTACTTTTTACCTTGATGAGCATGAGCACGTGGGAAGTGGCCATGGCATACCATGTGGCCATACAGAATGGGGCAATACCGTAGGATAATATCTGACGGAGTCTGTAGCATTGGTCCATGAGGTGGCCAGTGGCCAATAGCCCTGTCACCTCCTCCCGCCTGATAAGGAAATTTTGGTTTCTTTTTCTCCCCCAAAGCTTAACCTTCACGGCGAGGCAGATATGGATGCTTGGCAAGGAGAGTACCAATATCTTGGCAGATATAAAACTACTTTCTAGACAGAACAAGCTCAATGGCTGATACTACAGGCGTTATCCAGCTAACAAAAAGAAACGGAAAAAGACAAAAGAGAAAAATGTCCGATAAGGCCCACAGATAGGGGCGAATCCAGTAAATTTATACAGTGTTAACTTACCCACCCGTGTGTGGGGAGATATTCCCTCTATCTCGGACAATTCCGAGATTTCTCCTCTTCTCTCCTCTCTTCTTCTCCTCCCCCAAGGTCCCAAATATGGCCATGGACGCGGACATGGAGAAGAAGGGCGAGCCCGAGCTGAACATCTCTGCGGTGGAGCAAGACCCGGTTAAACCACGGGGATTCTTCGCCAAAGTGCGCTACTATGAGGAAATGCTGGACCGCAAGATGGGCATTGAGTCGCACAGTCTTGACCGCGTCCATCCTGAGAATCGACAGTCACCAAGTCCCGTCGTGATGGCGTTTATGTGGGCGTCTGCTACGATGAATATCAGTTGTTTCAGTACTGGTTTTTTGGGGCGGCAGTTTGGTCTTTCGCTTGGTCAAACCATTCCTATTGTGATATTTTCGACATTGTTGGGTGCTATGGTGACAGTGCGTGTTTCCTCCCTCTTTTTTGCATTTCTTGTATTTTTTATGCTTTTTTTTTGCTGAGGGCAAATTTTGACTGACACTCCCGCAATTAGGGCTGGTGCGCAACCATGGGGCCGGGGACGGGTCTCCGCCAGGTAGCAATCGCCAGATACTCATTCGGCTACTACCCATCATCGATAATCGCTCTGTTGAACGTGATCGAGCAGCTAGGCTGGGCATCAGTAAACTGCATCACAGGCGGCCTAGCCCTGAGCGCGGTCTCAGACGGCCATGTCTCCATCGCCGTAGGCGTGGTAATCATCGCCTGCGTGAGTCTGCTCTTCAGTTTCATCGGACTACGTGGTGTCCTGTTGTACGAGAAGTACGCCTGGATCCTATTCTTCGTTATCTTCATTATCATATACGGGGAGGCAGCCCACCGCGCCGATCTGTCCCCACCGTCGACGGCCGTGACGGGCTTGACTCGCTCTGGAAATGTGCTCAGCTTGATCAGTGTTATGTATGGATCTAGTGCGTCGTGGAGTTCGATTGTTTCGGACTTTTACGTGCATTATCCTGTCGACACACCTAAGACTAAGATCTTTTTGTATACCACTCTTGGTATTACCATTCCTACTTGCATTGGCATGTTGCTTGGTGCTTGTATCAGTTCGGCGTTGGATACGAATCCTGAGTGGAGTGCTGCGTATGATGGCGGTATTGGTGAGATCTTGAGGGAGATTATCTACCCGGATGGATTTGCCAAGTTCCTTCTGGTTTTGCTGGTTCTTTCTGGAAGTATGTATCATCCCATCCCATCCCATCCCCGTATAGGGTTCTCACAAACAAACACTAACACTAACAACCCCAGTCGGTGTTAACGTAATCGCAATCTACTCCGGTGCCCTCTCAGCCCAACTATTCGCAACCCCCTGCGCAAAGGTGCCCAGAGTGATCTGGTCATTCCTCGTCTTCGCCTGCGTCCTGGTGCTGGGCATAGCAGGCCGGAACCAACTACTAGCCGTGCTAGAAAACTTCCTCTCCCTGCTCGGCTACTGGAATACCTCCTTCTTCGCCATTCTGTTCATTGAGCATTACTATTTCCGCAAAGGAAATCTGGCCAACTATGATCTCGATGCGTGGAATACGCCGGCCCGCATGCCAATCGGGTATGCAGGTCTTGCGGCATTCCTTTGTGGTGCTGCCGGCTGGATTGTGGGCATGGTGGAGACGTACTATGTTGGTGCGCTTGCTACTATGATTGGGGATTCGGGTGGTGACATTGCTAATGAGTTGGCGTTGGTTTTTACCTCTGTTTCTTACTTGCCGTTGAGAATGTTGGAGCTGAAGTATGTGGGACGGTGAGATTGGTTCTTTGTGGAATTGTTGGGATTTGTGGTGGAATGTATGTCGGGTCTGGATCTGGGGCTATGTGTTATCCGTGAGGGCCTAGCCTTGGGGTGGTTATGAATTAGATAAATTAGTTCGCAGGCACATTTAATAGCAATGTATAGTTATCAAAGGATTATAATTCACTGTTCATTGACCCCATAAGGGCAAGTATTATATGATTAATGCATTCAGTCGATCACAGCCAAAATCAAACCAGCTGTATCGACAGCGCCAAGACGGCATGGGTATCGGACAAACGAGTACAATACTCTCACAAAAAGTATAAAACCCAACCATTGACAAGAGAAGAAGAAGAAAGAAAGAGTCATGTATGTAAGGCCTCGCGGGCCTGCCACGAGAATTATGTGCATTAAGCAGCCTTAACGTAAGGCCAGCCGTCCTTCCAGCCGAGGGCGTTCCAGGCGTACATGTAGTTAGAGTTGTCGGAGACAGTGGTGCTCTGCTTCTTGGCGAGAGGGTAGTAGTGGTAGTACATGACGAGACCGAGGTCCTTGTCATTGACCACGCCGGGGCCACCAGGTCCGAAGACCTGGCCGTGGCTGGAGAGGAGCATTGTGCCGCCAGTCTTGGTGCAGGGAGTGCCGTCGGCGTCAACCTGAGAGTATATATGTTAGCACAGCCACAACAACAAATTCTATATATGGGATCAATGTAGAGTGAACATACAAAGTCACCGAGACCAGTCTGGGAGCGGCAAACACGGATGTGGTACTCAGCGCCCTCGGCAGGGAAATCCTTGGTGTACTTGCCGGCAATACCAGCAGAGTAGAGCAAGTAGTAGAAGTCGCCGTGCTTGAACTCGAAGGAGCCCTCCTCGCGGTGGTTGAGAGTTGAGTTCCATGAAATCTGATAGGGAGTAGCAGAGCCGATTTTGAGAGGTGTCTCCATCTCAACCTGGAAGATATCGCCCCAGAAGGAGCCGAAATTCATGTAGTTCTTGCCACCGATACTGATCCAGGCTGGGTCGATGCGGTTGTAGTTGCTGTTGGCGGGCAGGCCGACGACGCCGTGGTCCGTCCAGGAACCAGGCTCCATGGTCTTGGAGGTTGCTACGCCGATTTGTGAGTTCTGAGTGCCAATCTTGGAGAGCACGTAGTACATGTAGTACTGGTCGTTCTGGTAGTGTACATCAGGAGCCTGGATTCTTTGTTAGTTGTGTTCTTCATGTTGTGCTACCAACAATAAAGGTTGTGTTGGTTTATTATATTGTTGTTGCATTCTTACCCAGATGTCCTTACTGTCGACGCCATCGATGTGGATGTTTGATCCGTCTGGCAGGGCTGAGCCTGCATCTGTCCATGGTCCCTTGACTGACGGTGATGTATGGATTTTGACACCAGTGCCTGTTGCGAAACGGAAGTACTTTCCATCTGATACTCGCTGGATCATAGAAGGATCATGAGTCCAGCAGTCGCCAGTGCAGGGGCCCCGGTTAGGGTATGCACTGACTAGGGCAGAGGTAAAGAGGAAGAGAAGGCCGAGCATTATGGCAGCTAGTGAGGGGGGAGAGGGGAGAAAGGTTGTCGAAATAAAGCTGCTGGATAAAGAAAAGAAATAAGACGAGAAAGCAGGTTCAATTTATGTTGATTCGGACAATGCTCGGCTCCTGGCAGCTTCCTTTCATCCCCACGCCAGGTGCGCCAGGTGTTGGGCCTGGTGTATGACCTTTCCACACGGGAGAAATCCTCATCCAATCATTGTATGGCGACCCCTGTCCATCGGCTATGGTCATGTAAGGCGCATGTCAGTATTGAGTCGGGTCTAACTACACTCGGGGGGCCGAAAGGGATGGCTCAAAGCCGATAGCAACAGGGGAGTGTTGCTGCGTCCTTCTGTGGATCCTTAACTAGATAGGTAAAGAAACAACAATCGTCGACAAAGGGAGAGGATAGGGAGTTTGCTATCCCTGATGTGATGTCTCGCATCTTCGGCCAAGAGCTACATATTGGATCGGTTGCATATCCCCCACATATGTCCATGACCATCTCACACGATCGAGGCACAGTATTTCTCGGCAACAGGGGTGATACGACAGTTGTCCTGCAAGTGTGTGTTGGTCCCACATTCAGCTTCAGCAAGGGCGGGCTTGTTCCCCTTTCACACTAGCGAATTCTACGTACAAAGTGTAACCTTTCAGTCCTATTTTAATCTCTACCCAGTAAGCAATGAGCCTTGAAATGAAATTATCTCTGTATGTACTCATCATATTTGCGGGTACGTCTTGCGTGGCTTCATTGACTCTTAGCTTGTTTGCGCCTTGTGGTCCGAGCAAAGATCTGCCCCATGTGGACCGCGGAGGCCAATCATCCGTTGAAGTGCCTTGAGATCGGACCCCAAATCTAATATTTGCGATCAAGTCGTTAAGGTCACGCGAAGTTATCATCTACTTGTAGATCCCGAAATATCCTCAAATGCAGTCGCCATCTTGGAAGAGGATCACCTCAGGTGAAGTATACATGTACCCAGACCCTAAACATATTACCCAAAGCCTCCAGCCCAACCTATGTCATCGACACTAAAGCGACGAATCAGACAAGGCAGACTTTTGAGCCTCCGTGGACCCCGCTTCTTCGTAAAGTTTGTAAATAGTCTATCAAGTAAGATTCCTGGTTATTACGTTCGATAATATGATTCAGCTAGGCTGAGTCTTGGTTCGTGGCGATTGGATCGCAGTATTCTCTTCGCCACACCGCTATATTTAAAGGCTCGGTAGGGGTCCGTATAAGCTGCCAAGTCTGGGGGTGGCTATGGAATAATCTACGACATAGTCTTGGCTAGCCGATAGTCGAGATGCGAGGTGCAGAAATCCAGATTCGACGCTTGGTATATTAAATGGGGCTAGGCGGATTGCATCAGATGAAGTCGATGTTGCACCACAGGCGCCTTAACCGGGTTCCGAGAACATCCGTATGAATGATGATTCTGAGGGGCAGTTATGGAGACGATATTGTTGGGAATTTCTTTCTGGGTTTTATTGTGCTTGGACTTACTCGGTTTGTTTGAAATTTGGAGTTAGGAGTGGAAGTGCAACGTTGACCAGGTATATATAATCAACACATATGGTATCCATAAGACTCTGCGAAAATACGTTTATAAACCAAATCATGATTCTACATACTTGTTTTAGAACTAGAATACACATTCCAATGTCTCGACAGGCACTTTCGTGGAGTTGTGGAACCCTAAATGTATCGGACCAACACATACACATTAGAGCTGACGTTAGGATAGTCCATTTACATACTCAAACATACCGGCTGGGGATATTTTGGCCTCGGCTCTAGTTCCTAGTCCGAATAACCTAAGATGATCCAGATTCTGATCACCATCGGTGGATTTGAGTAACTTAACTAACTTAACTTATGAAGATCATAAACTTTGCCTGAAAATTCAGGCGTTAACCCACTCCCACCCACCGTACCGGTCTAGTACAGATAGCATTTGTCCTTAAGTCGGTCATTTTGATAGGGTTCGCTCCGTGTACCATATCACCTTTGCCTAACGGGTTCGTCCCTGATCTTGATCTCGAATATTGCTATTTTGGTTTAGTGTTATCCAGAGTATCTCATCAATGTGGCATAACTTATCTGCTAGCCGAAAGAAAACTTTTCTCTTAACAGATGCATATCTCCGGATAATCATGTCTAGTAATTTCTACACAGAGGCTTGAACTCGGTAGTACTCTGCTTTTGCCTGCCACCCCAAGTGTAAGAACCAGCACGCTCCTTTGCTTTCCAAGCCCACCGATCACGGGCAACGAGTCCAGTTGATGAGGAATATAATTGCTCGCAAGTATAGTGCCATCTTACAATCTACCTCCTGTCAACTTCCTAGATAGACCTAATGGGGAAGTCTCAAACCACCTTCCAAACTAAGCTGTTCCATGACACCCAAATCAAGAATGAACCATCTCTTCACCTGCTCCAGAGAATCGAAACCAGCTGGGATATGGATATTGCCGTGGTAATCACATTCTAGGATTGTTGAACAGAACGCCTCTCCGATTGTGGTATGGTGTCGTTGGGGACTGCCTGGTATATCGGTTACGCTGGAGTATATGATTACCCTTGCCGGGCTGTGAATTGTGGCCATAGGATCTGATTTTGAATTGCCTGGATTTGTTGATCGAGTATTGCGACGCTGATGTTAAGCATGGGCTCCTCTTCTGATTACAGGTCAGCCACTTGATACATTGTCTGCAGCAACTTTCGGACTGATGGAATTATATCCATCTGTATCAGGATATTCATGCTCCAACAAGCATATAATGCCCACTGTGTCGAACTCAGAACGTTGATGTTCTTGTATGAGTAAGTATTAGCTATCATAAGGCCGGTTTGCATATAATTCATGTGGGAGGAATGCGCAGCCTTCTTTTCTTTACATAACAAAATACACCAAAAAGATGAGTGCGAGGCAACGTAATAACCCGATATTCACGCTTTAAAAAGGGTACCCTGAATCTTACTGTTCAGCTGCGCCGAGTAAAGCTTGTTCTCGTTGAGAATGAACATGCGTCCGTTACGACCAAACGAAAAGTTAGAAGTGCCATTCTTGACAAGAATCTTGCCGAGGAGAACACCCCCGGGCGACCACACGTTGACACCATCGCCACATCCGGCATACACATTGCCCTCAGTGTCGACCTTGATACCATCAGGAATACCAACACCGGCCATAGCAAAGACACGGCGGTTAGTCAAGAATGGCTGGCCGTGAGAGGTAGTCACATCAAAGGCATAGCTGGATAGATTAGCACCGACCCAAGCCCTCAATAACCAAGATGAAACTTACATAGTAGCAGGCAAGGTATTATCCTTGGACCCATCACCAATAGTCTCCGCTGTATCAGTGATATAAAGAACCTTCTGATCAGGCGAGAAACTAATCCCATTAGGCCGACCAAAGCCATCAGCAACAACACGCACATCCCTCGTAACAGGATCAAATCGATAAACCTGATTCGGCAACTGCGGCTTAGGCCGAATCCCCTGAACAGATCCATAAATAGGATCCGTAAACCATATAGAACCATCATCATGCACGACAACATCATTCACCGAATTAAACTGGCGTCCGTAAAAGGTGGCCAGAACCAACTCTGTCTTGTATGGCGGCGTAACAGACATCTGGACCAGACCGCCGGTATCATTCAAACCACCTTGGGCATCCCAGAGGATGCCGTTGTTGTAGTTGACGCCGCCGTTTGGCATGGGCACAGTGGTGTTGACGATCTCGGCGGTGAGCGGGTGCTTGCTCAGGCTGACCTTTGAAACCTTGATTGTTTTCTCGTTTGTTATTGGGTCTGTGAAGATGTTGCTGGACATGAAGAGCTCGTCTGTGGTTGGGATGTAGACGCTTGCTTCGTGGGCAAAGGGGTAATCATTGTTTTCCACGAGGAGGTCTAGTTTAGGGGTTGGGCCGAGTATGTTTAGGAAGCTGGTGTTGTATACGGCGAATGCTGAGGGAATTGTGTTGTTGGCCTGGCTGGCCAAGGGGGCAATATGGGTTGCCATTGTTGGACTGTGAGATTTTGTATAACTAGAAAGTGAGCTTTAGGGGGTAAGTGGGCTTTTAAAGAAGCTTCAGATGATGTCAGTTCTGCTAAACTCTACTCTTCACTATGGTGTGGAGTATGCCGGATGCGATCTGTTGCCCCACGGGAAATTCGCCGAGGTTTTGCCTGGAGATGTCTTTGGTTTCGACTTGAGGTTATCCAGAATTGTCTCCTTGCAGGATTCTCGGATCTCGGGCCACCGCCCTACATTACCTGAAGATTCGGGCATTCCCGATCTTCGGCCTACCCCACGAAGGGATGATGGATGTGCAGATGCTAGAGTGAAAATAAAGGTAAATAAACCTCTAGGCCCAGACTCAGAGAGCTAGATCATGTTAGGATAGGATTACCTTTGAGATAGGGGGTTGATGTCGATCTTCTACCAAAAGAGACAGCCGAAATTGTCTTCAAGGCCCAGAGTCGTCCACAGTACAGTAGCTGTGAAATTGAAGAATGCCTTGTACAAGGCTTGCAAGTCTGCCTGGGCATTCACAGCTATACGCCCTGGGGCTATCAGTGCTATGCAGATATATCAAGTCTCCAGACTATGGCATTGAGCGCGTGGAACCCAAGAGCAGTTGGCCGCGCTTGGTTAGATGTTAAGACATAGGTGAGCCAACAGTTCGAGTATGTCTAATCGCGACCAATACCCGAATATAGCAAGTCAGCCAGTGGCGATAGACCCTTAAAGATCCAGTGGCGCCTCATTCTCACCGTTGAGATGATGTCCTGCTATCAGATAAAGCGCTAAACGTATATAAAAGATGCCATAAGAATTGGACCAAGTGAAGTGTGAGTTTCTGATGTCCGAGGTGAACACGACAGACTCTAATCTAAGACGGTGAGTACTCTCGATAGCCGCAGATGGCAAATGTGGCGCAGGAAGAATTTCCTCAACAGTCGGGTACAGTGGCCAGAAATAAGAAAGGAAATGAGGGATCTGTGCATACATGTAGGGCGTTTTAAGGACCTGCGTTGGCTTCCGTCACACCGTTTAACCATTTTAGGAGTTTGTCAGGGGAGATGTGAGGCGTTTGTTAGAGTAGATATAGTAGAATAGGAACATCTGGGGTGTAGAGACGTGTCTCACTATGAGAGACAGGATAAAGTGAGACTAGTAGCTTATACTTTGATATCGGAGCATTTAACTGATCTATTCTTAGAGAAAGGTTGCAAGTTACAAATTAACTAACTTAGTTATATCGATAAGTTATTCCCTGCCGTTTACCTGTCAACCCAGCCACTCCCCTTTTCCTGTCTCCACGTGCTTTAACTTCTCCCCTTCTCCTCAATTCCAGACCTCCAGATTTCCATATCGTCCCTTCCAACCTTCCATTCCTCACTCCTGGGGACTCGGTTATTCTTCATCTCGTGGTTGGTCGAGTGAAAAAAAACTGCGTCTTGACCCCTCCTCGGCCTAATTTCAATCTGTCTCGTGTAGAGACAGGAAATCTACCCACCATGAATCAGGACAATTTCCCATTGAAATTCCGCCGAGCGTCTAGCAAACTTCACAAGGACCCCCTAGCTTCAGTTCGCGCATTCTTCGCAGTCATCAAAGCGCTACATCGCTCAAACGCACCCCCTCCGCCCCCGTCTACCCCCGTTCCTCCCCCAGCGGCAGTCGCGAGCATAATCGGTCGCGATCCAACGCACAATTCGGCTCCTCATCGTCATCGCTGGAACAGAATAGCGGCGGGCCGTCGCCGTCCAACGACGAGTCCAGCGGCTTTTTCTCCAACTTCACCTCCCGGTCCCGCACTCGCAGCTCTAACCGCTTCTCCTACAACGAGCAGAGCTCGGATGAACTAGGCGCCCCTTACGAAACGCGGGGCATGCTTAGTGCATTGGATGAGAATAGCGCTGAATCGGACCCTCATTCCCAGCAAGCCCCCGGACCCCGATCTCAACACCAGAGCCCTGATAACCGTGGACGCCACTCACTTCGCCAGTCAGCCAGTTTCACCACGCTTACACAACGAATGGATCCTTTTGCTCATCGCGAGACTGAGCGGGCGGCGAATGCCAAACGGTATTCCGACGATGGCAATGCGCCTCCAGCCCCGCGAACAAGACAGAGCAAGAAGGCGAGCTTCTCTAGGTTCGTGGACAGTATGCTTGGCTCCCCCGGTCGCAACATGAAAATTTCAGCCCCAGAGAATCCAGTCCATGTTACCCACGTTGGTTACGATAATCAAACTGGTCAATTTACTGGTCTTCCTAAAGAATGGCAGCGACTACTTCAGGAGAATGGTATCTCCAAGAAGGAGCAGGAGGAGCACCCGCAAACCATGATGGACATCATGCGCTTCTACGAGAAGAACACCCGTGGCGATAGCGACGATGAAGTCTGGCATAAATTCGACAATGCGCAAGCGACGAGTCCAAGAGGACAGTCACCACCGGGCAGCCCACGATTCCCGCAAAACCACGAAAGCAGTTTCGAGAATCCGCGGGCGCCACCACCGATTCCACGCGGGCCTCCGGCTGGCACACCGAGCATGTCCCCATCGCTGGGTGGTATGGTGCCTCATCGCGCTCCTCCTAAGCCTCCAGGCATGACCCCGTCCCGTCCTCCTCCTCAACCCCCAGTTTCGAATTCCTACGGTGCCCCGCAACGACCCCAGCTGGACACCTACGGTTCTTCATTTGGCACTCCGACGATCCCAGAAACCGAGGCATTGCCTTCACCTCATCGCAGTCCCTCTACCTCCCGAAATGGCACGCCTGCGTCCAGCGCCCCGAATGTCATCGCATCCCCCACACAATACCAGCGACAGCAGGAGCAGGTTATGGCCGCAGCCCAGCAGGCACTGGATCGCAATCGCAGCCAACGCCAACAGGCACAGCAGCCCCCAGCCATCTCCACATCAACCACCGCCCCGGCACCCGATCTGTCGTCTGGAGTGTCGCCTTCTACGCGCGCTCCACCCGCTGCTCGGCCCCGACAGCGCCAGCGTCAAAGCACTGCCATGGATATCCGGTCGCGTTTGATGTCTATCTGTCGCGAAGGCGATCCCACAACAATCTATTACAACCTCAACAAGATTGGTCAAGGTGCTTCGGGTGGTGTGTTCACCGCGTATGAAATTCCTAACAACAATTGTGTTGCTATTAAGCAGATGAACTTGGACTTGCAACCCAAGAAGGACCTGATCATCAACGAAATTCTCGTTATGAAGGACAGCAAACACAAGAACATTGTGAACTTCCTCGAGAGCTACCTGCACGGGTTGGATCTCTGGGTTGTTATGGAGTACATGGAAGGTGGCAGTCTCACAGATGTGGTCACTTTCAATATTATGAGTGAAGCACAAATCGCAGCAGTTTGTCGAGAGGTAAGTTTACGAGTGACGTTGGAAGTGAGTAGATGCTAACTGTTATTGTTAGACTTTGAGCGGTCTCCAGCACTTGCATTCTAAGGGTGTTATTCACCGAGACATCAAGTCCGACAACATTCTGCTCTCCTTGGATGGTAACATCAAGCTGAGTAAGTTATCCGCCTTCTTTCATTGATTGTGGTGCTAACATTGCCTAGCTGACTTCGGCTTCTGTGCCCAAATCAACGAGTCGCATAACAAGCGGAACACCATGGTCGGTACCCCGTACTGGATGGCTCCCGAGGTCGTTACTCGCAAGGAGTACGGCCGCAAAGTCGACATCTGGAGTTTAGGCATCATGGCCATTGAGATGATTGAGGGCGAGCCACCATACTTGACCGAGTCGCCGTTGCGCGCGCTGTATCTTATTGCCACGAACGGAACACCCACCATCAAAGACGAACACAACCTTACCCCGATCTTCCGCGAGTTCCTTCATTTAGCTCTGAAGGTTGACCCCGAGAAGCGGGCGTCGGCACACGACCTCCTGAAGGTATTATCCACTTCCCATACCATTTTTATACACCCCACTAACGCTTTCCAGCACCCATTCATGTCCTTCTGTGCACCCCTTTCGCACCTCGCCCCCTTGGTCAAGGCTGCTCGCGCCAGCCGGGCCCAAGAAAAAGCTCAAAAAGGAGGCTCCTGAATGACCACGTTTTCTTATGTTTCGGTTTTCTAATTTCCGTCTTACTTGATCTCCTTGACGCCTCGCTCAGATACCCCGTCACCTCCAATGTTTCTTCTAGATCCCGACGTGCACTGCCATACGTCGTGGGATTCCTATACTGTGTACCCAATTTATTTCTTCATCTATCTTATTCCCCACCACATCGTCCTTGATGAAAATGATTCCATTTATGAGCATGTTTGCAATATTTTCTGCTTCTTATATCTGTTTACATCTGTGTCCATTTAGGGTTCTGTAGTTCTATCTTCCTTTTGTCAGTTGGATGCAAGCGGCTAGTGAGATACAAATTCTACTGCCTGTTCTTTTGTTTACTATGAGAATCTGAATTCGACTGTCACCGGCTCGCCGGGTTGTGAAGCATTAGAGAATAGGTGGCATAGGGCAGTACTGGGGATTAATATCTCGTTTCTCGAATTACCTCGGAAGCAACGTAGCTAGTCCTGCAAATGTTGGGATGGTATCTCATGCTCAGGCTACTGCTTTCTTCTGTCTGTCATTTGTTTATCTGACTGGGGCTGGACATACACCCACTTCCATGAGCTAAAAATGGATAGGGGCGGAGAATGAAAGTAAAAGGAGTAGCTTATGCCCTAACAACACCTAGGCAGAAGTGGACTTTCAAGAGAAGCTTCAATTAATGATACGAATACGACACACTATCGACTGTGCTCTTAGGTACCTTTTGGCTCGATAATTCTGAACTATTTCATATCCACTCATAATGTAAGCAAAAGAAATATAAGCAAATATAACACTATAAATGAAGTGTAACAAGTGGCAAACAAAAACAAGCAGACTTAGGCTGCTGTTTTTGTGACCATCGTCATCGTGCTGACTCAGGTGATAGTTCTCTCCGTACACAACCTGGAATACCCCAACACAGCCTCTCATTCCCCCGAAGCCCTACCAAAATCGTCTCCTAGATTCGACAACTCACCAGTCGCTTCCTGCTAATCGCCAAGGGTCTACATCTACACACCCCTCACATCCACACCACCCATAACCCCCAACCCGCGCCGTTCCTCGTCGTTTGTGGACTCCCCGCATTCGCTGCACAACCACCACTCCGAGTGAACCACACCGCGTACCTGGTTCTCAAATCTGGACGAGAAGCTTGGCTAGAGCTTGATATTGATACCTTGCGATCTTTGATCGATATCGAATATTACAAACAGCCAGTTGCGATCGACTTGCCATACACCGAATCTAATCTCGCTACCCGACTTCCCCGATTCTTTTCCCTTACCCCGTACTCCGCCGTTGTAGACCTTCGTTGGAGGAATCATAGCTGCAATGTTTCGCGCGCAACAGAATGCATTTGACGATGCTGTCGGTAAGCTTTATCATGCTTTCTGGGGTCTGCTAGAGGGCAGATGCTGTGCTCGGGCGCACTGGCCTTGTCCTCGTTACCTGGTTACGTTACTGACCTGGTGATCTTTTTACAGCCAAGGCGACGGATGAAAACCTGACATCTGAGAATTGGGAATATATTCTGGTGCGTTGGATTTGAGCTATTGGTTTTCTGAGATGCTGGCCCGGGACATGGAAACTGATTTTCTGGGTGGTATAGGATGTCTGTGATAAAGTTGGCTCTGAAGAATCGGGGTATGTGGATTTCGTTGCGCAAGTTCAAGGGTATTTTTGCTGACTTTTGCTCAGTGCGAAAGAGGCTGTTGCTGCTATGATTAAGAGACTTGCTCATCGGAATGCCAATGTGCAGCTCTATACATTGGAGGTTTGTGATCTCTAACTTGTGCCATTGGGCATGTTGGATTGTGGTTTCCGTGTTTACTGACTGTCGTTGTAGCTCGGCAATTCGTTGGCGCAAAACTGTGGACTTAAGATCCATCGCGAGCTAGCGTCCAGAAGCTTTACTGATGCGCTACTGCGTCTGGCGAATGATCGGGTAAGCGGTCCTTATTTCGTTATATCCCAGCACCTTTGTTTTGACACATATTTCTAGAACACGCATCAACAAGTCAAGTCGAAGATCCTGGAGCGCATGGAGGAATGGACAAAGATGTTCGCGTCCAACCCCGACTTCGGTATCATGGAGCAGGCTTATATGAAGTTGAAAACTACGAGTATGTACCAGTCCTCGTGGCAATTTGACGATTGAGCTCAACTAATCATATCTTAGACCCGAACTTGCAGCCGCCATCGAAGCCAGGCAAGCGTGAGATTACTGATGTCGACCGTCAGATGGAGGAGGAAGAACTTCAAATGGCACTTGCTCTCTCCATTAAAGACAAGCCCTCAGGTGCCCCTGCTGGTGCTCCCGCTACCCGAGCCGAGTCTTCAGCTGCGGCTACCTCGGCCTCGGTACCAGCACCTGCACTGGCCCAAGCCAATCAAGCGGGGCCTGCTGAAGCCCAGCCAGTTCTATCAGGCACGTCAGTAGCTACTGTGTCGCGCGTGAGAGCCCTGTTCGACTTCCAACCTTCTGAGCCCGGGGAACTTCAATTCCGGAAAGGCGACATTATTGCAGTCCTCGAGTCAGTTTACAAGGACTGGTGGAAGGGATCTTTGAGAGGCCAGACCGGAATTTTTCCTCTCAACTACGTGGAAAAGCTGCCCGACCCGACTGTGGACGAGCTGCAGCGAGAGGCTCAGATGGAGGCAGATGTCTTTGGTCAAATTAAGAGTGTTGAAAAGCTCCTTACATTGCTGAGCACCCGCAACACAGACCTTAATGTCTCGGAAAATGAGGAGATCAGCAATCTCTACGAGGCTACTCTTAAGATCCGTCCAAAGCTTATCGAGTTGATTGGCAAGTATTCGCAGAAGAAAGGTAAGTACTACTCCTACAATCGCCGAGGATTTCGCTCATAAAATATGCAGATGAATTCACTCAGCTCAATGAAAAGTTTATCAAAGCTCGTCGTGATTATGAGTCCCTGTTGGAGGCATCGATGGCTCATCCCGCACAGCCGCAATATGGCCGGCCTCTCCAACCCCAGTACGCATACGCAGGTGCTGCGGCTGCTGGTTACGCAGGCCCTCCTCAAACCGAAGCGCGATACTTCAGCCCCAGACCCCAAGGTACGTACAATCTCGAGCCCGCAGACTATACTAGCTCCTGACTTTGATTTCAAGACACGACACCAGTCCAGGCGACTGCACCATACTACGGCGGCGAGCAGACAATGCCATACCGCCCAGCATCCCACTCCCCTGACCCCCGCAACCAGGTTCCAGCTATGGCACCACCAGTGCAGCAGCAGGCACTTCAATCCGACCCCTACGCACCTGTCCAGCACCGTCCCCAGTCTACATATGACCACCCCCAAGAACTAGGAACATCCGTCTATGATTCCCCCGTTGACCATGCTGTTCCTGCTCAGCGCCTGCCTTATCCCCCAGGATCCCAAGCCCAAGCCCATCCTGCTGGTCACCAGCAATTCCAGCAGCAACAGCAACAACAAGACTACTCGCCATCGGTCTACTCCACCGATGACACACCTCAGATCCCTCCAGTGTCCACCATGCCCCAACAAATCCCCCACCAATTCCAACAACCCCCATACCCCAACTCCCCCGCCGCCCACCAACCCCCACCCTCGCATCAGCCTCCCCCAGTCCCTGGCACAACATCACAGCCGACACAGTACACATCATACAGTCCGGCGCCTCCAGCTCCCGCAGGCACGGGCGAGTACCAGGCCTACCAGCCCCCACAGGGCGGGGCAGCTGGGTCTAACCCGGCTTCGTTTTATCGGTGATTAATCTGTCCTCCTAACCGTTATCTTTCGGTCCAGAGGGATCAATTCCTTGGCTGCGTTTAATGTTGGCTTGGTCTCTGGCGCTTACACGGACTGTTTTCTTTTCTCTCTTCCTTTCCTCACCTGTTGCTGGCTGTCTGTGTCTACTGTGTATCTAGTCAAATACTGGTCTGAATTGTATGTCCGTACATATGTGTGTGTTAGTCTCGGTAGTAAGTTGGTGGCAGTATAGCACTGTTGTGATGCCTATGCGAGGCATAGGCATATATGGCTAGGTGGTCATCTCCATTGTCTACTTTTTCAGATACACAGCATAGGCTAGGAACTGAAGAAGTCTCAATACTTACTTGGGCGCCAAAATAAGCTCAAATTGGATGACAGAGGCAAGTTAAGGTCATAAACAATGCACAAGGCTGACCAATGAGAACCATCTGTTGGGGCCACCGGCGGAGCCTCAACCCATCAACTTTGCGGGGACCTTCATCTCATCTTCACGCCATGGCTCTAGAGTCCCTCTCTCCAGAGATCCTGTTAATCACTCTCGAATACATATCCTCCCCACTCGATCTCATCGCCGCTGTACATGCCTCACCCAGTTTATACCGAACCTTCATCGCCTACAAACAACATCTCCAGGGGAATACCCTGACTCGAGCAATACATCCAACATGCCGAGCAGACGCCTATTCAGCGTTGGACGTCCAAAGGATCCCACAGCAGATTAAATCCGGGACGAAAATTGGAAAACTCAAAGCCGAATGTTTCTCTATCTTCGCCACCGACCGGAAACGCCGCTCCCAGAAACATGATGAGTTCAAAGCAGACAATGACAAGCTGGAAACGTTGTTCAATTTCCAGGCTAGTGTCGAGCGCCTCATAGATACTTTCTGCCATTGGTCACTGGGCAATCTATTCTCAGCAGACCAAGACCACTCCCCATTACCTCCACCAGCGACCATCCCAAGAGCCAGATTGTCACATACAGAACGAGCCCGTCTGCAGCGCGCATTTTATCGCTGTGAGGTCTATGCCAGATTCCATCGAGTCCTTCAACTCCAGGATAAAAGTTCCGCGATGAATTTTATTCCGATTCTCATGAGCTACGGTTCTCAATTCCAACTGCACGAGTTCGAAGAAATGATCTGTGTCAGACAATTCTTAGCAAAATGTGTGGAATCACTCTGTGAACGGGTAGAGGATGATTTCCTTGCTTTCTATACTGGAAAGGGTCTATTCGACGCAGGCGTCGGAAAGAAACCCGCTCAGGAACTTGATATCCCGACTGAAAATTATGACACTGGCAAAGCTTTCAAAGACTGCGGACTGTCGCTCTTGACAAGAGATTACCGTAACGCACCCTATCACGATAACCACGTCAAATACCTCGTATCTTGCGGCCCGGCTTATATCCTCTCCTTGAACGAACTACCACCGCGAGAGCTCAAGCACGTCCTCCTCAAATCAGAACGTCACTCGCATGACTTGGATATAAATGATTACTTTGTTACGGAGGGTATGATAAATGATAGATTGGATGAGAGATCCGAAATGACCCTTTATCGCGGCAAAGTGGTTTCCATTGACCGCGATGAAGTTGATAAGCACAACCTGGGATGGAAATGGGGGACTAGTTTTGCCACTGGTGTCAAGCCAGATTCTCCGTCTAATGTTCTCCTTCGGAATATGGGTTATGTCTTTTGGGACGTGAGACGTTTGGTGGATTCCGGGCTTGTGGCTGAGCCTTACGTTGTTGCTATTGGGACTGATTGTTTTCCGGCTGGGTATAAGAGGCCTTTTTCTAGGGGTAGTGTTGAGGAACAGCTTTTTCAACGGAAGGTTGACCTGGAAGTTTTGCGGCAATGGAAGGACGAGTAGGTGTGTATTTTGGAGCAGAAATGACGAGCGCAAGGACTCGATGAATTGATAAATGATGATGCATTCACTGTGCCTACTGTTCTCGGGCAATCTCCAAGTACTGCATGGACAACAGGAGATGTCTTGGTCTGTAACTTCTCCATGTCAGCACTTGATGGTATCTATGAAAACATGATCCTAGATGCCAGAGGTGACCTACGTCGCACGAATGCAGAAAAGAAAGGACATTTGATCTTGATACCTAATTAAGCAGTGAGGCGTCCAAACGGGAATCCACTGTAGCTACAAAATGGATTTATTTGCCGACCACTCAACAAAATCCTAGAAACCCAACGATATGTATGTATAGAGATCCCTCTCCCGAAATAGCTTCAAACCTGGTCTTGATTTTGTGCAAATATAGACTATGGCCTAGGTTTCTGCTTTCGTTGTGATTCTATGATACGCTCCGAGATTGGACGTGTTCCACAATTGTAGCAGCGTCACTTCCGAACAAAATACTAATCACTATATGCTATGCACCTTTTAATAGGAACATTTGATTGAAGAAAATGTGTGTTTGTATTGGTCTCTTTTAAAGTGCAATTATCACTTTTGTCGACGCCGGGATAGTAATTTGTTCAACCATGGTATCTCTCTGAAATAACCACAAAACTCCGAACACGAACCGCAAGCTCAGCTGACAGACTGGGGCTGATGAATCTAAACTCAACAATTCACGAGCTGGTCATGACATAGCACTGACTTCATGTCACAGTGGGAATCACAATATCCCATTCCTATAGGTACTTTAGCTAGTCATCTTCATGGTCATCTCTCTATCTCCCCAATTAAGAAAAATACTTTCACAGTCCTTCACAATTCAGATTGAGCAATCAAAGTAAATCACCTTTTTACCAAAGAGGAGTTGAAGCTTCCTTACATTGATCTCAATATTGTGTTTAGTTCATTGTCGTCTTAATCTTGAATTCCACCAAAAAGAAACATACAAGGGCAGTAGGGGCTCCGTCGAGTTCCTGAATATCCGACGGAGAGCAGATAGCTTGAGCCTCTTCCCTAACAAAGGCTACGTCTCCTACAATTAATCTGCGAATCTCCTTGCAATTGCAGTTCGCTCACCGATCTGCTCCGAAAGCCAGAAAGTCTTTGCCTTATATTTCTTTGTTTATAAAAAAAGCATGTTAACCCTTTTCGTATTAGAACATGCTAACAATAGAAAAAAGGGAATCCATCACTGGGGGAGAAAATGTTAGCAGAGTATACAACTGGGAATGGTGTTTTTACATATCGCCACAGCTACGATTCGGTCAGCTGGAGATATCTCCTCGAAGATGTTACAAACATCGCCAACAACTACTTAGTCAACGAACATGTGCGAGAGCCCAACATTGCTACCATTCTAGCGGGTCGCGACTTTCACAAGTATCGCGACACGGGGACTTGCTATCAGATGTGGCCTACCAAATTCGAGGTTCACTCTTATGTTCCTGGCTTTGTCATTCACGGCAATGGCGTCTTTCACTACAACTTTGTGCAAACAGAATTTCGGATGTTTTGGACTACAAAGAAGTGGGAGGTCATCGGCGCGCCGAACGAAGTAGTACCTGCCTTCGATCATATTCCATCTTCAACGGAAATGGTTGAATTATTCATCCAAGGAATTCACGCGGCTGGTCTTTCTCCGCTCGTTAGATTTCTAGCGCACGGGCTTGGCGATACAGAGAATAGGAAACTAACAGTGGAAGATTATATGGCCGACTATGTAGGAACCCTACGCCCTGACTCGAAATACTCTTAGGGAGAGAAAGATAAAGAAGGGATATGCAGGATTAATCGTGTATTTTAGCATGCCTTGGTATAGGTTTTTCCCTACTTGATAGGTTTCCCTATACACTTCGTGCCAATGCAGAGGCGCTATAGTTCAATGCTTCCTGTTCCTGTCTTGATAAGATCAAAATAATTTCAGAAACAGGCCTCGATATGCGGCGATATCTCATCGCGGACACAAGCGTTGTATTAAACCTCGACCGATTCTCGGTGGAAAGTGACACCGAAGAGTATCTGGGCTAGAGAATATTCCGATTTGCTGTGCTTTCTTTGCCAAAGCACAGCACAAAGAATGCAAAATTCAGACCAATGGTCCAAGATACAACAACCTTACTACACTTCATCCATTATACACAATATCGACCACATGGGGATGATTTATATGCTATTGTTTCCACCACTGAAAAATCCCCTTATATCTCCATGACTCCTTGAGTTCGAGCCTCGAACATTTGTCAGATTCTTCGATCTCGAGCCTCGTACGTTTCATCGAGACTCTTGTTGCTCGAGACATACGTTTCAGACATTCAATATCCCGATCTCTATTCTCGTCCCAATCCTATCCCCGTTCTGCTGCATCAGGGATCGCAGTAGGGTCTGCATAGCTTTGAGTGTAGACTCATCCGACGGTCTCCTGGGTTTTGGGTCACCTTGCAGTTTCTTTTCCTCAAATTCCCCTTGTAGAACCTCGTTTTAGCCCGTTTTATATTTCCAGATCGGGAAAAGGGTACATAAGAGGATAGGCTTCTTGCCGTTCCATCTCATTATGTAGCCCTTGATGTAGAGGCATTATGAAAGGAATAGAGAAAATGGGAGAATTGGTGAATCCTCGGGCCAGATTAAATATTATAAAATCAATGCAGATGTGGTTCGTATTTGACGTAGTATGGAGGTTGTGTTATATGGAGACATAACTTTGGGACGGGGTTCAAGTCTGTGTAGGCGATTCCGTTATAACCAGATAGCCACCGCTACTCGAGCTTGTGCCAGAAATCCTCGATGAGTCGGGCAACTTCTGGCACTTTTTGCCTCACAACACCATGTCCCACCTGCGGAACAACAGAAACATTCCGCATGCCAACATCATGCAAATCCTGGACACTACACACGTCATCCAACTCTCCTAAGATACATAGACCTTCAATGCCCTTTGTTGCCGCTTCGGCAAATTCAGTATGTTTATCCAAACACCCACCATCTCTGAAAATACCAACTACACTTGCCACATGGCCTTGGTGCTGCTTCATCTGCCAGTCTCGGACTGCTTCTGCAACCACTTCGCCCCGACCAAATCTCTCCCTCCAATCAGAAGGAACAACCAGTTGTCCTCCTTCGAGGAATTCCAAAATCCACGAGCGCGCCTCGTTCTCTAATCCCTGACCACCACGCAAATAGCTCCTCTGCAATTCGTCAAATTGCGTTGAGCGCAGTAGACCCGCGGGCGCGACCAGCACCATAGAAGCGACGCGGTGGGGGTATGCAGCCGCGAAGGTAGCTGTGGTGGAGCCACCAAACGAGTAACCAACAAAATGCGCAGTTTCCCACCCAAGATCCACCATCACAGCCTCGAGTAATGAATGAAAGAGTGTCGGTTCGTGCGCTGCAATCGGCGTTTCAGTGAGCCCGTGGCCCCACAGGTCAACCAGTACACATTGCGCATACGGGAAACGCGAAGATAGCGCACTTGCTAATGGTAGCAAACCGATTGCGGGTGTTTGAACGCCGTGCACAAACAGTATGCGGGAGCTTGTCGTTTTAAGGTCTGTTGGTGTAGGAGACAAGGGTGATAGCTTGTAATATGCGACTTTGCCGTTTGGAGTCTGCAGATACCATGCCGGTGGTAGCAGGTTACCAAACGTTGCGCCGTAGTCGGCTTCAGATGGTGCTTGAATTGGTGGCTCGTTGGACTTGACTGTCCCTGGTCGAGGTAGCACGAGTGAATTGTTTGCCATGTTTATAGACAGATGTGTGGTGTTTATATCACTTGGAGAGGTGATGGAGGGAGGGGTAAGCATAGGCAGCTACAAGATCTCAAATTCGAGAATTACCGATACAATACTGTAACAGAGTCCGCATTCTGGGGCCGAGTGTCCAAATACGGCTTAAGGCGGTTTAGTATACGAGACAGGAAACACGTGAGTAATTTAACTATCAGCTGTATAGATATTCGATATGGACAGACATGGTCAACAAGTCAAGAGGCGGGTTTTGTATTTGCAAAGCTAGTTGCAGACAAGATTGTGGGGTTAGAGTTCCCCATAACGTGAATAGATGACTTCGAAAAGCTACTCTCCTAAGTGGCCATGTTGAACACGCTTTTTTTTTCCTGCTTCGAATAGCAGTGGCTACTAACAAGCTCGGTATGAATTAGCCCGGCTTCAAGTGGTTTAGAAACTCTATGTAAACAGCGTTGCATTCGATATTCGGAAGATCCCGTCGTGTCCGTGCCAAAGCGACCTTAAATACCCATCATGGCACTATCTGTAAGAAAAAGGGTATGAAACTCAATATGATTACTTCGTTTATAGCAAAAACATGCACTACGTTGCTCGCTCTTGTGGCTGGCTGCCGTGCTGGGGTTGTCTATAGAGATGTCTATGGGGAGAGAACCTGGCACAAGTATGTCCGCTCGCCCAGCACTTCGATAGTGAAACCAAAGAGCATTTTGGCGGCGAATATTACCGGCAACGTGTCCAATCCCAATGGTTTCTTGGAAGGCAATGATGCTCCAACAATCTTGAGTCGCAAGCCAGACGACCTCCACGTCCCTTCCATCGTTGTTGATTTCGGTCAGAATGTGGTCGGAATAGTATCGATTGATTTTGCTCAGTCAACAAATTCATCTCAAGGGCTCCCAGGATTGAAACTGGCTTTTTCGGAAACCCAGCAGTTTCTGACAAACACGAGTGATTTTACCAGGTCGGATAATCTGCCAGAGGTATGTCATTTGCAATCATTCATTTGTCATATCAGGCAATGCTAAAGCCAACTAGGGCCAGAAAATAACCAAGGGCACTGATCAGGTACGTGAAACAGGCTTATTCGCCTCCTCTAAGCAGATGCTAAAGCAATATAGGTTGCCGTCCCCAACGATCCATCTACTTGGAAGAACAAGGCTGGCTGTCAATATGGCAACAAAGTATGCTCAGATGGTCTTCATGGTTTCCGGTACATGAAGATCTGGCTCGATGCCCTTGAAAGCGACGCCCCATACACACAGCCTTATGGCTCGGTTTCCATATCCAACATCGAACTCGACTGGTCTGCCTATCTGGGAACTCCTGATACATTCACCGGATGGTTCGAGTGCTCCGACGAAGATCTTACGCAGTGGTGGTTTGACGGTGTCTACACTACCGACATGTCCAGTGATACTTTCCTTGCCAATGAGACTGATCCTCGAGATTCTGCTACTCCGACGCTGGAGGGCACACAAGTTATTTTTGACGGTGCGAAGCGGGATAGGGATCCCTACGTTGGAGACCTGGCTGTCGCTTCGCTTACCTCTTATCTCTCGCACGATGCGCCTGAGATGACTCGTAATATTCTTGTTGATTTGGCGAACCACCAGCGTGCAGATGGATGGATACCTCCTGCGAGCATGTAAGTTGGTACTATATGAGAGGTATGCTTCCACTGACACCACGTCTAGAAATAACTATACCCTTCCCTTGTACGATTACCCTATGTGGTGGGTCGTCGCCACATATGATTTTGTCATGTACACTGGGGACACAGACTTTGTTGCCCAGTACTATGATGTGATGAAGAAAACATTGGATTCATACTACGGTCAAAACTTGACCTCCACGCATGGTCTGCTCAACAAGACAAATGGCTACGGTGACTATGCCTTCTTGCCCCGTTCAGGTGTCATTACATACTACAACGCGCTCTACGTACACGCCCTAAAGTCAGCTGCTCAGCTTGCCAACATTCTCGGCCACGACGCTGACAGCAACGCCTGGACCACACGTGCCTCTGAAATTGGTACCAAGATGCTTGCTAGAAACTGGGATTATGCTGTGGGTGCATTTTTCGATGGCGGGCCATGTCCCGATAAGTCTGGAGACACGATTTGCAATGTACATGCCCAAGATGGGAATGGCTTGGCTGTTCTATCTGGGGCAGTCAATACCTCTGTTGCTACGAGCCTACTCGACTTTTATGGAAACACGGCGGCACGAACTTATGGAAATGCATTTTACGACAACGATTCCATTCAAGCCGGGTTCTCACAGCGTGTCTACGCTTTTATTTCATACTTCGAGCTAGCCGCACGCTTCGCTACCCTTGGAGCATCAAACTCAGCATTTGACGAGATCAAGCGGCTTTACGGCTGGATGTCGACGCACGACCCCGAGATTACGTTCTGGGAAGGCATTGGTCCAGACGGAGCACCCTATGAAGATGGCTTTACTTCTATGGCCCATGGCTGGTCCACTGGGATCGTACCACTGATGAGCAACTATGTACTCGGTATCAAGCCCACTGCACCTGGGTTCAAGACCTGGCAGGTTTGTCCTGTAATCGATGGTGGCAACCTCACTTGGGCTCGTGGTGCGGTAGGCACACCCTCGGGCCCGATCAAAGTACGATGGGAGAAGGGTACGGATGGATCTTTTGCCTTGCAAATTGATACACCGAAAAATACGAATGGGGTGATCTGTGTGCCAACTGGTGGATCTAAGGGTCGCGTTGTTATGGATGGGATGGAAGTCGATGGCAACGCAGATGTCGATATTATTGGCCCTATTGCGACAGCTGGAGAGGGATTCAGGATGGTGAGAGCCAGTGGCGGCGTACACATGGCGACTGTGAATGTTGGAAAATAAGAGCATCCACATTTAGTTCCCAGCAACCCCCGGTTCTTGGCCTTGATTTTATAAAGATAGCTTTGCCCGCTACTTTTAATGAGTGCTGTTCGACCTACTAGTCAATTTCATTCACCTCGATAACTTTAATATAGAATCAATAATCGCTAGCTAGATCTAGCCTCCAGAGGCCATGCAGGCGGGTCTCCGGTAATATCCCCAGGACACACGGCATTTATGCACTGCCAAAAGCAAACTGCCTGCCCGTTAGCCCAGACCCATAGTAGATGTACTTTTCAGAGTTTGTCATGATTGCTGGTGTATTCTTCGGAATGACCGACTTTCAACAGCACACCAGCAAGTGTCTGTAAGGACTGGACCCGAACTTCTCAAGCTCATCAACGTAGCCGGCCTGTGAGGCAAGGCCGTATTGAACACGACCACGGGTAACTATCACGGCAACATCTTCCTTCTCCGTTCTTCCTTGGCCTAATACTGCTACTTGCTTGATCTCCTGGAAAGAGAAATGCCGAATGCCCAACGAGATGAGGTCGATTTCTCGCGGCTCAGATCTATGATTAAACTCATTCCCAGATTGCACCTAGAAGTCTCCAGTCGACATCAATAGCCTCAGTCACAATATAATCAGAACACGCTGCCTCGAGCCTAGGAGACTCTTTGGTCACGTTGATCATATGAAACAGGGGAGCACTAGAAAATGTAGCAAAAGCTGCCGAAAACGACTTTCATACTTGTTTGGATTCAGATGTTCCAGTCCGGTAGTGACAGGAGTGCGAGCGAATGCAACGGCACCGAGAGCATAAGCCAAAACAGGCCAGAATAAGTCGTCAGTCCCTTTTGACGGTATTGCTCTGAGCCAAATATTCGCAAAGCGACTCCAGGCTTTTGGTGCGCGGCCAGTCAGGCCTCAAGCATATTGGGGTACTTGCCAGTTTCTTCCCAAGAAGAATATTTTAATCCATAAAATAAAAATTAATTATAAAATAAATGTTATCTATCCACAAAGCTTGTGGGCCAAAACAAAAAGACAAAAAAGATATGTGCATCATCCGTGAATCGAACACGGGCCTCGTCGATGGCAACGACGAATTCTACCACTAGACCAATGATGCTGGAACATCAAACTGCTGGGATTGCTGATTGGCTGTTGATATTCGATTGTCCCAGCTTGTTATTATTACCTTAGTTCTGCCTAAACAGAATAAGTCGTGCCCTAACCACGATAGGAACAGTCTTGAATTGAATACCTGCGATGCATCATCTACATCTAAAATCATGACAAATACTGCCTTTATGCATGATGTTGCTATCATTTATCAAGACATATTTTCGCCCAGAGAGACAGATGATACATTGAATACATCGAAAACGCCAAACAACGGCGGTATTGTACTAAATATATCTCTGTCCCACACGAGATATTTAAATGAATGATCGGGCCCTCCCCTTGCAGAAGCTATTAATAGGCTTTAAGCCGAGGATATGTCTCTCTATTGAGGTGTCTCACATCTTCTCAGAATTGCCATCTCAATAGTCATTCCTGGGCCAAACGAAGTCGCAACAATGTGCTCCTTCTTACCCAATGTACGAAGTCGATCCAGAACAATCAAAACAGTTGCACTGGACGAGTTTCCTCGCGTGCGGTAAATTTCGCGACTTGCTTGCAGTTGATCATCTCTTAATTGTAGAACCTGTTGAGCCCCTTTGATAATAGTTTGTCCGCCGGGATGCAAAGCCCAGTCAAAATCACCAGATCCTAACGATATTTGCAAACCTTCGCCTCCAGCTCCTGGTCCAGGACTAATTTTCTCCTTGTAGGGTAGGAGAAGGCTCTCAAACATTGGTTTTATAGCATTCTTTGCGTAGATAGAAACGTCGCGAGAGAGAACAGTTCGATAACCTATATGCGTATTGATCCAGATATTAGTACAAATGATTGATCTAAAAGCATTTCCAGATATGGACGAATAAACAGCAAACACACCATCTATATCCGCATAGAAAGACAAGTTCTCAATCGTATCAGGAATAAAACTCGTCCCCCACTCAACCAGCTCAAACACAGGGGTGACATTCTCGTCCTTTGCCATCGCATACTCATTACAAAGAATAAATGCAGCGGCAGCATCCGAAAATAAAGCCCCGGCTATTCAAACCTGATCCGGATCTGCACATTTCTCTGCATATGCCAGCTCATTCCGGAAGTTAGGCGTACAAAGCTCACAGGCAAAGGCAAGAATCCGAGCCGACTTTCTCCGTAGACTGGCCCCGCTGGCTATTTGTGCGGCAGCGCGCATGATAGAGAGCCCGCCTGCACATCCGACGCCATGTAGAAGCATGCGATCGACCTGGGGTGACAAGCCGAGCTGTCGAACTACAAGTAGATCATATCCCGGGCTGCCATGGTTGGTACAGGTGACCCCAACGGTATGAGTGATCTGCTCGGGGGTGATGTGAGCTTCTTGGAGAGCCTTCTGACATGCCTGAACCGCGAGGTCGACCCCTGCTTGTCGAAAGAACTGATCAAGATCCCGGACTGAAGGTCGCTCTTCTTGAGTAGCAAACCCATCTTCGTAAGAATGAATTGCTGATCGAGTTTCAATGCCTGTTGAACGGTTTATTTGAAGCAGCTTTTTAACTCTAGGTACATTGGGTTAGACTTCGTTTGTTGAGCAAGCGAAGTAAGAATAACTACCCTGGACTGCTGACATCGCTAAAGCGTTCCGCAAATTCATCAAGTTTTTCTGGCGTCAGAATATAATGAGGGTATTGTGATCCAAGTCCAGTGATATAAAGGGCTGAGATGGGTGCCATGATGTGTGCTGACCCGAAGCGGGGGTAGATGACTGGCGACGAGGAAAATGCAAGAAGTAGTCTTCGTCTATACGCATATGACCTTGCGAAAAAAGAGTCAGAGTGCCTGGGCGCATCCTGTGAGTCGGCAAGTTCGAAGTAGCGAAGACCATTCAACAAGAAACACTAAGCTAGAGAAACGAAGAGAAAGAGAATAGGAGGAACGCTAGGAAGCCAGTATATCTACACCTCCGTCGTCCAATCATCTCGGACCCCTGTTCTCACCGCTCTCCCTATTAGGACATCTGCCATCCTCTAGCAACCATATATCACATTACCGCCCTATAAGACATCGTCTAGTCCCTAGACGGCAGCAGCTTTATCGTTATCTTTATGATCATCGAGATAGTCGTCTTGTAATGCAGCTTTTGTCTAATAAGAGAGACGCATCGGTGGTCCCAGTCGGTTAGGGGTAGGTGTCATTGAAATCGATCAGCTTCTACGGCGCATTTTTAACATTACTAGTAGGCTACTAGGCCAAATCTTCGTCGTATCCGATCCAATTAACCTAATATCAGAGCTTCCTATAATATAGTCGTGAAGCTAGGATCTCTCTAACTTCCTATTCTTAATATCTTCTAGTGACGGCGGGTCTTCGATTTAACCGGTCAATAGTGCTAACTTGCTAGCTAGCTGTAGCTTGCTCGGGTCGAAATATACTTCCGCATAACCCAACCCAGTGTCTCTAAAAGTATACACCAATCTCTCACATTCATGCATTGATCTCTCGCAACCACAGAGGATCGACAATATATTGGTATCGACACGAGACATGGGAACAGGTAAGTTGCCACCTGTGGCGTATCCCAAGTATCTCCCTATCTGGGACAATGAGTCGGGCCGGTCTGTTACCGCAAGTCCTTTCTGGACTACAACATTTAACAAATTTTGAGCACGTATCCTCCTTTGGAGCCATTCGAGCACTACGACCATGGCAGGAATGCCAATCCAAGTCTCCCGGACTTGCTCCCTCGGAACTAGGTGACAGTGGACGATATCAACCCATTTGTCGGCTCTGAAGTGGACGGCATACAGTTGGGTAAGCTGTCGGACGCTGGAAAGATCCAGCTAGCCTTATACGTGGTTCAAGACGTGTTGTCGGTAAGACGGCCGTAGCCCTTATGGGCCACGGGGCATTTTTAAGCTCATGAGTGCTTGTACGACCACATTACCATGTCACAAGATGTGCAGGCCCGCATCCACTGGAAACCCCGTACCGTGGTTGTGTGGGATGTGAGTATGAGAACAAATAAATGTTCACACGCATCAGGCTAATTTCTTTGAAACCGCTTAACATGTCATTCTGCCGAGTTTGACCGTGAAGATGGCTAGAGAAGGCATATTGCTCGCCTTACGCCGCAGGCCGAGATGTCCTATGAGACTCCATTTGAAGGCTAGGAAGCACCTATCAACTTGCCGTTGTTTAAGAATGGCATTTGAGAAATATTGGTCTATCAATAACTATAAAGTAAAAGTCAACAGTTTCCTAACAAGAGAAGCAAAAAATCTCCCAATATGTAAAATTACAGTAACTTTTGCTATACTATCTGTTATTTTTCTTCGTAAATTATGCTGCATCACTCCGTAGTTGAAATGGATACTTGGGCACTTAGTATCTAAAGCGGAGTGTCTAGAGCGAGGCGTTGAACGTAGAGACGTTGGTGGGAACCATCACGTATTTCGAAAAAGCTGCGTCGAGGAATAGCAGGCTATTCTTCCCTTTAGCAGCTTGAGTTCCACTTTCATATAGAAGGACCGGCTATTCCTATGCCTTAGCGAAAATCGCGCACCTGTACGCGGGGCATATCAAACGATCTGAGGGGTCCCGGATATTTTGGCGCCTAGCACTGTCTTGATAACAATTAACGTAGACCTGGCAATCCTCGATACTGGCTACCTTTGCCAGAGGCTTTTCAATCAGGATGAGATCTGCATTGTATGACGAGTTTTCCAGCAATTCAATAATGTAAGAGTTCCTCAGTTTGCCCAATCAGGTAATATATGTGGTCGAAACTTGCTTATTCATGCAGATGATACGAAGACTAGGAAAAGAAAAAGTCTGGAGCACCCTGACACCCGAACTGAGCCCAACTAAACCCTAACTAGATGTTTTCCAGTTTCCCAATTAAGTTTATTAGCCGATCCAGCCAGTCATTCAATCGCAACGGCCCCACTTTGATACTAGCCGCGTATCTGTGGCGGCATCGCGAATGGCGGTATCTAGTCCGCCGACCCCGCGCACTAGCTTTGTCTATATAGCTTGCCTACAAAACCGTTAGTTAATTGTCGAAGAGGCCTCGCACTGCCAGATATCACATACCCTGATCCAAAGCTTTCCCAGTTAGGTCATAAATCTTTCTTTAAAAAGAAAGGTAAGCGTCAATACTCCTCTTCAGATTGCTCTTGATCTGACACCTTCGTTAAACTAGCGTTACTGTAAAGATCATTCTACAAAAATGGCTTCACGTTCATCAGAAGGCACTGAGAGATATATCCACCCCGGAGAAACGTCTCGTCATGCTGCGACCATTCTTGGATTTCCATCCAAATTCTCGATCGCCCCAGCTTATTATGAAAGCGCATGTACGGACATTGCTCACTTAGCCTCTGTTATTTCTGCCTTTGAACCAGTTCGATTGTATACACGAGCAGAAGATGTTCTGAAAGCAACGTCGATGGTCCGCCAAGCTGTTACACAATATCCGAGCAACACCTCAAACATATGTATCATTCCCTTCCCCACAAACCATCTTTGGGTTCGTGATACAGGTCCTCTTTATGTCTTGGGAACCGCCGAAAACGATCGCCAACGCCGCTTTGCCGTCAACTTTCGCTTCAATGAATGGGGCAAAAAAGACGATATTAATGATCACAGCCGAGCTTCCGACGGGCTTGATTGGCCGGTGATGTTGCAAGAACAGCTCCAAGAAAACGCAAATTTTGCCAAGAAAGTCATTGAGTCCGACGTATCTCCATCTGGTGTGATTGAAGTGGAATCAAATCTTCACCTAGAAGGTGGGGCATTGGTTGTGGATGGCGATGGCACACTTCTGGCCACGGAAAGCAGCATCATCAATGAAAATCGCAATCCAGGTCTGTCACGGACCATGATCGAATCAGAGCTGCGTCGTCTGCTTGGGGTGAATAAGATCATCTGGTTTCCCGGCAGAAGAGATCTTGACGTTACTGACGTACATATTGACGCTGAAGTCAATTTTATACGACCCGGAGTCGTTGTTCTCTCACGGCCTCATTCTAGCGTACCTAAAGTATGGCTAGAGGTTCATGAAGAAATCAAGAGAATTCTGGGCGAATCAGTTGATGCAGGGGGTCGCCGTTTTGAGGTACATATAGTCGATGAGCCTGATCCTAAAACCCTCGGTCAGATGTCGTATAACGAGCCAGCAACCAATTATGTCAATTTTTATTTCGTCAATGGGGGGCTGATTGTTCCTCAGTTTGGAGACGAAGGAAAAGATCGAGAAGCACTGGATTTGTTTCGAAGGCTGTGTCCTGACCGCGTGGTTCACCCAGTGCATGTAGTTGGACTTCCATTGGCTGGGGGCGTGATTCATTGCGCGACGCAGCCAGTGCTTTCCATTGACCAGAAGTAAGGAAGACTAAATACCTGTCATGAAATGTGCAAAGATTCTTTTTTTATCTCCCTTTGCAACTCAATTAGCGTATAAATGTTTCTAAAGAACACGTAGGTGTAAGCTTGCACAAACGCGAAAGGCTGAGAGGGGACGAAGGAACTCAGTTGTATCACGTAACCAATATACGAATATTCGCAGCGAACAAAAAATAGATTCGCTTCCTTTTGTCTGTATTCGCATTCGAATTATGGATGTTGTTTTTCGTACTGACCCATACAGGTGACTGTCCTCATTGTTCGGCCATCGTGATAAGATATGATGACAGAGGGTTTCGAGGTTTTCAAAATTTTAGTTGATTTTGTCAAGATACGTCGATTTTCAATTCAAAATATCAATGAGAAAGGGCGTCTTGAGCTAGCGGGGCACACCAGGCTATAGAGGCACAGAAGAATCGAGGCGAAATGTAGATACATTTATCTCCCATAGCGAGAAACCTGCGATAAATCCCGCATGAGGCTTTGGGTGGATCCCATCCATTAAGGACGCGACGAATCGGAACTCCAATCACCACGCTGACTCACTGAGAACGAAAATTAACCATGTGGCTGCGCAAGAATGGTCTGAGTAATGACACACCCTGATGTCCATGAGAATGTCATTATTGCCAAATCTAACATCTATTAGAGGGAACGATGCCACCATCGAGAGAAGACGGGACGGTTGCACTGAGTGCCGGAGAAAGAAAGTCAAGGTAAACCACGACTGGACAAAATGATACTTTGAAAATACTGTACTAACTTATTATAGTGCGACCTACGACGACCAGTATGTTTACGCTGCAAGCGCTATCCCAGAGGATGCTCTTACAGTCCGAACTTTATCTCACAAGTCCTTGAGCGGCCAAACCCTCGACAGCGAGAGGAAAAGAAGTCCATCAGCCGTGAAACATCATGGAATCTGAGGCAGCCAAGTATGGCCTTGGTCCCATCACTGCAGCAACCTACACTGAACCATTCTCCATTCTTGTTTACTGAGGAATCTAAATTTCTGATGCACATCTACGCCACGCAGACGGTCAATACACTATTTCCTGCAGCACCTGATCTCTTCCCGCAAAGATTGATTGGCTCCGCTCTAAATACACCTCATCTTCTTAATGCTATTCTTGCTTCTGCGTGCAGCCATCAAAGTCGGTTGCTGAAGGACGCGAGCTCAAGACACAGGGTGACTTGTTTAAAATATACGAACTCGGCTATCTGCAGCCTTCGTGAAGAACTCTCAGGCACCAAACAGAAACCTAGTGCCGAGTCGGTTACGACTGCATTGATCTTGAGTACAAATAATCTTTGTAATGGGAATATACCGATCTGGCGAACCCATCTCCGGGGAGCTTTGGGGCTTCTGCTTGCCTTGCTAGAACAGCAAAAATTGTTGTCTACTCCGATCGATCCATTCATTGAGTGCTTGGCTAAATGGTTTAAGACAATGGATGTTCTTGCAGCTTTGTCAGGCCTTGATGTGCAATGTATTCACAAACCCGAGGATGTTTTGTTGGATACATCTCTGTCGCATTCCACGGAAAATGTGGATGATATTTGCGGGTTTTCGTTGGATTTGTTCCAATTAATGACACAAGTATCTCGGTGGGCACACAGGCAGTATTTTTATTCGAGTACTGGACTTGTACCGAGCGATCCGTCAGTATCGGAGTTAGAACTCGAGACGAAGCTCTATGCTTTGCTTGAAAGGTCCATCCCAAGTACGAGGGTTACCAACAGCCAGATTTCTGTTCTTGAACTTCAAACCACACATCGAGCTTTCACTCACGCTGCTTTACTACACCTCCATCGCCGTGTACAGATGCTACCAAAAAGCCACGTCCAAGTCAGAACAGATTTGAACAACATCCTCGATGCCGTATCCCAGATCCATCCCTTCTCACTGGCAAACATCCTAATCCTTTGGCCGATGTTCAGTGCTGGATGCGAGACTGACATCATTACAGAGCGGGGAATGGTCCAAACACGTATGGGAAATATGCAGAGCCTTGGAATGGGTAACTTCGCTAGAACCCGACAGTTACTCCGCAGATTCTGGTCGTCGGAAACTTTGCTGCCGTGGGATGCATATTTTGCACAGGCTGGACTTGAGCTTGTTCTCTTCTAGCTATTTGTTATTTCACCGAAGGGCTTAGGACATGATATTTTATGGGTGACGTTAGAAGGACCCCCATTCCTTGGTATTCGAACCCCTCTCCACCTGCCTAATCCTGATTAGGGAAGGCATTGTATTTGTTTCGCCAATGTCGCCGGTAGGTACAAAGTGCCTTAGAAATTCGAGTTAGCGGAGAGGTATCCCCCTCCTTCTTCCGAGGCGCTCTGAAGTGCGTTCCTGACAACGATGTATATTCTAACTGGCCTGTACCTGGGATGGAGCTCACTCAAGCTCAAGACTTCCCCATGGAGACTGTTTACATCAAGCATCCATGTCCGAAAATGTAAGAGGTCCTCAGAGAGCACGAAAATTAAGCCAGATGCCTGAGCGCTTGCTACCACAGGCTGAAATACTTGAGTTGCTAGCTCGAGCACCACACCTGAACATTGTCCGTTATTATGGCTGTCGGGTTGCTCGGGCTTCTGATGGATAGGAATTCACATACATCAAGAAAGGGAGCTGAAATGTCGATCAAAACGCTTTTAAGATCGCCCTGGAGCTATCTATACATCGCATCCATCCGTTGGGACTCGCACACAGTGACTTGACTCCAAGCAAAAATCTGGTCAATGAAAGACATATTCCCGTTCTGCGGTTTCAGTGTATGTCAACCTTTCGAAACCCCGTTGAAATACATTCGGGGCACACCTGGCTGGATTTGTAATGGGCGTTATTCTTCCTCCAATTTACCTCACTCTGTGTATCTAGGTCACTGAAATGCCTTTTCGTAAGCTTCTTCGGAGAAAATACAGCGAGGCAATTTTGATTACTTGGACAACTAGCACGTGCTGGGGGGTACAGGTCTTTTCTTTAATTTTAAAGGAAGAGCAAAAGCGAGCTCTTAAAAGGACAAAACAACTTGAATGCAATATTCTCATGTCAAAGCGCGCAAATGGTATAATGTTCGGGATAACAATGTCTTTTAGCGGAACTGAGAATTGCCAATTGTGTTACGAAAGAGTTGAAATTACAGGTGGTCTCCCCCATAGACCTATTAGTCGTGAAAACAAAAACATAGTAAGCTACATTGAGGTCTACAGAATATTGTGAGACTAATTCTCAAGAAATAAACCGATTCACGTCGGGCATTTGCCCCGACACTTTCGGCGGTCATCCGACAGACAATCGGGAAATCGGAGAACTTTACGCGGGGAAAACAGTGATCTTCCAGTTCCCTCATTGATAAGCCTGCCTATCCTCTCTTTTATTGCGAGAATATACCGGACTGTGTACGAAAATGGAACCCCGTCAGATACACATCGCTGTCCTCGATACAGATATTCCGTGTCATCGTGTCTACGCCCAACGAGGATTGTACAGCTCGCAGTTCAGATCGCTTCTTGCTGCTGCTGCAAAGCGTATCAATAACAGTCAATACAAGCCACAAGCAGGCTCGGTCAGTGCTCATGTCACTGCTTTTGATGTCGTTGGCGACTCACTGCCACCTTTCGGGGGCTTGCGAGTCAATCCCTGGTCTCTCACGGAGAAACAGTCTTCTGGGTTCCCCGGGCCTATCGACGCGATCCTGGTCACTGGCGCTGCAGCTGCGGTATATGATGATCTGCCTTGGATTCCAGGTTTGAAGAGTTTCCTACAAAAAGTGCATTCTGGCTACCCGTTGGTCAAAATATTCGGGTCGTGTTTCGGCCATCAGCTTATAGGCGAAGCCCTGCTCGCAAGTGACAAGGTCTATACTTCCAAAGGACGTTCTTTCAAGGTGTCCGTTGGATTGTCCCCGCATGGTCACGAAATTGGCATTCATCCTATCGCCCTGAACCCGGCGTTTATCTCCAGCTTTCCGCCTCTAGCGCGGTTTTCGCAACAACCATTTCGCATGCAACTCATTCATGGCGATGCAGTAATATCTTCGCCAGATTCTCCTGGTGGTAGGGAGGCACTTCTGCCCGAATCGTGGCTCAATATGGGGAGCAGCCTTAAATGCCCGATACAAGGCCTGTACCAGCCGGGGCGCGTTCTCACCTTCCAAGGGCATTTTGAATTCGACGGGTTTGCTACAGCTGAGCTCTGCTGCAAATTTGCTGACCAGTTCCACTGGTCTCCAGCAGTTCTGGCTTCTCATCTGGAAAATATCAAGCGCTCCGCTGTGCCGGGAAAAGAAGACGACGATGATTCTAAAGCAGCCGCAGAGGCTGTGCTTTTGTTTTTCGCCGGAGAGGACCAGTCGGTAGACTCGGATCTTCATCCGTCTTCTTGATGTGTGTTGATCTCGCTGTCAGATGTCCACGGGATTTGTTGTTTGCATCCAGAAGGGACTGCGGGAGACCTCGGATGTCAAAGCCGAAGTCCCCGCACCGTCGGAGGAACACCCGAGCGTTATCAACTCTACGAAGCCTTGTTTCCGTGTATTAGAATTGTGAAACTCAAGTCAATGGGATAAAATTGATCGCAAAGAACATGGTCAGCTCAAATCCTCGATCTACTAATGCGTATGTTGGAGATGCGTTGCCTTATTACCGATTCTGGAACGTGTATGATAACAACTTTGCAGATGTGAGACGTGCCGGAGGCGCAAGGTTAAGTGCTCAGGCGACAAGCCATGTCGTGCCTGCGTCAAACATAACTGGGAATGTACTTTCGGTCATTCCGGGCGCAGTCGTTTTTCTGAGGCGTGAGTCAGTTGCGTATACAGTATTTGGTCTCTCCGGCTAACCTTCATCTAGCCAAGTGAAGCATCTCTTGGATAAAATCCGAGCCTATGAGGAGCAGCTTTCATCTCAGTCCATTGGAGACTCACCTTCTTCGCTTCCTTCTCCCAATGAAGGAGAGGTGACAACTGGTCGTCAGTCTTTGCAAGGCGTTTCTCCAACGCCCGCTGATAATGCGCCCAACAACTTGGCAGAAGGGGATTTATCATACGCCGATGATGATTCTGCTATAAGCCCAGGTACTGTAATATCTCTATATTACCGGCCCTCAACGGAAGCTAACATCTCACGAAGCAACGGACCTAGCTTCCGGGCCTGCGTTCGAATCTCAAGTCAGATCTCTTCTTGATAAATCCCGTTCAAGTGAAGTCACATTTCGGGGAGCTCATTCATCCCCTCATGTACCAAGTACCCCGGGGTCTCAATGGCCATCAATCAAAGAGCTTGTCAGCGATGCCCCTGAATTGTCTATCCCGTCATTGGAAGAGTCGCAGCACCTACTTGATCAATTTCTTTTCTATCTTGGCGTCAGTCAGCACTTCTTTGACCCACGGTCTTTCTCGGATAACCTGGGACTACTCTTTCAATCCCCAGAAACAAAGCATCAACAGATGAACACGACTTGGTTCGCCGAATATCTTTTGGTTATGGCCATGGCAAAACTTATGGATGTGAAACATCCCACTTCCCAGACACCTGGTGCGGAACTCTTTGCGGAAGCATTGAAGCTTCTTCCTCCGTTACATCAGATGGGTGGAGAGGGTGTTATGGCTGTCGAGATCTTGACCTTAATTGCGACATACCTTCAATGGTGTGACCGCAAGCACGACGCTTATCTCCATGTATGCCACCTGCATTCCCTAGGGTCTTTCCAAAAGCTGACTTACATGTACTAGATTGGACTTGCACTGCGACTTGCCATAGCCCTCGGGTGCAACTTACAGGAAAGCGAACAGGGCTGCCTTCCTTCTGAAAGTGCCCACAGGCTACGACTTTGGTGGACGGTATACATGTTAGACAGGTGGGTTTTATGGAGTCTTTATTATCCCATAAGCTAATCAACATATCCAGGCGCCTATCTTCTGGTCTCGGGCTGGCTGCAGGGGCTGACGAGCGACAATTACGCACTGAACTTCCTCGACACGCTGTGGGATTCCAATCTCCAATTGCCCTCGCTATTAACGTACGTATCGCACGGGTCACAGACGAAATCATGTCCAGTGAGTTATACTTGAACTACCCTACATTCTGATCATGGCCGTCTTCTGATGCATGCGTTAAAAATAGCTCTTTATGGTAATAAATCCATTACGCAACTTGAATTGGTCCGAAAAATTCAGGATATTCTTCAAGAACTGCATGATACGAGCCGGTCATTTCCCCAGGCATTAGTGCTTGACTTCAATCGGCCGTTAAAGGCAGTGACTCGCACAGGTGCATCGTTATATCTAATGCTGTTTCAAGTAAGCCTGTCCTCGACTGGAATTATAAGTTAACAACCAGTATCACATGTTAACTTTGAGGTTAGGCAATCATTCTTTGTGCCCGCCCAATACTATTGCAAAGAGCTCGATTGAAAGCACAACGACAACAGCGATCACAAAATTCTGAACCAGTACCGAACATCCTCCTTCGTCTTTGTGAGACGTGCAATGAAGCAGCCACAAAGAGTCTTGCCATACTTGAATCTCTTCGGCAGCAGCAAACAATCCGTGAGTCTTCCTTCCGTTAAGGCCCTACTTCCCCTATTTTGTCACAGTATCTCTCTCGAAGGCTTAATTCTGACTTGATTCAAGCCCGGTATGGCTTTTTCGACCTGGATGCCACCTTTTCCGCTGCCTTTGTACTAGTGATGGTGGGGTTCCTTGACCATTCGCAAACAAAACCACCTTTAGCGCTGGATCAAGCATTCGAAGTGCTCCAGTTTCTATCTCAAGCAGGGAATCTAGCGGCCGAGCGACGCCTCCAAGACATTGCCCACTCCTGTTCCCATGTTTGGCCAGACTATGTCTTCAATGCAGATGAACGACAAAGCGGTGCACTGTCTCGACAGAAGGGTCGGTTCATTGCAGGATCGGGTTCGAGGCAATACCCATTGGCGACTTCTTCGGGCGGTTCACTACCCAATGATTTCGCTTCCGATGGTCGAAATTACCACTCGGATGAGTCCAGACTACTTGAGCCGTGGTCGAATATTGATTTTGCAGGTTCAATGTTCGACATGGACGTAGATTGGGATATGGATCTGTCTGGTGAAGCAGAAGGAATATATTCAAGCTTCCACAATCCGACCTTACCTTTGACGGGAGTTGACTATATCGACTGGTTGGAAATCGAGAAGGTGTTTAGTGGTCCATGAATTGAATTTAAGTGAGTGACTTAACGATGGTAGTGTCACATCCAGGTTGTAATTGACATGCTCTTGTGAGTTCGAGTGACTTCAAATGGCTGTTAGAGTAACCAAATAGAATATAAATAAAGAGATGAAAAGTTGGCAATAACTTCAACTTTGATTCCACGTCTGTACAAGTGTTGATTCGAGACCATCACGTGATCCCTCGTCGAAAGAGCGGTCCCTCAACCTGCAACGCAGTTGTCTCCGACCCATTCCTTTTTTCGTCGCGTCGAGCATTGCAAGCCGACACTTGATCTTCGCTTTTGGTTCTACTTTTGATTATACCCTAACCTCGCTTTCGTCTGAATCTCAAATCGTCCTATAGCTTCCCCGCACTCGCGTCTCTCGCCTCGGACGATGCCAACCCTCGCTGGTTTCCCGCGCGGGTAGAGCTAGCAACTCTCGATAGATTCATATTGTACCGATACCAGAAAATCGGAGCCTTTGTGCTCTGCCACAGCCACAGCCATGGAGGCAGACTGGGATGAGCTGTCGCGCATCCCCATGCCCCCACCCAGTCCGCATGCTATGCCAACTATTGCGACGGCGACGGCATTTGACGATGTTATGGAGCTTTTGTGGACAGGCAATGAATATGTGAGCATTCGTCGATGCGGTCCCCGTGGGACGCGATTCTGACCAATGTTTTCCTTTCTTCCCAGGGCAGGGTCACTTCATTCTACGGACCAGAGCTGCAACGATATACCTCCGTTCGGGCCCATCCAGTATCCGATGGCATGGTACGACAGATTCTCTTTCACGAAAGAGGAGTAATTTCACTATCTTCGAAAAGTGTACATATGATCACGCGGCGAGGCCTGACCCAATGGCATCTTGCTCACGATGAGATGGTCGACCTGCGTTGCATGAGTTTTACTGCCCAAACAAATCGAATTCTCGTCGCAGGTTGTCAGAGAGTGATGTTTACTGTGGATATCGACAAGGGTACAATTGTTGATAAGCTTCCCACCGAATTCGGCTACACCCTCATGAAAAAGAGTCGATATCTCTGCGCGGCTACGGATACAGGATCAGTCAATGCTCTCAGTCTCTCGGACTTTAGTGTTGTCAAGTCATGGAAGGCCCACGGGACAGCTGTCAATGACATGGATGCGCGAAATGACTTGCTGGTTACCTGTGGCTTCTCCGTCCGCCAACTTGGAGCCCCCATTGTGGACCCTCTTGCCAACGTATATGACCTGAAAACCTTGACACCATTGCCTCCGATTCCGTTCCATGCAGGTGCAGCATATGTACGCATGCATCCCAAACTTCACACCACCAGCTTCGTGGCCTCACAGACAGGACAACTCCAAGTGGTGGATCTTATGAATCCAAATGCAGTAAACTTGCGACAGGCCAATGTGTCTCTCATGCTTGGGATCGACTTGTCACCATCTGGAGAGGCATTGGCTATCAACGATGCCGAATGCTCAATTCATCTGTGGGGCTCGCCGACCAAGGTCCATTTCAATGAAATGAGTAAAGAGACGGAATTTGCAGATGTTCCCACACGACCACCTCCGATGGACTGGTCTCCAGACGTTCCACTGAGCATGGTTGGGATGCCTTACTACCATGAACGCCTCCACTCAGCTTGGCCAAGTCATTTGCTTTTCGAGGTTGGCAGTCCGCCTGCTCCATTAGATCAGTCAATACTGCCATATTTACGCCCGGCGGAGATAGGGCATCATGCTCCAAATCCGAGAAAGACTCGTCGAAATCAGGTAGAAAATACCCGGGCTCTCACCACGGCGGAGCCAGCTCTCATTGCACCTAAATTCCTGAGCGAAAAGGCTCGAGATATTAGCAAGTCAGAGGGCGCGATCGGCGATGCAGCTGAGGCGCTGGCCGGGGCAAAAATCAATGGAGAGAGCGATGATGATCCATTGCTCAAGTATAGCAACGTCGAAATCAAGTATAGTCGATTCGGTGTGGATGATTTCGATTTCCGGTAGGACCCTTTTTCATTGCTGTTTGTTCTTGACTCACCATTCAATAGATTTTATAACAAGACCACATTTTCTGGTCTTGAAACTCACATCGCCAACTCCTTCACCAATTCCCTTCTCCAACTTTTCAAGTTTATTCCCCTTTTCCGGAACCTCGCACTAAATCACGCGGCTGGGTCGTGTCTGATTGAACATTGTCTGTTGTGTGAACTAGGCTACTTATTTGACATGTTGGAAAAGGCCAATGGCCAGAATTGTCAGGCCACCAATCTTCTGAAGACATTCAGCAGCTTCCGGGAAGCCTCTAATCTAGGTCTCCTGGAAGAGAATCTTCCCAACAAGTCACTTTCAACAGCCATACAGGCAGTCAACCGTTTCTTCCTGACACAAATAGCTCACGACTTCCGCATGATACAACCAAGTTCTGAGGATCTCGACCAACGTCTCGCCACAGTGGCATCCGAGTCTATTCGGTGTATGTTTTGCCAGAATGAGATTGTTCGTCCTGGCAATTCACTAGCCAATGAACTTGTATACCCGAACATCGACATGAAACATGCACGACGGAATCCGGTATTCCGATTCTCCAACATTCTTCGCGCGAGTATTGAAAGAGAGACACAGAACCGCGGCTGGTGTAATTATTGCCGTCGCTACCAGCAAGTGACTATCCGCAAGTCCATCCATCGTATGCCTTTGGTTCTCGTCCTTAACGCTGCCTTAACCAATCCTCTTTGCCGTCGACTTTGGTCAATGCCAGGCTGGCTCCCTGACGCTGTTGGCATCCTTGTTGATCCTAGTGGACAAGTGATGTGTTTCGAGGGTGATGAGCTCCAACATCGACTTCAAAGTCAGACTCCGGGGCTTGTGGTATACGATCTGGTAGGCTTGGTGGCGGAAATTGACATTCCTGAGCACCAAAAGCCGCATTTGGTGTCCTTTGTCAACGTCTCAATCTCTGGCCGTGAAAACCAAGACCAAAGCAAATGGCATCTGTTCAATGATTTCTTAGTCACCGAGGTCGAAAAGGACGAAGCCTTACGATTCACACAACCTTGGAAACAACCCTGCGTCCTGGCTTACCAAGTCCGAGACCCACGCCATGTCGTCGATGACTCCTGGAAGAATCACCTTGATAAGACCTTGCTATTCCGCGAGTGGTCTTTGAAGTGAGTATCCCCCCTCTTTTTGCTAGAGAAGATGCTAACAAAGTGATCAGTGGTGGTCGTCAAGTGGAGTCATGTCGTACTCTCACCGAGGAAGAGCTGCCAAAGTCCGGGATACCTGTCGCATTAGATACTGAGTTTGTCGATCTTGAAAAGGCTGAGATTGATGTCAAAGCAGATGGATCGCAGGAAATGGTCCGTCCCAACAAGAGTGGGCTGGCTCGTGTATCCGTCTTGCGGGGTCAAGGTATCCAAGAAGGGGTCCCCTTTATTGACGACTATATCATCATTCGAGACCCGATTGTGGACTATGTTACTCAGTATTCTGGTATCAAGCCTGGTGATCTGGATTCGCGGACTAGTGAGCACAATCTCGTGACACTCAAGGCAGCGTACAAGAAGCTATGGTTGCTTTTGAACTTGGGCTGTGTGTTTGTCGGTCACGGTTTGGCATCTGACTTCCGCAAGATCAACATCCAGGTGCCGAAGTCTCAAACGGTGGACACTCAATATCTCTTCTTCCACCCTGGCAAGAACCGTCGCCTCAGTCTGAGGTACCTAGCCTGGGCTGTCTTCAAGGAATACATCCAGGAGGAGCCCACACCCGACACCGTTCAAGGCCACGACTCCATTGAAGATGCTCGCATGGCTTTGCGCCTGTGGAAGAAGTTCCAGGAATACGAGGATGCAGGCATTGTCGCACAAATGCTCGAAGAAATCTTCCGCGAAGGCTCCAAGCTAGGCTTCCGCCCACCTCCTAAAAACGGCGGCACTGCTGCCGTGCTCTCTCGACCCGGTACCGCTGTCACCATGCAGAATGACAGCGGACGCAACACTCCTAGCACCCCCGAAACCCGTTCTGCAGCGATCGCTGCAACTAACGCTCCCAACACTGGGCCTACCAGTGCCCCCACCACTCCTCGCCAGGCTTTCAGGCGATCTATCGCGTTGACTCCCAGCAATGGAAGCTTCTCTGGGCCTGGTGCTGGTGATTTCTTCGGTGGCAGTCCCTTACGATAAATATACATTAGCAGCACTTGGTCTTTTTGGAATACACTATTCTTATGTCTCTGCAGAGTATGCGTAGAATCAATAGAATCAGTTGAAGATACACTACAGTAGTGTTGTATAGCTGGCCAGGAATAGTGGGGTATGACGTGTCGGTCAGCGTTTCTGCCGCAACAGAGACATCCCACTTCTCTCTCCTCAACTAACTTAGTACTGTCCTGTACATCCTGTCGACATTTTGCGTCTTTTCGTTCTTTTCGTTCTTTCAATTGACTTATTACGTCCTCGGACGTCTCTCTTCCTTCCCTCCGTGCCTCCATCCCCCCACCTTCCCTCATGTCGAGACACCGCATCAAAGACGTTGGCTACGATGACGATGATTACTATTCTGATGACGGATATGCGTCGCCGGACCCCGAAGAACAGGAATTCTTGCAGCAGTGCACCGCTGCAGTTTTGCAACAGCTCAGTGCGGGGCAACCGTCCGTGACCGCTACGAAAGAAGAAGTCCAAGAAGCATTATGGCATTACTATAATGATATTGAGAAATCTGTGAATTATCTGAGGGGTATGTTTTTCTTGCAGACGAGTTTCCAGGGTTCCGAGGATTTCGAGAGTTTCGCGGGGGTTGTCGCTTGTTGTAACAGTTTGCTAACGTGATTTTTACAGGGAAGAAGGAAAAGGAGGCTATAAAGCAGAAGCCAAGGGCAGCAGGTAAGCAATATTCTTGCAGAGGTCGTTCTATCGAAGTGCTTTGGCTTGGCTCGGTCGGGGCATCGACTACAACCGGATCGCGAGCTGCAACGTTTAAGAAAGGTGTGTTTTGACTATGACGCGGAATCCCCTATTCATTCAATCTCTCTGGACTCTAAACTGACCGTCTGGAAGCTTGAACAATGTTCTAACAGGTCTTGCAGTGCCCGCGTTTCCTGCTCCTTGTCCCACGGCACATTTCTCGGCGGCGGACTTCTTTCGCGACTGTCCCTGGCTCAATGTTCCCTCTCATCGGAAGGCGGAGATATTGGTCGAGCCTCTCTACCCGCGTTTGGGGCTCTTGGGTGGTGCACCAGAGAATGGCGGAAAGGTTTCCAAATTGGCGGCTTTAGCTGCTGCTCGAAAGAAGAAGGAGGGCGAGAAAGCTCCAACCCCGACGGGAACTCCAGATGCTTCGTCCTCGCCTACGCCTTCACATGCTCCATCTCCGGACCCCCAGGCACCACTATCTCTTCGGGAAAGGCTTGCCGTCAGTGGAAGATCCACACCGAGACCCTCTGAAGGATCTGGACTACGGCGTTTGGGAAAATCAAGCTCCTCATCTTCGTCGTCATCCCCGGTCCCAAAGGAGCCCCAACCTGAGCTCAAATCTCCCGAACCCCTGCCTGAACCAATCCATAAATCCAAGGCAGAGCCTGAGCCCCGAGAAACAGTTCCCAACATTCGTGCCTCGCCCTCTACCTTTGCTAGCACTATTGTTGGTCCGGCAGCGGGCCCGACAACGGCCGAGCCAAGCCACTTGCACTCCAATAGTGCGGACCTGTTGAAGCTATATGGACAGGATGCTGAACCCTTTGACTTTGCAGCCCCCAGCCCCGACGATGTCGTTCTGAATGCACAGAGCACAGCGAAAGGTTTGGCGATCCGCAGAAAGGTCTGAAGGCACCCGCCTAATAATGTGTAGGATTCAAGTCGAACACGGCCTCGAAATCAGCTGGGAATAAGAAAGCCCAGTCTGATCTAACAGGTGGGATAAAGGATTTATCAGTGGAGGAGAAAGTGACTGTAAAGAGCAAGAATCTGGATGTTCTAGCGGAGTACAAAAAGTCCAATCGCAAGAGGTCGGCTAACTTTGTTGTTATTGGTAGGTGCTCACTAGTGGTTAGTATGGACTTTGGCTGACTCTACAGGTCATGTTGATGCTGGAAAGAGTACCTTGATGGGGCGGTTGTTGGCAGACCAAGGTGCTATTGATAAACGGACACTCGACAAATATCGGCAAGAAGCTGAGAAGATCGGTAAGGGTTCCTTTGCGCTGGCTTGGGTTCTGGATCAAGGATCAGAGGAAAGAGCACGAGGCGTGACGATAGATATTGCCACCAACAAGTTCGAGACTGAAAAAACAGCTTTCACTATTGTTGATGCACCGGGCCACCGTGACTTTGTGCCAAACATGATCGCTGGTGCCAGTCAAGCCGACTTTGCAGTTCTAGTCATCGACTCCAGTGTGGGCAAGTTCGAGTCCGGCTTGAAAGGTCAGACCAAGGAACACGCCCTATTAGTACGCAGCATGGGTACTCAGAAAATCGTGGTGGCTGTGAACAAAATGGATGCTGTGCAGTGGGATCGTGGTCGTTTCGAAGAGATTGAGCAACAGATTTCTTCCTTCTTGACTACCGCAGGCTTCCAAGAGAAGAACATCGCTTTCGTGCCTTGTTCAGGTGTTCTCGGTGACAACATCACCCGTCGCAGTGAAGATCCTCATGCCGCTTGGTACTCTGGTCGGACATTGATAGAGGAATTGGAAGATTCAGAGCCATACACCCACGCCCTTGAAAAGCCACTACGCATGACTATCGGCGACGTCTTCCGAGGCGGCGTGCAAAACCCCCTCTCCATTTCTGGCCGTCTTGACGCAGGCAGTTTGCAAGTGGGCGATCAGATCTTGACCATGCCCAGTGGTGAAACAGCCATGGTCCGGAGTATCGAGGTAGACAGTGACCCGAGTGACTGGGCTGTGGCAGGCCAAAATGTTGTTTTGAATATTGCCAACATCGACCCCATTCACCTTCGCTCCGGTGACGTTGTTTGCCGTCCTTCTTCTCCGATTCCTACCATCACTACTTTCACCACCAAGGTCCTAGCATTTGAACATTTGATGCCTATGCAGGTGGATGTTCACCGCGGCCGCCTTCATGTCCCTGCCCGTATTAGCAAGCTGGTTGCTTCTCTAGACAAAGCATCAGGCGCGGCTATCAAGAAACGGCCCAAGATTGTGGCTCCTGGTACTGTTGCTCGAATTGTGGTGGAGATGGATCACGCTGTGCCACTGGAAGCACCAACGAGGATTGTTCTACGTTCAGGTGGATCAACAGTGGCTGCTGGGTTATTAGAGTAGGCAGTGTCCGTCAAGAACGATGTTTTCTAAAAATACATTCCTGCATAAACTTAGTCTGCTCTACCTGGATATATATATCGTAGCTTGTAGCTTAAGAGTTGGCAAACATGTAGTTGTCTATACGTGTATTGTTTGTTATGCCTAAATGTTTTCTAATCGAGGTATTGTGCAACCTTGAGCTGTACAATGTTCACAGCATCTAGGGCGATCTATATGGACCCTGTGCCCTGTGCTACCCCCTGCTCGGCAGATCCCCGGCCTATTCTAGGCCTGTGAGCATGTTTGTCGATCTGTGAGATCTGTGATAGCTGTTAACTTCTACCATGACTAAAGTACATGTAAGCCAATGTCTTGATATCTACGTGGCAAAAGCATTCGAGGCCAGAATACACCAGATACACCGTTAATGATCTAAACTTGACCAAACTTGACCCAAGGGGCCATGTGTTTGGCCCCTTCTAGCAAGTTCGATCATCTGGCAGCTTCTGATTGGTGGGAATCAAAAGGAATCCCTGGGTGGCCCCTGCCGCTAGTCCTCTTTAGAATGTATGTTCCCCAAAGGGGCAGGCGGTAACAAGACAGGCGGACTCTGAGTAAGCCACTGCCGTACGAGTGGCAACCAATCAGAGCACGAGAAGTGACCTGAACTGGGAAAAGGCCAGCATGGCCGCTGGGCCATATTTCGCGTACAAGAAGTCCACCTCGATCTTCTTGCAACCATTCTTTCTTTCCCTCACATCGCCTCGGGTCCCTCTCCCGCTTACTTTAGAAAGGGTTGAGTACAACACGTCTTTTGTGTTTACTCCGCGTCGCTGTATAGAACGGCACGCACGAAGCTTCGACCTCGACAGCTTCTCGATTGTGTGATTTGAATAGCACTTTTCTCTTACCTTTACATTATACCCCTTCACAATGGCACGAATCTCCGCACGCGACGGCGCGTCCAAGCCTTTTGCCTGGACCACCGTCTTCTACCTCCTCTTCGTCTTCCTCGCCCCCTTGGCCTTCTTTGGTAACACCGCTCACGCTCAGGAGGAGAACTCCCCTGAGAACTACGGCAATGTTATTGGTATTGATTTGGGAACCACATACTCGTATGTATATCAGTGGATGCGTGGCATTGAAACAATGCTAACTTATTACAGTTGTGTGGGTGTGATGCAGAACGGCAAGGTCGAGATTCTTGTCAATGACCAAGGAAACCGTATTACTCCCTCTTACGTCGCATTCACCGATGAGGAGCGCCTCGTTGGTGACGCCGCCAAGAACCAATACGCCGCCAACCCCGAGCGCACTGTCTTCGACGTCAAGTAAGTTGCCACACTCGCTGAGTGTTTTTCAATGCTAACAGACACAGGCGTATGATCGGTCGCAAGTTTGATGACAAGGATATCCAGAAGGACATCAAGAACTACCCCTTCAAGGTTGTCAAGAAGGATGGCAAGCCCCAGGTTAAGGTCGACGTCAACAAGACCCCCAAGACCTTCACCCCGGAGGAGATCTCCGCCATGGTTCTGGGTAAGATGAAGGAGATTGCTGAGGGCTACCTCGGCAAGACCGTTACCCACGCTGTTGTTACCGTTCCCGCCTACTTCAACGACGCCCAGCGTCAGGCCACCAAGGACGCCGGTACCATCGCCGGTCTCAACGTCCTCCGTGTTGTCAACGAGCCCACCGCCGCCGCTATCGCCTACGGTCTGGACAAGACCGGTGACGAGCGCCAGGTCATTGTCTACGATCTTGGTGGTGGTACTTTCGATGTTTCCCTCCTGTCGATTGACAACGGTGTCTTCGAGGTCTTGGCTACCGCTGGTGACACCCACCTTGGTGGTGAGGACTTTGACCACCGTGTCATGGAGTACTTCGTTAAGCAGTACAACAAGAAGAACAACACCGATGTCAAGAAGGATCTCAAGGCTATGGGTAAGCTGAAGCGCGAGGTCGAGAAGGCCAAGCGTACTCTGTCTTCCCAGATGTCCACTCGCATTGAGATTGAGGCCTTCCACAACGGTGAGGACTTCTCCGAGACCCTCACCCGGGCTAAGTTCGAGGAGCTCAACATGGATCTTTTCAAGAAGACCCTCAAGCCCGTTGAGCAGGTCCTCAAGGACGCCAAGGTCAAGAAGTCCGAGGTTGACGACATCGTTCTCGTCGGTGGCTCTACCCGTATTCCCAAGGTTCAGGCCCTCCTCGAGGAGTTCTTCGCCGGCAAGAAAGCCAGCAAGGGTATCAACCCCGATGAGGCTGTCGCTTTCGGTGCCGCCGTCCAGGGTGGTATTCTCTCCGGTGACGAGGAGATGGTCGACATGGTTCTCATGGATGTTAACCCCCTTACTCTCGGTATTGAGACCACTGGCGGTGTCATGACCAAGCTCATTCCCCGCAACACTGTCATCCCCACCCGCAAGTCGCAGATCTTCTCGACTGCCGCCGACAACCAGCCCACCGTCCTGATCCAGGTGTTCGAGGGTGAGCGCTCGATGACCAAGGACAACAACATGCTCGGCAAGTTCGAGCTGACCAACATCCCCCCGCGCCCCGTGGTGTTCCTCAGATCGAGGTCGCCTTCGACCTCGACGCCAACGGAATCCTCAAGGTCAGCGCCAGCGACAAGGGCACCGGCAAGGCCGAGTCCATCACCATCACCAACGACAAGGGTCGTCTGTCCCAGGAGGAGATCGACCGCATGGTCCAGGAGGCCGAGCAGTACGCCGAGGAGGACAAGGCTATCAAGGGCAAGATCGAGGCCCGTAACGGCCTCGAGAACTACGCCTTCTCCCTGAAGAACCAGGTCAACGATGAGAACGGTCTCGGTGGCCAGATTGACGAGGATGACAAGCAGTCCATCCTCGACGCTGTCAAGGAGGTCAACGACTGGCTCGAGGACAACGCCGCCACCGCTACCATGGAGGACTTCGAGGAGCAGAAGGAGCAGCTCTCGAGTGTCGCTTACCCCATCACCAGCAAGCTCTACGGCTCTGCCGCTCCCAACGAGGATGATGATGAGCCCCTGGACCACGACGAACTGTAAAATTATCTTGAGGCATTATTCATGGAGTTCATTTTTTCTTCTCTTGCTTGAGTTTTTTTGTCTTGATATCTGTTTAAGTAACCTGTAGACCTGGCTATGCCGGTCAAGAATACACCATGATACCTTGCATTTGTTGAAAGTAGACAAGTAGATATTCTATTAGGCCATTATCTGGTGCAGAGGTTCGAGGACGTAGGGTGACACTTTTTCGTCGAAGTGTATGCTAGAGACGACTGTTGGTTCTACATTTCAGTCTCGACAGATTAATTAATTCCCTAATGAGTTCCTAATTTCTTAATCTAACCATGCCAACCAACCATCTGATATATAAAAAATAACCACTCCTAGAACGAGCCTTTATTCTTGTTAGTTAGGACCCTTGGCTGCGGGCAGCCTAAGTTATCAGGATAACTGGCTTAGCTTACCTATATAATCAATGGTCTGCTATGCAATCAAGCAGCTATTGTGCGTACTTAATTTGGCGTTTGAGCATGACTAACCGATGGCAGTCATGCTGGCCTTGGTCCAGCGTGAGGCTTCTGAGCTCAAAAAACAAGATTAGTAGTTACTTGCGTATTAGTTCAGCTGCAAAGGGAAAAGTAAGGAACACCTTAAGTCAAGTTTCAAAAGTATAGAATTGAAACAGATAAAGAGATCAAAAATGGTGCAACAAAATATTCGAATGGAAATTACATGTCCAACGTCCAATCTCGATAAGCATGCATTCCATGTTGCTGATTGTTGATTGTCTCTCTCACTGATTTATCCTCCCATACTACCAATCTCTCTTCTCCACAGACTATTGTTGATTTTCGTGTGCAATTGATAGATGGAATCTAAGAATTTGTCAGTTTCATGCCGAAAATGACTGCTATTTGACCCCTCTGCCATGGTGCTCTTTATATTCGTGAAATCTCGATATGGACCTCGGGTCCCAATTTAGAGCCTTTTCTCACCGATACGGCAGCTTGGCCGAGTGGTCTAAGGCGCTAGACTTGAAATCTAGTCTCTTCGGAGGCGGGTGTTCGAACCACCCAGCTGTCGTTTTTTGCTTTTTGTAAAGCCGTCCGCTTATGTAAGCGGACTTGAAATGAACAATGCAAGAACTGCTGGATGTTAAAGATCGAAAGCGGCAGCTGAGCTGAAGATAAGAATTAGTAGCAGTAGATTGCATGATTGTATGGTCGGTGCTGGTTATCAATCCTAAGCATCATGAGTAAAGGACGAAGTGAGGAAGATTATACATGCATTCTATTGCCGTAATTCGTCAAATCTGTTGGCTAATGAATGGATCTCATGAGTAGACGCAGCTGTCGTGGGCCCCGATGTCGCAACGAACTGACAAGTGAATCAACACCTGTATAATTATCAATGAATCGACGTTTAATTTTGACGTAACGACGTAACGAGGTGATCGCTTTCTTAGCTAGCGCTTGCTGAAATGGCTCGCGAAGAAGAATCTGACGTTGTATGAAGGTCCGTCGAAGCCGTATGCATCCATAATGATATAACTGTGCTCATTGAAGTAATTCTTGTATAATATCAATGCGATGGATTCTGATCAATAGTGTTACATAAGGTATTGATCCAGGAATAAACAATTGAATCATACTGTATTTCTGTTATAAACTCTATAGATTTTTCGTCAGACAGTATGTTGTAGGGGTCCCTCGCTTTCAACCCCAAGAGCCGGCATAGAACAGAAACGCTCCTCATTCGGCTGCAGTATATAATCAAAGCCATCACTGTCCGAAGATAAGTGGATTTCTATGCTCAGTCTATACATATCCTCTGCTTTGCGGGGTCAAAGCACAGATCCATCCCCACACGGAGAATTGGCTCGGCGAAATACTTTGTCTGTCTGCAGTATTACGGCTATGCAGATCCTAGTCACGAGTTCAGAGCCAACAATAAACTCTATACTAGCTGCATTTCTCCGAGTCTAGACAGGCTCTGTTTCCACATTATCTGCTCGGGGCTGATCTAAAGGGCGTTGGATTTTACCCCACTGGTCGGGTGTATCTCCATCAATCGCAGATTCTTGGTTTAGTCTGGATTGTAAATGCTAATGGGGCGACATGGTGATCTTCCCCGCTCTAGTATTGTGATCCCACCCGACATTATGTATGTTTTCGGAGAATTGACGTGGTTGAAGTAGTCGCAGGCCGCAGGCTATAGATATAAATGTAGTCCATTTGCAATCCATTTGTCTCCCAGATTGAATTAGCTTTCAACTTCATACATCATTCTATGCAACGGAATACCAAACACCAAGAAAATGGGCTCCCCCGATATCCCACAAACCCAAACCGTCGCCCTGGTCAAAGAACTCGGGGGGCAAGTTGAATTCAAAACAGATTATCCCGTACCAACACCAGGACCAAATGAAGTCCTAGCAAAGGTGCTATACACCGGCGTTTGCCAGAGTGGTGAGTCTTCCCAAAGCCCCATGTTCCACCTCATATTCTTCATGTAATTCAAAGCTATATCAATTCACTCCCACACTGACGACAATTCCTCCCTGCAGACCTCCACACAAAACAGGGAACAGCAGCAGGCCCAGACGGAACCCCAATTACAAAGATTAAACTCCCACACGTCGGCGGCCACGAAGGAATAGGCCGAGTCATTGCCCTCGGCCCAGATATAACACATACAACAGACCTCAAGCTAGGCAGTCTCGTCGGCATCCGATTCGCAAGCCGGATCTGTCGACGCTGCGAATTTTGTCTTGCTGGTACGGAACAGTACTGTGTTGCTAGTACGAACCATTTGCATCATGAGGATGGCAGTTTTCAGCAGTATATTGCGCTTGATGCGGATTATTTGACGTTGCTTCCTGATGATGTTGATCCGAAGGTTATGGGGCCCGTTCTTTGTGCTGGTTTGACGGCGTATAAGGTATGTAACAAGAACCGGAGTGTGTCCGAGTTGACTATGTGTGCTGAGTATCCGATAGGCAGTTTTGAACGCGAATATTCGGCCTGGAAATTGGGTTGTTGTTGTTGGGGCTGGTGGCGGGCTTGGGCATTTGGCTGGTGAGACTTGCTTTCCTGGCTTAGTATTTGTGACAGCACTAACGGGTTCCAGTTCAATATGCCAGGGCCCAAGGCGCATTGGTCATTGGTGTCGATACCGGGCCTGGCAAAGGGGACTTTGTGAAATCAATTGGCGCTCAGCACTTCATTGATTTCGCCACTGAGGATCCCGTCAAGAAGGTCAAAGAGGTTACCGGACTTGGTGCGCACGCTGCAGTTGTTACTGCAGGCAATGCAAAGGCTTTCGCTCATGCTTGCGATATGCTTCGCGTGGGAGGGACATTGAGCTGCGTGGGTATCCCACCCGGACGACCGTGTCTGGAGACTCCCATCTGTACTATCGTGATCAAGGGGCTTAGGATTACCGGTAACTTGGTCGGGTCACTGAAAGAGTGTATGGAGGCTGTGGATCTTGTGCGAAGGGGTGTTGTGAAGCCTGTTGTCAAGGTCCGGCAGTTCACGGAGCTGCCGCAGGTGTATGAAGAGATGGAGAGGGGGATATTGCTGGTCGGATCGTTCTTCAAGTCACTGAATGATCACTCTCCGACGTTTGATTTTAGATCATTTGCAGTCCTTGCTGTGAGAAATTCAAACTGTTGGTCTCTAAGTCGCTTTGTTCGGCCACCTCGTATGGTAGATATCCACCAAGATGCGTCCGCTGGTCAGTCTCAGTTTCAAGCCCATACAGACCTGAACTTCTTCCATTCATCGTCAGTAAGCGAGCTGGGGCCGTGACTAAAGCTTCGGCGGTCTTCGCTCGAAGGATACCCAGCAACATGCGATCCTGTTCAAGGAAAGGAACAATCTTCTGATATAATGCATGAAGGAAATCATGTGGTCCTAGTTCACGCCTGCTGCTCATCAAAGTCGACCTCAAGAGAACAGTGTCTGCTAGTGAATTGGCAACCTCGAAGCATTTAAGCAACTAGTCCCAATATAAGCAAGTGTCCGATACCCTTCGACTGAACATCAACCCACCTGATCCCGACCCAATGGTAGCAAATCTGCCTCACGAAAGCCTCTCAAAGCTTGCAGCAGATCTCGTCCAACTTGTGCAGGAAATCCAAAGGTCATAACAGAGGTATACGCCGCGGACGAGAGCAATCCCATCGCGAGAGCTTCCTGCCAGATTATCGTTCTCATCCACTCCCTCGTGACATGATAATCAGCCGATCGGGTAGAGACATGATCGGCCATACTAAATGACAGGGAAGACAGCTTTTTTCTGTCTCTGTCAGATCTGTGACCGCTATGGTACCTCCATTGGGTCTGCGACGCATAGAGATTTTATCGAACGCAACGAATAGTCTGACTAGCTCCAGCAAGCCTTGCGCATGAACATCAGATTCAATGCTGCTTTCAATCCCCAGAATGGTTGGAGGCTCGGTATATGAGGGTGAAAGTCCCAAATGTAACGAGTAGCCCCTGCTTTTCGATTAAAATATGGTTGTATAGTTCGAAACGCGATTGACTTACCTCTCCGAAACCCAAAGCAATGGAAAAACCAAGTCTTGATTTGCAATCAGACCATCTTTTGGCTGTGGTAATCCTTCATCCAACCGCAGAATCCGAGAACCAGCTATAGCCTCCTGGATAAACATCATTGCTGAATTCCGCTGATTGACCTTGGCATGGTATACATGCAAAAAGAACGATGTCAAGATACTGCGAAGGCACAGATTCTCGCCATTACTGTCGCATTTCACTCGCATTCGTAGACATGTATGTGCCATGGTTGTGGCATCGATTCTCTGGGAACCATCTCCATATCCATCTCCGTCCATCATGGGCGACATCTGCAACTGAGCCATTGTTGCAGCGCAGAGCGCTGTGGCCAGACACACGGTGTTTCCACCCTGTTCATCAATTGCTTCTGGCTTTATATTCTCAACTCTCTCAAGCAGGCTTTTAGCGTGGATTACAGGCCAGACGCTGTACGAGCATTGCTGGTATATATTGATTACTGTAGCCAGGATCGACTTCGGTATGCGCTGGAGACTGGGTGAATCCCTGGAGAAACAGTACCTTTCAGTCTGCTCTTCAGCTCTCGTGCTTATTTCGAGCTCTGGTTGGTCTTCCGGAACAACAGTCTGAGCTTCCACGTTAGAGTTCGCAGGCTTCCTAGCTTTCGGGCCTCTTCGGCCGGCAGGCCGAAGGTAGGTACAGCGAACCCACTTCACGGAAGTCCTGCATGTATCGCAGGGCCAGGAGCCGCTGCATTTGACTTTGCGGGAGATACACCTATCGCAGGCTCGTTTTGGGGGCATGGGTGACTGAGATTGTCATTTTGATAAAGTATGAAGTCCTCCGTGCGGGGATGTCGGACTTTGGCTGCAGAGGGGTAGTTTCGGCAGATTTGCCGATCTTGCATGTCGGAGAATATGCGATGTTTTTCATGGATAATATTGACGATGAGAGGAGAACAACAAGGTTTCATATGTGAGTCTCGTGAATGCATCTATTCTATGTCAGGCAATGAACTTAAACCTTGGAACAAAACCCAGTCTTTGAACCACAAACACTTATATCCCGGGGATTGGCAACACGGGAATCATACCTCGACATACGTTAGAAGTGATGTCTATGAAGCGGATATAACAATGGTCAAGTGGAGCATAGATCTATGCCGGGGAAGGTCCAGGCGATTGGACGACGTCATGGTCTTCCCCACTCAGTTTCTTGACATTCCGCGATTCTCCAACTTCTTCTTTCTTCTATTCCTGACAAGAAAAAAAAGCTAGACAACGGCAATTTATACCTTCAATATGGCCCTCGCAGCTCCCAGCACCGACGTAAGTCCCCTGAAGTCCATCTACAATTCGGACAGCAAACTAACCCCACCAGGCCCAAGTCCTGATCGCAGAAGAGTCAAGTCCAGAACAGACATTCCGAACCTTCACAACAGAAACCGCCTGGACTCTCGGCAATGCCCTCCGCACCCGAATCCTCTCTCTCCCGTCCAACAAACGCAAACCGGCTCTGATTTCCATCGCATTGGCAACAGCAACATCCGGCGGCGTTCCGCTCCACGTGCTCTTCCAAAGCGCAACAGAGAGCGGTACCATTCCCGATAATGAGAACTGGGTGCGACGTAAGCGCAACACCGTCTTGCGCTGGGGTGTTTCTAGCTGGGCAATGAGACAAAAGACAATTGGTGGACTGGTTGCGGGCGCGTCAGCTGATCAGATTGAGGCGGCGTTCGTGAAGAAATATGCTATTGCTAGTGCAAACGGGGGCGCCGTTGCTGATGAGTATGCTATCCATGGCGGCGGATATCCTATTCGTGTTAAGGGCGTTGAGGGCATCGTCGCTGTTGTTGTTGTTAGTGGGTTGAAACAAGAGGACGATCATCAGGTTGTTGCTGAGACTGTTCGGGATATTGTTGCCCAGCAGAACTAGATTGTAGGTAGAGAATATAAAATAAATGAAGATAAAAGCAAAGATGAACATAGACAAAGATGAGCAAAGATGACACAGAGAATATGACAAAAAGAGCTGAAAGCCGAAAAAGTAGACCTCTGGCCATCTATATGAGCGACATGAAAGATAGCTTTCAGCCTTTTCCCTCACTTTTGTCGAATTTTATTTAACTTGCTTCATCCATTGAATCCGCTCTACGCTGAAAAAGCCGAGTAAGAATTGCAAGTTAACGTTATCTGACCAAGCTAACAATATTAGCAGTTATTTCCCCCTTAATTCGAGAGCTATAGATTAGCAAGTATTTCAGTCTTAAAATAATCCAGCGCCTTGATCACTCGGCCCACGACTAACTTATTTTACAATCGAGCTGGCCACCCTAAAACACCATAGTAAATGGGACACCCGCAATTGCGCCTCGTAACAGGCAAGTGGAGGGAGTTGAGCTGGGAGGAAATCGTCATTTGCCCCTACTCGCCATATCACTCCCGACGCTAGAATAAATTCTTCCCTCTTGCATCACATCTTGAATTTGTGTCCATTTCACCCTCGCTAGATTAACAGTCTTTTGCCATCAGAAATTCTAGCAATCTCCTAGTTTTTGCCTTTGGAATCGAGTCCTTTATACGATAGCACATTTCCATCGTCCGACATTCTAGCTCTTTTCTAATTGCTCGTATCAGGTTCTGGCTCTGTGCGACTTCGCTTCTGCTTGATTCCTCCTAGTCGACCTTGAGCAGGGATTATCTCCATATCGTCACGTACGTAGGCACCACAGACGAAAGGGCAAAATGTACTATAATGATTGCTTTTATTTTACCAATATCCACGGCACAGGTAATGGGGATCTGCCTGGAAGCTCTACATCACGATTCTCGAAATGGGTTTTCATATAACACTGAGTGTGATAGAAACGTGCATGGATCATGCATTTGAATTATCAAGATTAATATCACCGGCCGTTTACACATCGCAACTTTTGATAAAAGATCAAACCCAGATTATTTACAAGACGAGACTATCCACCTATCCAAACCCACGACCAATTCATAATAACGCCGACGCAAAACCACAAAATTTCAAAGCATAGAATTCATGTCGCACAAAGCAGAAAGCCAAACACCAGCGCTAAATGTCAAGCCGAAGACTCGAAGAAAAGAATCCAAAGACTAGGCATCGCGCAAAGGAATGTCTTCCCTAAAAACCGAGTGGGTGACTGTAACCTTGATGGAATTATCATTATCACTGGCGGAAGGCATGGCCTCGATGTCATGGGGTCTGCGAGCTTGTGGTCTGGTAAGAGGCGTGGGCGTTGAGTGGATCTCGGTATTGGCGGTCTTCTTCATCCAGTGTGCGCGCATCCGATCGAGGGCTGTTTTGAAATCATCGAGGATGACCGTGTCGCAGAGGCACTTGAAGATAAACGATAACTGTGAGGGGTTTTATTAGATTGTGAAATGGAATTGGGTGAATGGAGGGTTGATGGGACTTTGGCTTGACTTACCTTCCAGAAGGGTTCGACGCCTGTCGGGAGAAGGCTGGAAAAGACATTGGTCACGCTGCAGGTATCGACGATGATGAAGATGATTGACAAGCACATTGCTCCGAGCATGATGCCCATACGGGGGCTGATTCTCACGAGTTCGTAGAGTCCGAAGCTGTATTGGCGTTTGATGGTCCAGAACAGATTGACTGTAGTGAATACCCACCAAGGATCACTGCAGATCAATCTTGTTAGTGGGTTCATCCATGGAGGCAGAGAGGATAGGATAACAAACCGGAACAACGGCTCCAAAGGCCTCGTCTTCAGGAACAACTTATTGATATTGTTGAAGTACGTAAAGTTGGCGTAAATCTCTAAACCCCAGTATGGCCAGCAAAGAATAACAGTAACGATGTAGAAAATCGAAACCTTCCGAGAGAGAAAAGCCTTGCATTTCATCCACGCGATGACATTGTGCAATGCCCAAGAGATATTCAACCCGATAGCCGTGACGGACAGGTACCAACCATAAACCGGCTCGTGGGGGAAGATAAAGGTTCCATGGGCCATGGCCAGGATGAGCTATATCAGACATAAAGATCAGCATAAGAGCCCCGGGGCGCGGGTAGAAGCGCATACCTCGGCAAAGATCAGCTTGTGCAAGAGAATGTGTTTCTTCATGTTAGCAACCGTGATGGCCGCCATGATCAGCAAACTACCAACCATCAGGCCTTGGCCCCATGCCTCCAGAATGAGGGCATCGGGCTCGGTAGGCTTGACGATGCGGTCGTCGGCCATGGTGGCTGATGTCGAGATCGAGATCAGTACCGGGGAAAAGAGAATGCGCCAACCGCTTTGCGATGATTGGTGTTGAGGAAAGGCAGGGACGGGGAAATGGATCAAGTCCAACTGGCTTATGACCTGAGAATTGTCAAACGCGCCGAGTCATCTCAGACATACCACATCATGCGCGCGACTTGAAAAGTGCCGTGAATCGTAAGCTGGGGGATTTGTTAGTCTTATGTGACTTTACCTAAGAGAACCTCTAGGGTCGCCTAAGGTTGCCGTTCTACAGGGGTGTCAAGTGGGGATTTTTCCTTGACTTTTTGACTACGCATTGAAGTCGCGTAAATGTGGCTTTGTGGGAGTTTCCCTTTGGGGCCATTGTGTGCCACTATGGTAGTTTGTTGCCAGTGGGAATATTTGGCCCCGACTCTTGGACTCTTGGAAGAAATGGCGCCCTCACGCAACTTGTGTTTCAGGCATATTTCCTCGTGTGAAACACACAAAGGATACGTTTCTGTCATTGCCCACAAAGGACTTGACAAAGAACCTGTATGTTTCCCACGTGGCCAAAGAATGCAAGGTAGAAGTATCTCCTAATTTGAGGCTTTTATTGTTTCCGGGGTCTCCACGCTGTACACGAGGCCCATGCAGGTCGGGGTCAGGGGTAAAAGGCCCGAGTCTACAAAAGGGTAAGGGCGTTTCAGATTTTACTTCTGTGGCGTTAAAACTGCTCGTGTGCTTCCCCTCAATTTCCTAGGTTGCGGCGTTTTAGTTCGCATGTGCATCTTTAAACGTCCCTCTTCGATACGATCTATATTCCCGTTAAACGGGGTTAGTATAAAGAAAATTAGTATCCCTAGTTCGCTTTTATTCTCCAACACTCAGCATGCTTTCCAACCCCGCTTTCTCTCTCTCAAGCGCAACTAAATTGCCCCCGTCATAAGGACCACGACAACAATTTCATGCTAACTTCCACCTGTTCTTTTTTGCCTACCCCGATCTTCCAAGGTAGATATTGACCAGGTTGCTTTTCCCTACATTAATACAGCGAGACGAATTTAGGATCAACGGTCACCAAACTTTTGAGGTTCTATATATAGAAGCCATACATACTTTGCCTAGTTTTTCCTTCCTTGGCAAAAGCTCGCTGCTAAACCATTACCCGTGAGACATCCGCAACGCATAAGGAGAGAGATGTTGTTCTTCTTCCCGGGAAGGGCTAAAGTCGGCGCTTTTGCTTTGCAAGAACTCGTGAGCTTTCGTGATTAATCGCAATGCCTTCTCAACACCAGGGGAAACACTGGAACCGTGGATAGCCATCCATCGTTGTAGAAGTTGCTCTAGGCGAGGCCCTAGCTCCAACAAGGCAATATGACGAAGCTGAATTGTCAACTGTGGATGACAGAAGCCACCCATGAGAGTCAACATCGCCGTCGCAAGCGAAAGGGAACACGGCCATGTATCGACCATGACAGTATATGGCACTTGCTTCAAATCCCTCAATTTAAATAGACAAGTATCGAGCGCAACTCGACACCCATCGAGCACACGTGGATTGTTGTTGAGATTCCATAATGGATTAGCCAGCGCCCATTCTAGAAATGGTCGGTAGATGACACTTCGACAACTGAGATACCACTGCCGTAGGTACTCGCTGTGCGGGTCATCCGCAGGCTTTCCGTCTTCGGGAAACTGCAGAGTTGATGGCAGGGTTTGATACCAGTCTTGTAGTTGGCGTGCCAGTTCTTGGTTTACCGAAGAGAAACTATTGGAGTCGATCTGGAGGCCGATGTCGCGGTCATACAGCATGTAATGTGCTCGGTTGAGGAGGCGGCGTAGTGCTATTGATGCGAGGAAGTAGAATGTCGATTTTTCTTCCTCTTCGATTGTTTCGTGTGAGTGGAATTTGCCTGGAAGAGATATTATTGATTCGATTTCGGCGTTGCAGTTTTGCGGAAGAGTTGGTAGCTCGGAAATATAGTTGCTGCTGCCTGTCAGCTAGTGGTGAGTGCAGTGGTGTCGTCTCTACTGACCTTTCTAGTACAAAGCAGGACCAGAATATTCGGGTGATGTGCTCTCGGTCATCACGCTCTGGGTTGTCAAAAGGGCAAGAGAGCAGGAACCGACAACGAGTTGCTGCGCTGTTCACATAAGACCATGTTTGCAGTGGTCTTTGTAAAAAGGAGAAGTACAGGCTAGTAATTCGTCAGTTCCATGGCAGCTGGTTATTTAGCGCGCAAGAATATTTTCATACCCAGTCAGTAAGAGACATTGGCAAGCTTCCACACTCATTTCAATGTGGGCCAAATGTAGCATCTTCATTGCAGCAGTAAACCATGATGCACCTTGCAGCTTTAATTGCTGAGACTCGTGTTCAGAGCAGTCTCCTTCATCTATAACGGAAGCCCCAACGCAACCTAAAGCCATGATCAACAAAGCTAGACATGATTGGCAATTAGGCTCCAGGTTCTCTTGGTATATCCTCATTTCCAGGGACTTCAAATCGTTGAAGCTCATTGTAGGGAACCAGAAATTATATGTCTGTTGGAAGATACCCACCATCCTCTTGATTTCTGACAAACCCAAGCTGGGGAATATTGCATAGACTTTGCTTTGAAAGGATGGTCGTCCGTATTCAAGGGACAAAAATGGAGTCTCTGTCTCCTTCAATATGGAAGGATGATCAAGAAAAACTGACCACTTTAGAAGAGACTCCGCTGAGGAAAGATGTCCAGACGAGAGCACAGCACTTTCAGTTGGGTCCCTAATCGTGCACCCGCCTGGATGATGGCGTGCATCCTGAGACCTCGGGGTAATTGTTGAAACTGGAGACGTTGTATGGGCCTGGATGCCATCTCTAACATTTGAACTGGAGCCCATAGCCTGGTATATATCATTAGCTCACAAAAATTGGCCCTTGTTGGCTCTTACGTACGACCATACTCCTAAGTTCTTCGATGGAAGCTTCCATTCGCAAAACCGTATCCAAGATCATTTCGCTTTTCCCTCTTCTAATCGGACGTTAATTGCTCTTTCTTAGGATAGAGTGAACCTGCTTACGATATAGCTTCCGTTCCGTATAGACATGTTTGGTTCAAACTTGTACAGGGCCCGCAGGGATTTCGAGCGTCACATCTGTTAGGTTTGTTAGTCGTGACGTACCGAAAACCCGCATAATATATGAATACCTTGTCTTGCGTTGGCGGCATGAGTCACACTATGGATTGCATTAGTCTTAATCTTCGATCCAACTTATTAGGCCTCTCGGCTAGAAGAGAGAATTGGAGACAAACCGCTCGAGCCGCCCTGAATCTCTTCATTTCGAGCCGGGATATTCTCTCTTGAAGGCTTTCTCGGGCCCAACGATAAAGTTCTAAAAGCAAATTTATTGACCAAAGGTGCAGAATGCGGAGAAGATACGGAAAGCTTGACTTGATGTAGGTTGCTCACTGGGCGAGGTCGCCAAGACAGCCCCGGAGTCGCGACAGTACAGCCGAGTGGTTGCGGCGGAGTCACGTGACTTCCCAGGTCTATATAGACCGTCCAGTCAACCAGGAAGTCGGAAGACATTTGAAGAATATAAAAGAACACTAGAGACAGATAGGAAATCAAAAGAGATGTGCCTTTGCAGCGCAATATATATAAAAGCGATGCGCCAACTATAAGCTGAATACTTTAGAGAGTAGAGAAAGGTTGTTCAAGTGATACAGAAGTTATCATGATTAGCACTCTATATTTATTTATATTCACATACTAGGGCTATTCTAAACCTATGCCACATGTGGCCTTGTATCATACTTGGCAAATTGCCGCGCCGAAACTTTCTGCTCAAACATATGATCCAACTCCTCAAAGGTTCTACCTTTGGTCTCTGGCAAACAGAAGTAAGTCCAGATAGAAGCAATAACCGAAAAGGCAAAAAAGATAAAGCCAGTCTTGCCGCGAAGGTCACCTTCATCAGGGTTGATCATGTAAGGCACGGTGATGGTCATAATCAAGGTCCAAAAGTTCTGCGTGAAGAAGCCAATGCTCACGCCGTACGAACGCAACCGAGTTGAAGACATCTCTCCGCAGATAACGTATCCAAGAGGTCCGAGGGTGAGATCATAGAAGAAGTTCCAGATGATGATCAAAACGCACTGTCCCCATGCAATCGAGGAGTTATAATTCGGTACAATGTCGAGGATGCCGATGATGAATACAATTATGGTGAGAATCACCATACCGGGATAGAGGACTCTGCGGCCGATGGTGTTGATCACGAACCAGGAACAGATGTTTCCGACAACACCAACGGCAGTTACGCCAACGCCCATGTCGAACGATCGTGATGTAGGGAGGCCGGCAACTAGAGTTGAAAATATTCGTTAACAAACCGAAATGTCTTGTGAACCGAGGGATACTTACTTTGGAAGAAGTAGGTGGAGTAGCTAAGTACAAAGTTGACACCACTAAAAGAGTTGATAGTCCAAACGGCGATGACAATCATCGTTCGACGGAGATCAGTTCCTCGGAAACAATCCAAATAGCCTGCGGACTTTGCGGATTCTTCTTCCATGCGGACTGTTTCTTGGATCTCAACGAGCCAGTGATCGACGCTTCCGCTAGTCTGGAATCGTTCAAGAGACCGTTTGGCCTCAGCATGCCTACCCCTTTGAACGTACCAATAGGGGGATTCGGGGCAGAACCACACTCCACAGAGAAGAACCGCTGGGAAAAGCCACTGGAACGCAAAGGGGATTCTGTACGCAAAATTATCTGTTCGCGCACCGAATGCCTTGATGAGGCAGTTTCCGAGGAGTTGGCCGATGACAACAAACAGATTAACCATGGCAATGGTGATTCCGCGCAGCACGACAGGGCAAGCTTCAGAGCAATAGGCACAAGCCGTGACGAGGAACATGCCGAGTGAGATACCGTTAAGCAACTTTCCAGCGAGGAGCACTCCCCGAGTAAAAGCAAAGAACTGCAAGAAGATGGAGCCGCTGGAGATGACGCAGGCGATAGTCAAACTCATCTTTCGGCCTGCGTAGGGCGAGATAGGACCACAAAGCAGACTTCCTATCATTCCACCAATCGTCGCAACCGTGTTGAAGGCTGCTTGCCATCTAGCTGGAAGGATCGTCGTGCCGTCAGGTTGAGTGTATCCAAACACGGCGCGGAACTCTGGAGCGGCAAGAAGGCCTCCACTGACTTGCATGTCGTATCCCCAGAGGATAGCAGAGAAACAGAAGAACAAACAGTATAGCATGGCCTTGCGGTAATTGCGGAGTGCCTCCTTCAGGCTCATATCATGTGCGAGGGTCTGACCGGGGTACTCAGGCTTCTTGATATCGATGGGCTCCATCGGACCCGGCGTAGCTTCGACATGGACACTGTCGACAGACTTGTCTTTATCGAGATCCATGATGGAAGAGAAAAAGAAGAAGAAAGTAAACAAGGGTACCTAAGGTATGAATGAAAAAGGAAATGATCGAGACGATGAAACCTGCTCAGGTGGGGAGTTTCGTAGGTTTAATACTCTTCACAAAGCGTGTCTCTGCTACCTTCGCATTCTTCCCCGACTTCGGGTATGAAGTCTCGCCCCTGATCATGCTATACTCTCAATCCGGGGAAGCTAGCCGATCCGAGGCGGGGCTAGCTGCTGGCAAGTGCTGGAAGTTTGCAGGCGGAAGTTTGGAATTGGACGAGACAACAGCTCGAAGACAATAACGAGCCCCGATACACCCGTTTAGCTCCACGCGATGGGCATTGAAGACTGTGGCAGAGTTCGGCGAAAGTAAAGAAAATGCCAAATCTTCCCCGGCTCCAGTAGCCCCGGTGCCGATAGCCCCGGCGAGTGTCTATTGGATCAGGGAATCCCGAGGTCTCCATTCTCACCTCCGCAAAACAACCCCCACAAACACCGGCTCCGACAGACCCGACAAAGATGGAGCAATGAGATAACTCAAGACGTGTTGAGATGGCACCCCCACAGAATGATGCAAACAAGATGTGAGATAACATTGGAGGGGTAGCGCGGTGAAAAGATCCCACGCCCCAATATACCCCAGTCCACCCCTCCGGTATAAAGGACATGACAGAGAACATCCTAGACGACCAAAGACCCTCAACTCATTTCCTACGCAGTTGATGCATCATGAGCTCTCCACAGACCAAAGAGCTGTCACTGCAGGCCGATCCCGAACGGCCCGATTTCATGAACCCCGCGGTTTTTCGCAGAAATACCCTCCCTGCGCGTTCTTGTCATATCCCCTCGACATGTCTACTTCTCAATGGACCCTGGGAATTCAACATGTGCCGGTCACCAGGGGAAGCCCCAGAGCCCAACGAGCAGACCTCCGGCGAGGACTGGTCCAGCATCAATGTCCCAGGCCATTGGCAGCTGCAGGGCTGGGGAAAGCCGAACTATACCAACACACAATTCCCTATCCCAGTGTGCCCTCCTTTCGTACCTACCGAGAATCCCACGGGTACATACCGGCGGAAGTTTCAAGTACCTGCCGAGTGGCAATCCGATAACACCAATGTTCGGTTGCGCTTCGACGGCGTCGACAGTGCATACCATGTCTGGGTGAACGGTTCCTTGGTCGGGTACGCGCAAGGCAGCAGAAACCCATCTGAATTTGATGTCACCCCATATTTGCGGGCACATGGCGATAATGAAGTCTTTGTCAGAGTGTATCAGTGGTCAGATGCCACTTATATCGAAGATCAGGATCAGTGGTGGCTATCTGGTAAGCTCTAAATTATGATAAGCGACAATGAAAATGAAGAATTTGCTAACTCCATGGTAATAGGTATTTTCCGAGATGTTACTTTGATTGCGTTACCAGCCGACCGTTTGAATGACTGGTTTATACGTACGGACCTCGATCCAGAATACAAAAATGCGACGCTTCTCGCAGCAATTGACTACCAAGTCTCAGAGCGAAGCACCATTGCAATTAATTTGGTCGAGTCAATTGAGGGCAGTACTCAAATCATTGCTTCTACTGAGAGCAGCATAGAGCCAGCAACATCCGCAGTTGAACTCAGCTTGCCTGTGACCAACCCCAAGAAATGGACTGCCGAGCAGCCGTATCTGTACGAAGTGGAGATGCTTTTGACAACATCTGATTCTAATAAGACATTCAAGACCACACAGCGTGTTGGCTTCCGCAAAGTTGAGCGTAAGGGTGGCCTAATCACCGTCAACGGAAAGGCCATTCGGCTTCGTGGAGTCAACCGACACGACCACCATCCACTCTTCGGCCGTGCCGTGCCACTGGACTTCATGCGGCAAGATTTGCTTCTCATGAAAGCCCACAACATTAATGCCCTTCGTTGCAGCCACTATCCACCCGACCCTCGGCTTCTTGACATGGCCGATGAGCTAGGCTTTTGGGTCATTGACGAAGCTGATCTCGAATGCCACGGCTTCTATGATGCTGTCGCCCGGCCAATGGACATGGACGAAACGCTTGGCTACGAGGAGCGAAAAGCCATGACCTTCCCCCTGTGCGGCGTTCATACATCAGACAACCCTGTCTGGCGAGCGGCCTACATTGATCGCGTGCATTCACTGCTGCAACGAGACAAGAATCATGCGAGTGTCATTATATGGTCTATGGGCAATGAGGCTTTCTTCGGCACATGTCACCGCTCCATGGTAGAGTATGCTCGCAGCTTCGACGGCACTCGTCTGGTCCACTACGAGGGTGATATTCATGCGGAAACCACAGACATGTACAGCTATATGTATCCTGAAATCGACCGGCTACGATCCTTGGCAGTCACCGAGGGGGCTACAAATGGGGAATTCGACAAGCCTATTATCCTTTGTGAATACGCTCATGCCATGGGCAACGGACCCGGCCTGCTTGCCGATTATGAGAAGTGCTTCGACGAAATCCCGCGCTTGCAGGGTGGTTTCATATGGGAATGGGCCAATCATGGGCTTTATGTTGGAGGAACCAACAAGAAAGATGGTTTCTATGCCTATGGCGGTGATTTCGAAGACTATCCAAATGATGGAACGTTCGTGATGGATGGTCTCTTGAATAGTGCCCACCAGCCTCTGCCAGGTCTGTTGGAGCTGAAGAGAGCCTTTGAGCCGGTCAAGTTGGAAGTCCGTGGACAGACATTGCTTCTGAAGAACCGGTACGACTTCTTGAATCTGAGCAATCTCCAAGCCTGTTACAAGCTTGAAGCTTTTGACAAACGGTAAGTTCATAACTATTAACCAAGCAAAATGAAGAGACCTAACCTTCCAACCCAGAGTCAAAGTTTTGGCAACTGGAATACTGGAGCTGCCCATTGTGGCCCCCGGGCAATCTGCAGAACTTCCTCTGCCGACAGAGTTATTCCAACATGAAACCCATCCAGCCTACTTGACCATTACGCTTGAGCAACATGAAAAGGTAGAATGGAGTCAAGACCCTCATGCGGTGGCCTGGACGCAAGCCTTGGTATCAAAGCCAACCGAAAAGGCAATAGTAAATGGCATGGGCTCCGCACAAGGTATCGAGAATGGCATCTCAACGAACGTTACCAAGACAACCGTGTCTGTCAGTGGAGCCAACTGGTCTTTCCAATTCGATCGCATCCGAGGCCACCTCAGAAAGTGGACATACAACTCGACCTGTATTCTCAAGCCGGATGCCGACACAGGGCTCGCCATGATACCTGGCTTCTGGCGCCCTCCAACGGACAACGACGTACCATCCGCAGCGCCATATTGGAAGCGATTCGGGGTGCATACTCTCACGAACCAGCTCCGTTCGTTGAACGTGTCTTCAGCAGGGGATGGTAGTGTCAGCGTCGACAGCGAAACGTTCCTATCCCCACCAGTCCTGTCCTGGGGATGGAAATGCGTGGCACGCTATATAATTAAGCCCAACGGTTCTTTGACAACCACTATAACACTGCAACCCACCGGAACCGCACCTAAAACCGTTCCGCGAGTTGGTCTCAATCTCCGCGCGAACTCTGCTCTGCAGTCTGCCCGTTGGCTGGGGCTTGGTCCTGGAGAGTCCTATCCGGATAAGAAGGCTGCTCAGAAGTTTGGTCTGTGGAATGCTGAAGATATCGCCTCGCTGCAGACAGTTTATGATATTCCGCAGGAGAATGGGAACCGCACGGATACAGCTTGGGTTGAGCTTGTTACTCTAAATGGCACGGGTTTCCGCGCTTCCCCAACGGGAAGTACAGTTGTGGATGGGGGAAGAGCGAGTTTGAGCTGGACGGCTAGCCGGTACTCTGATCAGACCATTGAGGCAGCGCGGCATCCGTGTGATCTTGTCGAAGAGGATGCGGTATTGTTGAGACTGGATGACCAGGTTGCGGGCGTTGGAAGTGCGGCGTGCGGTCCTGGCCCAATGGAAGAGCATTTGGTCAAGGTGAAGGATATCACCTTTGGTATGTTGTTGGAGCCTGTATCTTCGTGAAACTTAGGAAGTTCGAAGTTTGTAGTAGCATCAGCCTAGTGAATACCAATATCTGCTCACATGGTAAAACAGGTTACTGTAACTCCGGAAACAACGAGTAGCGTAACTCCAAGATCGAATCGAACTACCCTTTTCATTCACCCAAGGCCAGTCTACGAGCAGAGCGTCGCGTCTTCGTTGAACTGCTTCCTGCTATCTGTTTCAAGTAGGAAAAGGCGGTTGTACGAGGACAGAAAACTGTTGTCCAAGTTCCTGTTCCTGTTTATCAATTCAATTACTGCCTCTATCTTCCGTTTGAAGGTACTCTGGTAATTCTACCAATCTAGGAGGGGAATCTAAATGGGATATACAACACCGTCTCCCATTCGCGTTTTCATGAAAGAATATTACCCTATAATATCCGCCGACTTCAAATCCCTTTTTAGACCTCTTTGTAGACCCCACTCAATCCTGATTCACCGATCTAAAGATATATATTCACTACTTCGATTTTAATGAATGTACACACCTCAACCACTCCAAGGTACGAACCAAAACTAAAAATCTAATAATCCATAGACTCCTCAAGCAACTTCCTCAATTCACCCTTCTCAGCCTGCAACTCTTCACTGAGATTAGGCGCCAACATCAGAACCCGCTTTTGAGGCAATGTCCCTTCAACCAGGCCATCAATATCTGAAGCCTTATAGCCCAGATCCTTCAGTCCACGAGGCTGATCACCAAGCTTGACAAGGAACTCTGCAATGGCGTTTCCAAGGACCTCACCGGCACTCTCGCGCTTTACATTCGAGATATCAACGCCGAATGCTTCGGCGGCGGCAAGATGACGATCAGGATTTGACGCAGCGGTGAAGCGGAAGACTGCGGGGGCGGTGATGGCGACCGAGACGCCGTGTGGGATGATTGGGTGGTCCACATCATATCCGGCATGCTTGTATCCGGGGTTCTGTGAGCTGATTCCGTATGAGAGACCGTGGCATAGATGGACTCCTGCGTTGCCGAATCCCACACCGGCCAATGTCGCAGCGAGCAGCATGTTTGACTGCGCTTCGTGGTCATCGGGATCGCGCACTGCACGGGGGAGGAACTGGGCTGTACTCCGTAGCGCCTGGAGGGAGAAGATATCAGAGATAGGGTTTGCGCCTTGGTAGGCCGGACGGTTGATTGGGTTTGTGGGACGGGGTGTGCGCTCGTTGTATGGGATGGCAGTCCAGGACTCGAGTGAGTGGCAGAGCACGTCAAGTCCGGACGAGGCGTGCACAGCTGAGGGCATGGTGCGGGTGTTCAGAGGGTCACAGATTCCCAGTGTGGGCTTCAGGTTGCGGTGGGCAATACCAGTCTTGGCCTTTTTGGAGACCAGGTCGAAGATGGCTGTGCCGGTTGTCTCTGAGCCTGTTCCTGCTGTTGTGGGCACGGCCACGAGTGGGAGCAGTGGCTTATCAACGGGGAGACCCTTGCCCAAGGGTGCATTAACAAAGTCGAGGAAGTCGGCTTCGGGGTAGGCGTTATACAAGTTCATCAATTTGGCCGTGTCAATGACAGAGCCACCACCTATTCTGTTAGATTTGATTACTGTGGAGATAGCGGAAACATACCAACAGCTAAGAAAGCATCAGGCTTATAAGGCTTGACAAAAGCAATAGCCTCTTTCACGCTACACCCACCGTCAGCCCTGGATCCCCCAAAAGAAAGAAATAACCTACCTACTATCCTTCGGCTCAACTCGGACCTTGTCAAAGACCGTAAACTCTATACCCTCCTTGGTCAACCCCTCCACAGCCTGCTTCATAGCATCAAGCTTCGCCACATTCGAATCAGTAACAATGCAAACGCGCTTCGCTCCCATATTCGCAAAATCCATGCCAACCTCCTTCGTCGCACCAGGCCCGAAGCGGATACTCGATGCCGCCATTTCAAAGGCATACTCTTTCTCACGCGATCGGTCGATTGGCGTGGCTAGGTGGCGCTTTACATGGTTGAGGAGGGTGGGGGTTTTGTGGTGGTGATGGTGCGCGGGATTGCCATGACAGGGACAGTTTGGAGGGTGTGTATATTGCACTGTGCGAAGGAGATTAAGAGCGCGGTTTGCTGCGCTGGGCGCGACTCGGATTGCTGACACCATGATTGTTTGGAGGGAGAAGGCGGAATTGAAGGGTTGAGCAGGTTGAAGTAGGAGAAAGCGAGGTGGGGAGTTGGGGAATGCGGGGATCGGACTTGTGGCCGAGTGACAGGTGACTTTGATTAGCTGAGCCTCTAACGTTAATTGTGCTTTGCTATTCGGTTATAGATCTCTAGTTTCTCCAAAATGGAGAAACTCTAGGGAATCTGAACAGCCGAGGTCCATGTTGATCATGACTTCAATTACTAGCACACAATGAATAGAGTCAACGTTGAATTGGCGATTAATTAACCAAACTATATATTTTCTCTCCATCATCCCATCCAGGCAATACCCTAACAAAGCGACAGTACCAAATCCGTATCAGCAGAAGTAACCCTAACCTGACTCCCAGCACTAGGAACACCATCCGGCCAAGAGATCCTCGGCTCAGCAGGCGAAAGACTAACAGGATATCCCTCGAATGGATCTCCAAAAACATCACTAAGATCATACCAGACCTTGCCCTGTGTGAGATTCGAAAGGTTATACGCAAACACCATCTGCGGCGCACTGGTATACAGCCCGTCGACGTCTGTACTGATCTTGATCGCTATGCCGCCTGTGTTTTTCTCTTCGCGGAACAACTCGCTGTAGACGTCGTTTGGGAGAAGAGTCCTCTCCTGTCGGGCTGTTGTTCCGACGGACCAGAGGTAGATTGGGAAGTTGCAGTGGTTGTTTACGACTGCGTGACCGTGGGGGCGACGGCTGGGGGTTGGACTAGGGGTTGACTTGGCGCTTATTGGTGTTATGAAAGCGCTGTCGGGGATTGGGGCGCGATGAATGAGGTTGTTGTTGGTGGTGGTTCTTGTTGGATGGGCGAGGGTGAGGGCCGCTAGGGAGGGAAGGATGGTTGGGAGGTACATCTTGAGTAATATGATGATGTTCTGCTTGGGGTTCTTGTCCTCTGTTGGCTGGCTCTGGATGGTAGGATTGAGAGTCGGTTTTATAGATGCTGCTCTCTCGCTTCACCACTCGTGTCATTCCATTCCCTTTTGTCCAGTCTGAACCCCTAGAATGTGACATCCTCACGGGGAACTACATATCCATGAGGGCATTTAAATCCTGCACCAGGGAAGTCAAGCCACACTAAGCCATACAATACATAGAAAATGAAGGGATATCAAGGTATCACACTGTAGCCGTGTACCATCGGTGTTTGACACATATGTATGCGGAAACACTGGGAGAATGTTACCTTTTCCCTACTTGGCGTATACAGCCATGAAATTTCTACTTACAATTCCTATTTACAATTCCTATTCACAATTCCTATTTATGATTTCTCGGATTCCCAAGCTTCCGCGGGGAGGAATGTTCCTTTGATCTTAGATCATTTGGAGTAGCCGGGGAAAAGCCCATCGGATATTTTAGCCCATGGGTATCTGAAGAATGAGATCGATGCACTTGGGTAAAAATATAAAGGTAATTTGCCGGCAAATCGAGAGTAGCAATTAGACTTGTTAGATTTAGTAACTTATATCACTGAGCATTCTAGGGCCAGACTAATCCAAGACGATATTCATCCCCGGTTGGAAGGAAGAATAGTAATAGGGGATCCAGCACACATCTAAAACCAAGAAGCTTAATTTGAACGATTAATATCAGTCTACTAGTGTCGAGCCGTCAAAACCCTCTTTTTCTCATAATGTAATTTCCAGTAAATATCAACAGGTAGCTGTAGCAACTAGCGTCCAAGAATGTGAACTCCTGACAGGCAAGATCTAGCCCCGACCCTCCCCACAAACTCAAATTCCACGGAGAATTCTTTGATTTGGAACTGGTTTGGAATGTTAAATCAAACAATTGAACATTCACTGCCGTTGTCGGCCGTGGGTTAGTACGGATTTGGGTTCTTCATTAAATTTGCATAAATAACATGGCTGTAGAAGTACTGTATATGCATCTACTGCAGGGATATTAACCTGAGATCGAAAATATCAGAACTTATCGCCGTATTATAACTCCTTCTTATCCTTCTCTGTAAAACGGGAGCACTACCTTGCACAGAAACAGAGATATTCATGTAAGTCTCAGAAAGTCAGTTGCTCATTGACATGTTTGATTAATTTTCACTAGACTGTAGTACCAAGTCAACGGCTCTGCAGACTATCCTCAAATTTACAGTTTGTTTGATAAGCAGTGATACTGTGTCTGTCACACCATCGTGGGTGAGACGGCCAAGCCTGAAATATCGTCGTGTTTCAGGGGTGTGCCGGATTCACCGAAAGTAGTAGCGATTCATAATGCCCTGATCTCATCTAATCTGGTTTGTATTGATTAGATTGTATCTGAGGATCGTGCGTTGTATGAACAGATTCTATAATAAATATGTACAACGAAATTAATATGAAACAGGCAAAGAAATATACATCCATGTACCTTTTCCGTGAAATGGAATATATGTGAAGAAAGAAATCTAGCAGCTGTCAATGAATGATGTTTCATCCGTTGCACCCGCTTAGAAGGTAACAAACTCGGAAGTACCGAGGACGTTATCACCCTGCTGAGCGACAACCTGAATGTACGCTTCAGTGGGAATTGGCACCGTGACAGAAGTCTCGAAGCCAGCGCGGTTCGCAGAACCAATCTTGGTGTTTGTGCTGGAGGTAGTGTTGTCAGAAGCAGAGTAAACAACCCAGTTGTCATACTCAGTAGCACCATTCCAGCTCATGTACACAGTGATATTAGAGTCAGTCTTGGAGACGACAACAGAAGGGTTCCAGAAAGGGGTGGCAGCCCACTGGCAGCGGAAACCACGGTAAGAAGCAACAGCGTTATCCTCGCCGAATTGAGCGCTGAAAACGACGTTGTCGTCACCGTCGAACTCCTTGACCTTGGAGATGGAACCGTAGCCCATGAAAACGTGGCTGTCGACCTCGTCGAGGAGCTGGTAGCTTCCCTGGCTGACGGAGTGGATGGGGTCGTTGGGGTCGGTGAGTGAGCGGAGACCAGTGACGGTCTTCTTGGTCAGGTCGATGGCCATGCTGAGACCTGTGGTCTCGGACTCTTGATCGGTGGGTGTGTTGGCGTTGTTGAACAGGTTCACAACGAGACCAGAGTCAGTCTCGTTGTAAACACGGATATCATGCTGCCAAGAGAATTGTGGGTTGTTGATTTGTTTGAAATCTCCGCCGTCCTCGCCGTCGATGGTCCACATCACACTGCCGTTCTGGGCAAGGTAGTAGCCGGACCACATGTGGCGCAGGGAAATCATGTAGCCGTGATTGGTAGGGGCGATAGCGTTAATGTGGTAGGCGTCGTAGGGGTCAGACTGCTGCGTGCCAACGTCCTTGCCAAGACCCTGGTGGGAGGTAGTAAGAGGAATCTGGTCCTCGTGGTCGAGAGCACTCCACGAGTGGAGAACCTGGTTGGTCTTGATGTCGATTTCGTGGAACTGGCTGTCCAACATATAAGAAGAGGAAGTCCCGTTGATCGATGTCAAGTCGTGCTGGGTGACATTGTACGCGGTGCAGATGATGGTGCCACTGGGAGTGATCTCGCTCTCGTGGAGGTCACAGTAACTATCCTTCTGAGAGTTATCGGGAGTTACAAAGGTGCCAGTGAGAGTGACGGTGTAGATCTCCTTGTACGTGTTGTCGAGAATATGAACCGAGCCATAACCGTAGCCAACGTCCATCATCTCACCAGCCCAGAAGGTGATAACATCCTCGCCATCGAGCTTCTGCACTCTGAAGTTGGCAGTGACCTCTTCGGGGCCTTCGTATACCAAATTACCTGCATCGTCGTATATAAGCGCAGCGGAACCAGCCGCCTGGACGCCACCACGAGGACCGAGGAAGATGTATCCGGGATCGGTTGTTCCAGTCTTGTTAACCTCCAGCTTGGGAGGCTGGAAGTCCATCGAGGAATAGGTTGAGTAGTCCCATGCCGCTGCCTGAAGAGACAGGAGCAGAGCGCTGCCTGCGGTGTACCACTTCATGATTAAGGAAAGCTAATTGTTCAAATGAACGATCTAAAGAGTGACGAAAGTGAGTTTGTTAAGACGTGATAGATCTGGACACCCAGAATCTTAAATAGGGGATACGCATTGGAAAAGCCAGCCCTGAAGATCACTTCCTCACGCTGGGTGGACTCCCGAACCATCGCCCAGTCAGGTTGGCCACCGCCGCCCGCCGACGAAGCCGTGGGACTGAATAAATGGCCTTGGCCTCGTCATTGGCCCACTTGCGGGTCCCTTAATCAATCTGGGAGATAATCGAGGCTGCATCTCCAGATGTTGGACCTGTGTTCGATAGGCGATGGATATTCCTCAAGGGATCATTTTCCCGATCGGGCACACAACGGGAATAGTATTGCTCCCACTCGTGCAAGCCATCCATTAGGATACTAGGATGAGTAGACTTTAGAGATCAGCGTGACGATCACGTTGCGGGTTTCTTGGCAGTGCAGTGCTGAGGCGTGGTATTCCATTCCGCGCTGTGCCGTTTAACATTGTGGAGAAATAAAAAAAGAGAGGGTGTGGTTCCATGGAAAGACGCAAGGCGAAACAGCGTCCCTGACGCTTGGTAGCGACCGGAGCCAACGATATCCTATTTTAGCCGGTCAATTCCCGGGGACTAGGCCGAGATGTTTGATGAGCGTCAGAGGTTGCAATGAAGTTGAGGTTTCAAGTGAGGAGAGGCATCGGCTTTGGCTTGAGGGTAGAAACTGGAATCTCCGAATGCACGTGGGAAGCCAGCTGACGTTATTTGGAGGCCTGAAAAATGAGGAACAATCACATCGTCCAAGTGCTTTTTTTTGTTAGAATGAATCTCAATAAGTGGAGTATGATACATAGTTAACCTACTATACGAAACGCCGATTCAACAGTCCAAGTTGGAATGCATAAAGACAAGCTAAATAAGAAATGTACAAGTATCTTTCGTGTTTCACATACAACGTACCCTATCATGAGGATGGATCTGGTGTCTCGTCAAAGACAACCCTCGCACCTAGCACGCCCATCGACGAGGCCACACGATCCAGGAAATTAACACCACGAGGATCATGGCCGTCAGAAGCCTTGGACGGACCGTTTTCAAGCTCTGACTGAACGCGAAAGGGAAGAGAGAAGTTTTTAGAGCTGGCAGTAGAAGGAGAAGTAGAGTAAGTGCTGCGGTCACTGGGTGGTGAATTGACGGACTCTGGAGAAAGGGCTTCCTCAATCACACGCACACGGAGTCTATCCTCAAGTCGGGTGACTAGCTTTTGGATTGTTTCCATCATGTTCTCGGCTCCTAGGAGAAGGAGTGAGGGTCCAGTGTCGGGAAAAACCTCTGGAACAGGTCCAATGAAGGGTTTATTGGGACCTTGGATGATTCCTTGTTGGCGCTCATTGTGTGCGCTGATACAGGACCGGAGGTCGGAGATCAGGGATTCAAGTCGGTGGGAGGTATTCTGTATACGGCTGATGAGGCCGTATATTTTGGCATGGTCCGGATCGGTGTTCCCTGCGAGAAGATCTCGAGTCTCACTAATATACCGCGGACATTTGGCAGTTTCCATGTGAAGTAGATCAACAAGGTCAGTATATGCGCTCCATTCCCCAGGCTTGGTGCGATCCTCGGTCATCATCTTTATCGTGTAGTTTTGCCATTCCTCTTCATCCAGGAAGCATGGCTTTCCTTCGTATAAAGCTAAGAGGATAAGAAAGCCTCTGAAGGCTATGAAGCAGAACCGTCCGAAGCCAGACTCGAAAGCGGCCGCAGTTCTCTTTATCATAAGCCGCCTTACGGCATCGCTGTGTACAACCCATGCGTCCGGTGTAGTCTGAGCGTACATTTCAAAAACACTTAAAATAATGGTTGTGCAAAGCATATTATCGGACATCACATGCTCCGGCTTCGAGAGAGCTTTGATGACTACCCTGAGTGAGTTGGAGTACAGCTGTCGACTCGTTTTGAGAAGCGTCCGATCTTGGGTCAAGCGAGCGAGATAAATCGAGCTCAAGCAACAGACGGACGTATCGAGGTATGCATCATTGCCATAGTTAAGGACCACATACTCAGCAAACCCGAGACCCTCCCCGGATCTGAAACGGTTGTGATAGTAGAGCTACCAAGGGATAAGTATCCAGAGTTCAATGTGGGCACACCAACCTACCGTGGGGAAGGAATGTGAAATAAATCTCAGAAAGAGCTGGGGCTGAGCGTCGCGAAATTGTTGGCGAACTAGAGAGACAGAAAGTTGTTCGTCAAAACTACCGGCCGGATTTTGTCGCATTAACATGACCGTATTGCCACGCACTATGTCAGCTGCTGCGTGGGCTTTCTCGGGTGGCTCAATTTGCGTTGAAGGGGCTGCTGGCGGTTTCGGTGGCCTTTCTCTCCGTCGCGAGCCAGACTGATGTCTTCTGGCAAGAATCGGACCCTCATCCTGGAACCGAAGGGCGCGCCGATAACCGGGGCAAGGTCTGCGGTAACGATGGCAATTGTTGCACTCCGGAACCGCCTCATCACACTAGAGGGTCAGAAAATTGGTATGATCATTGCGAAGAACGTACCTTAATACGCCGCTCGCGGCAAAGAGCACAGCCGTTTGAATGTGGAACGCCAACCATGGGGGCAGTCCTTTTGAGACGCCTGAAACGTGTCAGATCATAGCGGTCGCGGAAGAGAGGCAAGTCAATTCTCGGACGAACAACCAGTGGTATGTATCCATGCAGGCCGTCTGGTCTGCAAGAACACAGCGGTAGGTGAAGAGTAAGTCGTAAGATCGAAAGATCGAAAGCCAGGATAGAGTCTTACATGTCTCAAGAAAGTCGCTAAGCCACGCCAGGCAAAAGTCCGCGCCCAGGGGTAAATCCGCACTCTTGTTTCAAAAAGTGGCCCTGATTCGCGATCGATCGGAGGAGATTTAGATTGGGAATCAGATTGGAGATATAGATTGAGGCTTAGCCTTGGGCTTGGGCTCGGGCTTGGACATTCATATTGTCGACACGAGAACATCGTGATTGTGGGCCCTAGACGACGCCCAACGGCGGTGCAGATTCAGCCTTGCTTATGGTTAGCGGAATGCTTTCCTGTGCAGAAACACGAGTACCTTGATGTATTTGATAGCCCAATGAGACAGATTGTACCCCGCGTTGTCAGGAGGTTGGTGGAAGTACATGCGCTGCTGCCGCGGAAGATATCCAGGGTCACGTTCTGTCATGTTTCCCCTCCATCATCTTCGCTCTCTGTTTTTGATTCATTTTACTTCATTGACTCGTATCAATGCTGTTCCAAAGTCGTCCCAAAGTCCTCGTGCCTGAAAAGCTATCTCAAGATGGCTTGGCCCTGATGCGCAGTTCCCTCGATGTCCACGAACGGAAAGATCTGAGCGCCGATGAGCTACTTGAGATCATCCCAGAGTACGATGCGCTGCTCGTACGCTCCGAGACCAAGGTCAACGCTGCTGTGCTGCGTGCTGCCCGGCGTTTGAAGGTGGTTGCTCGTGCGGGTGTAGGAGTTGACAATGTTGGTATGCTTATGGACTCAAGCCTCTCCTGGCTCTCATTGATTTGGTACATTAGATGTCCAGGAGGCAACAAAATTGGGAATAGTTGTCGTCAATTCGCCCTCGGGCAACATCAATTCGGCGGCAGAACACACGGTTGCCCTGATGATGTCCATGGCGCGAAATATCCCAGCGAGCTGTGCCAGTCTCAAAGAAGGGAAGTGGGAGCGAAGCAAGTATGTAGGTGTGGAAGTCAAGGGCAAGACGTTGTCGATTATCGGACTTGGAAAAGGTAATGTTTGATAAAATCGTCCATGAATCATAAACTAATCTATTACAGTTGGGTTGACTGTCGCACGACTGGCCAAAGGCTTGGGTATGAATGTGAATGCTCTCGATCCTTATGCCTCCGCATCTGTCGCAGCGTCCGCCAGTGTTACACTCGTATCATCGTTGACTGAACTGCTCACATCCTGCGACTTTCTGACCATCCACACACCCCTCATCGCCTCCACTCGAGGGATGATTGCAGAGGCTGAATTATCCCAGATGAAAAAGGGTTCTCGCGTGCTCAATGTGGCTCGAGGTGGCACATTTGATGAAGGTGCCCTACTTGCAGCTCTGGAATCTGGCCATATTGCGGGGGCAGCCGTTGATGTGTTTACATCGGAGCCACCAGCCCCAGATTCACCTGCAGCGCGACTTATCGCGCATCCACGGGCAGTTGTCACGCCGCATCTCGGTGCCTCCACGGTGGAAGCACAGGAGAATGTTTCAGTTGATGTCTGCCAGCAAGTACTTGAGATTCTGCAAGGCTCACTACCTCGCTCGGCTGTCAATGTCCCCATCATCCTCCCCGAAGAGTATAAAAAGCTGCAGCCATTTGTGCGCCTGGTTGAAAAGCTCGGCAGCCTGTATACTCAGCACTACGCCACCACCTCTGGGGGATCAATGACACAAAACACCTTTGATCTGATATACCAAGGAGAGCTGGCTAATATCAATAACACAAAGCCGTTGTTTGCAGCCCTGATCAAGGGTCTACTGTCGCCTATCAGCAGCACCGAGGGATTGAATGTAAACATCGTGAATGCTGAGCTTGTGGCCCGTGAACGTGGTATCTATGTCTCTGAGCAACATTCCCGCGACCCATCAGAGCACTCGTCATATTCATCGCTGGTGACTCTTGTTGCCCGCCCACCATCTCGCTCGTCGTCACGGGCGCCTGCTGCTGACACCTCTGTGCCTGTCCCAGCCCAACAGCAACGCATCATCTCTGGCACCTGCTCTGGAGACCAACTGCTGATTACTCGCTTGGGCCGATTTGAAGCTTCTTTTGAGCCCGAAGGAACCTTGCTGATCTGTGAAAACTATGATTCACCCGGGAAGATCGGAGTTGTGGGCAGCATCCTTGGTCGAGAGGGAATCAACATCAATTTCATGACGGTGGCGCCGCTTTCGCCCAAGCATGCTTTGCCTGTTCCCAGCAAGGAAGATACCCAAGAGCCCCCGGCGAAGGGCGTATTCTTGAAGGAATCCTTGATGATCCTGGGGATTGATCGAAATGTTCCCCCTCATGTTACTGCTGACCTAGGTAAAGAAGGTGGGATTCTGAGTGCTTACGCCGTTACTCTCTAGGGATTTATTTCCTGCTGGCAAGGAGGAATGGCTTTCGGTTACAATGACTCAACATCCTAACCCTGTTTTTCAACCACAGGAGGGATTTCTTACCGTCATTTTTAGTTGTTAATATATAAAAATAAATATATTTATTATGGTCATGGGATTATGAATGGAGAAGTCCTCGCCTCCATCCAATATTATGAGAAGGGCGCCTTTAGGAAAGAACGAGGAGGGTGCTAGGTAATCTAGTAGCTAGAGCCGAGCCCTATGTTTCTCTAGAATAGGTATATATTAGACAAGTTACTCTACCTCTCAATCAAAGCCCCTCTCGTCCCATTATACCCAGTAATTTCAATCAAACTAGTTGAATTCATCAACGCACCAGCCAATCCTTCCACATCAGAAACAACCGGATCCAACCGATTATCCCAAACACAATCCCCATGTTCATCAATCCAAACAACCTTAATAAACCCAGACTCAATAGCCTCCTTATCAAGCAAATAAATACCAGCTTGAATCCTCAATTCTACCAATGATAGCTCTCGACAATCTTCATCTTCCCCTTCTACCTGCGCAACCAGCTCTATATCATCTTGTCCGGATTTATATTGCAAATTGCTTCCATCACCATCCATATCGACGATTCCATATAAGTCAGTGAGGCCTGGTATGCAGATTAAGATTCGACGCCAGGATTCTTCAAAGTTGTACCGCGTAGCATCGTCTAGGACTTTCGTCATACAGTCTGAGATACCTGCTCCAGCTGCTCGTTTTAGTGTGTTATATTTTGCTGTGAGGGTTCTGTCGTAGCATGTTCGTAGCCAGATGATTTGTATTCCCATACTGGTTCCTAGGCTTGTGTTGCGTTCGTGGATAGTTTGGTTTAGGAATATACGGTTGATCTCTTCTTTGTCCACTACCACGGGAGATGATTCGGAGTCCGCGAGGCATTGGTATGGCTGTACATTGTATATTAGACAATGCATTAGTGCAAAGGGTAAGCTAGGGCTGAATCAGAGTCAATTTTTGGTATTCCCAGACTAGTTCCTCCCATTGTTGTTTGCTTGTTTTGGAAGGGTCATTGCTCCAGTGTTCCTGGGAGGTCAGATGTGGTATGAGAAGGGAGTGGTGGGGGCCGAACTAGAGCGAAGTTGTCAAAGGCCAAGCGGCCGTATTGGGCGTCCTTTTTGGGGTCCCCGGACATTTCTGGGAGCAGTGCAATGGATTGCTAGATCCGGAGAGAAAGGGAACTGATAGGGGAAGCAGAAAATGCACTAATCCTTAAAGGCTAGCCTGGCTGCCTGCTTGGCCTTTCATCTTTGTCTAAAGTCTACCTGACCAACCCTCTTTTCTATGATATACGAGTCACGACTTGTCTATTCATTTTGGTTAACGTTGAGTGTTAGCATGCCCAAAGACCTATCAAACGGACAACGTATGCTGCAAAAGTTCTTTTCATGAATATGGAAAATAGAGCATTCCCAAACGAATGTTCCCAAGCGCCCAAGATATGACCGCAAGTAAATGCAGGGTATCAATCCCAATAAGGATAAAAAAAGAGAGAGAAGAAACGCCAGGGTATCGCATATCAAAACATAGAACTCCGCTTTTTCTCCAGCTTGGTAGCAGCAGTCTCCTCCTTATTGCGCCTAAACCCAAAGAAACCGCTCTTTTTCTGCTGCACTTTGGGGGCCGGCTTTGATGCGGGGAGAGCACCACTGCTAGTAGGCTGGGCGTAGAAGCCAACTGTAGACTGAGGGCGGGGCTGTGGCCAGGGTTGTTGTGGGCGTGATTGCATCAGGTGTGTTGAGGACTGGGCGCGGGGATCCATGCGACCTGGTGCGTGGAGATAGGGGTTGTTGGCATTCGCAAATGTAGGGACGGGTGCGCCTTGTGGTGGGTAGTGGGAATGGGGGCGGGACTGTCGGGATGGACGGGGTTGGGATGATAGTTGGGCTGAGGATTGGGAGTATTGGTGGGAGTAGGGTTGGGAAGGGTTGGTATGTCGGGGTGGAAGATGAGGTCGGGATGATGGAGCGGGTGTACGGCGCTGCATGCGCGCTTGCTCCTCTTCTCTGCCGTAGATTTGCTGAAGACGCTTGGTCTCTTTGTCGACCTCTGCGTCGCGCCGGCGTTGCTTTGCTGCGGAGACTTCCTGCGCTCGTCGCTGTTCTTCCTGTCGCGCGAGTTCGTCCTGTCGTTGCCGTTCTTGTGGGGCTGGAGATGACGAATTTGGAATGCTAAGGCGAGGCGGGGATGGCTTCGTCTTCGGACCGGAGGGACCAGGGGTAGCAGCTTGCGGGTTCCTTTGGGCCGGCTGAGCGTTGCTAGCTGATGTTGTCGCCGCTGCCGCTGCTGGCTTACGCGCGATCTGGTTGGGTCCACCAGGGGTGATGTGGAAAGCTTCCTTTGCAGGGCCAAAGAAGATGTCTTTGATAGCGACAGTTGCCAGGAGTAGCACGACCTCCAATCCTTTGAAATCCTCCATCTCCACCCGGTATAGGTTTGGCTCGTAGAGAGTAAGCTCCTTAAGACCCTGGAAGAGTGCCACCGTAATATCAGGTTCGCGACTCTTTGTGCGTGTATCGGGGATGGTAGAAGTCTTTCCATGGAGCAGGCAGGTCAAATCCTTGGACAGCTTCCCATCCTTGCGCCAGCTGAATCGTAGCTTTTCTGTCACGTCCGCTGTTGCTGGATCACTTTGCATCTGATCCAGTGAGGAACCAGAGGGAACCCGGAACGTATTTTGGGGCATTTCGAACTCCCAACGTGCGGGGCGGTTCCACGTCTTCGCCTTGTATTTAACTGTGATCTCCTGGTCGGGGTTGTAGAGCTGGATCATGAACTCGGTCGGGAGGATAGGTTCCGGAGGAGGTGGTGCACCACCATTCGCACGAATCGTGTCTGCTGAGAGACTAGGTTGCGTCCATTCGGGCACTACAGCGACCTCGCCATAGACAACGTCGGTCACGTAGGGATCGTATAGCGCGACACCGTAGCGGTTCTTCGATGTCGGGAGAGCGGGATCGAGGGCCCGCAGGGAGTATGCAGGCTCGGGGTCGTTGCCATGCTGGCGGTGGTATACCGTGCTAATCTGAGACTGCTTTGAGTTGTTCTTCACGAAGAACGCTGGTGAGGTCAGTGATCAGAACAGGGATGACGTAGCCACTAAAAAAATGGGAGACTGCAGATGTCTTACTGAGCAAACTTTCATCAATCATTCTGTCCACTGATATCTGGACTTCAAACCACTGGCTATGGGGAGTTATATGTGAAGACTTCGGGAAGTCTGCAGTCTGCAGTCTGCGCCACGGGACGCGGTGATCGGCGCCTAAAAATAGCTAAGCCCGCCCTGACGCTGTACTCGCTGATTGGCGTCATGTTTATAAGGCACCAGTATATTTAGGCAAATCTATGGGGTATTAAGCACAGCAACGCGTCCGTCGGCTATGCAGGTCATCAATTTAGCTGCCTATGCCGCACATTTACGATAGTATCTCCCTGATCTAAGTTGCGTAATATATCCAAAACAGGTATTATATGCGACGCTTCATATTAATGGAATCCCTGCAGTATTTAGTCAAGTTAGTATGCACTATTTGAGTGTCGGATCTGCAGCTTACCTTAACGTTCAAAAATCTAAGCCACCATCCTCTTTTTTTTATGGGCCGACGACCCCCACAAAACGACGCGTTGATCTGACACGGCTCGGGCACTGGGGCTATACTTGACCTATATACTCTGTAAGCGTTTCAGACATACAAGATAGGGAGGCTTACCTTGGAAATCTTTCACCGTCTTGTCTGTATATATTCCGTGATGTGGTGTATCAAGCCCAATGTTTGATTAATCCAGATACCTTCTAGGGATAGAACATAGAACTTACGGTAACTTACAATAAGTCAATCTCCCAAATAAAAGAGCTGCCTATGTCGCTCATTACGAAACTATCTTTGACCTACGTAGTATGTCCGAAACAGGTATTCAATGTCGCTGTATGTCCTTCCTTCCTTATTGGCCCCAATTCGCCATGCTCATAACCAAGAATCCCGGTATATGGTTATAAACAAATGTTTCGGTAGCTCATATTTATCAACTATTTACATACCCTCCTTTACCCAGTCTTTAGCATATCCTTTCACAATAAACTCAACGTCTGTGTTCAACGTTGAAGCCTCCCATTGATGGGATCGTTTTCTTCAACCGTGCCATAATGCTTAGTTATAGCTCTCCTTGATCAGATCCGAGGCCTTCTCGGCAATGGCAGAGAGAGTGCTGGTCAAATGACCGGAGATTTGGTATGGCACAATCGAAGCATCAACGACACGGACATTCTTGGTACCGTAGACTCTGAGCTCAGGACTGACGGCTCCACCCTTCTCCCTCGGAAGCATACTGACAGTGCCAACTGGATGGTAGTTAGGTCGGTCTAGAAATTGTTAGTGACGCTTCCTACGTTCGGTCAAAAGTACGTAGCTTACAGTTTTCCTTGATCCAACTATCCCATGCCGAGCTGGAAGCATTTCCAGGAAGAACATCCAGTCCAGGAGTAAGTTCGTCTCCGACAATACTTTTCAATGGCGCCGTGCCGAAGGTCTTGCGGATGTATTGGGCGACATCAGCTTGGGCGTCGATGTCTTGCTCAAACATGAAGTAGTTCGGATCGATATTCGGGGACTGAGAGGCATTTGCGGATTGAATGTGCACGCTTCCCCTTCAGAACGGTTGAAGCGGCCAGTATTCACATATAAAGAGTTGCCCGCTAGGAGCGAAGACAACTTCTGCGTAAGGGACGAGTGACTTGAAGATTAAATCCCGTTGAGTCTTCAAGGCATCCAAAAGGTTAGACTCTTTCACTGCACCATTCGATTTCTTTGACAACGCCTTCGCATAACGAGTCAAGTCATTGTCGATTCGTGACTCCACGGCCGACACATTGTCGCCATAGACTTGATCAACTGAAATCAAGGCGGAGAAAGATGCAAGGCCTGTCAAACTTTCGGTTGATTCCCAGGTAAGACCGTTGTTGGTCTGATCCTGGAGGTTCTCACCCACAGTTGGGAGGGCAACCTTTGTAGAGATATTATACTTGTCGAGGATGGCTGGGTTTCCGATACCTGAAAGCTCAAGAAGCTGTGGTGTTTTGAGTGAACCGGCCGACACAATAACCTCTTTAGAAGCATAAACTCTCTCCACTCCATAGACAGTAGAACACTCCACTCCAATAGCAGCAGCCTCGCCAGTAGTGTTTGCCCAGATAATCTTATTTGCACGCGTGTTGGAAATGATTTTGAGGTTCGAACGACTCTCGTAGGGCCAGTAGTAGGCTCTCGCAGCATCTTCACGGACATTTCTTTCTCTGTCAATTGTATCAGGATGAGAAGTAAACCCGGTCATCTTGCCACTGTTTGCATCAGGGTTGTATCCCACGCCGAGCTCATTCATTGTTTCATTCAGGACAGAGAAAACGCTGCTATTGGTCATTGATGTCGGCCACCCAACCTTGAGAGGGCCGTTCCGGCCGTGAAATTTGGCAGCGTAACTAGCTCCATGGGAAGCTTGGTCCTGGGTAGGAGTCTGGAATTCCTCGGACTTTTTATAGTACGGGAGAAGGCTCTTCCAGCCCCATCCCTTATTCCCAACCCGTTCCCAGTTGTCAATTTGCGCGTCTTCGGCTCGGGTGTAGGACATTCCTGCGAGAAACCCAATTTAGAAGCCGTTTCACAAGGATTATGAGAACGGTTTACCGTTAATCGTGCTTGTACCACCGATAGCCTTCCCGGCACGGATTGTCTGCTTCAGTCCGCCAGCATATGACTGATTGGCGGTCTCATAGGCCCAGTCGATTTCGGTCCCAAAAGCGAGACTATAGCCCATGACATCGGTGACATTGACATTGTTGAGTACTGAATCTCCGGCTTCGATGACAGCAACAGTGAAATTTTTCATTTCTGAAAGCCTGTTGGCCACAACCAATCCACTGGTGCCTCCGCCAATAATGACAAAGTCATATTGGGAAGATGAACCATGGTGGCTGCTGGCAGCTGCGCCTAGCACGAGAGCCGCGAGAGAGAGACTGGCAGCCAGCATTTTTCCGTCAAAATAAAAGAATAAAAGAGTGAGTGCTCAAAGCAAAGAGGAGGAGAACCGGGAAAGACCCCCTTTCTATGGATGGTCGAGTGCCTAAAGAGCATCACCGGAAACTACATATAGTACTAGGCTTTGTCATGGACCACGCTCCCTTTGCTGATTCAATAATTCATAATATACTCCTGGGGTTATTCAGCTTTCATTTCATGAAGGCCAGAGTGGATATACATGTATTTGGCAGCTTTCACAGCCAACCAAAAGGCAGCATCAAGAATAAATCTGAAAGGCCCACCGCTCAAGATTATCAACCACGGAGATTGACTGCGGAAATCGTCCGTCAGAACATTCTCGGCCCGAGTCTCGGGATTGATTCCTCACCCTCGGCTTCCGAGACTGTCGGATAAGGGTCCACGGGTGAGACACGATCTTATCTAACGACCCTACGGCTCTCTAATGTCGTGGGTCAAATTATTCTCCGGGTCACGAATTCTGCTTAGCAGAACATTAGTTATATGGTCACCTTCATACGCAATGCAATGTAGCGGCGTACGACTTGATTGGTCTCACCATCCCTCAAGGTGTCTATCTAAACAAATAACAGATAATAGAAGTCTTAAAATGGATATAATGCGTAAGTATGCTGCACCCGGTGTAAATTATGACATGGTAAATTAGACGATCAATTGCTTACACTCTTAGTCTATACATACATTGGTAGGGTGAAGGCTTACCTTGAAAGTATTTCACTGACCGTCGTGTCTATACTTTTCGTTGTGTGATGTATCAAACCCTACGTCATTTGGTTTAGAAACCTTCAAAGAATAGAACTTACACTACTAATCTCCCAGATAAATAGCTGTCTTGGATTGCACATCTATGCCCGAGGTTGTGCTTTTCTTTGTTCTTTATAGTCAGTAATAGCTGCAACGGGTTGAGATAATCCCATACCTGAATGAATACAATAGATCGATTTCATCAAACAAAGAATGGCAAAGGACCTAGATACTATTAGTACCGTATTCATGCTCATAGGAATCGGGCATTTGGAAGGACTTAGCTGTAAGCTTATTGGACGCGTATTGGCGATAATCTGAGGGCGTGGACCTATGATATTCATTAACAAAGTGGGCCGGGTATGATTTCCGTAGCTGCTTTCTAACAATGATCTAGGGACTTTCACATGCCCTTACCCATTCATCCCACACTAGCCTGAGAGACAAAGAACGACATACCTAGATTCTGTTAGTAGTGAGAACATCCACGGAGAATGATCTCAGGATTGACTCAGCTGTATACATCATAGCTGGTCATCATGAGAGAGTTCAGAGTACCTGTAGATCCATGTTAGTGATAACGAGGAGAATGGAGTTGACTCAGCAGATCGACATGGCTGGGTAGGATGCCGCGTAGGGTCGAATCGAAGGTGTCTGTAAACAAAAGTTAGCGTGAAAAGGGGGACAAAGAATCAACTTACCTGCTTTAGCCATAGGGACAATGGAATCAAGTAAAGGTTAGTAACAATAGACACAAGGGGTCAACTTATCTGTTCACAATCCGAAGATGGGCGACTTTGTGAACGAAGAATTGCGAGGAACCTGTACAACCATTGATACTGAACAAGCGGTGACAAGAAGGGGCAAGAAATATATCTATCTATAGGTTTGTGAAGAGAACAAGTCACGATATCCATCCACCGCGAGGTTACCTGCAAATAAACACTAGTAACAATGGGGATTGGGGAATAACTTAGCTGATTCGAAGATAGGTAGAGGATGGGCCGGGGTCTCGGTGGACCTATGTTAAGTTAGCATAAGCTCGGATCAAAGAGAGGGGCGATGAATGACTTAGCCATTAGTATCAGTTGAATGCGACATAGCGATCACTGGTCGGTCCGCGGAGGGAGGTTCCAGTATACACTTGTAGTTAGCTCCAAATTCATACTCTTGGGGGAGAGGAAAATATAAAAAGACTTAGCCAGGACAGATGGTTAATAGCTGCCAAACTCGTCAGTATAGGGAGGGATAGTGTCCTAGACGAACAAGTATTAGCAATGATGAACACCGAAGGGGCCACTTACATATGTAGCACGAATGGGTTATAATGTTCGCCGTCCTGTACGGTATATTAGCATGTGCAAAGTACACCGCGAAGGAAATATACATAGCCTAGTATGAGGTAGCTTCTGTTTGGTTATGGTCCTAAGTGGCTGTTAGCGTCTGCATATAACAACAGGAAGAGAACGGTACTCAGTCAATGTAGGTGGACATAGTGTGGTGGTATGCGAACGGTCCTAAACTGTATGTTAGCATCTGTATGGCAAAATGGGAAGCAAAATACTCAGTCTCATAAGTGAAATAGCTCCTGACATGTGAGTAGTCATATTTTGTATGTTAGCTCTGTATATCACAGTAATAGAAAGGTGCCCAGCGGATATCAATATATCTGGAAATGCTGTATAGCACGGTAGACTCGGTCTTTGCAGTCGATGCTGATGAACTTCTGATTGAGGTGGGAGCAGACGGCTATTATATAGACAATCCCAACTAAGACAATGATCAACTCAGCCATGGTCCTCTATACAAGGCCTTTGTCGAATCCCTGAATCTGTCGCAGAATCGACTCCGAGACAGAAGAAGGGAATTGCGCACGAGAGATCACAAAGGGTTTAAAGGAGAGTATAAAGAAGACTACGACGTGGAGCCTTGCCCAGTCGACTTGTAGCATTGTTCTCTTGCCGATAACACTCAAAAGGCCGAAGTAGTCCCAGGGGCTCAAGGACTAATGACCCCGGAGGAAGAAAGAAGACATTAGAAGAGAATAAAGGAGTATAGTCCAAATCCAATGAATTATTTTCGTCTATCTACAATGGGAACCAATCTATCGGCTCTATCTTTGTAGCCTCTCACAATGGCAATGTCGAGTATCAAAGCACGCGTCCAAAAGTCACTTTTCGTCTTTCTCATACCCGCACTCCGTTCACCTCTTTACCCCCGCCAACCTTGGCCGCCTCACGCTCAGCCGTGCTCATCTGCAACCCCTGGTCATCCCAGCCCTGGGTACCAAGCTTATACAGGTTCCTCTGCTCTTCACGGCTGTGCATGGGACCCTTCTTACCACGACGTTCCCGAGAGTCGAGTGTCTCCTCAATGGAAGCATTATCGCCGTCCAGCGGGTTTCCGTCGAGGTCGGTGGTGTGCACTTCCTCGGTGAAAGTAAAGGTTCGGTACTCGGTGTTGATCCACCCAGTTCCTATCGTGCAAGTTCGTCAGCTGGATAATCCTCCACGCCTTGTGGTTGTGCTACATACCCTGGAACTGGCTGCTGTCTTCCCAGTCTTCGGTGAAATAGTGCAGGAATCCGCCGTGCGTGACCATCACGATCTCCTTCTCCGGACGGGCTTTCAACCAGCGGCGGGCTGCGCGGGCGCGCTCCTTCAGTGCTCTGTTGGTTGGTTCATAGCGACCGGATTGCTAATGGTGTCAGTATACTAACACAGACTTCGGCTACTCTCTCCATACCTTGTTGTTCCACCCCTTCTGCACAAGAGTCAGATCCACGCCACTCTTGAATTCGCACTTTAACGCCTCGGGCTCGCTGCCAGTGTCGCACGGAACATCCGATGTCTCCTGGATATCAGGGAGGGCGATAATCTTTAGGTCCGGCTTGGCTTGGAAGACAGGCTCGAAGGCCTCCAGCGCTGTGTAGATGGTGCGACGGAGCGGCGAGGCGGTCACCAGGTCGATGTCGGCGTGGCGCGGGAAGCTCTCGCGCAGCTTTTTGCACTGCTCATGGCCGAGGTCTGTGAGGAAAGGGTCGGGGATAACGTGGTTTTCGGTGCAGAGGTTGTGCACGCCCTGCGATTGAAGTTAGTGACCTGCTGTTCGGCGGATACAATTGTCGCAACCGAGGAGGAATGCGGCATGTTGATCATTGTTATGTGGACGTACCTGGGCGTGGCGGACGCAGTGGATGATTGGGGCCATGGTGAATAGTTGAAGGAATTGGGTATTGAAGACCCTGAATGAGTCTTATCGAACGTGGGGTCTGGCGGGGACCGGGGGGACGTGCGAGTCTTAGATGAGCCCAACTGTCAATTGTTGAAGCTCTACTGTAGGATAGATAAATTTAAAAGATTATATTGAAAGTTTAGGTAATTTCGAGAGAAGAGTCCTAAAACGGAGGTCAGGACTCCGATTCATATTTGCCGCGTGTCAGGGCGAACCACAGCTTCGCACTGGGGCTAATGGCGATCTATAGCGTCTGATTTGTCCAACCCAATTTACTCTGAGAGAAATGCTCTATTGGGCTAAAATAATATGCCACTACATGGCAAGAGTATGAAACAAAATGGGTATGTATAAACTCTTTTATGCAACGCCGAATCCCTGGGCGTTTTCAAGTGCCTTGTCAAGTTTCTCTGCCAATGCCTTCCTCGATGAGTATTCGGGTAGAAGCAAGCGCCCGAAGCACGTCAAGCTGGTAGGAAGACGCTATATTCAATCAGTGTGATAATTCGGGAATGTACGAAGTGTAGAAAGGGACTTACTAAATCGCCGACACCGTTCTTCTGGATCACAAACATAATACTAGAGATCCCATTGACAGGAACTCGATCACTAGCAGTGACAAATTCGAGCAACTGAGCTCTTTTCTCATTGGGGTATTCCTGGACGACACTCCAGAAGTCACGAATGACACGATGATCAGGACCGAATCCACCCTCGTAACGAGCGTGGTTCTCGAGTTCCTTCACGTCAATTGACTGGATACCTTCAACCACAGTCTTGAGGGCTTCAGGAGTGAAGATTGACAGGGCCGACCGGTCCAGGCATGTGTTGAAACCTCTTTGGAACGCTTCAAACTGTGGCCTGATCGATTTATCCGTAAGCCAGAAGATATAGTCCTTGACAAACTGGTGTCGGTTTTGGTTGGTTACAAGGGCAGCCTCTTCAACTGGAATAGAGTGCAGTGAAGACTCAGACACTGATTTGGCAATACCATCCGAGCCATACCTCGATGTGGTGTCGGTTTCCACTGCCATGGAAGACTGCGGACTCGCCGGAGTAGGCTGACAATAACTCGGGACATCCATCCAAGCGCTAGATCCAGCAGTAGAGCCACGTTCAGCAATTTTGCTAGAGATAGGCCACGAAGCATCACGGTCAACATTTTGCATGTCGATTGTCTCAATCCGACCGAAGACCTCGCAGCTGAATTCGTATGTCCGTGTAAAAACGTCGCCAACGTCGCCATCCTTCCATGTCAACAAGGTATCCAGACCCTGAGACAGCTCAGGCCATCCATCACGGATGTGTTCCAAATGCTTCACCTTGAGTCCTAAAAGCTTGCGGTAAAATGCAAGTGGGAAATTGACAGGCAAGGTGAGGCCGTTGTAAATGGCAATAGACATCAACAGACCGATGAGTTCAAACTTGTACAAAGGTTCCAACGCGCAAGGCTGGAACCAAGACACGCGGTGTCGGGTATCAACTGTGAACATGCCGTAGGATGGATCCAGGGCTTCGCCCATCAGCACACGGAAGAATTCCTGCTGGACACCACCGTGATCAAGGCCTTCTTCTCCTTCGTCCATGCCCATTTGTACCTTCAGCGGTCGCATCAATTCTCGTTTTTCCCGCCGCCATAACTGGCTCAGGGCATCTGAGAGAATGTTGTCTCGTCGAACGACGAGAACAAGGTACGTTGACATGGATGTTTTCATGCGAGTGAGAAGGCCAAGATCCTCTGTAATCTGGATAGCTCCAAAGGCAGTTTGTGTGACATGTCTCGTCGTGGTCATGGCAGCCTCGTAGCTTTTAGCCATGGCAGAATAGTTCAAGGAACGGAAATAGATGACAAGTGAAGAAGGAGGGAAGAGGAAGGAGTATGAGAGTAGATGCATTGTTCGGTTGTTTGAAAGCCCTCCAACCCACGCCACAGGCATCTCCAAGGGGTCCAGCCGCTCTGCGAGAAGGGGTGTGTGGAATTCTTCAGCAGACAGACCGAGTCGGTTTCGCTGCTTATACATCGAGGCTAGGATCTGCACAGCCCCACCAGCCGGACTACTACGAGCCATATCTGGGTTGCCATCCCACTCGCGTAAAAAGAGCGTCCGAAGCCATTCAACAATGAGGGACGAGGGGTTTATTGATCCTGTTTCAACATCCCGAGAGCTGTGGTGTTCACTGAGATAGTCCACCACGCGATCCAGAACGCTAACCTTCCGCTGTTTGGGAAAGTCCAAGCTATACACTTGTCGCGCTTTGGAAATTTCATGGTAGGCTATGCGCGCAGTGAGAGCACGCACAAGACGATTGATCAAGCGAAGACCTAGCTCATGTTCGAATCTGTCTGTCACCTCAACCGCTTGCTGGGCAGACTCAACAGGCAGCTTGCGCATGTCCGATAAGGAGGCAACAAAGCCAGAGGAACGCATCTGAACAACTGCGCGCCAAGCTCCCAGGTCGATCTTTGGAACTGAGCTGACCAAGGCGAATAACACAATAGTAGCAATATAGGCTGCATCAGAGTCAGATAAATGCTCTTCGGCAGATTCAGACAACCGCCGTGGAACAACTGGAGGCGCCGGTCCAGTCATTGTCGAACTCCGAGATGAACGGCGCGATGGCCGGCCAGAAGTGAATCCATCTGGTGGCACAAATAGCCTATCCAAGCTACTCCATAGGCTATGCAATGCAATATCCCATGGGCAGAGAGAAAACAGGCGCTGCAGCGATGTGTGCAAGCACGCCATATCAAGACGATTTGCCACGAGAACGTCTGTTTGTTCTTTGCCAAAGGAGCACAGGATTTGACGAGGGCTACTTAGCACGAAAAATGTACTTTGAGCAACGAAAGGAAAAGCTTCACGTTGCTTGAGGGTCGCAAATCGCCAGTCAGGTGGCTCAAAGCTTCCCGCTGATTGCATGCGATCAAGTTCCTCTTTCCAACACTCAGCATCCTCTTCAGATCCGATCATGACTTGTGACAGGCCATCTATGATTTCTGGGGTGAAATGGGTCACTGTTTGAGCCAATGGCGCCTGATCTGGTAAGTGATCAACATGGCCGTGTTTTGCTTTACGCTCACTAGGTGACTGAGCATCGGCTGGCAACAGAGGGAGAAGCTCAGTGTTCACTGTGGCCTTCTCAGAGACGTGATGCAAAATCTTCTCACTATCCCAAGAGACACGTCGTTGAGTTTTGCGACGTTCCTTAGGAATGGGTCCTAATTCTTCGATCCTTCCCCGATGCTTTTGGGGCCTGTGTTTTAATGCTGGTGGAGAGGGCAGGCTGGGAAATTCACTTGCAGGTAGTGCTGGTAGTTTGAGATTGAATTCCGGTTTCCGTTTGTCTTCAAGGCTTGATCGTGGACTTTGACGCCAATGGTCAACTTCAGGGACAGGTCGTCGTTTGACACGTTGATTTGGAAACTTGAGCTCCACTGCAGGTTGTGATTTTCGTGATGACGGAGTACGAGGTTGAGTTTGCTTTGTAGCGACGGATCGCCCCTGGGCTTTTCGAAGCCCGCCTGAGACTTTCTCGTGGCCGTGATTCTTGCCAGATGATATATTCGTGGTTTGTGAGGTTGGAATAGGCTTGGCTTCAATGGAATCTGGTGCTCGACGAAGGGGAAGCCATTCAACCATGCGCAATGATATCGTATCGAAGAGGTTTTGAGTGAATGACTTTGGGTCTTTTAGTTGTTGTTCCGCCGTATGGTCGAGGTCACGAATGTAGCTGGTGCCCCGGACCTGAGATGTATCTGCTTCATTCGCAACGTTTGCCTCGTGGGAAACAACAGCACTGCCAGGTAACTCCTCCTCGTCGACCTTCTTTTCCGGTTTGGGGGATTTGCGAGCCGCTGCTTTCTGTGCTTCGAGTGTACGTGTTCGGCGTAAGGAAATACGGTGGTAGTCTTCGGCTTTTAATTCCGGCGGAAGTTTAGGTGTGTTCCGACATAGACCACTCTCTGCATCATCAAGACTAGCGAGGTAGCAGGCCAGGGTTCGCGCACTCAGTTCGGTGTAGCGGCGATACGGTCCTTCGCTGATTCTTCGGCGACGACTGGCGCAGGTAGGGGTCTGACATCCGGGGTCCTCACAACCATGTAATAGTTGGGCTTTATATCTATTTCAAGAAATGGTAAGCGGCGAAGTAATGGCAGGTGTTTCGAGCTTACCTTCTCACCAACCCATTAAATCCCCGTCTTCGCTCATCGCGATACCTTTGTAGTACCCTCGACGAGTCCGATACTTCAATGGTGTTCTGTACAATAGGCTCGGGCGCATTTGGTGGTAGTTTTGACTGATAGATTTGAGCTCGTCCATGACCGCCGGCAGACCGCGCGATGTCAGGGTCGTCAATAGAAGCCCCTCGGAGCCTGGTCATTTTCAACAAAATAATCGCATATCTGAGAGGCCAGAAGAGGGTAGATGAGGTGGATGGCGGGTTAGGCTGTCATCAATACCGCGTGTTGAATGCGAAGGCCAGCTCACCTGATATCATCGTAGTGAGACCGTATGGCCTCAGGCAGAAGTCCGGGGCCCGGAGGTCGGAGCGGAGATAGTCCGATGGACTGCTGATTAATCCATAATGATACCGCACTTACCAAGAAAGGTTTAGCTACATCTAAATCAGGTTTAGCGTCTCGATAAGAAAGATTATTCGCATTGATCAACCATGAATCCGCCTGACGAGAAGCATAAGGCCTGACTCACTGGAGTTTTTGCTGTCAAGAATCTCTCTGCTTTACATCCATCCCCGTCCCATCACTTTTGGCGGCTTTCACCATCAAATTCATTTCTGATCGATCGAAAACAACCAAACCAAGGCCTAATCAGAGCCTTCGCATGTACCCCGCCTGCGATAAATATTCATCCCACAACCAAGGAAAACCCACCATTTCCAACAACCTCGATCAAACATCCAACATGTCCTCCAACCAGGACACCGCGGCGTCTTCGCTGCAATACACCTGCAACACCTGTCTCGTCGCCTTCCATCGCAGCGATGCGCAGAGAGATCACATGCGGAAAGATTGGCAGTAGGTTTTTTTCTTTCTTTTTTTTTCCTTGTCAACATAAAACAGTAGTTAATCTTCCGCAGTCTATACAACATGAAGCGCCGCATCGCTTCCTTGCCTCCCGTTTCACTTGAAGTTTTCAACGAAAAAGTCTTGGCCGCCAAAGCTACATCCACCGAGGCCGCCGCCAAGGCTTCATACGAAAAGTCCTGCCACACTTGCAACAAGGCCTTTTACAGCGAGAACTCCTACCAAAATCACATCAAAAGTGCAAAGCACAAGCAGCGCGAAGCTCAACTGAGCAAGGACGGCGACTCCGCTTCCGTCATGAGTTCCGCATTCTCCCTTGGCGAACCCGTCAAAACCGACGTTAACAACATTACCGACAACCTCAAGACTACCACCATTGAAGAACAAAATGAAGGAGATGAGGATACAGAGATGGAGGAATTTTCCGCAGCTCGCTGCCTTTTCTGCAAGGACAAGTCTGACGACATTCACGCCAACGTCGAGCACATGTTCAAGACTCATGGCATGTTCATCCCAGAGAGAGAATATTTGGCAGATCTCGACGGTCTTGTGCATTATCTCTACCGCAAGATCACGGAGAACTCCGAATGTCTTTACTGTCACACCATCAAAGACAACCCCCATGCTATCCAAGCCCACATGCGCGACAAGAGCCACTGCATGATTGCATTTGAAACAGAAGACGAACAAATCGAAATCGGACAATACTATGACTTCCGGAGCACCTACTCCGACGGCGAGGACGAATCCGCACCCGAGGAGGGCGGCGTCAAAGTCAACCGCTCAGATGCTGATGACCAGGGATGGGAAACTGAGAGTTCTGCATCTTCAGTGGACGAAGACGATATCGATTACCACCGAAAGGCACCAATCGCCGTTGAAGACGACTACGAGCTTCACCTTCCATCAGGAAAGACTGTCGGTCACCGCTCGCTCAACGTTTACTACCGCCAGAACCTACACAACTACCCCACAGCCGCTGAACGGGCCGAGCGCCAGTTGGCCATTGAAAACGGAGAAATTGAAGAAGAGCCCCGCGGCCGCCCCAACCACCACCGTGCCCTCACTACCCGCGCCAACGGTGGCCTGGGTATGGTCGGAGCCTCCGAAGAACAGAAGCAAGCCGCTCGCGTTGCAGAGCGCCGCGAAAGAACCCGTGGCATGCGCCAGGAAAACCGCCATCTTGCACGCGTCCAGAAAGGCGCCAACCACCAGAAGCACTTCCGCGTATGTTTTCCACCTAGCTGCTGTCTGATTAATGATACTAACATTCTACCAGGACCCTCTTCTCCAATGATTGCTTCAATCGCTTTACACCAACGAGAACTACATCTACCTTGTTCCCGCTTTTCGGTATCATTCGCGACAAAATATCCGCCAACATCTCACGTCATCGACACCATCGCAGATCTACGGCTTGCACGCTCATCAAAACCCAGGCCCTCAAGACTGCTCAACTTTTGGCAACTCATGGACTATTCGCAGCCTAGCGATAAACCGACAACTGGGGTACTCTTTCCGTGTCGGGTCATTTTCTCAAATGAGTTTTTTAAGCCCTTCACGGTTTTAACGAGGCCCCGTCGACCATTCATCTCATCTAAATGACGTCTTTATTACCAGCGATCACATGTTGCATCTATTGTCTTGTATCGGTGCTATCATTGTGCCCTCATTTCTTAGTTAGCATTATCGAGGACCCTTTCTGTACTGGTGAAGTTTGGCATAGCATGTATCTGGTCTCGAGAAAATAAAACAACATTCAATTACTCTGAAGAAATGTAGTACCATTGCAGTCTAAGCATTGACGACCGACGAATTTGGATGCTGCCTGAGGTCCGATATATATGACTTCGCACTGCGCTTCGATCTTGGCCCCTACAAAAATTAATTAATGTATATTCGGCTCCCCAACATGCCATGTTTGATGATAATGGCCCTTGGCTAGCTAAAGAAGACTGCATTTGGCCACCAGGTGCCACGGTCGAATCGAATGGAACACCCGATTCCAAACCGCCTCGAAAATGACATAAAAAGAGGATCAGAAGTCAATCTGGACGACCTTAGTGTACATACAGTACCAATTAGACTGTTAGATTGCGCCCCAACAGTTTCATAGATAGTCCTTGCTTTCCTTCCCTTACATCCACCCCCGTTGCCTCACTCCCAGGGAGGTACAGCCAGCGATCTATCAAGAGAAGTAAAAGCGTATGTTGAGTTCGGTCAGCACGAGAAACAACAGAAGCAACCTAGTTGAAGCTTGTCATCTCCCAAGCAGACGCCACACAGTAGCTGCTGGAACATAGCTACTGGGCGGGCAAGTATAATTCATGGGACAGCCAGAACTACGGTGGATCCCTCCAAGTGAATCTGCTATTTACTACAATATCCGAAACGCTGCAGCGGAGTAGAGAATCTACGAAAGGCGAGGTAAGAGAAGTATAACCAGCCGGACCGAAACCGAATAATACATTGATAGCGTTAAGGATATGAAAGTTTGCTCAATTTGTCCAACATGCTGTTCATTGGAGAGACTACCGCAGATGTAGTCGTTAATGTCGTGCCTGTCTATTTCATCCTTGGAGTAATGGTTGCCCCTCGGAAGGACCGTCATCGGTCTTTGAGTTATTTCCACGCTTCTTGCGACGGCGCTTCTTTTTTGATTTTGTGGCCGCAGAATCGGTATGCTCAGACTCTGGTAAAGGGCGGGGTTCACTGTCTGAAGAACTCGGATTGGCGTGAAGAACGACTTTGCGAATGCCGTTGACATCCACTATTTGTTCGGTTATACTGCCGCTGCGAGCCGGCCCTCGGCGTCGATAGGGGAAACAGGTGGGAGAATCGGTTGAGCGAATGCTACCCTCACCACTACTGCTCTTCCGTGTCGAAGCAGAAGGCGGTTGGTCTTCATGCTCTTCGTCGACTGCCTCGGGAATGGAGACGTGGGGGAGGTCTTTATATTGCTGTGCGCTTGTGCCTTTGCTCATAGCATCATTCGAAGTCATAGTCCCGTAGCCAAGCTTCAATACATGCGCGCCGTCCTTCGCGTCTGGACCAGCAGAGTTGAGGAGGCCTGCGCCGATGCCACCTTGGTAGGCGGTCGATATGTTTTGAATCTTTGGAGAGTCAGATGCGCTATGTGCGGACTCGAGATCTGCCTGCGCGGAGCGTGATGGCGAGGTACTTCCACGTTTGATTTTGACTGCGGAGTATCGGGTTTGACGCGGACGACTGGCCAGATTCGAGGGACCAAGATGCTTCAGGTGCTCTCGAATCTCATCTGTAGTGCCCATTTGGGTCACCCATCCATCTGCCGCATTTGTATTGTGCTCGCCGTTTGCCTTGCGTAACTGAAAGCGGGGGAGAGGCGCTTCCACAGAGCTCCGGCGTCGGACCATATCAGAAAGTTTGGGGGTGGATGTGGGATGTGAGGGGTCAGCATCAATCAAATCGCCATCTGTGACAATAGTGGCATTGAGAGGAGGCTCTTCAACAATCTTGCCCTTGGGAACACGGGATTTCGGGGCGGGAGCCATCCTTCGGATAGCCTTGTGGACATCAATAAAGACATCAGATTCATCGATGATCTCTTCGCCAATCAATTCCTCAATCACGTCTTCCAGGGTGACAACTCCAAGAGCGCCACGATCCTCACTGGGATATTCAGAGACAAGCACCATGTGGGACTTGCCTTCTTGGAAGAAATTGACAATGTCGAGACAACTCGTTTCAGGCCGTGTTTCAGGAAGTGTGGCCAGCGCAAAGTCGCGAACTCGTTTGCAATCCTCGGGGTCATATGTGATCAGCATTTTGACAAGGAGCATGCCGACGAAATTCATTGGGTTATCGGGGGCGTGGATGGGGATGCGAGAATATCCTTGGGAAAGAATCAAATCCATGGTGTGCTCATCCAGCACGGTGTCTGCAGACATGGTGAAGACATCTTCCATCGGGGTCATAATTGTGCCGACTGACTTTTCTTTCAAGTCGAGGACGGCACTGATAATGGTAACCTCGTCGGAATTGAGTTGTTCGCCTGCCTCGCCCAGTGTTTTATGGAGAGTGACAAGGGTCTTCAGTCCGGCCTTTTTGTAGATGGTACCATGATCCTCGCCAAGCAGCCGGTCCAGGAGTTTTGCGATGGGCCAGGCCACCGGTGACATGATGTACATCAAGACTAAGACACAAGGAGCCATCCAGGCACCAATTGGAAGACCGTGACGAACACATATTGACTGCGGAACAATCTCGCCGAAGATGACGATCAATGCTGTACTTCCTAGGACGGCAGGCCAACCACCACCCAATGATCGGTCCAGGACGATAGGCAATGTTTCGTTTGTGATCACATTGCTGAGAAGAAGAGTGACAAGAACCCAATGTTTTCCGTGCTTCAAGAGGTTGAGAACACTGCCGGCATTTTTCCTTTCGGATCCTTCGCCGGAGGTCTTGATGACTTGGAGATAAACTTCATCCTGTCCCATCAAGGCAATTGTCAATCCCGCAAATGCTCCACCGCTGAGAACGAGGGCGGCCGAAACTCCCAGGTAAAGCCATAGACTCGGGTCACTGGGTTCCTTTGGTGGTTCTGCGTCGGATGAGATAAAGAGAGGGGAAAGAGCGGGCGCTGCGGTCGCGAGTGGAAGTTGTGAGATGGCGAGGAGAAGAAGTTTTGCCAAACCCAGGATCAAGGGCCGAGCGGCGAGAGAACGGTACGGCGAAGGATGCATAGGCGGAGAATCAATTGGACATGCTGTGGGCGGAGAGAAGGGAAAGTGTGATCGGAGAGAAGAGACGGAGCAGAGACCAGGGAGCAAAGACAGAGACCAGAGAGCAAGAGCCGTAACAAAGAAGAGAGAACAGAGCGGAACACAGAACAGAGAACAGAGAGAAGAGAGAGAGCGGCGAGCGGAGATAACGATCGCATGAAGGTCGGAATTGAGTTGGATGACTCAGCCGATATCTAACCTCTGAACTAAAGCGTCAACCCTTTGCAGATGTTCGCCAGTTCGTCCTCATCGGCCTTGGGGACGTGATCTTCAGAGGATGGGCGCAATGCCCTCAATCTTTGGACCATATTCCGTCCCTTTCGTAGCTTTTCAGCTGCCTCTGTGGAACGTTGGCTTTGTTGGGGATTGTTGGTTCCATCGCGAAGTTTGGCGTGCTTTGGCTTGGACTTCGTAATGCCACCACGCGCAGATCTCGTGGCCCCTTGAAATTTCTCAGCCCTGTCTAGCCTTTTGGTGAGGGCAACGTTTTCGGCGAGCGATTCCGCAAGTCGGGCCTCGGTCCGTTCCAACAGCGATTTGTTTGAAGCTGCCTGCTCTGTCAACCCTTCCATCCTGGCATGAATGTCGAGTTTCAGCGCAGCGTGCTGGCAGGTCATGGCTTCCATCTTGCCCTGAGAATCGAGGTTCTGCGCCGCTTGTTGGCGAGTGACCTCTGCCATCTGGGCTTTGGCATTCAGCTTCTTCGCCTCGTGCTGGCGGATGATCTCTCTCTGCCGCTCCTCGTGTTCATAGCTCTGACCGGCAAGGGTGGATTCGCGGGCCCTCTCCAAGGTGAGGTAGGTGCTCTCCAATTCGCTATGGTGGGTGTGGGTGGCAGCAGTGGCCTCCATGTCGCGTATACCTTCTAGGCCCCCAATATGGTTGGTCAGCACCATATTCTGCTGACGGGCACTAGAAACCAGACCCTGGATGGTTCGGCTGTTCTCTCTGTTTGTTGCAGTGCCTTTTGTAGCTGGCCTTCTTGGTACCACCGCAGCGAAACGTTCTCGGCCACTTCTCCCTTGAGAGTGGTGTTTGCTTTGTGGAGACACTTGTTGTATGCCTCCAAACACTCCACACGCTGGGTAACGAGTTCAAGTCCCTTCTTGCCCTTCGCCTGGATGACGGAACACCTGGCCCCCCAGGCGGCGTCGAATAAAGCCAGTTTGTTGTCTGGGGACAGTGCCCCTTTGGCTGGCCGGCGACGCCTCCGCTTGGAGATGCCAGCATTGCCCATGTGCTCCCACCGGTCATGTATTTTGGGGATTCGGGCCTTCATGGCCACGCCCTCCCCCTCAAGAGATTCCACCTTCGCCTCAAGCGTGTCCACCTTCAACTGAAGGCCTCGAGCTTTATTCTCCGCGGCCTGCTTCCCGTCCATAAGCTGCCGAATTGGACCAGGCCCGGAAACCACCCCACGCTGGTACAATTGGATTGTGGAGTTCAATTGATTCACCTCGGCCTCCCGATCTTGCCGCATCTGACGGACCTGGTGGTCCAATGCCCGCACCTGGGCCTCCGACGCTCTGAGATCCGCAGCTGGGACCAAATCGGCGCTGCTGGATTCGCGTTGAGGAGGCTCCGGTAAGTGTATGGGCGCTCCGCTCCACAACACACTGTTCGCATTTGTCAGTCTCGAACATCCTGGAGCAAGCCGTTTGGGGTGTCTCTTGGGGTGTCTCTTGGGGTATCTCTTGAGGTGTCTCTCGGGATGTCTCTCTGGGTCTCTTTGGCTTACCGCGCAAATATCCAGATTTCCCGGGCCACAAAGCCGTATCCAATAGATGCGACGACTTTGTGGACATTGGCCCAAACGGCCAAACCCACAGACGCAGAGACAATAGTGCAAAGCGAAAAAATGACCACAACACGGAACCACTTTCGTGGGCACCACTGAGCCCACAGAGCAAAGAACCCGAAAACAAGCATCCCCCAAAGGGGCAACGATGAACCATCCATAACTGACAAGTGAGTTGGATGTTCTGATGGAAAAGAGGCTTGAAGTGACCTCCAAGTGAAGAAAGAATGAATATCAGCTAATAGTAAAGTGAGTGTAAGCTGATACGTAAATGGAGAGAGAAGAAGAAAATGGAAGAGAGAAAAGACGAGCTAGGAGAAGTTACACCCATCTTTACTTCGACGCTTTCCTTCCCAATTAGGCAACCTATCTCATTGGTCAACCCTCGCAAAAAGATGAATCTAACACTACAGATATTCACTTATAGCAATGCTCCCTTCTTATTTTAATAAAAATTTCAAATGAATGGATTCAACTAATACCTGACTATCGAAACTCAGACCAAACCGGATTAAGCTTTGCGGCCCCACACGGACACTCCCGTCCCGGCAGAACTCACCACTTCAAAAGAGCTTCCTCCCTCCTAGCTTCCTCCCTCCTATAAAGGCTAACTCCATCTTCACCTAACCCTCCTCCCAGATATTCCCCCATGTGATGTATGACATTCGGACGACATAGGGGAGTTTGCTAGATGGCTGGATGGGGAGGCGGTGAGACCAGGGGTCCGAAACGATTGGACGGAGATGTAGATAGACTAGCTTCCTAGCGTCCCTCCTGTTCTCTTTCTCTTCTTCTCTCTAGCTTAGTGTCTTTGATGAAAAGACTCTTTTGATCAAGACTTGCCGACTCACACCCCAAACAATCCTTTTCCCTCCTCTCCTGCTCGCAAATATCCTCCACTCAACTCTCTTCCTATCAGCATTTTCTGTTTCCAACTTCTTTTCTTCGGACCTTCATCTGTTCGCTAGATAAATATCACATCCATCACATAACGTATGGTCGCCCTCTCCCTCCCAGTACCCCAGAAAATGATGCCGACAGCCAGGACAGAGTCTCGCGGATCTTCTAGTCCTCCTTCCTCGTCGGCGAGGGGGCACGCGGTGAATATTCAGGGTAATAAGGGTACCCACATCGCCCCAAGAAGGTCGGAAGGGGTTCCTTGCCCACGTGCAGAGGAGCTGAAATGTGAGGAGACGTCTAAAGGAAAGTGCAAGCAAGCATGCTAAGAGTATATACGATTAAGTCAAATTCCCCTCTCCCTTAGCAGAAGAGAAGGGATATACTTTGAAATTTGTTGACAAACGCGGTGCTAGGCTATATTAAGAGAGTGCTTATGATAATCAGCGAACTCGGAAAGCGGTTCCATACCGCGCGCGGAGGTCTTAACATACACTGTTTTGGTAAGGGAACTTTTTAGAGTGGTTTCCTCCTACGCCTGTAGGTAAGTAATCGCTTTCTAAGTTCACTAATAACCATAAGCACTCTCTACATATAGCCTAGCACAGGCGTTTGTCAACAAATTTCAAAGTACATCCCTTCTCTTCTGCTAAGGGACAGGGGGATTTGACTTAATCGTGTATACTCTTAGCATGCTTGCTTACACTTTCTTTCATGCTAGGTGTCTTCTCATATTTCAGCTCCTCTACGCGTGGGCAAGGAAACCATTCCGACCTTCTCGCGGGGAGTGAGGGCCCTTATTACCATGAATATTCACTGCGTGCCTCCTCGCCGACGAGGAAGCAGGACTGGAAGGTCGGGCCCATGACGGCTGATTATGGCATGACTTTACTTTTCGAACGCGAGAAGCCAACGCGATACCTGATAGGCCTTATCCGCGCCAAGACGGAGGAGGCATGCTTGCTTGGGGACATTTGAAAATCAAATCGACAAAGTCTTGAAGCTATCACCAGAAAGAAAATCGACGTTATCCAGCCTAACATCACAACATGCGGCGTCTTCACGGTATTTGCTCGAGTTGTCAACAATGCAAATCAGAATGGCATCCTTGTAAAGCCATGCTCCGATTCTTATTCTGGTATTGGTATCGCCGCAGTACTGCAGGCTTTCGCAGTTGTCCCGTGGGACGCGTCTCCGTCGATGACGAGCCTGCCCATTCCCCATCGGATCTTTGAATCTTCGCTGAGGTTCGATAGCCCGAGGCACAGTTATTGGTACGGAAGATTGAGTATGAGGGTGGTCGTGTTCATGTTCTATAAAGCCCTGGTTTGGATACCACTGTGGACAAGGAAGCCTTGGCGAGGTTACAATCGTATGCCTTGAATCTTGCTGCAGTTGGCTAATTGATGGCATGATATCCTTGTCAGAGGAGCGCGCCGACGGGGGCGCCTTTAACTTTTCTGGACTGCTTCCCCACTCATCATTTCCCGCAGAGCAAACCACTAATGGTTCCCTAATAAGTCCATCCCTTGGCCTTCGCATACACAGGTTTGGCGAACTGGATAAAGGTTGGGCGGTTGGTTTGGTCGTGATGGTTATTGGCATTGATGAGACGGTGCAAAAAAGCCAATGCAACTAAGTTTCCAGGCGCGCGACCGGCACCTCTGCTCGCCGACCATGACGACGATTCGGTTAATTGGTGCTGCAATGGATGTGTGTCCAAAAGCATAGCTTTAGCAAGAATCAATGACTTCTGACCATATGAATAATGAGAGAGATCCCAATCCACTGACACAACCCTGAGACAAGGCGTAGTTATCCTGTTCCTGATTTATACAGGAAAAGCTATACACACTAACATCGCCTGTATACAATTTACTCGGGGAATCATAGTATCAAAGTTTTGCCGTGTTTGAAGCTGCTCTCAGCGTATTTCAAGCTCGTCTTTCAGGTATGCATTGTATATAGCGCCTTGCACTTAAGCTGTACATCGTCGAGGCTAACTTCAATCACCAGAGCACCATACAGGTACTGCAAATACCACGCCATTCCTAAGGTGGTCATGCAAGGATTCCATCTGTCACAAATGGGAGTTTCGTTTGATTTGGCCCATTAATTATTACATAGAACATGAATATAGCATATACTAGATCTCAAGTATCCAGAGAAACCAAGGAAACATACAAGAAAAATCTCTACAGGTTGACCTTTCCTTACTCGGCCGAACAGTCGCCACCAACAGTACACAAAACAGGTAGATCAGCAACACTATTCCCAACCCAGATCTTAACACCCTGTCCATGAACAGGAGCCTTCCAATCCTGCACATCGACATCCCAAACACTAACATCCTTCCGAGTAATATGAAGTGTCAGAGTCTCACTCTGGCCTGGCGCAAGCTCCTTGGTCTTCTCAAATTGACGTAGCTGTAGCTCAGGCGTATCAAGACCAAGAGACGACGGAAGCTCAACATAAAGCTGGGCAACGGCCTTGCCGTGTCGCTTTCCTGTATTCTGTACCTGCACCTGAACCGAGAAGGTGGTTTCAAAGAGGGCTGGGTTTCCACCCTGGCCGCCACCAGCGCGAGGAACGGGGTGCGGTTCCGTGCTGTATCCATCTGGGTAGGGGTATTTGTTGGATGCAGTGATAGACTGTGGGTTATCCAGGTAAGGGTAGAGGTAGCGCCAGATGCGGGTGAATGTGGTTGATGACCAGGCTACTTCTGATGCGGCGGGAATGCTGGCGTTGTAGGTTGGAGTGGCTGGTTTGGTGGGACGGGCTGCTGGGTAGGCAGTGTCCAAGGGAGTAACCACTGACAAGGAGGGTTGGGAGAAGTTGAACGTTGTGTAGGATAGACCGTGGCCGAAGGGGTATCGAGGTGTCACATTTGCTTTCATGAAATGGCGGTAGTCCACGTATAGACCTTCGGTGAAAGTATCCTGGATCTGGCCGAACGGCTGGTTGATTAGGCCGACACTTTCCGGGTAATCGTCTTCGCTCTTGGGGATTGTGTACGGCATGTGTCCACTGGGACTGTAGTCTCCGAACAAGACATCGGTAAGAGAGTTACCTGCTTCTTGTCCGGGAAGATGGGCTACGACAATGGCTTTAACGGATTCCAAATCGACCCATTCTTCCATTAAGATCGGTCCGACAGTGTGAATAATCACCACAACATTCGAGAACTTCTTGGCTGCCGCTTTTACGAGGTCGTCACCATTGTGCCAAGCATTGAGGCCGGCGTTGGTGCGATCTCCAGGGTTTCCTTCGACAGTGACATAGTTCTCCCCAGAGTCAGCATTGATAAAGACAAGAGCGATATCGCTGGAATTGGCGGTGACGTCCGAAGGGAATGAGTCGGTGATATGGAATTCCACATTGTTGGTCACATTGGCAATGGCCTCCTGGGGAGTGATGAGGTAGGGGAATCTGGCCGTGCCACTGCCCCAGCCCATCGTCAAAACGCCCTTGTTGCATCCCATATCAGTGCATGAGTTGAGACCGTCTGGGTTTCCTCCTGCATCCGTACCGAAGACTTTCAAGTTGTCATTGCGACTGAGAGGGAGTATGTCCATGTCATTCTTGAGTAGGGTAATTGCCTCTCGGGCAACGGCTCGCACTGTGGCATTGTGATTTGCTGTGACATCGACGAATTGATTGACAACTCCAGAAGGAGAGAAGAGAGCACCCGGGTAAAGCGGTCCCTCCTTGTCTTGAGTGTTGGTCGAGAAGTTAGGCAAAGGGTAGTCTTTATCCTGACCGAACTTGTACCAAGTCGCAACAATACGAGTGACCTAGCTTGTGTGTTAGATCGGATAGATGTTTGAGCTAACTATATCAACGTACCATGTCGTTCAGACGGTCCACGGGGACACTTCCATTCAGAACCGAGCGCGACATCTCTGGTCCCCAATAACTGTCGCCAAATAGAGGGACAGCACCGTCACCGGGCATAGCCATATCCAAGCCGGCCAGCGCTGAAGCCACACCTGTGTAATGACCCAGCCAGTCAGTCATGACAAACCCCTGGAAACCAAGCTCATCCTTGAGGATTCCGTTGAGCAGCTTGCTGTTCTGGCTACAGGCCGAGCTGTTCACCTACTCCAAGTCAGTCACCCAACACAAGACAGAGACCAACAATCCTTACATCATTATACGCAGTCATGAGAGAGCCTACGCCAGCGCGAACACCTTCGGCAAAAGGCCAAAGATACAGTTCATGCAATGTGCGGTCATCAATATTGGACGAGTACCCTTTGGTAACAACGCTGCTCATGCGGAACATTTCCTGCTCGTTGCCAATGAAATGTTTGATAGCAGCAATCGCACCGGTGCTTTGCATGCCCTTGATAGTTTCTGCACCTGCAAAGGCTTGCAGAGATGGATCGGCACCGAATGCCTCCCAAATACGACCACCACGCGGCTTGCGGCCAAGGGGACCAACAGCAGGCCCGAGAAGAACATTGACGCCCTTGCCTCGAGCCTCTTCGCCCAAACCGACACCGCGCTCATACATGAGGTCCTTGTTAAAGGTCGCACCCACAGTAATACCCGGCGGAAAAGCGGTGTTGTGGTCCGAATTCCGGATTCCGACAGGAGAGTCCTGCAGACAGATATTCGGGATACCAAATCGGGGCGCGCTGCCTGTTTGGCCCACGCAGGGGCCCATGAAGAAGCCTGTTCCAGTGGTCAAGTTGACTTTCTCGGCCAGCGTCATGTTGCTCACGACCTTGTGAGCCTTTTCGTAGGCTTCGCTCCAGTCGGACACCCATCCTCCTGGAGGAGTGGGATAATACGGAGGCGATTCATATCCTTCCGCTGCGCGTTTTTGGTTGATTATAGACTCGGATTCGCTGACTGGGGAGGCCAGGAGTGGGGTGAAAAGAGTGACTAGAGCTAGATGTGCCCAAGGAGCCATGGCGTCCGGGGTACTTCCGAGCACGGATAAATAGAATAACAAGTATAAGAATGAACGTATTTAGGCAAGTATAAAGAAGGAGTGCATTTTCCCCAGATTTAAGAATCTGCAGAACTTTCCACAGATAGATCCCACCGTTTATAAAGACTGGGTGTGACCACGGACGGTATCGCAGGAACAGGAAAGGAGTGACGCCCGTGTGGGCATTTCGGAGGAATGACTCTGCACACCATGGCTATCAAGCGATCCTTGCTCCATAAGAGTATAGATCGTCATGGGATTCAGCCAGCATTCCCGCTTGGCGGTGCCTTGAGGGCTTGGAATAGTGATTATTGTTCAGGGATCGACTTGTGGTGGGCTTCGCTTGCATAGCCGAGGTTGATGGACATAATCTATTAACTTGACGGGTATAGTCTGGACATCGTTCCCGCATAAATCAAGGATGGGGGGCTTGTAGCAGTAATGAACGGCTCCCCGGATTATCCTTGCCCTAAACAGACATGGTGTCAGGGGTTAGAACAGTTGAAGCGTGACTTCCGATCACCAAGACCCATTTTCCACCCTATGATTGATGGTCCACCGAGGTTGCTCCGGTGCTAGTTGAGATCATCCACGGAGTGATTACTGTAAATAGAACACGCGACTCTGGGAACGCGATCGACATTTTCAAAATTTCTCTATGGATCGAATGTTATACATGTTGTACACAAAACGGGAAATCCATCTTTAAATCTTGGTGTAACGCAGATAAGGCTTAACCTCGCGAACCTCGCCGAACTTCTTCTTCGCGTCGGGAGTCGACACGGAGGGGGGCACGATGACGTCGTCGCCGACCTTCCAGTCGATGGGAGTGGTCACGCCCTTCTTGTCGCCGGTCTGCAGGGAATCAATGACTCGGAGGACCTCAGCGGAGTTTCGGCCCGTGGAAGCGGGGTACATCATGGTAAGGCGGATCTTCTTGCTCGGATCGATGATGAAGACGGATCTGATAGTAAAAGCAATTCCCTTCTGGTCGATGTTATCCAAGTCCTGCTGGTCGATCATATCGTAGAGGAAGGCAACCTTGCGGTCGGCATCGGCGATGATCGGGAATTGGACCTGTGTCGAACCGACTTCGTTGATGTCCTTGATCCATTCGTCGTGGGAGCCGAGATCGTTGGCGCTCTATTGAAAGGTTGCATTAGCCAGTGTCAGGTGGACTATCAATGGCTGAAACTCACCAATCCAATCATCTTTACCCCGCGCTTCTCGAATTCATCCTTCAGCTTGGCAAAGGCACCAAGCTCGGTCGTGCAGACCGGGGTGAAATCGGCCGGGTGAGAGAAGAGGATGGCCCAGCTGTTGCCGATCCACTCGTGGAAGTCAATCTCACCCTTTGTGGTCAGAGCCTTGAAGTTGGGTGCTATCTCTTGTCAGCATTACTCGTAGCATATACTTGAATTCCCCGTACCAGTGGAACCCAGGCGAAGACGCGGCTGTTCCTGAGCTTGGGCCGCGAAGAAGCGACGGAAAGCGGGCGCACGAGGTACAGCCCAAGGGGCAACGCGAGGAGCAGCACGGAATGCGCGGAACATTTGGGGAGCGACCTTGGAAGCCATGATGAATATGAAAAAGTGCAAGATTGAGCTCGAAGCTCTCCACTTGGAAGTTTGTCTAAAACGTCATAGCCGGACCGAGGTCGGCACTGACTAATCACACAATGGCCGGGGTCACAGCGAGATGTATGTAGAAGTATGAATTTCACAAGCTCTTTGTCGGTGATAGACTTGTACTTATCTCCATGCCCATATGACACTGAGAACTGTCGTTACATATCAATGTCATACGTGTCATTTGATAAGTTGGGTTCTTCATACCTTTGTGGAGAATTTCCTGAAGGATTTAAACATCTTGCGCTAAGGAAGGATGCAAACTGCTACCATTATAGAGAAAGAACAGCCTCTAAAATGGCCACACAGAGGTGAATACATATTAAAGGGCCTAGCAACCACTTGTTGCAAATTGATACTTGAGACTGATGCCCGTGTTTGATACATGTAGACCTTGCTTACTCTAGTATCCCCTTGTCTCCTACTCCATCCTTGATCATTATCCTTCTTTGGCTATTTGTACTCCTATACCATTGGCCCTTAATCAATATTATTATCAAGGTTTATATATCCAGAGTGGCTGAGCTTCGGACAGTCAAGACCGAAGGAAAAAGCAAAACGCGTTATCATTGGCTTGCTGCAGGCACATATCACATTCAACATAGCGGCAATGTTGGGAGAAAAATAACATGATTTGCATTCGGACGTCTTGAATATACATACAGTGATTTTTGACTATTTTGCCAGATACCCTCTAACCACAAGCCAACTTCGATGCATCAGAACAAGAACAGTCCCGGCCACAGGATTTTGTCTTGGATGGGCTATAAATACCGAATTAAAGCTGACCACCGCGTGGTTATGGTAGAGTTGTTGATTGGATATGTTGCATATAATTGGACCCTGCCGCGCAATCTAGCAACGTGAGTGGCTCAATGTGAGACCCTTAATATCGACCCCCGGTAGACATAAGCGCCTCCGAACTAGTCCGTTCTAATCACGGTCTCTCAGACTATTTAGCCGCTCCTCACGCCTGGGATGTTCTTTTCGCTATATTCACTATTGATATTCACGGTGGGATACAGTCTATCCTGAGAATGGGGTGGATACTATGCTTTTGCAAAACCGGGTCAATTGAAAGATCTGATCTACACCAAATAGCGATACACTTCCGGAATGGACAGCCAAGTTTCTGATATATCTGACAGAGTGGATCTCACATTCAAATAACCGCTATCTCCTTTTGGATATAATTTCTGACGTTCGCCTCAACTCCCCCTGGAATCACATCACCGCCAGGATGGGACGTTTTCACTACCTACTGGGCGTACTGCTCTTGTTCGTCACATCTTCTCTCTGGATAGCGCTGAAACTGCGTGCAGACTCCCCGAGTCTGACTTTTGGCTACCGCGAATGCCTCTGTTCAGACGATGCCAAAGTGAACAACACTTCTGCGGAGATCAAGACGATATTCTTACCTCAGCCAAGTGCCACAAACAGTCAGGTGAAGGGAACACCACTTCCTGAAAAGTCCAGCTACCTGCCTATTACAAATTCATATCGGCATCACAAGCTCTCGACATCCCAGCCAAACTATGGCAGAAGACCGGCCCCATGGGAATCAGCCCAGAGCGAGAGGTCGAAGTACGCAGCTGGCTGGACAAGAATCCGAGCCTTCGACGTGAGATTCTTACAGACATTAGTGCAGACCAGTACGTCCGCGAACAATATGCCGACTACCCGCACATTCTCGATCTGTATTTATCGCTCCAAGTGCCTATCCTGAAGGCAGACCTTCTCCGACAACTAATCCTCTATGCCGACGGTGGAATCTGGAGCGACCTTGACGTGACATGCCATCAACCAGTCGACACATGGATTCCGGAGAAATTCAAGAGTAAAGCCAATGTCGTCGTCGGTTTGGAATTCGACGGTTTCCAATTCTCAAGTTGGACAGTCATGAGCAAACCGAGGACAAGTCACATTGTCGCCGTGATAAAATATGTCATCAAGGCTTTGGAGGTCTCTGCAACACAGAATAATGTCACCGTGGCCGACCTATCGATGGAAATGATCAGCGACGTCGTCGATGTGACAGGACCGCAAGCCATGACTCGTGCGCTCTTTCAAAACTTGGAGCTCGAAATGGGGTTGCCCATGGGCCGAGACAACATTACAAACATCACACAACCAACACTCTTTCAGGATGTTCTAGTTCTTCCTGATGCAGCCTTTGCCGCTGGACAAGGCGGCTGGCCAAAAAACAGAGGCCCTTACCTCGTAGAACATCATTATGCTGGCTCTTGGAAGAACAAAGATGGGGGTGAGCAGGCTGACGCCGACAACCAAGAGTGACAAATAAACTGGGCGTCTCACAGCATTCCTTTTAATTTTCTTTGATACACCATGACTATGATATCTACTTAAGCTTCTCTTCGATGCTTGTATATTCTTTTGGAGGTTTGAATGCTTTTTTTAAACAATTTATATTGACATATAATGGTGCTACACTAGCTGGTGAAGCTCTCTGGCTCTCCAGCTTCCCCTTTGATGTTGCCAAGAGCCTGCACATACACTGTCTCAATTTTCTTTTCTTCATTGCGCCAGATGAACCGCAAGCATCCTATTGGGACTTTGGTAAGTACTACCTTTGAATGGCCCAACGAAACACGTTGACGAAGGACCTGAACAGTTGAACTCTTCTATTTATGTATATATGACCGTCGTTAATAGAGTGACCTCGTGCACCAGGACGAATCTTTCTAATATGTATGTCTAATATGTATATTTGCCTCGGCATGTTTCGACTCGCTTTTGCTTTCACCGCCTTTTTCTGCCCTATCCCATCACTTTTGCAATTCCGCCTTAATTCACCTTTTTGGCCACATCACGTCCTATTTCTTCTTATTTCGTGTCCAGTTCTTTGTTTAGTCTCTGATATTATTATCGTCCTTACTGCTATTGTTAATATATATATATAACCTCAATTGATACTTTTCTAATGGCTCTCCCTATCGGTCTAATGCTACGGCTTCCTTCCTATCTGCTACTTCTTCTCTTGCTTCTTCCTTAACTAGGCTCGATCTCTTCGGCGCTCTCTCTTGCCGCTAGCTAATTCTTTCTTCACCCTTCTATATACATAGAAGTACGCGTGTATAAGCCTACGTTGCTTCTTCAGATCTTCCGCTTATTACCGGATAATACCGCCCGCTTAAGCGCCGATATCTCTCTCTAAATAGGCTTACGAATCGTAAGAGGAACCTATACCTATTAGCTTGCTTCAAATACGCCACAGATAACGCTCACATTTATACACTCGCTACGCCGACTCGAATAGTATTCGTATTTCTTTCGCTTCCGGTCCTCCCCTTCGAATTCGCACCTAGAAAGGTCGAAGTCCTCCCTCTCTTAAGAGCCTATATGATCGTCTAACAGAGAAGGTTAAGAATGCAATTAGATAGAACATGGAGTACTGTAGAGTAGTTCTAGCGGCTTCCTACTTCGCGCTTCGACCGCCGTCTTACGCTAAATTTGACGTCCTTGCAGGGTTACCAGATTTAGTTAAATCTAATTTATTATTCGGAAATACGGCTCCTTTTTGACATTCAAAGACGGCATGGTTCACCTGCTTCACAATACCGCCAGAGAATACTTAGGTAGAGGAGTACTTGATACTGGGTTGGGACTTAAACAATCTCGTACAATCGAATAGTTGAAATTAGCAACTCAGCTACAGTACTTCCGGAGATTGGTGCCCACCACCTACACTCTTTCATTGTTCTCCAGCCACAGTGCCAAGATACACTTAAACCCTTTCAGTAACGGTCAAAATAATACTGTATCCCCGATCGAGCGTTTGTACCGTACGGTACAGAATTAATGTATTTTCGCCATCCTTTATACAAGGATCACTTTGCAGGCCACTACTAGCCAGATTTACAGGAAATGTGAAAAAAGATTACGTATGCTGTCCTCCGTTCAGAAAACAAAAGAAATATTGAAATTGACAATCTGTGGGTAGCGAAAGACTTTTGTCGCAGTAGTTCAACGATATTGTCCCTTCAAGATGCCCTCCTATCTTATTTCCTAGCCCTTTCCCCCTTTGAATTCAAACAGGGACGAAGGACTTTGTTCCTCCCCATCGCCCAGAATGAAGGAAATTGAAACTTTTACGCTGTCAGCAATATTAGAGCACAATTAATGAAATTCAACTTATCACCTTGAACTCACCATTATGATTAACATTCGCAAGTGACAGGGCCGCAAGCACTTTGTGCTTGGACACAAGCGGGATCGCCAGGCACTTTGCATTGCGGAGTCGGCTTTGTAGGGCAGCCGCAAGGAGGACATTCCTCATCACACTTTACAGTGGTGGTGTCGGTTTGTGGGGAGCCACAAGTAAAATGAGTTCGCACTCTGCTGGTACAACCTTGGTTTCCAGAACCTGGCGTGGGTAGGAAGGAGCAAGTGCAAGTACAATCTTTCGTGCAATGCTCCACGGAGTCGTCGAGTGTGCATGTAGCAGATGCGGCGGTGGCAGCCGCAAGAACAATGGCAATAGTGCTGAATCGCATCTTCACACCTGCGTTCTGAGCACAAACGGAAGTGTTACGAAAGGGTTAGAAGTTATATAGAGCAAACTTGTTGGTCTTGGATATATGTTGAACAGAACGCTGAAAGAGAGGACAGTTGGGTCTTTTTATAGTTGCTGTGGCCTCTAATCAACTTCCCTTATAGAAGTAGTCTCGTGAGACATGATGCGACTATGACATACATATGTTCTGGACCATGAGAACAATCGAAATTAGTTGACTTATTTAGATTTTAAGAAGTCATACTATATTGGGGGCTGTTAAGGTTAAGAGGCCGGAATAAGACTAGGGTGGGAAGGCTCTTCCAATAGAGCCAAATTGCTACTAGATTAGATAGTCTAGATCCTATTGTATTAGATTTAATTGCCTCCTCGGACGCAATCCAGCTCATTGAAGTAAAGCAGCGAATCAAATATTTCCCAGGCATAGTTCAGTTTTCCCAAGGTGATGAATAAGTGGTTGGATATTATTGTTGTTTTATGATCCTTCCATGGGACGAATTAACTTAAGGTTTCAAATCGATCTTTTACTAGCCTGTAATTTAAAGTTACGGTTAAAGTTTGACCTTCTATTAATGTTGCGTAGATTATATCCGGCGGTGGCGTTCTATGTATGGATCGTGGTCCACGAATGCGAGCCGTTAGACTGACCTTGTCGCATGTGGATACAACTTACTGTCGGCTTGGGGGAACCACACAATATCTTTGAAAACCTATCAAACGGCTAGGACGGGATACTGGAATATTTCCTGGTTTGCATGGAGCTTAGGGCAAACCAACCAACCTATGCAGTAGGTAAATGTGAGCGTTAAAAGACCGTCCTCGCCCGGTGCGGTGGAGCTTTTTGCAGCTTTGAGAGATAGCTGCATCTCTAACCCGGTGATAGGTTGCCACGGGAGTTCCAAAAGTGCCAGCGTTAGCGGACCTCGTGGGGCTCGTCGTTCTTAGGGAAGAAACTGTCCGAGAAAGTTTGCGCCTTCTCCTCGTACTTAGTGAGCTCGTCGGTGCCGACTTGCAGAGCCCGGGATACACACCAGGCTTCTCGCTAGTTCATATAGGTGGTAGCTTTTTAAGAGTTTCCAATCCAGAGTTCCGTCTAGAAATTGTTTCCAACGTGATAATATGGCTTTCTCGATGGCCCGAGCCCATGTCCTTCGTTTTGGTGCATGTCTTGAAGAGTGTCATAGAGCGGGTATGGTCTAGTCCGAATTCCTCGCAGCTCTCCCGCCACCTCCGGCGCAGGTGATTGGCCTCGGTTTGTTGTATTTTGGGATCTGGGTGAACCAGTGTTTAAAGTACGGCGTTGATCACAGGTTGGGAGTAAATTTATCACCCGCAGTGCCCGTCTCATTTCCCCATCCTTCCATCCACCAACTTGTCAAAGCACCCCGTCGCCGATCTTATCCCAGTTTGCGTGGTCGTAGGGTCTTTCTCGTATTTAGCCTTGCATTGGGACCCGAGGCTCCAGTCAGATTACGTTGCGCGGTGATCTGATCCGTAGTTTTCGTGATAAATATGACACTTCACAAGCAGGTCCGGCCGGTTCGTTACGATTTGGTCGATGGTGGAGTTCCTTCCCGGGTGGCTCAGAGACAAGAGGGTGATCGACCGTACACGGGAAGACAGCCGCGTAGGCGGCGGGTTTAGAAGAATTCAATCAATTCGTTTACATCCTCTATGAACCGAGGTTGGATATGATTGCCGCTCCGTGTTGAATCATGGTGATTGGAGTCTCCCAAGAGCACAACGCTCGTTGATTTTTGGTCGTGCCGAAGAGCGATCGTATAATATCTACCATGGCTACATCCAGCGACATCAGCCAACTGCGGTCAGCTTACTCAGTCACCGAAGTATTATGTGGCATGGAATCTCGAGTCGACCATGGGAGGCTCGCGATCATTTTATCTCGTGACTGTTCTGGGTCTAAAGGTGGTGGGATGTTGCGGTTTGTGAGGTCTTAAGGAAGACGAAGGCGTTAGGATTGATAGAACCATCAATTTCTGGTGTTTTTGGCATGCTTATTATTATTGGGGCTTAGGCGTTACACCAAGCGCTCTATTCTACATCAAGCGGCCATGAAATCAGGAGGGGATAATTAAAGGATGAGGACGTGGACCTTGATCACTGCTTCCAACGGAGACAATGTCACCATAAACCTTTTCGAACCGAGTGATGAATTCCCCATCGGGTCTTTGGGAGCTGTTCCTGTGTTCCGATAACGAAAGCTGGATCAGTTCTTGAGTTCTTGAACACTCTTCCAATGTACCGTTGATCGATCAGCAGCCCATTGTCGAGCATCCACTCCGCTGCCTCTAACGAATCAAACCAGATGCCCATCGAGGCAAACATTCCCAACTCTTTGTCTCTTTTCTTCAGCCAGGCAATGTTTTCGGTTTCGAAAGCCGCGGTCTGTGAGGTCGTTCTAGGTTGTGATCTTTTCAATGGCTTCGATTTTCTTCCTTCAAGATCAAACCCAGAGTTCGGTGGTGACCCACCTACTTTCGCGGGTTATCAATGTTGACGCTAGCTTCATTTCTAATAGAATAGTTGCAAGAGAATTGAAATCAAATTAAGAAGAGAAAACTATCGAATGACTCCTTAAGCCGAGCTCTTGTTCAAGATGTGGAAGACATCAATAAGACAAGATCACAAAACAAGCAGGAGAAACAAGACGCTTTGCTGAAGTTGTTAATTAAATAGTAATACGCATCAAGGTCCTCGACAAATAAAAACCAGCTAATTACTTGAGAGAATAAAGTCTTCAAGTCACCGGTAACTGAGGGTTGAAACCCGAATGAAGGGAGCGAAACAAGCGGAAATTTGGACACCCAAACCTTGGACAAGTAATACATCCAATATGATTAAGTTAGCTGCTGGCAAGTTCCAGCACCATTGCAGCAGACTTTGTGGCTTCGACCTTGTGCATTGCCTACAGGGCAGGTTCCAGAGTTCGGAATAGTGTCGCATGTACCGGTAAGGAAATTGTCACCCAGTTGGGTCTGGTTGGTGCAGCAGAAGCATGCGACAGTAGGGCAAGCAGTAGCGGTGGTTGTGGTTGTGGACGTGGTGGTGGTGGTTGCTGTACCCGTAGAGGTGATTGTGGACGTGGTGGTTGCTGTACCCGTAGACGTGACTGTAACGGAGCAGGTTGAACTGGTAACGGTGGTCGTGGCTGTAGCAGTTGTAGTACAATCTGTCGTGGTTGTTGGTACACAAATGCAGCCTCTATTTCATATTAGCTTTTAGATGGCTCTACTATACCAAGAAGATCAAGAAAAAGACTAACGGCATAGTTTCTCCAAGGATATCAAGTCCAAGTAAACCTGTAGATCTATCACTGTTGTCACAGTAACCAGATTGGTCACCCAATTTTCGACACTTTAATGAATCAATATGTTAGTACCCATGTAAATTCTCAGATATCCATGGATGTATCATATCTTACCTTGATGTCACAGGCGACTGGGTCACAACCAGTACCACCACCACCACCGCCACCCCCAATCCCAATCCCAACCCCGCCACCATTTCCGCCGCTAATGAACTTATTCCCATTTCCACCACCACCACCCTTAGGTCCACCCCACGTTTCTGGACCGTGTTCTCCGGGGAGCGCGGTGACAAAAGCACAGCACAAAAGCGTAAGAAGAGAGAAAAGCATCTTTGCAAGGACGTTTGCTTAAACGATGAAAGTTGTAGTAGAGATAAGAATATCGGTTTGAACCTGTCGTACTGCTCGTTGTATTAAAAAGCAGCTCGTCTTACCCTCTCAGCGGGGCGGGGGGAGTTATATATAGGGTGCTCACGGTCATTAAAGTATTGTTATCACAAATAAACTGCTTGGATATGTTTCCTACAATGTGGAAAACTAACATTTTTTCTACACGACGCTAATGTCAAAGTTAGGGGGTTATGGTATGCGCGCAAATTCCGGCAATCAGAATCGAGTCTTGTAGCGTCTGATTGATTGTCCGTGTGTACTCCTGGCCTAACCTTCGTGTCCTAAGGAATATTCGATAAAATCTTGAGGCTTAGTGCTTATACCTACATTCCTAACCCCTTATTAAATTGCTATCGAGTGTGAGACAGATGAAGTGCGAATTAGGAAGAGATAGCCAGCGTATTCTACCAAGAAAGTCATATTCTCTTCTTTTCTTTTTCTTTTTTTTTTTTTTTTTTTTTAATCCTATAGCAGCCTCGGTTCAGTGAAAAAGAAAGCCCTAAGAACGGTGCATATTAATACCCAAAATACGCGATGTTATATAATTGATTCGTACTCTTTCTTAGGAATGATGAGTGCCTCTACTTTGGACCTCGGGGGGAAAACAGTATTATATAAACTGTTGTTCCAATGGAAAGAAGACAAACGAACAAGGTATTCGAGGGGGCTTGGATGCACTAAAGCGGTATATACTGTAGTTATTAATGTAGTTTTCCGCTTCCCGATTCACCGAAACTTATAAAAGATATAAGTAATAATCGGGGGCTGAAAGGGGTTTATCAAGGAACGGAGTACTATGGTATATTAGCAAAATAATGCGTTTCTTGATCACGCAACTAAACCAACTTATATGTGATAATAGACTTTTCGTGATGTGGCACGATATAGTGATATATTCGGTGTATAGGGAACAAGCTCACCGATAAAGACATAATCAATATACAATAAGGGGACAAAGTTTGTACTCATGCCAGAATATCCAGCAAAAATGCGGGTTTTAAGCTTCATTTCGTCGACCAAATTATACGCGAATACATTCTAAAGTATTCTTTTTTCTTCTTAATTACCTCAAAATCAAGGCAGAACATATATAAACTATTTAAATAAGACATTGTATGTGGATTTATCAATTTTCAACCTTTTGCGAAGTATTCCAATCACAGATTTACTATGCGCGGCACTATATAAAACGGAGATTCACGGTTAGTCTTCGGTTTGTATTAATTATTATTTAACAGCCACGGAGTTTGGCTCTTTCATAGGGAGATATATCATGGATCTGATGCTTTGTTTTAGCTTAAAATTTTTTAAGAATAGATTATCATATAAATTTATCGAGAAAATAAAGTTCAAGATCCGCATTTTGCTGGAGATTACGGCATGAGTACCGTGCGGAGTCCCTCTTTACTGTGTGGCTGGCACTTGGCTCCATCCAGTGAAAGCTTATCCTTATTAAAGGTCGGATATACCGTCATTCCTAAGCGCCTAGAAAGGGGTATACGCTAGCGTGGCACTAGTCTTGGCATCTTACTATGTTAGACCTGAAAGTATGTAGGAACAAGAGGTCTGATCCTCTTGGAATTTTGATGTCCAGGACATACTTCACTCGTATTTCGCACCATTAGGAAAATGCACCATACAGTGGTGTTGCAAAAGTATTTGGCCGCCGGTACTTCGGGCCCCTGACCGCTAGCATAGACCGCCTACTATTTAGACCATGAACTCTCGCGTTCATCATCATGCTAGTATACACGCTAAGTTATATATCAACACGTTTTAGTACAATTCTCGCAGTTTTCTCACTTAATTATGCCTCCTATACGCGGGAAAAGGGGCCTAGACCTCGACTGCCTTACGAGGGCTAAAATCTGTGAATTACATGCCACTACTAACTGGGGTGCAAAAACTATCAAAAAGAGGCGATTTCCTGATATTCCACGCTCGACTATTCAATACACCTTAACCCAAGAATCGAAGCGTATAAAGCAGGAGTCTTACCACGTACGGGCCGTCCTAGGAAGCTTGCTAGGGAAGATCGTGATTATATATACGATACTATATAACGAAACCCGTCGATTTTGACTAAAGATCTCCTAGGAGAGGTCGACTATAAGGCCAAACGCCATTCAATTTGGCGCCTTACCCACGAAATGGGCCTTCGAAAATAGCGAAAAATAGAGCGGCCCTCTTTAACGCCTTTACACGCCGAAAAACGCCTAAATTGGACCCGAAGATATCAGTATTTTACGTCTACGGATTGGGCCCGTGTCTATTGGTCGGACGAATGTACGGTTGAACGTGGTATCGGACAGCGTCAAGAATGGACCTTTACACGTCCGAAAGACTAGCTTTTCCAGCATCACGAAGAAGGACATTAAGTACAAATGGTTCCGACGCGTAGGAAGCAAATTAAGCAGATATTTTAGGTTCACCGCATCGTTCTAGCCTAATTTCACTATTCGGAGATCCGCAGTCTCGTCGTAGAGGTGTGTTTTTATGTACAATTAAAGAGCTTTGTCGGTGTGTCCTACCTACGCTACTTACTAGTATTAATCAAAATGCTATTTTTTAGCAAGATAACGCGCCCGTTCACACTATATATATCCCCGTTCACACTATATATATCGTACAAGACGCTCTTAATGATATTGAATGGGAAATTATAAAACGGCCACCCTATTCACCTGATTTAAATCCCATTGAGAACCTAAAGGCGCTGCTGAAAGCCGAAATATTGAAGCGTCATCCTGGGCTTATGCACCTACCAAATAACGGAGATACGCTAGAATTACTGCTTAATGCTGCGCAAGAAGCATAGGAAACGCTAGACATTGAGGTCTTCAAGCATCTCTCCGAGACTATGCCACATAGGGTGGCTGATGTTATTAAGTATGAGGGCTGGCATACTAGCTATTAAATTGAATTGAATTCCTGAGGTTTCTGCCAATGTTAAAAAGTGGGTCCAGGGGCGAAGTATCGGCGGCCAAATACTTTTGCAACATTACTGTAGCATCGAAAACCCTAGAGTTGACATCTAGGAATTTGTTTTGTAGGAATGCTAAGAACCCTGTCTCCTAGGTAAGCGCATTATGCATTCCCGCTATACTGTATAAGCAAGTGCGAGTCGCATTAGCACAAGACAGTACACTACGTATTTTTACATATTTCCTTGAACGATTCTAAACAGAATCGAGTAATAGGGTATTATAAAGTCTATTCATCACTTCATTTATTTTGCAACTGAGTCGAACTCAAGGATCGTGCACGTGAGCAAGTTTATAGAACACCTTCTTGCTACACGACCGAACTTCGGCGGATTATGTTCAGACAGTGGGTACCACTCGGATGGTATGGCTTTGGCTTCCAAATACGCGAAGCGAGAACACCAAAGCAAATGCTTCGTCGCACACCTCGGTCGATTCGAAACACGATCATCTTTCTACTATTATTATCATTCTTGACTTGGCAGCTCATAGCTGGTCAGAAATTTTGGAGCAAAATTGACTATACTAGTCGCCATAATAGTCTCCCGAAATCTCGAGTGGCAATGATCGCCTTCATTACGAACCCACAGACATACATTCATCTTGCTCTTCGAAATAAAGATCGTATGCAATCCTAATATTCCGAATTTGATTTGCGCATAAATCTATTTACAGAAAGATCACTGACTTTATTTTGTCTCTGCAGATTATGCTAGGCTCCATGGTTACGACCTATTTATTGATTACGAATCTTATTCTACACGAGGCACCACATGGCTTAAGTTCGACATGGTTGAACGTGTTATCAATGCCGGACAGCACGACTGGATCTGGTACATGGACTTTGACACTCTTATCACAAACCACAGCATGAGTTTGACGAATCTCATTTATGAGTATCTGGCAAAGGCTCCAATGCCAGACACGATTGATTTCCTGGTGACGGACGATTGGTAAGCAATTCAAAAGGCCACGCGAAGTATATCATGGAAAGTCTGCTTTCTAATTACTATTTAGTAACGGACTCAACGACGGTTCATTTATTGTGCGGTCATCATCACGCTCCATACAATTTCTCAACGCAATCCGCGCTATCCACGACAGAGAAAAGGAACAAAGTGGAAGATCATTGGGAGACCAAGACTCAATGGAAGCATTTCTCAAGAGCAACGCCCCGCTTACCCAGCATGCAATGCGTATTCCTCAGTGGACAATTAATGCCTTTCCTGAAGAAATTGGCTGCTACGATACGCACAAGAAGAAATGGGAAAAAGGCATGTTTGTCGTCCATTTTGCAGGCGCCTGGGCTCATATAGCTGGGGAAGATCCCACTGGTCATCTAATGAGGAAATATGAACCTGAAATACTTTGAGACCATCTACCATAGAGAAATCCGTAAGCGAACACAGTTCAGGTTACCAACGGAGATTAATATTTTGTGGGCAACAAGAGCAATGAATAGGTCAACCAGAACAGAGAATGCTGTAAAATCTGTGATGGATTCACATTTGTGCTCTCTAGGGAATACCTCATTGTCTCCACAATCTACAAGAACCATGGCCTCTTGTTGGGGCCTCTCGTGACTGCTCTCGCGGGAGGAGCACAGGAGGTTGTTATCTTTGCCCCAGAGGAGCACGAAGCGCAATTACCAGTCAAGAATGCACTGAAGACGCATCGCATCACCAAGGATACCCTCGTTCACCTACAGAGAAACGCTGGTTAGCTGCCATCATAACACCATGCTTATGGGAATCACTCAGAGGCTCGCAATTCTTGTTGCTGTTGGCGCACTGACGGCAGTCCCAGCGGGGGATCACTGGTGGTCCACCGGTGTCCCAGCTTTCCAAGAAGGTCCGGAAACAGTGCATGCACCACGCCACATGTCGGGGATAAGCCACAGGGCGGAGGGGGCGGCTCTTCTTCCTGCTTTACCTGTTAAGGCATGACGGAGGCCGGAGATGGAAATGATCCCACGAGGAGTGGGAGTGCTGGGTGTAGGTGTCTCAAAACCAGCGACGGCCCAGCGTCCCGATGGTGAGAAGTCATCCTGGTCATCCTCGTCGGAGGTGGACTCCACACTCTATATGTTGGACGGAGTGGGTGAACGAGGAGGGAGAGTTGGCGAACCAGGAGCTGGATCTTAGTTCGTACCACAATAGGAGGACAAAGTATGGTCCTAATCTTTATTCGGCTAAGTGGATAAGAGGGTGAGCAAACACAGGAACTCTGCCCCGAATCAGAATATCCCAAAGTCTCGGGCGAAAAGCCAAAACACTCCATACGCGCTCTAGTACTCCGGTGGCCTGGATTCGTTGCGCTTAAGGGGTATTTGAAAGAGGAAGTAGCCTGTGCAATTTTGAGCATCTGCTTGGTAATGCGAGGTCTTACATTGAATCCTTGACACATCAAGAATCGTCTCTACTGCAAGAGGCGCCACAAAATGCTGCTGAAGATGTTGTTCAAAAATGCTTCGAAGCCCAACTGCCTACACGTCAAGCTCTGGTTACTAACCAAGAGAGCTTCGCAGAGATCACCGGCCACCTTCGGAAACGCCTCGAGCAAAACAGCATTTATAACGATGTGCTATTCCTAAATGGGAAGTATGCAGAGAAGTAGGCACGGACAGATGTCAAGTATAGGCTGATATGTATTCCGCCCGGGCCGAGAGGCCCGGCCAGTTTCTTGCGCAAGATCAAGATGGCATCCATCACATCGCACATTGTCGGTCTTCCAGTATCTCAGAGAAGGATGTCGACAGCCAGGACATAATCTCGCAGATACTCTTCGAACAAATGTTTGGATATTCTCCCCGCTGGGCGGTATAGTCCTTGTCAAGGTAGCGTCAACCCGAATGGCGATGAGCAGGAGATTTGACAATTGTGAACAGGTCCTTCTTCGTTGTGCTTATGGTTCTCATGCGTCCAAAATCTCTCATACTTGTGGAACTTGCTCTTTTGCTCAAACACATGGCTATGCCCCTTCGTCTGCTAAACGAAAGGAACGCATGCTGTGACTAGTCCTGCTACCAGCCCGTGCTGATGGCCGTGCCCTCTCCAGTGAAATCGCTCGAGCCTATTATCGGATCACGTTTATGAGGCTGCTGCTAATTGCTCGATCGCCCTGGTCTTATGTCGCAGACACTGAACATTTCTTGAGCTGCCTGTAGCAACTGGGAATCGAAAGTCAAGGCTCCATTTAAGAATCAAAATAATAAAGAAAATTAATTCCTATAGTCTCCCAAACCAGTAATACCCAGCCTAGCCTAGCCCATAGTAACATAAAAATAGAGACAACCACCCATCCCATCCAACTCCAAGCCCAGTACAATATCAAAACCCCAAATAAAATCAATCACATCTCCTCCCAACAGTAACACCAAAATTAACAAGTACCCTCGCCCCGAGACAATGATCATCAAACTCCCCAACCAACCGCTCAACAACCTCCTTAGCCTGCCTTTCATCCCTCGCCTCACCAGTAACAACCATAGAAGCCGGAACAAGCGCACGCATAACACCAGCAACCCATTTCTGCGAAATAGCCCGCATCCCCTCCTTGCCTATAGTCGTATACGTAGCACGCTGTATATCGCGGAACCCGCCTGCAGAGAGTTGGTGGTGTACATGCTGGGGGGCGAAGGGCCACAGGCCTAGTTTGAGCATGGCTTCGATTACCGATTGGCGGAGTTTGGTTATTGCGGGGTTTTCGGGGATGCTGTCTGTGCAGAATGCTGTGTGGTCGACTTCTTCCCATTGGAGGTAGCCGTTTGGTTCTTCTGTTTTGTTAGTATATACTTGGGGTGGGGGTGGGTAGGCATATATATACTCAACAGATCTCTTGCATTCGCAAGAACAGTAGCATAATCCGCATACTTCAACCCGGCCGTCAAAAGCCGGATATGAACAAGGTCATACCGAGCATGGTGTTCAATCGGAAAAGGGTGTAGTGCATCATGTACACTCAACAATATCGGATTCCTTCCTGGTCGGTGGATCTCACTGCCGGATGGGTATTGCGCAGAAGAGATATCGAACCCGTGGAGGTAGACCGATTTATTGGGGAGGCATTTTGCGATATCTTCAAGCCATATCCTGGGGCGGGTCAGCGTAACTTAACTTTTGGGTCGTACAGGAAGTTTCTTTTGGTGCTTTAATTTTATTTTCCTGTTTTGCCGTGCGCGTTGGAAGGCTAAATGGGAATAGCATGGGATTTTCACATACCCTGTTCCCGTGCCCAGATCGGCGACTGAAGTTATGTTTTTCGCGGGGATTGATGCGTGTAGAATATTTCCCGAGATTTCCACTAGGAATCGGTGTTGGTTGTTGAGGCTATTGAGTAGTGCATTAGTGAAGAAATTGAACTGGGGCTGTGGAGACTCGTAGTAGATTGGCCGAACTGCCGGGACTGGAGGGTAGCTATGACAGGGATCGGCCCGTGAGTTTCTTCAAAAAGGTCTTGGTGGAACTATGGGAAATTGCAGTAAAATCTTCCCACGTAAAAGGGGTAGTAGTAGCTCATGATGTGTATGTGCGAAGTAAACTGATGTCGTGGCCCCCAACTCCTCCAAAAAAAAAAAAAAAGCAACGAGAACAAGGGACATACCGTTCAGTTTCAGCACCATCCCGACTAAGGAGATAGACACTTTCGTTAGAGATACTTCCCATAATGAAAGGTAATAAAAGTCCCAGGAGCAGACCAATGAAGAAGTAGAAGAAGAAGACAGAGCCCAGAGAAAAGACAAGGCCAGAAAACAAACTCTACAAGGAAGGGAACGAACCAAGTATTAAAAGCACCCGAGAAAAGCAAAAAAAATGAAGGTTTCCATAAACAAGTGGGACGGCAAACAATCTAATCAGAACTGCATCGAAGAGTCAAGGCGTTAAGGCCAGCGCACAAAGAAAGTCGAAACTTAGACCCCATTCCTCTACATTAGGATCAACTTAGTTCTTTCCTTCCCCCTCTTCCGTGTGGTAATCAGACCTGTCTCCTGTATGCAGCATTTTAGCTCTGATCCACGAGTTCGTGATGCAGTATAGAGATACGACGTAATAGGCCCTCCACCAAACAAAGAAAGAATCATGCCTGTGTCCCCCGTTTCGTATAGAACAGCTTGGACCGAACTGCCGGATGCCGGCTTGCTTCCGGGCGTTTGCATTGGGCTGATTGGCGCAGCCGAGTTCTTTTGTTAGGATACCACTGTTCATACGGTGTAGCGATATAAAACGATCGATCGAAGCTTGGGAGCAGTCGTATACTACGAACGTACAAAGTACACAAGCGGAGTAATACATGCATGTGCATGGAACTGGAACTGGAACAAGAATAGGAGGATTGGCATGCGGGGAACCAGGACGGCCGAACTAAAACACATGGCCATGGTGGAGCCAAAAGCGGGTGAGGGTGGATGTTACGAAGGTAACCTGTCTGGGTGGTGATAGGTGCGCTAGTGTTCTCATTATGGCCGTTAAACGTCAAAGAGGTGTGTCAATTGGAAGGTCGGGAATTACTCGGTGTACTGTGTGAGTATGAGTCTGGGCCTTTGGGTCTGTGGTTCCGTACTTGGTGACACTTAGCTTACTCTCACGTTATCATGTGAAGCCACCAACTTTGGAAGGCCGTGAGATACATCAGATGCAGTCAATGTAATTTATAGTTTGTAGTTTACACAAAATGAGAATGCAAAAAGAAAAACAAGAAAAAGAAAAGAAAAGCCGAGACCCGAGAAAAAACTCCCACAGAGATGGCGACACTCACTCCGCACCCGTCACACCTATCGATTGATGACTTATGCCTTGTCCACCAAATGCTCGAACACATATCGGAAGATTTCACGGCTCTTGTACAAGTTCTCCACACGCATTCGCTCGTTATCCAAGTGAGCGTTGTCGCTGGCTTGGCCACATGGTAGATTAGCAGCGGGGGCTGAAAACTCCTTCTCCAGGAACCGGATCGTCGGGATAGAACCACCCTCGCGGATGAACATTGGTTTCACAGAGAGAGGCGGTGATGGCTTGACGTCAGTAGGAGGGTCGGGTTTGGTTCGAATTGGCAAGGCGACCGATTCTTCAGAAGACGTGGGTGTGCTTTGTGTAAGGGTGGAGGATGTCGGGACTGTAGCCGATGTTTGCGCGGCGCGCTTGGCTGCTTCTTTGCCCACGGATGAGGTGGTTGTTGAGGTGATTACCCGCTCGACTTGCGAAGCGACGCTGTCAGATGAATCTTTGCGAATGAGCGTCGGTATGGATCCTCTGGTCGGGTTGGGCGTGACTGTTGGTTGGTTGTTTGGGCTCGGGGGGATGGGAGGGTACTGATGTTTCACATTATCTTGGCCTTGACTCCATGCGGCAGTGATGGCCTCTGACAGAGTGGCGAAGATTTGGTTGTCTGGGTCTCCCAGCCAGGCGTCTGATTTTCCGGTGATCTCCACTGTGAGGTCGTTTTGTGAGTCGAGGAGAGCAAATTGTTCCTGGGCGTAGGCTGTGAGATTTGCAGCTACCTCGTCTGCTTGTTGATCGGGCACGATGCGAACTGACAAGGTCGCTTTGGCCCGTCGGGCGATTGTCGTGGAACTCTTGCTTCCAGGGACCTCCACGGAATGGACGGTGAGTGAGGGTTCACGCCAACGGTGCATGAGCGACTTGATAAGCGCTTGACTGTTGGGAATATCCGGGTGCTGGAGAAGTAATACATCTGCAATAGCCTCAAAGCGCTTCTGCTCAGCGTCGGTGAGAGGACGAACAGCGTCATGGAAACCTGGTAGATTGATCTGGCCTTTGCGACCAACGATTGTGGATAGAAGCATGGCAATGTCCTTGACTGGCTCATCCAGCAAGGTACTACCGTCGATACCGCTGTGTAGATCGGGGTGGTCGCTTGTGACGACCAAGTTCGCGTGAACGACACCGCGAAGACCGTAAGTCAAGCACGGGTTGTAATCATCAAGCCAATAACTGTTGGCTAGAAGAACCCAATCAACGGTTCCAATCTGGTCATGGTGTCGACGGACTGTCTCGTGGAAGCCCTGGGATCCAGACTCTTCCTCGCCCTCAATGAGGAACACAACGTTGCATCGCAAGGTCTTTGTTCTAGCGAGATCGGCTGCAGCATAGAGAGATGCGAGAATGGGTCCCTTATTATCAGAGACACCACGACCATAGAGGAATCCGTTGATGGAAGTAAGCTGATACGGATCAGTTCTCCACTTGGGTCGGTTCGTTTCTGCGCCAACAACGTCGTAGTGGCCGTAGAAAAGGATAGTCTTGTCCACCTTGTTAGGTGAGGTTGCATTGAATCTGGCAAATACAATGGGGTTAGTATCCTCTCCAGTGGTCAAGAGCTTCGTCTTGGCACCGAGGTAGTTGCAGTGTCGTCGAAGGAACGCAGCTCCTTGGTTGCATTCGCCGGCAAATTTGGGACTTGCTGAGATGGTCTTGTAGGAGACAAACTTTGCAAGACTATTGACCATTTCATCTAAGAGGAGTCAGAGCAGTTCAGCAGTAGTTAACACCCTTGGGACATACCGTTGCTGATTGGTGGTAACTCTTCTTGAGTCATAAAGAATTCAGTCAAGTCCCAAATACCAACTGAGTTGTCGTTTCCACCAGTGGCGTAGATCTGACGGTCCTTGAACCTGCCAGCAGCCGAGGCAAGCATAGTACCCTCATGCGCAACCCAGCCACCAACTTCCTCAAATCGCGAGTTGAATTTCTGGTTGACATCAGCAATTGATCGCAAAAGAGGCAACCATTCATACCTTGACTGTTCCACTGGAGTCACCACAGATGGCAATCCCTTGAATGACGTGCACGGCCCACAAATCCCCCGTATGCCTAGTGATCCGCTTGACGAGCTGTTGAGAATCCAAGTTCCAAATGTTCAACGCACCGCCCGCCAAACCACAATAGAGCAATGATCCCTCCACAGCGACAGACAGAACAGGGTCACCGTTTTGCAGCTTGGCAATCTGAGACGGAGAAGCTTCAGGCTCTTGGTCCAGACGCCACAGCTTGACCACGCCATCACCTGCACCGGTCAAGAGAACCTCCTCGGAAGGAGCTGATTCGACAATTCCCTTGACGAGAAGCATAGAGTAGACGTAGCCATGGTGGGCGAAGAGCTTATGATGGTCCCGCTTGAAGCTCAACATGCGACCACCATCGGAGACGGAATGGGACCCATCTAATGACCCCGGGGCTCGAGTACCGTCCGGCCCACGGGAATCAAAGAAGCGATGTGTCCGCTTAGTGAGGTGGGCAGATGATGCATGGTTAAGCGTTGACCCTTCCTCGGAGAGATCACACCACTGTCCATATTAGAAGCTTGACATGGAGAGAAAACAGGGTCGCGTACCTGGATACTCGTGTTCTGGGCACCGCAGTAGATAGTTTGGTTATTTGAGGAATATACCACTGTGAAAATATCGCCCACGTCATGATGGGAATAGATTGAGTAGAGACGTTCAAATGTCCTTGTGGACCATACCTGACACAATTAATATCCATTCACAAGATGCTTCGCAGAGAGACTTTACATTGACAACAGAGTCGCCACCGCTTGAAAATAGTAGGTTACCATCAGTGGACAGATAAAGACCTAGGACACTCTCTTTGTGTGCGTGTACGGAGAGCACGAGATCATATGTTTCAAGGGACCACGCCTGGCAGAACGGTCAGACAAGAACTCGTAGTGATTCAATCGAGAGTTTGAAGCAAATTGCTATCAAAATATAGTCCAAGCACCAACTTACAACAATGTCACCTCCCTGGAGACCAGCAAACACACAATGCTCATCGACAACCAGAGCGAGAACGGAGCGACTCGCCAGAACGCGATGGCCGATGCCGCAGTCTCTCGAGGGATGAGCACTGCTGGCATCGTCGATTGTTTGAGTCACTAGCGATCGAGCATCTGAGCCCCAGGTTCTGCCTTCCTCGACGTCGGAGGCGGAGGCGCTCACGGATTCTAGATCCATTGCGCACATGAGTCAGTGTTGATTTGGTGTTCTCGGGGCTCCACAAAAATAATTAAACCAAACAGAAGAACGCTAAGCACTTTCAATTCATGTTCTGAGGAATGAGGTTGGAGACATTGAAGTTCCCAACCAAAAAAAAGGATGAATCATCGAGGCGGTGCGGAACAACAAAAAAACATCAAATTGCACCATCGATCAAATATTCGAACTTACCCCTGGCATCCCTTTGATTCCGGCAACAACTTGGTCTATCCGTTAACATTTATCTTTTGTGGATTATGCATATTCGCATGTTCGCATATTCGCATCTCCGGTCGCTGGTCTTAGGTTCCAGGAGGTTCAAGATAGAAATTCTATACATACCTGGGCTCCCACAATAGTCGAGCTAAAGGGGTACTAGGTCGACGTACGACCATATTTTGTTATAGATGAAGTCAACGTGGGAAGTTGGAGAAGATGTTTCTCAAATCTCAGAGAGGTACGCGTATAGGTACATGTTCACCGATGATCTGGCTTATTTAATAAAAGGTCTCGGGGAGATAAGGCCTCAACTCTCGGACCCTACGGAGTATACTGTAGCATAGTTGTTTACCCCTGGATCTCGTCATTGGAGCTTGGATTCTGGACTAGCAAGGCCTGCAGGTGCCCATCTGTGATCAATGTACTCTACAGGACATGGCTTGGGGTGTCTCAGACCAAGTTGCACAGGGATTGCGCCATTGATGGTCAGATAGTGTCATGGAATGTGTTACAAGTCCTAACAAGGGGTAACTCAGATATCAAAAGAAGAAGAGAAGAGAATACATACTCATCCTCAGCGACACATGGCTGCACCGCCACGTGTGGCTGAAGCAGCCACAGTGGCGGTGGCCCAGGCAGCCAATCAGGGCTCAGAGGTCACCGCTCTTTCTATAGCGAGATATCTTCGAGTGAAAACTTCAGGTTTAATTTGTTTTTTGGCTGGTTTAGCTGATAATATCGAGATATCCTTAATTTCTAGGAAAGCCCTGGAAAATCCCTGCAAAATCTCTTCTACCATCTACAGGACAACAGTACACCGAGACCGCAGATCAGCTGTCTTCGCGCCCAACTTATCGGGTGTGATATGTGATGTGAACTCATCGAACCTTTGATACGTGTCTGCCTTCGGTGGCACCCAACCACGCTCTGCCCTACAGCCTGCATGCTCTCCCGTTCGCTGCTCTGCCCAACTTATGCGCCTTGGTGCCATACCCAGCCTCCCTCTCCACTCTACCATAAGACATCGCTGGACGCCTCCGATCGGACTTTTGCGTTGATCTCTGGGGTTGCAAACTCAACTGCCTTATTAAGCGTGAAATCCCTGTGCCTTGCCTTTTTTTTCCTACCCTGGACTCTTTCGTTACTTCGAAGTAAATCAGGGTCTTCAACCCTTACACCGCTACCCGTCGATCTCTCATGAGTGATATTCTCCGATAGTCGTCGCTACGACTCATCACTCGCCATGCCGTTCGGTCAAACCATCGCCGTGATTGACAAGTCCGGTAAGATGGTGAGCACGGTAAGTTTGATCTACGGTCCGGTTTCCCCCGCATTCTGACAGGTATCAGAGTAAGCAATTGTTCGGAGTCTTCAACCATGCCAAGGATGCCTACCGCGAGCGAAAGTCGGCATATCAATCAGAGCGAAATGCCAAAATCGCCGAACAGCAGCTCCTTGAACAGCTAGAGCGCTATCAGATTGATGATGCGCCGTCTGCCGCGGGTTCGCGCCGGAGCCGTGGCACCAGATCAAGACATCACAGCGGTCGTAGCCGCGCTCCATCCCAATATGGTGATGGACGGACGGTCGTGTCTCGTCGGGACTCTCAATATGGACCCCCACAGACAATCGCTCGTCGTCATACCCATCACGACGTCACGGTGCGGGACGCTCCGCGTCCGTCAACGGCTCGGTCCAGATCTGATGCGCATATCGACATGGATCTTGCATACGGGGATGCTTCTCCTGCAGCATTATCCCGATACACCCCCCAGGAACCAAACAATGACCAAAAGGAGCTGGATGGACTCGTTCATCGTGCTCAGTGGCTCCTAGAGGAGGCACACTGTGTGCAACACGGTGCTACTGCTACTATTGCCCACCTTCAGAAGAACCCAGATGCCATGGCTGCAGTCGCCCTGACTCTAGCCGAGATCAGTAACATCGCCCGCAAGATGGCGCCCACCGCACTGACCGCCCTCAAGTCAGCCTCCCCTGCTGTCTTCGCCCTCCTTTCCAGTCCGCAGTTCCTCATCGCCGCTGGAGTCGGTCTGGGTGTGACTGTCGTCATGTTCGGTGGATACAGGATCATCAAGAGGATCCAGGGCAATGACACCGAAGCTCCAAACCCGCAACAGCCTCAACCCGAAATGGAAATGGAAGATATGATGGAGCTCAACGCCGAAGCACTCAGCTCCGTTGATATGTGGAGACGCGGTGTCGCAGACGTGCAGGCCGAGAGCCTGGGAACCTCTGTCGACGGTGAATTCATCACACCAACTGCCGCAGCCATGTCCGGCATTGACGTAACCACCGCGCGAGCACGCCGCGACCCTCGCTTCAAATTCGAAGACGATGGCTCAGTCGCCTCGTCCCGTCGCTCTCGTCGTTCCCGATCATCTCGCGCTCCAACCCATACCCCTTCAGAGCGGCACAGTGAGCGCCGCTCCAGGGCTCCTCCGTCTGAGGCTCCCACGGGATTCTTTTCCCGACCTTCCAGATCCAAGGCTCCATCCAAAGCCCCAACAAAGGCCCCAACCAAGGCTTCCAGCCAAAACCCCCGTCGCGCATCATCAAAAGCTGGCACTTACATCTCCGAAAGCGAGAAACCTCCCAAGTCCAAAGAGAAGAAGAAGGGCCCCAGCCGCTTACGACTCATGTTTACGTCCTAACTTCACACATCTCCTCCTCGACCGACAGAATCCTTAACTTGTACATATATCCATTCCTCTCCCTTGATGTCTTTCTATTGGATATACAAGCACATCATACGTGGACCGCATATTTCATTCCATATACGGCCTTTCACGATACAACAATGCCCCTTACGACCACGAAAGATTCTACGCTTCATCACACGCGTCCATCTCCATTCTTTCCTTCTATCCTTCATGTCTCTATCTTTCACGTTTCTATGTCTATGTTTCTTACGGTTACTTATGGGAATTCAATTTAGCTTCTTCAGGCATATTATGGCGCTTAGCGATTTCCTTCTTGAACATGATACATGCGCTCCGCAAGGAAGTCACTCTACTACTTTTTTTATGACAAAAAAAATAGATCAATCTTTTTTCTACGTGTTACCTTGTGCATGTGCCTTTATTTTACTAATATCAAAACTCGTGGTAATGGTAATACTGTTATGCGTTCATAGTAGCGACAGTATCAATTCTGAACACGTTCTTATTACGTGCTAGTATCCGCAGGATTGTTTACAATCAAGTTTTAGTACACAGGGACCTCGTTCCCATCAAGCAACAGATAGCACAGCGATAACACTTTGCTACATTTCCTTCCAGGCGGTCGTAGCCGTTAGACTTGGTTCCTGGGCCAATGGATGTACAAATGACCCTTGATACATGTGCTGTGTATGCATTTCTCTTCGGCAAGCTCACGGGTGACAAACAAACCTTGTCAACATCGAGCGATGATAATCACCGATAAAAAGCATCCATATCAGAGTTGGTTAAACGCAGATATAAATGCCCCAGATTTTTGAATTCAATAGTTTACAAGACTCGAAGGAGTGCGGATGTTTAATATTTTCAACAATGAAGACCCTGTGTGAGATCGACGGTTGTGTAAAGAACATAATTCATTTACAGGTTCGATTTAACGGGACCATTGAATTGCAGCGTGCTTTTGATATTATACTGATGCGAAAATAGAAAGTATTAAGTCTAGCATCAAGCATATAGTTCTTGATATGCTTCCCAAACAGATATTACTCTAGAGACATAATCTCAGACAGCTCGAACGGGCATTTGTCTACACCGTACTTGAGAAAGTTATTACTTGTAATACCAAAGCCGAACCAAGTTACGCAAGTGAGGTAGGCGAAACAAGTGAGTTAGGTGAAAGGTAGCACAGCCATATCGAAATCACTAGCGGATCTTGTTTGCTTCGTTTTCCACGAGTCAGCTAGGAGTGGACGGCGATGCCTCTGGCTCAACAGCAGTGGCTTTCGAACTAGCATGGCACTTGTAGTGTACCCAGATCCATCTCCATCTCCATACCCGTAAATCTCAACCAAATGATCGAACCACACCGGGTACCAACAATCAATGACGAACCCAATCTCCGATCCATGTCCATCACCATTAACAAAACCCTCCTCGTGATCAACGCCCAGCCGCGCCTGCCGATCAAAGCCGATCATTATAAAGTAGGCTAAGCAATGCCCAACCATCCCGTGTGCCTGCATGTAGTTTAGTCCGTCGCTTATAGCGGGTACCGATGGAACTGATAAGATTGATCTAGGGTTGATCAGTAACCAGAACCCTGTTGCAGGATGGGTGGCTGTGTGGATCATCCTGCCGGGAATGAATGGGTTAGCTGATCCACAGTGGTTCGACTGTTGATGATATGGCTTTCTCCATAGTTACCCGTTATTGTTTCTTGTGTCTTGTTTGGGAGAGGCTACATGCCCCGGAGGGAATAGTATAACGTACTGTAGCGGCCTGGTTCCGCACAATTGACGTTCGTTCAGTATTGCACGTCAGCTAGAGCAATTTAGGTTCGAAAAGGCGTGCCGGGTTATGACAGGGGAGATACTATATGTCGCAGTGGATATTCTTGACTTCAGGTCTGTTTCATGTTTGACAGTGGTGCTTTGTTGAGAGCTTGTTCCGGTAGACTGACACTCGGGGAGTATATTCCGTGTTCCGCTCTGCTATGGCCTCAATACATATGCGACTTGGACCGTTTCAGTGTTACAGCCTTTCCAGGTCGGGGATTCGGACCGTTGAGGAAGGAGCTATATTGCAAGTATTGCATCATTGCAAATGAGCTGATGCACATATATGAGCATGTACTAAGTTATGTATGCGACAGAGAAATAGGATATCTCTCATTTGTGGAGGGTTGTGGTTGGTTGGTGGCGAGAGAGTGGTAGGGATATTGTACATGGAGGAATAGATATGTCGATAGCTAAACCCTGGCAATTGTTTGGAAACTATTCTATGTCTGTCGAGGTTAGTCCAACTACCAGTCCGGCAAAGAAGGAACTCAGCTGTAGCCGATGATCGGCCCAACCTGCAACCCATTGTGGAGCAAGCGCACGGGCACAACTGGCTCTATACTCCTTACACAAGAACCTACATGTAGTCGTCCAGACCTAGATACATGCACTGGTGCAAGCAAGAAAATTTCCAGTGGTTCGTGTAGAAAGCAATTCCAATATCAAGGGTTGCCTGTGCAGACAATGTTGACGGAAACAGAAAGTGGACCGGGGATAAAACATCCCCTCCGAAGTGATAGCTGGTCAGACCACCACGATATAGTACAATTGGGGTCTCGGAAGCTGCGGTTGATAACCTGCCCATTTGTCAATCAGAAATTGTGTAATTCTCAATATCGAACCAGTCACGAAGCCACGATATTGAGTTTAGTGACTAGACAGTGTTATCGGCAATGAAGAAACCAGGTACTTGCCGTGATGAGCATCTAGAGGCTGAGGATGTGTATCACCAGACCCAAGCCTCTATGATCCTCTCGGATCAAAAAGGAAATCAAAGATGGGTCTGGGGCAGACGCGGTGTCGTGGAGAAAACGTAAATGGACTGTAGATCTGACCGACATTCGGCAGATGATGAGCCCGCAAAGAGCCGGGGGGTTCAATGACTGGTGGGCCTGGCGTTCCCCGATCGCCTCGCCTTCGGGTTTCCGCGCGCCACAAAGCCACTTTAATCAGGTTTTTGGTAGATAAGCAGCTGTGCGACATGTAAACTGCGTTATCATGTCCTCATGCCGTGGACTGGTCAGTATAATTCTAGGTGTTTCAGGTAATAAACTGCATTCCGCTTAGTCACTGTCGCCCGTTGGACCCGCAAAAAGTGGCCAAGTGCCGCCTCGATGCCACCGACAGAGCCGAGACAGGTCAGGAATGTGGTGGATTTCTCCATTCTCCCCGGTCTGCGGAGAAGGTTAGAACGGCAAGGGGTGGACATGGAAAATGCCACTTAATTGCGGATTTGGATAATTAGCAAATTAGCAAATGAGCGAATGAGCGAATTTGGGAACATCCGTCGTCTTTCTGGAACGGGTGGGACGGAATAGAAAATAGCAGCCGAGTCCATACTTCATCTGGGCTTTGCCGCTATAATTCTTTTTTTTGTCAGTCTCTCTTCACTTTGCTGATTCACTTTGCTTCTTCTTCATATTACACTTTAACATCTTGTATCATATCTTGGACTATTCATTATGGATGTACCACGAGCAAATCTGCCTTTGGAGGTGATCGTCGTCGGGTATGTTCTTTTCACTGTTGGATATGCAGGACCGGGATACTGATGTTGTACAGTGCTGGTATGACTTGGAAATTAAAAAGGGGTACCGTGATGCATGTACCAACTGACAATCTGAAGGAATTGGCGGCATGGCAGCAGCCCTCACATTAGGTCTTCGAGGACACCACGTCGTGATTCTTGAAGCCGCTCCAAAGGTGCGCACCACACTTGATAACCCCCTAAGACAGCAATATTAACGCCCTCATCCCAGCTCATGGAAGTCGGAGCAGGCATCCAAGTCTCCCCAAACATGTTGCGTCTTTTCGACCGTGAGTCACCATCTCGCCGTAGAAATAAATCCAAATTAACTGACCTCGAACTCAGGATGGGGTGTGTCGGACCTAATCCACACCCAGGATGTAGCCCTAGAGCACATCCACGTCCGGAGATGGGAAAATGGCAAACTCCTCGGCACAATGCCGGTGAACAAAACCTTTGGCCAGCAAGTAGTCATCCACCGCGCTGATCTGCACAATGCCGTCATCGACAGAGCATTAGCTCTGCCAAATGTCGAGTTGCGTGTGAATTCACCAGTAACAGATGTGCAATTCGACCCGGCAAGCGTGACGCTAGCCAATGGCACCGTTGTTCGTGGCGATATTGTCGTCGGTGCTGATGGTATCAAATCCACGATCCGGAGCCGTCTTCTGGAGGATTCATCGCTTAAAGCCATTCCTACTGGCGATGCTGCATATCGTATTATGCTGCCCAGGGAGATTATGGAGAAAGATCCGGAATTGAAGGAACTTATTGACCAGCCTGAGGCGACGCGTTGGCTTGGTCCTTCGCGCCATATTATTGCGTACCCAGTTCGCAATCACCAGCTGTACAATGTTGTTCTGCTGCATCCTGATGAACAGGGCTCTGAGGAGTCTTGGACTACTAAGGGTTCGAAACAGGCTATGGTTGATAACTACAACGGCTGGGATAGTAAGGTGCGGAAGCTTATTGACCTGGTTGATGACAATGAGGTCTTGGAGTGGAAGTTGTGTCTGCATCGGCCATTGAGAACGTGGATCCGAGGATCTGTCGCGTTGATCGGTGATGCTTGCCATCCAATGCTGTAAGTGAACTGCTTTCGCCGCTGTTGTTCTTTTATCTGATATTCGCAGGCCATATGTCGCCCAAGGCGCCGCCCAAGCCGTCGAAGACGCAGCTGCTCTGGGCGTCCTTCTCTCGAACATCACATCACGAGCGGAAATCCCCCTAGCACTGAGTGCATATGAAAGATCCCGAAAGCAGCGCGCCGAGACGGTGCAGCAGTCTGGCTCGGAGAATCGTATCACGTTACACTTACCAGATGGGCCTGAACAGGTCGCCCGCGATGCGCAGTTCCTCGCTTCGGCCAGTGGCGAGAATCCCGATAAATGGTCGGATCGCAGGACACAGGAGTTCCTTTGGGCTTGGGATGCTGAGGAGGCGGCTTTGGCTACTTGGAATGGTATGATGCGTCCCTCTCCCTAAGGATATCCCTGTGCTAACCTGTGGGCAGAACTCGACCAGGGCAAGAGCCGGGCGAATCTTTGAATTCCGTGATAACATGCATTCAACACTTGTTTTCTCTTCGACTGCCATCTAGCGACTTAACTTTCGGCATATACCTTCGCACATATCTTTTACAAATGTACATACTGCATTGATCTTGGAGATCTTTCTACTTCTACAGTGGACATAAGAACTTGATTCACTCGCAATTTTAATTCCTAAATTTCAGTTCCGGGACGGCGCTATTTTTCTCTAGTTCATTATACAGTCATTCAAGCCACCATCCCATGATACGCATGGAATATTGGACCAGAGAGACTCGACATGGCGGGAAGCCAGGGACGGTCAACATATGGCATTCCAGTCATTCCAAGTCGAAGAGAAGGCGTGTCTTATATTCTTTTAAACATCATTTACAGACGCTCGCCAGCGGCGGCCTTCATCTGGCCGTACTTCTTGAGACGGATGGCGGAGACGTTGATGAATCCGGTAGTCTCGGCAGGGGAGAAGTCACCAATCTCGTCCATGCTGGACTCGCTCATGTCGTAGAGCTTCTCGGTCTCGGAGGAGCGGCCGAGAACGGACATGGTGCCCTTGTAGGCGCGGCAGCGGACCTGGCCGTTCACGGACTTCTGGGAAGCGGTGATGGAGGACTCGAGGAACTCACGCTCGGGAGAGAAGTACATGCCGTTGTACAGGAGCTGGAATTTGTTAGATCGAAGCTGATGGAATGGTTATGTGTTGCTTACCTTGGAGTAGTTGAAGGTGATGAAGGAGTCACGCAGAGCGCGGACCTCACGGTCCATGGTCAGACCCTCAAGGTCACTGGAATATGTTAGTTGAGTCGAACAACTTGCAAACGAGGTCACTTACATGTGGGCGGAGCGCAGGCAGGTGAGACCGGGGGTCTCGTAGCAGCCACGGGACTTGATACCGATGAAACGGTTCTCGACCTATCTGGGGTCAGTGACATTGAATCTTCGCTATATACCATGAAGCTTACAATGTCGATACGGCCAACACCGTGACGGCGGGCAATGGCGTTGGCAGTCAGGAACAGCTCAACGGAATCGGTGGCGGTCTTCTTCTGGCCGCCCTGGGTGTACTCAAGCTTGACGGGAACACCCTTCTCGAAGGTCAGGGTGAAGTCCTCAGGCTGGTCGGGAGCGGACAGAGGGTCCTGGGTGAGCTTCCACATGTCGGCGGGAGGGGTGGTGTCGGGGTCCTCCAGGATACCAGCCTCGTAGGAGCAGTGGGCCAGGTTCTCATCCATACTCCAGGGCTTCGACTTGGTGGAGGTGACAGGGATACCCTTCTGCTCAGCGTAGTCGAGCAGGTCCTGACGACCCTTGAAGCGCTCGTAGAAGACGGGTTCGCGCCATGGGGCAATGACCTTGATGTCGGGCTGGAGAGCGTAGAAGGCAAGCTCGAAGCGGACCTGGTCGTTACCCTTACCAGTGCAGCCGTGGGAGACGGCGAAGCAGCCCTCGCGCTGGGCGACCTCAATCTGGGCGCGGGCAATGACGGGACGAGCCAAGGAGGTACCGAGAAGGTAGACGTTCTCGTAGACGGCGTTGCAAGCAATGGCGGGGAAGCAGAGCTCCTCGATGAACTCACGGCGGATGTCGACAATCTCGCACTTGAGGGCACCGATCTTCAGGGCCTTCTCGCGGGCAGCCTCGAAGTCCTCTAAAATAGTTGCAGGTTAGATCGTTGTCGGATTGATGTCGCATTGATTGTTAATTACCTTCCTGGCCAACATCGGCCACTGCGTTGAGGTTAGCAATTGAGTCATTGGATGTATCACATTTGCGACTCACTGAAACAGACGACCTCATAGCCCTCCTCAATGAGGTACTTCACTGTATTTTGGTATCAGTAACCGCAATTGGTCAATTAAGTAACCCAAGATGTCCATACAGATGCAGCTGGTGTCGAGACCGCCGGAGTAGGCGAGGCAAACCTGCGCAATCGTATTGTCAGTAATCCAGGAAGCATGGCAAGCAATTGAAAGTGTGGCGGGGGAGAGGGAGCGGTGTGAGATGGAATTGGAAGAGAGAATCGCGCAAAGCATGAAGCAAAACCAAAAGATCATACCTTTCCCTGAGCCATTGTGAGTGATTGATGGAATGAAATGGGATCGAAAGTTGAACGTGGAGTAACAGGAAGAAGGTTGAGTCATTCGAAAAAATGCGGTTTTGGTGCGGGCCGGGGAAAGTCACGCGGTCCGACACCGGCTGATAAGAGATAAAGTCGATCCCCCTCCAAGTCATTTTGTTAACAGAACTATATAAATGGAATATACAGTCAATTGAGTGCAAATTGAGGTAGAGGACTGTAGTGTAGAGTTAAGAGAGCAATTGGGCTATATATACCTACGCTCACTAGCTGCAAAGCCGATCTAAATATAAGTACATTCCTGCTAGCTCACCCCATATCAAGGAACCAATACTCTCAAATCGGGTCAATTCCATACAGCAAACAAGCATAACATGCAGCAAGATCCACTGTTCACACCTAGATACCCAAGTGTACAGGGTGGGGGTCATAAGTGTGTATATAGTATCACTGGTGAAGTATTGGGCTGTCTTTACACGAAAGCCTCGAAGCGAGTATACCGTTTCATGCATTATTTTCATCCTACTTCGACGTCTCTTTTTCACCTCTTTTATGGTTGTGTTCGAGTGCCTGGGTTTATCATGTAGGACAGCAATCCTATACTTCCAGGTCACGGGGATATCGTCATAGGGTGTTTGTGAGGTTTGACCTGTTTGCGTACCGCTCGGCTACCCGCGGCGACTTCCCCGCGCTCTGCCCCGGACAATGCGACCAACATATTTTAAAGACACCCCTGGAGGGGATTTCTCCCATGTAGCTTAACACATATCCTCTCTCACTTCGTCAAAATCCCCAGAGATGGCACCTCTCCGCGCTCCATTGCGGTGTCTCGCCCAAACGCCTCGGCGGTTCTACTCTGGCGCACCTACACCATCCGCGAAGCTGAACTTGCCTATTGACTACAAAACCACTCCCATTTTGCATCATACATCATCTTCACTGTCAAATACATCAGAATACCCTGCTGCGGCTACGACTAAGCGACTAAATTACTTCCAAGCCATCAACTCTGCTTTACGAACCGCCCTGTCTACATCGGAAAAGGTGCTTCTCTTCGGCGAGGATGTTGCATTCGGTGGTGTCTTTCGGTGCTCAATGGATCTTCAATCAGAGTTTGGGTCAGATCGAGTGTTTAATACGCCCTTGACGGAACAAGGTATTGCGGGATTTGCGATTGGAGCTGCCGCGGAAGGGATGAAGCCGGTAGCAGAGATCCAATTTGCCGACTACGTCTTCCCAGCATTCGATCAAATCGTCAACGAGGCGGCCAAGTTCAGATATCGTGAAGGTGGGACGGGGATCAATGTTGGTGGACTGGTGATCCGTATGCCGTGTGGTGCGGTTGGTCACGGTGCCTTGTAGGTTATACATACCGGGTGTCAAGTGGACCTTCATGCTAATCGTCCAAAACGATAGGTACCACTCACAGTCTCCCGAGTCCCTGTTTGCACATGTTCCTGGTGTGCGGGTAGTCATGCCACGATCTCCATCACAGGCAAAGGGCCTCCTATTGGCGTCCATCTTCGAGCATAACGATCCGGTGATATTCATGGAGCCTAAGATTCTCTACCGCGCAGCCGTGGAACATGTCCCGAACGAATACTACACTATCCCGCTCAGTAAAGCTGAAGTCATCAAACCTGGCAAGGATTTGACAATCATTTCCTATGGACAGCCTCTCTACATGTGCTCGTCTGCTATCTCGGCCATCGAAAAGACCATGCCGGGCGTCAGCGTGGAGCTTATTGATTTGCGTACCATTTATCCCTGGGATCGTCAAACAGTTCTGGAGAGCGTACGAAAGACAGGAAGAGCCATTGTTGTCCATGAAAGCATGATCAATTATGGTGTGGGTGCGGAGGTTGCATCTACCATCCAGGAGGGTGCTTTCCTGCGTCTAGAGGCCCCTGTCAAGCGCGTTGCGGGTTGGAGTACGCACACAGGTTTGAGTTACGAGCAATTTATTCTGCCTGATGTTGCAAGTGAGTTATCTACATCATTTTGCATTTTGTCATCTGCTAATCTACGGAACTTCGGTATTTAGGGATCTACGACGCTATCAAACAAACCCTTGAGTACTGAGCTACGTCTCTTGGTTCTCCGACGGTATCTACCCCATTTCGCATTCAGCTAGAAAGTGATAGTCGTCACAAACAAACACTTGTTACCTTGAATAGAAATAAACTTGGATAGTTTCATTAGCGTTCTGTAATGATCATTATATAAGATGCTGTCGTGTTCTTCGTGATACTGATTGCTAGCTATGAATGGTAGTGACAATGAAATCAACAGATAAGTGCTATTTCAAAATTGCCTAAGCAAGATACGTGCTTTTAGTAAAGATCCTAGACACTATGTACATTCTCAGCAGGCGCCTTCTCAATGTTCAACCCCGTCTTGGTCTCCACATGCTCCTTGCTCAACTTAGCCTTCAGAATGAAAGCAGAGCAGAAAACACCAACAACAGACATGCACGTATACAGAATCCACATGTTGCGCAAACTCCAAGCAAAAGCCTCCTTCACAGCAAGTAGCTGCGCGGGGTCCGTAATATCCTTGATATATTCAATACTTGCAGCGGCAGCATCTCCAGACATCCTGTTTGCCATCGATTCAGACATTCCAGAAGCCAAAAGGTTCGACTGCTGTTCACCCATGCTATTCTGGAAGACGACACCGCCGATAACAATGGAGCAGGCAGTTGCCATGTTACGAATGAATCCAAGCGTAGCTGTAGCGGTAGCGGTGTCCTCTTGGGAGACCATGGCTTGGATAGCGATGATGGGTGTTTGGAAGAGGAAACCGGCACCGAAGCCGCTGAGAATTTGGTAGCCCACGATCTCTCCTATGGAGGATGTGACGTCGAGGTTGATATATAGCCCGTTTCCGATTGTCAGAAGAACAAGACCCACCCAGATTAGCTCAAGGTATCGGCCAGTGCGATGGATAATGGCACCGCAGAGCATACCTCCGCAGGCTTCGGTGATGACGAGAGGGAGGATCAGGACACCTGATCGCATTGGGGATGCCTGGTGCACTGACTGCAGGTAAAGGGGAATGTAGTATTCACCGGCAATGAAGACCTGTAACCGGTTAGTTTTGATGTGAATAGCAAGGGGGAAAAAGAACTTACGAATCCGTGCGCAAAAGCCACTGCAAGCGTAGCAACGTTTGATAGACGAGCAAATATGTCCAACGGCATCAGAGGATACTTTGCAAGCTTCTTCTCGCTGTAAACAAACAGCAAGGAACACAAAGAACCAAAAATGATCAGGCAAATGACCTGCGGGGATTTCCAGGCGAATGTTTCTCCTCCAAAGTCCAGCCCTAACAAGAGCATCAGGGTGAGACCCAAGACTGAAAGACTGCCAAACCAGTCAATCGCCCGGATACCATCCATAATCTTCGTTTTGGGATTGTGCACATCCAAAAAGAAGAACAGCAGAACGAAGGTAATACCAGAAACAGGCAGGTTGATCCAAAATGTCCACCTCCAGCCGGTGTATTGAGAGAAAGCACCACCAAGAATTGGACCGATACCTCCAGCAAAAGCCCACATCACTTCCATGAGACCAAGATACAGACTGCGGTGTCTATCCCAATAATTAGCATTAGACCGTCAAACGGGAATACCGTATTAGTATCTTACCTCACGCTGAAAAGATCAGAAATGATAATAGTGACAAGCTGGAGCAACCCACCACCTGCCACACCTTGCAAGGCACGACCAGCAATAAGCATCTCCATATTAACGGCAGTGGCACAAATAATCGAACTAATAAAGAACCACCCAACCGCCAAGAGCAAGATGGGTTTCCGGCCCCAGATATCGGAAAGCTTGGCCCAAATGCATGCACCGGCAGCATTCGCAAGAAGATATGCACCACCGATCCACGTATATCCAGCAGCTGAGTGGAAATGAGCTGCAATTGTCGGAATAGCTGTTGAAACAATTGTTTGATCGAGTGCCGCCACGAACATTGACAGCGCCAGCGCTGTCATTACCGTGACGATTCGGATTCTGCTTTGCCCCTGGGGCGGGGGAGCGTCTTGGAATTCCATGATAATTTCAGCAAGAGATAGTCAAGATATTTGCAATAACGTTATACAATAGTTCGAAGTCTTGAAAATATTTTTCTTCCAGGGCCCCGCCCTGTTATCAGTGGGGCTTCGGGTTGAGTTCCGCGCCGAGTCCCGTATACAAATGAGTCACTTTGCTTGCAATTTATCCATGTGTAGAGACTGCATTGAATAGGGAGGAAGTAGAACCCCGCGCGGCGAGATCTGCCAGTTATGATCCCTGCACCTCATACTCACCTGCAGCAAAATAACCACCACGTGCGGTGTTGGTCTCATTTATCGGGACTAAAACCTTAGATCATGTTGACTCACGAGCACGAGGTGACGTTATATGCTTTACGTTTGATATTTGCTCGTTGCTTTTGCAAAATGGTCAATGCCCATTTAGCCGTTACAAGGTTCATTTGTTCAATTACAGTCATCTTAGATCTTCTGTCTTTTTGCTGCCCTGTCCCCTCCATCAAATTCTTTTTTCCAAGTTCCGTTCTTGACCTTCTCATCATTGCCATAAAGGCCAACCCCGTATGCATGTTTCATACCATCTAGGCAAATCTGTCGTCGCTCATCGAAATCGAACATTGGTTTGGGATACGTATGCTCAGTACCATCTTCTTTCGACGATGAACTACCATCCCCTGTTACCCGGCAACCAAACTTCTTCTGGTCCGCGATGGGCGCGCGCCACGGCTCATAAATCCATTTCTTGTCGAATTTGGCCAGCTCGGGGCAGTATCTTCTGATCAATTGCCCCTCTGGATCCCACTTCTTTCCAAACGATATGGGCGAGTAACACTTGTAGTATTGACTATAGAAAGCCGTACAGGACACCCACATCCAGTTTCCCACGTTGGATGCAGTTTCATCTAGGGCATGTTAGCGACTGATAGCAGTATCGGCTTTGAGAAATCTCACGATCAATCAACATCTCTTCAAACACTTCGACTCCACGTTCCCAGCTTACATAGCACCCGCCTCGAGTCAAAAAGCAGGCAACGCTGTGTCTTCCCAGGTGATGAATCCAGCCTTCTTGTTTCAATTGGCGCATTAGGGCATCGATCCATGGGAAGCCCGTACGGCCTTCCTTCCACCGCTGAAACCATCCCTCTGCGTCCTGCGAGTCCGCTTCATACGCCCCGTCGATTGATCCATCCTTCTTGGCAGGGTTCGTCTTAAGGTGCCAATCGATGAAACGAGCAACTCGGTTTCCATGGGTTCGATCAAATTCGTGACCAAGCGCTGCTTGAGCTGCCATATACATATCCCGGAATAAAAGCTGACCCTCCAAGCTGGTTGGAACAGACGAGTTTGGCTTCTTCTCTTTCCTTCTTTTGGCGAGAACCCCTTGAACATCCCACCAGAATTGGCGTACCGAGAGCGAGCCGAAGTGGAGATGAGGGGATAACAGCGTCGTTGATTGGGGTTCAAAGTCCGCTGGTGAGGTGTTCGGTTTTTCGAACCTCCCAATGTAGTCCTCGTGCTTGATGCAGTCTCCGAGGACTTTTAAGGCTTCTGTCTCGCCTCCTCGATGAGGAGTTACAGCTTCCGATATGTCCATACCCATATCTTCGAAAGTTGGAACTCCAAAATCATTATTCGGGCCCATCAATTGAGAGTATTGAGCATCCGCCTTGATGCGGTGTTCCGAATTGAAATCCGGCTCATGATCAACCGAGTCCTGTTTGAGACTGCTCAGATCCATTTTATCCTCCTCCCATGGGTCCGGGATGCTCTTGGGTGCCTCGAGTGGCTTGTCCGGGCTGCCGTTGTTAATCTTCTCAGCAGCCTTTTCGAGTTGAGTGATACTCATTGTCGGTTTGCCGCCATTCTTTTCAACCACCTCGTCGGGATCAAACAGAGTCCTACCCATTTTGACAATCACCTCAACGCCAACCTTTTCGGCCATCTTGATCACATCAATATCTCTGTCCTTGGCATACGCATCTGTGTCCTTCTCAAACACCAGGTGCGTGACACCCCAATGTTTCCAAAGTTTGGGAAGGATGGTCTGCGGCCCTTCGCGTACGACCCAGAGCTTTTGATTTGGATTCAGTTTAGTGTATGACTTCGAGAGATCCGCCTGGCATTCTTGCAAAAACCGCCATCTGTTTGGGCCTACTCGTGCTCGGTAGACATAGTGAGGATCCCAAGTCCACACTGGGATGAAGATGGATGGCTTCAAAGCCAACGCTGCGTGTAAAGCTGGAGAATCATGAAGCCGCAAATCTGTTCTGTGCCAGTAGAGGACTACTGGGTTTGATGTATTTCCTCCTTTCATCTTGTGGTTTGGTGACTGATATCCGAGTCAATCTCACAACAGCTTCCTCCTTGACAATAATTCACAGATCGGCAAATTCCATTGGGGTCCTCTTGTTAAGAAGTGTAAATTGAGTTATGCAAGGGGCTCAGATCGAGATCGAGATCGGGGAATTTGGATGTGTGACGTCACCACAGGTAAACAATCGATGACATTTTGCAACTCCTAGTAACTACTGCGCGTGGAATATGAAGTATCCTTGATATAATATAAATGTGATACCATACGTATCTATATCCTAAATATTGGCTATCCTTAATTTATTGACAAATAGTTCAGTTGAAGAAGCCGCGAATTTGTTCGTCAGACAAAGTCTTCAAACCAAACGACTCGTTAAACAGCTTTCCGGAATCGAACTGGCTTCCGAAACCTTCTCCAAAGATCGCTCGCTGAATGAAAAGGACTGCAAAGACTCCTGGGTTAGGAGCCGGCTTGCTCAACTCCGCAAACGCATCCTTTTCCAAATCAATTGTCGGGACGGTCTTCGTCTCAAGACTCTTGCCTGACAAGGTCAACAGCTGTTTCTGGGACACAGAGGCCGAGCTGACGTAAACGGTCTTATTCTCGGTTTCCGGGAGGTTGTTGATGATTCCAGCAATTCCGCGACCAACATCGGCGAGAGTGGTGGCATTGAATTTTCGCTCGCCGCCATCATGCAATGTTGCAACAGGGCCGGAAAGGTTGAGCAAGAATCCCACTTTGAGACCCCAGTCAAGGAAGGGGCCAGTGATGAGGAGCGAGTAACTCAGACCAGATTCCTTATTGGCCTTCTTAAGATGTTCCTGGACGGCCACCTTGTCGCCAAAGACGGGAAGCTTGGCAGTCTGGGGATTGGTCGTGTCGCATCCGTATTCTGAGGGAATGTACCGCTTTACTCCAGCGGCAACAGCGGCGTCAACGAGACGGAGGTGGGTGTCCCGTGGCACTGCACCCACACCAAGTGTGCTGACGACGACATCCTGGCCAGTCAGGGCATTCTTGAGGGAGTCAAGAGATTCATAGTCGACTTTTGCGACTTTGGCTCTTGGGTCGAAGGTCTTGTCACTGTCTTGACGAGATAGAACTGTCACATCGAACCCAGCGTCTAGCAATTGATTCAGTACAGCTGGGCCTAGGTTGCCGCTTCCCTGGTCGATATTAGTTGAGTACAAAAAAAAAATAAGAGGGCAAGGTTACTTACACCGGCAAGAGCAACTTTAGCAGGCATTTTGTCAGGATCAAGTCTTGGGTTGGTAATGTTCGTATCGAAGTTGGTTTGATTGAAGGTTGAAAAGTTCAACTTTCGAGGAGGCGTACCCTCCTTATATACCTGGATACATCCCTAGCATTTTTGGATGGATTCGCAATCACTTCCCCCTTTGTAATCATCTCGGGCACGCCATTTTGCATGATAAGTGATAAAAACCACCCCATATGCCGAGTTGGTCAGCCTTAGGATCTTGGTCCCGCGCTTACATGAATATGCTTAGAAATTCGCGGAAAACTCCCGCACGGGTACGCAGCGGCTTTGTCACCCCTCCCGTTTGTATCGTTAGCGTCAGTCTACCTCTACCAATTTGATACTGATAATGTTCGGTGTCAGATTCCCAGCAAGGATCCTACCGGATATCCTTGCTGACCGATATACTGGCCCGATCACTCTCCTCATTTCGGTTGCCCTGGTTTCATCGATTATGCTGTTTAGCAGGATGGGCGTTACCGGATTGAGCGGTTGTATGTATTCGAAGTGCTTAACTGCGTATTCTCGGCTAGTCTGCAATCCTTGTTTCCCGCCAGTCTAACATCGTTAATAATGGACTTGGAAAAGATTGCTGTTCGAACTGGAATGGTGTTAAGTATCAGCTTTGCAGCCCTCACTGGATCGCCAATTGCGGAAGCATTGATACAGACTGGTGACGGCAGCTACTTGTATGCCCAGTGTTTTGCTACTGTTATTATGCTTGTTGGGACTACATTGGTTATCGTGGCGCGCATTTGCAACACTTGGCTCAAACTCAAAGCAGGAACGCGATACTATTCAGCGACTTCGTAGCTTCACTTGAACGTAAAAGATGGATCGTTCCGCCTCAATATCACCGTACATGTACTCTTAGTCTCAGATTTTCTCATACAAATCTCATTCACCTCTCTTCTCTCTTTGTGTCCTTTGCGCCTATCAAGAACAACAGCAATTTGATATGCCATATCTTCGATTCATCAATTGACTGCATTGGCTTTGACGCCTTCCCTGAAAAGCAATTTACGGCACTCCATTCCAAAGGAAATAAAATGGCTGCTTTAGCCTCCTGAGGCTTATGCGTGCATTCCTACGCAGGAGCAACGGCCAGCCTTCGCGCCACAAGTGTAACAAAATATGGTAAAACACACGCATCTTGATCGAATGTCAGCTTTAAGTCCGAAGAATCAAACTCATCCTGGTGACAAACCGTATTGCGGGACATCCTTCCAACAGTTCCACGAGCAAATGGCATGATGGGCACCGTTGCCACTTCTGCTTTTTCGCCAGACCCAGCAACAGCTCTTCATTCACATCCCGGCATTGACCAGTATGCTGGGGCATTTTGCACACAGCGCATGTAAGAAAGGAACAAGACTGGCATATGGCAACGGCGTTCGAGATAAAGTATGGCAAAATGTACCGCAGACATCTTTGGTTCGAGCAATATGTGCGATTGGAATCATTGAGCTCGATTGCTTTCTCCTTGTGCAGTTTCGTGAGATCCGGCCCTATCACGCTCTGGACTTGCTCGACCGGGATAGGGAGGCGGCAGCATCGAGGGGGAAACAAAGATTCAACCACCGCAGAGTATCGAAACATTTGAGTCAAACAAGTGTTGCAATAGCTGTGAGAGCATAGCATTTTGGTCATCTCTGCGAAGCAGAATTCATCGAAACAGGATACGCATCTCGCAGTCATGGGTACAGCGAACCTGTCTGTGTCTATGGCAACCTGTAAAAGTCCAGAGCATGGAGCCTTCTGCGGGCGTACAGAGGATTCAGTCGGTGGTATCTTCTTCAAAGAAGAGCCATTTGGGAATGATGGATCGTCTGTACTAGACCGATCTGTGGGATCACTGGCACTGGCGCTGGCACTGGCACCAGCGAGTACCTCCTGACCCCTGGCTGAGGCTGCTGTGTGTTCGGGTCTCTTTTTCCAGGCTTGGAATCTTAAAGCTGTCTGTAAATCGCCTTTAAGGCTCGCGAAAAGCGATTTGCTGGTCTGCGGGAGACTCTGCTTCTCAGGCTCGGATCTTTGCCCATGAATTCCAACCTCTGGGTACGGCTCTGTTAGTATCAAACCCTCATGGCTCAGTGCATATTCTTTAAGGTTTCCAGTAGCGAAGTGCGTCGGTACCCTGAGTCATTTTGATATCTTGTTCAAATCCACCTCTGCATCGGTTGCCAAGTAGTGGCACTTCGGTGTCCAGCAAGAGGATTGGCAAACAGGTGTTGGAGGCTGGGAACGATTTGAAGAAGACTTGAGTTGTTTACAAGAGGAGAAAGATACAGGAAAGCAACTGATTAGTTCAAATTTCATAACAAACTTTACGTGCATATCTAGGTAGCCTGGGCCTCAAGGCCGCTTGTCAAAGAACTTCGGAAGATTCTTCTGGAATGGATAAATAACTTATCCTTCTCAAATTACACCTGGGAGACTTTTGACCTGTTTTCATGTATTACTCTGTCTAAATGGCCAACATCACCGGCAAATGTAATGTTGTTTCCGAAAGAAACCATCACAACAACGTCATTTCCGTTCTTGTCGTTTATATACCACCGTCATACTGTTTGGTATTATTATTAACTTCTTGTATCAGATATCTTACTCTTCTCAAGATATGAAAGCTGAAAGAAGACCACATGCCGAATCAATTGAAATATCTCGAATCTCGAATACAACAGTGTCAAACATAGATCAAGGACCCTTAATAGGCGTTCACAATATCGATCACCCCAATGCCGAAGTCAAAGAGAGTCGAATAATCCATACATGGTACAATAGAAGGTTTCATAACCCATACCAGCCGACCAGTGTCGTCTACAGACGATCGCACCGGCAAAGCTCACATGCCCTCATGCTACACGCACGGCATTCGAGGACGAAAGTTTCCATTTGGACACCGCAGTCGTCACAAGAGTGCACACCATCGATTCTTTTCCAGGTACCTTTGTGGTCGCACTCCTCGTCCTTGAGTTTTACAACGCAGGTTTGACACGCCCACATCGCGCACTCAGGACATTCAAGGATGAAACGTGCCATCTGCTGTTCGCATTCCTCGCATTCGTGCTGTCCCTCGAGCCTTCTCCAAAGCCCGTCATGGTCACAGTCTTCCTCTTCTTGGATTTCTTCGAGGCATCTTTGGCATGCCCTCATATTGCATCCAGGACATTGGAGGATAAAACATGGCATATGTTCGTCACATTCGTCACAGTTGTGCTCGCCCTCAATCCTAACCCAGTCATCTTCGTGGTCGCACTCTTGTTGTACCCTAAGCTGGGCGACTATATTCTCCACAGCTTCAGGGGCTGGGGCACCGGCTTCATTGCGCGCAGCTATTTCCTGGGCTTGTGCGAGGAGCGTCCTTTCATCCCATGTCTCACATTGGCAAGTCTTCCACTGTAATGCGCAAGCGTAGCAAAATTCGAAACCGCATCGGCATCTAGAGTAAAGCAGACATGTTAACATCAAGCAGCGTAAAGAATATTTCTGGATATGCTGCTCACGAAATATGATTGCACCCAGATGCTAACTGAACGACAGCGCCGCAGTTGGCACATTTTTGCCATCCTTGCTCTTTTGAGAGCTGCTGAATTCCGCTTGGGTCCTCGGGGCATGGAACACCGCTGTGTGCCATTTGCTTGCACAAAGTGCAAGTCGCGCGATCACAGATGCATCGGCCAATGTACCCGTTAACACGCTCTGGGACGATATATTGAGAACAGGAGCTATCTGAACAATAGGTTCTGAATGGGTCATTTTGCTCAATAACCTTTTCCTCGTATTGCTGAGCGAGTCCAGCTCCAATGAATTGGTGCACACTGGAAGGGGGGATTGGCACTCCACAGCAACGAGGTGGAAATACAGACTGATCGACAAACGAATCGTTGAACAGACGAAGGATACAGTCCTTACAATAAAAATCAGAACATGGCGCTTCGATAATATCGTGACAGAAAGACTCCATGCACGCCACACACTTGCGACTAGTCGGGACAGATGGCTGTGTTTTCGCAGCGTCTTTTGAGGGCTCGCTCAGGTCTGCGTCAGCTGGTGTACCTGCGGCATGAGATTCTGTATATTCAAAGTCCATCAGCTCCCCCTCTAGAAAGTCCAAGGCCTTTTGAATGGCCTCGGGATTTGCTTGACGGATATTCTGCGCAAAGTGTGTTGGGTCTAAGCCCATGGCAAATGCCCGATCTGTCGCAGCTCGATTCTCCTGTTGGAGAATGAGTGCAATTGTGGCGCCGTCGTGTTGTACCGCCCTGGTCATACTAATGGCCATGAGGCGGTCATTCTGAGCCATTGACTCTTCTTCAGGTGTAGTTCGCCATTCACGGAGAGCAGGTTCTGGATCTGCTAGGATGCCTTCGACGCCTTTGCCTTGGGAGCCCTCTGTCGTGGTTGTGTCATCTGCCGATGTCTTCTGCGGCTCTCTATCCAAGGACTGTGACATCTTCGTCACTTCTTCTGTGTTAACCAGAGACATATCAGAATCAAACTTCCTGGTATTAGCAGATGAGTCACATACCGTCCAGGTCATGCCAACAGAGTTCTTTGATGGTCAAAGCAGCCTGAAGACCGATTAGATCTGGTGGCGGCAGAGCTTGAAGATGGGTTGGCGTTAAGAGAGAAGATGGATGATGGATGATGGACGAATTTTGAAGTATGAAGGTTGAACGATGAAGGTTGAAGGTTGAAGGCTGAAGGTTGAAGGTTGAAGGTTGAAGGGTGAGATGAAAGGATGGGTGGCCAGGTAAACAACATGGGCAGGCCTGGAGGACCAGGATGTCTCAATCAACAAGACTCGAGGCTCTGATCATTAAATGGATTGGAAGGAATGCAAGCAGACTATTCGGAGCTCTGATGTGATCTCAGTGATTGTTGTGATTCTGATCTCGATCTTGGTGCGATTGATGTACGTGCGAGACGAAGCCACCATGGCTAGCAACTTTCCACCCACTCTCAGTTCGACCTCAGTGCTTCACCTCTGAGTCTTTTATTAAAAGCACAAAAAGTTGATACTCCCTTCGGCCCTTGGTTGTCCCCCACCAAGGGCCGTTGGCTTTCCAAAGCCGTTGGTGCCCGCCCAACTCTCCCCTCCGGCCGAAGGAGAGAGAGGACGGCTAGACACCAACTGGTCCAGCGCGGAAATCCAGGATCGAGGGGGGTACTCTCACCTGGGACCGACAGCTAGGCCATAGGGACCTTCGGTGAGGTAATAGCCCCATTTTAGCTTGATACCATGCCCTTCGTCCCAAATAGGAAATATGTGCAAGTCAAGGATCGAATCGTCCCTCTCTCTTATTATTTATTTAAATCTGCCAAAGCACTCACTATAATTATTTTACCTCATACCTCAATCATCGTACACTCTCACCAACACAGATTTTATATGCAGTCTCGCTCAAGCCCACTTTCCAAGCAGAGCCATGGTCTAAGTGCTCAAGATGATGAAGGTGATTTGAAGTACCCATATATGCACGTAGAATTCGAAGCCTTAGAGATATGTGCTGTCTTGTTTTCCCCCGACTTGCTTGACCCAACAGACATCCTTTGACTACGCTGCCTGATGCAGTCATCCTACGCATATGCAGCCGTACGAGGCAATATGCCCTTAGAGGCTTCTATCTGCTGCAGTTCTCTCCTACCTTAGCATGGATTGTGCCCAAGTTTGAGCTCTGAGTAACAATTCAAATGCAATACATCTAGTCTCAAATCGGAGCAGCCTCTACCATATTTTGCCTACTATGATAGCTCAAAATTAAAAGAAAACCCCGAATATCTTCATTGTATAGATCTCAGCCCTGGAAGGCTGTGGGGAAACGATGAGTCAGCAACATTATTGCCGATATCTCCGACCAGAATCATTTCCTCCAACTGCACATCTCCATCGCGGCCGCGGGACTTGCCTTACATCTGGCACAACGTCTATTTCTAGGGTAGACCTGACTGGCTGGACTACCCTCACCTACACCTTAACCCGGCGAAACCTCCCCAAAGCGCCCAAGATGCAAGGCTTCAGTACGTCCCTACCCCACCAAACCTCAAAGCAAAAGCTAACAAGCACGCGCAACAGATATGGGACGGTATGTCCCACCAGACCAAGAAGGAGTCCTATCTGGCAACCAACTAGCGAAGAAACATCCTCTTGGAGCTCGGGCGCGTCACCCGGGAGCGTTGGTCGTACGCTTCGAAATGCCATTCGCAGTCTGGTGCACGACATGCAAACCACGCGAGACGATCATCGGTCAGGGAGTGCGCTTCAACGCCGAGAAGAGAAAGGTCGGGAATTACTACTCCACGCCGATCTACAGTTTTCGCATGAAACATACTGTTTGTGGTGGGACGATCGAGATCAAGACCGACCCCCAAAACACGGCCTACATCGTTACTGAAGGTGGCAAGAAACGGGATACCGGTGATGACAAGGAGTTACAGCCGGGTGAAATCGCGATCAAACCGTACGCCATGGGGCAGGACCCTGCGGAAAAGGATCCATTTTCGAAACTCGAGGGAAAAGTCGAGGACAAGCGTCGTGCGAAGACGGAGGCTACTCGCATTCTTGAACTCCAGCAGCGTCAAAATCGGGACTGGGAAGATCCGTATGAGAAGTCGATGCGGTTGCGGCGGACGTTCCGGCAGGAGCGCAAGGGTCTTGAAAAGGCAGAGGCTGGCCGGGAAGCCTTGAAAGACAAGATGAGTCTTGGGATTGACCTTGTGGATGAAACGGAGTCGGATCGACAGAGAGCTCAGATGATTGATTTTGGGGATGATCGGGCTGCTGTTGGTGATCATGCTGCTCGGGCCACTCGTGTTCGGCCGATGTTTGCGCAAGGCGTCGCGAAACTTCCACAGAAAGCGGATTCTCATGACAGGAAATCTCGGTCTGCTAAACGGGCTAAGGCGGCTGATCTTGTCGCCTCCCGGAAAGCTTCTCTTCGCAGTGAGTTGAGTGGCAATACGCGCGCTACTATTGACCCGTTCTTGGTGGATGATCCGGATGATCCAAACGGGTGGCAGCCCGGGAAGAAAAGGAGGATTGTCGAGCCTTCGACCTCAACACCTCGTTCAGATACTACTAGTGTCCACTCTGCGGACGTGCGTGGGGAACGGGATATTACCTCCAAAGAGATACCTACCCCAGTAGCAACACCCGTGCTGGTTAGCTATGCTTCTGATTCGGAGGAAGGCTAGTTTTCAGCTCTTTTTTCTCTTGTTTTGGGACTTCGGGTCAGGCGTTGATTGAGGAACTGTATTGCACATACGAGATACCCAATTTGTTCATATAGCGTTACACTTGACATAAATAACGGGGCTAGAAAGGCGGTTATCTTCTTATAGAAGGAAGCGAAAGGCCTGTATGTATTTGGTCTGGAGATGAACACAAGCGTATACTCTAGCTAATATGCAGGCAAGTGGACAAGGTATGTGTATATGAATTGTAACGGCTATAACCAAACTTGGTCGATTTCTCCTTTCCACTGAGATCATTGTCAATAAATGTATCATTTCTGGACTTCTCTAAAATCTCTAGGCAGGATCATACGGCGATTGCCATGGTATTGATAAACTGAATACGCATACGAGATGTACACAATAAAATAAAGGTATTCAACAAGAATAGCGGGAAAGCCCCGACCTAGTAAGACGGGGTACCCGCAGACTATTACATACAGTAGAATCACAGAGAAGAGATTGAAACGGGTCTCAACAAAAGAAAGTCATGCTGCATCACGACTAAGTTCTCAGAGAAGGGGTCAATGTCCAGCACCAAAACAACAACGCACTATTGTGAAGGTTGTTCTGTGTGGACGCGATTGTTCCCTGATTTGTGTGCCGATGTTGATGCCTCGGGGCGAGGGGTGGTCGAGAGGCTGGGAGGTGCAGGGGTTGCATGCCTGGAGAGTTGGGCAAGTTCCCCGACGAGTCTGGGGGGAATGTGGGTTAGTCTCATGTGGTTGTGAATAGCCTCGGTAAGCACAGACTCACCTGGCATGCTCATCGTGCCAGTCCTCATTGGCTGTTCGGATATGCTTAAGCTGTTCCTGGATGCTGGCCATCTATTGATATCAAATTAGTTCCTGTATATACTATAGTCTTCAGACTTCATATGAATGGGTGGAATGCGGGAAGATCTGATGAGTAGGAAGACTTCAAACGGGGCTTGCCCACCGTTCCCTCAATGGATGGGCCGAGGTCCTCACCTTCCGTTGTGGCTGGACCCCCATCTTCAGCGTTTTCGCTACCCTCATCGGCCGTTGCCCACCGGCTGGCACCTAAGCCGGAGGTGTTGCTGCTCCGTTCTCCTCCATCAACCTTCAAAAGTTGTAACTCGGTTTCAAGTTCACGGACACGTCGCCGACTGGCAGAGATAGCCGAATCAACATCGCCAAGTTGATTCAGGAGGCCCATGTTCTTGTCAATCTGGTCGTTCAGGTCGCGTTCACCGGCCGCCAGCTTCTCGGAAAGGGTCCTGTTCTGGTTCTTGCAATCAAGCAAGGAGTCGGAGATAGTAGCGTTATCAGCCTTGAGGGTAAGAAGCTGGTCCCGGGATTCAGAGAGCTGCTTCATGAGAGACTCGAGGTGCGACTTCTGGCTCTCCGATTCATTAGCCGATTTCTGAAGGCTGCTCAGTTGGGTGACGGCTGCTTGGTGCTTCTCTTCCAACGCAGCATGCGCGGCCTGGCTCTGGGAGATTTCAGCGGAATGACGAGCCTCCATTTCCCTGGAAGCAGAAGCAGCAGACTCTTGGACTGCAACGTGAGCCTTCTCGAAGTCAGCAAGTTTGCCCTCCAGGTCAGCGATGGTAGCCTTCAAGCCATCCACAACCGAGGTGTCCTGAACAGCAGCCTTGGCCTGCGACAGCTGAGCGTTGACATCAGCCAGGGCCACATCGTGCGACTTCTGGAGGTCGTCCAGCTTGGCCTTGTTCGAAGCCTCAAGCTCCTCCTTTAGACCGGACAGCTTAGACTCATGCATGGTGAGAAGTTGCTCGATGGCCTTGCCATGTTCGGCTTCGGCGTCGGCGGACTTGGAGGCCTTGGAGGCCTCAATTTCAGCCTGTAGCTTAGCCTTGGTTTCTTCGAAGCCATTCTGCAATTCAGCGATCTGTTTCTCGTGGACCTCAGCATCGGTCTTGCTAGAGCTCTGCAGGGTAGCGATTTCAGCCTGCAACTTAGTCTGAGTATCCTCAAACTGCTTCTGAAGTTCGGCGATTGCCTTCTCGCGTTGTTCGGTCTGAGCAGCAATTTCACCTGCGTGAGCTTCCAGCGCGGACTTCAGCTCAGCCTCTAGAGACTGAACCCGAGTAGAGTGAGTAGACTCCAATTCCTTGCTCTTGGCAAGGAGCTCATCGTGTTGCGACTGAAGATCACCAAGGGCAGTTTCGTGAGAGCCCGATGCCTCCTTGGCCTGTTCCAGCTCCGATGCGAGCTGGATTGCATGTTGAGCCTTCAGTTCTTCGATAGCTTGGGAGAGCTGGGCAGCATGCTGGGTCTTCAAGTCCTCCAAATCCTGGGAGTGCTTATCAGACGCACCAGCGGCCTTCGACCTGTGTTCCTCAAGAAGACGGGTAGTCTCGGCGACCTTCTGCTCCAGAGCTTTGAGCTTGTTATCTTTTTGGACTCCCTCCTGCTTGTAGTAATCTTCGACATCGCGAAGACTATGGTGAAGTGCCTCGACCTCAGTTCGCTTGCTCTGGATCTCCTCCTGGAGTCCGTTGATCTTTCCAGTTCCGGTAGAGAGTTCTGACTCCAAGGAGTCACACTTCTGGCGAAGAGCCTCAATCTCCTGAACGGCAACGTCTTGGGCGGAAGCTTGGCCTTCGTCGAGAGCGCGACGAGATTCTGCGAGAGCACTCTCCGAAGCCTCGAGCTTTTCTTGCAGGGCCTTGAGTTCCTCTTCGTGGGCAGACTTCAGCTCGGAAATTGCACCCTGTTGTCCCTCCTGGGCAGAAGCCTCAGATGCCTGAAGCTGCTCTTGGAGGGAGTTCAATTCGGCCTCATGGGCGGTCTTCAGCTCAGCAATGGCATCCTCTCGGCCCTGCTGGGCAGCAGCCTTGGAGGACTCAAGTGCATCGCGGAGCTCCTGCATTGCCTTGGTGTGGTCTGAGCCGCTAGACTCCGCTGCAGCCGTGGCCAGACTAAGCTCCTTCGCATGGGAATCAGAAAGAGAAGAGATGGCGGTGTCGTGCTCGGCCTTCAGGTTGGCGATGGCAGCTTCATGGGCAGCTTCCAATTCCTTGACCTTGGTGTCCAACTGGTCGGCAGCGGCGTCGCGTGCATCCTGGAGCTCGCTTTCCACCTTCTCGAGGGCCTGCTTGAGATCGCTGATTTCTTGATCTTTCTTGGCGATCGAGTCGGTAGTCTCAGAGCTCTGCTGGGTGGCTAACTCAGCCTCGGCAAGTCTGGCCTCAAGGGAAGTCACTTGCTGCTTCAGGGTAGACACGCTCTGCTGGGCAGATTCCTCCGCGGCGCGAACTTCCTGCTCCTTCTGGGCGTTCAGCCTACTGATTTCAGTGTTCAAGTTCTCCAATACCTGATCATGACCCTTGAGCTCTCGGGTGAGCTGGGCATTTTGCTCCTCCAAGTCCTTGAGCGACAGGAGCTCCTTGTTCAGGGCCTCGATCTGGTCCTCAAAATTGGCAGCTGCGACCTTGTGCTCTGTAAGCTCCTTTCCAATGCTCTCTAGCTGAGCCTGGTGTGCGGCCTTCAGGTCCTCCAGTATGGCAGTCGTCTTATCATCGCCTTGTGCGGAAGCGGATTGTTTGGCCTCCTCCAGTTCCCTTTGAGAGCTTTCTTCGAGCTCTTTACGCTGAGACTCAGCCTCCTTGAGTTGGGTCTGCAATGCCTGGAGTTGCTCGGCATGAGATGCTGTCAACTTTTCGAGTTCGGCAGTGTGTTCAGTGCGAAGTGCATCGGTAGCACCTTCATCAGTAGAGGGCTGCTCAGCTGACACGGACAGCTGGCTCAGCTTCTCATTGACGGTCTCAAGCTCTGCCTTCAGGTTGGCAACGGTCTCTTCGCTTTCCGTGAGCTTTGTCTGAAGAGACTGTAACTTCTCAGAATCACCCGCGCTGCGCGTAGCAGAGATACCACCGATGGTGCTCAATCGCTTCTTGGGGTCAGCGGTTGTGGCAGATCTCACGGCACTTGTGGTCGAGGTGGGTCGAGTAGTAGTCGGACGAGTGGTGGAAGTCGACGTGGCAGTTCGGCTCGCAGGAGTGGCAGCAGAGGTTAAACGACCCATTGGCTTGCTCGTGGAGGTGGCGGTGCGTGCGGTGGTGGTGGTGGCAGGCTTCTTCTCCGCAGTAGGACCGGCAACGCTGGATCGACGATCAACTGAAGAGGACGTGGGCCTCAGAGGTGCGCGAGTGGACGTAGTGCCAGCCATGGACATTCGCTTAGCGGTACCGGAGATCCCTCTCTTTTCATCTCCAGAGCTGGCCACGGAGCGGGGCTTTTCGTCCGCGGAGCTGCTAACGGACATGCGAGACCGATGAGACGAGGTAGTGGAGGTACTCAGGGGCTTGCGCGTAGCCGTAGTCGTTGTAGGACGCGTAGGGGGCTTGTTCAAAGTGCTGCTGGTCGTACCGCGGGTGGCAGTTGTCATGGGCTTTGTTGTGGACGACGACGTAGGCCGCTTGGTAGCTGTTCCTGATGAGACAGGGCGCTGCACAGCTCCGGGTGTTCCAGGGCTGGTCTTGGTCGGAGAGGCCTTGGAGTTCTCCTTGGAAGCCTCGGGGCTCGATTTGACCAACTCTTCACCTCCCGAGAGGGTAGTCGACTCTACCGGGGTAGCCGGGGGCGCATTCTCGTCGACTTCTGCGGGAGCAGAGGCCATGACGGGCTCAGCATCCGACATGGTGGCGGTCCGTTCGAATTAGTGTATTAAAGGAGAGCAGGCTTCGGGGTAAACGTTCGACTATGTGCGAGTGAATTTGTTGTACAGGGAAACTGTCAGGTAAAAGCTCCGTCAGCACGTGTTGAATAAAGCTGCATAACATTAAGCGCATTGTTCGTAGGTCAGTATATGCCTCCAAAGCCAAATTCAAGCTGTAGCTCTCGTTTGTGCAACCCCATGGACCCGTCAGGGGACCTGTTCCAAGCGCCAATACACACCCAAGGACTGGCAATTCCAAATTTCCAACCCAATGGAACGGTGATCATGGTATAATTGCCCCGACTCGATACGCGCACAGCTTCACTAGAGCTTGCAAGGTCTCCAAACAGAAATACTAGACAAAGAAAAGAGGTACTCACGCGCCGTGCACACCGTTCCGGCAACTTCAGAGGCTTCAGTCGAAAGCCGATCTACAGACCAAACGAAGTCTGCTAACCAAATACAATTGGGGAAAGAAAATGACTACCAAAAGAGGACGGGGAGAGTACGGAGAAAAGGGGAAGCGCGAAGAAGGCGGTGTCTTTTGGAGGGGGGAAGATCGTCACTTCTTCAGTCTATAAACGCGAACTGGTGCATATGGGGTGTTCGAAGCCCTTGCAGATTGTGATACGCTCATTTTTGTTTGCTGGTCTCAATTGTTGTCTCTAATGTGTCTGATCTGCACTTTGGGCGCACTTTGGGCACGATACGAGCAGTGCTAATCCTGCAATTTCCAGCCCAGATCGCTGGTATATGTAGGTAGCTTATATACTTTGTTAACTAAGCTATATATTCACATGTTGACTATATAATTTATCTCAAGTTTAAGTTATTGCTACTTCCCAAGGTTGATAGTATGAAAAACAAGTGTGAAGTAAACAGTGGAATGTTGACCAAAACAAAGCCATCTTTTGGTTCGCGGCTAAACCCGAATTGGAACCGAGGTTATATTCTGTACACATCGCCAATATATATTCACTCGCAAAGGGGGTATGTAACTAAAATTAGAGGCACATTGTAAGATGAGCTGATGGATACTGCTCCTCAAATCATCTCTGATTCATAGCCCTAGTCGCTGTGCTTTGGCTTGTAGATCTTTGAGAGTACGCCTTTCGAGCACAGGTCCATATCTCATGTCACACTTTAGATCAACAAGTGTGTCTTCATCTGTTGAGTAGTTAGGAAATGTAGCGGAAGCGCAACCAGAATGAATAATTTAATTGTGGCTTACCATCATTGAACTCATTTAATCCTTCCAGGAGTGCCTGTTTCTCTGACCCGGTCCACGGGTCACAAGTAATATTGCTTTGAACCTCTGTCAGTTCAAAATGTTTGTACCTTCTGGGGACTCGGTTGGCCAGATTAAGTCCTTCATGCAGTCGACCATCGTTAAGTGCATCTTTGACGACCTTGATATGCGAAAGGACCTCATGAGATGTAGCTTGTACGTAAGGACCAATGCGATCATCAACATCTTGAATAGAAGATATCCGGTGACATATGGCCCAGAGTAAATCCAGCGCAATGCGGAGGTGTGGTTTCGCGTCGTCTCCCACTGTCTTGTAGGTCTTGAACGCCACAATGAGCAGCTTGATCAAGTCAGGCACAATATATGCTTCAAACTGATTGATCAAATGTCCGCCAGTTTCTTCATTTTCATACTCCAGGGCTTCCTCGATGAGAACTAGCTGGCCTTCGTTGAAAATGCTGTTGGCGATGAGTCGACACTGGTCTGTCATGGAGGAGTTGGCTGCATAGGGTTCACGGGCCATAATTTTATAGAGGTCGCGTAGACGTTGGATAAGCTTGCTTGGACCTGTAAAACGATCTTTCATGAAGAAATCGGCCCGTAGTTTCAAAACTCTCCTCGGTCGGCAAATTATCTGCCAATCCTCCTTGAATCCAGATTCCTTCACGGTATCGTTGAGCCAAGAAAAAATACCGAGCCGGACCTCGTGATCCTCGACCGGAACAGGGCAAGGTCGTCGGTTTGGGGATTCGTTTCTCCTGGACGACGCCGTTGGCCGATCTGCAGCATCGTCCTTGCGAGTGGCGTGATCTCTTCGTCTTCGACGGGGCTGAGCCGGGGTCTCCGGTACCTGATTCCTGTATCCATTTTGCGAGGACAGTGATTTATTTGTCCCCGCTTGACTTCTCCGTGTGCCATCCCTCCAGGAACCATTCGTACGGATAGGAACCTGCACCTCCACGAGGGACTGGCTGGCAGAGTATCGTGCAGGTATTGGACTGTGGAATTCTTCGGAAGCATCCTCATCTGGTCCATCTTGGGCTTCCGGTTCGGCCTCATCCGAAAAGAGGTTCACGGGATGATGGATTGGATTTTCCTCGTCTGGGTCGTCCTCCTCCTCATCCTCCCCCACACTATTTTTGTCACTGTTCGGCCGTTCCTTCACGATTTCTTCGCTAATATCGAACTCAACAGACTCGCTGCTGCCGTGATTTGCATGGGAGTAACCATCCACAGAGGCAGGCGAAATATTTTCATCTCCGTCATTCTGCGCCCCGGCCATCTCGGGTAATTTTGCTGGGAAGAGGTCGCTAGCATGGGGTCGAGAGCGGGAGTTGCGAGAACTTCCGCGCCGCAGGCCATTGATAGATACAAACCCGCCAATTCCAGGCTCCTGACCTTCCTCCTGGGCGCCTTTGGGGAGGAAGAGGTCTTCAATACTGGAATGGATGGCAGGCACGGGTGAAGTGGGCTGCCCCTCGTCGCTGTCGTCTGCCTGATGTTCGCCAATGTTTTCCGTCCCGTTTTGGGTTCCATGTGACCCCGTAGATTCATCAATATTTTCAGACTGATTGTCGTCGGCCACGGACTGCACATCGTTGGGTGACTCTTGTTCTTCGTTGGAAGGGCTACGAAGGGTCGCGGTTTGCTGCGATGGATCAACGCCCTTCTGGCGATTCCTTAGGTTCCTAAAGCGCGTCGCTGGCTCGCTGAGACGGGCGTCTCGAGCCTTTCGCGTGTCTTGAGACTGTTCCGGCGAGGTCGGGAAATCGTAAATGCTGGGTTCATTAACTGTGCGGCGTCTCTTGGGTTCTGCGTTGACATTGTTGAGGTAATTCAGAGAGACATCCGTAGACCGAGGTTTGGCTCTCTTGGGCATATTTGCGCGTGGGAAGTGGGAGAAAAGCAGGCAAGGGAGGAAGCTCGTGTGGAGCCGAGTCCCATAACATCATCCCGCATGCGGAGTGCCCCTCCAACTTTCTCTCTTCACATCCCCAACTATCATGGCTAAAAGTGGCCCACCTATTCGTGTGCTGTCCACTTTGGACCCCTCTGCACCGCATGTCTTCACTGCCCCGACCAAGAAGATCCACGACTCGCAAGATGTGTCGGCCTTCCTCACCTCAAAAGCCTATACTGATATCATGACTTGGCTGTTACAACTCAACCGATCGATGTTCCCTTTGAAGTTAGGCGATGGCACATCCCAATCCTGGGTCATCAACAGTGATGCGATTCAATTCTCCGCTCCTATCCGACAATTGCAGCGACTTCTCTTGAGCCTCGAAGATATCATCCAGGAGGTCCCGCCCGATACTGGCCCACGAAGATTTGGAAATATAAGCTTTCGAAGATGGTGCGAGGTGGTGGAGAGCCGCGCGTCAGACTTGTTAAAAGAATGCTTACCCGCAGAGCTCTTACAGAAAGTGTCACCAGACGGGCACGGTGTGACCGCAGGAGAAGAATTGAAAGCATACCTCGTGGGCAGCTGGGGCAGTGGACAGCGTCTAGACTACGGTACTGGTCATGAATTGAGCTTCCTCGCTTTCCTGGGTGGATTGTGGAAGTTGAATGCATTCCCCAAGGCCGAGCCTGGCGTGGAAGAACGAGCTATTGTTATCGGGGTCATTCAGCCGTGCGTCCGCCAATGGTTCTACCACATACAACATGCTTCATTGTTTAATAACTTTTGCCTAGATATCTGGACCTGGTCAGGAAACTCATTAAAACATACACTCTTGAGCCCGCAGGTTCCCACGGAGTCTGGGGGCTGGATGATCACTCCTTTGTCCCTTACATATTTGGGTCTGCTCAGTATTCGCCCGCAATCACCGACTCTGATTTGACACCAGAGGAGGGCTCTCTGCCAGGTTCCCCTGATCCAGGCGGAGTTGTCAAGGCAAATATCGTTGAAAAAGAACGAGAAACTAATCTGTACTTCTCCGCAATCGGTTTTATCTACGATGTGAAGAAGGGCCCTTTCTGGGAACACAGTCGCATTCTCTATGATATCTCGGGAATTCAAACTGGCTGGGGCAAGATCAACAAGGTTTGTGTTTCTTGATGTCCGTGGAAAGCGTTGGCCCTAACATGAAGTCTCTAGGGAATGGTCAAAATGTACAACGCAGAAGTTCTTTCCAAATTCCCAGTGGTTCAGCATTTCCCCTTTGGAAGTCTGTTTAGCTGGGATTACGATCCTAATGCCACCCCTCCTCCTTCTACGGCTCACGCAACATCTGGGCCTCAGGCGAGGCCCGTCGCGCCAGACCTCGGTCATGCCTCCATTGCCACTCCCCGCCCTACGCCTGGAGCTGGTACCCAGGCTCCCTGGGCCAATTCAGCGGCGGGCACGCAGGCCGTGCCGCCAACGGGTGGAACAGCAGCTCCATGGGGCACCGCAAGAAAGGAAGGTATACCTGGCGGTGCAACAAGAATCCCTTCTGCCATCTCAGACACTTCAAGGGTACCCCCAGGCCCTACGGCGCCGACCAGAGCCCCATGGACATCTTCACAGCCTCCACCGTCACAGAGGGGAGACGCCGAAGTGCACACAAAGGCTCCCTGGGCTAAATGATAATGAACGGATACCACGAATAAACATCACGAGCTTCCATTGCCCCAGTATTTTCACGGCCCCATGTGTAAGGAATCTAGATAGGCGAAAATCGGCCCGATGCTCGCTTGAGCGAATCACTGAGACAGTTGAGGGTCCACTGCCAAGAAGTCGGGCCGGAGTCCACCAAATGCCAAGCCCTCGAATCGATGTTGCCTTGTGGATTATTCTTAAATTGTAGCTCGCAGATACTGTAATCCTCTCCCCTGTAACCTTTCTGTCAGAATCTCTATATAAGCTGCCACGCTAAAACGCCTTGGCATCATGAATTGCCCCTCCCGGACCGACGATACTCTCCTGCATGATGAGTGGAATCAGAACCCGCCGCGTTTCGCTCCTGACTTGACGACCCGCCAAGATCTTATTGGTATTTCCAACGCCCGTGAGAACAAGGATGATGAAAATGGACTGGCGTTGCTTCAGGGCCTTTCGAATTGGGCTTATGTTCATCCGCTTGAAACATCAGATCCGGGGAAACGTCTCCATGGGGGGCGCGAGGCGTCCACCGGTATGGATGTCATATTCGCCTCATGATGATTGCATCACTGACTAAATAAATAGGACCCCTCGCTCCCCAAAAGACCAATCTTAGGATTGGTTGCAGAGAACTACATCCAAACAAGACTTCCTCGTCGTATCAATCATTTAAGGACTGGACGCGGTGGGTGCTCTCAGTCCTGTGTGTCTCTGCCCTGATTTCCTACGACAGCCTAAGCAAGTACTTCATTTCGAAACCACCTATCGTTCTCGAAGCACCTTTTCCTGTTGAACAGCAAGACCCAGAGCCAGCCAAGCGGTCAAGTTGCGCCACCGGTGGTGTTCGCGGAGCTGCATACGATCTACCGCTGCACGTTGCAGCGCTGTTCATCATCCTAGGGACATCGACTATTGCATGTGCATTTCCAATTCTGGCAACTCGATTCCCGCGACTTCATATCCCAGCTTCGTTTCTCTTTTTTGTTAGTCATTTTGGAACTGGCGTTTTGATCGCCACTGCATTCGTACATCTGCTTCCTACTGCGTTCGGATCGTTAAATGACCCATGTTTATCCAGTTTCTGGACAAGTGACTACCCAGCCATGCCTGGTGCTATTGCACTGGCCGGTGTTTTCTTTATCACGGTCATTGAGATGGTATTTAGTCCAGCTCAGAGTATTTGTCGTGCGGGCAAACACGGCTCGCCGCAGACTTCATCCTCGCCCTGTCCCGACAGAGATGTTCCAGCGAAACTCGATGATCCTACCTCGGTCGAGCCTAGAGCGCAGAGCTCGCACTCTGCTACGCTAGATTGCCGGCCCCATGTACGTGATATGGGTCCGCTTGTTGGAAGATCATCAAGCATAAGCCGAGCTATCAATCGCATGGGCAATGAAAATGGAGAAATCGTCAGAGTATCATCTGCGCCTGAGGTTCAAACCCATCACGAGAAAGGAAATGGAGCAATTCAGCCGGATGTAGAGCGAGATGAAGATCATCATGTTCTTACTCCGGAGCAGAAACAGAAGAAAGAGACGATGCAGGTTTATCTTCTTGAAATGGGCATTCTGTTTCACAGTGTCTTCATTGGCATGTCGCTCAGTGTGTCAATTGGGAATGAGTTTGTGATTCTATTGATCGCCATCGTATTCCATCGTAAGTTGTTCATACTCCTACCTCTTTGTGAATGAACTAAACAATCTGCAGAAACTTTCGAAGGCCTAGCGTTAGGATCCCGAATTGCCTCCCTTCCCTGGTCTGAAAGGCAACTTCAGCCCTGGTTTATGTCACTTGCATATGGTTGCACGTATGTCTCTTGTTTACGCATGTGGTCATCCAGAAATCAAAGAACTAACACATATATAGAACGCCAATTGGACAAGCGATTGGTCTTGCAACCCACAGACTGTACAGTCCGGACTCAGAAATCGGTTTGCTCGTTGTTGGCATTATGAATGCGATTTCCGCTGGACTTTTGATCTTTGCCTCGCTCGTGGAGTTAATGTCCGAAGACTTTCTCAGTGACGAGAGCTGGCGCATCCTTCGTGGAAGGAGACGGGTTTATGCCTGTCTTTTGGTCTTCTTGGGTGCTTTCTGCATGTCCATTGTCGGTGCCTGGGCCTAAGTCATGTTGGGTGTGACTGATTTGTCATCTCTAATGACTTGCTGCAAGCTAAACGGTCCTTTTTACGCTGGTGTCTGGTGTCAAAATTGTTGTTGAGACAGTGTCAGTGGCTGAACCTAGGTAGACTTCCAGTTTGCGCTCCATATACACTCAATATAGAGAGCGGTTTTGAGGTGTATATTAGTAAGAATTACAAAGGTAGAGGAGTACTTACAAGGTTTTACGATCGATTTCTAGAAAATTCTTCATAATCGACATAGCACAGACTGGGAGTTAAAAAACTTCCATTGCCATTTACGGTTTTTAGAAAACCTACGGACGTTCTCAACGGATGTATCTCTATCTTTTAATAAATGATAAGAAGAGAAATTTGATTATTCTAATTGGTCATCGCTTTCATGGTCTCATTTTAGCAACTTTGGGTGCGGTGATGTATAAATCTTCAAAGTAGTCAAACGTTCACAAACTTCTGTAACAAGAATGATACACTTATCCCTCCTCAAAGGTACTCAAAATAACACTCAATGCTCTCTCCACACTCACTTACATCCACAGGAAGCACCCAAGGTCTCACCATCCTTAATACACCCACAGGTATTTGACCCAGGAACAAGCATTCCATGACATCCAGAGAGACAACAACGATAATATCCATCCTGGCACCTAGGGCAATCCTTAAAAGTGTCACATTTAGTCACAGCCGTGGGCCCGGGATTTGCAGTAGTGGTTGTTGTTGTTGTTGATCGGACCCCAAGGCAGAAAGTCCTTAAACCTTTTGCCCATGCCGCCGTGAAGTCACAGTTACCATTGCTTGACCTCAGGATAGGATTAAACTCCATCAGCTTCGATACTGTCACATCGAAGCTTTCAACAAACTCGCTGCAGGTCTCTGGGTCTTCGGGTACGTTTCTCTTTATGTGATTGCAACCGGTCACCATATCGGCCGGTGCATCTGTCGTCGAGGTTGGAGACTCCGTTGTAGTTGCTGAGGGGACTTCGGTGGTTGTAGAAGCCTCCGTGGTGGCGGGCAGTGTTTCAGTGGTAGAAAAAGGTGTCTCTGTAGATGATGAGGTTGGGCTTGCTGTAGAGGGAGGCTCTGTAGTCGTGGGCTCAACTGTGCTGATGATTGGATCACCATTCTCATCTGCCTGGGGCAAATCTGTGGGATCGGGGGACACCGGGACATATGTATACCCAGGGTATGAGTAAATAGAGATCCCTCCGCCAGTGGGCCAAACCAATGGACAGTAGTGTGGTTTAAAAGAGGTTGAGGTTGAAGCATCCGCGCCGCAAATGGTTTCAACGCTACAAGTTGTCGAAAAACAGGACGTCGTCGGAACATTTTCCGATGTAGTACCTGTCGCACAAAATACCTCGCAGTTTGTAATAGGAGTTCCGGTACTGCAAGGAGCTGACGTGATGCTAGGCTGGGGATTGGAGGTAGAGCTGGAGCTGTCACTTGCTTCTGCCCCTTTGGCGTCATCTGCTAACTCACTTGCAACGGTAGACATATCACTCAGGAGTCCGGTTAATGAGCCAAGACTTGCTGTACCATCCAGAATGCCCGACAGGGTGTTTCCAATTGCATCAAGAATAGACCCAGCACTGCTGACATCATGACAGAATATCAAGCAAAGGCCAGGAAGGGAGAAACCTAAGCCATGGCCAAAGCCACTTGTGCCTGTAGGAGTTCGTTAGTCGATATGCCAGCAATGTAGGTAAACACTGACCTGACTGGGCATCCTTGACCACGGCGGTAGCGGAGCTGGCCTTTGAAGAATCCGCGGGGCTAGAGGAAAATGCGACTACAGCATCAGAGACACTGCTGAGCTTCGAGACCAACAACTTGGCAGAGCTGACAGCGGCAGCCGTCGAAAGCGTTGTTATAGGCACGACAACACCACTTGAATCTGTGGTGCCTGTTATTGTTGTGGCTACTGGACCATCCGGACTATCAGAGGTGACGACTGTAGTAACAATTGGTGGAAGAGGGAACTGGGACGACGGGAATGGATTACCTGAAGGTGAAGTGATTGTCTGGGGTGGAAGTACACTTGAGCTTTGAGGAGCAGGCGGAACAGTAGGCGCTGGGATCGGAGGGAAGCCAGTCATGCTTGTGCTGGTGGTGACTGGCTCCCAAATTAGGCCTCCTGGACCAACGACAACGGATACGGACACGCCATCAATCTCTGTCGTGACTGTTGTTGTGCCGCTAACTGTAGTATATTGAGTGAGCGTCGTAGGCGTGTAAGTAATCTCCACTGTACTCAGCCCGTCCGAGGCCGTTATAGTCAATACAGTCCTTGTAGCAGCGGAACTATCAGGGGCCGGTGGAATAGTAGGCACTGGAATTGAAGGGAAACCAGTTATGCTTGCGCTGGTAATGACAGGTTGCCAGATGAGGCCTCCAGGCCCAACCACGATGGGCGTAGGCACACCATCAATGTCCGTATTTATTGTTGTTGTACCGGTAAATTTAGTAAATTTAGTGAGCGTCGTTGGCGTGTAAGTAATTTCAACCGTACTCAACCCGTCCGAGGCCGTGAGAGTAAATACTGTGCTGGTAGCAGCTGGGATTGGGGGGATCAAGGTTGGATTTCCTGTTGAGCTGGGCAATACCGTGGTGGGAGTTGGTCCTGGGGCTATTCCAGTTGTTGTCACCATATTGCTTGAGGGTCCCAAGCTCGACGAGCCAGTATGAGCTGCGGACGAAGAAGAGGCACCTGGGAGGAACGTTATAGTGATGCCATCGGTAGTGAGAGCAACCGGTTCGGTCTGCGGCAACGGAATAGTGATAGTATCCGTTCCAATTATGAGACCATTGGGGCCAAGAATGACTGTGTGTCCATCTTGAACAATGGTGGTTGTCTTTGTGCCAATTGTATATGTCGTCCCGCCAAAAACGACTTCTGCTTGGCCCGCCGGGGCCCTGCTTGAACCACCACTCGAGGTGGTCGTTACTCCAGTGATTGAATCCGTGCGCGTGCTGCTAGGAGACGAGCTGATATCACCATTTGAATTGGTGGCTGTGCCGCTAGCTGACTGGTCGGGATTATTGTCGTGAGGTATTTGGACCAATTTTGATGCATCGCAGCTTTTCCAAGTCAGTAAGTTATGCCTCAAATGTCAAAGTCCATATTTTACCTATACTCCGATGGAAGATAGCAGTCACTTCCACATGCGAGCGTAGGATCGCCATTTATAACAGGACAAAGCTTCTGCTCATCATAGCATGTATACATGGACTCGAGGTAGCATTGAGCTGCACAACGCAACGTTCGAATGCCATCCAGAACAGGACACAGTAGATCGCTGTAGCAGGTATACTATTCAACTTCGTCAGTGACCCCACTTAGAAGACAAAGAAAAACAACACTTTACCTGATTACGGTCGTAGGATTGTCCTGCACATGAGAGCTGTGTTGTAGATTGGCTCTCTGGTTCAGAAAGGGATCTCTCTTCAGGAGCCCAAAACTCGTTCAACGCGCGGTCACCCTCTAAATATAGCCGTACACCTTTCTGTCCTTGTCTGGCCTGAGGGTCATATTGAAAAAGATGTTTCCCTCTCCTTGTATTAAACGCCTCATCTGCATCGGGAGCATCCGAGTTCAGGGCCTGGTATTGGCGTACAGTGACTGGAATATCTGGTATCAGAGATTTAATCTTGGCCACCAGCTGCACAACAGCCCAATCATACATCAAACCCTCGGTGTAATAAACGTTAGTATCAGCGCCAGTCCCACCCTCGACGGCGTCATCCAATTCCTTCTGGGGTGTCACAATGAAAGCGGAAGTGACACCATCTCCAACTGGGAAAAGGTTCCTAACGCCTTTCAAGCTCTGGAATTGCACGCCAAATATCGCGTCTATGCCAGTGTCTAAGAAATTTAAAGCTGTGAGCTCAAACATTTCCTGGGGACTGAGGCCATCCGCATATTCCTTTCTTGGGCTGAAAGAGTTGTCCTCGCTGGCTCTAAAGTCAGTATGCTGTAATCCAAGGGAAATTAAAAACCTAAATCACGCACAATATATGAGCAAACCAGATTGCCTGTTTGGACACGACGACAACAATGGAGCAGCCGCAGAGACCCTCAAGGCCCATTTCAAAAGCTGTATCAACGCCGTCGACTACAAAGGGTCGGAACTCTGCCGAGTTTCCTAGTGTCTGATCTGTTAAGACCCGAATAATGCCACGATTCCGCCGGAATCGGTTCACCAAGTATGTGTCCATTCGAGCAGGCGTTGTCTCGATGTCTACAAACCTTCTCTTCGCGAGACTTTGGTGATATTCATGCCATATTTCCGAGGAAAAGATCTCCTTGTCAGGATATGGCTCCCATGATCTCTTGCGTAGAACACTCAGATGATCAGTTGCCTTTTTGTTACAACTGCCGCGACATGAGCTGCGAGTCTCGCGGCGAACGAGCTCATGTCCGGGCCTATAGCTTGATTAGGCATTGCTCATATAATTTGGGACCGTAATCCAAAAGCCCTGACCTGTTAAGATAAGATGATCCATTAACGCCAATTGTCTTGACATTGTCAACGAAGGTGAATCTAAAATTGGGCGATCAATATCTGTGCCAAAATGGACGGAGCTATGCTTCGAACCATAACGGGTCACGTACCTTCCTTGGTCATTGATGAGTGGCTGTCGAGAGGATACTAGGTCCAAAAGCCCTAGAATCAAGAAAACAAATAAACATCTGGAGGATAACATCATGAACAGCAAGCAGGAATCTGAAAGCTGAATCTGGGTGCTAGTTCCTGGATGAAGGCCGTGATTATTTCATCTAAAACTCCGGCAAAATGCATTATTTATATAGATCCACGAGCCGAACACAAATTGCAGTGTGAAGCCCGAAATCCCGCCAACTTGCATGATTCAAGCCTCCCAATTACTTAGACGCATGCATCCCAGCCTTCTGGGGGAGAATCTGGCCATGCAAGTCTTGGCTAAGGCTCCCTTGATCTTTCGGCGAGACCGATGCACCTGCTCTGTTGAAGATTATCGAAGAGCCTAATATCAGCCTAAAAAAAAAGCCAGACATGTAACTGTAGTATGTGACTTGGGTCCTTCTACTATAAAATGCTTGGCAGCTGAGGTTGGGGCTTGCTATTACCAGCGGCCCAATCAAAGCCATCATGGAAAATGATACCATTGGCTAAGGGGGATTCTGCACAGAACTTGCCATAATAGTCGAGGAAAATTTGGCCAACCAAGTGAGGCTCTTAAATTGATACTACCGCAGGGCAGTGCCCCGGTTTCGAGTTTATTCCAGGCCACGCCGATGGGCCCTAATGCCGCCATGCGTGAGATTCTGTTCATAGAAAAGTCCGAGTCTTTCAACTACTTCCAATTCTAGTGCTTATCGGTTGCATAAGGTACTTTATCCTGGCCTTTCTTGGCGTTGAGAGGGGGGCACATCGCCTTCTCTTTTGTGAGAAATCTTCGCTTTAGATGCATTGTAAAGCCCTGTTAAAAGCTTTTGGATGAAAATATGCTTATTTTGGTATTGAAGAGGTCCATAGTAAAGTGCGCGGTAATATCCATGGGGACCACTGGTATACTAAGGCTTTCCAATGCTCCAACACCCAGAGAAATGCTCCCTGATTCACTCTCGTTTCTCGTATCAACTTGCACTCACCCCTCTCACATATTGTCGTGTGATCTAGAGTCCATGTCAGTGTTATTCTCATCTTGGTAGCCAGCAGCCGGCAGCCAACGACTGGCTGCACATTAGTTACGTAGATACATAGAGCTTCCCCGTCTACCAAATTCACTCATATAGCTTACCATGAGGTTCACTCACTTACTTCAAGTCTGTCAGTATTGAAGCCCTAAAACATTCTGATTTAACTATCGTAGATTGAAAAGATTTCCTTCCGCATTACAGAGACGGTATCGCGTGGTCTTTGGCAGCCAATTATGGCGGCAACGATCGTCCATAGCAGCTTCGGTCATCGCAGTCATGACACTCATCAGATCGGTGAATATAACTCTCTAGCTACATTGATCCAGCGGCTGTACAGGTTTTGATGTCCAGAAGCCATTGAGAGCAAAGTATTTCAGTTGATCGAGCTCGATGTGCGTAGTCAATATCCAGCATTGAATATATGACTCGTCGGCTAGCGACCTATGACCGCAGAATTAGTACACCTCTCAAAATGGACGGAAAACAGTGATATACATTGCATATGTCCTCGATGAAGAAATATACTCTTCCAATCATGCGGTCTATGATATAATCTCTGAAACATTCGTCCTTGTCATTCGCCATCTTCCATGGGATCCTACCCGTTCTCATCGCAATGTAAATCATGGCGGCAGCCCAGATGTCCACAGCTTTGGGATCAAATTCGCTGCCGAGATAACATTCCGGTGGAACGTAAGGGTTTGGGCAACGATCCTTCTTCGGCAGGGTTGCTTTTTCCTCCCTACCGAGGTGGAAACATTCAACGGTTCCAATGTTGGAAATCTTGAGACATCCACTGGAGCTGAGAAGAATGTTCTCTGGCTTCAAATCACAATGAGCAATGCCCATTTTATGGATATAATGGATACCGTGCATGAGCTGTTTAAAAAAACAGTTGGCCTCGGTCTGTGCAAGTTGACGCGTTGCGATGACTAATGAATATAGATCGCCTCCAGAGCAGTGTTCGAAAGACTCGCAAAGATTGCCGTTGCTGAGTTCATGTAGGTCGAAGGTTCGAACAATATTTTGGTGATCCAAAGAAGACGATAGATCAAATGCAGCGATGATACGCTTTCGGTGAGCTTTGTCGATCGGATTTGATCCAGAGGAAAAAGCCTTGATTGCGTAAAGTTTATGGATGCTTGAGCTCACTTCTTGGTCCTTTTGTGATGCACATATAGCAATAGAGGAGCTGTGATCAACATCTTCTATCTCTTTGTGGTTTTCAGATATCTCCTTGTTCTCCCCAGCTGTGATATTGACGGTCCGGCTCACCATTCCTTGCTCCCACTGCATTGTCACTGTTGGTTTCACGCAGGAACTTTTTACTTTAGTTTTGAAGGATTTCCAGCTAGCAGTTAGGTCGTTTCCAAAACGCCGGTCTTTCGACAATGGTGGACTGAGGTAGTGGGAATGTTCCCCGTTCTCGATTCTGAGCCTTGGGGTTTCAAAACAGGATTTTCTTCTCATTGGAAGACCACGTATATGTCCAGTTGTTACTACTTTCTCTTCGGATTGGACGGGAGTTTGGGCTATCAGAGAGCGGTTTGTTCCATTATATTGAGGATCGTGGGGGGTTTCGTATCGTCTTTCGGAGGTGAAGGGGAGGAATGTGAAAGTTTGCTGTAAGAGACCTTGGACCCAAAGAGACATCTTGCGTCGTAGAGCAACCAACTAGGATTCCGTTCGAAAGATACAGGGCGTGGCACACACAAATTGAGTACTTGTATTCCACTCAGTCTCCCCCGGTTAACTGAGAGACTCATACCTACGTAGTCTATGTCACATGAGCCAAACAGTTTAAGACCGGACATGTCAGCAAGCCCTAGAATAACTTGGCACTTCTTCCTATGCGGCCTTGGCACCACGAACATTCCAGGGAACGCGCTTGGCAATTACGTGAAGGGTAATCCATGATTCATCATTTGACTCTCTGTCCATTGGTAGATGAGTGAATGGGTGTGTATCCCGTGACCAAACCTTCTGTTTCCGCACATGAATATGCATATCGTGTTTAACCACCCAAGAAATTGACCAAAGCTAAGGTAGTGGCGGTTATCAATTACTTTTACGCAACATAATTATGGCAGATGGATTTCACATCCCGCAAAAGTAGGGGGGTTTACATCATGTTGAGTAAAAAGCGCTTCACTCCGCTTCATCCGCCTGGATGCCAAGAGTTTGGCGCCAAGGATTGCCAACCCTTTCCTGCAGCGGAGTTTCGCCACTCCCGCCACATATTAGGCCTGAGAGCCCAATTTTTTAAGCCGTACTAGAGGGAGGTCTGCCTATAGTTAACTGTATACTGTATGTCTTTGGAATGATTCCATTCAATAAACTTGATCAACTCTCTCGACAAAGAGAAAGAGTCTTGAAGAATTGCTTCGACAAAATGGCCGGACGCGGCTTTCCATGGCCGAACTAACGCTAATTCTTTAGCGCATTGTGTTAAACTTCCTTGCCACCATAGGGCTCGCCTGGAAGTGACAATGCAAAGTAATTGGTTGGTAGGACCTTGAAGGATGCCAATAATCAGGAAAGGGAAGGCATCGACGCTGGAATGGCAGTGACTGGGTCTACGGCAGCATTCAATTGCAACTAACCCGACGATTCTCTCTTGCCAGCGCATATACACGGCCCTCCTCATTCCCCACTTATGCAACACTGGCCCAAGCAGTTTGCTATCTTCGCCAAAATCTCGTAACGCCCTGTTCGGCAAGCCTTGGCCAGACTTGGCAAGATTCGGTAAGACCTTGGCCACGGACTTTTACGGACCACTTCGACTCGAGTTTGATTTATAAAGCTATCTTGGATCCCCGGAATTTTCAACTTTCTGAGCTGTGAAACTATCCGTGACAATGGGTGAAAAAGTTGCCTCTGGCGCCTCCGGGCCTGAAGTCAATGAATTGCTCTCTAAGCCAGCCCATTCGCTTCCTTATGACCTCGTCGTAGAGGAGCTAGGCAGCAAAATCGATGAAGGTCTCAGCAACGATGAAGCAGCACGTCGCTTGCAGCAATATGGCCCCAACAAGTTGGAAGATGGCGAGGGTATTTCGATACTCAAGATTCTCGTTGCACAGGTCGCCAATGCAATGATGCTAGTTAAGCCTACCATCTCCTTTTAGCCGCAGAAGAACACACGGATCTGATCTTATTCTTTGACTTAGGTCCTCATCCTGGCAATGGCCGTCAGTTTCGGTATTCAGTCATGGATTGAAGGCGGATTTATCTGCGCCGTGATCGTTCTCAATATTGTCGTTGGTTTCTTCCAGGAATATGCTGCGGAGAAAACCATGGAGTCGCTTCATTCTTTGAGTTCCCCCACCGGTGTCGTGTCCCGAAATGGTCAAACTTTTTCGGTGCCTTCTATGGATATTGTCCCTGGTGACATGGTGGAGCTGAAGACTGGAGATACCGTTCCTGCAGACCTGAGGTGAGCCTTGATCGTTACTTGGCTTCATTGGCCACTCCAATGCCCCAGTATTAACCATTTCCAGACTGGTTGAAGCAGTAAACTTTGAAACGGACGAAGCCCTTCTCACCGGTGAATCCCTCCCAGTCCAAAAGGAGGTTGACTCTATCTTCAAAGAAGATACTGGCCCTGGAGATCGCCTAAACATCGCATACAGCTCAAGCACGGTCACTCGTGGCCGCGCTCGCGGAGTCGTCGTCAAAACCGGTATGGGCACGGAAATCGGCTCAATTGCTGCAGCTCTCCGTGAAAGTGATTCAAAACGTCGCAAGGTCAAACGCGGCCCAGATGGCGAGACCAAGAAGCGCTGGTATCTACAAGCATGGACCCTCACCGGCACCGATGCTGTTGGAAGATTCCTAGGCGTGAATGTCGGAACCTCTTTGCAGCGCAAGCTGTCTAAGCTGGCTATCATTCTCTTTGGTGTTGCGGTTCTTTTTGCTATCGTCGTTATGAGTGCCAATCTTTGGAGCTCACAGAGCGAAGTCATCCTTTATGCTGTTGGAACTGGACTCAGTATGATTCCTGCCTGTCTGGTTGTCGTCTTGACAATTACCATGGCTGTTGGAAGCAAGCGTATGGTCGAGAGGCATGTTATTGTTCGCAAACTCGATTCCCTCGAGGCTCTGGGCTCTGTGACCAACATTTGCTCCGACAAAACTGGCACTTTGACGCAGGGAAAGATGGTCGTACGCAAGTCGTGGGTCCCTGCTCTCGGAACCTACTCTGTTGGATCGTCCAACGAGCCATTCAATCCGACATTAGGTGATGTGACCTTTAGCTCAGCGGCTCCCGAAAGTTATGACGCAGAAAAGGATGGAGGTCCTCATGATTGCCAGGAGCTCCTGTGTTCTGAGCTCGAAGATTTCCTTAATGTCGCTTCGATGGCGAACTTGGCACACGTTTATCTGTCCGAAGAAAACGAATGGCATGCCCGCGGCGAACCCACCGAGATTGCAATTGAGGTCTTTGCTTCGCGCTTTGACTGGAACCGTGATCGCTGGACTAAGGGCTCCAAGCCTACTTGGCACCAGAAAGCCGAGTTTCCGTTTGATTCCACCGTCAAGAAGATGTCTGTCCTTTATAGCACTCTCGCAAATGGCGAAGAGAAAACCATGGTTTTCAGCAAAGGAGCAGTTGAACGTATCTTGGACGCTTCTACCACCATCGTTTGGGAGAAGGGCTTCGCTCCGGTTGCTTTGACGGATGATCATCGTCAGACTATTCTTCGCAACATGGATGAACTAGCTAGCCTGGGTCTCCGTGTTCTTGCCCTCGCTCAGAGACCATTCGATCCAGCCACTCGAGTCTTGGAAGACATGGACTACGAACGTGACGAAGTGGAGAAGAACCTCCAGTTCCTGGGCTTAGTAGGAATCTATGACCCGCCTCGACCTGAAACTGCTGGTGCTGTTGCTGCCTGCTATCGCGCTGGTATATCGGTACACATGGTAACTGGAGATCACCCGGCAACAGCCAAGGCCATCGCCCAGCTGGTTGGTATCATTCCAGCCAACTTGAACGAAGTCTCTGCCGAAGTCGAGAAAGCCATGGTTATCACTGCAAGCGAATTTGATAAAATGACTGATGAAGAGGTCGATGCATTGCCTATCCTACCTCGGGTCATCGCGCGCTGTGCTCCCCAGACCAAGGTCCGTATGATTGATGCACTTCATAGACGAGGTGCCTCGGTTGCCATGACCGGCGATGGAGTGAACGATTCTCCTTCTCTGAAACACTCCGACGTTGGCATCGCTATGGGAAAGGCAGGCTCGGATGTGGCTAAGGATGTCTCTGATATCATCCTCACCGATGATAATTTCGCTTCGATCTTGAATGCTGTCGAAGAAGGTCGACGAATCTTTGATAACATTCAAAAGTTTGTACTTCACTTGTTGTCGGAGAACATCGCTCAGGCTTGTACCCTTTTGATCGGACTTGCCTTCAAAGATTTGGATGGTCAATCAGTCTTCCCGTTGTCACCAGTTGAAATTATCTGGGTGATCATGATCACTTCCGGTATGCCTGACATGGGACTTGGTATGGAAGTTGCTGCTCCTGATATCATGGATCGGCCGCCTCACTCGGTAAGAACTTAAGGAACTCTTATATTAGAACGGTGAATGCTAACAACTGAGTAGAAGCAAGGTATCTTCACATGGGAGGTCGTGATCGATATTCTCGCATATGGCCTGTGGACCTCAGCTCTGTGTCTTTCGTCCTTCTCCTTGGTGATGTGGGGATTCGGAGACGGCAACCTAGGACGCGGTTGCAATCGCGAGTATTCCAAAGAGTGTGAGCTGGTCTTCAAGGCACGCGCAACCACTTTTGTCTGCTTGACATGGTTTGCCCTGTTCTTGGCCTGGGAAATGGTGAATATGCGCCGGTCTTTCTTCCGCATGCAGCCCAAATCGAAGAAGTATTTCACGCAGTGGGCGCATGATGTCTGGCGCAATCAGTTCCTCTTCTGGTCTATTCTCGCTGGCTTTATTACTGTGGTTCCCATCCTTTACATCCCCGTTATCAACGACGTGGTATTCAAGCACACGGGAATCACTTGGGAATGGGCTATCGTTATTGTTGAGACGCTCCTGTTTTTCCTCGGCGTCGAAACCTGGAAATGGGGAAAGCGTGTCTTTTTCCGTCGCATGGGTCGGCAGCAGCAGAGAGACGCCTTCCAGCAACAGGCTGGCTCGCAAGCCTGACATGCAAAGATATCACGAGTGCAACTTTTGAGTCCAAGAGGGTGCATCCGTGGGTGGAGGGAAAAGGCGGTGGCCAAATTGTCACAGGCTCGTTCTGGTTTTCCCAGGACGAGACTTATAGAAGATGTCGAGACTAGCATTGGGCTAGGTAGTTTTAGATTAGATAGTTTTCGGTATATAGGTATAAAGGTGAGTGAAAATAGAAGTCTCTTGATTCGCAGAAAGGACTTCCAGAGTGATGTTAGACTGAAAATTGGCAAGCATAATGTGATGGCAACTCTTCTTGGCTAGAGGTAAAAAGTGCTTCGTTGATATTCGCAAATTTGTATTTACTCGAAGTCCACAGGAGGCAATCCTCTCTGTTCTAGAGCTTCTTGAACACTGTTCTGCATCGTCAGGATAGCCTTTTCCCAAGTGACAGTTCCCTCGGGCCGGTATCCATGCGGCTCTTCCGATCTCTGCTCTCGCAAGTGTTCATCGACTAGCCACATCAGCCAGCGCACCACCGAAACAGCTTTGTCCAGGTCTTTCTCTTTCAAAGTCACGCTGCTGAGATATGTACATAATGATGTGACATCTTCGCTATATGGGCCACCAGCTGCAAATGCCTGGTGCCATGAGCCGACGGCATCCCGCAGATCCGGCAATTGTGAGAGGCGCTGCGATGTGAATACAGGTCGTTTGGGGAGAGGGGGGAGAGAGAGACGTTTCTCTACTGGGGCTGGTGCAGAGGAGGCAGTCTGTCCTTGGCCTGAGGATGGAGGTCTTTGTAGTGGTGCAATGGGTGGCGGACGCTGTAGCATGCGAGTACGCTTTTGTTCCTCGAGCACTTCTTGTCTAATGTCTTCGGGTAAAGCCGCGAGGAACTCAGCAGAAGGCTCTATTGATTCTTCGACGCTTGGTGATGCCTGTCTTGAAAAGGTGTCTTCCTCGAGATTTGTAGATACGGCTGTAGCCCCTGGACGTGGGAGGACAAAACTCGATTGAGTAAGAGGCTTAGATTTGTTTCCCAGCGACGCGCTCTTTGGGGGACGGCCACGTCTCTTCTTAGGTGGTGAAACCGGTCTTCTCAACTTGAGAGAGGGGGCGGTTGGTGGTTGTTGGACAGGAACTGCGGGTGGCGGTGGAGGTGTGCCGACAGCTGAAGAGTGGTTGTAGTATCCCAAGACTTCGTTACGAACATCTTCAGGCAATGCTGCTAGGGCATCGGGATCCAGTTGAGACTGGGGAGGAAGATCTGCTTGGGCAGATTGTCCGATTTCACGTGGGGGAGGACACGGAGACCCAGAGCGGGAGTCTTGTCGAGGTTTTGCTTGGGCTACAAGCCTGGACCTGATATCCATTGGCAGCTCGGAGACGACTTTAGGGTCTGCTTGAGTGGGCATGATGAACTGAGACCCCGATATGTTAAGAGGCTTGTGGGCACTATCGCTGAGTACTGGGTCCGCTTGAATGCGGACGGAATTGTCTTTGCTTGGACTTTCAAGTTCGTCAGGATCAGTACCTGCCATGGTCTTCTTTCGGCGTGGAGATCTGTGAAAGTTGAGTTGCTGTTGGCTACTTTCCAGGCCTGAAGGGCCAGTCTTGACCGGTTCAAGCTTGGTCATTTGTACCCCCAGCCCTCTCAAATCTCCAGGTGAAAAATTGAAGCTCCTCAACATTGATATCGCTTCCTTGCCAATGACGTCTGCTGCATTGGTCGCAATGCCAAGAGCAACGCTTTTGTTGAAGGTATCACACTTCCCATGCCCTAGATGCTTGACTGGCTCCAGCGGTGCATCCAACGATCGTCGCATAACCTTTAGTGTGAGCTGCTTGCCCTTCACCAGGTTTTCCATCAGTCTGCGATTCAGCTCCTCGCACAAAGATTTCACGAAGTCATCCGCTTGGTCCTGATTGACAAATCGAATGCCCCAGTTGACCTCGGCTGAAACCGACTTCCTCGCGACTAGGTCGCCGACTTCTGTTCGATCGATTCCACGAGCGTATTCCCACATCTTAATGCCATTTTTGGGTCCCAGCGCAGAGATCAGCCTCTCTTTGGTGAGATCCCTGATATCTCTCACATATTTTACCCCAAGTCCTTCCATCTTCGTCCCCATATTATATCCAAATCCGGGGAGATCTTGAACGATGAGATTTCCAATGTAGTCCAAGACAGCTTCCGGCTTCAACTGGAATTGGCCAGCAGGTTTGGCCTTTCTTAGTGCCACTTTTGCAAGCAGGATGTTACTTCCAATCCCAACGGAGACTGCGCATCCGGTCTTCTCTTTTATCGAATCCCGTAGAACTTGAGCTACTTCATCTGCTTTGGCTTGCTCACGATCAACCGAACCTTCTGAAATAGCCTTGCCATTTGAGCCACCGGCGTCTATACACAAGTTGCTGACATCGATCAACGCCTCGTCAATACTGACGCTTTGCACAACACCATCAATGGCAAGTATTGAGCTGTAGAACTTGCGACTGGCATCTTCATAGGCAGGGAAATCATAAGGAAGGACTTTGAGATCGGGACACGCTTGCAATGCACCCTTCATCCACATTCCATTTCTAACACCTTTTGCACGTGCAGGGTAGTTGCAGCTGGCGATTTCAGAGCCTGAACCAGAGCCATGAGCAATGGCAACTGGTTTGTCTCGCAGTTCGGGGTGCTTGAGAAGGGACACGGCTGCGAAAAATGAGTCGAAATCTACATGCAAGATGTATCTCCTTGCACCTGGTAGCGGCTTCTTTTGTGATGTCTGGGACAGCGATTTTTCCTTTGTTGCTGCCTGAAGTTGAGCCTTCAATTCCGCCTTCCAGGTAGAAAGATGATGTAGACGGGACTCTCTGTAATACTGCTGCAGAAAATCAGGATTACAAACACTGGACTTTTGCATCCGTGGGTCAGAAAGAAGCTGAGCATTGTACTCTTCAGGGGTTAGGTCGGGTTTCTTAGGACTTGTCTGAAGAAGTGAGGTGGCATCAGATAGTGGTTCTGGTGCAGTACCCTCCTTGTTGGGATGCGGCGTTTGCTCCGGGCCTTGTACAGCTTGGCCACTGACTGGTGTACTTTGTTGAAATTGAGGGGTGGGGTGTTCTCTCGCTTCGTCCTCCATCACGAAGCTAGGGAAATCACCATAATCTGACTGAGATGGTTGGCTCGGTATGGTTGGTATTGGTATCTGTGATGTTTGTGGTGGTGCAGATGGTGCCAAAGGTTTTGATGGCGATCCAAAGTCACCTTGACCACCTGTTACCCCCTCTCTCAATTGGGAGTTATACCAGCTGGTCTTTGATTGCTCTTTATAGCCAGTGCGAGGGCTGTTTGTCTGGCTTGTGAATCGGCCATCACCGAACTTGAGCACTTTTTGTGCCTGACCTTCGTCTACTACTCTATAGCCATCCCACGGGAGTAGGCGACCAGCCTTTATACTGTCGGTCACCCATGCGGGTTTCACTATGCGATATCGACGGAACTCCTCACACTTTTTGGGTGTAAGAGCACTAGCAATGACATGCGTTGCCACAGTTTTGCCGTCCAGATATTGGAGAAAACCACCCCCGTGGCTAACAATCAAGCGATGGAGATCTTGAAGCGAAGGCTGTGTATATCCATTCACATGGGCAACTACGCCACGAAATATCGGCGGGCAGTCACCAGCGGAGGCTCTGATTTCTGCATCAAGGTTCTGCAGTTTCATCTTCTTCCGCCGCATATAGTCCCCAAACCCGCCAAAACTGGAGGCTTCATACTCCTCACCGGCTTCGTTATTGAAGTCATCTGGAGGCGGTCAGACAAGAGCAGATGGAATCTTGACAGTGAAACATACGATTTTCAATCCGTTTGCGCACCGCGCTTGAATTTATCTCATGGCGGGAGCCCATTTTGGGCCACAACAACCACCATGGCCAACCAGTATATAGGTGATGAGACTGTACGGAGGCGATGGCGGCGAAATGGCAATCACGCGTCATGGCAGAAGTCACGTGGGTCAAGGCGGTGCAGCCAGCGGCCAAGCGTGGCAGTTTATGGGCGGTGGGCCTTCACTGACCCCATTGGCTGCCGAGACTGTCAAGGCAAAGAAATTGGAGGGAAAAAAAAATGTATAGCTATCTGCCGATCTTGCTCTCTTCCCTTCCTCCTTCATCCACACTTTATTGTCACTCGTGGTTCAGTTCTTTTTTCGTTTGATCTTTTCATTCATTCTAGATATATTGTTTTTATCTCGATTCCTCACAAAATGTCTGCCGTTCAGCCCGTCGCAGTTTATGCACTTCGGGTTCCTCCCGGTGCCATGGTTGCCGCAGTCCCCAATGCTGCTGCTTCGGTGAGTTTGGATGAAAAACGATGAGAGTAATGGTCCTTATTGACTTTGATTCCAGTTCCGCATCAGCATGGCTGCCATTGATCCCGATGAGGCCCCCGAGTACGAAGATGACGCCGACTCGAGCAAGCCTGCCCGTGCCACTCTGAAGATTGTTCGCGCTCCTCCCGGTCTTGACCTCGATGAGGAGGACTCCGATGATGAGGACTACAGTGATGAAGACGAGGAGGAGGACTCTGATGAGGAGGAGGAGACCAACGGTGGCCCCAGCGATAAGGAGAAGGCCCGCAAGCTGAAGGAGGCTGCCGCCATGAAGGACCTCGAGGATGCCATGGAGGAGGACTCCGATGAGGGTGATGATGAGGGCTTCGACCTGAAGGCCGCCATCTCCAAGCTGATCAAGGGCAAGGGTCCCGCCCTCGACGATGAGGATGATGAATCCGAGGAGGGTCTTGAGCTCGACGAGAACGTTATCTGTACTCTCAGCCCCACCCAGGTAAGTTTGGCATTCTTCGTACCGGCCTTGTTAATTGAATGCCGATAACTAACTCCCTTTACAGAACTGCCAGCAGACTCTTGATATCACCGTCTGCGAGGGTGAGCCCGTCTACTTCAAGGTCACTGGTAACCACACTGTCTTCCTGACCGGTAACTATGTCATTGGTCTCGATGAGGGTCACGACCACGACCACGACCACGATGATGAGGATGATGAGGACGACTATGACCTCTCCCCCGATGAGGATGAACTCGACATGGATGAGATCATGGCCATGCAGGATGATGATGAGAGCGACGACCTTGATGAGATGGACGACCCCAGAGTCACTGAGGTCGACAGCGAGGAGGAGGCTGAGGCACCCAAGCTTGTTGAGGCCAAGAAGGGCAAGAACAAGCGCGCTGCCGAGGAGGAGGTTAGCCTTGATGACCTGATGGCCAAGGCTAACAAGGCCAAGTCCACCAAGGCTGAGGAGCCTACCCTTACCAAGGCCCAGCAGAAGAAGCTCAAGAAGAACAACGGTGACGCCGCTGCTGTTGAGCCCGAGGCCAAGAAGGAGGCCAAGACCGACAAGAAGGTCCAGTTCGCCAAGAACCTCGAGCAGGGTCCTACCCCCTCCGGTGACAAGCCCACCGGCTCCCTCGGCGTGAAGGAGGTCCGCGGTGTCAAGATGGACGACAAGAAGCTCGGAAAGGGTGTTGCTGCCAAGAGCGGCAACGTTGTCGCCATGCGCTACATCGGCAAGCTCGAGGACGGCAAGGTCTTCGATTCCAACAAGAAGGGCAAGCCATTCACCTTCAAGCTCGGTAAGGGTGAGGTTATCAAGGGTTGGGACATTGGTGTCGCCGGCATGGCTGTCGGTGGTGAGCGTCGTATCTCCATCCCTCCCTCCCTCGCATACGGCAAGAAGGCTCTCCCCGGCATCCCCGCCAACTCCAAGCTCATCTTTGATGTCAAGCTCCTCGAGATCAAGTAAATTTCTCGACATGTCCCGTCCATTTTTTTCACCGGGGTGTTTGAGGGTACCGGTTTAATTGCATGATTCCGTGATATCCATTGCTGTCTTTTTTTTCCGCTCACTCTCCCACTTCACATAGTGGGGTTTAGATGATCGCGAGGAATGTGTATCCCTGCATGGAAAAAGTGTCTATCTTTCGTTGTCTTATGTGTATTTTTTTACTTATGTCTGAATCAATCATATGATCTTGGAATTCTTGTCAATGTAGAATGGGCAGTGCTTCACTGAGAGTGTATGCCGGTCTTGTAATACATTCTACTATGGTTCGCCTGCTATCTGTATGGCATTGTCTCATTGCCATCAGAAGATATGTTTATCAATGTCTGAAATACGGATAAAACCTGAAGTATTCAAGGAGGATATTTACTATCGTAGATCAGCTGTGCTTTTACAGCCTTGTCGATTTTACTTTAGGTAACAATCACGCCTTTATTCGAATGGGATCCAAGATCATATCGGGTGTAACATTTGATGTTCAAATATATCTGTAGATGTCTCAGTTTAGCGCGAATGAACGAGGTGATGATTTTCGCTAATAACTGATTTTCCCTCATGTAGCATAAAATTGGTGCCCTCTCCATCGAACTGGGCTTGTGGTTTAGTGGTATAATACTCCCTTAGCATGGGAGTGGTCCGGGGTTCGATTCCCCGCGAGTCCATTCTTTTTTTGGTTTGCTTTTATACATGTCAATCCCGGCTTGTTAGAATGATTTCTTTGCTTGTCATATTGTTTTGTACTACCTTAATATCCTTAAACCTTGGTTCATTGGAGTCTGAAACTCTACGTTATGTTTTAAAGCATATGTATTTCCCAGGGAACCGGGTTCGCTATCCATGGACGGCCCTTCGGTTATTTTGTCCTCGTTGCTTTTGTAACCCCCAGCAACTCTTATTGCTCCTTCTATATTCTATTCCTGTGTGGATCTGGTGGATCATATTAACCGCTCGATTGTTTCACAGTAATTTTTTTTTTTTTTTTTTTTTGAAATTGATGGCTTAATTCTTGATAGTTAGGTGGGATGCAGATATATATCTCTGGTACCCGGTCAAACGGTACAATATTTCCGCTTTATACTATTCCGTGCCGAGTTAGAGAATTTCAGATTTAATATGGATTTAGCGACAGAAAGCATTAAACCAGACATGAAATGGTTACTATAGTAAACATTTACACATTTACGTTTTGTTTCACCTCCTAAGCTCATATTCAGTAACCACGAAAGGCGTATCGGGCTCCGTCAAGTAAATGGCGTAGACTACAATCGAATAGCGCCCCCAAGAGATATGTTGCTGCATGTTTTGATTGAGACCAATACCCAGAGACAAGCATCTTCCAAACACAAGCGGACATCTAGGAGAGTTCGACATTCTTCCCATCAACTTGCTCAATCTTGAGGGTGCTGATATCAATTCCCTTCAGAGTCCGTGCCTAATCCACCATGAGTATACATAACCCAATCTCGTACTGGTAAGAAGAACTCACATTGATAGCAATAATATCACCATATTTTCCGCCATCCGCGCGAGCATACATGCTCGACCCGCAATTCGAGCAAAAGCCGTGCGGGAAGTTCATGGTTCCGAATCGGTACTCCTGGAAAATATTAGACCCAATCCACCGTATATTATGAAGAAGAGTGATCTGCCAACCTTGCGAGCGTCATTTTCGCTGTCGTGGAAAGCTACATTGGACTGCTGAGCGTAAACCAAAACATAGCCATTGATGCTACAAATTGAACCTGGGTAGAATATCTGATTTAGTCCCTAGTGATAATATTTTCATCGCTGCTCGTCTGTCTCCCCAAGAGGGAAGTATGTACAGTTGCATGTCTTCAAGGTTTGCTCCTCTATGGGTGGCGAGAGCTTCATAGTAAATGCGACTTGTCCGCAGTGGCAACTGCCATCATACGTGGCCTGTGTGGCTGTAGGGTCCGGCATAGCGAGAGGAGGCGATTATCGCAACGTATCAAAGATAAGTTATCGTCCAGAATGCAAGTGTCAGATCGCGGGAAAAGTCAGGCTATTACGGCTCATTTTATAGTGGTGCATTTGGCCCCCATCAGATTACATGTACGCCAATGACCTGAAAACTCCACGTTTCATTTTCACGTCCAAGAAACGACCTTTAGCTAATACGGGCTTAGGTCGTCGGAGAACACTACTGGCTCGATTAGTTTTACCTAAAGGCACTTAGGGCTAAGAACCCGTATTCGAAATATCCAAATGGTTGCCTCCTATACCCCGTATCAGATGCAGAATACGCTGATAAGTATTGCATAGTGGGATCACACGAACAAAGAGTCATAGCGTCTTGTGGAGGCTTGTAATTAGCGAACATGGCGTTGAAAGGAACTCTGGAGGGGTAGATGTGATCGCTCATGCGGGTGAGGGGGCCTTTAATGTATCCAAGGACGAATAATAACATGCTGACACGGTCTCACAGGGAAAAAGCAAAGCCAAAGATAAAAAAAGGAGTAAACTTAGATTGTTTGATTTGGCTAATGTAGATTTAAAATACAGCCAGTAAAGTGAATCCCCAACGCTCCAACCTGCATCAACCCGCTATTCGACAACTTCATATCTCCGCCCCCACCAGGGCGGACTCATCATAAACCAAGACCGAAAGGGCGCTAGAAGTCTGGATCGCCGAGCTTCTTTGCGCTCCCGCTCGGTTTGTTGCATGTCCATCCACACAGTAGGGGTGATAATTCGCGGTGGTGGTTGTGGATAGTTGGGGTTGGGGTTGTGAGGGATTTGGAAACCTGATCCGTATCTGTTGTGGTCGGGCTCGAATTTTGATGGGGCTAGTTCTGGCCATCGGAGAGGTGGCTCTCTGGTAGTTGCTGACTGAGGCGTTTGCATGTACATGTCCTGATGCATAGATGTACATGATACTGGGTATGCGACAGAATTCGGTCTGGGTCTGGGTTGTGACCCTGTAATATTCATTCTATGATCAGAAAGGTCATGCGGCAAATCCAATCCAGATCTGTCGTTGCTGTGCGTTGAATTTGCACGCGGCTGCTGGTGCACTTCTGAAACCTCTTCCATTCTCATGTTCAAGTCGAATTTTCGGTTCACTGTTGGTTTCCCTGACATTGTGAAGTCGCGACAGAAGGCAGCGTAGGACTCTTGAAGGCGCATTTCTCTTGCTGCTTCCACATCTACACTATGGATTTCCTCCTCGATGTCTTCGTGGATAGGCTCGTAGACCATTGGCTCGTGTGATTGATCTGGTAGGCATGAGCCAGGCGAGCCCAGCGCGCCCACATGTGTTGCTTCGTTGAGATCCTTAAGGTTCTTTTCGCTGAGTTGATGTTCCTGTACCCCGGCCCTGAGGATTGATTGCGATATCCTCTTAGAAACGCGCCTCGTCAGCTGCGTCACTGTGTTTCTTCGACGGAGTGGACGTGGTGATTGCTCCGAGTCTTGTGTAGAGAAAGTGGTGCTCGAGGTGAATGAAGCATTGTCATTTACGATTATAACGTCTGGCATGTTGACAATATATTCCGATTTCACGGTAGATTGTTGCGACTGAGAACGATGGAGAGGGAGATCAAGTAGGGTTGCCGGGGAATAAATAATACCCCAGGCAACCGAGAAATGCTACTCAGTCCGAGCTGAAAGAAGTGAAGTTGAAACAACTGCAATCTACAAATACAATGAGCAAGAGATAGCGGTGAATACCCTGGTACTTTGCGCAGGACTCTAGGATACATTGGATGGCACATACCTGCAACAAGGAGATAATGATCTGGATGATCAAACGGCTGGGAGATTCTTTGTTCAACCGACAAGTTTGCACAGGACTTCAAACTATGGCTTGGATCTGCAGGGTCGGGCAGATCTACAATTTGTATAAAACCCCAGGGGCGCTCGGAGTTCCATATATGATTGACAAAGCAAAGAACATGTGCCCTGCCTAGGCTATCACAGGAACGTTCGCGCTTTGCCTTTTTGCATAATCGGGGGGTACCGTGGGTACCGCTACAGCAAGCCACCATGCGAGGCGCTCCTCGAGGTACGTCAGAGGCACTTCAGGTCGAGTGGGCGCGGTTTTGCGATAGGCTTGGGTAGGTTCCGGGGGAGTCAGAGAGGCGTAGAAAGGCCCATCTATGCTCACAATAATCATGTAAACTGCCCGGTAGCTTTTGTCTCATTTAGTTCTCATACATCTCTGTTGTGTTATTGACTCCCGAGACAAGGACAAAGGGGCAGTGAGACATTCTAGTCACACCCTGCCATCGTGCACCGTGGCGCTGCTTAACAGCCACTAGTCTCAGACATTACATGGAATGCACAGCGGAGATCATTGGCCTGCTTAGACTGTTTTCTATTGGCTAGTCGATAACAGGAAATACTCGTCCGTACTCCGTAGTCTTGGTGAACTCCCTGCAAGTGGACGATTGCGGACTCCATGATCATTCGTCCACGGTGAGTCCGGTTCAAGCCGGCCCCGGAGTTTGATTAAGAGGTCACACGAGGACCGAATCAGATCAAGAAACTATATTTTGTTTACAGAATATATAGATCAGAGTGTATCAGATAGTAGTACAATCCGGGTCACATTACATGCCCTCGCGACCCAGACCCCAGCGGCCAACCTCACGCATGGCTTCATCGCCGCCTTCAGCCAGGCGGCCGTTCGCATTGGAGGGGTTGCTGTTGCCCAGGACGCCGGCCACGCACTGCCAGCCATTGCGACCACCTCCCCAGCGGAGGACTTCGTTCTTGTATCGCTCTCCGGCAGCGCGATCAACAGCTGCCTGGCCAGATTGGAAAACATCCTGCCAGAGCTTATTGGCAATCGCTCGGTCAAAGATGTAGCTGTAGTATGTAGCGCCATAGCCGTACAAATGACCGAAGAAGCCCTGCCAGGAGGTGCGTGGCCGAATGTTATCCGGATCGGGCAGACTGGAGTGCTGAGCGAAGACTTGGTGATAGATCTCGGTGGAGTCAATGCCAGCTGAACTAATCTCGGCAGGTATTGAATGATATGCTTGGTCAACAAGCGCCATAAGGATTTGCGCCTCGTTCTCCACAGCGCCGTAGATGGAACCGTGCGCAGTGCGGTCTAGTTCCATGCTCTGCATCATACTCTCGGATAGAGGTTCATCAGTCTTCCAGTGGCGTGCATACAAGGAGAGAACCTCTGGAGCAGTCGCGAAGCTTTCCATCAACACGGAAGGAAGTTCGGCGAAATCAGTGGCGCACCGAGTTCCAGAGATCGACTGCAGAGGCGTCTGACCGAGGATCGAGTGGACTGCATGACCCATCTCGTGAAATAATGTACGAACACTCTGCTCGCTCAGCAGAGTTGGATGGCCCGATCCATTGGCCTGGGGCTCCTGGAAATCGCATACGAGAGCAATGGTGGGTAGCTGGCGCAGAGTCTTGGTCTGCGGGTCGACGCCGGTGGCCATGCCGTCATTCGGGTGAGCCGACTGGTCCATCGAAGCACATTCAGCAACCTCTTCAGCTGAGATCTCGCGCGAACAGCGAAGAGTGAAATGAGCTGGATTTGGATGCTTGCTTGGCCGGGTAAACAGGTCACAGTAAACGACCGCAATATGCTTGTCCGATTCGTCCACGACATCCAAGCGACGGACGTCTGGATGCCAGGTCTCGCCAGGAGATGTTTCGTGTGGGACAAGACGCACACCATAAAGACGCTCGAAAAGCCGAGAGAGACCCTGCATCACAGTTCCCAGGGAGAAGAAGTCATTAATAGAACCTAGGTGACGGGAGCGACGAGACTGGGTGTACTCCAGGACCTGCTTATGAACGTAAAATGCATGGTCCCACGGCTGCAAAGATGAGCCTTTCAGTTCATGCAGCTTAGATAGTTCTTCACGAACTGGGCCACGATTGCTTGAGACAAGCGTAGTCAAGAAGTTCGATACCGCTTCAGGCGTCTTGGCCATCTTGTCGCTGAGAGTCATGTGTGCAAAGCTGCTGTGGCCTGTAAGTTTGGCCAACTCGGCTCTTTTCACCAGAAGTTCTTCTAGCCTCTGTAGCTGGCGTGTACTGGATGTGCGAGTGGCGAGATATATCTCTTTGCGAACTCCTTCATCACGCACCGAGCGCAGAGCAAGCCGAGGAATAACGCCCATGGTTGGCACTGGCGCCTTCTTGTTCCACCTCTTTATTTTCTGAACGACAACAGGATCCAATCCCTGAAGGGCACTGGCAGGGAAGACTACCTGGGACTTCGCAGGCTCCGCGCCGTTCATGAAATCGGATCCCAACTGGCTCACATCATTTGAAAGATTAACGAAACGCTGCCTTACCTCTGGCGGCATATGAATTGCAGAGTTCGAGAAATCTTTGTTCAAGATCTGAGCCACAATCCTCTCGCCCTCGGTCCAGTGTGATGTCACATCGGGGTTGTTCAATGCCGTATTTAGCTGCTCATGAAGGCCAGTGGTGGTATTCAAAACATTCATATATTCAAACATTAGAGCCCACGCCTGCGTGGCTGCTTCTTGTATACGTGGATCAGGGTGGATGGTTCGAATGAAGTCCGACAGGTCGATGACGCGACACAGGAGATCACTGAGCCGGTCAAGGTCGCGTGCCAGTGCCCTGTATTCCTCCACAGTCGAGGCGGCAAGAACCTTGGTTACGATGGCCTGGCACCGTTGCAAGGAGACATTTGCGAATGTCCTGAAGCCTTCGGGGCTTGTGAGGTATTGGTTCTGAACTAACCCAGCTCGTCTGGGGATCGTTGTGGTGCGTTGCTGGGAGTACTCATTCCAGAACGGCTGAGAATCGAACACGCGGCGTAGGGTCTGATCATCGGTCTTCTTCCCTGGCGCACTGTTGTCTGCTGGAACATACTCGAAAGGCGTCGGCGACGGTGATGCGGCGCTCTCGAAGGCTCGGGACTGGGACTGTAGGCGCTGTAGGCATTGGCGACATGTCCACGATCGTCGCACAGTGCGAAGCATTGTAGCGACAGTATTAAGAACAGAGTGAAAACATAAGAAATAATCCAAATGTCCCAAAGAAATGGTCGAGTGAAGGAGAACGGGCAATGACGGAGTTTTCTGGAGGTTCCGCCGAGCCGAAGAATTCCCGTCTGGCTCCAACACGACTTTGCTTCACCTTCAACTTCAGCTTCCCTATTCTCCTCCCCCACACCCCCAGGATGTCGTTCCGGCCGATGTTGCAACAGGTATGGCTGCTATCTAGCAATTGCTCTTCAATAACCCGATGCAATTGATCCCTCACTGCTGTTCCCTGCTGACTTTGTGCCTAGCGGGCTGTGGCTCCGATCGCAGCCACTCTCCTCGCGGGAGGCATTGCTTTGTACCCCAAGCAGACAGCATTCGCAGAAGCGCCTCGAGACAACGTATGATCTGATCCTCTTACATATATATGACAACCCCAGCTCCTGGCTTGCCCTGACACGACCACTTGCCTAATATAGCGCAAACCTATCTACGATGACTTCCCAACCGACATCCCAGAACCCTCCAAACCCGCACAACCTGCCCAGCCCGCTGCTCCTCAGCTGCTCTCCGCACCAGCTGTGCAAGAAGCTCCCTCCTCGCCCACCCCGACAGATATCCTGACTGCCCAGGTCCGACAAGCCCGTCTTTTCCTTTACTCCAACTCCCTTGCCGCAGAGACCGGCTTCAACAACTTCCTGTCCCGGGCCCTTAACATCGAAAACTGCTTCACCAACACCGTGGCATCGCTCGCGCCTTCGCCCGAGTCTGGCGAGCGCCTGCTCCCCGGCGGTGTCTACGCCGTCGTCGCCGCCATGGCCGGCTCTATCGTTTCGCGTAACCGTGGTATCTTCCTCCGCACTGCGTCGCCAATCGCTTTCGGCACCGCTGCCGCCTGGACTCTTCTCCCCGTGACGATGCGCAATGTCGGAGACCTCGTTTGGGAGTATGAGAAGAAAGTTCCTGCCGTTGCGGAGCAGCATATCGCTATCCGCGATCGGGCAGAGCACATCTGGTATACTGGCATTGCGCACAGTGGGATGGCGCGCCAGATGATGGAGGAGAAGATCGGAGACGCCCGCAAGAAGCTGGAGGAGCTCGTAAGCAAGGGCCACTAAATTTGGACCCGATGGGAGCTAGAGAGGATTTAGTTGTTGCATATGTACGCTTAGAACTCGTAGATCCGAACACATAACCGGATTGGTTCCTTTTGTTTCTCAAATGATCGGTCATATAGTAATCGGCTATATACAGCCCACTTGGAGGGATACTTGCAAATGGGAATAGTTTGTGATGATTGGTATTTGGATTTCGTCATGATACTCTACATTAATTGGTCTCAGATATCTATCATTCATTCTTCCTGTGTTGGCCCTGGTGAACCTTCCGGCGCCTCATGTGCAGGCGCAGGACTTTCGGAATGAGACGGCGAGATTCCAACCTTGGGTGGCGGAGGGAGAGGAGTTCCATGCCTCGAAGGCGCAAAGTCTTGTTCCCGACTCTTCTGTTCACCCTCAGCAAAGTAATCATCGAAAGCTCTGTTGGGAGAGGCCGAAGGTCGGTGTCTACCTGTACGGCGGCTTGCTGGCGACCTATTATCTGACGGTGAAGCGCCTCTTTGCGAAGCCAAGGGCGGCGGTGCGGTCATGTTTGCAGGAACCAAGAACTGACCCGACGGGGGTGCCATGCCTGGAACAGCACTAGCAGGGCCGCCTACTGGGGCGGTAATGCCATCTTCGCGTGTCTCGAAAACAACCTCCCCGGGTGCCTCCACCTCTTCTCCGAGTCCAATGGGTAGTCGATGCAGGGCACCGTATCCTAGCTCCGCACCAAGGGCCCCCGCGCCGCCCCAGCCCCTTGTAGGCACAAGCTCAACTTCACGAACCACATCGAACTCGCTGTTGTAAACCCATAGAACCAGTGTGCGGTCTAGGTGATCTTCAACCAGCTCTCCGAGTGCGGATTCCCCTCTTAATGTCCCGCTCGGGGTTCCAATGATATAGTCCGAGTAAGGGAGCAAGCCAGCACGGTATGCCGGACTGAGTGGCGATGGGATCGCTATGACATGCCAGATGTGTTGTGTGGAGGAGAGGGGAGCAAGCTGGAGTGCGAGACCGAGAGATGGGTTCGTTGGCGGGACAGGATGCGTGACAGTGTGAGTTCGTTGACCCTGGAAATCCCATAATTTAGCTATAGCCCGGTTTCAACGCGAAAATTGTTTTCTTACCTTTGCGCTCCATACCTCCAGTGTCAAGCTGGCTCCAGCGCAATTCCGCACTTCTGTCGCAAAGAGGTTGGGGTCCGGATCTTCCTGTACGTCGGTGTAAGCCATACTCTACTGCTAGGTCGTACTCAGGATTTGGAGACAAACAATTGTATGTCCATTGATTCCAACAATAAAGTCAAACCATGGCTCCAGAGGCAGCTCCGGGTCCTTGTTGCGGAGGACCTGGAAGCCGAACGCGTTGTCGTTTGGTCCGTTTCGAGGTTGTTGACCGGGTTCTCCGTCCAGTCGGCCGATGAATCGATTTAATGCGCCAAACATCGTAAGACTAATCACAAAGGGTGGTGTGATCAAATGAGGGTCAAGTGAAGCTAGGTTGTATTTACTGGCCTGAGAGCTGGCCAGATGGTAATACAAACAGTGCAAACACCCGCATCTTTATCTGTTATCGAGCATCGATCATCTTGCTTTATCAAACATCATGGCAGACGAAGAAGAAGCACCTCCGGAGGTGCATCATTACAGTAGTCTACAGGAGGTTCCCTGGGACATCCAGAAGTAAGGCTTTTGGTCGTTCAAGTTGACTAGTGCTAACCCTATGTCAAGTTATTGGGCACAACGCTACCGGATCTTCTCCAAGTACGACGAAGGTGTATGGCTGACTGACGATGCTTGGTTTGGCGTTACGCCTGAACCGGTGGCTAAGTAAATACCCTGCTATCTCTTTTATTGTGTCATCACTGACCATAGTTAGTCAAATTGCCAAGCAGATTGCTGAGTCCTCGCCTGCTGGACGTAGCATTCTGGTCGATTGCTTTGCTGGCGCAGGTGGAAACACAATTGCATTTGCATTGACCGGGAAATGGAAGCGTGTCTATGGAATTGAGAAAGACCCCGCCGTCTTGAAATGCGCAAAGCACAACGCAAAAATCTATGGTGTCGAGAACAAGATCACTTGGTTTGAAGGCGATTGTTTTGAGATCCTGAAGAACCAACTCAAGGAACTGGCTCCATACAGTGTTGTATTTGCAAGCCCACCATGGGGAGGTACGAACATTGCCTTTCTTGATTTCACGACTGGAACTAATCGCATCAGGCCCCGGATATCGTTCGGATGAGGTATTCAACCTCAAGACCATGGAGCCATACTCCCTACAAAAATTGTATGATGAGTACTCTGTGTTTAGCAAGCATATGGTTCTCTACATCCCAAGGACATCTGATTTGAAGCAAATGGCAAAGCTGGTCCCTGACGGTCACAAGGCTACGGTGATGCACTATTGTATGGAGGGTGCGAGCAAGGCGTTGTGTATTTTCTACGGGGATTTCAATGTTTCATGACTGACGTTTGCTACGCTTGATAAAACTACAATCCAATGTACTAATATTTCTTATCAATCACCTTTTTATCTTATGGTCTATTGAAGCGCGTATTGTCTCAAATTGTATTGATCTCTATCACGAGCTGATTGCCATTTCGGGTTAGCGTCGACCTCGCGCATCTTGGAACCCGCGGCCGTTTTCCATCTTGCTTCTTCGCCCACTCGGACGCTCCCTTTTCTTGCTTCCCACTTCCTCATTTTTCGGTTGCAATAACTACGACGTGCGCAAGATTTCTTTTGCCTACTCAGATACCAACCAGATGCCCGCCGTTTGAGCCGCGAGCCGCCCGTCTGGCTAGCGCCTACGTTTACGACCTCAGATTTCCCTCACTTCTATCTTGAACCGACCTCTTCTTCTCAACCGCCAACCCCCGGAGCCTCTCGGTTTCTTCAAAACTACCGTTGCCGAAACCATGCCTCACGCGACGCAGAAGAAGGTCCCGGAGGACGAGGACGATGACTTCAACAATGTGATGCAGCAACTCAACAGCTATGAGAACAACGGACCATCTCTGGATTTTCTGTCGCGCGACTTGGATGTTGGCGAGAAAGCTGATGATGCGGTCGACTATGAAGATTTCGACGACGACGAACTTCCGGAAGAAGAGGCCCACGCTGCCCCAGCCCTACCCGCAGTGGACGACAATGGCGAAGATCCTTTCGCGAACCTGGGCTCCGACGACGCCGCTCTTTTCGGGAATGGTGATGATATTTTCGGTGACCAGGCTGCGGGGGCTCCGACACAAGACGATAACCTTGATGATCTATTTGGTGAAGGCTCTTTTTCTCCGCCTCCTCCTGCTGGACAGGCGGACCTTACAAGTGGTCTTTTTGAAGATGAGCAAATGCCCTTGACCAATGAGCCAGTCGAACTTCCACCCATTCCTCCCGCCACCGTCCCCAAGGCAGAGCGGGTGCCCATGGATGAAGATATCCCGGACGATTCCAGCATCATGTCAGACGACATGGACCCCGCTACACTTCGCGCTTGGAAGCTCCAGCAAGCACTTTTTGCAATGTCTGGACCCGAAAACCCACCTGCACCCCCCGAAAACCGCGAAGAACTGCTGCATTCATTATTCCCTTCATTTAATCGCAATGAACTCCCGCGATGGTTGGAGCTCATTCCACATAAGAAAGCGATTTTCATCGGAAAACAGCCTACCAAGCCGCCCAAGCCCGTCCTACCCACGAAAGTGAATATTGAGCTCGCAGCGGACCAGGAGCGTACATTCCGAACAGGACAGCCACTCAAGCGTGGCCTTGATCATGATTCCCTGGGTGTGGTGATGATAACGCAGTCGACACCAGAAGAAGACGAAGAAGAAAAAGAAGACCTTGAATTGGGCGACGCAGATGGCGATGATCCGCTGCCGGGTGGCATTACCATGCAGGATCTTCGGACTATTTGCGCGGACTGGGATATGGTGGACGATGTACCTATTGCAGAACCCGAAGAAGAACCAAAGGACGCCGCTTTCGATGATGACGAGCCAGATTGGCTCATGGACGATGATGTACCCAAGAAGAAGCGAAAGACTGGACCAAGCCCAATGGACGTCATCGCAATGTCTCATATTGACATTCCGCTCTTGGATGACCCTGAGCAGGCAACGATGAAGATTGCCAAGAGAGTCACCATTGATTTGAACGATCCAAACATTCTTGTTGACGAGTCGAGAGCAGACGCTATAGCAAAGAAGCCGAAGCACGCTCCCCGATCCAGAGACGAGGTGGACCTGAATCTGACGCGCCGTCTTACTTCACGTTACAATATCTCGAATGACCAAGCGTACGACATGCTCAAACAGAACCATCAGAACAAGATCCGCAGCACTCTTGGTAACGTGACCCTCGAGCACGGCTTGCCTGCTCTCCGCTTGCAGTGGCCTTACTACAAGACTGAGCTGGCCAAGGCTGAAGCCCGATCTTTCCACCGACCTTCCATGGCCTTCAGGCCTGGACAAACATCCTGGTTCAAGAATCCTGCCCACGTCAAACGCAAGCAGCAACGTGGCAGAGACGCAAAGAGTGTTTATGATAGCACCAAGGCATTGTCTATGGCAGACAACTCTAATGTTTTGCTTGTTGAATACTCTGAAGAGGTTCCCATGATGCTTGCCAATTTCGGAATGTGCAACCGATTCATCAATTACTACCGGCGCAAAAATATTGACGACCCAACGCGTCCCAGAGCCGAGATTGGCGAAACAGCTGTCCTGCTACCGCAAGACAAGAGTCCGTTCTCGATTTTCGGTCATGTTGACCCCGGTGAAATTGCCCCAGCGATCTCGAACTCCATGTATCGAGCACCACTCTTCCCCCACCAGACAAAGAGCACAGACTTCCTGGTTGTGCGCAGCAGTACTGGCGAGGCCGGTAGTAGCTACTATCTGCGCAACATCGAAAACTTCTTCGTCGCTGGACAACAATTCCCCTCCGTGGACATTCCTGGTCCCCACTCTCGCAAGGTGACCACTGTCGCCAAGAATCGCATGAAGATGCTGGTCTATCGTCTGTTGAAGAAGAGTCCGGACGAGCGACTTGCGATCAGCGACGTTACAGCTCACATCCCTAATACGACTGATATGCAAAATCGACAGAAGGTCAAGGACTTCCTCCAACACGACAAAGATACTAAGTACTGGAAGCCACTGGACCCGGTTCTTCCTGACCAAGACACCATCCGCTCGTGGGTGCAGCCTGAAGATGTTTGTCTTTTGGAATCCATGCAAATTGGTCAGCAGCATCTCCACGATACCGGTTATGGCAATGATGCGGAAACCGGTGGTGAGAATGAAGAGGACGAAGAATTGGAAAGCTTTGAGCAGCAGATGGCTCCCTGGAAAGCGACTCGCAACTTCTTACTTGCCTCACAGGGCAAGGCTATGCTGAAGCTTCATGGTGAAGGTGATCCCACTGGCCGTGGCGAGGGTTACAACTTCATCAAAACCAGCATGAAAGGTGGCTTCAAGGCTATCGGTGAAAGTGTTGAAGACAAGCTCGATGCGCAACGACTCAAGGAGCTTGGTGGTCACAGCTACAATGTTGCTCGTCAACAAAAGTCATATGAAACATCTATTCGTCGTATCTGGGACGCCCAAAAGGCCAGCTTATCGTCCACGGTCGAACACTCTGACCAGGAGAGTGATGTTGATCACGAAGAAGAGGACCAATACCACAAACCGACGCCTCGATCTGAAGCACCTACCCCTGGACCATATCGCCGTGACGATGAGACAACAAGTCAGTTCAGCAAAATGAGTTTCGGAGATTCTCGCGGCAAGGTCATGCGGATCGTCCGCCAGGTCAAGGAAGCAAACGGCGAGATCGTCGAAAAAGAACAGCTTGTTTGGGATCAACGTGTGATCAGACACTACATGCAACACCGTCATCGTAGCGCAGCTCTACACACCAAGCTAGAATCCATCCAGCCCACCGGCGATCCAGAAGTCGACGCTCGCAACCGCAAGCTGATCGAGGCCGAGCTCGGTCGTCTGAACCGCAACAAGGAGCGCCGTTTCGCTCGGGAGAAGCAGAAGGGTATTCCTCGTGCCGGCGACCCGGACGGTAAGCCCACTGGCACGCAGCGTAAGTGTGCCAACTGTGGCCAGGTCGGACACATCAAGACCAACAAGAAGCTCTGCCCGTTGCTCAATGGTACCATGAAGCCCGAGGACCGTGTGACCGATTCGGCTTTCTCCATGAGTGCGCCGGTACTTTGATGATTCTTCAACTCTTTGTCACGTACCTGATTTGTTCTATCGCCCTTCATCATATCCGTTTTCAATCTTGATACCCAACAGGCGGAGAAGCCTGTTCAAAAATTGCGCTTCGATACCCCGCGTTTCTTCTACAGACATGGCCTCCAAGCCCAGACACCCCGTGTCATTCTGCTGTCTGTGTTCAGTTACCAGCGTTGTGTTTGTTGTCTTCTTTTATTTACTTTGGGATTTTCGGGACTTGATATACCTTCAATAGATTGCTAGCAATTCCTGACAATAGAACCATTACTGTGCACTTTAGACGTTCGTACCGTTCTTGGTTGTAGACTAGTTAGTCTATACTCAATTCATAGAGACAATAATATCTTATGCCTTAGGGCTATACTAGAATGATGAGGTGACGACAATGCCCTGCCGGGCCATATATTCGTTGCTAACGATACATCAGAGAGAGGGTAATGTGAAGCTAACAGTTTCAAGGAGCATGAGACAGCACGAGTGAGAGGTTCACGTTATACACCTAGGGAAAGTTAGAGATATTTATTTGGATAGGTTGTTGAAAGGATGGTGATTTGTTGCGGAAGTGGGAATGCAATAGTAGTCCGCCGTTCTCTTTCTTGGCCAGAGGGCGTCGACTTCCCTTCCCTGGCTGTGTTTTGTAGAATCATGATGCGTATAGACTAGACAACTGACCCCTTGCAAGTGGCTGTCGCCCTCGCTCTGTGCTGAATGCTAAAGCCATCTCGTTGGGTCGCCGATATGTATACCCCAGAAAAGCGCCCTTCTTGCGGATTTCCAAGACATTTCTTCCCATCTGTTTATCACGCAGGATCTTGTCGCGAGGCCGTTTCTTTTCATTCTTCTTTTCAGCATCCTTTGTTTTACCAGACGCTGCATCTGGTGTAGAATTGGCATTTAGTGGCTCAATGGAAATGTTTTCCTCTGGATTCGGGGCAGGAGTGATGGCGTCAGGATCTGACCCAGGAGTCTCGTCGTTGACATCAGAGTCATGGGCCTCAACTTGCCCGGGAGAATTGGCGATCAGCTTCCAGTCGTCGAAGTATCGAGTGTCTTCCCAGTTTCTGACCCTCGGGATCATTGGTGGTTGGCACAAGTGCAGGTCCTGCCATCGGATGCCTCTGAAGAAAGGATGAACCTTGATGTCCGCTGCGTCGTTGGGATACACGTAATAACTCGTAATATTTCTGTAGCGCGAGTCCATGGAGTACAGCATCTGTGTTGAGACGGGCCGAGAGGTTAGGATATCATTGGCCTGATATTTCTGGGAGCAGAGACGGTATTGACGCTCTTGAAGAATCCTGGTAATGAGATCGATGGCATCTTGAGAGACCATCCTCTCCGATGCTTTCTCTATCGGAAATTGGAGAGTTCGTGTGTGTTGCTCAAAGAAGGTCAGAATTGGGATGATAGATAGTTGAAAAAAGTACTCACTAGAATCTTGATCTTGGTGTCATGGCGGCTCTCGCATGCAAATGGCGTGAAGCCGTATAGGCACTAAGAAATCCGTGAGTCTCCCTTCTCAGCATGGGATAAGTATTGTCCGATTTACCTCGTATAGAATGATACCCAAGCTCCACCAGTCACATCTTCCATCGTACATTTCGCCCCGAATGACCTCAGGTGCCATATACTGACTAGTACCAACAACACTCTTGGCGAATCTGCGCCTCCCTTTGTTGTCACGCCAATCCAACAGACCCGAAGAGGGAGCCTGATGAACAGCGTAGTCATCCAAGCCATGCAATTTGATGTCAGGCGCAGGCTCTTTCGCCTCGAGAGACTCCTTCTGGTCCTCAGAATCTCCCTTGACATTGATACCGAGCTTCTTTAACAGAGAGTAGCGTTGGCTGTTGTAGTACGCCTGATCGTGGGACCAATGCCCGTTAAACGCCAGGCCAAAGTCGGAGATTTTCAAATGGCCCGAGGCAGAGATGAGAAAATTGTCTGGCTTCACATCCCGATGGATCCAACGGAGTTGGTGTGCTTCCTCAATGCATAGGATCATTTCGGCAACATAAAAACGTGCCCAGTCTTCGCGGAGCGTGTCCTTGCGGATCAAGAGCCCCAGGAAATCACCACCAACCATGTAATCCATCACTAGATACAGATTGTTGGCATCCTGAAAGCTGGTGATCAGAGGAACAACCCAGCGAGAGCTCTCAGAGGCCACAAGGAAATCCCGCTCAGCTCTAATGTGTCCTTCCTGACAGTTCTGGATCATCTCTGTCTTTTTGATGACTTTCATGGCGTATACTTCTTTCTTCTCCCCCGTCATGTATCTTCGCCGACTTTTCTTGGCCCCCTCCACCGCAGATCTCAGCACCCCGAGAGGGTTTGTTCTTGTATGAGAATTGCTGTCATTGGGAGCCAAAGGACCATCTTCGCTGGAAAACGCCGAATCAAGATGATTTGGTCGCACCAAGCGCACAACACCAAAACTCCCTTTCCCAAGCACCTTGATAGACTTGTATCCAGCAACTGAGATTGCGTTCTCAGTGCAGTATCGATTAGACTTGAGTACACGGCACTGCCGCAGATAATCATTTTCTCGTAACACCCAGTTGTGGCGTGTCATCATTCGCTCCTCCGCCGTGAGGTCATAGGAGTAGATATACTGTTCTAACTCAAGCTGTCGTTCCTGGCGCAAATCTTTGTTCTGGAAAATAGAATTGAAGTAAAGTTCCAGGTAAACCTTTGCCACTGAGGTCACTTCCACTGTCTTGATTGATGGCACAATGCTGATTTTTGTTTCAGGAGGACCCGCAGCCTCGTCGATACCAGAGACAGAGGGCAAATGTGATACTGCCGTCTCATGCTGATCGCATATCTTGGATCGATTTGATGAAGGGGATGGCACCCCGGAGGTCGGGGCAGTGGACTGTTCACTACAGGGAGACGCATTGCTGCTTGGGGTAGAAGAAGGCACTGAGCTATCATTAGCGCCATCGACCTGTTTGCACAAGCTGTCTGGAGCCGGTGAGACTGAGCGGAGAATGCTAGGTCTCGGGCGAAGGTTCGCACGGCGAATAACGGTGGGTTGGCCAAACGCGAGAGAGATCCTGTGCGAGAAGCGATTTGCAAATTTTGGAGTCGGCTGGCTTTCTTGCTCAGTGGCTTGTTCACCCTGGCTTACGGGAAAGGAGTGTGTGTCGGAAAGAGGCTCGGACAGAGTTTCAACGCCTTCGACGGATGGACCACCAGAGGGAGTGACAGAAAGCGGTTCGCTTTGTGGTGATTCGACCATAGTCCCATATCCTAGACTACCATCGCCATTTCCATCTGGGGAGAAGGGGTGGGGGCTTTCATCGCCAGTCTGAACGTAAATGCAGCTGTCGGTTTCGACGCTATACTCTTTGATACCTGCAGAAGATCATGAGAAGGGTCATCAAACAGAGACATGGCTGCTTACTCTTGGACGAAGTTCGCAATCCCAGTAAGAATAGAATCCTGGAGCCACTCCGGGTGAGGCGTGTCCTAAAACGCTCCTTGCCTTCAGGAATAATTGGCTCTGAAGTTGGGCTCTCTGGCGTGCCTGACTCAATTGGCGATGCACCTTTCGCGGATACGACGACTTTGGCGGGAAACCTGTGGCCAAAATGGCTTCTTTGTGCTGTACCTTTCTTACGGACTGTCATCTCGGTAAAATGAATGTTGGATGATCAGACCGTTTAACGATAGAATGATTTATAGATCAAACGGACAGAGTTGCGAAATTGTATGTTACGGCTTGGGTAACCACGACCAGGGCAAGCACAACCCGTGACCCACCCGTTGTATACGAGGCCATCATTCAAAGTGTGCCACAAACGATGTATTAAACACGCCACTGCATATGACCACTGCAATTCACTGGTTGCTTCACTGAGCCTCAAAGCTGACGCGGGGTCGGCTGGAATGACAATGCCCCCGTTTGCCCACTATTTAAATGGCTCATTCACCACTTCTGCCTTTTCCTTTCTTGCAACCCCTTCAATCCAAAATGGTTTCTCCAAATCCAACATCGTGGGAGATTCTTGACCCCATCTCTGCTCGCCCGAGCAACGAGATCTACAAAGCCAACACCATCTCCGAAGACATGAGCGGGAAATTGTCCTCAGAAGATCAGCCAAATTCCACTCATAATCAGGAATACACTGGATCCTATACTCCTGGCATCGCTTACATCCCTAACCCGAAAACACAAGAGGACAATGAAAACCACCAGAATTACTCGTTTTCGCTGCAGGAACGACAGAACAAGCTGCGACTACGACAGTCTAGCTTGGACAAAGGGTATGCTGAGCCAGAACCAGTGCAGCAAAATTTCCCTCTGCCACCTTCTCATGATCCGGCGGTACTTGCCTATCAGCTCCAGAGCAGACCAAACATGGGCGGTCCGCCAATTGCTGGATCGTCTTTCCCGCCTGTGCCGGTGTACGACCCTTTGCCTTACAATACACCTGCGATGCCTGCAGTTGCTCCCCGGCCGGGTCGGCAGGAACAGAACAGTGGAATAGAGCGGTCGCCACATTACATGCAAGGGCCTGCTCGGGTTGCTTCGTATACACCATACCAAGACTCATCCGTGTCGTCGAGCCAAACTATATGGCCACAAGATCGCAATACACGCTCTAGCCAGAGGACTATCTCTCTATCTGAGGCCAATGGCCTTAGAGCCCAGATAACGTATCTCCAAGAGAAAGTGCTTAAGCTAGAGGGGAAACCCGTTGATCCTGTGGCCTCGAAGTACCAAGTTCTCTATCGAATCGAGAAGGATGACACATTTCGAGGCATGGATCGAGGGTGGGACAGAGACGAAGATTTTAGATCCCCATGGATGGGAACTTTCACTGATCCCCCCGAGGTCATCCATAGCTCTATGGGATCACCCCATCTGCGCTGCAATGACCGGTTGACCAACTTCGAGCTATACCTGGCTCTGAACAAAGACATATCATTTGTGGTATTTCGGAATTTCAAGAGAAGAGTCGAGCGGCAGTCATCAAAAGCGAGGTATGGCAAGCCAGAGCCATTTAGCGAGACAATTCTCCCTGTTTCTGAGGATCTCAAGGACATCTTTGAAGAGATGCTCAGTGGTCGAGAGTTCAGCTCTATGTATCGTGGCTACCAGTCTTCTCGAGAAGTCACGACACCCTATCTCTTCGTCTACCACAATCGATCCAAGGTGACAAACATGAGACACGGGCTGAGTTCCGTGGCCCAGCAACAACTGGATCTCTTCATGGGTTACGTCCAAAAGACCTGTGGCGAGGAGTATGCTGCTGCGGACACTTTGCTTAACAGTGGCCGCATCCGCCCGGAGTACATCCAATATCTGTTCAAGCCCAACGAGGTGTTGGTTTCAAACAACAACAATGAATACACGGGATATATTGCGGTAGACTGGCCGCTTCAAGATGAGGGCTATCTTGGGTTTTCCTCTTGGACTGTTGGGGGCCAGACCTGGGATTTTGATGGCAGCTTTTGTAAAAGATGGGGCACGCTTGAATTCCAGACGCCAGAGCCACAGAACGCCATAAGAGAGCGACGCTACCAACGCTGGACTCCGAATGATGACCCAATTGTTCAATCATTCAACCAAGAAGCGGCTGAGGACTCATCCTCAGCTCAGAGCAACTCGAACAAAGAGTATGCTATCACAGACCTTGCTGTATTCCCGATCAAGTACGCATCAAATGAGCTTGTCCAGATGCTTCGGAGACGTGGAGAGATTTTCTGGAAACTCCGTGCACATCGATATGTGTCCTATCATGCCACAGAGGAAGAAAATTTCCAGACTATGGTATGTATCCAAATGGTGTTTCAATATCTTATGATTGGAAAGCCAGAACTGACCAATGCAACCAGGCCGATGACCGATACATAATAGACATGGAAACGTACAAGCGATTGCATCCAGTCCCCACGCCTCAACCTGCACGTACAAGCATGCTTGATGACCGAGCCATGGCCAGAGACTCGCCCCCAGATGAGACATTCCAGCTCTTGATGCCTCCCAGGATTGTCGGATTCAACCTTCGGCGCAAGAAATGGTTCAAGCTCTGCACCGATCGCATCTCCGATGTAGTCTGGAACAAAGAAGCCTTCAAGAGTCTAGCCATCGAATCCAAATCCCGAGACCTGATCCAAGCACTTGTCACCAACCACCTTGAATCCGAGTACTCGGCAGATCTAATTGCAGGCAAGGGCAATGGTCTCATGCTGCTGTTACATGGCGGCCCAGGGACAGGCAAGACACTGACTGCAGAGAGTGTCGCCGAGATAGCAGAGCGACCCCTCTACCGTGTCACCTGCGGCGATGTGGGCACGAAGCCTGAAGAGATTGAGAAGTACCTTGAGTCTGTTCTCCACCTGGGAAAGATTTGGAACTGCGTCGTGCTACTCGACGAGGCAGACGTATTCCTCGAGCAGCGCGGGCTGGAAGATCTGAACCGGAATGCGCTCGTATCGGCATTCTTGCGAGTGGTAGAATACTTCGAGGGGATTCTAATCCTGACCACGAACCGGGTAGGTACGTTTGATGATGCGTTCAAGTCGCGAATCCAGCTGGCACTGCACTACCCCAGTCTGGGCGAGGACCAGCGACGACTCATTTGGGAGACTTTCATTGAGCGGTTGGGGGGGTTTGAAGCTGATTCTGTTGATATCCATGATCTGCGCATGAATCTGGATGTGCTCAAGAAAGAGAGGTTGAATGGTCGGCAAATCCGGAATGCCATTACCACCGCTCGTCAGTATGCCAAGTGGCAGAAGAAAATCCTCACGTATGAGCATCTTAGGGATGTTATTCAGGTCTCGGCACGATTTGACGAGTATCTGGAAAATCTTCATCGCCCCTTCATGCAGAGTTGAGGGCCACTGAGCATCGGAGCAGAGAATGATCAAGGGGTATGACTTGGGCCAGAATCATCAGAATGTGACAGAGAATGAATTGGTTTTTGAACAGAAGTTTACGAAACCCGCATACCACAGTAATTCTTGTCCTCAGAAGTTGCATGTAGAAGGGTCATTAGGGAAATTAGATAAGGCCTAGAAGCAAGAGTTAGTCAAGAATATCACCGGAGAGATTGCAGGAAATACATACCCACGAATCAAGCTGAGCCCACCATATTGATCCCTCAAGGCTCTCAAGGAACCCTGCATCCTCTCCTGTATTCATCCCCAGATCGGCAGGCTGCATCATCCCCGATATGGAGGGCAGATCCACCGTATGAGTATCAAAGGGCCCAGTCCCATGATGATTGCCACTTTCCGATGCCCCAGAAGCACCATCTCCATTGAGACAGGGTGCTCTTGTATCAATAGAGAGCTCATTAGTCCCAATCTGTCGATGAACCTCCTGTCGAAGCTCCTCAAGGATAATCCCATACCGCCGACTCGGACAGTTCTTCCGCGTAGCCTCAGCAAGATGTTGCTGACAAGTCTCCGCGAGAGAAAACAGCTGCCGCAATTTATCCCGGTCACTGGGGCTTCCTACAGAAGAAATTGAAGCCCCGGCCGCTGACCCTGGTCTCTCCCCCAGCGATCCCCGATGTTGCTGGATGGTATGAATATAAACCACCAAAATTGCACAGAAGCAGACATAGTGCGTGAACCAAAACGATTGAATCAGAACACCTTGCTGCGCGAGACTATCAACGATAGTCATGATATCCTCGGCGGCCTGTATACATTTCTGCACATGAGAGCTGACCATTGGGTGTGGGACTTTGGGTCTGCGGCTTAGGTCTGTAAAGTCGGTTAGGAGGAATGAACGCGTAACGTGAATCATTGCGTGTGAGTAGGCGAGTTGCAGGACTTGGCTTTGTCGACAGAGGGGTGGGATTAGACTTGATGGGCGGACGCTATTGAATAGTGGTGGGACTGTTTCTTTCCATTTTTCGAGTTCGGAGGTTAGCCTGATGGCAGTTTCTAGGGGCGAGTCGCGGGTTGGGGTGTTTATGCTGTATAGTTGGCGGGATATGTCGCCGAGGATGCGGCCGAGTCTGTGTTGGCTTTAGATGTATATCTCTTCGAGTTGGTGTATACAAGGCTCACCGGTAATGAAGCACTGAGGCGATCATCATGCTATCTGTAGATCCTGTTCGTCTTGTTGGGTCCTCTTCCAGCAAGTCATCGTCGTTCATCTCGTCTGGTAATTCTTGATCGATGTCCTCGTCATGTAATAGTCGAGGCCGTCCAAACATGATGCTGAGATATTTGTCTAAAATGTATACACTCCAGAAGATGCGCTTGCGCAGCTCCAGTTCCAGATAGGAGCATCCTTTATTCGATACTTTGACAGGCCATTTTCGGTGCAATCCGAGAGCTGTAACGACCTGCATAGTGGTGCCAAATGAATACCAGCATTCGTTGGCCCGCGAAGATGACAGTAGGTAAAGACATTGGCCCAGTCGAGCTTGGATTGTTTCCAGTCTCGGTGGTCCTGACTCAAGCGAGGTCATGTATTTCGAAGCTGTATACCAGCGTTCGCTGCCAAATATCAGTACAGTCAGTCTGATTGTCTGCCAGAGACACACACCTTTCACTACGCCCATCAGGCATCCCATCTGGCCGAAGCTCCGTGTACAAGGTACTCACAGCAAAGATGATGAAAACAACAGCAGTTCTAGCAACCATATTCCCCACCGGCGGATTAGAGAGCGAAATATTACTCTGGTAAAGCTGTCTAGTCCAATCCTCAACGTTGCCTCTATGCACGAAGCGATAAGTCACCATGGAGAAATCGAAGTAGATGCCAACCAATTCCATGGCCTTCTCCAAAGATGGCAGTGTAAAGTCCACCTCTGGGGAATTGCAATATGGCTTATCACCAAACATAAAGACAGCCGTATTCCGGGATGATTCATTTTGAAGTTCATCGGGATAGTGCGTGGTCTCATCCTGGTGTAGACGACTCCAGACGCGATTGATAAACGACACGCCCGATGCAGGGCCGAGGTAATTGCCCTCGAAATCCGTAGATCCTGGTTCGGGTGAGTTTCGTGATGACACTGCATGGTGCTGGCTCGAGATTGGAAGCGACTTGTTGTTGGTTACGGCCAAATCTCTTGCACTCGCCCGTAGATGGGGGCTGTTGGACGTGCTTGCAGCTTCTGAAGTACGCCGGCCCGTAGGAGTTGAGAGCGGGCTGGGTAATGCAGGTAGAGGGTCTGGTGGTAGCCCGCGCGAGTAAGCGGCGTTGTACTTGCATGGTAGCGATAGTCGTGTACACCTGGTGCATGGCAGAGTGCCCGTACAGCGGGTCTTCTTTACTTTGCATGAGTCACAGGCTCGTGTAATCTTTTGACGGGGTGTAGTAGGGCCCTCTTTGTTTGACAATAGCTCGGAGGCTTTTCTTTTGCGACTGGAAGTAGCTGTCAAGTCCGGCGGCGCAGTAGGTTCATCTTGGATCCCGGGTTGAGGGGATGCGTCCGTGGTCACGCTAGTCATTGTTAATATCGGAGCGCCAAGCGCAGGACGGTTGCATTCAAGTCTCTAAGGCGTCTCACAGGGAAATGTAACGGAAGAGGAAATTGGGGAGTAGTATCCGAGGGGAAGAAGGATCTCGGCAAGACTCCGGTCGGCGCGGAGACCCCCGGGGCCGGATATCCCGAACATATATTGCTTAGATATGGTGTTTATAGTGGCATGACGGGGAAATCATGAAAGCGTTGGCTCTATGTACCCTAGCCCCCTGATTTCCAGGCTGCGTACGCCGAGCTTGACGATATAGTGGTCGGAAGAGATCCGGTTGAGGGCCATAACGTTTACCGTAAGACTTCGAAAAGCATCTACAGGCTTGAGATTACATATGTAGCCCTGTAAGGACCAATGTTGACAGAGTCCAAAACTCCATATGAATGTTTTGCAGATATCTCAACAGCACAAACCCTGGCATCGTGTTCATCGGGTTTGTACAAGTAAAGAAAAGATCAAACAACATCGTAAACGGGCATCACCCAATATTCTACTCGTATCTCAACCCGAGCGCAGCCAGACTGATCTGATCGTACCAGTTGTAGTGCCACAGATATATCACGCCAGTTGGAAAAGCTCCCATCAGCTTATACTCATCGACGACTAGCGCACAGAACTATTTGGCAGAATGGCGAAGACGGAAAGACGGTGAGAGCAGAGTACAGGCTACCAGATGTCGACTAATGAGGCTGACCATTGCAGGGTTGAACATAGGCTGGTTGAAACGAGGGACGGGGGTCGTTCGCCACAACGTGCAATCGGTCACCGAAAAATAGACTCGAGGGGCTCTTGACGTAAAGCCCAGATCACTTCGTGAATCAGACCATAGTGTTTCGAATACCTGTTTTCTTCCTCGGGCATGTAAGTCGGCGAAGGGATCAGATGGCCCCAAAACTGTGGACATCAACCGGTACTTTGATCGCCGAATTAACGAGACGAGAGATCGAATGATGAGCTAGGTTAGGGTATAGATTTCACCTTTGTCGATCCGGTCTTTGGCTCTCGAGCTCTAGAGTTCGTGTTGAATGGTGTGGACAAAGGAAAGTACAAGGCTAGGGCTGGCAATAGAAGAACAACTTGGTTTATGCTGAATCCCAGTATGCAAGATATGGCAATGCAAACAAAGATACACCCAAAGGAGGGTGTGATTGTTTTCCAAGTGACTTGCTTCAGCCCTAATCGGAGTGAACGCAACACATATGACTATAAAGGAAACGCTAGAAAACAACCAACCAATGTCGTCCAAATTGCCGAGAAAGCAGCCATCCAATATCCGAATTGTCGAATTGTCGAATTGTCCCGGGGGCTCGAAGGGGCGGGTTCGTCCAGAGATTCATGCGATATTGCCCGACCAGGACTGGGAGGATTCCGCTCAGCGATGCTGGTTGGGATCGTAATAAAGGCCCGTGTTGGGAACTGTGTCGGCATCGACATCGTCCACGAGGCGGTTGAGCAACTCTCGCAGGTTTCCATTCTCCGCACCGGATCGGATGGTGCTGACAATCAGATGTACTGTCGCGTCATCACTATCCCGGATGAGGGCGAGGAGATCTTCGGTGAAGTTGCGATAGTACTCCAACTGATCTTGCATTCTCCTCGCAGAGGCCTTGCGACGTCTGTCATTGGCTTCATCGAAAAAGCACTCGCGGTTATGGGTCCTGCATTCATCACATAGAGGATGGCCGCTACACTGATCAAAAAAATGTCAAATTTGGTTCGGCCAGGGAGTCAGGGTAGAAGGGAACGTGATATACCCTAGTCCGACGTTTTTGACACTCTGTACAGGCCGTCGATGCTCGTCTCATTCGTCTGTCTCTGTCGTCGCCTCCTCCAGGACTATCACTTCCTGCGCCTCCCCCGCTCGCTCCCATAGAAGTCCGCGGTGCGAGAGGCCGAAGGCCCCGAGATGTATCGGCCATCAAGTCTGTGTAGAGACAGAACGGCTAGAAGAGAAAAGGCAAAGATATAAGATTAAAAGCGAAACACTTCTAACTGGCTATCCACCATTGGACAGCATGATAATAAGCACAAGCAAGCAAATCACATCGAAGATGGACGGACCATGAATTGGAGAAAATTATAGAAAAGAGGGGGGGCTTTCGGGGCCACGATTGTTTCTTTGCAGTGAAAGAACTCTGCCTAGAGACAAAGTGGGGGAAAAAGAGCACCAGAAAAGGGAAAATAGGGAAAAATAAGAAATGAGGGGACACGAGGGATGCTGGCGTGTGTGGCGGATGTGGGCCTTCAGACGCTGACATTCCCAAATAAAGGTAAGTCTACCTAGGTAAGAACCGAGAGCTATCTTCAGGAACCGGGAATGCGATTCGATCCCATCTGGCAGGGAATCCAATAGTCACAGGGGAACCTGGAAAAGAGACACCTGAGGCTTTCCAATACCCAATAAGTGATACTCAGATAGACCAATCATCTACAGAGGAAGTGCTATTGACGATCTTCTTATACGGTCTGGATTCCTTTGTAGAATCATGATTCTGTGGAGACTGGCCTATTTTGATCCTATCACATAGAGCGGAAACGAACTCCGGAGTACCCGTCATAGTACAATCCATGCTGAAATCCCCAGAGCCCAAGAGTTAACAGGTAAAAATAGAGCCGAGGACTTGGTCCGGAAAGGTCTTAATAGTTGTTCGAACATAAACATCAAACAGGGCATGGCGGAACCCGTGACTCCCTCGAGAAAACTATTAGTATACGAAGTACAGAATGGAGTCAAACGGTTTTTTTAACCTTTCCTTTTTCCTGTTCCAAAATGTGGATTCGAAGATCTCTCTCATTTCTGCTGAAGAAAACCATCTGCATAACTCGGTACGCAAAGCCCCGGAGAATTCATCTGGTTCCATTCCTATCGTAATTAATCTTCGGGCTTAGGCCCAGTAACCCCCTGGAAATATCGCCACCTCGAGATTATCCACCGGAGTTCGAACCCCACCAAAGCGTATCGAACCCACTGTGGCTGTTTGCCACTCTGCGAGGACTTGTGACCACTTCACTCTTAAGCCGCATGAGCTACCAGATAATTTATTCCATGGTACATTTATTTATCATATTGTCTGGACCACCATCGGTCTGAAGGTAGGCAGCCCATGGCTGTCACCGCAGCACTCGACGCTTTTGGAATTTCGTGAGCTACTCCCGCATTTAAGCGTCGAATGATAGCCAACGGCTGTGAGGGGCTTGGGAGATTCGCCACCACCGGCGCAATGGTAGCCAGAAAGTCGGCTCCGGTATCCTTCGGGCTTATGCCGTCAGACCTACGATATGGACTTGACATGTGGCTCGTGAAATGTCGAAGTCGACTGGGTCAAATTCCATGCGCGTGTTTTTGATCCAGGGCTCGTGTTGATCTATGCAAAGTCTCACCTCATCCGCGTCTAAGCATAACCACTACTAACCACTACATGTATGTCTTCAATCCACAAGAAGCGCATGGTTAGCACGCAGATTGAGTTGCAAAGTGACACTTGCCCAGGAACACCCGTAGATCGCACTAAGACAGAGCGGGACGCAGCAAATAGCGCCAATTTAGGGTCAAGTGCGGAAGTACATACTCCGTACTCCGTACACTGTATGGACTCCCAAGACACTGGAATTCAAGGGCCAAAATGACCCTCGATAGGCATGTGGATCTTATTTCATGGCCATTGACTGGTGTCGATGCGTCCCCCTGTCTTCCAATTTAGGAAACCCTCGAGGCAATCCATTGTTCGTGCCTCACCGTACCTCACTAATGCATGGGCATGAATACATAATGGACTAGGGCTAATCCCAAAAGAAAGGCCCAAGAGCCAACGCCAGTACGACTTAACATTACCTTCACCGCTGGGAGTCAAATCTTGGTGCGGCTGTCACCCTGACGGCCCACGGCCCATGATCTCGGGGAGAATACTTCCGCGCCATTCACGATGTTTCGTTTTTCTTGCCGAGCAAACTCTGGCATTGGCTGGCCAATACAACCTAACCAACTACAGGTTCCGGGCCAAGATACCGAAGCTATACAGATCTTGATCCGTAGAAGGGGTGAACTGTCGCAACCCTAGCTCTCTCCACTGCCCTCCACCAGATTTCTTTCAACGTTACACTGATCGTCGCTCCTCGCCACTCTACGTACGTGATAGCACACCACAGTAATCACAGGCTTAAGAGAGAGGGTCTCCATGTCTCCGAACAAAGTCGATATATACAGTACTCACTTGATTTAGTCATAGACAAGGCCACCTAGCCCCAGCGGGGGCCTGTGAGTATTCCACTTTCGCGAAAAACGAAAAAAAGTCTACTCCTTCCACACTGGTTGCTCCACTCCCATTGCTTGCAACCTGAGAGGTGTCTCTGGCGATCCCTGAGAAGCGGTCAAAATGCAATTCGCCACAGAGATACTCCTTTCCAGGCCTGGACAGGTACATCCACCGAGTATAGTGCACGCAAACTCCCTCAGTTCCCCGAGAACTTTTTAACCAGCCAAATATAGGACGTGCTCGGCCGAGGCCTTGGTGCATGTGCTGTTTCTTACCGTACAGCTTCTGATATACAGCCATACGGCCATATCCCTCATTGGCCCCTAGCATTATCTCTCGGCCGCAGCCACCGTCTTTTAGCCACAGTGGTGGGCCATGATTACAGTATACCCTGGAATACACATAAGAGTCATTGGTGCCGGCTAACTAGCCCACCAAAGATACTTCCCAAATCCCACGCTCCCATTGGAAGCTCATACTTTCAACCAACCCCCTGTTCTAACAGCATTAGCCCTCCCATCTGTACTGTCCGTACGGATCACAGAGTACAGATCACAGATCACTGCCAGTTTAGAATAAACACACAAAAATAACACTGGTGCAAATTAAAGGGAAAAAAACAGCCCTCTCAGCCGGCTCCCGCCCTCCCCACACTACTGTATACACTACTGCATACTACTACCACCAGCGTTACCACTATTACTACTACTACACTACATATACGCCTGGACATGGATTTATCCCCTGCAACGGTGAACTCACCGCACACCTGTGCTTCGCGGCGGTAACAGGGGGGTCACATAAACAGTGAGAACGATACCCCCTTTTGCATCTTGCATTTAGCCCTTGCCGAGATCCAGAATGAATTCAAAATTGCAATCTAGATTGTGAACCGAACACGAGTGTCAAAATTGCCTTTTTTTTTTGCGGGGCTAACGCTGATTTGTGCTTGTATTATTCGTGTCTATTGTAGGCTCGCATGCATGGGTCACGAGGGCGGTTTTGCTATTGTACAGTGTGCATAGAGTTTTTTTACTCTACGGTTTCATTTGAGCTTATGTCCATGTGTGTATACTTATAACTTTAGAGCCGAGCTGATGCTGGGGTAAGCGATATCTGGTTAACTAAGAGCCTGTGCTATGGTTGTATAGACATGGCATTGCTTTTCGGGATTAGGCTGTAGTTCGGGATTTGATATTGAAAGATGACAATTTGCACAGTGATTTGGAATACTAATCGTCTATACTGGGGGCAGGAACTGCGCCAATGTTGCTACTGTATTTGTTTCCTATGCCCGTTGGAGCGGTGCATGCATGCTGCGCTGTGATGCAGGGTTCTTAGCGCTAGGCACTGACCGGTACTATGTATGTATCGGACGAAGGACAGTTCATACATCCTGCATACAGTATACTCGCCGAGACTACGGAGTACAGTATGAAGAGCGGATTTGAGCAAATGGGGCTAGAGCAGCCATAAAATCGGTATGCACGGGAAGAAATATGTACTGAGGAAATAGAAGGTGATGGCAACACGACTAAAGCCCGGAAAGGAAACCCGTATCGCATACGTAAAAAAGAAATAACGGGGTGGGATATCAAAACGAAAACAGCCCAGCTGCGTGCATGAGTGCCAAGGTTCTTCAGAGTCTGGGTGTTCAGTAGATCGGACGACCCTCGTCCCAACGGCGGGATTCTCTCGGGTTCGAAACGGGCTCCGGGTTAATTTCGCCCAAAGGGGTATGAGGGCTCGCCGCGGCATTATCAGACGGAGAACCAAGGGAGAACCGTACACTCTCTCGGCTGGAACTCTGCTCCGGGGAACTGACAGGGTTAATCCCACCGATCCACTCCCAGGATCGAGAAACATCACCGCTGCGTCCTTCACGGACGGCGGCGCGGACATTAGCGTTGCCTTCAACAAAGCTGCGGACACGACGCCAGAGCTCCTCGCGGCGCTTGCCTTGGAGTTCAAACCGCAGGACGTCGTCTCGGAGTTGGCCAATGGCAATGTAGGGCTCTTTAGCGTTACCATGGGCATACAGTGCAGCCTGGGTGGAAAGACGGTCCAGAGTCGTAGCGACCAGCTCTGGCACACGAGCGATATCAGAGCGGCGGGCTAGAACACGCGCGCGCGCATAACCGATAAGACCAATGACCAGAACTAGAAGTGAAATAGGGAGTCGATACGCGACGAGAGCGAGTCGGAAGTGACGGCGGATGGCGCATGTGATTGGGAGCCGTGCGATGGAGGTAGAGGAGAGGACGAGGTCACCGGAAGGTCTGTAATTGCGAAGGCACTTCTGTTAGTTCCGGGACACAATGTCAGAACCAGATCTTTGTAAGATATGCTGCTGGATTTGGATATCCACAGCGATAAGCATAGCTAAAAGGGGATATGAAAGATCCTCCTGGGTTGGGAAACTTACTGCTTGGTCTTGCTGACAATTTCATCTTTGTCAATGACTTCTCCGATCGCGCCTTTCCACAGCTCATCAAACTCGTTGTCAGTCAAGCCCTTGCGACGTTTCTTAGCAACCTCTTCCTTCAGATCGGGCTCGCTGATATCAGGAGAACGAGCATCCTTGCCATCCTCCTTGAGCTGGCCACATTCCCACTTGGCGCGGCGCTCACGGAGCTCCTCAACAGCTTTATCAGCAACCGCCTTCACGCGACGCGCCTTTTCACTGTCGGGTTCACATGTAGGCGGCAAGGGCACAAGGCCTCCCAGGGAGAGAGGATGGGGCTTGAGAAGGAAATCATTCTCACAGCGGACTTCAAAGTCTGGGTAGCAGAAGGCGTGGCTTGGGCACGGCTCGCACCGAGGTTCCAGCACATTGGCCCACTCGGGAACCTTTGTCTCGGCCAGTGACCAGGTGGGCTTCCCAAGGCCACAGTACCCAATCTCAAGCTTCTCTCGACGCCACCAGGCACCGAAGCTGCCGGCCAGCAAAAGAATGACAAGCCACGGAGCCAACCGGGCCACGGTTCCTTGCTTCTGTGGTCGCCGTCGTCGAACTTGGATCTGTGGCGCATATTGTTCGTTCTCCATGGCGAGCTGCTCTTCCGGTGTGAATTCTTCGCCGGCGCTCATATCACTCTCCTCATCTTCCTCTTCCTCCTCTTCCCCACTTGCCTCCTGCGGAGGCTGCAATTTAGAAGCGAAATCAAACGAATCCCGCTGAGGAGCCTGGTAGCCATCCTCCTGCCTCAAGCTAGTAGAAGGAGTAGCTGATTTCCGAGACCGAAGCCCACGGCCCCGAGCCGGGCTTTCAGTAGATAAGCGCGAAGCACTCTTCCGTCTACTATCGTAGCTCGCCCTGGTACTCCGAGGAGCCTCAGAAGGACTACCACTTTGAAATGGGTTGTCATTCGTAAACCCACTATCATCATGTGGTTCCGACTTGATGCCAGGTGTGTGCTCCTCGACCTCAGTAGACGGGAGAACCTCACTCCGTCGGAGTTTCCGCGCAGTAGATTTACGAGGCGAAGCACGGCCAGTAGCAATGGGAGTAGCGAGCATATCGTCGTTGGTTTCCGTGTCGGACGCGCGGGCATGCTTGCCCACTGATCGAGCAATACTTGTTCGCTTCGAGCTCCGAGCGGTGGCAGGAGTGGCTGGGACAAGTCCATCGTCGAAATCAGCCGTTGAGTGCCGGGTGCTGCGTCGCGATGTGCCCCTTTGTCCGCGACTTGTAGATGCGACTGACGACGGCGTTGCTGGTGGAGGCATGGATTCCCTGTCGTCCGCGTCGCTGGCTACCGACGTCGAGCGGCTGCTCATGTCTGTGATTCCGGCACTTGTCCGTCGAACCCGTTCGCGGTCGCGCAGGATCTTCCGCGCTTGAGGGAGGACCTCATCTTGGAGGATGCCGACCAGTTGGGCCTTCTTCGCTGAGGCAGGGTAGGCGATGTCGTGGTTGACGAGAATGGATCGGAGACGGGGGACGGTGAGAGTGGTCAGATCGAAGTCTGGATAGAGGTAATCTAGCTCATCGGCCATTTTGTGTTGTTTGGTGTGCGACCTTGGCTATCTGCCTGCACAGAGCCCGACCGCGGAGATCACTGGATTAGCGTAGAATTTTTGTAACAAGTGATACCGAGCGTGTCGCGCGGTGTATGGCTGGGTGGAATTTCAATATGCGAGTGGAATGCCACCCGTCGCTCCCTTTTTCGAATTTTGACTGGAGTAACAGGGATTTCGTGCGTTGGTGTTGTTTTGGCCGAGGTGTAATAACGCTTGTCTGGCTCGTTGAGGTGGTAGCCAGGGCAACAGGCGGGGCGGAAAAAATGGACAAAGCGGACCAGGTTATACTTGCGATGAGTTATCAAAGAATATCAAAAAGAGATATGATGACTCTAGAAGATGTCTGGGTATAAATTCATCTAGGAGTTGAGTGTCAACCTGGAAGAAAACATGACGCCAATGACGCAACACAAACAATTCTCACGTGACCGTTTTGATTTGAGTAGAGTCCAGCTACGCCTTAAATGTTGTACGGAGTATAGAGAGCTTCATTGGCAGTTAGGGGGAACTGACAGCGATAAGAAACAATACTATCTCGATCAATAGGTGAACAAGCTTACAGGCGAAATGTTCATGGTTATCATGTAGACTGTAGCATATATTCTCTGTCCAAGCCAAAGACAACCCCAGAAAACAGCAAGTAAAAAACAAATAAGAAACCGAAACTATCACCGTGGCCCCATGCCATAATGCTGTATAAAATAAGTTTGAATACTCCCATCCGCCAGTGAGACGCCGCCCACAAAAAACCGAAAAACAAACTACAAGAAAGAAGAACATATAAGAAAGTCAGAAGAGAAAGCAAAACCAGAAAACAAATACCATGGAATTAAAACAAGAGAAAGTATGATTGGCACGGATCATTGACTGCGACGGTTCGTGTCAGAATTGCGAGCAGTATCGCCAGGGAGCTGGAGGAAAGATGAAGAGGGAGTGGCGATGCCGCTATCCATGCTCTCTGAAGGGTGCGTGGCGGGACTGTTGTACTGTGGCTGTGATCCGCCGGTGATTCCTGCAGCACCAATGGCCAGCGACTCCTTCAGAGCTTGGAATTCGGCGAGTTGGGTTCGAAGTTGTTGGAGGACGTCGCTGATGGGGACAGCATGATCCTTGAGTTTATCGCCTGGTTTGAAGGGGCGCATCATGTGTCGCAGTGAGAGAGTGTTGACGGTAACCTAGATGCTGTTAGAATGGGGAGGATCAACGGCAGGGAAAGATCTCGACATACCTCGATACGAGTGACTTGCTGATCGACTAAGCTGAGAACAGTCGAGTCGTTCAATTCACCACCATGTCTCTTGACCATATTGAACAAGGCAACATTAGGCTCTCCAAGGGCTGGTTCCCTGGGGTTTTCAAGAGCACCACAGAGTCGCTCGAGACGGAGAGTTACCTCCCAGACACGCCAAATGACATTTGTCTGGATGTCCAACTGGTTGTTCGGGTTCATGGTTGTACCAGGATCATCGCGTTCCTGGGTATCTTCCGAAGAAATCATGCGACCAGAAAGGACCGAAGGATAGACAAGGTAGAGGGGCTCTGGGTTCTCCAGGCCCTTTAACTTCCGTTCACCTTGGTCCTTGATGACGAAACCTTGGCTGTTCAGCTGGGTCAGCTCGCGGCGGATGTTGTGTCCAAGGCTATCACCACGAGGGTGGCTGTCAGCTGAGCTGGTGGAGGCAGACCGTTCTGCATCAGCAAAGATCTCCAGGTTGCGATGTATGTCGCTCATGAAATCCGACGAGACAAAGATTTGTCCTCCGTCGGCGACAGCGGAGATTCGCGAGGCACGATTCACCATCGGACCGAAATAGTCCATGCGGTTGGTGACCGGGTCTTTTTCGCATACTGGCTCGCCCCAGTGACCTCCCATGCGAACGGACAGACCACGGAAGATAACGTTGTTGTCCATGTCGACCACAACTCGACATTGCGGCTGATCAAGGATCTCAGTAGGCCATTCTGCTTCGAGCAACTGGTTTTGACAGTTGAAACACCAGAGCAGGGCGGCAGTTGTGGTCGAGAAAGCTACCATGAAGGCATCACCTTCAGTCTTGACCTCGTAGCCACCGAAGATACCAAGCTGTCGGCGTAGAATGTCGTTGTGGATTTGAATAGCAGAGCGCATGGCATCTGGACAGACCTCCCACAGACTTGTAGATTTTTTAATATCAGTGAACATGATAGCCAATTCACCGACTGGAGCATCAACAAAGTCAAAGCGAGCAAGTCGCGAATCACCAGGACCATCGCGCTTCTTGGGACGCTTGGCAGTTGGGATAATCTGATCCTCAGCAAAGGTAGATGATCCAGTGTTGAGCGAAGGACGAGGCTTCGGTCGTCGCTTTTGGAGTTCACCAACTCCCAAAATCATAACCATGAGCTTATTGGTAGCACCAAAGGAGATCGCCAGGTCACGCAATTTTTGAGCGGCGAACATCAAATCTGGTTGTTCTCTTCTGGTGATATCGACCACGACCCCCGGGGTGACATAGTCCCAGAGTTCCTTCGATGCCAAGACGATCATCTCATCCTGTTCCGTCAAAGTGCAATGCATCGTGGAAGGAGCCGCAATGACAGCAGGCATCATGGTGAAGTGCCCGAAACATCTTGACACGGGAAGCACATCATTCAGCTTGCCGTTACGCGACACGAAGCCTCCTGCAGCACGAATGCGCGCGCGCTCGTTTGGTTCCGCGGGGTCATGGTTCTGTGTCAGATAACGCATCGAACCATCCGACTTGATCAAGATGGCTTGAGCATCGCCGACATTGGCGGCATATAAGTCCATGTTGTTCAGGTACAAGACAGTGGCAACGCCGCCGGATTGAATGTCGGCCTGGTTGAGCATCTTGGCTGCAGTAGAGCCTCTGTGATACTGTCTGACTTCACGGTCATCAATCGATCGGTAGGCAGATCCTGCCATGTTCTTGTTCAAGGCAAGGAATGCCCGTCTCAGCGCATCTAGCGGTGTCTCATCCTGATCCCGTTGAAGCTTCTTAAGCTCAAATGAGAAGGTGGGAGTGAAGTTCTCATGCAAGTATTTCGCTACCCGAGAACCACCACTAGAAAGCGTCTGTCCGTCAAACATGCCGACCAGTGTTTCCACATTGTCCTGCTTCAACCGTGGAACGATCATATCGATGATGGACAAATGCTCGGTCCGTCCGAGAGAGTCTGCCATACCATAGGCAAGTGTACCAGCCAGCGAGGCAGAAGTTCGCACACGTCGATCTTCCGTTTCTTCGGGAATCGTAGGAATCGTAAGAGTGACATCCATCAGTCCCAGAACCCGGAGATGGGTCAGAGAGTTGAAGTCCGTCAAGTCAGCACCATTGGCAGCCGGTGGACCCAGTGACGCGATATTAGGCTTGATTTCCAGGCGCTTGTTACCTGAGAAGTTCAGGTATTTAAGGTTGCGATTCCAGTTCCAGTTCCAGTCATAAGGCCAGTTTGATACGTTGTACTTCAACCCGTTGCTTCCAACATCAAGGATCGAGAGCTTGCTGACCTTGCAAAGCTCTGCAGGCAAGACCTGGAACCTGTTCGCATTGATATGGAGGATCTTGAGGTTGCTTCCCTCTTCCAGATCATCAGACGGGAGAGAAGTCAACTCATTACCGGAAAGGTAGAGTTCAGAAATCATTGGCCATCTCTTAAGAATTCCCTGAGGCAGTTCCGTCAGGTCATTGTAGGACAGATTAACAACGCGCAGCTCAGGGAGCAAAGACAATTCCCGGAAAACGTCATCTTCAAGTCTGTTGTCGGCAAGGGAGAGTGTTCGAAGAGATGCAGCAAATGTCATTGCCATCTGCTGGGAGAAATTCGAGTCCTTCCGAGAGGCTGAATTTGGATCCGTGAATGAGCGCGACGCAGCCGATACCTTTCTATCACCACCTTGCTGTGAAACAGAAGGCGTGGTGGAAGGATTTCGATATGACCCATTTGGTGAAACGGAATTCATAACACCATTACCATTGGAGGTTTGACTAGGTCGGCGCAGATCTGGTTCGTCCAGTGGCCCAATGTCTTCATAGCCGGGGCTGCCTGAGATACCCGGTGTAGTCGCGGGTGTGGGGGTGGGCTCACCAGGCACCAACGGCGGCGAAGCACCATACTTGGGGAATGTGGACAAGATGTTCGAAGAAATATTGAGCACTTCTAGCTTCGCACAATGCCAAATCTCTGATGGGAGAGATGTCAAATTGCATTCTCTCAGATTCAGGTGCTTGAGTTCCACGAGGCAACCGATGGTTGCAGGCAAAGAAGCAAGAGGGTTTTTGATCATGCTGAAATGTTCCAGTCGGCGCAATTTGCCAACCTGGGGCGAGACGGAAGAGAGGTGGTTTTTATCGAGAATGAGCTTGGTCACATTAGGGCAGTTTTCGAATATGGTGTCCCGGAACTGTGCGAGCTTGCCGGATGCAAGGTTGAGGGATGTCAATGTCGGCATGGGAGCATCAACATCAAAGTGCGTCAGAGGGCAGTGGTCCAGATGTAAACTGCGCAATTTTGGGAACGAGCACTTGAAGCGCGATATTAAGTTGTGACCGAAGGAGACCTGCTCCAGCCGTGGGAGAGAAGAGAGATTATCGATATTGGTGATGGCATTGAAGCGAGCATCCAGTTCCTTGAGGTTCACCAAGTCCCGGAAGGACTCATCCAGAGACCCACTGAGGTTGTTATTTGTAATCCACAGGCGTTCGAGGGTCACCAAGCGGCCAATGTTGGGTAGTTCTTCGATGCCATTGAAGCTGATATCGAGATCAACTAGACTCTTCAAGTTGCAGATGAACTCGGGGAAGACCTTGAAGCCGTTTGATGACATAGTCAAGCTTCGCAGGGCATGGAAGTTTGCGAAATAGCTGGGCAACTCAGTCAATCGGTTGTTGGCCATCTTGATGCTAACAAGACCAGTCAGCCGATCGAGACATGCGTGATTCAGTTCCTCCAAACAGTTGTTGGAAATATCCAAGTATGTCAGCCGGCCTGCCAGACTGAAACTTTGTGGGAGCTGCGAGGCTTCATTTCCGATGAACTTGATCTCCCGCAGATTAATGCAGCTTTGAATGAAGTCTTTCGGAACATCCAATGACAAGTTCCTCGATAGATTCAGTGAGATGATTTCGGAGGATTTAGCGTATAGCGTAATCGGAATTGTGACAAGGCTGCGGCCTTGGAGGTCCACATGGCTGAATTTTTGCACCTTGTTAAATCCGGGGTCACTCTCAAGACTGCTGTAGCCACTAAGTTTAGTCGGCAGGAAAATGAACCGACAGAGATAACTGTGGTCTTCACGACCAATATCCTCAATCCGGTCCTTGTCCGTGTAACCAACTTGTTCGAGTAGTCGCTTCTGCATCTGGATTGGCCGTTCATTGTGATCAAGCTGCCGTGAAAGGTCGTTCTTCCGTAGGACAATCTCGTAATTGTTGAGGTGATCCTGCAAGAAAGATTTCCGACCAAGCATCAAGAGAATCTCAGATACAGTCGCGTTAACACCAGCTGATAGCGTGGCGAAGGTTGAATCGATCCGGAAGATTCGAATGAAGTACGAGACTTCACGCTCGCGAGGGCCAAAATAGCCTTGGTCCACGGTAAGGTCAGCGGGTCCCCTGACATGCCAGCTGTCTGGGGCATTCCATGGCTTTTCAGTTGCATTTTCATCACGCGGTGTGGTCATCCCATCGACTCCACGCTTCATAGTGTTCGGCGAAGCTGAACGAACGATTCCCTTCAAATCTCGCATATCGATGTCAAGTGGGAAGAAATGCTTGTTCTCCTCTTGATTCCTGTCATCTTTGTTGGTGCTGTGAGAGTCACCGCCTTGATTGGTAAAGACACGACGAGGACCGAGTTTTCGTCCTGTAATAAGGCCCTTACCGGACTCTTTCTTTCGGTCTGAGTCTGTCGATTCCACATGACGAGAAGGCGTGTTCCCTTCAATGCTTCCCTGCCTACCCCTTTTAGGAGGAGGAGAAGAGGTCCTCGACTTGTCGTGCGGTTTCGATCCATGGCCAAAAACCCTTTTGATGAAACCACCAATTCTGGGGTGTCCTGAGTTCTGATCGTTGTCGCGATCACGGTATGCACTTCGGACGCTGGGGGTTGGACTTGTAGATCGGCCACCGAGTGTCGACGATGATGCTAAGTAGTTCTCGTTGAACGGACGTAAGGAAATATCATCTGTGCCCGTAGCCGGCCGATTTTGATAGCCGGCTAGGTCACCAGCAAGAGTCGGCTTCTCGTCTTTGCTTCGCGAAGGACGATGCCTGCCGTGTCCTCGCCGGCTGAAGTTGCCCCCTGAAGCACCGATATCAGGAGGATCAAGACGCTCCCCATTGGGTCCGATTGGAACGTGGCGCACAGGCGCTTCTCCATACTGTGAAACATCATTGATGCTCTGATAGTCCCATGGAGTGATGTCACTTGAGGGCAAAGGCGTCGCTGCTCGTGGCCTTTGAGGACGGTGTGATCCAGAGCCATCGGGTGGCCGGGAACCATCCGAGTTCGCTCGCTCTCGCGCCTTCAGCTGATCGACTAGCCCGCCACGCCTACTGGGCGGATTTTGGGAACCATCGTCGGTAGCCTCGCGCTCTCCAGGCGAGGGGTAGTCATCCCCGAGTAGACCTTTTAAATGCTTCTTCCGAAGCTTCTGACTGATGCTAGATCTCGAACCCGAGCTACTCACAGTGGTTGCGCTCGCAGCAGATGGCCGTCGCGGTTCTCCATGGTACTCAAACTCGGCGGGTTCGCTGGCGATTGTCCGTCCAGTCATGGGACGAAACGAGAATGACGCAGGGGAAGCTTCGTGTTCGGAGTAGTCGTTGTAAAACGTGCCGGGAGCATCGGGGGGTCCACTTCCTGGACCTGTACTCCATGGGGCGATCGACTCGATATCATCGGAGGCAAGGCGAGACGCGTTGAGAGGTGGAGGTCGGGGACTCGTGGAGGAGGATTGGGACGGACTGTCTTGATGACTGGGTACAGATAAAGCCTCGCGATGGTCGCTGAAGCCAGAAGCCTTGCGCTGTTCGGTAGGGGAGATGTCGGGTGAGTTCCATGACCACAGATTTGTCCCCCAGTTAATCTGTGGGGGTCTCGAAGGGTCCGATCTAGCAAAAAGTCAATGAGCTCCTTCTTTCAAAGCTTGGAGATAATTCCCCCGTGGTGCTGAAAAAAGCCCGCGGGGTATCTCAAAGGGTGGAGGAGCTTACTTGGTGTCCATTGTCAAAGAACCAGGGAAAGGGTCGGCATTGCGATTACCAGCAGAGGGTTTGCTCGGATCGCCAGGTTGGTTCTCGGGATGCCGCACAGTCTCCTGTGATATCCAACTGTTACCAGAGCTCCCCGAACCCTGGCGATTCTCGGAATGGGGGCGCTCCCGCACCGGCATGGCGGCTCTGTGATTCGGCCGATTCCCACCGCGGCCCTGATCAAGTTGCAGCCAGCTGTATCTTGGGGTGTATGAGAATCCCGGAGCAGTTCAGCGTGAATGACGCTGATGATGCCCGGGAGGTGTGGAGGATCGGAGCTGCAACGTGTATCGATTCTGCTGTCTCGAGTACTGGCGCCGTGCGGAGGTCGTCTCCGGCGGCGCGGTAATAGGTTCAAAAGCTGTAAGGAAGCGTGGAGGGCATTCGGGGATCGTGGAGTTGTAGAGATCGACGGGGGATGACAGCGTGGGTTCGGGTTCGGGCGGGGGCGCAAGGAGACGCCTGAAAAGCCGTGGCCAGCGCAAGCCGAGAGGGTGAAATAGGGCAAATTCGATGAGATGGGTGGGCAAATCAAGGGTAACCCGGGCGCATGCAGGGAAGTACAGTATCTCGAGGTCCAGGATTGAGTGGGGATGACAAAGGCAGGAGAAATCGTTGGTCCCGACGTGATGAAAGAACCTTCTCTGAAACCTCCTCTTTCTTTATTTTTACTCCTTCTATTCCTATGCTTTTTGCTTTGTATATTTCTTACACTTCTCATATCAGGTATATTTCTTACATTTTCTATACTCTGGAGATGGTCCGTGGTGCTGTCCGTGCCCAGAAATTGACCTGTGGAGCTCCCAAGTATGATATATGACACTTAACATCTGCATTCTTGATCCATTGGCTGCCTTGACTTCAGGCTGTAACAATCCCTGCAGATAACTAGTTGCTAGTTAGTCTAGCTCAGCTCAGCTGCTCGAATGCCCAGATCTCAGGTGTTACAGGTGTATACTCCTTTATGCTTGAAATCCCGAACATGACAGATCATACAAAGAATCCTTTCATGGCTAATTCCTCCCCTGTGGCGGTGAAAGGTCTTCTGCTATAGTTTGCGCCTCAATCCGAGCTCCTTTATCCATTTCCACTCAGCCACTATGCAAGAACACTGGAAGAGAGAATGTCCATTTCAATATAGTAGTCTCTGGTTTTCCCTACTCTACAAACAGTATTGCCATAATGATACATAGTAAAACCAGTGACCTAGACGGGATCTTTTCCTCTGCAATTACCGTTCGCTTCATTCCATCATGTCGTCAATTTGCGTAAGTCCTCTGTCAGTCAAACTCGGGGCTGAGCGAAAACTCTCTCAACATCATCAACAACCTCATTCCAGAGCTCCTGTCCGAAATGGCGCCCAACTTCTCCCGCCAGGAACGGCGCACCCCTATCTTCGATTAGGATCATGGTCTCATGACAAGGTAAACAAGCACATACTGATCCATTAGACTGTTCTGAACAAGCAAACCGTGACTCTCATTACCAACAACCACAGCAGCCTTGACAATAATCCGACCACCCTCGTGCAAACTCCGTCTGTACACCTTGGTGTAAGCCCACATAAAAGGCTTGAACCAAAGGGGCACCGTCTGGTTCAGCTTGGTCTGAACCACGCCAGGGCAAACATTGTTGATGATGACTTCAGTAGCGGACGTGATACGAGCCAGCTGCTGCACAAAAGCGTTGACCACAAATTTGCTATCCTGGTATCGTCTGAAACGGCGAAAGATGGTCTTGTCGTCGTAGTAATCCATGATGCTCTGGCTAGCGGGAATTGGGATCTCCTCGAAACTGTGCTGGTCCTGGGAGTAGGAACCCACGAAGGTGATGCGGCTGGGGGTGTAGTATTTCTTGGAAGTCTTGCGGAGCAGGGACATCAGGGTGAGTACGATGAGGAAGTGGGTGTAGCAGTTGACTGGTTTGTTGTTAGGTCTGATTTCCTGTAGGGCTACGAGATCAGATTGTAGACTTACCTTGCATGATCTTCTCATGGCCGGTCTTGCTGGTTTGATACTCAAAGATATTGATACCGGCGTTCAGAACCAGGATATGGAGCTCACGGACTTCCGCGTTAACCTTTCGGGTAAACAGGACACCGGACTGGTAGTCATCGAGATTCAACAGAAAGAACTCGATCTTGGGCCTGGCTTCGTCTTGGGAGCTGGCCGCGATAACTTCCGGGTCAGTCTTGAGGGCAGCCACTGCGGCTCTGCCCTTGGCCTTGTCGCGTGCGGTGATGATCAATCGGGAAACATTCAGCAGCAGGAACTGCCTGGCAACTTCGAAACCAAGGCCCTTGTTGCCACCTGTGACAAGTGCTGTCTTGCCAGCCAGGCTGGTGCCCTCGGGCGTCAGAGGAATGTCCTCAGGCATAGTGGTGAGGATGAGATTGATTGTTATGACGACAGTCAGCGGCCTGAGACAAAAGAAGCTTGTGAGAGTCCCGCACAGGGATATCCAAGGTAGCGGGAAAGGCCAAAGTAAGCTCTTGGATTTCAGAACCACAGCAATGTATTGTTTCATGGATTCTCGTGGGCTCCAACTTGACGTGAAATATTAGCCTTTTGCCCCGATGGACCTACCTGGGCCGGACAGCGTAACTCTTCCAGCCCTAACCAAAGCAAAAGAAAAGGTTGTCACTCATTAATCGAATGATATCGTCAAATTTGCTCATGTGATATCTGATTCTCCATGTATCTCTTCTACTATAGTGAAGATTGAAGTGAGCTGAAAGATCTCCCTGATGAACCTGTGGACCCCTGTATATCACAGCCATTATCACTTCTCATTCATGGCAGCCAGACCACAATCATTCTACTCATCTTAGCTTTTTATATCAGTATATAAGGACTGATACTATTCGATAAGCCAATTTGATGACACTCACCTGCACATTTATCTGTTAGAATATATTGATCTTATCTGTGGCATTTGCAACCAACTGGCGTACTTGTGAATACCTGCGTTCCTTAATGCTTAACCTTGCTTAAATTGGATGCCGTGCCTTCGGGTTGTTCCTCACTTCGGATCTCCGGACGGAAAATGAAATCCACTAGGATAAGCATCTCACTACCATCTCAGGACAACGGAGATCTCATGTCAATTATCTGGTATGCCTCTGGGTCTCTTCAATGACGACATCATCGCAGCTTATATATAGCGTCGTTCTCTTTATATGAATCGCCCACTAAAGAAATCGGCGGTTGAATTTACCTGAGCAGTAGTCTAGGCCAGCCAGGCGCAACTATAGACCATGGAATTGGTACTGTTGAGCATTAAATCGTGCGTCTATCCAAGGTCATATTTCGGACATGTAATAAGTTAACTTATTTATGGGGTGTACATGTGCAGTAGCCAGGGATAATACTGCCGCTAGCCTTTAGCTAACAGCTTGTCGGGAGACCGGAAAAGAGCAAATGCCTGTGAAAATAACTTTGTGACACCTTTGATGGCAGGGGTGCATATGAGTGAGTACCTAAGGTTATATTCAAGACGGAGATGGTATAGATGCAAGTGGGTCACGTTACTACATAGGGACATGTGATTGGGTGAACTGTCCCTGAGGGCATGACCAAATATGTAGCGTACGGGCAACAAGACGCAAAAGCAATCAAAACAGTTCGAAGCTTACTCAAAGATGGCCAAAAACGGCCAAAAATGGTGTACAGTAAAAAGTGGCCCAAAAGTGGGTCCGATGTCGGCTGGTGGAGTGATTCACTTAGGAAACAGTGTACGGTGTATATGAGCCATGTTAGTGAACATAGTCTGTAAGACATGCCTAGAGTAGAGTAGAGCAAAGTAGATTATCGATGGTAATCCAATGTGATTTATTGATATCTTTACTGCAGCCCAGATTTCAATGACACGTGAGATATGTTAGTCTGTTACTTTGGGTCAGGTGACACAGAACACTCGATGTATGAGATACATTCCTGACTTCATCAGATGATGCATTACAATTTCAAAGTCCAAGAAATCCAAGGAAGATCCAAGGAAGCTCCAAGAAACGGCGGCAAATCCCAAACACGAAACGAGGTAGGAAAGTTGGGCGTTCTCCACCCCCAGCCACTTCCATTTGTGATATAATTAGAGCCTTTGCACCTTCCCTCCGATAGGTCGTTCATTTCTACCTTCTTCTTTCTCTCCTTTTCTTTCTTCCTCCTACATCTGTTACAATTATCTCTTCTAAGCGTGGGTTTCTCTTACCATACTGAATTCCTCTACGAAAAGCTCGCATACATTCTACCTTCGCCATGCGGTTTGCTCTTGCGGCCTTGGGCCTGTTGTCGTCCACGGTGTTGGTGACAGCCCAGACATTCACTGACTGCAACCCGACCCAAAAATGTAAGTGCAGCCCAATATCAACGTCAGCAAGGTACTAACAGTCATCAGCGTGCCCCGCTGATCCCGCATTTGGGCAGTCTGACAAGACTTTCGACTTCACAAGTGGTGCCTCAAACGCCTTCAAGTCGACAGGGCCCGTCACATATGACGAGACAAATGGTGCAACTTTTACGATCTCCAAACAGGGAGATGGCCCACTGATCCAGTCCGGCTGGTACATCATGTTCGGCCGTGTGGAGTTCACTATCAAAGTCGCCTCAGGAACCGGTATCGTGAGCAGCGCAGTTCTGCAGTCCGATGATTTGGATGAAATTGACTGGGAATGGCTTGGCGGCAAGAGCACCGAGGTGCAGTCCAACTATTTTGGCAAAGGAGATACTAGCTCCTACAACCGTGGCGCTTTCCACTCCAACCCAGGCAACCAAGACAGCTTTCACACCTACTCCATTGACTGGACAAGCAGCCAGATTGTATGGGCAATCAATGGCGAGACTGTTCGGGCCATCACTCCTGAGTCGGCAGACGCAAACCAGTACCCTCAGACTCCGATGATGGTCAAGGTCGGCGTGTGGGCTGGTGGTGACTCGAACAACGCACAGGGTACCATTGGTAAGTAATACGTGATCTCCAACTTAGGTGTGTGACTGACAGTTGTGCTTTTGCAGACTGGGCTGGTGGCCAAACGGATTACAGCCAGGGTCCCTTCAAAATGTATCTGAAAAAGATGACTGTGACCGACTACTCCACTGGAACTTCATACAAATACGGTGACACGAGTGGTTCATGGGAGTCCATCATCTCTGAAGGAGGCAAGATCAATGGCAACAGTGATGCGGAGCCCTCGTCTACTCAGTCCGCACCCAGCATCACCGCTACTGCTGACGGTGCCCCAGTTCCTTGGAGCGGAACACACAAAGAGACCTCGAGCTGGGTCACCCCTAATGTCTGGCCTTGGGTGGCTAGCGACTCTCCTACTGCCTCGTCAACGGGCTACCAGTATGACTGGGAGTCGCGCTCCAGTCGCATCCAGGCACCAAGCGGCACCACCAGTGAGAATTCCCACACACCTGTCAGCCCTGTTTTGCAATCAACCACTAAGACCGCATCATTCTCTCCACAGTCTACCTTCCGCTTTACATTTGCACTCTCGCGTTCTTCTTTGGTTGCCTTTTCCCGCTCTGGCATTGAGACTATTCAGAGAAACACCACTCGAATAGTCACGAAAACCAGCACTTCCACTAAATCGAAATTTACTATGACTACCACCGACAAGCCAACTGGCAACTTTGCTGCTAATCCCACGGCCACGGCCACGGCTTCTGGTCCTCGTGCTACACCAACGATGAGTAGTACGAGTGCCCGATCCAAGATTCCGGTCTTTGCTGGTGTCTTTTGTGCCCTGTTTATTGGTGTTATTCCATTGCTTTGAGCACATCCACATTTGTATTATTATTCATGATTAGACGGACCCGGCGTTGACTCACTTTTATTGGACATGACGCATGAGCGATGATCTTTGGCGGTTCTGACAGAGCCGCAGCATACGGGCACTTACAGGCAAGTTGCCTTTTTTTGTTTATGCTTTATTGTTACGACGCACACCTGTACCATTGGAAACCCCAATTGGTGACAGATGTGACCTGCACATGTTATGATTCTTCACGTATTGATACCTTTCTGGGCTACCACTTATATACCAGCCGTTACTCAAAAGAACAAGTTTTTCATGGAACGTTCCCATGACAGCTCGATATAATCAGCTTCATTCCTGGGATGTAGAACTTGGTCTTAAGCTGACTGTTGCAAATGAAGAATGCACTGGCTTCTTGTAGAACTGTAAAGCAATACCCAGGCATGTTTACTCAAGCGCATTCGTCTCCTCTAACCTGGAGTATATACTAACCATACCGCCCCCCATAGGATATAATGTTCCCATAAACAAGCCTCGAAAGATTTATTATGGTCATCAAATCCTTTCATATTTCCAGGTCTTGCCTGTACTAACCCCGCAAAATCCATCAGTCCTTCAAACTCGGGTCAAGTAAGCACTACTGTGAAGGTGGCGAGGGGCGTTCCTCAGCGCCAGATAGCGATACCCAGACCTTGCTTTATCTCAGAAGCTAGATGGGGGGTATCGGAATAGTGTTCATAGTTCATTACCACGCTGTCGGTTTCCTGGATGCGGGAAAATGATATTTCGAGATAACTGTGTGCAAATCTTACAGTTTAAAAATAGAGTATAAAACTGGCAATTAACCTTCAATCTTTAAGCTCTAGGTTGGGGGTCTAGAGGATCATAACACATTGACGTGCGCTTGTAGAACATGGTTGGGGGTCAAAGTTGGCATTGCAAGCAGTAATCAATACATGTAAAGCTGGGATTGTAGGCTGACGTCGAATGGCTACAAGCTGACCGCTGCTCGGACTCATTTTGAAGGATTATTTAGTAACGGGCAATTTCCGTAAATCAAAAGTGCATGTATCATTCAGTGGGCCGTTTGTTCAGATCTCTGCCGTCTACAAGGAATACTTGTTTTTATCTCTTCTGCGGCGACTCAGGAGTCATGGTATTGTTTCAATGTTTTGGCTCCCACTGGATTCGACTATCGCATGGTTTGATCCATAGTCGGCTATGGACCTTTCGACTGGAAATCAACATCGGTCCAAATAAACAAAGATAGCTCCCTTAGTATGCCCCATCATAAGCCACAGGCCGATTTTCCTTCACCCAAACCTTCTCCGCTTCACTCTTCCAGGGAGGCGGAATCATCCCATTAACCTTCCACAACCGCCGCTCAGTCTCCTCAACATGATATTCCCAATCATATCCCAGATCGGCAACATTGGGCTTCAAGATCCTATCAATCCGAGATGTAGATCTCCTGTATGTAACATCTTCGTTGGGCATTTTGATCGCGATGTGTGTGATTACAATACGAATGAAGGGTTTGCCGAGTTTCGGTTCGCCTCCAACAAGGATGTCCTCCTTGGGGAGGGGGATGAAGTTGGTTACGACGTAGAAGGCTGGAAGACCGAGGTCTGTGTACATCTTTGTAATGTCTTCGGCAAATGCTATTTTGGACGCTTGGTCCTCATAGGTGCCCGCGGGGTGGTAGATTTGCCAAAGAGGCATTTTGGACGAGGAGAGGTAGGATGATGAGAAGGAATTGTTTTGGAATGTAACAACTTGAGATGAGTCCACAGGGAACGATCTCCTAGATTTATATAGCCTCTTTTGTTGCACAACCCGTATTGATGCGTCGGTTGTGGGACCGGTCGACCTTACAGTATTCTGTGATCATCCCGAACTATGATGACACAGCAATTCGGAGTCCCATTTTCTGTTGACAAAACAATCGTGACTAAGAAAAACCCTCATATGACTAGATAACTCATTCTGTCTCCTATCCTGTCTTCTTCGCTCGAGTCTCCGACCGCATAAAAAAAGCAACACCAGCTGTTGTGGAATCTCAAACCAGTTGTCCACGTTAACCTGGCAGACGGGATGAATTTGATACATCCATTTGGCAAAATCAGGAGCTGGTAACCAATCATACAACTAACAGGCCTGCAACAAGAATACTTCATATCATGCTTCATTTATCTCGGAGCAGTCACCAACTGCTCTTCCCCAGCTCCAAGGCCCATGGGGTTCTAGGGCTCAAATAAGCTATTCGATTGTCCAATCATCATCCACTTGGTGGGCCAGAATCGGATTACTCATTACTCCGACTCGCTCGGCCTGATGAATAAACGTAAATTCGCCCCTTCCCATTTGTAACCCTGCTTTTTTCTCCGACTTCTTCATTGCACATACATGAAATTGGGAGTTCTACAAGCATGAATACAACTGAGAAAGCGCCGGTAATGGAAGACAAGCCGAAGCCAAGCGTTGGCCGCAAACGCGGTCGGCCTCGAACTGTAACGGATGATCAAGAAGTGCCAGAGGTGGGTCAGATCGCAAGCTTCCATGGTGCTCGAGCTCACAATTATCAGAGACGCCGCAAACAATTACGGCTAGCGCAACAAGCGTATCGCAAACGAAAGGAGAATACGATCGGTGCTTTACAGAACCGCGTACACGAACTAGAGAATGGCATCGAGAGTTTGGGCCAATCGTTCCTCTCTTTTAGTAGTATTCTCCTAGAAGAGCAGCTACTTTCGCAATACCCACAAATTGCCGTGGCCCTACAGGACATCACGCGGCAATGCGTGTCCCTTGCGAAGACCGGAAGCGATGAGTGGGTAGAGGGCGCTCTGGTCCGACCTACAATAGCAAAGGATGCTCCAGTCAAGACCGCCACTACCCCAGATAATGATACACGACAGGTCTCGATATTTGATATCCCCACATCAGATACCTCGACAGATGTCGAGGATATTATCCGGTCGGCAGCAAAAAGCTGGCCTGGACCTCCCACCCCACCATATCAAGACCAAGCCGTCCTACCATTCGGCATCGTCATGCCGCCACCTACTGATCTATTTTCCTATACACCGCCACTATCGAGCTCTTCATTAACAGATGAAACGGACTCCAATACAATATTACTAGACCATCACTGGACTATCGCACAACGTCTAGTCCGGACGTGCTGTCATATGGGATATCGCCTCCTCGTCGACCAACCAAATCACGATAGAATCCCGGAGATATTCGGGTCTGCGCTTAGCACGGTTGAACGTAATCGTCTCATTTCAGGTTTCTACGCTGTCACACAGGACAAGACTGGCGCCGTAACAGATGTCAAAGCCAATGTGCTCAGCTTTTTGCGGGCTAGTATGGAGAACTTCTCGGAGGGACAACTGCAGCTGTCGTCTAGGGTCCGGCAGATTGCGCTTGAGTCGGCGTCTGATTCTTGGATGGATGCAAATGGGGTACAAAAGTACTTACGGGAAAAAAGATACATTGTTGATGACTTCTCGGGTTCTTCTGGTCGTCTTGGTTATTCTGTCTCGTCGTCGCTTGATCTACCAGCCTTTATTAAGGGTGAGCTTACTGATACGAATTGTTCTTTGGCGTCTGCTAATATATTACAGCCCTCTCGGGTGACTCGGTATGTGTTGGATATGGACCGACGTTCCGACGGCAAAGCGTGGAAAAGGCTCTGCATACGGCCACTCTCAATGTGTCCTGGGGGTTTGATAATATTTGTGACATTTAATGACGTTTTAATCTGTAATATAGTAATAAAAATATGAACTAACGACAATCGCAGAGGATGCGATTACAATTTAAAAAGTTGCAAGTAAACATTTTGTTTGAAAGAAGTTCAAGTGATGGTGACAAGTCACAAGTGGGCCAACCTGCAGTGTTGCAATCCATGCAAAGCTGTTAGATCTACACAACCTCGAACTGCTATTGCTACCTATGTACTTGATTTCCGCTGCCACTTCTTGGCGATCTCTTTCCGTTTTAGTGCTCAGACCTTGCCGCTTTTTGCTCACTGAGTAGATCTGAGCACGCCCCTGAGCGCCCTGATCCGCTCACTGAGCATTACATAAGCGCTCTGACCTGCTCACTGAGCATGCTCTGATCGTCACCTGAGCGCTCTGATCCGCTCACTGAGTCCGAGCAGAGCTTAGGGTGAGCAGCCTGAGTAAGCTACGTCAATAAAATGCACCACGCTAGCTCCATCACGTGTACCCCTCCACTTTTAGATGGCACCCATCGTCCCATCAAAAAAAGGGCTGGAATTTCAATGTGATACTCAATCCTGGTAAAATGTCTGCAATTAATTGCGCCATAATGGAGCTTGCTATTTGGCCACCCAATCAACATTATCGGTCTACGATCGATGCTCCTGGGAATACTTTGCCTTCTCGGTCCCGCCATTTCCTAACCAGGATTCCTAATCAGGATTTGAAGGACTACCGGAGCCAGGAGTATTGGTTCAGTCTACTTGGAGATTCCCAACATGTCTCGGCACAGAGGCTAGCAGAGATGATCGTCAAAATGTGGAGAAAGAGAACCGTTTCTCTGGCAATAAGCGCATGCACCCAGACTTCTATAAACAATCGGATTTTCTTTATGAGGCTCCAGATATAGTGCTCCTAGTAGCTGGCCGCAGGCTCTGCTATAGCTTACGAAAAAGTCCGGAAGCCAACTTGATAATTGCAGCTATCGTTTGAGCTATTTTCTTATTCGCCATATCACAATATTCCTAGGAACCCAGAACCTTTACCGCCCTCTATGTATACAGGCCGTTCAATCATGTGAGCCTTACGCCTAAGCCGGGAGAACTTTGGCTCTAGAAGACATGGCGCGAGGAAGTAAACGAAAGGAGCCTCCGTGTTCTAGAAAATCCTATGTGGGTCACTCATAGCGCACATCCTCCACTCCTCATGTATGTCGTGAGATATTCATAGCCCTTTAGAACGAACTTTGTTCCTAGGAGCCTACCGTGCGCCCAGCCAGACCCTGTTACGCAGTTAGACGTCCTAGGAACTCAACCCATATCCACAACCCCTTAGGTTGCTGACTAGAGACGTGCCAAAGGATATCAAAGATGCCGCTGTATAAATATAATACAAAGAATACCCATCTCTATCATTTACAATCTTCTGAAGACTTCGATCAAAAATACTATATCTGAAGACAGAAACAGCAATTACTCCTCTTTGCTATGGTGAGTCTGCCTATGTTGACTAATTGTGACATTCATTTAACAAGTTCGCTACCTACAGTTACCTAAATGTATGATGCCCGACCTAACAAGTACTAGTGCAACTACAGCCCAAGTTTCTAAAGCTGCACAGCGCGGCGTGTATGCTCTATTAGAGAATATTCAAGCTAGTGAGCGCACTGGCGAACTCCTAAATAAACTTGGCCGTCAACTACTTTCCGTCAAAAAGCGATTGGAGAGTATTACATCTAAGGTAGAGGCTACATATTCTTGCGATATCAAACTTAGTTACAAAGTCCACATTCATCTTCGGGCGGCAATTTCGAACACCCAGGATATATGCGAAAGGTTTTTGGGTACATTCAAGGAGTGGAAAGATCACTCGTCCTCGCTCTATTTACACGAATCGGATTCTGGTAGCTTTGATATCTTCGAAGAAACGGAATTGCGGCTATTTAGCGAAAGCCTACAGATGTTAGAACATACAATACTCATGGCAGAGGAAAACTCGGTGTTATAAGTGAAAAATAAAGCCTTGATACTCGATCGGTCAATATCTTATTACTTCACCAGATTAGATGAATTCTCTATCTCAAGAGCTCTTTCCGACGTAGAGTGGACCTCAATAATGTCCAGAGAGAATGAATTATTTTTAGCAGCGATCGACATAAATCGGAAGCAACACGTGCTACAGGACCGACGATTGGCACTCAAACGCATCGCTCGTGAATCCGAAGCATACGAGATTGGGATGCAATACCATCGAAATGTCATTAGTGAGCTCTTATCTAAGATCAGTCGCTTACGCAATAGACAACCAGTCTATACCGAGGAAGAAGACCAGCTTCCTATTAATGCTGTCAATAAAATGACCGGTGATTGCCAGTGCCTGCAACACGATGAAGCCCTTCATAGGAGCGAATCCCCGATACCCATCCTTTAGCGAACATAAGACACCCTTACCCTCTCTCCGAGATTCCTTCCGCCTTGCATGTATATCCTCCACACAGCTGGTCATATCCATGGCAAGACAAACTCCAGCGACATTTCGGAAGTTATGGGTGTGAGAATCTCAGCAATCAAGTTATATAATCGCATGCTTATGTATCGCAGCATGAAAATATTTCCAACCTCCCCCCTTCACTATCCCTTTTGTCAAAAATAAACAACGCTAGCATTGTCGATATGATGGCCTCACACTAGGGGCCCCCCAGCTCACCAAGGCATTGCGAATTTGCTGAATTTGATACTCTAAGCCTACTCACGGATTAGTCATCATATACTGGTCTCAAAGCATGTCTTAGACGTTGGATTGAATAGACTGGATAGACTGAATGTTTGGCTGATGGCCCCTTGATCGGTAATATATTTCTATGTAGTTTTGAGTGGGAACACACGGTATGTACCGTATTGTACTAAGGGCAGATGCTTGACCGCACAGCCACAGTAAATTACGACGAGCCACAATTGCGGAAATTTACACCCGGTGAAGGTATGTTCGAAACACGTATGTTTCAGTCATGAACCGTTTCTCCGTATGTTTGGTTGGCCCACTTATCCACTATGTGTGTAATAGTAATGTGGAAGTTTCAATCTTGCTCCAATTCATTCTGTGAAGGCTAGAAGCTTGTGGACAAGATAGGTTGTTCAATCATATGGTTGTGAGTAAAATATGGCTGTATTGTCTTGGTCTGCCCAACAGATCTGATGAATTGAAGAGACTTCGTCGGATAGACGTTCAGAGAGATAGGTAAATTCGATCGCTTACGCAGGTTCATTGATATTGAACGTACCAAAAAAAACATGACTGGGGCACGTAACTGATGAATTGAGAGTGATGAATTGAGGGAGAGTGATGAATTGAGGGAGAGTGATGAATTGAGGGAGAGTGATGAATTGAGGGAGAGTGATGAATTGAGGGAGAGTGATGAATTGAGGGAGAGTGATGAATTGAGGGAGAGTGATGAATTGAGGGAGAGTGATGAATTAAGGGAGTTTGCCAGAGCCAAGTGAGGTCGTCAATGGCAGCCGTCTTGATGCGTGCTCAATTTTCTCACATTGTGTAGCTTTTACATGTAATCAAATGAGGATAATATCGAAATACTGATACAGGCTGGTGTTGCCTTCCATATCAACATAATCCTATTATCCGTCATAGGACGGACTCTGACATAGTACAATACAAGAGTCTCCTAGCGGCAGGAGTTGTTTGTAGGTAGAGTAGATCCACCCTAGCGACGTGGATGCGAATTACAGGTAGGCCCGGTGCTGTCGAGACAGACCATGAGCGGCTGCGGCAGCACTGGGCTGCGACATTAGACCATAGGCAATGTTTACTGCCATGTCATCCGACCAACATTTGACAGATAGCAGGCAATCTCCAAATTTATGCCCTAGCCCACACTTTGTCACTATAGATGTCCCTTAATCCACTGATCACTTGTTCACTCTTGCGGACACGTCGTGAGTGCTCTGCCGGATTTCTGCTATTCTGTCTCTCCACACATAAAGCGATGCGTTAAGCTACTTAGCATTGCCACCTCACGGACTAAACCCGGACCGAGAACAGAATACTAACTCGATGCCACGCTAACCTTTTCGTTTTCGAGTATGACGTAGACCATTTAACTTTGTAACACAACAACCAATCATACTTGGTCCTGATCATCCTTATGATTCATCAGTCTAGTTAGAGCTCATCTGAGTTGCTTAAAAAATTAAACTAAGCCACCGCGATGTGTACTTATTCTATCTACACCTGAAACTAGATAAGGTCTTTCTGTGACGCGGACTAGTGCACCAATATGGAGACAATCACTGCTCAGGTTTCCTAACTTGAAATATGTTCATCTTTATTGAATTCCTATAGCGAAGCTTTCCACGATATCATTTCTTACATCCGTCAAATTCGACGTATACCACTTTCAGATGTAGAGATTAATGTCACGAAGTCGCTTGCTGAGCCATTTACCTGCGGTGGCCTATTGGTAATTCTCTAAGAGCCGCTCCAAGAACATCCCTGGCACAAAGGGGCTAATGTTGTGATATCGGAGTGTCCAACATTGAGTTTATTGAGAGAAGGATTGCGGATCGGTTCGAATGATATATTGTGCTTATTGCATCATGTCTCGGTCCTCGATCTAAGGCCATTCATATCCAAGGAGCAAAGTTATCGGATTCAAGGCTACCAACGTGAGAGATTGTACAGACTCCTCATAGCTGCTATCAATGCGAAAAAGCCAGATGTTATTCTATGCATGGGACAGGTAGGTTAGCTATAACTAGTGTGATCCATTCGAAAGGTCATCTTATCTTCTAAAAGGAACCAAGGACGATTCTGACGGATCGCCATACCCACCTCTCGGACGACTTCTAGAAAAGTGCCAAGTGGGTCAACACTATGCACCCAAGCCACTCTGTTAATTACCACGAAGGTGATATTGAGAAACGCACCCGGCTCCTCCGTTCAATCACCCAAGCTTGTCGCAATTTGCGCCTTGCGGATCACGTAATGCTCTTCACATACATCACATGCGGTAACCGTAATGAGGTCTTTAGGCCCCGGCAGCCAGCTAAGAGCCAGAGGGATACTAGATAGGTCGAAACTCTCATTTGGGCCCTCATGGAATTATGTTTCCGACCGCGCCATCGCCTTCCAAATGCCAGTCTCTTGACCAACGGCTTTTACCAGCTCGAAAACTGGCACAATAACTACTTCGCGCATGTACTAAGTCTTCCGAGCGCAAAATCGGACCAAGCGGAAAAGATCGCAGCCACTATAATACCTTTGTTCAAGCGGTTGAATAAATGCCTGAAGACAAATTCGTGGTATTTGCATGCCTATGAAGCCAATTGGGGAGGGATTGTGAACGCGCTAGCCGATGGTCTTGCAGTTCTTGAGGGTGTCTGTGATTTACTCGATCAAAATCACTTCTCTCCAGTTTGCAGTGTGGAACATGGATCCTACAACGAAAAAGACGACGTTGATCTTATCTTATCACACGGAGAACGTATTACTTTCCGCATCGCGGCGCTGATACATGAGAGGTATCCACAACCTCAAAGAAACCAAAAATGGATAGGGTTTGCCGAATAGACAGTGCTCTTCATAATGCAGCGTGTTAAGGAGTTAACACAAAAGCCCCTGAAAGTTTGAGAGTTTTTTTTGATAAAGTTAACACCATTTCATATTTCGAATAGGGCTATCAACTCCGTTATATCTCTTTTTGCCGTATATCCTGACCGGCTTGCTCCAAGTGCACTGAGCATTCTGCGCAGGTTCAGCTTTCAATTTGTATCCTTAAATTAGTGAATAATTATAAGACACCACTCTCAGAGCCTGAGCCCGTTTTGATTCGCAGATACTCGACGAAGTCTTACCGAAGGATAGGAACGACCATGAGGCGTACTACCTCTTTCAACGCGAAGTATAGAAACCACCGTTACGGTTTTCCAGCTAGGTTTTGGCCATAGGTAGTATTCTATTGCCATGCAAGGACCTAAAAAAATGACTCAAGTGATGCCAATTACCGAGGAAAAAAAGGACACGAGGTATTTATGTCATGAAGTGTTGGATACTTCGAAAAACTTTAGGTTTATTGATTTAATACCCGTTTGTGCCGCTAATGCCACTAATGGGATGTGATGTTTTCATGAATACTACAGGTGTGTGTGTGTGTGTGCGTGCGTGCGTGTGTGTTGGTGTGTGTATCATTTACATGTACCCTGACCCCTCGCAAAATTAAAGTTGATTTCCCAACTAGACTAAAATACGAATCCGCACTCAGCCTAGTGGGTTATGGTTTAGAATCCAACTATTAAAGCGATATGCAGGATACGAATACTTTGTACATATACGATTGATCCACTGAGCTTGTTCTAAACTTCCTAAACAGTGAAATTTGAGCCTCACCTGGTAAGGCCTGTCGTGGCCTTGTTGCCATTTATGGTATTAGGATGCCCTCATGGCGCGCCTGTAATGAAATTGCGAATGAGACGGACAGCAAGTGTCCGGTTTTGGCTGCATCTCTGCTAAAATCCGCGAAAACGCGAGCAAGGCTGAAACTAGGATCTGGACAGCGAGGAATTTGGATTGGTTCGGGAAAAAGCAACAGTCATTTTATGGACAAAACATTCAAGATACATAGAAGTCGGCCGCTCGTTTGTATGACTTGGTGTGGAACAGGCACTATGCTGTTACAAGCAGTTTAACGGTCAACATCAATAGAGCTGGCCTAACAGGACTCTCTTATTTGCATATTCATTAAACTTCTGCTGCTGCGCTCTGTTCTTTCGGTTCTTTTTTGTTCAGCGTCGTCTCGTCCCTGCTGACTACGTTGGGCGCGTTCGATTCTTTTTTGTTCAGCGTCGTCTCGTTCCTGCTGACTACGTTGGGCACGTTTGATTCTTTTTTGTTCAGCGTCGTCTCGTATCTGCTGGTTGCGCAGGGCCCGTTCGATTCTTTTTTGTTCAGCCTCGTCTCTTTCCTGATGGCTGCGCTGTAACCGTTCGGCTGCTTTTTGCTCGGCCTCATCCCGTTCTTGTTGATGATTTTGTGCTCTTGCCATTTTCCTTTGCTGAGATTCATTGGTTTGTTGACATAGCTTCGCCTGCCGGGCCGCTTTTTGAGTAAGTGAAATCTCAATATCCTCTGCCATTCTCGCAATACGCTCCAGTTTTCTTTCCAGTGCGGTATTCTGAAGCTCAAGCATACGTCGGATGTTCATTGCCTTTACTTCTTGAGGCGCATGATATTTAACATTCTCATCCCTCAGTTGCTGGAGACTTGATCGGTGAGAAGCTGCTTGTGGCGGATACGGTGCTCGAACATCCCAGAATGTCTGAAGAGATTGGTCCAACTTTCAACGGGAAAGACGTCAGCAGAGCTGATAAGGGAGGGAGGAGATGTATTCAAGCATACTAGTCCACCAAACGAGTTTTGAAACGCTGGTCCACCGAGACGTCTCAGAATTGTTAGCACATTCTGGGCGCTCTTTGCATATTTAGCGATTGTAGCTGCGTTTACTGGCACTCGGTGCACAGCACAATGCCGTATTTGACGAATTCCATGCAAATCGGAGCAGAACGATTCCCGTTCCTTTTCTGATATGCCATGGGACTGGAGAAGTTTCTTGTGGTGGAAACAAAAATATTCGGTGACTTTTTCCGAAAGCCGACTTAGCTCTGCCGCCTCAGGGCAAGACCAGTGACATTCATCCGCTAGGGCTGGAGCTATAGAGCGACAAATGTGATACAAGAAAAACTCTAGTTGCTTCTGCCACCGACAAAGGAGGCTATATCTTGCTAAAAAGCTACACAAGATTAGATCCCTCGCCATGCGTGGAACTTAAGAGACTTGCATTTCGTCAGTAGCGCCTTTTTCTGCTAAATCTGGATCGAAGTAGCTCGTTGAAACCATCTTGGTTCATTACAAGCAGTGTTTGAACTTGAAATGTTCTGTCAAGGAACTGAGGAATGGGTGATCTTCCTAACTACTAATTTTAAAGACTGAGTGCCACTCAATTAATATGACGTGAAGACTCTCTTGGCTGTAATTAGCTATTCTGAAATGAAGTACGTCACTATACCAATCCTTTCCAGATTGAAGCCTACAGAGGACAATACTTCCTTTTCTCGACAAGTATCAAATTTGACTGAGTTATGGTGATTAGGAGAAGTGATACCTTTAAGGCATATTGTAGCTTTAAATACCACCACACATACTTTAAAACATAGTACTGCTAGTGGAACGGTGTCGAAAGTTGTCAGTACGTGTATGTGTACTTTGTATTACCATTCGCTGAAACACTGTGCCCAAAGACATACTAGCTTGGGGTTAGAGAAGGAATTCATGAGGGTAAAGTGGTGAAACTGATTTTGATCCATCCTTACTCCGATGACTTCAAGACAGTGCATATGACGGGGAAAACCTACCACTGGCAGTGTCAAAGTATACAAGATACCGTATAGGCTTTTACATAGTTTAACACTTTGATTCTTCGAGTCAAGGATACAAACGTATAAGTGCTTTCGCCACCAAAGTCCGAAGGATATGAAGCCCCTCGAGCTAGGTTATCGCCAGGTTTAGCTATATGATATACGCAGTTAGTTCTTAATAACCTGAGCATCAGAGAAACACGACGAGCTGTTGGCCAAGCCTCACCGTTTATAAGCGGATCAGAGGACTCTCTATGAAATGGCTTGATTGGCTCATCGTCTTGGGTTTGGGTCTGCAGAACTACAGGAACAATCAATCCTCTGTCCAGACCTTCAGACAGTATTGGTAGCCCTATTACAAGCTCGAAAGCTGGTCACTATGAGTCTGATTCTCCTCAATTGGCTCGCTTGTGACAAGGATAGCTGAATGTTTATCTGCAGCCGTAAGGCGAATGTCCCTCTATTCTTTAGCAGATAGCTCCCTTTAAGTCTGGACAGTGCCCTCCGGTCAAATTCGTCGGAGGGCATGGTAGAAGTTGTATGTTCCTTGTAAAAATGAGGAGAAAAAAGCGAGACCTTTTGTGAAGAATTCTCTATAACATTTCGACGAGTCCACATACACCACGTCATCATCAAAGCACCGTCCAAAGGATACCTATTATTAATCCTGATAATGTTAGTAAAGTACTTCAAGGGTATTTCTGCAGTTAAATAGTATAAAGCAAAACAAGTGGAAACCAACGTGAATTACTGTATCGTTTCACGTTCACCACCCACGGAAATGATCGTGGTGTTGACGTCATAGCTAAGCTCCCTTTCGCTTTTTTGGTGCTGGTATAAAACCACGGATAATTATGAATAGTAAAGTGTGCTACCATTGCTATTCAGCCTCCTGCATCGGATATGGGGTTTCCGGATCTTCAACCAATTTTGCAAAGCCTTCTGGATTCAGGCAAGTACTCAGACCTGATGATATCATGTGAAGGCCGTAACTTCAAGGTACACCGTGCAATAGTCTGTTCTCAGTCATCTTTTTTCGACGCTGCAGTCAAAGGCGGATTCAAGGTAAATGCTGTCCCCGTTTGCCAATCTTGGTGTATAAGAGTAACATCGCCACAAGGAGGCTTCTTTATCGCAAGTTGATCTGCCGGATGATGAGCTAGCAACCATTCACCGAGTTATCTCCTTTCTTTATGTTCAAGATTACGGAGAGACAGATGATCTGGACTTTGCGAAAGCTGCTTCGCGCGAAAATATAGACCCTCATGCAGCTATGTGGAATAACCTCAGAGTTTTTATGGCAGCCGACAAGTTCGACATTTCGCCTTTAAAAAGTCTTGCGAGAACCCGCCTTCTCAACTGGATTGACAAAAATGCGAAGAGTCTTCCATTAGTCTTGCAACAGATCTGGATCACTATCCCGCCTCTCGAGACTGAGCTCCGAGACGCCATAATCAAAGCAATTTCACGCCACACCCAGGAATTCCTAACTCATGATGATAGTATCGTGATTATGAAAGATATACCGGATATTGCTATTGGGGTGCTTAGAAAAGTCGTGGACGAGAATTCTTTTCTCAAATTTGATTTGCAGAGATCCAATATGCGAAGGCGATGTTGATGAACTGCTATCTGGATGATGGTTTTAAGAAGTCCACTGAAATTGATACGGCGTATGCCTTTAGGGCCACAAGGCTTAATCATACTGTACCGAGCCGGTCTTCTCAGCTCTTCGTAATTCAAACCTGGAATGCCCATCAATGCACATATAATCGGAAGCAATAATGACAACAAATATTTAATTTAATTGAAGTAATCTGCTCCGTTTATACCGATGCTTCACCACTGATTACCAGTTAATCATATCATGTGATTAGGGTATCAAAAGACGTTGCTATGTTAATGGCATGGAAGGCAATAACAGCCGTAAACTTTCCTGTCATTAACAACATCACAACTTTACAGAGTTCGACGGAGTGTTTATCTTGCATTTTTGGCAAGTTGCTTGATGTTCAATTGCTCAACGGGCAGGAACATGTCGGCGCTGTACTTTACATGAAGGATAAGCAAATGGAGAAATGCTTGTTGAAGACACTTCCCTTTCCGGAGAGATGTTCGATACCAGCGCTTCTGATTTACCGCCACTCGCACTTGTCGGAACCAGCTCCCAGTCCTATCACCCCGGGAACCCTCCAGATACTGTATTGCGTAGAAACAATCGAAAGCCTTCATCGACCACGAGCCAGAATCAAGCCCAAGGGATCGCTACGTAACTTACTCTCCAAAATTTGATCGACTAAGATATCGCATGATTTGGGGCTACTGACTGTGATAGGGACTAAAAAAGAAGCCCCATTACACTTAGTCTGACCTGCCAGCTGTAGCTCAATGTGGACTTGCGAAGATCAATGACTATAACCCTGTTTCTCTATCAAATCCTCCCCCTCCGGCTGGGGTACTGTATTGCCATTTACTCTCGTTCCTTTGAGCATGATACAGTAGACAAAAGCAGATATTTTAGAGCTGTTAGCACGAGACACATCTGGGCAGAGCACATGGCCAAGAAATACACACGGAGTGGATCTAGCTTATTGTTACATAGATGACTGCCCGCCTGGTGGTTATGACCTGTGCAGCAAGAAATTCTCTCTACGCCCTCCCTTTTTGTCTGGCCTAATACGTTGTCGAGCTAATTTATCCCTCAGTTTCAGCCCTGCTCTTGAAGCTTGTAGCACGAATAACACTGTCGTTTTTATCACCATAAGCACTTCGACCAAGTCAACCTGTTCAGGCTAGTCTTTAATGAGGAAGTTTTGTGACAGAATCCAACTAATGGCTAAATAGTTTGGCATTGTCATCTAGTCGCCTCTGAGGATCATGGTTAAAATTTTCCGGGTGACCCTCAAGAAATTTATTTCAATGCTCCGTGTGCCAACCGTACTGTATACTCTGGTACGCTCAATTCGTGTTTAAAGCCGCGCAGTGTGCTCTTACTCTCGCCCACCCAAGCCAAAATAGTCTATTGTTCTTGAGGTCTTTCGAAGATGTATTTTTCTTAATTACAATTCTAGCCATTATTCAGGCAGGGATTTCCCAAGCCGGAACTCTTGAGGTCATAGATCATGATGGGCAATGTCTGATATGGTCTAACGATAATTATGGCTGCACGGGTTACTCTGCGTCTTTTGGCCTTCTCGATGGAATTGATTGTTCAGGTAGGCACCCTCCATTGGAATGTTAACCGCTGTTAACAATTTGCTAGAGCTTAGTGAGGTCGTCAATGGCAACCGTCATGAATTGAATGTGCTCAACGTCGACGTATGCGGTACTGAAGACGGCTTACCCGCTGCTTGGATCCAGGTGAACCACACGGGATTGGTCACTTTTACCAATAAAAATGGGAACCAAGCGTCCTGTGTGCTCAATAATAGATTAAAGACTGGCAGCTGGTGTGTTGCTACTGGAAAATGGAACAAAACGAATTCGCCCTCCTACTCATCTACCAGTAAACTATCTACCGGCACTCCATCTGCTAGGACCCCATCTACCAGCACTTCATCTACCAGTACTTCATCTACCAGCACTCCGTCTGCCAGCAGTCCATCTACCAGTACTCCGTCTACCAGCAGTCAATCTACCAGCAGTCAATGTACCAGCAGTCAATCTACCAGCACTCCATCTACCAGCACTCCATCTACCAGCACTCCATCTACCAGCACTCCATCTACCAGCACTCCATCTACGACCACTATGGAAGATAACCTGGTCAGGAGTACTACTGTTGTTTGGGTCACGAGGTAACTATTCTATAGTAAAACTCTTATGCGAACGTCCTTCAAAAAATAAGGCCGGAGGTCTAAATTATTTCGCATCGTGGCAGCTACAGTATGAAAAGAATGTCGAGGATTCAATGAAGCTCATAATCGCAGCGGCGAGCACGTAGTCGTGAAGTTCGGCTTAAAAGGCTCTTTCTGATAGCTCTTGTGTCACACTTATAGCCGATCCAACTATAAAAGTCTATAGAGTGTAGTAGCGACCGCATTCGCCCTTTCTATCGGACGTAGAGGAGCTATTTCAAACGCTAATCATATGGTGCGCTAAGCTGTATATAGCTATTCCTATATTTAAGGATCTGTTACAAGGCTAAATAGGATAATACTGAACGAGGAAAAAGACTCAGTAAGGTATCCATCACGTATTGCTACGGTACTGCCTGCTATGCTTGACTAGCTAGTGCGTCGCGCCTACCTTGCTCCTTTGAAGGAACCGCTCACCAGGGTCCATGCCGAGTAACTCTTGCACGCGATCTATCGGGCGTTTGTCCATAGAGTACCAATAGACAGAATTCGGCTGTAAGTATAGTACATAATTGGCCATGACCAATGTTGAGATATACAACGCAGTGATAAATGTGCCTCAGCTTTGAGACCTTCACTGTTCTAAGAATCTATTGGCCGCCCCCAACACCCGACCTGTCCAAATCGTTGGCGCGTCTCTCATACCTCTCCCATTTTTCCTTCTCGTCTGGGCGCAAAGGTCCCGGGAAAAAAGTCTTCAGCATACTCCTCCCCACGCGAGGATATGCGTCCTCAACCACGAACAGCGTCGGCATGACTTTGGTTTCTCCGAGAACCCCCTCGGGCGTCAATGGAATGCCGAAACTCTTCGGTGACCTCCTGACCCCCGCAGCAATTATGTTCTGGATGATACCAAGACCGCCAACTGCGAGCAAAAACCAGGCGTTGTGGCGTAGACCGGCGGCCGTGATTAGGAGCAAGATCCACAGTGTAGCAAGAAAGATCAAGAACACTCTTGTAGATAACGAGGCAGAGATATCAGCCGTGACGGGACCTGTTGCTAGATCTTCGAAGTCAAGACCTACATTATTACCAATGATGACAATAGCATGCTGACTGCCGTTTCCTCTCGTGAGAATCACTGTTTTGTCCGTGTTCCGACGGCAGGCCCATTTCTCTCGCTTCCACTGCGGGAGAGCGCCAACAGCAAAGGAGAGCGCTATCCCACTGCCCGTCACCAGCAGAATGCCCCAGTCCCCGTATACACCACAAGGAATTGCTCCGATCCCTAGCTGGACAATGCTCGTGGCAAGACCAAGGTAGTAGACCCAATCGCGGCCAGGATACCCTGGGTTCGCATTACCAGCCTTGTATACCGACACGCAAAGACCCACCTGTGCTGGTTTCTTAACCCGCGCTCCTGCTCCTGGTTCATTCGCCTCCGCCTCCTCTTGATCTGATTTCCAACGCTCATCAATCATCCGCTTTAAACGCCTATGGATCGGGCCGTCCTTATTACGATCGTCCATCCAGCTTTCATAGTCCCGCATGATCCGACCAATAACCCAGCTTGAATTATCCCGGACGTACCCCGTTCGTCCGTTGATGATTTTACACGCACAGTCGGGCAGGGGCATTAGTTTGTTTTCGCCGATAGTGGAGACGACGGCTGTAACGGCGTAGGCGACCCATCCTAGATGAGATACGGCATGGTCAGTATGCAGGAGCAATAACTAGGTATAGAGGGCGTTTTTTGAGGTGCCACACCGAACGAAAATGCTACAGGAGTCACGGATGAGCCTGCGAGCTGGGCAAGCGCCCGACCCACGACGTCGCCGCCGAGAATGAGGAGAACGGAGAATACATCGATGGGGTTTGTCCACTGGTCGGAGAATGCGACGGATGGGTTGCTCGCGTTGAAGTCTCGGGGAACGCTATTCGGGCTTGTTGGTGGCATATTTATTAGGAGTGGATTACCTCCAGCTATGTTTGCATCCAGAGGGTTATGAAATGGAAGTCGAATGAGTGTCTGTTTTGAGACAGATGGACATAGATGTCCGCGTTGTAGACCGAATTATTTTCCGCCCGCTTCTTGAGAGCCCAGCGCTGGGATAGTGATGTCATATTCTGGCTTTTACTGTTTTCGACAAGCACCTGACATCTGGACAGATCTAGACTTTTTTGGATATAACCAGTTCATTGGATAGACAAGAGACAGAATTTTTGGACCTCAGGTCTAGTTTACTGGTCATGATATCGATCTTCGCCGCAGTCATACTTTTCAAGCGTCACCACGGATCTAGTTCCTAATACTTCTATGGACGCCTCGTCACTCCATCGATCGAACCAATCTACTCTGCACTGCTAGACTAGGGCTCGGGAAAAATTCAATATATCAATGATGATATCGTCAGACTTCCACAACCTGTACTTTCCATCTCCAAGTGACATGCGTTACTTTTCATATATTGCTATGCTCCAGTACATGCTTGGTTTGGCTGGTCTTCATAGTTCCTCTGGGTTTGCTTACTACCCGCTTCTAGTAGACATCTACTTCGAAGAAGCGTGCTATCATCGTAGTAAATGTGCTGGTTTCCTGAAAGGGTTAGACAAAATCGATTGTATGGTTACCGTTGACGTACTGGTGTTAACATCTCTCCCAGCAGCGTTGGCGACAGATCCTTCGATTGTGAATTCGATGCTACTACGTCGGTCCGACTGCACCATATTTCTTAAGAAATCGAAACATCCCACTAGTAGAATCATCCATACCTACAGGCAGAGATATATACGCTTAGATATGTAACAGTAAGTCTGGTGGGAGACGTGTCTAGAACCAGTCATAACGCTACTCAAATAAGTGACTACCCCAGACGTAGGGCATTTAGCTCTTCTTTCTATAGTCGGCTGATCGAACCCTCCTTTACGCTAAATTGTCCACGGTAGAAGCATTTCACCGAATCAAGCACAGCCAGCTTAGTTTATGGGATGCGACGAGCCGGAAGATCTAGATAGTGGCGTAAGATCAGGTGGGCACCGGGTCTAGAACTGCGATGACGGCACTCCACTCACCCATCACCATCATATGCGTCACTGGGACCACGGCATGTTAAATATGCTAACCTGTCAACTTAATTACACCTCAGCTCGGTCGGAGCCTAATAGGCACTCGATACTAAGCAGACTTATTCACTTGTTGCCTATAATGTCACAATACGGCTTGACGCCAGAGTCGGGCCAGTATATTACAGCTATTGATCAGGACGAGGTACCTCGTCTATGTAATATCATCCACGCCGGGAATCTCTTTGAACTCGAGACAATGCCCCGCTACCAAGATATAGATCCAAGAGCCTTTGAATGGAGGGAACCGCCAGCGTGCATTCTGTTTATCTCTCATCGATGGGAAACCCCGACGCATCCAGACGCAGACGGCAAGCAACTGAAAGCTATCATATTTCTGATGCAAGCTATTGTAAAACTAGCCTCAGTTTGCAAGCTGCCCCTGGAACAAAGAACGGCAGTTGTTAAGACATTGAAGGTTCATGGATACCTTCAAGCTGCGAACATTGTCAGGAGAGTTGCAGATAACACCGGCGGAGTGAACCGATCAATCTTGGACAAGATTGGTGTCTGGCTAGACTACATGTGTCTGCCACAAAAAAATCCCCTCAGGGATTGATGATCGAACACCTGCCAACAAGTTGCTCTTTAAAGAAGGACTCCGACGGCTTCCCTCACTTGTCGCATCCTGCGACTTCATTCTCAGCATCAGAAGCCGGGGAGACGATTATATTCAACGAGCGTGGTGTATATCCGAACTCTGCTTCATGAACTGGAAGTGCCACAAGAATTCCATTGTCCTGAGACAAGACCTACTCAACGAACCAATCGACGCCCGAATCCTCAACTCCGAGAGCTCCAAGCCAAATTATCTGTTGAGCTACCGGAGTATGATCGAAACCTGGGAAAACGAATCCAGGTTTACCTGGAACCCCAATATGTCCTTCTACTACGCCGAAATAAGAGTCCCTGAATGGGACAGTGTCAGCAAATTCCGCGACTCAATTGAACAAGGTTCAACACCTGCCCCAAGTGACTGGCCAACTCCCTTCTTGACGACCCCCCTTGCACCACAATTCTGGCCCCACCACGCCGATTTTCTGATGGAAATCCGATTCGGTCTTGTTGAAGCCCCTTCACGGAATGTGGATCTGTTCATCACTATGATCATGCAGCGCTGCGGGCTGTCTTGCCGCAACATAGAAGACTACACCCGCTGTGGCCTCCACATTTTCCTCGCCCGCATGACGGGGCATAAAGGCTGGACGAGCTTCTCTAACGACTGCCTCCATCGATTGGCCGATGGGAAGCCCCTCATCCTTGCAGGTGTTCTTGTCCTGCACAAGGACAGGAACGGAGTCGACCTTTTAAGTCCATTGACATATCAATGGGAGACCGATGAAGGAGTTCTAAATCTCCACGCCCAAGCGACAGAGATATGTAAGAACTACTTTCAGATCCATCTTGATCGATGTGAGATCCACAAGCAAACAAGCGTCCTGCTTAACGCCATGATTTCTCACCTTGTCGCCGTGGCTAGAGAGTCGAATAAGCTACTACGCCCAAGGGTCTGGTCTCTCACAGTCCTGATCGGGGACGCCATGAATGAGGCGAACATAGCTTCCCAGCAAGAGGAGGAGGAGGTGGTGGGTAGTTTGAGTTCCGTCGGATTTCATTAGGTCTGGCCCTTCTGTATTCTGTAGGCCAATTGATATACAAGGTCGAGCTACCTGGGGCCTTCCGTCTGCCGACCTTATTCCTTGCTGCACTCGACCGGTTGAGCAAAGATCCTGGTCTAAATATCTCGAGGATGAAGGACTTTGAATGCGAGTGGGTGGACGGGTAAAAGGGGACATTGCTAGTTAGTATTGGGCACACTCTATCTCCCGCATTTGAGGTTGAATATGTTATTAACGAACGCATAGTTATCGGGTCTGGTTTTGGGACCCGACAGATTAGGAATATCTAATCGGATTTTAATAGCTTTTACATCCCAGTATAGAATAACTAGTGAACCGGCAGAGCGCGGGGTTGAGCAGCAAGAGTAGATAGAATTGCATTTTGTGACAGAAATCAGATCAGGTGTTCTTATGGGATCCTCAGATAAATATGAAGCTTTCTGAATTGCTATGCCCCTCACTTATCTAAAGGGTGAATAGGTTGGGTTCCGGGGAACCTGGGTTATTATGAGCGAAAGAGGTGATTGGTTTGAATAAGATGACGTGCAGAGGAGATGCGTGCATTATGCAGGCTTGACCTCAATTTTCGGCCAGATTCCCTTACATGATGAGCATTGTAATGTTGAAGGAGGCTCCTGCAATGTATTCCGATCTTTGGAGTCTCGGCCAATCTACTCGCATAATTCCCAGGAGCACATTGGCAATGGACATCAATATAGGACATGTCATGTTTTCTCTTGAAAATTAGGGCCCAATCATACCTCCTAGGAGCCTAGGGTATAGAGTTGTCTAGGCCACCTTCATTTGCCCGATTCCTGCATATAAATAGATCCATATACAGCCATTCTCGAAATCGCCTTGACCAGTACACACTGAGACTCTCTTTCTCAGCCCCACCGCCAAGGCCTTAGCGTAGATCATCTATTGAGCAGACCGCACTTAGTTGAGGACGGTTGTAAAATATATCTTGTATGGTATTGTATCCCCTGGTATAAGATTGCAGCCTGCGCTTTGATTCCTAGGGTATGAATCACTGTCCTATACAAGTCCCAATTTACGGCGGCCCTCAACTAAGTATGGTCTGTCAAGGCGATTTGAGAATGACTGTATTTTGTAACACGCTATTAGATATAATAATGGAGAACTCAGAGTTGTTGTCAATGAATGAAGCCTAATTCAACAGAAGATAGATCATCCACAAATAAAACAGCCCCTGATAACTACTATTATATGATGAAATGAATTCATGGATTGATCATGAAGCGGTGGCCAGGTGCTTGTTTCCCCATATCAGCAAGGTGGTAGAATTGAATACGGGCTCGGGAAGAGCGGGATGCTTGACAACACAGCTCTTCAGCAACTCGATCGCTTGGGAGTATCACGTGCTTAGATGCTCTGTGCCAAGCTTCGCCTTATGAATATCCACAAGCTGCATATCTAGCTGATCGGCTTCCTCCAACCGTCACTGAGTTTTTTACGTCGACGCAACCTTGGCTCACAGCCGGCCTTCAAGTAGAGGAACCTCCGATCCATAAATGAGCTCTCCTTTTTGCGGGCCTTGAACAGCTTGTTTGAGATCTGTTTTGATCTCACGCTGTGAATGGAAACCACTTCCACACCCGACCATTTGCAATGTAACCGACACAACGAGGCAGTTTGTTGAACCACCGGTGTCGTTCGAGGGCATTAGATGCTTACGGTCGAGAGACTGGCCATGCAGATCCCATTGCAGGTGAAGGAGTAAAACAAGAAAACCAAAAGCTTGGAACTTGAGGGGATGCCCCGCTACCAAGATATAGCTCCGACAACTTTTGATTAGAAGAAACCTATGGGGTGCGTTCTGCTTATCTCTCATCGATGGGCAACCCCAAATCATCCTGATCTGGATAGCCAGCAACTCAAGGCCATTAAATTTTTGCTGGAAGTCGTTGTCAAACTCGCATCTGTTTATAGTCTGCCCCTGGAACAGAAGACAACGGTCGTTAAGACATTAACAGTATAGTCCAAACGGCCAAGGCCAACAGGCTATAAACAAAAACAATAGAGAAAAAGACGAGTCGAAGATACCTCGGCCGCTGAGATGTGGCAGGAACCTTCTTATGGTGTGCTGGAAGGTCTGAATCGTCCAGCGGCCTCTCACTAATGACTATATTCTCGGTCTGGGTTTCCGGGACAATATAAATCAAATACTTGAACGGATCGAATGCTGGGGAAACAGACGGCCCTCCCAGACGCCCGTCTCTGCTAGAAGTTTGCGCTAGCGCCGCCACTTCATGAAGAGGCGTGTACTTCATCGGGACCCAGATTCCAGAGACTTTCAGAACAACAGGCGGACCTTGGGCCTCGATCGACGCTTCAAGTAACGCACACCCGGCTTTATGGCTGTACACGGCAGTACAAACCGTTAGATACTCGTCGTTGTGGCCTTGCCGGCCTTGAACTCTCTCGTTATAAGTCGGCGTCGGCTCCTGCAGGCTGAGCTCGGGCTTCATAAACCCAATGCAAGGCGGATATTCCAGAGACACCATGAGCCGGAGACCTTGCGCTTCACAGGCAGACCTGCTGATACCCAAGGCGATAGCAACGAGCCCGTACATGGCATCATGGTGATCGGTGTCGCGAATTTCCCACGAGGGTTCCTTCCTTGAGATTGTTTCCAGCGCATTCATCGCTTTCACTACAACAAGTTCAGCGAACAAGGTCACTAAGTAGTGTTCGCGGGAATCGGCTGAGGGCATGCCGTGCGCGTCTCTCACGCGGGCCAGCACATCTTCGGGCCATCCGCTGCACACATTCTTCATTGCGTCGAAGACTTTTGCTGTTGGCCACCCTTCAAACAATCTGATATAGTCATCGGCTCTAGATGACACCGAGAGCGAATGTTCGAGAAAGCACGTCAAAGGGATCGACCCGTTGGACACGGGAACGCGCTGAGACTTGGACAAGACATTATATAGTTCCCGCGCGTCGTGGATCGCGGAACGTTGCAAGTATGTTGTTGGCCTCCATAGTCCGCCGGCTTCATCTCTACCGAATAAGGCGGCAGGTACCGTGACTAACGGAGAGCAGTCCAGATTCTTTTCGAGTTGAAGGATGGCATCTTCCAAGAGTTCCGGCAGGTCCATAGATTTGTAGTTTGTAGGAATGACATATCCAGGGCAGTCAACCCAGACGGAAAGCACATAGTCGCATTCTTTTGTAGCTCTTCGTGCAGACCTACCAAGTTGGCTGAGCTGAGTCAAGAAACTTTTCAATTGGCTGTAAAGACTCAATTGGTCAGGAGCTGGTTGTTGGTTTACGATAGTTTCTCCAAGCAAGAATTTCGAGAGCGTATAGGAAGCGTCGGTGCGGGAACTGGCGTGCTCATACGCACAGTAACTTATCATCGCATCCATTGCGTAGCGAAAGAAAAAGGTGTTCGCAGATTTGACTGCCTGGTAGGCCGTCGAGGGAGTTTGTCCTTCCTCGATGTTGCGCTGGAAAAGCAGGCCGGCATAAGTTCCCAATGATTCGACATCCTGCTCACACCTCACACACGGTACGAGTTCTTTGGAAGTTCGCAACAACGAGATCTGGCGGCTATACATGAATTCTTGTCTTGTCCAAACTCGGTCGAAGTACGAGATCAATCCGGAAGAGTTGAGACAGCTTTTCCTTCGGTAGCCAGCGTGTTCGCGTGCTATTTTCCCTACTTCCGCTGTTAGTCGAGAGTCAAAAGAATTGATGATCAGTCTGGCATTTTCTTCCGAGCAGGAGCAGGGCGATGACGGCACGAGAACGACAACGTTCAGAGTCCGGTAAATGGATGGGATGTTTGCGAGGGACTTTCGAATGTCGACCGCTGCTTGCTTGATGCAAAGCTGATCCATCCAACAACCTCCATACTTTTGTGACAGGTCAGCCAGACTGGCCTGTAGATCCCCTACGTGCCACTCCTGTCCCAATTCCAACTTTTTGACATTGCCTGAGACGTCGTGTCCGACGGCAACTTCTTGCCTGTTAAACTCTCCCCAGCTATATGAAAGGGCCACTCCCAGCTTTCCATCTAGTGGGATGTGATCAAGTTGGATCAAGAGGTGTTGCTCGCTCGCAAATCCGCAGTCCTGATCATCGCAGAATTGGATTCTGGCTATGGTGATGACTTCTGAAATTGATCCACTGAATCTCCGGCTCATAATATAGGGTAATTTCAGCCTCAAGCTGGACGAGCGTGCACCAACGAAGGGCTGGTCGATGCAAGAAGGGCAGCAGTCAAGTGCCAAAGAGCGCTTGGTCATATTGCCCCGCTGCCCAGCATCGTGCTCATTTTTCGCTCAGTTTACTAATGACATAGGTGGTCATCGTCTCTAGCCGTCGGTATAACGCCTGGAACTCCGGAGTCCATCCTCTCAGCGTCAATATTGCCAGTGCGCTAATTCTTTATCTACGTATCTAGGTTAAACCATTGTCATGTTACTCGTAAAGCGTCATGGCCTTCGGTTTTGGTGTTCGACAACGGCCTAGAATATAAAAATTCTGGTAAGGTAGTACGTTTTCTTTTCCAACTTGGCGTACCCAGGGAGTACTAAAGTTTACTTCATTTAAACTTTCTTTGTAACAAGCTTTACGGCAACAGAAGATTTACCAAGTGATTAGGATCCTGCAAACGGCAGTAAATTTAGAATTTAGACTTCATAGTTTCATCATAGACCCGGGCCAGAAAATACCGTAACGGCGAGAAGATTTTGCGATGACACCATTTGGGCTCGTGGTATTCTGGCAAGGGGGCGCATTGTGGCTTTGGAAGAAGGAATGGTGCGATAACAATTTTGCATTAGCAAGACCTCTACCTAATCATGGACATGAGCTTGACTTCGTTGTAAGCTTGCCCACCCTCCATTTAAGTATTGACAATACTGACTGTCATGCCCTGAAACGAAGGAACGGAGTGGAAGGGGTTACCAACCCCACGGCTGCGCAACGCCAACGTTGACGCTGCGAAAACACAGCGAGAAACACCCACCCTACTCTCCCGCCAAGCCTCTCTCTCATTGGTCATGGTTGGATCCCAGGTCACGTTTCTTCCTTCTCGTGTTCGCTTGCCTCTTTTGTCTCTCTGCTTTCTGATCATCGTGCTTTGCATGCTTTGCCAGGATCATCCCTGTATCTTATGCCGTATAACCTTTCAGTCCGCTATCATAATAATATGCCTATGCCAGTGCTGCTTCCTCGACATTCAGACTGTCTGCTGCTCTCTTCTTGCTATTCGCCTGTCATTCCGCCTCGCCTACGTAGCCCTAATCTACACCAATACTTTCGCGTGCCTCTAGCACTTTCTTTTATTTCTATGCTTTTATTCTACAATTTTGGGCCTTCCACGTTCACTGCTGCCTTTCAAGAATTTCCGTATCCAAATATGTTACTCGTTTTACTATCTGTGCTCTGTAAATATTACCGTCTCTATTGTATACCGCCACGTCTTTGTTATTCTTCATTCTTATATGCCCTGATGCCCCGCCTGCCATACACGGCAAGGTTACCTAACCCCCCTATACAATTCTCTCCTTCCATTCCCGACTCGCTCCGCTCTTATGGCCTTATCTTTGGAGCAGAGCTCTCAATACTCCTTATGCAAACGACCTTGGCAGCCGCTGCTATATAAAACGTGCGACGCCTGCCGCTAGAAGGGCCATTATCACTAGCGCCGTCGTTATCCACTTGTAGTCGCTAAGGCACCGGGCTCTACGTCTATACAATCTATCGGACATTCTGTTGGTCTAGCCTCCTCTTCTCAGCGTGCTCTCTGCTCTCAATGCTATCGCCCGTGGCAATCTCCGCGGTATAAAACGTGCGATACCTGTCGCTAGAGCTGTCGCTAGAAATATCGCGGTCTCTTGATATCCGCTACCGCCACCGAAATGGTCTCTCTAGGGCCTTCTGATACCGCGAGGGACGGATTTCCCCGGCATATTTCATTAGGCGCGAACGTGACACGCCGCCTTCACCCGCTTCCACAACCCCGTGCGAAAAGGCAAAGGATCTTAGATCCATAAGCACCCAATGACAGTTTAGATAAGGCACTTGGCTTTTTGCATAATAAATACGAACGTCATGCAGCCGCTACTCAATCTTTCCCGCCAGAAATAACACCTTCTGTCATACGAAAGTCGATTTCTAGTTATGAAGAAATGACCTCAAATGCTTCGAAAAGATCGGTGTGTGCTTCTTGTGGTAAGCTCGTACTAGATGCTGATATTTTTCCTGTTAATGATGGTGATCCTTTGCTCTTACCTCTCGGGAGTGCTCTCGATCGCTATGGTTAGCGTAAGCGCACCTAGAATGTGTGCTTATCCTGCCACAAAGCCCTTATTCGAGGGGTTACCCCTAAGTTCTCTGCAAAGAATCTCGTCAACGTGACTCTCTGCTAGGACTACCCGTCTGTACTAGACGACCTTACTCTGACTAAGGAGTGCGTCATTGCAAGGTGCCACCCTCTAGGAGTCATTGTAAAATTGCGTCTAGGGGGCCGGCGATCTTCTATCAGCTATCGTGCGCTGCGAGGTCATTTTATTGTTATTCTATAGGACCCGGGTCCGCTACTTCAAATTCTGCCAAGCCCACAGTTAAGATTGGATAGCCTGATCAAGGTTTTCTAGTTAGGTGATCGACCACTAACGTATGAGGACCTAAGTCTATTTCTTGTTATACGTAGAGTCAAAGTTCTCGCTGCGTTGCAATATCTCGTTCGACATAATCATCTATATCAGACATTGACCATTAATCAATCGATGATAGACAACTAGAGTGATAAGTTCATCCCACCGGAGCTATAGGATAATATTATCCACCTTGATAAGTCCGACTATCAGGAACGTGAAGGGTACACGGTTAACCTAGCATAGGGTAACTACGAGAATGATCTCTAAGCAGCACAAAATAAAAGTGTTAATTCTAACGACTATGGCCTCTTCCTGACTGGTTCCGTTTCTACTAACATCAATAGAGAGCGCTAGAACTCTGACTTGCGTATGTTGCACACCTTACTTAATATGGTTAGCAGCAGATCCTATCTATCCGAACAAGATTTGGAAAGGCCTAATTCTATATAGGAATGCCCTATAGCCGGTCAAAGAATCCTAGTAGTCTCTTACAGGACTTATGGCCAAGTTGCATTAATAAATCATTGGTCAGATCCTTATTATTTTACTACTGCTTTTCCCACCTTATTTCCAATAGGAGTCGGAGGCTACCTAGACGAGCGCAATATCCTAGTGTCCCTAAGTGCTCTTTCTAAATAGGCTTTGAGTCACCACAGCAGAAGGTAAACGAATAATATGAAGTATTGTTCGATCTCGCTGACGCCTATAGGTTCGCCCGCCACAAAACCTTTATGTACCTATTATTTGATATCTTGTAGCTCCGAAGATCGTCACTTAGCAACGCCTTTCTAGTAAAACGACGATATTGGAGATCGGCGGCACACGACATCGCTTCTTTGATAGTGGCCCAACTTCAAAATGCCGCCTAAGAGATAAAGGCTAGCTAGACCGTCGAAGACCCTGTCATTCGACGGCTTCAACAACATATTATAACCATTAGCATGCATGTTCCTAGATCTTTCTCGCAAAAGCTAAGGATGCGGTCTAAGATTCGGGGGTTAATTATCCGATATAGAATGCCCGCCTTTTAGATCACAATTAACCCCTCGGACTTACGAAATCCTCTAGTTCTCATGCTTGCTAGTGTGGATATCCCGGGAGATAACGTCAGCGCTGCAAATGCCGCGATCCGTGACGCTATAGCTACCTCCAACCCGGTGGCTGTTGCTGATTTCTTTTATTGTGTCTGCCAAGCGATCCTACGCGGCCTCCTAGCCACTAACTACGACCACGTCGGAGTCCTTAGAAATCTTTCGAATCATTATAGGGTTGTGGAAACCAATGGTCGAGGGATGCTATATATGCATGCGCTCCTCTAGGTCAGAGGCAACCTTGCCTTTACCTCTTTACGGGACCGCCTTCTCAAAGATAGCGAGTTCGCTGCTCGTATGATTCGCTACCTTAAGGCGACCATCGTGGAAGGCATCAATAAGGACGTTCTATATAATCCAGAGGTAAGCCTTCCTAGCACGCCACCTTCTGCCAAGGAGCGAGGAACCGACGCTGAGTTCTTTCTAGGCTTGTCGTACGACAGCAACGCTATAGCGCGTAGAACACAGATACATTCTAGACATCATCTTTCGACCTACTTCAAATACCGATAACGAGGCTTAGGTAAAGAGACTTGTCGTTTCGGCATGCCCCGTGATCTGGTTCCCGTCTCCAAAGTGGACGAGTTTAGCTTGATTCACCTCGCTCGAAATCATGCGTGGACTAACCCCTAGAACCCTACCATTACTAGCTACCTTCGTTCTAATCATGATGTCTCTTAGATTCCCACAATCTCTAAATCCTTGTCTCTGATTTACTACATCACCAATTATGCCACAAAAGACGACGTCTCCCCGTGGTAGATAGTGGCAAAAGCTGCCTTGTTAAAACAGCGCATTGAAAGGGCAGAGACTGCTAAGTTACTAACCAGAACCGACCTAAGACTTCGAGAGAAGGGCTTAGACAATTTTGCGCTACGCTGCTTCAATACCCTCTTACACGATCGGGAAGTCAGTGGCGTCTAGGTAGCAAGTACCTTGCTCAACCTGCCAACTCACTACACGGTCAGCTATAACTTCATCCGCATTAATCTGTGGTGGCTAAGGCGATATATACGTGACCTTATCGAACCTATCAGCATTGACGTCGGCGAATCTTCTGACCCTATAGCTAAAGAACCATGCACCTATAAAGCCGGCGCCACTGCCCCTATCAGCGTCTTTGACAACTATAAATTGCGTGGGCAGCAGCTTGCGTGTCTAACACTCTTCGAGTACTATATGCTAGTACGGATTACGAATATACGAGATGCGATCGCAGACGATATTGACTTTGACTCGTCGCACCCTTAAAGCAATACCTATATGCAACGTCTAGCTCGCACCTTATCTTAGGTCGCTACCGTCACCTTTAACGGACAGATAACTGAATTCTAAGCCTTAGAGGACGCCGTTCCTGGGGGCTATTGCAAGACGGCCGCAAACATAAATGACTTGGCGGAGATCTTACTAGGGTTATTCGTTCCCTGGTGCTAGCTGCCAGCGCTTTTTCAAAAGCACGCTAATACTGCGCCGACGAAACGCGACGCTTGCTCCCGAATATAGAAAACGGTAGAGCTAACCCTCGTGTCGCGTCTCCGAACGTTTACAGCGAATATTAAACTCCTACGTAAGTCTAGAGAAGATAGTTACGCTAACGCAAAGCTTCGACAAGCACCTATCCTAGTTGATAGCTTATTCGACCGCGATATTGATAAGCTCGAAATCGACAATGTTGATTCTGATTCTGACGACTCCTTTATGAATCTAGATAACAGTGTTAGTATCGAGACTCTAATCGCGGCCTATCACTCCATCGCTAAGTGTTAGGACCGCGAAACGCTTATCGCTGCGCGACGCGTTCCTTTATTGGTAAGCGCGATAAATCAGAATCGAGGATCACCACTGCAAAACCTTCTTCCGCTCAACCTCTTTGATAATCTTGCGTATAGGTCATCTAGCCTTAGCTTCTTCCCGCGATCCACGTTGCAGCAATAGGAGACTTATCTCAAGGAACTTGCCAAGGTTTTTGAACATGGCCATGTGCAAGATGCTGTTATAGGACCGGCTTATGAGCTGGATAACTTCAATTTGAACATCGTTGATTGCGTGTTAGAGCCTACCCTTAGTGGTCCGGAAGCAATCGCTATCCTACCTAACCATCGGTCCGATGTTAGCGGCATTTACACCCCTATCTCTCTAACTTTACTTGTTTGTGTAAGTATCCCCTTGAATACCAAACAGCGACTGGTCGTCGAGAAAGTGTTAGGAGAAGCACTAAGCTAGGAGGATTATCCTTACGATGCTTCGCAACGAGCTTAGACGCTTCTCTATATTGGAGGCGAAGGAGGCGTTGGTAAAAGTCAAATCATCAAAGGCATAATAGCCGGGATGGATCTTATCCGCCGTAAAGAAGAGGTAATTCTTATGGCTCCCACTAGCGCCGTAGCCGACAATATCGGCGGCAACACGTTCTATACCTCTCTAGGCATTTCTATTACTCGCTCTTAAGGCCATGCGATAGCTACTCGCGTGCAAAAGCTCTGGTCCCGGAAGACCATTATGATTATCGACGAAATCAGCATGATGGATCTTAGTATGCTTAGTGTGATCAATAACCACTGCAAAACGGCCAGATCCCTTGATAGAGGGTCACCCGACCTCTTCGGTGCTTTACCTATAGTCATCATTATAGGCGACTTTTTCTAGTTCCTACCTATGCGAGGCCTAGCATTGTGGAAGGAACCTAGAAAAGGCAATGCTAAAGACGAAGATGGTCGACTCATATGGCATCAATTCAAGAATATGATCATATTAGACGAGCAAATGCGGCAGTCCGGTGATCCGTCATTTCGGAGCCTCCTCTATCGCGCTAGGACATCGGCATTGACGGAAGAGGACCTACACCTGCTTAACTCTAGCGTTATCACTTCCTTGGGAGCCCCTCGCCTAGGCGCCACCGTAACGGTAGTAAAGCTGAATTCTCTTCGACACTAGGTCAACCGTATTCGAATAGAACATTTTGCTAGGACTCACTGTCAAAAGATCTATGCCTTCCCTACCTATCACACACGAACTAAGTCCACTAGTCTAGTCAACCTTCGCTTACGTGTCGACGACTTGCTCCGGCAACCAGATCAGGGTACTAGGATCCCGTTCCCGGGAATGCTTCTTTACACCCTAAATATGCCTTCTGTTATATTGACAAATATTTGTACCCGGTTAGGACTGGTCAATAGAGCGACTAGAACCGCCGTCGGTATTGTGGTCGACCTAGCTAGTGAGTTGTCCTCCTTCACGCGTAGACGACAAATCCAATATTAAAGTATCTTAGCTGAGTTCTATGAGATTGACGATTTGTATATCCTTTGCACCAAGCCTCCCGCGTGTGTTTTGTTCAAACAGAACAAGTCAAACGCCGTTGCGTTCGAAGGTCTTGCGCCTGCTATCGTTCCTGTCTTCCCCTTAGAGAGGTCGATCACTGTGAAATGCTATTCTGTCCGTAGGAAACAAGTTCCTATGTGCCCGGCATTCTACCTCACCGATTATAAAGTGTAGGGTTCTACGCTTGACTCTGCGATTTTAGATCTAAAGGATGATCCGACGATACGTGGTCGAGACCGTCACCAAAAGTTCTGCTCGACGTACGTACAATTATCCCGATTGCGAACGCGCGAAGGGCTGCATCTTCTGCAGAAAATCGAGATGAAGGACCTCTAGTTTGAACCTGATCCCCGGATACTCGCGGAAATGCAGAGACTTTAGGAGCTGCAAAGAATGACGTTGGACGAATGGGAGCATTCGTGTTAGGGTTCCTACATAATATAGCTACCCAACGACATCATGATTCTCGCCGAAAGATTGTTCTCTCTACACCTAACCAGACTCAATCCTTCCACAATCTCTACCCCCTTCTCGCCTAGTCCAAAATATACATACGGGAAGACTCCTCTCACCTTAAAAAACACTCGATGACTGGTATATAGATTCTGCTACACCACTAACGTTTCCGACAGTTTTGATGGTATGAACAAACGCCTTGGCTTGAGCGAGCCTTTGACCAACCTTGAGATGGGTTCTGATCTCTGTTTGCCTATTTAGGAGATGTGGAAGATTATCCACCCCGTTTACATGACAGTAGACCCTGAAACTACCGGGGTGATTCCAGGAGCTGATTTAATTCCGAGATATTGGACACGTTCTTCGGAACAGGCCTTCAACTGCAAGTGCCCTCATCGAGGAATTGTCTATACATATTGGCACTACGGCAGTTGGTACATAAAAAGACGCCTGGCGTCGCTCATTACTAGCGGAGTCAATTCTTGAGAAGGCAGCCCTGTGTGAAGAGCACAGAGCGCATATAGCCTTATAAGCCCGGAAGGTTTGTTCTACTTCATCTTTCTACCTCCAATTCTTTGCTTGATTTGGCTATTTCCCCTAGCAACATCCGCCTCGCTTTTTTGCAATCGGTAAACACGTTCTTTCGGACACCAAATGCCTCCCAATACTACTGTGGCCCAGACTCGGCGCCGTCTAGTTAATATCTTCCTTAGTATTACCTCGCTGGCCATTGCTAGTCTCGATAGGTGCATGGCAAACAATACCGACCAACGATGACTAAGAACTCATGATGTGATAAGCCACTACCGTTCACGTGATTGCTGACAGCAAATCAGGCCATCTTCTTTAGCGCCGGAGTGACCACTACCCGACTTTGCATCGGTCGGAAGCTCAAGTCCCGCGGATCGCGTGTCTGGATGGCCTAACCAAATCAAGGCAATGATAATACTATCCCCACCTAGGGGTGATTGACCTAGCAGTCCTCATAGCTCAGAAGTTGCCAGAAGTATATATCTCTATAAGTTTTCGCTTGTCACTCGCTCCTCACGAACTATTAAAATTTTCTTACCTATTTATACATTCTATTTGCGCCTTACAGATGCTAACCTGCTACCCTTTCTCCTTTATATCCTTTTTAATCCGCATTTTATCATTCCACCATGGCCCCCACAACTTTGGAGCGTGAAGATCTTGCTCGCGATGCAGCCTTCAATAAGGCTCTTCACGGCAATTCGGCCAAGGCGGAGGGTGGTCTCGCTGCTATGCGTAGGAAAGATACCGTGGCCCAGAAGGTTGCTATGGACGAATACTTCAAGCACTGGGACAAGAGAGACATTGCTGATGAGACCGATGCGATTCGCGAGGTGAGACTGTTTGAATTAGCTTATGCGATTGTTAGTGCTGAAACCCTGCAATAGTCTCGTCGAGCAGAATATGCCACCCTTACTCGACAGTACACTCCGACCCCTCTGCTGATTGGCGACCCTTTTACTGATTTTGTTTTAGCTACTATAACCTTGCCACGGACTTCTATGAGTACGGATGGGGTTCCTCATTCCACTTCTGTCGCTTCACCAAGGGTGAACCCTTCTTACAGGCTATCGCCCGCCATGAGCACTTCCTCGCCTTGCAGATAGGTATCAAGAAGGGGATGCGGGTCTTGGATGTGGGGTGCGGTGTTGGTGGCCCTGCTCGCGAGATGGTCAAATTTACCGACGCCCATGTGGTTGGGTTGAACAACAACGATTACCAGATCGACCGAGCAACCAACTATGCAGAAATGCATGGCCTGTCAGACAAGTTGAGCTTCGTCAAGGGTGACTTTATGCAAATGAAGTTTCCTGACAACAGCTTTGATGCGGTATATGCTATTGAAGCTACCGTCCACGCTCCCGAGCTGGAAGGAGTGTATAAGGAGATCTTCCGTGTCTTGAAGCCTGGCGGAGTGTTTGGTGTCTACGAATGGCTCATGACAGACAACTACGATAATGACAACTCCGAACATCGCCGTATTCGCCTTGGCATTGAGCAGGGTGATGGCATCGCCAACATGGTCAAGATTTCGGAGGGCCTAGCTGCCTTTCAAAACGCCGGCTTCGAAATGATGCATCACGAGGATCTGGCCACGCGCCAGGACCCTATCCCTTGGTACTTCCCACTCGCGGGGTCCTTCAAGCATATGAGCTCTATATGGGATTTTCTAACCATCGCTCGCATGACTTGGTGGGGTCGTGGCATTGCCCATCGCTTCTTCGGCGCTGGTGAGACCGTTGGTATTTTGCCCAAGGGGTCGCAGAAGACCGCTGACAGTATGGCACTGGCGGGTGATTGTCTTGTTGAGGGTGCCATGAAAAAATTGTTTACGCCAATGTACCTTATGGTCGGGCAGAAGCCCAAGTCAATTGGTGCATGATGGATGAATATCTGAAGTCGATCTTCCCGATTTCATCGAGCGTTATTGTCCGTCATACGTACATCATACGGCTTGTTTGGTTAGTCTCAATGAATCTAAGAATATCAAAGGGTCTGGCCCTTTAAAGTTCCAAACTCGCTGGTCGAGGATCTTCTGGTATAGTAGATACATGAATGGATGAATTGGTATTCTGACCTCTCGAGAATTAAGCGATATGTAACGACACCACCTACGATACTGCACAAGATGGCCCTTTTATAGGTGCATATGATAAATCTTGGCTCGGTTAAGATCACAACTCTTATATAGAGCCACGCAGGTTCCTCGAAGGTGGAAGCAGCGACCTAAATACCACTCATGCCCTTTATTATATGGGGTAGGCATCTCTCGCATTCATCACTCGTATTCCACAGTACCCCCGGACCACCCTAGCAGGTAGTCCTAACAGGTATGCAAGTTTCAACCATTATAGGTGATTCAAGTTTTCTAAGATGGAATCCCTGGCAACTTCTGAGCTATGAGGACTGCTAGGTCACTCACCCCTAGGTGGGGATAGTATTATCATTGCCTTGATTTTGGTTGGCCATCCAGACACGCGATCCGCGGGACTTGAGCTTCCGACCGATGCAAAGTCGGGTAGTGGTCACTCCGGCGCTAAAGAAGATGGCCTGATTTGCTGTCAGCAATCACGTGAACGGTAGTGGCTTATCACATCATGAGTTCTTAGTCATCGTTGGTCGGGTATTGTTTGCCATGCACCTGTCCTCGGAGCTCACAAAAGCAACCCCCGTGATAAAGACCCCCGTGATAAAGAAATATTGATATTCCGTGCATATTCCTAATATAGACTAGTTAGTCTTGGCGTTGGGTTGTAGAATCAATTGAAGAGTGTAAAGGGGTCACACCAGTTTCGGGACGAAATGGTAGCTTCTGGAGACACAGATTTAGTATGTCCGATCATTGGGTTCGTTATTTCGACCTTGCTGATCTAGTACCTAGAGCGACTCAAAGAAAAATGTTCTCCGGATCTTGGACACGTTTAATCCTGGAGTAAACTTATTAATAGTCCAAAAATTGACAGCCCTATAAATGCGATATCATATGTATCTAGAGTCAATTGTAGTTGCTCTAGGACAACAGCAGCTCAGATGACTGAAGAATTCGAATACCGCAAGCTGACCATCATCAATATTCCCAGAATCTTACGGCAATTTGTAGACATCTATGCGCCCCAGGCCCAAATAAGTCGGAAGGGAGCCCTGACACTCTTAATTATAGGAGCCTTTTGCGGTCACCTGTCTGAGAAGTCCGGTCTCTGTTTGGATGAGATAGCTGTCTTTCTCTGAGATGGGTGACAATTCCGCAAGGGACTCAATAAGTCCTCTCGATCAAATATCAATAGGGGTGCACACGAACAATCACTTTAAGAATATTCATACGATTACTGTTGAATATCCTGGTGGCTGAAACCATATGACAGGACTGGGAGCATGTGTTTATTGTCAGCCCGCCTGTACCTGCACCAAGAGCTACCTACAACATTAACACCGAAGCATGACTTCTCAACACAGTATTCGCATTCATATATTCCTTTCGGAGTCCTAGCGGCGGAGGTCATGGTTATTATCGTCACCACGGATCAGTGGACTGAAATTCCTCTCATCAATCGGAGAGTATCTGCACATACCATACTTCATTGGCGTGATGACGAAAACCCTCCGTCTTCCTGTCCACAAATGTTACATTCCATCTCCTCGCAATGTTTATTATCGTAGAATAGTTGTAAGCGGGGATTATGGAGCGGGCGGACCTACCTAGACTATAGACCGGCTGCTAACGTGCACCAAGTATCAAGGCGCATGCGCTTACCCACATTAGGGACTTACGAAACCAAAGCGTCCACACAGCCCTCGTTTCCAGAATTTGCCAAAAAAAAAAAAACCGTGGACCTGCGAATTGCCTTTTCGAGTTAGCTTTCCCTTCTAGGTTTAGGGTTTAGCACCCTAGTTCGCCGTCACCTCCCATCAATCCTCTCTCACTTTTCTATTTTTCCTGCCTCTCTATCTTACACTCATCAGCCCCTGCAATTTGGCCCACCCACTCGCACGTGCCGGCTGCCCCATCCGCTCCTTAGCCATATTAGCAGCTCCTTGGCAAAGATTGTTCTGCTTGTCTGATTGTCTGGCTCAGAATTACTTCGACAAGCACGTAATCAATCGGGTGACTCCAGTCATTTATCGGAGGGGAAATTTTCCACAAATGCTTGGCCAACGGACTGAAGCCTCTACCACTGCATAACCCGTTGGACGTATGTGCTTGCTTTCATTTGACCTGGTCTTCTGGCTTTTGACCTTCTCCTTGAGTCCGGAATAATCCGTACAATCTGCTGAAGGATTTTTCTAGTGGCGCAAAGTCCAACAGATAAAATATTTATTGCAGATATTTCAATGGCCTTTGAGCTAGAATAGGACAACCGCTTGTAGTGGCTCAATCATTGTTTCTGGACCGGCTTGAGAATCATTGGCTTGATGACCTCTTATGCGTGGATGCCCCTACACGTGATTTGGGATTTAGGGGTTTCAAGCTATGAGAGGTTGAGAACGGTGCACCCTCGAGCACCACTATACATGAAACCATCCGCCTGGGATGCAGTGTGAAGTACTTGAACCGTCCAATCGAGTCACTGTGGAGTCTATGAATGTCTACAGGTCCACTGAGGGAATGGCCGACAGAGATCAAGTTGGTAGCGTTGCAGAGCAGACTCGGACTCTCACCAAACAGGGCAAAGCTGAGTTTCTCCAGGCAGACCGACTGGTGGAAAAGTCTCCCCACTTCATCTAGTTCTCCAGCCCTGAAACGGATCTCCGTGGGCCTACTTGTTTCTTGGGCCATTTAGTGTCTCTTTTTGGGACTTGCCGATGCATATATCGGAGATTTTAACGGGGTCAGCATACGAAGTTAGCACTGCGTTTGACGATCATACATGAAGTTAATTTATGATTTGAAGCTGCATATGCTTCTTAATGTCATAAATAGCGGCGTTGTGTCCAGATGAAATGAGCCTACAGTCGAAACAGCGTCCGATTACCCAGCTTCCGGCTCGCAGCGATGAAGGCCATCATTTTTGCTACAGTTTCTCTAGCGAGCAAGGTTATCGCTGCAGGAGTCACTGGGACAGCCTTTGGCATGGCAACAGGCACTACTGGAGGAGGCAGTGCAACTCCGGCAGCTCCATCGAACACCGCACAGTATGTCACCCGCCCATGCTGCCTGCGAGTTGTTGGAAAATACACTGACAAAGATGATAGACTCGAATTGTGGCTAGCTGATGACACCCCTCGCGTCATCCTAATCGACAAAACCTTCGACTTTACATCCAACCTGGGCACCACCACCTCAGCCGGCTGCTACCAAGCCTGCGACGTCTTCCACGGTGGCCAGGACTACATCGGCACGCTCTCATGCTCCGGCAGTACTATGACGGCAGTCTCGTCGATTACATACAACGCGGCAGGTGCCAGCCCACTCACAGTCAACAGCAACAAGTCAATTGTCGGCGTCGGCAGCAAGGGCATCATACAGGGCCGCGGCCTGCGCCTTAACGGTGCCTCCAATGTCATAATCCAGAACGTCTACATCTACAACATCAACCCGCAGTACGTCTGGGGCGGGGACGCGCTTACCATACAGAACGCGGACAAGGTCTGGGTCGACCACTGCAAGTTCAGCCTCATCGGTCGCCAGATGATCGTATCTGGCTGGGATGCCGCAGGCCACATCACCATCTCTAACTGCGAGTTCGATGGTCGAACGTACTGGTCCGCGACCTGCAACAACGAGCATTATTGGACTCTCTTGCTCATCGGAGCGAAGGACTACTACACGTTTTCGGGGAATTACCTGCATCATCTGTCGGGTCGCGCCCCACACTACGGGACCAGTAACAACGGCGCTACGAACGTCTTCCACGCCGTCAACAACTACTTTGAGGATATGACCGGGCATGCCTTTGACATTGAGGCGAATACATGGTCGCTTATCGAAGGAAATGTCTTCAGCAATGTAGCCACCCCAATGACCGCTGCCTCGACCACAAAGTCTAACGCCATCTTCAACGTGCCCTTGGGCGCCGAGTCGACTTGCACCTCGGTCATTGGACGCGCGTGTGTGGCTAATTCAGTGATTGACGGCTCCGGGACTCTGATGAGTGTTAAGAACACTGCCGCGCTGACGCAGTTGGCGGCTGTAGGGGCTAGTCGCATTCTCGCTGCCAGGGAAGCGTCTGGCGTTGCCGCGTCTGTCAAGACCAATGCGGGAATTGGGAAATTGTAACCAATCATTACCTGATCACTGAAATATACACTTTGAACTCCAAGTACATGAATCTAGTCTACCGTACGTCACAAGAATGTCTAGGCCAATCCTATACAAGCACTATAATACGTCACCGTAGCCGGTCAGCCCTTTTGACGCCCACCTTTCGTGCCAATGCATCTGCTTGACAGCAAACGTCGTCAATTGTATCAGCTCCTTAGATAAGCCTTCGCGGATTCTCCCCATATCGCAGCTCTCTTGTAAAAATGAAAACCTGGCGCATTTCCTTCCTTCAATCCATCAATTGACTCCGCTAGTACCTCGCCAAGTCCTTCACTTTTGATTTCGGGAAGAGTGTAGAGATAAGTCTTGAAAGAGAAAAGTATAGCACGGCTGTGTGGTAGACGATGCAGCATCTGTCGCTCGCAACGAACTCGAGCCTAGCAATTTATTAGCCTTATAATGCAGTATAAGGCCAAAATGGGACACTCACGGTCTCAATATTGACCTCTTCTGGTGCAACGGTCTCCCCTTCATACAGATGGTTCCCAGATGCAGTGAAAAGCCTGTCCGTAGTCGTTATGGTCCACTGAAATAGATCAATCAGCTAGTTATGTTAAGTGAACATGTAAAAAGGTCACTTACGTTGGCCCTCTTTATGAACTTCCCAGCCCCAGGTTTCAGACGATCGAAATATCGTTCCATGCTCTTCTCCAATTTCTCTTTATACTGAGGGACAGGTTTGTGTATATCCCTTAATTTGAGGTTGAGATTTTTGGCCGTGTTGAATCCATTTGGGAAACATGTTATGAAAGCCTTGAGTGTATAGCCATCTCCATCTTCAGAGGGTAAGAGGAAGAGCAGATCGTCATCAACAAGGCCTCCCATAATCCTCAATGTCACTAAAGGATTTGCATCTGGCTCAAGAGAGTAGTTTTCACCTGTCACACTACTATGTAGTACAGGTTGTTTTCCTTCCTGCCGTTGCAACTGGAACATGAGCGGAAATCGAGTCGGCAGGTAAGTTCCGACAAGCCAAACAAAGAACTCATCAACAGCCGATTTGGCACTGTCCTCAGCCGCGGACACGACCTCGGAATATTCCTCTATAAGTCCCTTACGCAGGGTGATCCTTTCGAGGTAATTTTTATCCATCTCGATGAGCTCGTTTGCGGTCGCATCTTGTATACCTGAATTAATGCACATTAATAGAGATAGATCGTGATATTTCGAGCACACATACTCATGGTTAAATTATATTTCGGCTTAAATGGTCGAAGTTTCAAAGGCTCCTTATTCCTCCAGTCAAAGGCCGAAAGTGCCTCAACTGGTGGGTAGCTTGTCGATTCTGTATCGACTGGAGCATCGTGAGATCGGGGCTTTGAAGCATGCCGTGCGCTTCTGCGTAGAGTTGCCAACAAAAGGACAAGACTTGAAACAAAACCGACACAAAGAAATATAGGTAGACTTGGCCATATTACAAGGCCCATTGACAACGTTGACATAGTGGAGGGGAATGAGAAAATCACAGATTAGGATGATGTTATGTGCCAGATGGCGAGATGCGAGAAATATATATTGCTATTTCACATCACCTTACGCCCTGATTTCGACCCAATGAGACCTTCACAGGTCATAACCCGCTTTCATTGAGGCAACAATAAGCATGCCACGCCCAGTCCAAGTCACAATACCCACCATACTATATCTTTGATCCAATCGTTGCAGAGGATCCAGCACACCATGGCTATGCTCGTGAGTGTATAATATAACTGCTCATCTTATGTTCCTTTTTTGGATGTTCTTTATTTTTTTCATGTAAGTGATCAAGTGTCACTACCACATATCTGGATAACGGTTACCCCGCACAACCCTATCTTGCGGTGCTCATTTAACCTACCTTTTGGGTGATGAGGGGCTTATGATTATAGCATGATCAAATTTAATCGGAATGTATGACCGCGAAACATTAACTTACGAAGGGAGCAGCGCATTCTATGGCCGATTATCTTTGGATAAATATTCAAACTCATTGGTTGTTGTTGCCGTCCTCCCCAGACCTGCATTGATCACTAATAACACCAATGAGGGCCCAGGCATAGTCAGAAGAGACCAGCTCGAAGGCTAAACCAATTGTGCTTCTATTTCGCTTCTTCAAAATTCAGAAGAAAGTGATATAAGCCGGGCAGATTAACTCCCTTCTCTCTCGTCCACACTGAGAGCTATTATTTTAATTGATGAAAATCCATCCTTGATCAAAATGACGTCCTCATGTTTTATAGAACCGAATCTGCATGATAAACAAGGTGAGTGGGCTCACTTGGTTTTGGGGAAGAGAGAAACTCACTAGGCCCCTAGATAACGCTGTGCTAGAAAAGAGTTTGTTGCAAATGAGCCGTTGTTGATTTATTTCTACTCCTCACATGTTAATTCTCCTCCTTGATGAAGACCAACTTAATGGGACCGTGGAGTCGGCAGACCTTGAACTTACCCAGCAGACAGACCAAAGCCTGAGTACCTTCCAAATCATATGTGGAGGATGGAATATTTGCAATAACTGGGCTGGCGTCGTCGGGACTTTGGCAATTGGTAAATCACAGGGAGTAACAATACTTCTCTTATATGGGATCGTTGTCCTACGTGAGCGGGATGATTATTCCAAGCATATATTGGTCCAAGTGCATGTAAATGCTAGCCAGGAGTGGAGGGTGCACTAAACTGCTAATGATAGGCACCAACCCGCACCTTGTTATCCAACACCTCTACGAATCATTCATCTCCACGACCTTTATACATATAGTGGCTAGCGGAAAAACCTAAAATCATCCACTAGATTTCTTGATAGGACCAGCGGTGAGATCCATTCGGACATGTCATATGTCGGTTCGTATCTATGACAGGGATCTTGTTCTATAGTTCGCCGTGAGCTTACCAACAATAGTCCCTCTTACCCGCTTCTCATTTCACCCGTTCGATCATTCTACAGCTCCTACAAAATATTTCAGTTACCTTTTCCATCTAGATCTAATGTACTCCAGATAACATTATGCCTTCAAATTCAACTTGTCCAGCTATTATTCATGTTCGAGACTTCGTCGAGCATGTCGAACCGGACCCTACACGTCCCGGTAAAGGGCTTTCGATGCAACTCCGTATATCGCTGAACATACCACTAAAGGACATTCAATCAGAGGATGTTGACTAGGAGGAAATTCCTACCCTAGTTAGATATTTTCATAAGGGTAACTAGTCCGACTATTACAAGCCAAACACCTTTATATATTCCTCGGGATCGTTCCTGACTATCTCATCCGAGGACGAGAAATTTCATATTATCATTCACGCTCACACTTTGAACCGGTAAGTTTACCTCAACTCTTATAGAACTACGCTAACACAAAGTAGTCATCCGGGCAATAAAGAAGATACCGAGAAATATTTTATGCACTGTCCCGAAGCGGCTCAGCCTACAGTGGCGTTGCTTAGTGTTGTTCTTAAACGCGGTGGTCAACTAAACGGCGGGTTAACTCTTCTTCACTACCGTCTCTAAACTACGGTTTACAACAGCTCCGCTCGAACCTATCACACCTTCCTAGTCACCGCGTACTTCAAAAATAGCCAGCGGTGGGTGAACTTCCTACCACTGATCGCAAATTCCTATGTTTTCTTAATAGGTCGTATTTTTGGCCTCACAAAAGAACATCGCCAATTAGCTGTGGTCACGGATAATATACATTTTCTCCTAAAGCCAAATCTTTATTTACCCGCTACGCCTTCCTCGACCGGTAAACGGAAGCATGTTAACCGTTAGTCCCAAAGGGCTAGCCCTTAGACCCCGACTAGATCGGCGACGAGTTCGCGGACTAAACCACTCCCAATCACCTATCCGGGACTGCATTCCCCGGAAGTGGACCCTCTTGATAATGAGGACGAAGAAACCACTCAAATTACATGGCCAGAAACCGCCGACGAAAACGAACCCTCGCTAGAGGCTAGCGCACCACCTCCTAAGAGGCGTTCTCGAAGAAGACGTGCACAATCAAAATCCAATACAATGGCTGATTAGCACATGCCTGGTTATTCTGTTTTCTAAGGTATTGCGGCTATTAGTCATACTACATGTCTTCTCATTGGTCAACGCTCCTTTGCATTGTCAAAGATCACAGTCAAAACAAAACCTCCCATTTTTCAGATTTTCTCGTCCATGCCCTTCAATTACATCGTTTCAGGGCCACAGCGTGCGGAGCGCGCGTCACCAGTTCATTTACCCTGACCCCTCGCGAGTTGGATCCCAGGTCACGTGATGCATATAGATCTATAGGAGTGGCTGCCTGTTAGGCAGACACTCCGCTAGGCAGCAGGGAGATGAGCTGCTGCAACTACAAATAGCTGGATCTCTCAATATAGATCAATATTACACTTGTACCTCAATCCAGGGTTCAACTTCGCGAACGATATGCAGGCTACAACAACTGTGTAAATACATGTGTGTTTGATCCACTGTGATTGTTCCAAGCTTCCTGAACGGTGAACTTTGAGCCTTACCTGATAAGGCCTGTCGTGGCTAGCTTGCCGTTCATGGTGTTAGGCTGCCTTTATGGCGCGGCTATAATAAGTTCCTCGATAAGGCCGCTAACAATCGTCTGCGGCTGGCTGCATCTCGGCTAGGAGCCTTGAGAATGCTAGTAAAGCTGATATTAAAAACCTAGCGAGAGACTATGAAGCAGATGCTTTTTTGTTGCGAGCTCGACTAGCTAAGCTCTTGCTGGTTTTCTTGTTGAGTTAGAATGGCGATAGTTTGTTGTGGAAACGGCGATAAAGGTCTTCGATTGTGAGTGTGCGTTTAGGAGAAGGTACGGATTGATAGGTATTAGAAGTTGGTTGCGATAGACAAGGTTTGGGGCGTTGCAAAACTAAGGCATAGGTAGGTTGTTGGTCTGGTGTAGAGGTAACGGGGGGTGTTGAGTAGAGAGGTTAAGGAGGCTAAGAGACTTTAGAAGAGCATACTAGTTGAGGTTGTTACGGTCCTAGTTTAGGTATCGTAGTGGACTGTTCGGGGGCTGTATCGATGTTCATGGTTGAACGTTCATCTGGCAGAATGGATGCTAGCGCTGATTCGGGAGGCGGTCGTTGAGATAGAGATGCTGTGTCTAAGGGGGTGACTATGTTAGGCATTTTAAAGGTAGGCTTTAAATCGCGACAGATGATCTGCCATATGCAGTCTGCCAAATAGAGTTGTTACATCTCTTCAATGGGATTATCCTGGAGTGTATACAAGAGGATGGTCGATCCGCAGGCAAAACAGCACGCTAATCCTCTAGATCTTAAGGGCTTGCAATACAAGCTATTCTGAGCAAGTTGGAGAGGAGTGACGTCGGTAAGCACTTGTCTATGAAACGAGAGAGCTCTAGCTGCGATGGTGGAGTAGGTGATCGGGATTTGGTGGAGAGGTTCGTCGTTAGGATGTGGGGTAGTTCGGTTGGGTGGAGCAGAGGGGTTAGCGGTTTTGAGGAGCGAAGAAGGACGACGTAGGGCTGAGAGAGGCTTGGGCTTCTAGCCTCCTCTGGCGTCTGGATGCTGCGAGCTCATCTCTCCGGTGGATGCCCCTCAGCTGGTACACGCGTGTACCCGCGTGTCTGTACAGTACTGTCTGTACCGATGTCATACAGTCGGTAGCGAAATCAGCTTCCTCCCTAACGACCGCTTTTCTTTTCTTGGGACCCACTGCCAAGGCCTTAGCGCAGAGCTTTTATTGATCGGGCCACATCAAGTTGAGGGTCGTTGTAAAATGTGCCGTGTATGGTAATGTATCATCCTCCGTAATATTACACCCGGTGCTTTGAATATGGGCGGTAAACGTTGATAGCTACGGTACTCGATAAGGAGCACTTTACGGCGGCCCTCAATTTAGCGTGGTCCAATCAATACACGATCTAGGCTAAGGACTTGGCAGTGGGGCCCGACAAAAGAAAAGAAGTCTGTAGGGAGGAAGCTGATTTCGCTACCGACTGTACCAGGGGCTTGATAGCACGCTACCGGCGGCCTACACCAGGAAGCTGTACGGGAACTTACCTAGGGGCCGGGCATACCTGCTGACACAGCTTCGCACGGGACATAATTGGCTATCTACCTATGCCAAGACCTTCGGCTTCAGCGACAATGATCAGTGCGTGTGCGGCGCGCAAGAAACAGTCACCCACGTGCTAGTGGACTGCCCAAACCTGAGAGACATTCGACGGAAGTTAAGGAGTGAAGCTGGGGACGCGTTCAACAGCGTATCGAGTCTGCTGGGAGGCTCAACGGAAGGTGAGAGAGGTAAACCAGACACCGTCTCGCGGGCTAGGACGGTCAAGGCCGTGCTAGACTTCGCTGAGGCGTCACAACGATTCAAAAGTCGCGCGCCATGAGGGGCAGCCTAATAAAGTGAACGGCACCTGGGCCACGACAGGCCTTGACGAGGCTCTAAATTCGTTTTTAGGAAGTGGGACATCATACATGTACATACAGGGATATATATAGTTGCTGTATCCTGTATATCGCTTTGCGAGAGGTCGGGGTAAATGAATTCTACTACTACTACGACTGTACTCTAAGACCTTCCCCATCATGACTAAACGTAAGGGATTCAGTTACATGAGGCAATTCACTTTAAACTTCTTCTTTGGACACAATCAAAAGGCTGCGTTCAGAGCTTCAAAGTTCTTCCTCGGCTTCCTGAATGACAGTGGCCACTTAATCCTAAAAATGAAGAAAATTTTGCGCTCGGCGAAGCGGATATGTGCCAATGCGATATTAATCTACATATTGCATTTCTTATAATTGTAAGCGCAAGAATTAGCTGCTGATTATGTTTTGGGGCTGATGGATAATCCCGATTCAGTTTATTAACTACTACTCACTTGGAATTACTCAATCCGAATTACTCAGCCCCAATCAATCAAATTCCGTTACTTAGAACAGCTTAGTCCCAAGTGATATGCGCAGTCACTATGATCTACAACCCAGCATTCTTTAGTAATACCGTCCACGATTACTCAGTTGCTGAATCAAAGGCTTTGCCAGCATTTTACACGATCCCGGATTTGCAAGCGAATTAATGACAGCCTTTTCATTTCAACCCATAAATTCTGATGGCACCACTACAATTTTCTACGTACGAAAAGAGTTTGAAGCCACGGCTTTCCCATTCGCTTTGGACAGCTGGCACAATTTCCCCAAACTCCCTTGTCTTGTCCATGGAACACATCATGCCAAAAGACCCCACTGTCCCCCGGACCCGCACGGCGACTTCTGCCCCGAAGGCACGGGCTAGGGGGTCTTCTGTTCAGCCAACTCGAGCGTTTCCCCCGCGTACCAACAATCAACCTCGATCCTCAAACCAAAGAACGCAGCAGGGGCCAGCGGTATGCAGCTGCCATTATCATATAAATTCAGATTGCGCTAACCATTACCAGATACTTCCCCCGCGTAGCACGGAAAAACATCCGTAGGACGACGAGTCTGACGTTATCCACGCCAATTGCAATACTATTTTCAAGAAGGCTGACCAAGATCGTAGACAGCTCACATCATAACTAAGGGAGGCCACGGATGCTACGCGGAGAGGGAACTCTAAAAAAGCGCAGCTACAAACGAAGGTCTGGAAGCTCGCGTCGGAGGTCAATAAGTCAAAGCAAAAGACACAAGATCTAGAGAAGCACCTTAATAAGGCGACCCTAGACAGCAGAAATTATGTATCACGGCAAGGACATAAGAAGACATTGAAGGACTTGCTTAGCGCCTCTTCATCCGTGACCAAAATGATTGAGTCGGGTTTGAGTGAGTCTCATAACGCATTCGTGACCATATTTATGCCTAATTCCGATGTGGCTCAAGTGCCCTTTATAGACCAGTCCGAGCAATTCGGGATGCTCGACAACCCGGTGGTTCCGGATATTACTGCACCGACATTTTCTATCTCCGATCCCCCGCTGCCCGATTTTGACGAATATGTGGCAATGCAATAATACCCAAGATAGCCATCTAACTTTAGTTCCCCGCGAAAGAGATGCAGCTTCCACTCCGTCTCTCCCGATACGTAGTTTACCGCGATAGGTCTCAGGCCAAACCTTTGCCATATGGAGTTGTCGACGTCGACCACCATGTATTAAGGAAACTCTCTACAGAGCTCGGAGTGCAACAGAGGGCGAGACGCCCGAAGATAGTTTGTAATTGGAAGTACATAAGATCAATTGTATGTTCCCAATCTAGATACTTTAACAAAGACTCTACCTATCTCCTCCCCGGGGCCGGTACTAAGTGGTGGTACAAAGCGACCTTAGCTCTAAAGGTTTAGCACGGTCGGTGCCTCATTACTCCTATTGTATAACGCACGACATCACGCAGGAGCCTACAAGTTATTCGACCTTCGCATATCGGCCGAAATCTAAAACAGACTGCACGGTCACGGACGGCCCACCTAGACAGGAACAATTCCATTCATTAGACAAAGACAAGACTGAATATCCCGCCTTTTTTCATGACTTTCGGTAGCTAATAGGGGAAGGGAGATTTGTACTTCTTAAGGGTCATAGATCGGGTGGACTCGGCACAAGCAGCGCGTGAAATCAAGTATTGACTGGTGTCTAGTCCCTCCGGAAGGCTATATTCACACAAGCTAAACCCAAGGAATAGGAAGCTGGCTATGAACTATATTGATCATCTTGAACTTATTTACTTTGTAGTGTGCTTATTGGCTAGGTCCGCGATGCACATAGAAAGCATTCTTTCTTTAATCTCTTCAACCATAGTGCGCGCGCGTTTATTGTTCGAAATTCATCATTGGTCTCTATTCATCACTAAATAAATGTGATCGTACCAGCTTTCCGTAATGTCTAGTTGAATGGCATATTCTAGAAAAAATAACAATTCAAATAACTTGGAATAAAAGCTCAATGTTATCTATGAATTCAGAGGGCTACTCTACGGCACTTAAGAAGCGAATGCTTTTGCCACAGATAGAATGAATTAATCGCTAACAGTCGGTTAGTAACCGCAACGTAGTGTGTCCAATTCGCATTTAGTGCGCGTCTTGTTTCTTTAGCACTAATCAGTTAATTGGATTGTGTCGAATTTGCGAAAAGTAAAACAGGGTTCTAGGTCAATTATGCTATTAACGTTCCGGTTGTTTTCACGACATAGGAAAAGTTTCCTACTAATATATATATCTAACAGGAACAAGGTGTATCCACATTGGCACTAAACTCCTCCAGTCATCTCTGTCCTATCTTGCTATCATCAGCTTCCACTTTCAAAAATGAATGCTCGCTTTGTAACATCACTTTTCCTCCGCTCCTTTCGTGGCTATCACTGCTTAGCAGAGACATATCGAACCGGTGCATCTTATAATATCAGCGCTAAACTGCCCAGATCGTCCGTGGTGAGTTATATCACTCTAAATATACTACACAACTTTCTGATTTGTAAAGCCTCCCCAAAATCCATCCTTAAATAAGGCATCTGAGGAGATGATGCTCTCTTTATTCCAAGGTTATCGGCCTGTCTTTAAACCTCACCAATTAGGATAGGAGGTGGAATCTGCACTGCTCCTAAGCCCCTCACAACGCATATACTATTATGATAGTAAACTTTTCGGTGGATACGTGGCGTTCTTGATAGACCGGATTCTCGCCGATTATTGCAAGCCAGCATTCACAGCATATCTCAACACATCGTTCTTGCTTCCTATCCCACCCACTATACCTATAGTGTTAAGGGCATGGCCGGAAAAGGTCGAGGGTCGGAAAATCTTCCTCAAAGGATCTGTTCAGATTCTAGGAACATCGTCCAATAAGTGGCTCGATGCTATTAAGGCGGAAGCTTTGTTCATCCAACCAAAGGCCTAGAGCTCAGAAGCGGTGCACGAAAAATAGGGTTGAACGCACCCCAGAGAGGCATCGATAAACCTTATTATGCAAGCAAGGATACTGGCACATAAATAGACGATTCAATTATAGGTAATTGGCGAGATGTCCGTAATATAGTCCGGGGCACTGAAGCAGGGACATTGAGCCATTTTCAGATAGAGCCGGTAGACTTTTGATGATCGAGAATTGACATATATTTGAGGCGACGTGATCATGTCTTGCAAGTCTTACAAGTGGAAATATATATACAGTACATGTACATATCAAATCTGACGCCGCATCTAGTCATCTAGATATCGCACAGTTTTTTTTTGGCTGTTGAAGTTTGAGTTTGAGTGAAGAATTTTCCTCCACAATTCTTCTAAGCACTGAAATCGTAACATCTGGTATATCCGTCATAATCACCATACTTTCATCGTGGGCGAGGAACTCCTACGCGTTGCATGAAATTGACATAATTATGGCATCTCGAAGCTCTGTCTCAAGAGGCGGAATGGTGATCCAGATTTCTCGCACAATCAATGGAAATCTTTTTGCGTTTTTGTCGATCCAATCTATAATTCGAGACCTCGCGAGGGTTTTCAGACACGATATGTCAAACTTGTCGGCCGCTATGAACACTCCGAGGTTGTTCCACATAGCTGCATGAGGTTCCATATTATTACCAAAAGGGCACTTCCGATTTTGAAAGTGCGACCTATCTGTGTCTTCGTAGTCTTGGAGGTATAGAAAAGAGACAACCCGTTGAATAGTTGCTAGCTCGTCATCTGGTAGATCAACATGTGATAGAGAAGCTTCCTTATAAAAAAGTTATCTATATGTAGCGATCACGGCAAACTTGTCGCATTTACTTTGAATCCTCCTTTGACCGCAGCGTTAAAAAAAGGGTGATTGGGAACAGACAATCGCACGATGTACCTAGAACTTCTGTCCTTCGCATGATATCGTCAGGTCTGAGTATCTGCCTGAAGCCAGAAGGCTTTGCAAGATTGGTTAAAGATTTGGAAACCCCATGATTGATGTAGCTACATGTAGGTCAAGTTTAACTCGATTTACCGTAAATCATTCTATACTGTCCTTCCCTTAAGAAGCCTTGAGTACTATGACGTCAACACTAATTTCGTTCGCTGCGGAGTGGGTGTAACCGAAATTAGATAGTATTGTACACCATACAGCTCTTATTCATTTAACTTTATTCCGTACAACATTGGAACGTGATTTAAATACGAGTATAACCAAATCTGGTTTAGCGGATCATGTGATTTAGGTTTGAAAGAGAATCAATCTGTTTCCGACGTAGAAGGCGATCTCGGGCGCTATTGTACTAGTCTCTATAGAGAAACCATTAGACGCTAAGCACAAAAGCACTATGTAGCAAATACGCTATGCAATAGGAAGCAATCCGGCCTCAAGAAATTATTTTCACTTTTTAACATGTCTTGGATGTCGCAAATGCTTCCACGCATACCAAAAAATTACTTAAATTGAATTTTGATGTCTTTCCTCAGTTAATCTGCTTTGGTTTGGAACCACAGTGGCAGGAGGCCTTTCTTTCGACAGTGCATAGCCGACCACGTAGTAGCGCTGCGCGCCGCCTATATATAGGGTGGTGACTAGTACGACATGCATACGAATATTGAGTGCGGCATTTTTGTTACATAGGTCGCAAAATTGATATGCTCATAACAAGTGCTAACAGCTAATAGATGTCCTATTTGTTACTTTTAATATGTACGAAGACAATAACGTGCGGCTTCGTTCTGAGAGAAAGCTGATCTAGTGCTATAGCTTGAAAACGTGTAGTCAACTTGACCACCACGCTGTAGTACATGCAGAGTCAGAACTATAAGTGAATCGCCATATACCACCTGAAAATAGTAGGTGTATTGATAGTTGAGATAACCAGTACTTTCAGCTCAATTTGCAGCTTGCTGTGTCTATCTAACAAAGTCTGAATAATAAGGCTTTTACATTTTGGTCGGACTTGAAAATACACGCTAGTCAGCTCTCGTGAAATATAAATCGATCCATCTCTCGCGTCTAGTTCAGAAAACGGCCAAGTTTAAAATCCAAAAAAAGAACCGGTTTTGATGCACCCCTAGACTTTTTGCGCTTTAACTTCAGGTGAAGCTACAATATAACTCGCTTCAGAGAAGCTATTACGGCTGTCAGTTATCTCCATAGACAACAGACGCGGGCGCTAATATGGTTAGCGCAGATTTAACAATAAAGGCTAGCGTGGTTTAGACCACAAACAGCGTTTTCCAACATATCTACTAAGCAGACTGCTATACGGGAGACTGTTGGAGGTCCCAAGAGTCCCTAAACTAACCTCTAAGGTCAGCTTGCTGCACCAGAGCCTTCTACGACTCAGACTTCGGACGTCGAAGAATCAGCAGGGCCTCCTGCAACGACCCAGGGCTCTGCTTCCGTAGTAGCGGCCCAAGCTTCCGCTCCATCACCGCCGGAGCAATCGACTTCCACTTCTGGGAACGTACAAGGCGACATAGACATAACAGATGCAGGGGGATCAAATAAGATCAGTATTTCCGACCGTTAGCGTTTGATTCAGGATGTTATCAGCGTTCCCCGTGATACGACTGCAATCATGCGTGCGTGTGCACAAAATATTCCTAATAACTGCGATATAAATTACAAGCAACTGAAGGTTATTCTCCACCCTAATAGGTTTGTGTCGCTAGCAGACAAGCCAAGCGTAGATAAAGCGTTCAAAAGTAAGGTATATAAGAGGTTAGGTAGCGAGATTCTGCTAACCAGTTCTTAGGGGTATCGTGGGCCGAAGGGGAGATTGAAAAACGCTTTCCTAGCGACCTCGATAGGAACCATCATTTCTTTTAGGGAGCAGGATCTAACGCCGAGCCGTATGTTGAAGGGGAGCTATCCTCGTATCACAAACAAGCCTATGAAGAAGCCACGCCTTACATACAATCTCTTTACTTTGGCTTATAGAAAGACCCACGTGTGAACCTTTACTAAGGACCTATTCCCGCAGAAATCCGAACGCCGGCTCAAAAGCTTGACGTAATCAACAAGAAAATACAAGAGGGAAACTCTAAATTACAGAAAGAATCCGAGCTTAGCATCATCCGCTATTAGGAACTTTTGGGGTTATAGAGACCAATCTTTCTGTCACCGGAACTCGCACCTTCCTAAATGCAGGCAATAAAAGCATACTATGATAGATTCCATTATCTAAGCGAATAGGCAACCCCCCTCCTAAGCGCTTAACAAATAGTTCTTAAGCACCGAACTCGCAACCTCACTCAAACCATGCGCCGATTTCGCAGCCTGACTCGAACAGCGCAGGCTCCCAGCTACAACACGTATCTGCCGGGAGCCGTATACGCACGATTGCTATATTGCCTCGAAGGGTCGTGCGCTCAATCAATCCCGGTTATACATCAACCGGAGAGAGAATCCGTATGATTCAACACCTTAGACTCATGGGTGCGCGTTTTGTAGTTAAGGACGCTAACGGTAGAATTCGTCTTATATCTAGCTTAGCTACTAGAGGCTAACTAGCTATTGATGGAGTAGAGTCTACCGGAGTCCCTAGTATCCTCCGAGGGGAGGAGGCAGTGAATAACCTTCGCAAACAGATTCGTGCCGGGTTTGGTGGCACACACGGTCTAAATTGGGTAGCCGTTAGAGAAGTGGATCCCACGTATGATAAGTCTCTATTTATCGTAGTTAGCTTCTTCCATGAAGGCCCCGGTGGAAATCCTCCGTTATAGGAGGTTAGCCTCTCGCGATCGGCTCTCAAAAAAATCCTCTTACTAAAGGAAGCAGACAGACTAATTTCAGAGGCTTTAACTTATAATCCTAATATCGCTCTGTAAGATGCCATCTCGGGCCTATCTAGTCTAAGTTTGAAGTCTGGCGGACATTCCACGCAGCTTCCCGACTTTGGACTTCCCGTACCGAGAGATACGGGCTACCTCCCTAACGACCCTAATAGGCCCCTACAGCTCGGCGTTGCTTCTAACGTGTATAAGCTAGCGTCGTTTCTATATCCTGTCTAATAGCACTAGTTTGGTTATAGCTAGTAGGGAAACATGCCATAGCCAAACATAAAACAGTGACATCGGATAGTCACATAAGAGAGCACGGAAAGGTCGAAAGGACGCCTAGTGGGCATCTCGCAGGATTCATATAGAGCTAAATATGTGGATTTTATTATCTTATGCTTTACAAATAGGACAGACAGCTAGATAAGTTAGTTAAATCGTGCAACAATCAAGTCAATTAAGTGAATCCTGATATTATCCCTTCATTTTGGCGTACCAGTATGACTTGGCATTTTAGTCCTATCCAAATAATATTTAACGTCGCATAAACATTTTCAGAAAGAACCACCTTGCAACTAAGACTGTAGGCGTACGTGTATAAGCCTAGTGAGCGGAAATATAGAGAACAAAGTTCCTATAATACCTTGAGGCAGTAAAAGCCTTTTGAAGGTACTGATATACGTTTGTACTAGAAGCAGGTGGTATAGAAGCTTTGAGATAACTTATAACTCAATCTGAAATGATAGCTTGCAGTGTCATTCTTTTCCATTAGAGAAACTAAGACATGTGAACCACTTTATAATAACTACATAGGCACTCGAAATCATGCAAATTGACATCCATTGTAGTTGTAACCGAGCTTTAGAAGTAGATAGAGTCACGCGCGTACTGTACCACAGCAGCACCATTGTTTTAATTACAGATAGGAACACTCGGTCATATTAGAACATGAGGGGGAATCAACGGTTAATGCTTCATCTAGTACCTTTTCTGGGATTCACGACATCAGGAGTCTCTAGTCAGATTAGCGCGACGTTGTCAGAATCCCAGCCGAGAAAATCCGTCATCTTACGCATTGCATCCTTTTCAGCATCAACTTCTTTCCATAAATCTTGTGAGAGTTGAACTGCTAATGCTTGTTCGTCCTCGCTCTAAATGCGTGCTAGTTCGTCTAGGCAGAGAAGACCGACATCAGTATTGAAGAGAAATTCGTGAGGATCAAACGTAAGTTGTCCAAGTATGAGAGACTTTACCATAGACTCCGACGCCTCGAATTTACGCACGGTCCCTAAACGAGTTTTTTAAGAGAGAGCGACAAAAGCTTTGATCTAAGAATTAGTGAAGGACTTGCTGCACCTATTCACAAAGGTTAGCCGAGCCACGCGATGAACCAACGAGAGACATACATAACGTTTACTAAAGAAGTATTGCCTAGTAAAAGTATGCCGACTCCTAGAGCACTAGCGAGCCTCCACTACCATCTGCCGCGGCGCACATAGCAGCCTGTGATCTTATCGCGGCGGCACTGCGGTGATTTTGAAGAGCGAGGATCGTCACTGTAAGCAGCGAGGATGCTATTCAAAACGTGAGATGTATTGGCTTTTGACGAGATATAGGAAATATCTTTGTTAGGGTGTCTGCAAAGCTCTTCGTAGTTGAAGTATAGTAGTACCTGCCTAATACGCCTTGCGATGAGGTTCGAATAGGGTAAATTCTCGTCGTCATCAAGCATTCGAAGGTAATCTGCAGCTGTATCTATGCCTCTCCATTGCACCGGAAGTCCTAGCGCCGGCAATCCAATTGACTTATACAAATTCCAATGGTCGAACAGGGGACGTAGTATTTAATCGAGATCCTTTGCGAGGAGGGGATAGGCGCTCGCGTCGAGAACGCCTTAAGCTTGGTTGCCGTCGAGCTTAGCATCGCTAGAACATAGCAAATATTTCAAGGTATGCTCCGAGGAATTGAGCGCCATCTAAACGGCGGGACAGTCTTCTCTAGTGCTAATAAGCTTATTCATGCTTTCTAGTTGGCTAGCGACATAGCGTCCTGGTTCCAGAAGGACAGATTGCTGCCTCAAACCGAAGTCATCAACGCCAAAAGAAGGCGGTTTCGGATAGCATAAAAGTCTTCCATCGAAACCAGGAGTGTCGGTGTGCTCCGGAAAATTCAAGTAATCCATCCACGACTGAGAAACAGCTAAGATTGATAGTGTATCGGGTGTTGAACAAGGACCGACAGGAGGATAAGATGTTTGACTCTGAGCGGATTGAATGGCGTCGGTGGAGGGGCTCTCTTCGATGACGGTGAACAGTTAGATAAGGCGAGAAACATCGGGATCGAAGTTAGTATTACCTGATGATACAGAAATATCCTGAGCGGCTTCTAGTACTAAAAATTCCTTTACGAATCCAGCATTCATGAGTGCAGCACTCACTATGGACACTTAGGGCTTCGTCAGCTTCCGGAGATCGTCCAAATCGCGCCCGAAGTCCCGAACGAGCTATTGAAAGTTAGGGCCAGATATGGTCTCTTTAACCGGAAACTTACTTTTCGAAGCTGGTTTATATCCAAAGTAAGAGGATTTATGGCCGGCTCATATTCCTTATCGGTTAGCTATCGGCCGCTATGGGCGAGTAGAAAGAGCTCACCTCAAATCTGACTAGGACAGAGAACGAAATTTTGCAATTGCTTCGATGCGTTGATGAAATAACTGATCCATCAGTTACACTCAATATGTGCCATCGGGTAATGCCGCGTGACTTAGCCCACTGCAAAAATAGTACCTTCTGGAGAGTGATTAATTGGCCGATCTGCTGCAGTCTTTTGCCAAAACGGTTTACCAGCTAATTTCAGCATTAGCACAAACTATCTGTAGAGCGTGTTTAACTCACCCTAGGCGAAACACCTTCATCCCTCTCTTGTCCGTACTCCGAACAGGTATCCTTTTAGAGAAGTGAGAGAACAGGACTACGTTCAAGGGACGTGCACATACCTGGAGGCCTATTATGACAGACGTCATTGTCACGGGAGATCAGCCCACAAGGGATATCAGGTATTATGAACGAGTGGATACAGTCGTTCTCGAAATCGGCTTGACAAATACACTCTTCGTCACTCTTTTCTGGCCCCACAGCCAAGGCCTTAGCGCAGATCAATTATTGAGCGGGCCGCGTCAAATTGAGATGATTACTAGGCTGGTAGCATACACTAGTTTCGCCATAGCAACAATAAAATGGGATCCCATATTGCCTACTCGCGCGATGAAAACAGCCAATAGAGCAGGCTTTCGAAACTATAGTGTCCAAGCTTGCTTTTTATCTGGCCGGAGCTGGCTAATTTATCACAAGCTGCACTTATTTGAGGGTTCTGGCTCGGATGGACTCAATTCCTGGAAACATGCTAATCCCAGCCAAACAGGACTATCAGTATGCTCGATGAATTGCCCGCCAATCTTGGTTCAATATCCATTCTTAGCGCCGCGTAGTTACCTGATATTGAACCTGAGGGGGCGCCCCTTCTTCAGCTCAGAACCACATCGGGCCCTTCTCATGAACTATAAACGAGGCGCATTTACAGGATGGATCGAAATCAGTTTCACCACTTGCACACAGCATTTCTCTCTCGAACCCTCTTTCGAAACACGCTATACCTATTACGGTTACTCTGCCCCTGAACCCCTTTCTTGGCAGTATTCCAGTGCAGTTGTAAATAACAGCATAAAATTAGCTTCCGTATAAAGCTTGTATGGCCTCCGGGGCGCAATCTGTCAACGTTCTAATACTGTGGCGCCGGAAGCACGGTCATGGTGGAGCTTTCCATTATCCTGCATGAGTGACACCCTTACGTCGCAAGTCTGAGTCAAACGAGGCTACTCATTGATTTGCGGATGACTCATGATGACTCACCGAATATATATCTAACACTCCTCCTCCCCCGAGCTCGCTGGAGACATAGCCACCACGTTACGTATTGCTGCTCCCATAATCGAGAAAGTGAAAAGGCGAGTGTAAATGTGATTTTTTTAATCTCATAAAATGGCAGATTCTTCGCTCAGCTTTGATACGCCCGAATCGCTCAGCCCTTTTCTAAGCCGGACAAACAGTGACCCTCGACCTGTTGTTCTGATGACTTGTGGTATGGCAGGTAAGAGAATGCAAAATTGGGCGGCCAGCTTTGGTGTGGATAACTGATAGGGACATTGTTAACAGGGTCGGGAAAGTCATCGCTTTCTAAATGGGTGATACACAATCACCCCTCTTTCAAAAGGCTTTCAATCGACTCTTACATATATACTGAGCACGGGCTCTACAGTATCGATTACCCAGAAGATCAATACAACAACTATCAAGAGGAGGCCGAGAGCGCCCTCCGAAATGAACTAGCGCGGATCCTTCGACAGGGCTCTCAAGATGTAATCCTAGATTTTTCTTTCGCATTTAAGAAAGCTAGAGAGGAATGGAAGCACCTAGTCGAAGAGTTTGGGGGGCGATCTGTGCTTGCATATCTTGATGTCGGTATTGATGAGTTGCGGCGGCGGGTCAGGGCGAGGAACCAGTTGACTGTTAAAGATGGCGACTCGGCTTTTTTGTGACAAATGAGATTTTCGAGAGCTTCATTGCCGGCTTCGAGAAACCGATTGGGGAGGCTGGAGTTATCTTACGTCTTCAATGAGGACTTAAATACGGGAATCGATGTATAAAATAGAGCAGCGAAATGAGATATGATCTACTGCGTTCGTTCATGACCACAAGAGCCAGACCTAGGTTGCCAAGTAATGTTATTATTGTAATTTACGCCGAATCATTCAATGTATATTAACGAATGCAAGGGTATCAGACAGATGTCCTAGTGCGATTGAAGTGGGCTGTGGGTGATGAAGAGAGAGATTAAACATAAACCTGATGGAGAATATAACTGTATAGTAATTACTGTTCCCTATATTTATTGCCAAAATAATATTTTCTATCATAGATTGACTTGTTAGACAGTACTCAAGGGGATCGATTTGTCCGTTCCAGTGAGCATCGCTGACAAGAGAACGAGAGCAAGCAGGGTCGTTAACGAGTGAGCCCAGGGCCTGTGAGATGCTAGTAGTTTCTGAAAGAGTATTACAGGTAATTTAAAGAGCTTCCTATCACGTGAGGGATACTTTCAATACGATTCAGTAGTTGAATCAGAGTTAATCCTGAACTAGATTAGCGTGTGTCGGAATAGGGTTCGAGAAAGATTCTATGAGAGCAAAGTGGTGAAACTAATTTCGATCCATCCTGTATTTAATTATGTCAACACTATCATTCGTGGCAATACAGTAACGATGTGCTTCAATTGGAGATAAACGTGGCATAACCAACGCAGTTACAGTACCCATCAGCCTTCAGGCAAGTCAGAGGAACCGAACATGGTGTGGTTAGCAAGAATATCCTGGCAGAGATTTCTCGCTTTCTGCGCTACGGGATCCCTAGCAGACATCGCCCTCAACCATCGCACAGCTTTATGCACCTTAAACTGGACATTGAGTGTATCGGTCGTGATTATTTGCGTTCCTTCGAGTAGTGCAATCATAAGAATGGCCGTGGACTGCATGAGATAATGTAGAGCGCACCACCCCGGACACGACGTGGAGAGCCAAGCTGTATCTGGCTCATCAGGGAAGATATCAATTGTTTCTTTCGCCATTCGTACGCACAAAGCCGCCATAGAAGCACAAAAAGAGTTCGGGAGATTCTTGTCGGAGGATTGATATGTAACAATGTGCAGACACGGTTGTAGAATCAGAATTTTGGTGCAATAGAAAGTAAAGGCGAGACTCGTGCGATGACAATCAAGCGAATCCGCCGCTTCTGTTCTCAAAAAGCGGCATGTGGAAGGAAGAACGGACAGCCAGTGGTCAGCGGAGCTGTTTAGGGAACGTATGACAGATTCCAAATGCTGCCGTGACTTCAGGGCGCTTGTCGTGTAGATTCCAATAATAGCTCGTCTCATGATATGGTTTAGCTGAATAGCATAAACGAAGCGTAGGGAGCAGGTAGTCGTGAGCTTGCCCACTGCTTTCTGCGGGTTGGGCTCCCCTCTGATTTCCGCACGCGAAATGCGCTGCAAGGGAAGCGCCTGATACGTCGGCCTTCCAAATAATGTAGGATGAGAACTCTGCAAAAACTCGCCGCTTGCTAATGGATCTGCACTTGTCATACGAAAGTCCACCGGTGTCGACCTTTCTTCGGAAGGGTCCATGTTGCCATACGGCGATGGTGCAGGAGTAGTAAAGAAAACCATGTCCATGCTCAACGGCCGGCCAATCGTTGCACACAACTTAGTATCTAGCATCTGTAGCGCCCACCACAGTTGACACCGACTTTGTTTAGATATTGGCGATATCGTATTACTCTCAGAGCGAAAATAGAGTCCCATCATTACAGCTGACCTGATTGCAACGCCACAAAGCTTCCATGCCCTGTACAAATTTCTAAGACACCATCCATAATAACAACCGGCATAGACAGGATCCAAAAAACTAACCTTTTTGCATGGCCAGCGGAAAGCAGATAGAGGGATGCCAACGCCTCCACCTGCACCTGTTGAAGATTTGAAGGTTCCAACAGAGAGTCGGCCAAGGCCAAACTCCATCCACGTCCAAAAAAAGTGTTATGTGCGTTGCCTTTCTGATTTTCTGGGAACTCAGGTAGACTTTCCTTACTCATCGCACAAGGCTGCCCTGCTGCGACAGCTAGAATCATATTGAAGATAGCCAACCATCTTCTCCCTGGTTTTGCTGTTTGATCAGAATAAAATGATCGATACTGACTTAAAAACGTTTCTTTTCTGATGAAGGGGAAGTATACATGCGTAACGCCAAAATAAGCCGAAATAAGGTGGTCGGCAATTGCTTGTGAGGGCCGTCGAGAGATGTCCACATCCTCTGGGAACTGAAGCTTCACGTCATCCAAATAATAGTCCATAGAAGAAAGTTCGCCTCGGACAAAATTATCGTAAGAATCGTCTTGGACATTAGAGTTTCGGTTAGTATCATTAAGATGACACTTCAGTCCGTACAGCCACTTCATCACTGAGTGGTCTCCCACATATTCCATCGCCTGGTTTTCCCTCTTCTGATTGTAATCTTCAGTGGTGCAGTCAGCAACAACGGCGGGAAAAGACGCGTCGGAGCCATCATGGTAATCAGTTTCATGAAATACGTGAGCTGGATGTTTGGATGATGAAAGGATATCCTATATTCAATCATTGTTAGAAATTCTCCTCCTGTAGATGCGGGAATTTGAATTGACTTTGTCCAGGGGGCGATGATCACGAAATTTGGAGCCGAAAACATGATCAACGCTGTTGGCAACTTCAAAGCCAAGCTTGGGATAGATTTCTCGTAAAAGAGATTCGTAGGTTTGAACTTGGTTTGCAAGATTGTCGAGTTGTCTGAGAACTTCTGGTTAGACTGGCATTCAGGTGCTGTGTAAATTGACATACTTGGTCATCTTGAACCGTGTGCGATCTTCATAGACGCAGGGAAAGGAATTCTCTTCGCATCTACGACATTCAGGCCTGTGACCACTACACTTCGCCTTCTGTTGTCGGCAAGACCGGCACGCCTGTTTCGCTCGGCCAGGCGTGACGGCGTTTATTTTGTTTGTGGCTCGGGGTATTGGGACTTTCGGAAGCCGCGGCTCCAACACATTCAGCTGCATCGAATTTTCCCCTCCGTTGGCTTCTCGAGAAATTGGGGGTTCGGTCGAGCTGGACGCGGGTTCCGGCAATTGAAATGAGACATTATCGAACCCGGGCAAGTTCGAAGGGAATAGGGTCGCCTCATCTGCTGGAATGCCGAACTGGAAGTCATCGGGAGCCCAAAAGTCGGCCTGCGATCGCCAGTTCATGGTGCAAACAAAGCGGCGGTCAAGGCCAACTTTGTCGGAAGTTGAAGGAAGGATGGCAGAGTGGCAGAGCTGGAGGGTCTACAAGCAGCAGCTAAGAGCGACGTTGACAAGTCTTCTGAAACCCTGGGATCGATTGCATGGGGCGCTTTATGTGTATAGGTGCTTTGCTAAAAGGTATCTTAGCTGTCGTCGATATATGTTGTATCATTGGCTGGAAGGTTTCGCCGGACTAGTAAAATCAGGCCCCCTTGCTTACAAGAAGTCTCCGCTCTCCGCGGATAGAGCAACTAGTTTCCGGGCTACATGATTAACGAATTATTTCATTGGGAAACATGCTAAGCTAGCATCAGCTTCAAGAGATTTAACAGCAAAATTAATCTCAAGATCATGAAACCCCTGATATAAAAACTATTAAGCTAGACAGTTGAATATTATATGTTCACGTATATTTCTGCTTCAGATTTTGAAGTCTCCCAAACGATCTTCTATATCAGATCTTTTTAACACGCACTAATTCGAAGGGGCTAACGTTATAACTTTAATGGACACAGCTGCCCAGAGATTGAGGACAAGTCGAGGGATGTAGCCAACAAGCGAGCTAAGGGGCTGTGAGAACGACGGTATTCTTGGCAAAAGTATTACAAGTAAGTTATAGGACATTTTGTCACATGACAGAACCTTTCAATACGATTCGATGCTTGAAACTGCGCCAAATTCAGAAATGGATTAGCGTGTTTCGGAATAGGGTTCGAGAAAGATTCTCCGTGGTGAAACTGATTCCGATCCATCCTGTACAAGAGAAAGAGCTCCGATGTGCGTGATTCACAGTGGGCTTGAATAAGGATATCTCAGAGATGTGGCTAAATGCCTCAAGAAGCCGGACAGTATGAGGGCTATAAGCTTGATGTAAGAGCATGACCAGTCCAGCAAGAATGATCCTATCCATCAGCAAACAGATATTGAATATGAAGAGCCTACATACAAGGAAGAGAATGCCAAACCTGTCTCGCAATCTGAAGAAGCAACATACCTGTCGGAATGTGATCGTTGCACTGGACAGACGAATATGATGCTCGGCAGTACGCTGCATGCAAGAAAACAGCCAAATACCACATGGGCGCACCTTCTCTTTTATGAGCTAATAGTTATTTTCAAAGAGTCATGGTCTGTCAGATATCCGTAACCCTAGTCTTTCTCTCTACAGTAATTGGCCTTCTTTCTATACTACTTTCCACAGGATTCAGGGCTACCGTTTTTGGTTAGCACCATGCCAAGCTCTACGGGAAGAGCGAAGGGTTAAGAATCTGTAATATGATCTGCGCGCTACGGTCCATTCGCTGCGGTTATGATTCTTCAGAATGTCTGCATTCGTATCCTGCGTCACATCGTGGGAATGATATTGAACACTAGGTGCACCGTGCAGCAGAGCTCCGAAAACAAACTTGCCCGGACCCAACAACTTGGGAGCTGAAAACAGCAATACAGCAAATCCGTTCCTCCTTTCTCGTGTTGAATTATGCTAGAACGTACCACCTTAAAGGTATTGAGGGGTGACCAAGAATACTGCTAGACTCACCATCCGGGTAGCTCAGCGACCAGTCCAAAACCTGAGCTTGGCGGCGCTCATACATTGTCTGTTGAAGGATGTACCGTCTGCGTTTGTTTTGCAATCACCTGCCCTCTCTCTCTTGTTTCCCTCTAGCCACCCTATCTAGAGAGCTTTGTTGCTTCCTATGAAGCCCACGTTAAAACTTTTCTGCGATGACAATGCCCTGGAAGAAGAGCCGGTGATCAACGTCGATTACCTTTCGAACGTATGGAGAGAAGAGGATATTTGGGCGACAAGGAGGTATGTGCTTAGGGAGAAAAAAGCCTTGAAGAACAGCACCAGACTTGAGAATGCACTATGGAGGACATGGACGAAGTACCAACATCAGCTGGACACTGTGTCACCCGACTGTGTAAGTTGGTTAGTCAATACTGATTTGATCGGACTGCGCGAAGCCTTGCCAATTTTAACAATTTGGTTGTTAGGGAGAAGGATAGCGACATTACTTGGCTCTATGGCCCGTGGAAGTCCATTGAGTCGTCAGCTAAGGCTCACGCGGCAGCAGCCCAAATATCCTGCGAATGCTCACGGTTGCGATCAGCCATCAGACCAGCGCTGAAACGAACGACACAGCTCTTCTTCGCATCCTGTACACAACTTGGCCCTGAATGCCCGACAAATGGACCACTTGTCCTTGAAAAAGACGTTCTCAAAACTGGTGGCGCTTGGGCACGGTTCAGATTGTCCTGTCCACAATACCCGCTATCGCGCCTGGCCGCGTCCGCAGTCCGCTACACAATGGAGTGGTCCAGGAGTATCTGGCCCCAGTTTCCGCCACCAAATCGCCCAACGGTCCACTTTGACATTGAAGTTCGGCAGTGCATCGCTATAGGTTCGACGATCACACACGACGAAGCCTATGGTGAAAGCTCTCTCTTCCAGAATTCCGTCGGGGGATGTGAGTCATTCGATGACGTTTCTCGCCCCACTGGAGAGTATTATTTCTTTATGGACAGCGGTCTATTTTATGAAAAGAGCCAGGGACAAACCATCACAGAGCTACCGTCCACTGAACTCAAATCACCTCACGGGCTCATCGAGGAGAACGACGGTTTCTTCCTTTAGACGATTGTGGAAGGAGTCCTGCATCTCCGGCAAAACTAGAGAAAGAGCCACAAATGTCACGTCTCTCACAATGAAGGAATTGTACATATTTGGCTGTAGTGCTGCTCATGCTATTGTGCTGAAATACATTTTGATTTATATCGCTCCGAAGATTTGGTTTCAATCTTCGAAAGAGAAGATATTGTCCTGTCCCTCCACAAACGAGTCTTCATTCGTTTGCCGATGGAGAGGATTTTTTTGGGAACTTGCATCCCTCCTATGCAAATTCTCTTTGACTTTCTTGTCAACGTTACTGGCAGCTGGGATAGGGGAAGGGCGCGAAATATTTTCACGATGGGGATGCGCTCTGCCTGTTTGAATAGCGCCGAGATCGGTCACTCGATGAGCGGCGGAAAGAGCAAAGTCGCCGGAGTCAAAGTACGTCCGTTCCTTCCGAGTGTCAGCACGCTCACAATAAATCACATCTTAAGTACCTTGGATTTTTGACCGAGTAAGCCTCCACGCGGCCGCTTTCTGTACTTGCTCAAGTGACGTTTCTCACTTTCAGACAATGGCTGAGCAAATATTATTAGCACCCTTGCTTCAGGGTAAGCCGGGTGTGGAGGAGCCCTACTTCGGGATATGGTTCCTTGCCCCCTGATTGCATTCTGAGAGGTAGTCTAGAAGGGCGCTCCAAGTACCTGATGGAATTTCTACCTGACCTGCAATACTTATGAATTCCTGGGCAAAGGTCTATGATGTTATTATTCTGTCACGTGGTAGTAATCCGTTTGAGTTTCCCCTCTTGCACTCCAAATGCCCCTAGCAAGGCCTTAAACACAGCCATGTGAAGTAAGTAAATTGTAAATTAATGTGTTGCTTAGAATCGGCTGACCAGCTTGTTTACTCCACTCTCTTTCTCTCCCATGCAATTTGGTTAATAAACTCCTTCAATTACCAGCCCCCAGCATTTCCTTTCCGCCACATCTTACTTTCCGCCTTCAGCCACATTGAACTGTTGGGCTTGACATACACGTACTATAGCCAATCTCCAGTAATCTTGTGTTTGGTCCTCACAATACTTTGAGACTGCTTGCTTAGACCAAGTAAAGCGCGTCGGTGAGTGCCTAGCTCAGCCCGGCGGCACATTCGCTTAGTGTCTATGCAAATATTTACGTTTATACTGAATATTAATAAGACAGTTTTTATTCGCGTCCATCTCGGCGCCAGACTTCTTACCGTATAAGAGTAAAAGATTGCTCTTCAACTTCTCACCTCTTTCGGGTTCGTCCACTCATATTTTAATGGGATTCTGCAACTAAGTGAGTAGCGCATTGCCAGCCGAGACAAACGGAGACACATAGTCGGAAATTGCTAGGTTTCGTGCCCCGAGTAACCAAGCACGCTGCCTTTTGTATAAATAGCTTCCAGATAGCTTCAGTTTTCCCTTAACGAGAAAACCATCACCCTCTGCGTGCTCGTTCTTCATTGCTTTATGCTCTCACCATACCAAGCGCAATCAGATGCCGCAGCTACTCTACTGCGCCCCGGTGTCAAGAAGAGGACAAGCTTGTTTCCAATGGATTCCTGGGAAAAGAGGTATTCTCAGAAATGATAATAGTAGGGCGATATAGACACGCATATTCTTAGTGAATTCCAGCCTCGCAATCAGTTTCTACCAGATATCCCGGCATTCTTAAAGCAAACATCCACCCGTAGGTTTACTTCAGCTATTTCCATTTCAGGGGCTGGCGACGAGGCCATAGGGCGGTTCACGGTCACGTAAAGTACGAAAGTCAAAGTACTTTGATGTACCCAATTTCGAGCTACATAGTGCCTTGGCGGTGGGAGCGAGAGCTGAGAGAAGAATGTAGAACGTGAACTGGTTTATCACTGAACTATAACGAGACAGATACTGTATCGTTTCGGCGGACAACACGCTGCACATCGCGAAATCTTATTTTTGTGTACCTAGCGGAAAGGATGGCGGCCCACATGCGGGTTCCACCTCGCACAACCGCGCGAGGAATGACAACGGCCGACGCGTTGGAAAACCTTGATTCGGCCACTGCTCCTCGGGCCAGAAGGCAGGCTCGGCTTAGCGACGGCCACACTACCGTAGCTCGTGCGAACGCCGAGATCACGAGCACCGGAGACAACAATGGACGCATCACGACTCGGGAAATCTGGCGTCTGATCGTCGGCTTAAAAAAACGAACGTCTACCAAACCGAGCTCATCCAATCCACTGAAAACGAATTGCTAGAAGTGAAGCACGGCCGGATCGTCCTCCATAAGCGAAACGAGAAACTTAATGAGGAAGTTCGAGCCTTGCGGGCGGAAAATTGATGCGTTCTCGTCGACACATGGCAAAATCGTGGGCCGTGGTAGCAGCGAGCCACCCGCCCCTTAACCGAACCATCAACGCCCGGACAAGGATCAGAACTGCGTCCGAATTAACACGCAGGCCTCCTTTGTGGATCCAAGAGACACTGGTAACGGCGGACAAAACATGTTTGGGCGATGTCTCCCAACGGAGACCGCGACCATCCACATCCGTACGTCGCTGCTGAGCGCATCGGCCGCACAAGACGCCCAAATGGGTGGCCGGGGCTGGCATCACTAAAACCGGATATGTGTTCCGATTCAAGAACCTAGAATTGGCGGAAACGGCCCGCATAAACAGCGAATGGCTGTACGAGCTAGGAAACAACACGAAACTTGTCAAGCCGTGGTTCGGCGTCCTGGCACACGGTACCCCGACAGAGGACTTTACCCAGCAAACGCAAACGCAAATGCACAGACGATCGAGAATATTATGAAAGAGAATGAACTGCTCGAGCGAGGATCCGGGATCAAGGAGGTGGCGTGGCTCAAGAAGGAGGATAAAGCGTTGGGAAAGTTCGCATCTCCTCATCTCCTTGGCATCTGGTTTGACACCGCGGAAGGAGCCAGTTACATGCTGAACAACGGTCTCCTTGTTGGCCAGAGATATATCGGCAGTGTGGAACGCTGCGAATTAAAAGAAAAAGCTGCTTTCGTTGCCAGCGATTTGGACACCTAACGTGGTCAGGAAACACCCCGATGTGGACATTGCCCTGGTCAACACGAGCGGGAAGTATTCCCCTCCCCCTCCACCAGGGGTGTAAGAGCCCGATGCCTCAACTGCGGTGGTGACACCCCCAGCGATCGTCAGAGCCTAACGCCGGCAACCTCTAACTCCCAATGTTAGAGACAAATCTATGCGTGCTACAGTTGAACATCATGAAGTCGGGACCGAGGATGGTAGCGCTCATCAACGACCACCGGAGCCAGGACCTGGATGTACTCCTGATCCAAGAACCATCTATCACCACCTATCAAAAACACGTCAGCCACAGCCCCTGACGGCTATACCGACCGACTGCCGAGACCGATGCAGGTCGGTTTTGCAGTCGGATTAATGTCTACGAGAGAGTCTCAACCTCCTCCCTTCACTCGCCGCCTTCCAAGGAATAAATATCTGACTATAGCCGCAACCCGTGGTGGCCTGAGCACGGCTACTATTTTTATTGTTCATTTCAATTCCTTTCCAACTTAGTCCCAATACCTTCCACATTAGTTCAAATATCATGGCAACATTCATCCAGTGGCTTGGCTCAACTAAATGCCAATCTGCCCCTCAAATTTCTTATTTTAGGGCCCTTATTTCTTGAACTTAATAGACCATAGAACGCATCACTTTTGGTATTTTTGGTGAGGAGTTTGGATCCGAAACACGTCGTCGTGAGATTACTGTACATTTTCAGAATGTGCACATTTTTGCATCGTGTTGTGTACATCCTCTCGCGATTAGTTGATGTAGTGTTCAGACAAAACCAAAAGAAATCATTGTGAGGCTGGAAATATTGATCACTAAATTGGTGGAGGCCAACTATTCACTATCATTTCCCACCCTCAACTCGATATACCGGTGCCTCGGTCCACCAGTAGTTTGTGTGATCTTGGCATACCGTAACCCTCCCCCCAGGGTCGATTTAAGACGCTCTTGACGGCGGAAAGATTTCCGTAGCGGACGGCTTACCACAGGGCGCTCTCCCGCGCTTGATTTTGAATGTTGATGTCTAGGTCTCCACGACTGAGCAAGAGGTCCCCCACAGAAGCGGAAGAGTATTTGAGCGCCCTCATTAAAGGGGTTTTGCCTCGGTAAAATGCATTGATGTTGGCGTTGTGCTGGAGCAAAGCCTCCGCAAGACCAACGTTCTCGTATTTGACGGCCAGGTGCAACAGATTGCTGTTCTGAAATTTGATATTGTGTTTCCAGATGCTGCGCTGCAGTTTAAAATCAAAGTCTTTGCTTGATTTTGCGAGGGCAAATAATGCACTACCGTCCAAATACGACACACTCCACAGCAAAAGCTCGTTGGGCAGCTCTCTGATGTTTGGCTGTAATGTATTAGCTCATCGGTAGACTCGGTAAGAACGAATTGAAACAGACCATGATTGTACAGGATTTGAGCTAGGGAGTAAAAGAAATGTAAATGAGGGTGAGGTCTGTAAGTTGGACGCCCTTATATATCTCGCCTCAGCTAAATTCTGTGGTCAGCTAGAAGTGTAACCCGTCACTCCGCTGAGGCGTAGCAATCACATGGCAGCATCAAAGCCTTGACAAGAATGTTTGGGCGGCGTTGAACAATCTCTGGAGTCTAGCTCCCGGGAACGCCAAATCAGTTCCTGGTTATGTCGATAGACTGGAAACCGAATCTATCTTGGTACCCACTTTCATCTAGCGCGATAAGAGTGGATGATAACCTATCACGCACTTCCGAATTCCATAGGCAACCCAGAATTTCACCCAGCATATGTCGACGTTGCTGCTCACCGCAGTAGCCAGTCTGTTCGCCACTCCCTGGTCACCGCGATGGACAGTCACAAGTGCAGCTGATTGCAGCAGTGGTCTGGAATGATATGCCTTCACGCAGGACACTGTTCGGCCGTATACGGCGCATACTGCGTGTCAATGCATTCCTCGACGTACCGACTGTTTCAAGGAAGCGTTCCATGCCAGCAGCCACGCAACCATGTAGGTAAGGAGCCCACGGCGATGGCATAAGAAGCTGGCGAGGGAACGCCGCAGTGATGGCCCTACACCACCACAATCCGAATCATTTTCTGCCTTTGACGACCACTCAATAACTACTATGCTGCCTTGGAATCCGTACCTTGTTTGTGAGATTGTGGTCAGGCCCAATGGCGGTCCTGGCTCCCGTTGCGGCAGCACCAAGAAAGGCGACTATGCAGGAAGTCGATCAAAGTTGAAGACACCAAGATCGGCCATCAAAAGTTGACCACTCTCGCCAAAGAGCCATTGGACTTGTCATCGTTGCAGCCGAAACTCTGTGATGTCGCCAAAGACGTCCTCTACGCGAGATGGCACCGGCAACGGCAGGCCGACCAACTTGGTCAGCAGTGGTACGAAGCAGCCGTCCACAACCAGGCGCGAGTGCCACATGGTTCCAGAATGACTTCTCCATCAGCCATTGCACATCGGGGCCAGCGTCAGACGTCGTCAGCCTCCAGGCGACGCCCTGCATCAGACAACACTGACCGACCAGCTCATAGGCTCAGACAAGATCCGCCGATGCTCCAGTCTACCCACCCCGAGCCAGGGCAGCCAGTGCTGCCATCCGCTCCATTTGTGACTTCCACAATGCTGCAGATGAACGGTGTTCCTTTTCCGCGTTTCGCCGGCCCGACAGCTATCCTGTTATCGGCAACTAATCATACTTTATTTGGAGCTAGATATGGCCGCCCCAACTCTTCGGACGGGTCTGCACCTGTCGGAGAAATCGCAATCATGATCTAATACTGGATAGCCAACCGCCAATTCCCACTGCCGAGGATGTCGAAAGCGAAAACGGAAAGAGACTACATCCAAGCAATCAGCCTTCAAGGCCTTGGCTGATTAGATCTTTTTCTCGCCTTATGGTTCTTCCTTGCCATGGTCGTTGGAATTATCCTAGGCAACTTTGTCGATAATACGGGCCCTGCCTTGCAACAAGGGGAATTCGTTAGGGTTTCCATTCCAATCGGTATGTGCGCGTGAACTGTAAATTTGTCAGGCCTGGCTAACCGGTGCCAGCAATCGGTCTCTTGGTCATGATGTATCCTATTCTTTGCAAGGTACGGCACGAATATTTGCACCATGCATTCCGAAAGCGAGGGGTCTGGATTCAAATCGGGCCCAGCATCTTCCTAAATTGGATAATTGCTCCTTTATTTATGGTGAGTTTAATCCCCCTCGTCAAGGTGATGTGTACTGATATGATCCAGCTTGCACTAGCATGGGCTTTCCTGCCGGATTAGCCAGAACTTCGGGAGGGGTTGATGCTCGTTTGAGAGAAGTGCCTTCTGCAGGCGATAAAAAAGTGGATCATTTGAGCGTTTCTAATAGAAACCCCCACATGTTGAGCAAGATATCGGCTACACCTAAATTGGGGCTCAAGCATGAGATAAACAAAGTGTATCAAGACATCAGACCGCAGCTGTCAAGCATAAGCCTGTCCCGAAGATACATATACCACGTCGATATGAACTATGAGTCTCGAAATGGGAGTCAGGTGAATTTTCATGAGGGCCAAAATGTTACCATCACTCAGACACTCGACTATGGTCGGTTAAGTAGCCCCCTGCGCAGTCATGCACTCGATCATGAGTTTGGGCAAAGAAATTACCAAAATAGGCAAACTTTCAAGGAGCTGAAAGCAAGAAAGAGCGGCTTAGCCCTGCCTGCATCTCTGCTTGGCCAGCAGAACGGGTGATTACCCCACCCACTCAAGCAGCGAAGCCTGGCCACTCACCACCCAGGACACCAATATCTCCAGTACCGTAGACTCAACCGCGCTTTTACGCCTACTAGTAATTTGTGCTTTTCTTTTCAATCCCTGTAACTAACTTTCAAGCTTTCAAGTCACTGGGTAAAACCATCTGCCCATAGACGCAGATATTATCCTTTGTAATAGGACCGGCCATTGATCACCACGTTTGTGGCTATGTATTTTATTCTATTTTATTTTGCTACCTTGATCAGAGTTTTCTTTTTCCTCTTTTTTTTTTTTTTTTTTTTTTTTTTTTTTTTTCGAACTGCTGCGTAGCCAAATGCAGAACCCAGACCAGTTGTAAGACATTTGCCGAGGTGAGACTTGTAGATCCACACCCAAAGAGGAACTACAGCTGTATTAGAAAGAACGCAAATGTGATGGAGAACTTCATGACAAGCGAGGGGAAGCCTGCGCAATGACCATTTTGCTCTCGTATCAAAGATGCGCTATTTGCTTATGTCCTGCTGCGCGTCGTTAGTGGTCGGGACTTTTGGCCGAACTTGGAAGTCAGGGGTTCATTCTCTGCAGCAAATGGTTGACAGGAAAAAAGAGACAAGCACGACTGGGACCTGCAGTCCAAGCGATATGATGGCCAAATGACACATCGTGTACATTTTGTCCATTTCAAATATAGCGATTTCAAATGTGAGAGACTTGAGCATGTCAGTGGTAGACCGAATTTTTGAATGTATGGAACAGACGGACGGGCAGACTGAGGGAGAAACATCTGTTTAGTGATGATCCATTGCTACATACGAAACCTTGCTGATTCACCGATCGTTGACAGGCTATTATGACACAGCATTTTTGGTTGGGGGACCAGTACTTTTGTTCTGAAGTGATCTGCACTCCGAGTGCGCTGGAGCTTGACAACGTTTCGATTACTCTAAGGATTGCCTTGCTCTGGTCCTCGGCGAATCATTTTCATAAAATATCACCAAGCTGTCATCTGGCTAGGCCGGAACTACTTCATCTGCCCGCTCAGTGCACAGAGACATATTAAGGCTCAGATGGTATTTCCATAATTGTTGGATTTCGTCGTTCTAAGGTGGAGCCCCGAATCTCAAGGCATCCGCCAAGGCCATGGTTCGGCGCATGAACCTCAACATGGGTATGTGGGGAGCAATTCTGACAGTCGCATACGTCAAAATTAGAGTGACCGCTAAGCCAGATAACGCTTCCCGCTAGGATACCCCCGCTCTGCTGCAAATGTCGGCTTCCGTGGCAACATTGATTTTTCAATGATACCTACGATTGTTAGACCAATTATTGACTGGCCGGATTATAAAGACGCCTCTCTATAAATCCCTTCATCTCCTGCTTTTCCTTTCACACAAAAATATCCACCATTTAAGCGCCCTGCTTGTCCAATCGACCATGCAAATGTCGCTGACTACAAATTCTTCGGATGTGATCATCGTTGATTCTAAGCTTCCCTCCCCGTTAAATCTGACAGCCAGTAAGACTCCTATTGCGAGCGCTCGTCCGAAGGATTTGAGTGGCAATTCCTAAGGAAACCCAGACTATCATTCGTCCTAAGCGGCATTTGTGAACACGGGCTGATATGGTTTTAATTAGCATCCCCGTCGTTACAAAACTGTGATGAGGGGGCCTTTCCTCATTTTGCAGTTATTTATATTGACCAAGCAGGTAATATCCGCCATAATATTTCGACTTCCATCTCCAAAAATCGTGACCGCATCCTGTCACCAGAAGTCACAACCCGATTTCTACAAGCGGTCTCGGCATTCGAAGGTAGTCCCGATAAGATTCAATGTTGGTGAAATCCCTGACTGCATCTTGTTTGTTAGACTAACCCGAAGAATTTGGAATAGGTGTACAGGCAACGCCGCCTCACGGGCTGCTAAGTCGTGGAACTGCCCAACCCAAACAAACCTATAACCTTCAAACCGCGGGGCTACTAAATACTCAGGCTCATATCGCTAGCCTAATAGCCCCAGCATCTCATGGATTGCCAGTCGAGTGGCCTGAAGAGCTAGTCCATCAATATATGAGAACCAGTGTATCTTCGCCAGATGAGGTTACACCACAAATAGCAGATACCGTGCTAAATTCCAGGAATGTTATGATATCTCTTGGGAACGCAAGCGTTCTTCGTCAGTACTACGGAAAGGTTTTCGAAAATCTACAACAGCGGAATTGCAGAGTTCTTGCAAAAGTGTATGTCAGGCTTGTCGAGCCGCGGAAACAGGTCAAATTTCCCTACAATGGCCGAAAGAACTTCGCAGGGATAACATACCAATGCAGTTCAGATGAGGCTAAACCGCCCTGGTGGCCGCTTGAAGTGAGACATCGAGAGCCAGATCATCTGTACAAAGCTGGTGAGTAATTTCTTTCTCGCTGCTCATAACGACGTACTTTGACTATCGATCTAGAACGAATCGAGCTTCTCGTTCATATTCTCTGTGAATTACGCGCCAGCCACGGAGTTACTGCGCGCAGATTGAGAGCGGCAGATGAGAGCATACGACGACAGATATATCCAACCGATCGAATAAATCTACTTGATGAACTATACTATGTGCGAGAGAAGGAAGAGAAACTTCTCGATGGTTCTATCAGTATGTATGTGTCCCTACCCATGGAGCTTATTCTGATTATTTGCAGACGTGAACACAAGAGTTTCGATTTCGCGCGACAACGTGCCAAACGACTTGGAACTTGCCATCTTTCAAAATCCCATTGGCGTAAGACGCTCTCCACGCAGCCAGATGTCTGAAGCACAGCCGATACCTCAAGATCCTCTCCTGCTCAGCGGGCCAATTAGAGAGGTTTCACACATTGTGCCACTCGGTTCTGGTGCGCCCGATAGCGAAACAACATGGTCTCCTCACCAGATGTCCTTCGCTAGTCCTCAGTCTGTTTCAACTTCCACGTCTGTATTCCCTTCAGATTTCGAGTACGGCAATCAGTCTTAGACAAGCTACCTCTCTAATCTAGGCTCTGTGTATATGGAGCATGACTTTCTTAGTGAACTGGCCTATCAGTCCTATTTGACGGACCCTTCGCGAGAAATACTAGGTCATCGACTAGAACATCTCCCAACCAAAGCCCGGCCTATAATTGAAACAGATAAAGAGTCAGTGAACGTTGACGGATTCAACCAGGGCCTGGAGGGATGTGCGCGGCACTGATGTTAGAGATCCTTGTCGGTCGGTAGCGATAGTCGATGTATCTTCAACAATAGGGAGCACAAAACGGAAGTGATTTTCAAAGCTTCGGCCGGCATTTATTTTATGCTTGGTATTCAATGAAACAGCGAATCCCGGAAGTGGCCTTTTCACTGCCGAGGTTCAATCCTGCAGAACCACATATAGATAGGATAATGTCCGAAAGTGGGGTCCTTCTCAGGGTGGATCATGCTCCCTGTTCACCGGGGATGATCATAGTCTCCTTCTTCCCTGAATCCGGGGTACCAGAGTACAGACTGCACGTGCTATGATAACAGATATATCTGTTGACCCTCGGTGGCCCATAAGTTAGTCGCAGCCCCGCAACTGATTGGTGTTAGTAGGCCCGTAACACTAAGGTTGGGGAAAGTCATCGACAGTCGCACTCACTCTCTAGGCACGGATCATGGTCAACCGCCACATTCTTTAGAATAAGTATCTAGCGAGGGGTGTACAAAGGTGACCTATAGGCCCTAATCTAGGTTGAAGGCAGGCTTGGATCTGGTTGCGCGGTTCTTGCATCTAGAAGGAAACGGACTTCTGGAAAGAGGGAACATCAACGTTCAATTAACCAAAGAATCGAAGTGGTTTCATTTGGATACCGTATTTGCAGCATTCAAGTCCATTTACAAGTTAACAGTTGCTCGGTTGCGCCCTGTACCCTTTGGATCCTTTTTGTTGTGTCTATCCGGTTCTCGTAGCCGTTAATCTTAATATACTCGGACGCTAATTACGTGGCAAATTCCCGACCGTATAATATATTCCAGACTTAGAGATTATCGGCTGAGAAGAGTAATGCACCGGGATCGCTTGCACAAGGTGTCGTTAGTGATGATGTCATCGATACCGACCGCCCTTTGCACCTAGCTATGTTAAGAGGTCTGGGTATCAATCGAGATGTATTCTACTCAACATGAAAGAAAAACGTTCGATACTCAGTATCTGTTACTTTTCGTCTCTTTCCTGATTTCTTTCCCCGCTAGAGGACCCTTACATATGGAAGCGAACCATAGTTTTCCACAGAAGTGACGGTAGCTACGGGTGGCTGAACCGAACGGTATCTAGACGCCTATGACCGAAAGACTTGACTCAAGTATCGCCACCATATTACTTATGACTGTGCTGGTATATGGGCAGTTACATGGGCGGGCGTGTCCTGCCTTTCGATGTTCGACATTTGTACAACCACCAGTCTTCCACCAGCACCAACTTGGATCTGCTTCGCCAACTAGAAACGCTTCATGAGTAGCTCGGAACCTTCCAATCGTCGCTTGCCAGAAACAACTGAGGCCTGGATCCTTGGAAGCGGAACTGCCTCTCTAGCGTCAGCTGTTTATCTGATAAAGCATGCTCATTTACGTCCTTCTGCTGTACACATCCTGGATGAACACTTGTCCTTGCAGCAAATAGTACATCAACCAGGTAATTCACATGAAGGTTACGATCAATTTGCAGGGTGCCTCCCTGTTCCCATTGGTTCGGAGTTGACAGAGCTTCTCGATATGGTTCCGTCCGCATTGGCAGAAGGCCGCTCTTATCTCCGTGACATCCAAGAAAAAGAGGAACAACTCGCCATCAATGGAAAAGAAGGCACCTGTTTTATCACTCAAAATGAAGGAGCTTTAAAACATTTGCCTACGAAGTCGCTGAATATGCGGTGGATTCACAGGATACGTTTGATGCGTCTCCTTATTAAAGAGGAGAAAAGCCTGCAAAAAAAGGAGATCCGCAATTATTTTCGAGAAAGCTTCTTTCAAAGCACATTTTGGATGATCTGGTCGACACAGTGAGTAATTGCACGACCTAGCGCATTGGTTTTCCCCGGTTGACTCCAGGTATGCGAATCTATCAGGTTCGGTTTTCAGCCCTGGCACAGTGCCCTAGAATTCAGGCGTGCTGTTAGGCAATATTTATCCGACTTCCACAGCTTAAGTATTTTGAGCTGCCTGGATCTGACTGGCCATTATCAATACGAGGCTATTTATCTTCCATTATATCTTTTTCTCCAGAGCCAGGGCGTGGATTTTCAGTTCGGCATCAAAATAAGGAATGTCGAAACCACGGTCAACCAGGATTATCATACAATCAGGCAGCTAGCCGTTTCTCAGCACGGATTTGATTTCAAAAAATCTCTAGGCCATAGCGATATCGTCATTGCTACACCGGGCTCAACTGTGTCAGGTTCTGCAATTGGAACAAATGATCTCCCGCCAGCTTGGAATTCAGTTCAAGCAAGCGATAATCTCGACGCAAATTGGGCACTATGGTTGGAAGCTGGAAATAAATATCCTGACTATGGCAACCCTTACACCTTCTGCACACGCAAATCCGAATCTATGGTGGTATCCTTCACTGTTACCACCGGAGATATCGGATTCGTCGAATTTCTTCAGTCTTCGTCGCAGTGCACATCTCAGTCTGGTGCAATAATTTTCATGAAGAATAGTAACTGGGGCTTGAGGCTTTGTCTCCCTGTCCAGCCCGTGTTTGCTCAACAGCCGCAAAACGTCCGTATACTCTGGGGCTTTGCTCTACGTCCCGAAAACGAAGGCGAGCATGTCAAAAAGAACATGCTTTTTTGTTCCGGTGCAGAAGTCATGTCCGAAATCCTACATTATCTGGGTCCCTCTGGCGAAATGGCCACAGAATTTTTACAGCGTTCTATTACCATACCACGCGCCATGCCAAGGATGAGCTCGACATTATTGACCAGATCCCTCGAAGATCGCCCTTGCATTAACCCAAAATCAGTCGTAAACCTCGCTCTGGTTGGGCCTTTTGTCGAGGTTCCATGGCGAACTTGTGTGGACACAAGCTACGGTGTGCACACGGCACGGGCAGCCGTATCACGTCTTATGGGTCTTCAAGACTCTCCTAAAGTATCTTCTGGCCCGTCATTCTCGAGGCTTTTGGTTACTCTGCTATGTAAATGACACAGTGAAAGACCCTGTGTAGCAATTCTGTTGATGACACCGGGACTTATTCTGTATGCAGTCTTTATGCAATCTTCTAAAATACAGCCAATCTTATTGCGAAGTTTCAGATGTTGAGAAAATTTTTGCAGAGGCAATAACGAATATATGCCTAAGCAGCTTTAGCCGCTGCCTGGAAAGCTCTTCGTCTTCACCTCTGTTCAAAAAACTTTCGACTGCTGCAGAAAAGTACAGTTGAGCAATGTGGACGACCTCCTTGGCGTTGCTTGCGGATTGGTCCGGAGAAACCAATATTTTACTCCTCCCAGGTCACGCAAAGATGCTTGGTACAGAAACTAGAAGGAGGTATTCTTATTTTAGCTCGCAAAGGAGCAGTCGCTCACGTTCTATTAACGTTGCTTGATGAGCACCCGCCCACCGATCCTCGAGGCTGTTGGTCCGTGCCTTGTGTGAGCAGATCTACTCGCCCTGGACCCTGGGAAATATGACACTCATCGGTCTCCAAGATGAACGACGAAGTGGTCTATAAGTTCCGCTACGGCAAAGTTCAGTGATATACAACGTTCCCAGGAATCAGGATATTCTCGATAATGTTGAGGGTGATGGCGTTGAATGGTAGATTCTTAGTTGGGCGAATCTGCGACCCATCTGTCTTCAAAGCTAATAGTACTTCGCTAAAAATATGTCCCAGCAGTGGCAAACGCAGCAGGAAGGCATACAAGTCACTCGTATGCATGAAGATCTAATGGGTTCTTAGTTGATCCTAGATGTATATCCGGTACCATACCTGTTAGGAAATTCTCTCATTTTTGGTCGGATTTGTCAGACTGCGAGGTTATCTTCGATATTATGCAATGGCTTTACATGTAAAATGTTTCCGCAAATGCAATCTGTCACGTAGTGGTAACATCAACAGCCCCGTGACATGTAGTATGAGGGTATTAATCGTTGATCTCGAACTGGTCAGGCTCGTTGTAGTTGCCAAAGAGCAGCCATCTAATATCAGAATTAGAGCCACCGATTCATTGTCCCATAATCTCTCTAAGAGCCGATGTTCTTGGATATTGAAGATACGGCTGGCGATAGATCGAAAACTATCTTTCAGTGCGGCCTCCAACGTTGCGTTCAGCCAAAAAAACTCCCAGTTATAGTGCCCGGTCGTGGCTCTGCGTCAGCCGCGCTTTCTGCCTTAGTACTTCTAGCACGCCCTTCAATTGATTGGAGGCTCACAGCGACGTCACATGAATCCGTGTCCGGATTCCGGTATCATCATTCTTGTGACAGTTTGTCGGCAATAGACGGTCAGGGTATGGGTCTAAAGGTCCTCACAAGGCTCTCCAACATGGCGCTCTCCACGGAACTTGCGTGTCAGGAACCAAGACGAGGTAGACCGGAAAGAGAGTCCCGGTAGAGAAGAGCGCGACAATGACACTAAATGAGTATTGGACGAAGTGTGACTGTGTAGCCGCCCACATGACGAAGGGGAAGATACATCCTCCAAGGCCAACTCCGACATAGATGAGACAGGCGGAGCGTTTGGTCCACTTGCCAATACCACGTAACGCTATGGCCACTACGAAGTTTGGAAGCGGCCACAGGAATAGCGATAAAGCAAATGTCATTGCCTGGAGCGAACCTGCGGAAGGCCAGTTGAACGTCACAATAAGCGCAGAGCATACAATAGCGCACACATAGTCTGCAAGCAGGACAACGCGCGGTGGTATGAACAGACATAGCAAGGCCGCAAAGAACAACCCGACAGCATCGATAGCCGTAACAACTATTTGAAAGTTGGCAGTCTTAAGAACTGGAGATGTACCAGTGCTGCCAGAAATGCTAGATAAGAGATAATCGACATTTCCGCGGAGACAGACCACTGCCCCGGTTGCACATGTCACTGACAGAGTAGCTATAGCCGTCGTAGCGACGATGGAAGGAATTCTGCCAAAGAAGCGTCGTGTATCATCCAGCGGAAGTGTTGCATGCCAAGCTCGCAGCTGCGAATCGGTTACTTCGGGCAGAGGGAGGTAGTAATAGAAAATGCCAAGTAAGACAACGAAAACAGAAATGGCTAGGTAGGTCCATTGGACAGCGATCAAGCTTTGGTCGCTGCCTATATTCTGAAAAATAACCTTCTCACTGAGCACATTGCCTATGGTCCCAGCGATTGCTTCCACACCTTGACCAAACAACACTCGAACTTCAGCGTAACACGGTGGTCCGCAGAGCACAAGGAAAGTGTTAGCCGTCAAGTCCAGTAAGCCTGCCGCCATCCCAACAATAGCAGTGGAGACAAGATAGGACGGATAGCAAAGCAGTGCAGCAGAAGGCCAAAACATCAATGTCCCAACGCAGCAAAGACCCAAAGACGTGAGGAACGTAGCTTTAAATCCTACATCACACACGATACGGTAACCTAGGGTAGGTGCAAGAGCAATTCCCCCGTACGTGGCTGATGTGATGCCAATTGTCTGAATCCGGTTGCGCACCACCGGGGCTAAGCCGGCAACCGAAAAAAGCAGCACTTCGAGAAAGACAACCAAGAAAAGAAGGATGCAAACAAAGAAGCAGTACTTTGTGGATTTAAAGCTGCGCATATCAAGTATGCATTCTGGCTCACGCAGATTAACGAACCCGAAATCTGACAAGCCCGGCGGTATAGACCCAAAATTCATAGCGACTTCCCCATTGCATGAGGGCTGTAGATCCTCTGTGCACGGTTCGGCAGCTGGCTGCGTCGAGGCTCTTAACTGTAACTGTGCAGGGGTAGCTGTGCCAGGTATTGAAGGACTCGCCTGACGCGGGTTCTGTAGCTGTGGGAGCTCCACCGTCGACGACGAACGTTGGACGAATCTGCGGGTCTCCCAGATCTTCAACAACGCGTTCCGCGCTAGGAGGGCAAATAAGGGCCCCAGAGTGGGCATGCATGCACCGACTATGCCGACATTGATGTGGGCGGCGGACCATAGCAGAGCCATGCTCGCATTATAGGAGAACTCCCGGTTTGTGGCCAGTTTGGTACTCTGTATTTGGCTAAGATTGGTGGCTGCCAGCTGCAAGTAATAGATCCGCGCGACGTCGATTACCGTGATAAATATAACCCCAAGAATGAAAGCCAGGATGACTATTGCCTTTCGCACCAGCGGCAGAGACAGGCTTGTCAGCGCCGGGATCGGCAGGACAAGGATGGCGAGATCGATTGCGATATTGACTGGTGCTGAAGCTATATAGATCTTCTCTATTGAGAAGCAGGTTGCGTCTTCGATCGAAGGGTCAAATGCAGCCACCACCGGACTACACTGGAAAGCGGTCAAAAATGTTATTAAGACTCCGCGGACATTGGCTAGAACCAGTGTTATCCAGGAGCCCACACGTAGGAACTTCTGGCCTCTCGAGATGTTAATATAGAGGAGGAGGATAGCACTCTCTGTGGCCATCAAGGCAGGGTTAAAGAGAATTAGTGCAACGTACTCTGACTTCACCAGCTGTGAAGCCCATTCGGTGGTGATGAGCTCTTGATGGTACCCGAGACCTTTAAAGGTTCCGAAGTCGACTGCAAAATTCACCCCAAATGCGAGTATCTAGGACCTCGTCAATGCACTCTGATCGGTTTCATTAACCTCCGTAACACTTACCCATGCTAAGAGGATTATGCAGTCTTCCAACGAACGGCGCTTGATGAATCCGAATGCCCGGATGAGACGGGCACAGACGACAACGGTGGCGAGCACCCAGGCAGCAGATACCCCGACGAAGACGGCCCTGCTACGACTTGTCTCAAGGGACATTTCGAACTGGCGCGCGTAGGGAATTGTTAGCGGGACGCAGCGCTAAAGGGTGCAGTCCTTCAGACAAGAGCTAGGTTAAAGTACCGAACGAAGGGATTCTCCTCATGAAGCCATTCCTACTTACCTTTATAATATTGCGCCACGCTTATTAATTACACTGCAGTTAGTTAGAGCGCTCCGGTTACTTTCGGTTAGTATACTCAGCTTCCACCACGCAACCTACCAGAGGCGTGAGGCGTCAGAAGAATTTGTGTTGTAAGATCTAATGCACGCTTCACGCCACTCAGTGAAATCTTACGTCACCACTAGTATCACGATAATATTGGGTTTTAGCCTGAAATTCCAGTTTAACGCGCCTCGAAAAGCTACACCCACACCAGTGCAGTCGTAGTGAGCGCTCCAACCGTATACGTATGTGGGACTTGGCCACTTATACTAACCTGCACGTAATGATAGAAGCAAACATAGCCATCCCCCGGTTTTTACGACTCTCGAATTTCTCTGGCCTGGCTAATCAAGAAGTAGACCTGTCCATAAGAATCTCGAGGACAGCGCCGGTCTTTTATGTGCAAGGGCGGGCATGAAGAAAGTTCGCGCGAGCTCTCATATGACTCATGTAATCTGCTCCGCTCGAATTAAGCATAACGGAGAAGATCTCACAAGAGCGCCAAGGAGCCTGGCCTGTTCCCGTGCATGCGAAGCTCAGCACCACCAATCTTCAGGTCCTGAATCTGTCGGCTAGCTCACATTTGCTTGTCTGTTCCCCGTTTCCCAAAAGGAAGGCTTCCGTGGATGCCAGCATGCGCACCCCAAATTCTCGTGAGAAAAGCCCAGCTCAAGACACAAACTTTAGTCTGTTTGGTGCAATCTTGGTCCGATAAACTTCCCAGATTGGCAATTCCAGACCGGCAAACGGCTAGACTACTGTAAGATTTAAAACTACTTAGCAGTGCTGAACGCGTTCGTCAGGTAAAGAATAAATGGACAAAAGCAACAGAAATGGGTATGAAACAGTATGGAACCAAATTGCATGTGTCGACATCACTGAAAACTGAATCTTGAAGAGACTCAGATAAGGCTCCCATGAAAAGGACCATTATCCCCCAAACCTTTGTCTGATATCTGATTGATGAAGGTATCACATAATTATTAACAGATGTCACATATGCTAGGTCCTAAGAGCCCATGACGTGATTGACTGAGGACATCCGGGTCGATTCCGAAGACTCATCATGGTTACGGCACGGTCTAGGTGGATCCCTGACAATCGGACCATACGACCACCCATTCCTTTGTTTTCAACATTTTCTTCACAACTACCGACAAGATCGGCCTTCACAGGCTCTAGAAGCTTTTTATTCCACTTACAATTTTGCGTACACGCTGGAAATATCGCTACTAATCCTCGATAGACGCGGTGGCTATCTCACACCTTAATTCGACCGAATTTGCGAAACGCGATTACCAGTCTCTATAAACCAGCAGATATGTGATCAACTTCTAGTACCGCTTGATATAGGACTTTTCTCTGTGCTTAAACGCGCATATGGTTCCTTATTGGAAACCCGGCGCAGCTACGATATACTTGATATACACTCTATATAGCCCTCTTATATCTCTTAACACGCAGTTGGTGGCAAATACTCAATCGTCTTGTGGTGACAGCTTATATTCATATGGAATTCCAAGTCCTAGATTGGATACCGCTCATCGAAATAGCCGAGAACTTGTAGTTGCGAACCTACCTACATTGCATGCATACAAAATATGAACACGGTCCGTCTTCTTTTTTACAGCTTGAACATCGGTGCTATCGCCTAGTCGCATGGAGCATACTGTACAGGGACATCCTGTTCACCGCAGATAATTCCTTCTCGATGATTTCGATCTTCGCGCGCAGTATAGATTTGTCGTAGCTTCTTGCAACGACGACGATCTGTTTGATTCCATGGAGCAAAAAGTTGGGCGGTTACCTCTAGCCGATCAGGGTAAGACCATTTGGATACTCGAATCATATCCTAGCAAGATATGCCTTACCTTTACCAATACTTACTGAACACCCTGGAGAACTACTTTAGTTAATACGTCCATGGATCACACAGTAAACCAGACATACGGTCACCACAGCCACTTGCCCTTAGAAATCCGGGGTCCACGCAACAGAGAAATTATGACGTGTGAAATTGCGGCCCGTCATCCTTTATCTTTTGTCTTTTGCGTCTAGTCTCGCTAGAGGGTTGGTTTGTAGAAGATTACTTTGTAAGCGAACGACAGTAAATGCTTCATGCGAGAAAGAAAGTCAGATGTACGTCATCGCCGCGTAAAGGGGAACGCACTTGACCCGGCGTTCTCATTTCTGGGGAGCTCCTTGTTACTGGAAGGCCCATCTAAAAAGTGCAGGCCCTCAAGGTCTGCCAACTAGAGGAACCGGACAGGCATTAAATATTCGGATAGCACATTGTACGCTATATTTATCCCAGGTGATTGAGTCCTAGCTGCTTTAGGCGTACTCTCTCATCAATATACTATACTTATCTACGTATAAGCTGCAAAGGCCTATAGCTTCATGGCGTTCATTAAGTGATTCTGAGTTTGGTAGACCTACAGTTCATATACTTTCGTCTGTCAAAGACGATTCAGGAGGAAGCGCATTCACTATTTGTGACCAGACCAAAAAGGCAAAGATTGAGATAATATAAACATCTAGAGCGTCTATGGGCTTTGGCCCTGCGACCTTCAAAGAGTCAGAGTGGACGTTATCAGGAAGAACTCACTATGCAGTCTGGTACGGGAAGATATAGGAAATCGCCTAATGTGGATGATTCATTAGTGTTCCATCTTGATAATATATAACTGGACTTTGTCCCGCATCAGCCTTGCAGACGTGTAATTGCTAACAATTCCTATGAGAAAAAAATGGCACCTGATTGCCGTCATAAAGAACCCACCGCTTTCAAAATCTGCCTTAATATATATGCTGTGAGTCGGCGATAACATTACGGTGATGGGGGAGTTCTTAGCAAGATAGTGATAGTACCTTGAAGGCGTGACCCCTAATAGTTCAGTGAATGTAGAATACCTAGAACGCTGTTGGGGAAAGGATGGGCTTACAAGGTTCACGGTGGGGGCCATGGAAAAAATATCAAGAAAATAAAGTTGCTGGACCAGCTAGCAAGCCGGTCTGCTCCTTGGCATCATCTGATTGGATCTCGCGGCTCCAGATCCCTCTCTAACGTGAACTAATGCTTTTATACAGTAGCCCAAGGCTTAGATGCCCTATTGCGGCCCATTTCCATGCCCAAGCCACGAATTTTGTGGCATGACAACAGCGTCGCACTTCATTCCTGAGGCCAGCGCTTTTTGTCCAACCACATCGTCAGGGGCAGTTCGGCAGCGGGGTTTGAGTGTTCTCTATCCAAACGGTCAAATATTTCTAGTACCACGTAGATTTCCAAAATGTGTTATGTTATTACTCGTCTAAGGCACCTTGGTAAAGCACATCCAGTCAGATCACAGCTGTATTTGGTATAGTAGATTTTCAGTAGTCATTTGATCATTATATTCACACTAAGTGTATGCATTTTGTATTCATTCTTGCGTAAACATCTTAATCCAGGCACTTGCTGCCGAGCCGATGTATCATAAAAGTTATAGGTTACAGTATAGGCCCTCCGCTCTTTCTTTCGAGCAGCCCCTTGCCTTGTCCTCATCTGTTTTTGAGAGGTTCCTGTAAATATTCTTATGACGACCACAAAAGCTCTTCATTCTAAGTCGGGCTCCAAATGACATGTTTCTAGATCTGAATGGTCGATGTTTTTGCCGTATCGTTTCCATCGGTTCTGCGGCCAACCAAGGAATTGATGACTGACCAAATAAAATCAGCAAGCACGTCGAGGAAATGTTGGCACAATGGAATGTCTCTTCGGCATTTTGCCGTTATGTATATTGACCGCGATGGAAACCTTCGCCGCGAGATATCACCCTCCCTCTGCGACAGTCGCGAGGATATTCTTTCTGTGCAAGTTACGGCGAGGTTTCTAAAAGCGGTGGCAGAATCAGGGGTTAGGCTTATCATCCATTCTGGCCTGCCGCAAACCCTTTTCCGCAAAGCCATGCCCCATGTAATGCAAGCTTCCGAAACCTTCGAAAAGCTGAAAGAGATAGGGACAAAGTCGACATTATCATCGTTCAAGGATGCTCTACCCAACCTGCGCCACCCCAACCAAAGACAACTTTACAGTGCGGGGAGACGGTAGGGATTCAGGGTCTCAACACGGGTCCTTACCCAGCCTTGATCCCAGTCAGTAATAGCACGTTCCTTCGTCGGTACTACGAAAGAGTCTTCCAAAATTAGCAGCGAACGAATTGCCGGGTTATCGCTAAAGCCTATGTGAAAGTTGTTGAGCCGCGCAAACAAGTTCAATATCCTTACAACGGACGCAAGACTGGCGGGCATAACACAGCAAATGAGCCCCGAAGAAACCAAGCCACCGTGGTGGCCACCTGGGGTGACCCACCGAGAGCCTGATCACCACCTTACTGTAAAGCTGGTAGGAAGACCTTCTCTCTGCTCCCAACTTGACTAACCTTCAAATAGAGCGCATCGCACTTCTTGTCCACATTCTTTGCGAACTGCGTCTCAGTCACGGAATAACAGCACAAAAATTGAAGCTCGCAGAGCAACCCACTAGACGGCTCATTAGTCCGATGGAACGATCACTACTTTTGGACGAGTTGTACGCCGTTAGGGACGCGGAGGAAAAGTTTCTAGAGAGCTTAACTGGTAGGTCCCTGCAACTGACCGTATAATCGAAGCTAATCACATTTCAAGAGAGGAATATTAGTATTTCTGTCTCGAAGGAAAAACTACCCAACCTCTTCAATGCTGTGGACCCACAACACCATGAGAGCAATGGACAAGTTGATAGGAGGCCTTCTTTTGAGCGGATAGGTCAGAATTTGTCAACGAGTAGTAGAACCCATCAAATATGGCTTGCGAATATGAACAACCAACATTCGATCAGGGTTTTCCCTTCTCATCAGGAATCTCTCTTCTATCCCTGCGCTCCTTCATCGTCATTGATTTCGCGCCAGGGGCTTCCGTGTCCTGCCCCAACGACAGTGCATATCCCCCTGGACTTTAGCTCCTTTGGCCCCTTGCCCTGCCAACTCGCTTTATCCGAGGCTTTTGGCGACTTGACAGACTTTGTGTAACTGTGAAATTGAGCCTACGATGTACGTCGACACGACTTAACCTAACATTACACGGAGATTTGCCAGTTTAAAAGAGCGCCTCTTGTATTTTCTACGCAAAAGATGGAAACGGCAGCCACTGTACCTAATTTGTGACTATAAATACAACGCATATCAATGCGGCTGAAATGTGCAAAAGGTAGCAGCTAATGTTGACACGTCAAAAGGGCGATCTAACCACAACAGATAACAGCGTAGTTAAATAGAGGCCGTAATTAAATAGAGGCCGTAGTTAAATAGAGGCATAACTCTTGCGCATTTGCGCGCAAAGGAGTGCGTTCCCTCTCGGGTGTGTTCAATACACTGAAGGTATCAACTTAAATTGCAAAGTTCTCAGGCTAGCCCACACTAACCCTTGCAGTTCAAGTCAAATGTTCCCGTTATACTTCGCTACACCATCCGCTCAAAGGTCAGGAGGCTAAGCGCAAGAATCAGGAGCTTGATCGGAGTAGTGGGCAGTAAGGCCCAAAAGCATCATTAGCTGTATTACAACAACGCCACATTACTTACCCTTGCCGCTCAATGCTTGCTTTGGGGAGACAACTGGACAATATCCCACGTCCTTTCTGCTCGGTCAACGCAGGTTGCAGAAGTGCCGATCAATTGCACACGGCTGCCTCACTTTCATGTCTGATTAGCTCTAGGTTGACCTGAGTGTAACACATTTGAGCATGATACGTCATTTCTGGTACTTACCGATCCCCCCAGGCTGCCTTTTTTTGGCTATCTATGTTCGTCAGTAGCCGCCGCCAGAAAGCCCGTCCAGACAGCCCAGGGGCCCGCACAGCCTAGAGACCTAGAAGCGCGTTGGGATTCTTGCTAGCTTTTGCCAAGCTAGGCAACTATGCATCCACTCCCGGTTTCTGGGACACGGAATTTTTCGCTTCTCCAGTTAAGGTTCCACTTAACGCTAGAGTGCCGATGCAAGAGATTGTCAGAGAATAGAATATCAGAGACCGAACATACCCTCCGGGTATAGCCGAGTCCCTGGCCGGGACAGGGGATAGACGTTTCCAGTTCTTTGCGCAGGGAGAGATGGCATCACTAGGAATTCCGGAGGACAAAATATCGAATTAATCAAGGGGCTCATTCCTTATTTCACGAGACAAAGAAATATGGGAGCAGTGAGAAAATACCGCGGACGATGAATCATATAGGCAGCGCAGATGTGCAAGACGTGTATGTGCGCACAAGATGCTTTCGCCGAAAGTTCTATGGCTGTAAGAGAGTAGCACAGACGAGGATCACCGGACGCCGGGAAAAAGAAGCAGCAGAGGCGAAAATATGAATGTGGTATGCAATAAGCCTGACAAGAAAAGGAAGGCCAGAGAAGGAAGGAGAGAAACCATCAGAGCAGCAATCGGAAGAGAGCGCAAAGAGCCGACAAGAGTTTCTTAGCAAGAGAACCGACCAATCAGCGTCCATAATGGCGAGGGGATCGTCCCCCTGACCTGATTTGACCGCCATGCAAAATGAACCATGCCCGATGGGCCGGTTGCGTCCGTGCGGTTCGTCCCGGTTACGCAGCGAACAACGGCCGCTCGGATATTGATACAGTAATGCCATGGCACGACTCATCCATGCAACCCTGAACCTTGGTGAAGCCATCTGCCACATTGATGATGTCAAACATTGTATAGACACCATTGCATCTGCGCGTCTTATCGCATCTCCCCTTCTTGACCGCTTGTGCTGAGTTTGTCTGTGTTTTGATATCTCTCTCATTAACAGTCAATTCACATCTTTGCATGCTTAACTCATCTCGCAGTTCTTCTCCCCGTATTCATAAATGAGCGATTTCAACAACCGCGACGCTAGCCAAAAGGTTAATCCAAATGGTGATGGCCCAGTTCGGCAGGAAAAAGGCCCCTTCCAGCGGAATCGGCCGTATGAGCTGAGTCCCCATCCTGTATGTGCGTCCTGCAGTCTTAAGGTGCTTTGCGGGGTCTCATGGTCGTTAATTATAACTCCGCAGTACGAGCTCTCGTCCTACCGTAAGCCGCTGGAGCTTGAACGAGGCTATCACCAATATCTCCTCCCTTTTTCACAGTACGCGCCACCGGACTCTAGTCCGCAGCAGTATCCTCCGCGATATCGTTCTTTGCAATATCCGACTCCACAGCATCTGCCTCTGCCAAACATGGCTGCAATCAACGCGCATCAAGGGCAGGGCCTTTATCATCTTCTTCCGCCGCCGAGGACGTTCCGCCGTCATGCACAGGCGTCAGCTCAAGCACCGCATGGCTTTTACAAAGCAGCAGCTCCGCGACAGCGAACGGCAATTGCCTGTCGGCACTGTCGGCATCGCAAGGTACGGGAGAACCTTGCCACCAACCCCGGAGTAATTGTGCGCTGATTACACTTACTTAGATCCGCTGTTCTGGGTTCGAAACCTCTGCAGATGGGCGGTGCATCAACTGTATTCGCTCAAACCATAGTTGCATTTTCACTCCAGTTTATTCGCAAACACAAGCCTTTGTGCCCGCGCACGCTGTCTATCCCCATTTACGAAATGGACTGAATGGACCCGCTGCACCTGGACCAGGAGAGTCAGGGGCCAGCGATGGACCGCAGAGCCTGTGGCGCGCTCATGGGCAGCCACTACCCCCTCAGCAGCAGCCGCAAGGTCCTGAGACCCCCTGTCACCGCCCCAAGACTTGTCCTACCAGGACGGTCGAACCCCAATGGATGGTGCCCCGCCACTCCTTGCGTCAGCCATGCTCAACCCGGTGAGGCAGCCATTCCCCCTCACTGACGGCAAGAGATAGGACCGATCTAATGCTATGATTGCCCAGAGACACCGCCGAAGCTTTAACTTAGGTTTTGAGTATCCCCATCCAACCAATCTGGCTCCCATCACTTCCGCTGGGGCGGACCCCGGATACCAGACCCATACCGCGCCGAGCCCTTACAGTTATCCCCCTCGACCGGCCCACGATAGCCGCAATTCGTCCTCAACGCATGGCTCGCCCTTTCCGCCCACGCAACCTCACCCGGTACCTTTGCCATCTCAACAGAGCAATGTGCCACCTCAGTCGAGTGCGACACCAACCCGGACCTGCACATCCGGTGGCCGGCAACGAAGCGGATTGAATGTGCACGACATGCTGAACGCATGTGATTCCACGGTTGATACAGCACCCATAGCGACGTGCTCGACGCGCTGAACCGTCGCAGTCCGCAATATGGGAATTTTGAAGGGAAGACGTAGTAGCCGTAGTCTCGTCGGACCGTTGTGGGACCTGAATTACTCCAAGAAACTTAAAGGTGGAACCCGAGTCTCTCTTTCCGATACTGTCCTACAAGGGCGCAGAGAGAGTAAAAGAAACTTCCTTGGGGACAGCATTACCGATCTACGAACCATCCTCAGTCTGGATGATGAAGGCGACAAGAACGTCACTCGCCGTGTAGAGCTGTTTTCGAACTCTAACTTACTGTACTATCTGATAGTAAATGGAAGGGACTCCTATAACTTATGCTGATTCAGCAGTTGTTGCATTGGGAAGTGGGTGTACAATGTAACAAATAACGTTAGTAAGAATATTTTCCATTTTTACCGACACATTTCATAAAGCTAGGTGGGCCGATAGGCTGCCTTAATGTGACCTAGCGCGCTTCAAGTGGGGCACTGGGAAATATTGTGTGAGAGAACTAAGGTAAATCTGATTTCGAATATCATATCATATGAGGGGGGTTTTTAAGAAGCCGTTATCTGAGTTTAGAATCGCACCACTACCCAGGGGTCCTGGCATTCAATGGTGATATATAGTAGTCTGATAATCCCAACACATTTTACGAAGCATGCAAAAGACGTTTGTGACGTCACCTGCTCTGTCACCTGCTCTGTTACCATCAACCCGATGGCCATCCCTTAGCTTTCTTTACCATTACAATCCGAAAATCTAAAAGTTCCAGTAGCTGTGATGCTATTTCTTTCTTTTTACTCCGGAAAATGTCGTCGACAACACCACCGTGCAGCCAGAGTTCCGACCAAAAACGTCGCTCTTGGTCGAGTTTTCTAAAGGTGGGCATCCGCTCTTAGATGTATTCACATGGTAACGATTCTCAGCTGGTGGCCACATTCAAAGGCGAATTATCATCTTTAACTGCTCCTCCATTCATCCTTTCGTCAACTTCTCTCGTCGAGTATTCCGCCTACTGGGCCGGACAGCCTGCCCTGTTCGTTCAACCGGCCAAGGAAGCAGACAGCGAAAAACGTGCTCTACAGGTCCTCAAGTGGTTTCTCAGCACACTGCATCAGCAATACTGCAGCCGCAGTGAGAAGTTCGGGAGTGAGAGAAAGCCGCTGAATCCGTTCCTAGGCGAGCTGTTCATCGGAAAATGGAAAAACGGTGATTCGGATGTGGGCGACACTTCTTTGATAAGTGAACAAGTCAGGTAGGCCTTTTCCGGTACCCATTGACAATTGCCCTTTACGCCCTTTACTTGCTTTTCCTCCGCTGGGTCGCTCTTCTCCAACCTCCGACCTTTTCCGGGTTCTGCTGAATCGTCTGCATATATGTGAATGCTGATTACCATGCATAGCCATCATCCCCCGGCAACGGCATTTGCGATCAGAAATGAGAACCACGGTGTTCAGGTGAGCGCCTCGTCATATGTCACACTTGAGACCCACCGCTTTTTAAGCCTATGGCTAATTAGATAATTGTTTAACCAAAGTTGCAAGGATATAATGCTCAGAAAGCTTCTTTCTTGGGCAGAATCCAAATACAGCAGATCGGCCATGCTTTGTACACTCTTACGCCGCCTGGGTCCAACGAGAAAGAGATTTACCTTATCACGCTACCAAGGCTACGTATCAAATCCCTCCTCTACGGCACTCCTTTTGTGGAGCTAGAGAGGAAAAGTATGATCGCCAGCAGTAGCGGCTATATTGCGGAGATTGATTATTCGGGCAAGGGATGGCTGAGCAGCAAGAAAAATAGCTTCACTGCGAGCCTGTATGAAGCCAGCGGAGGAAAGAAGAAGCCACTGTATCTGGTAGACGGTCAGTGGTCAGATTCTTTTTCAATCAGCAATCTTCGCACCAAGGAAGTCGTTGACAAATATGTGGTTCGTGATTCCAAAACAACTCCGCTCACTTTGGCACCCATTGAAAAACAAGATCTTTATGAGAGCCGCCGTGCTTGGAGCAATGTTGCTGCCGGCATCAGGCAGGGGGACATGGATGCTGTTTCTCGCGCTAAATGGTGTATTGAAAGTGCCCAGCGCGAACTACGCAGAGTCGAAAAGGCCGAAGGACGCGAATGGGAGCGTCGCTTCTTTTATCGCGTCGATGAGAAGGACGAAGGTCCTGAATTCCAATATCTTTCTCGAGTTCTAGATCTATCGAGCACTCTCGATAGCGAAAAGAGCGGTGGAGTCTGGCGCTTCGACGCCGAAAGGGCTGCTGGCGCCCGTCCACCCTATCACAAAACTGGTGGTAAGGGCCTGGGCATTTCTGACGCGGAAACAAGCAATCTCCAGAATTTAGCAACAGGCCATACGTTGAATTTTGATTAAAGCATTGTTTGTGGCTTGGCTACAACTCCAATTACTCAATTCAGGTTGATGGATCTCTAGGGACTATCACCTTTCCGTGGCCCTTTCGCAATTTGGAAAGATAATGCCCGACCTTTTCGGACTTTCTACGCATACTCTCGATCTGTTTTGGGTATCAGTCCTAGCGACTAAAGTAGTCATATTATGCACAGCAATTCTTTTACCCATCCTTAGGCTTAGAAAAAAATTTTCGACTCAAGTGACGGGAATATGAGGGGACCTCCTGTTGTACGATCCGAGTCAGCAAGGTCTAATCCAGTTGGTCGAGTAGCTTATCCCGTTTATAAAGTCCACAGAGCGTACGCTTGAGACAAGATGATCAATTAGCCTCGTAATCATATCAGCTTAACCACAGATCACTTATAATTCTCTCCAGCAATGCAGTCATCAATCATGCATGCTGTATTCAGGCTCCTCGCACTCTCCGGCCGTCACATGAACCGCCGCGGAAAGGTGCACTGTGCGTTTTTAGCGAAAAGCGCGTGACGAGCCCATCTGCAACAAGAGATTATATAGTCGTACATCATCGGAGAACGCTTCGTGCGGATGACCCCCAGAAGTTCAGGCACGCCGTCGTCGATAGTCTGAAAAGGGCGGCAGACGCGATGTAGCAGGCGTTGTAGTGCGTGGGCCTCTTGTCCTATCTCAGCTCAGGAGGAAACGGGTCACTCACCACGACGTTTTCAAGGGTAGCAATAGGCTGCTCCTAAAATGGTATGAGAATGTCAGTGGAGTTCGCGGTTTGAGGCATAAGACTTCGCACAGTTAATTGGATCCAGCAGAAGGCGTGATAACCCACTCACCTTGCCATGAAGAACGTACGTCTCCAACTGCTCAATGAATTTCAAGAAAACAGATTTCCGCACCCTCATATTCATTTCTTGTAGTTAAAACAGGAGAAGCCTTGGACTAGTTCTAATACTACGATCGAAAGCCGCACAATGTAAAGTCACAAATTCCCACTCCATGGGTTAGCAAAAGTATGTCTCAGGGACTAGATATCCACAAGAAGATAAAAAATGATCAGAAGCTAGCCTTCAGGTTGTCATATTTGGAGGCTGGATAGCTAAGCTGATTCTCGCTCTTGTCTAGAGCCCCAGTACCTCCAATGGTATTTACAACCTGCAAAGCTCGAAGTTAGTATGATCAAATGTCGAATATGAATGAAACATACCATGGTGATCAAACTGTCATCATCTTGCTTGTCACCACTAAGCTCCTATCACATACCACCACCAAGACCCTTGGACTTGATGTATTCACCCTTCTTACGCGCAACCTCAGGGGTGTCATAACTAATAAACAAACATGAGACCGAGTTGCAGCAGTAGCTAGCAGCTTCCTGGTCCAAATTTGTGACTGCGCAGCCGGGCTGAGGCAAACCCTTATAGTCCCACACACCATTCTCCCAGCTACCACCACCAACACAGTTGCAAGACTGGCCAGGGCCGTTGGTGTCGGTGAAAGCTCGGCCGTACAAAGGCATACCTAGGACAATCTTGTAAGAGGCCACTCCGTGCGAGGTGTAATAGTTGATCGCTTGGTCGGTGTTGAATGGAGTGCTGGCTATGTTGCTGTTGGATGCGTGGAGGTTGGCATCATGGCCGGCAAAGGTGTCCCAACTTCCGGTATAATCGTAGGCCATCAAGTTCCAGAAGTCAAGGTACTAATTCATCTGAGCAAGATGCTCTCGCTGGTAGTTGGCAGGGCCTAGTATTTGGGTTGGCATAACTAAAATGTTTGAAAGAAACGACACGTACCAGCAGGGGATGCAGTGGTGAGCAAGAAATGATAACCATCTGCGTTGGCAGAGCTATACATATCCAAGGCCTAAAAAATATAGGCTTAGCAGAGTCATCAATAAGAGAAGCTTGAAATACCTCACGAAGACGGCGTAGGGTATCAACAAATTGGTCCGCTTCGTTGTAATTGGCAGGGTACTATCTGATATCAGCATCAAAAACTGTCAACGACTTAGCAAACCCACTCCAAAATCAACATCGATACCGTCAAAGCCCAAGTCTTTCAGCAGCTCGACGGAACCGTCAGCAAAATTCTGGCGTCCCCCCTCGGTTGCAAAGGCCGTTCTGAGGTTAGAAGAATACGTCCAGCCTCCAATCGACAAAAGAACCTTAAGGTTTCGATTCTTCTTCTTGAGTAGGAAAAGCTCCTTGACACAACCATAGACATTATTCCCAGTATCGGTCCATGAATCAGTGGAGTAGTGCTTGTCGGTGTCCGACCAAGTATCCGACAGGACCACCTCACCAGAGGTTCGGGCATTGGCAAATGCGTAGAGAACATGGGTTAGTTTCTCGGCAGGGATATCTTGAGGTTGGAAGTTGCGAGCATAGATTCCCTGACGGTGATGAGTTAGTTTGATTTAGTGATGGAGTAAATGTGGTTCAAACTCATACCCAGTTCACAAAGTACGCCACGGAACGATGTCCCTTAACATGACGAGTACCAATGTTAGTCGTATTGGCCTTGGTCAAGTAGGGGATGTAGGTAGAGTTGGCTAGCCACGCCAGGCCCAACATATAAGGAAGGACAAGGTGCATCGTGAGATAGTGGCAAGGTGGTATCGGCCCAGCGAGCTTTGAGAGGAGGGGGCCATCGAGAAGAAAGGTAAAAGGCAGACAATTTGTAGTCGAAAAACAATCCCACTGATCATTGTGACCCACGATAGGGCAACCAATCCCTCAATAAGATCTCAGACATGACCGTGAGCGTAAATACAAGAAACGAACAAAATGATGAATCTGGTTCCGAGCGCGACTGTACTTGGCCTCTTGATGGAGATAGCTGCGTCGACCTTAAATGAAAAAAAAAAAAAAAAAGAACAAAACAATGGGCTCCATACATGTAACTAATATCTGTCATATACCTAGAGTAAGGGAAGGGCCGATTCTAGAAGCCCATCTTATCCTCCAGACTGAGAGCTTTCCACCCTCTTTAGCGTGATTTGTGGCTTTACTGTAATGGGCCTTGCAGTGTTCGTTTGCAGATGTTGTATGTGGAGAAGAAAGTACTACGCCACTTACGATCAAAAAGATAGAAAGGAACGGATACTGTATGTTCTTGCAGAGAAGTGGGAGCGATGGGAAATGTGGAGTCAAAGTTGGCACAGCTTATGTCGGACGAGTAGGTGGGTGAACGTCGGAGGTAACCAGCTGTTGGTGCATATTGTGATGTATCGTCCCAGGTCTCTAACGTTTCACTTTGTTGAACATCATGATCATCATGGCTAATGGGAGAACTTCGTCTCATGTTTCTGGGTTCACTGTAAAGACAGACTTCTGGTGAATGACTATTAGTTGAGGCCTACGCCATCGGCTGCCGGAAAGGCTATTGTTCGCAAGCAAACGACAGAACCCTAGTCGAGATACTGTGTTGCAGACGTAAGTTGTTGATGACCGCTAAGCCAGCGACGCCTCTCAATGATGATGGCTGGCGCAGGGAATCAATCCATGCTCTACAGGTTGAGATGGAAATCTGAAGTTGCCTAGTAAAAAGTCCGGCAGCCAGTTGCTAGGCAACCTACCACATAGCCCCCGCAATACATCTCCACGGAATTCCATTTTATTCTTGTAAGCATCGTGTAATTTACATACCAGGATACAGTATCATACGAGGTGCTTTTTTCGACGTCCATCAATTTGATGCGGCCCGCTCAATGATTGATCTGCGCTAAGGCCTTGGCAGTGGGGCCAGAAAAGAGTGACGAAGAGTGTATCTGTCAAGCCGATTTCGAGAACGACTGTAGAGGCAGAGACTGGTGATGAATGTCGAAGTAGAACGTGAAGACGCCGTTTCGGTAGCCAGGGAGAAGACGCCAGCCTGACTTACTAAAAGAAGCGAGAGGCAAGAAGAGGAAAAGAAGGGCTTATGGGAGCGTCGGGGGACCAACCGTCCAAAAAGCGAGGGCCCGTACAAACCATCTTGGAATCGTTGAAGTCGGCACAATTGACTACGCTAAAGCGGCGGGCCCATGGAAGAGTTACTCAGTCTGTATCGGTCAAGCCAATTTCGTCAATGACTGTAGAGGTTACAATATTATAAGTAATTCATACACATCGTGTAAATCAATAGCATCTCATGCGTGATATTGCCGCCTGATTGTGAGACGGTCTTTGTGGGATTCACTTAATTGATGGGCGCAAGTACACTATGGTTTCTAAACTAAGCTTGAGGCAGTTATGTGTTTTCACCATCAGATTCCAGCCCTCGCTGATAGGTGTTATATCACCAACGGTACACATTGACTTGGAAGTGCCACTATCAGTTCCTCAATATAAATCCAATTTTCAGGTTCAGCTTAGGGGTCGCACAATTTCTTGATGTAGCATTAATTTAGTAGATACCTAGAGGGCAACAGAAGCTTTCTCGCGCACACCAGGCAAATTTATGATGCTTTTTGTTGGTATAGTGGAACTTTATAAGGTGGCTAGCAGGCTTCATTGTGCCGTGATCCAATACCATAGACTAGAGAGGCAATAGAGCTCTTGTCATTTTGTGCTATTTCCATAGGCGGTTTCTTATCAATACTCGTTCTTGTTCGCCTAGCGTCCTTTCTCGCTGAGTCTATAGATATCGTATCTCTTTTTATATCAAAGCATTTGATTTACCCTTACTTAGTCGATCGCCACCGCATTTGCGGCCCTTAGAGTCGAGCTAATATCTTGTTATGTTTTGTATATACCACGCTACATGTCTTCTTCCTCTTATTTAGAACGGCAAATACAGAAATCGCTGGCTATCGAGCGGGAACGCTAGCAATTATAAACCTAGCTTTGCTAATTCCTACCACGCACTTAAGCTTCCTTGCCGACATTATTAGAGTTTCTTTGGTAGCTTACAGACGGATGCATCGAGTTATAGGTTAGATGTCAGGCATGCTCCTTGCCTTCTACATTACCTTGGCTATAACGGTTAGTCAAAGGGAATAGAACTTAGATAATCATAGCAATTTATTTGCTCTTTTTGTATCTTCCACGCCCCACAAACATGCCGATAAGAGCTAAACTACTATAGGGCGCTATGTCAATAGTCGCACTTATGCTTCTTTCTTTGCTTTTCATCCGCCGACGATTCTTTGAAGTATTTATCCGCACATATCAATTGCTTGCGATTCTTTTCATTTACTCCACTTAGCGTTATCTACCAATCGCGGCTTCTGATTCACGGATATACCTTTGCATATCACTCGGGATACTATCTATTACGACAATCGTATATGTCGCGATCTTCGCATTTCGAAATAGAATCTTTCCGTCACGACACCGCCCGCGTGCATACATTACCTACACAAAATCTAAACGAGAACCACGCGAAAATAGTAGATAAGAATCGAATCGTAATAGCCAAGCGGGGACGCCGCTCAAGGTTCGTGTAGTCCTACCACGTCCGATGCAGGTAAAAGCCGGTTAATATGTAAACCTCTAGATGCCTACCGTGAGCTTGCTATCCTAGGCGTAGTCCCATCCGTTCATAGTGACGTCTTAGTCTCTAGAAAAACAGGAAGTCTTAGAACTCTTTATACAATCGCAACAAGGACTCACAAAGGCTCTTCAAGCCTACGTAGCTTTTGATAGATTTGCGTCGTACACTACGTTTGTGAGCGGACCGTACGGTGCTAGCAAACCCACGGACGGCTTTGAGTGTGTCCTAGCTATTACGACCGATTTTAGAATTGCCGGGGTTATCCCTTACTTAAAAAAGCTTTTTTATAGATATAACACATCTACATTATATATGCGTCGCGTGTATTTTGTTTAGAAGGTGTAGACTTAAGGTGAGAACTCCTCTATTACGATCAAATCACAAGCGCTTATTTTAACGATAGAAATTGCTATTGCCGCGTAGTCACTATTAAATAAACTTCTCGCTAATAACGTCCTAGATAACGGCTATGTGAGTTAACACCTTATTTTAATTTGTATCATATTAACTTAGTAATAGATCCTAAAAATTTCGTTTTATTTAGCATTCGGCAAAACGAGAGACGTATTCGGCATCAATAGGCGTGCGTCTATCTTTAACGTTAGCCCTAATTACGAACATATTGTTTCGGAAGAGGCTTCTAGGAAACATATTGCCAGACTTCCAAACATAAGTGAGGAACAAGGCAAAACACTTGTTTTGGGTTAGCATTTCTTATCCTCATCCATAAGTCAGGTTATTGATAACTTTGTAGTTTCCGCCTCCGCTCAAGTGCGAGACGAGTTAAGAGGAGTTATGTGTAGACACTTAGATCGGAAACTAAGTCTGCATAAAACAGACTTCCAGCCAGCTTAATTAAGCACAGTTTATTTTGAAATAAGATAGGGCTTGAAGTCCATTTTTAGAAAGTTGTCTGCTTAAATATCATGCCACAGTCATCATCCTTATGTTAAATGTTAATGTAGATTGAATTTCTAATCTATGCAAATAAGACCTACAGAACCAATCGGTCTATTAATACAGGGTATTAATAAAAAGACGTTTTAAGTGCCAAAGAAATTTCACAGACTAACAGTGCTGCGCTTAAGTGCGCCCCCTTCTTCTCTCCTTTAGTGCCGTGGCATGATCGCGCAGACTCCTCTATCCCGCATCTCCCATATGTTTTACACTGTTTATATTCAATGATTACCTAGCCTATGTCTCAAAATACACGTTAATACAACATATTACGACACAGCGTGTTAAGAGGGAGCGTTCAAGGTTTTATATACAGCACCTCAAGAGCAGTTGTTAGCGACGAGCTAAATACCACGACGAGGAAATATTCTCCGTAGACGCGCATTTTTCCTCAGCCCTCACGCGTACCTCTACGAGCCTGCGCTAGGTCTAAGATCTTCTTTGAGTATTTTGTAGTGAAACGAGCAAATACCACCTATATTTTATCTTCGCGAGTTAGGCAAATATTCAATTCATCGAACATCCACTCCAATTCCTCCCCTCCTCCCCCCGCAACCACCCACCAGTCAGTTGCCTGTTTTTGCCCGGTAATTTTGGTTCGTAAATAGATATTTGCACCAAATTTCGTTTATAGGGCGATCCGTGTAGGTAGCAGTTGCCATTGAATTTGGTACTCTAACAATTTGCGAGTTCAACGGCCAAACCGCGCTTGAGTATTCATATCCCTTGAAATATATGTTCCTACTCTACCTACTTTTCAGTTACAGTTTTAACTAAAGAACAGCTAGCCGAATCTTTTCTATTTTCGTTCTGGTTTCGAAAGGGAAGAACATATAAAGATTGCTTAATTTATTATCAAGGGCACGAAAAGGTCCCACCTATGGGCTTTAGGTTTAGAAATAGAAAAGGGCAACAAATTAGTCGGAATTCGTTAGCTTCGTTAGCAAGTTGCACTTAGAATTGCTGCGCTAGGAGACGTTTTTAGAGCTCTCAAGATCGGAAATAACCATTAGGATTCACAATTCAGGATCCAGAATAGCAAACGGCAAAGACTTCATAGGCTTATAGGATAGGATTAGGTGTCATATAAATAGAAGATCTTCGTAGAAAGAATAACTATTCGCGCTAGCAGAACCAGTTTCCCCCGGGACCGATTCTTATTGATAAAAAGTGAATTCTTCTAATAATTAGCACATAACATATAAACAACAACGGAACTAAAGCACTGATTACCTGCTTCAAGGTTTCTATTAATGTTATAGTAGATATTGCCGAGAGAAAGCCAACGGCGTCAGAATCCACGGGCCATCGATCCAAATCATCAACTCTAACCATCCTATTATCTTTTGTATACTTCTGCATAAGCTCTATAGAAATACCACTAAGAGACTTTATGTGTGTGCTTTATGTCTTAATAGGTAATCTTTTTTAGCAGGACTCAAGGTTCGCTTAGAAAGCTTTTAGTAATAAGCTTCTAGAGAAATAAGAACAACGTACCAATTTTGATTGCACTATCTAGGCCCAAAAGGATATACCGGCATGTCATTAACTAGTGTTCCCAACCATTCTCGCCAAGGTAACTAGCGCCGTTAAGGGTCTTCGCATATAAATAAGTCTCCGTGTTTGAAGTACAAAAGGTGACATACTTGCCAAAGCATTAAGGCTAATTCGCATTTAGACGGGTAAAGGGTACGGCATCCGACAAGGTGTTCTAAAGTGAGGGGTAAGTCGTCCACTAGGGCAAACATAGAGCCCTTATTTATAAAGCACTCTTATACAGACAAAATGTTTTGGTGATAAAGACGGTCGTATACCTCAACCATTTGTCCCATATCTTTCTTATTGTATTCCCTAAAGGCGATCACTCGTGATAGGTTAGAACGATAGGTGGCAATAGTCACCTTGCCCGCAATTATACAAGAGATAGCTCGCCGATATATATCCTAAGGAGACTTATATCTCACGATATAAGAATAAGAACCATAGTGGTTTTCACTTATTTGAGCTAACCCGAAATTCTTCGGGCCTCCCCTAATGACTTTCGTCGTTTTCTTACTAAGCGTAGAATGATTTTTCTTTTTTGTATCATCACGCTACTGCTGTTATATTGACCTATTCAACTAAGGTGACTCTTTCACCGCTCCTCTAAAGTCCACCATTGTAATACGCTTATCGCCATGCCCAGACATGGCTGTTATAGAATTGCTCGGGAAAAATAGGTTCTAAAGAATAAGGGTTTGGAAAAGCTCTCAGTTATAGCTCGAGGAGTTAACTTGTATATTAATAAACAGACAATCCTTAGTAGTTTGTGTGACCGAGCCCTCACTTTTCGGGGCGACTAGGCTCGGCAACGAATTGAATTAATCACTCAATAAAGGGGAAGGAAACAAGGGGGTGTCTTTATTTCGCATTTCTAAGGCCGAGGAAAACGATAAGTATAGGTACAACCCTCCCCCACCCCGCCAATATAAGTCTAACTAGCAGCTAAATTCTAGTTATAGAACGGTCTATATACACAGATCATAAACGTCGCGTGACTAGTGAACGAAGTAAGAAATACCGAGGGATAGCTCTAATCAGCTTAAGCTAGATTGTGCCCCACAGTTCTATTTGCCGGGCATTAGATCTAAGGAACGTAGATAGACTACGCGAAGTCTTTAGTAAAGAAGGGTATCGACGATTAGATGTTCCTAACCATATCACTACCGTCGTATCGAGCGATAGTCTCGATGCTACACTCCAAAAGTCGCGAACGAGCGCTGCCTAACTAATAAGTGACATATCCGATGAATATCCTCACCTACAGTTTTCCAGTGGGCAAGTGAAATGCCTGTATAGACAGCATCGTTTAAAGGCCGGTGAAGAATTTTTAGCAGACTACGATCAGTGGTAGACAGTAAATCTATACTTAGATAGTACGTAGACTTAGCTATCTCAAAGCTCATCAATCGCTACAAGGATTCAAAAATCGGCCGACACTAGACTACTATAGAATTTGAAATAGAGCATCTCTATGCGGTATGTGGCACTGATAACTTACAGACATAAGCCCCTCGCTTAAAGCAACTCTTATCGATAAATACTGCAACGAGAAAACGCCAATAGATAGCGAAATATATCGTAAGATTCGCCAATATCAACATAAGGCAAATGCCTATTTTAAGAAGCGATAGAAGGCTCGTCTTTCACCAAACAAACTAAAGCGTTTGCAGCAACTTAAATCCCACGATAATGTTCGCGCTGCAGTAAATTCTCTGTTAGCACTACTAGCTCTACTCGAGCAGGGAATGAAACTTTGCTTAATCTCCCGGGCTTTAGCCATTGGCTACGATAAGGTTAGTTATATAGTGCAGAATATTGTCTCTAAATCTAATGAATATAGGAATTAGTCCACGGTCTAAATGATTTGTACGATTACTAGGCGTCTTTGGTAAAGCATAAGCGTTCAAAAATGTTGAAAATCGACCCCCATTCAATACAATTATTGTAGCTCTTAGCTCCTAGAGTTTCAAACAAAGACAGAAAACTCGCAAAAGGGCTTATTTTTAGCGGCGAGGCTTTCTCAGGATTCACTTCAGCTAAGCGTGCCTCAATCTAGAAAAAAATGAAATCAAAGAAACGCATCATTCCATCACTTTACACTTTTTTCTAGAATATGTGGTATCTAGAGTCCTCCGCAAATTGCTTAAAGCGACTAGTTTCGCTTAACAAATTTCAACCGACTATCAAACGCGCAATACGAAATACATTTTCGTAGCCACCCTCTAAAGGCGGCGACTGCTTAGTCCAGATGTCCGAAACACAATTTCAGCATTGCAAAAGCCTTAGGATCGATCTTACCGAACTAGCCTATCGACAAATTTGGCTATATGCAATACGTTATTATCCGAAAATGGCCAAAGAACCCGAGAACCAGGATTAGGTGGTAAAGGGTTAGGAGAAAGCAGACCCTAGAGTCCTTTACGACTTAGCTGTTCTGGCTCGGAAGCTAGGGTATCAATCTAACCAAATCAAAGCTCTACTAAAGCATTCCCCTAATCGACAAATTGCACGCGAGGCACTTCTAAAGGCACGAAACAATATGAAATATAAATATGATAACGACATTTTCGACTCCCTCGTGGATCGCGTAGCCGAGTGCTTTCAATAGGCTTCGCCACTTGATTGCGACCCTAAGAGGGGACTTATTAATGATAGAGAGACTAAGGTCAGATTTCGATGTGGCAATCCGTAAGCTAAGGCCTAGAGGCAAGACCGTTGGTTTCTCTTCGTCGACCAGCTCTATACTATATGGCCATCGACCACCAAGAAAGTCTCCACTTTGTTTATAAGACAGTGTGTGTATTACATATTCTTTAACTAGTTAGAATTCAGTCCCCCTGGTGTCGGAGATCAGCGTCCGATATCGCCGCTTTTCGTCACCGAGGAAAGCTCTAAAGCGAACACACGTTCTAGCAGAGAAGAGATATCTCAAAGCCGAGCATATTCACGAGCAATTGATCGGAAAAAGCTTAGAAAAGCAAATCGGCGTGGCTACCGTCGAGAGACGCGAGAGAGACAAAACTCACAAGGAAAAAAGCAGAGGCGGCGAGAACATAAGCGCCGAAAGCACCAATTACGTCGCTCTCATCAAGAGCCGTTAAAATAGCGTGCGTCAAACAATTCTCTAGCAAGCATCAGCAGTACACACGATAGTTTAAGTGGTATAGATCGGTCGTCCCATTTAGGAGAAGAGGAAGCGTGCCATGTCGATTACAGTGAGCGTTTACAGCAAAGCTCTGAACTTAGTACAAATAACAACACGGAGATATCAGACGACACGGGCACGGGGTCTACGGGGGACCTAATTTATGAATATCAAGCCGACGACCTCATGTCTATTGAAATTGCGCACCAGCAGATACAGACCACACGCAGCCAAAGCTTAACGTCCACAGCTACTAAGCAGCACATCCCGGGAGAACATTTAGAATAGAGCAATCAACGCGAGGAAGAAACAACAACAAACGATGCATATAAGAACGCAAATGTGGAAAAAACCGGAGAACTAGAATCAAGAGAAGTGGTCCCCTAATAAGTTAGTTCTCCCTCTGCCCACGGGCCGTCCAAAACAAAGAGTGTAGTACGTCCTAGGTGTCGAAGCGACGCCAAATAGAGTCCTTATGATATAACACAGCGGAAAAAGCAAGAAAACCCTTTTATTACTAAGCAACCACATAACGTATTAGAACGACAGATCGACAAGCTATTACAGCCAAGCGAGGTATCTAACCGGGAGCGTCTAATCAGGCCAGTGACCCAAATAGACTTTACAGAGATATCTTTTAAGCCGCTAAGGGCTAGTCAGAACTAGGAAGAAGCCGGTTTAACTAATAGACAAGGCTAGGGCGTATCTACGCAAAGCCAGACCCCTTAGGATGCAACTATTACGACCTCCGCGGATATTTTTGACCCCGGCAGTGGTGAGAATAAGGAATTTCGGGAGTCCACGGGGAATAGGGCCAACTATTCGACGTAGGCTGTTAAACCAAGCACTGTCCAAATAACAACTAAGAATATCACGGCAAACGAAGCAAACCCGGTAGGGGATAACCAGACCAATTTACCAGAAAATCTAACAAGTGCACCGACATCTCCCGAAAACCTAACAGACCCTAAGTCGCAAATACCCACGCAGGTCGGACAGAAATCCAAACGAAACGGAGTGATTTTTGAGCATCTAGAATCTAAGCAGCCACCGGCGGACGACATACCAGGGAATACATTAACCGAAGTTCAGGCTGCTCTAGTGGAGTCCTAGGCAAGGGAGGACCATAAGCCACCCACTTTAACAACGCTAACCGATCAACCGGTAGAAAGACACGCAATTAGAGAACAGCCGCCTATATCCGAGAATATTATCGCATCTCAATATAATAGCAAGGCTAGGGAGAGTCTACAGAATAACACGACAGCAGCGCCTTATATTCCTAAACGACGCCGTGACGAAACACTACAACCTACGGGTATCTCTAGAGCTTCCGATCATATAATAGTAGACAGGCCGTCGGGCAGAAAGAGAGGAATCTTGTTCGGTCATCGACGCCCCCGGAAAGAAGTCAAGAAGCCGAGGGCAATCACGCAAATTGATTTCACAAACTAGAGTGACGTTGCTACTTCACAAGGAGACTCCGGAGATCCTAGTGAAGCGAATGCAATGCAAAAGGGGTCATTAGCTCCTAAACGGTGGCACGACACAAACCAGTCGACCTAGTCAAACGACATAGACATAGACGATAGTGAGGAAAGTTACCTCGCACGTGCTAAACAACCTAAAGCCTAGACTATTGATTATAAGTCACAGCGTAGGGAGAATCAAAAAGTCCGTATCGTTTTTAGGGGAAGAGATAGTCGGGGTAGATAGGATCACGTGATTAATCAGATAACGGTCGATCCGTCTAACCCAGGACCGGTAGAAATATTCGCCAAGGAGAAAGCGAGGGAACAAGTTCCGGCAACTTTCTATAACCAAAACCTTCGCACGATTGTCCCTACGCAGTGCTTTAATACGGCTGTCCAGGATGGTACGAACACCATCTTTGTGGCTTTTAGTCATAAAGTGGCTCGCAATAAGGAGAACATAGACTCTGTTTCGCGTGCTTTAGCGGGTGGTAGTGATCAAAGCGTGCCGGATAATGTAGCCTCGCTCTAATAATAAGTGTCTGCTCTAAGAGACCCTATTCATGATCGAATCGGCACTGTAGCCGCGTATTCCCTAGCCTATCAGGTTAGTAAGCCCCACCGGTTACTAGTTAACGGCCAAAGAGCCTAGCTAGCCCATAGTCCGTGGCTCATAGGCTAGCTAGGCTCTTTGGCCGTTAACTAGCGACCGGTGCTCACGGCCACTTGATTTCGTCCTTTGTCTCACATACCACTGCCTTTTAACCATGACCATTTAGCGCAAGCTCTAGAACAGAAGTCAGTTGGCTATAGTTTACTACCATCGGATTTGTGATAGTTGATCACCGGCGAATTAAGATGCTAAACTCCTCACATTAGCCCTCCGTGGCCTTGAATCAATATATAAGAGGCTTTCATAGCCAGGTGTCCCATTAGGCCATTACAACCAGTTACATTGTCTATTAAGGCTATCGTGCTACGTCCAGTGGACATCCAAGTGGAACTCCAGATACTCTTAAATAATTTTGTCTGAAAACAGCTTATTTATACGATACAACTAAATAAAGATTGTTCCAAGGTGACCTAAAAACTTCCTTATAGACATTAGGCCCAAAAGCCCCCCTTGCTTGATTCATCCGATTTATATCTTGAACTTTCAAGATGTAGGACCCAACGATGTCTTTACATTCCATGTTACGCTGTCATAAGCAAGCCCTTTTACCCCTAGGAGCCTTTCCCTTGATCAGAACTCGCCTGTTCAATACTTGTCCTCCCAGGTTCCATGCCACTCATTTTCTCGTTAAGTTTCCGGTTCTTCTGTTCAAGTTCTTCGATATACCGGCACATGCTGCAAAGCTAGGCGTTTAATTCAAGTTGTTGCTTTTCGTAGGCTCTTTCGTAAGCCCGAAGCATGCCGTCTTTTTAGTAGCAATGATGTTGAACAATCGTGAATTCGTTATAGATCTTTGCGATAATTATGTCTAGTAATAGCCTTAGAGGTTGTATAGCTAGTTTAATTTGTGCATGTTAGCCTAAATTTACCTTAGGGCACGAGGGAAAAAAACACAAAGTACTAACCTGCATCCATGCTTTGGGGAAAAGGGGTACCCAGGAAAATCTTTTGTTGCGAAGACATCCTAGTGGCGTTGAGCCTAATTCAAATATTCAGGTGCAGTTGGAGAAACGGGGTGAAATTAATAACATTCAGAAATAGGAGGTTGTTGCCTTTAAATGTTCTCAGCGAATTACAATTTACGTCATTAATTTTGAAGCTCCGTCATGATCTCTATAGAGGGGAATATATCCTGCGAAGTCATCAGGATAGGGTATTAATCACTCAAAACGGAAGCCCGAGTTCCTAGGACGGATTTGCTGAGCAGGTCTTGAATCATCTCTTGTGCATTAGCACCCGGGAACTTGGTATAAACTCCTAGAAACTAGAAGGAAGAAGACAAACAGCTGTTTGGGAATACGTATGGGTCAGTGTGGCTATCCTTAACTCTAAGAAGAAACGTACTGCGTTGAAAAGGAATTGGTTTCTACATGTCCAGCCAAAATTAGATAAACAAGCTCTGCTTGTGCTTTTGTGCACATGTTATGTCATCACCATGAGTTACACATGTATGCTTGTGACCTCCCTAAGTACCCGCAGGGGTCATAAGGGGCGAAGAGATGACGCAGAAAGTACGAACATGCAAATTGTCATTTAGTTATCACCAACGCCATTTTTCGCGACACCAATGTTCTAGGAACACGATTGTCCATTCTCCTTACTTGACCCCTCGAGCTTGCGGGGGTGCTATGAATAGTATTCCTGATAATTTCGGGGCAACTAGGCTGAAGGAAACCTAGTTGAAATGGCGTAATCCTCTTTCAATTCCTCACTCCATCTCGCCCATTACTTCCTACGAATCCACCACTCTCTAGCCGATTCATCACTGCCTGTCCAATTCATCACTGCCTTTCCAATTCATCACTCCCTGTCCAATTCATCACTCCCTGTCCAATTCATCACTCCCTGTCCAATACATCACTCCCGTAAAATGAGCGCTCATAATATGCCGGCTGAACTACGGGAGGAGTTTCTAATTGGTTGAGAAACCCGGATGTTGTCATCGTATCTTCTATTAGATATCAATTCCAAAAGCCTTGCTGAGAACCATACGCTTTCCCTACAGCAATTCTCGAAATTAGCTTGACTAATAACACTAAGTAACTCTCTTCTGCTCCTGCCACTTAGGTTAGGCTTTAGTGCAGATAAGTCATTGAGTAGACCACATTAAGTTGAAGGGAAATAGGAAAATGATTTAGTATGGTCCTACATCCTGCCACGTATAGTTACATTATACTTTGACCGTTAAATGGTAGAGCTTAATGTCACTGTACTACAGTGAAGTGCAAATCCAGTTTCACCGCCTCACTCTCTCCTCTTTATTCTCGGCCCCACTGCCAAGACGCCAATTTTAGAAATGGGTGCATCAGGTGCATCTGAATGGGCTTGATTCATTACGTCATAAGCCCTCTCCCGTCACAGACTTCAAATGGTCGCCCGGAAGGGAGTCAGAAACATACAGTAACACTATGCATACCCTGTACTCTCTTTCAGAAGTTGCTAATGGCATTCCACCCCCAGCCGATGGCTAAATATTGATCCCTCATCTATCAGAAACCATTACAATAAAGAGGACATTATAGCTAAACTGGACATAAAGCCTCCAAGCATAGAGATATACACTTCAGATGTTCGATACAGTATATCCATAATCATTCCTCCTCAACTTCAATGTTCGCATGTCGAAAATGCCCTTGTGCACTGTCTTTCCTGGATCCCACGATGTCCAGACTCCATTCAAGGAATTCTTTGAAATCTCGACCTGTATGTTTCTGCAAATCTCGTCTCACAAACGCTTTGAGCTCTGCAAAGAGTTCTTCGATGGGGTTTAGATCAGGTGAATATGGTGGTAAGTACAGCAGCTTTACGCCGGCATTTGAACATAGCTCCGTTATTCGGTCAGTATGGTGAAAGGACGCATTGTTCATAATGAGAACAGACTTCGGTTGGGGCCATTGACCACAATGGTGAAGAAGCTGTTCGACAAAATCCTCAAATAGGTTTGCATCAGTCGATCCTTGGAAGACTCGCGACATCAAAATGCCATCCTGGCAGTATGCTGGGAGAATCTGGTATCGCTGACCCCGCTGGAAATGGGACACCTGGACAGGTGCCACACCGCGGGAGACCAGCCTGTCCTCCTGAAGCCAGCCCGTTTGTCACAGCCTGATTCATCTATAAAGACCAAGTGATACGAGCAGAAATCTGACAGCTGGTGCAGATAGTAATCTCTCAGATCCGCGTTTCTTTCTTGTGTTATTCGTCGAGCCACTTTTTGGTCCAGCCATGCGATCGAAGGGCTCGGCTGATAGAATACGTAGATGCATATACGTCGAATTCATCGTACAAAAACTCGGCCATCTCATCGAGGTATGAATCCGGTTTCTCTAGCAAGTGGTCGCATAGCGCTTCGAAGATAACAGGTGAAACGATGCGAGGACGGCCGCGAGAGATCAAGGGCGCTCGGACATCGCCAAACATACGGAGGTGTTTGGGCACTAATCGTTATGATCGAACGTTTGCTGCAACCTGCCGCTTCCGCCATTTGAGAAGTAGTCAGCGATTTGCTGCTGATCATATCACGGATCATAACTAGCTGCGAAGGAGCAAGTCGTGGCGCCATAATGGTCGTGTCGTGCTGTCATAAGTTGATGAGGTGGCCGGGACAGGAACAGGATAGGTCTGGGTCGGTTCGGGCCGAGAGTCGACCAACGACCAGCACCCGTTCGACCAGTCATAGCTTTCGCTAACGAACTAAGTTACGAAAAGATATAATTAGTCATAGGGGCTTATGCGGTGCATGGACCTCCACAGCCTCATCGGCGGAAGATTACATACTGTCAGAGCCTAGGGTGGAGTGGACATAGAGCTCAACCAATGGAGTCGCAAAAAAGGTCTGAATTGCTGTATAGCCCTATTCCGGCCGGCAATTTATGGGGGCTGGATGACTAATTACAAAGCAATCGGCAATTTAGATAGTCCACCTCCGAGCTATGGATTCCGACACATACCCCTTTTTGCTCGCCAGAAATGCCCAACATGACTTCGAATCTATATTCTTCCTCTTAGATTGCTATCGTACTCGTCTGAGAGAAGATCTGATCTTTATGGTATATCCGTCAAAATGGATGGTCTATCCTCGGCGGCGAGCGTCATCGCCGTTGTTCAATTGACCGGAAGCCTCGTGAAGCTTTGCGGAGGCTATATCCAAGAGGTACGAAATGCACGGGAAGAAATTCTCACCCTGCAGCGGGCAATCTTTGGTCTTCAAGATTCCCTTCAAGCCCTGCAGAACAATCTGCAAGAGAATAAGGCAAAATGCCCATCTACATCCTCACGACTACCCAGCGATATTACTGCTTGCCTCTCCGATCTCCAAGCATTAGAAGCAAGACTCGATCGAGGAAAGGGAAAAGCGCTGATGAGGAAAATGGGCTTACGAGCCTTGAAATGGCCCTTGGAACGCACGGAGGTGGAGGGCCTAATAAGGAGACTGGAGAGATATAAGTCATCATTCCTCTTATCTTTACAGGTGGACCAGACGTAAGTATATCGAGCATGATCCTCTGACTCTGTATAGTTGGCTGAAGGACCGTGTAGGTCCCTGATGATTAGTGTGGTCAAAAATACGGAGCGGATCAACCAACATGTTGATCTTGGAAAGTTAGAAAGCACAATAGATGCAGGGTTCGAGTCATTCTCCGATCGCGACGAAGTGGAATGTCTCCCAGGCACAAGAACCGAGCTCCTCCGGGAAATAACGGAGTGGGCTTTTTCACCATCCTCGAAAAGTATATTCTGGTTGCAGGGGATGGCTGGGACAGGAAAATCCACAATCTCTCGGTCGGTGGCAAGGTCGGCCAAGAATCGTAACTATCTGGGTGCCAGCTTCTTTTTTAAGAGAGGCGAGGCGGACCGAGGGAACGCAAAGAAGCTTTTCCCAACGTTAACCAGGCAACTGATACTGTGGAAACCAGAGTTAAGACCTGGCGTGCAAAAGGCACTTGACAACGACCCTGACATCTCATCAAAATCACTCAGGGAGCAATTTGAGAAGCTACTCCTTCGACCGTTGCTCGGTTTTGATCAACGCGATCAACTGCCTGAGAATACTGTGATTGTTATAGATGCTTTGGACGAATGTGAGCACGACCAAGATGTTCAAAATATTATTCGATTGCTGCCTCGTCTGCAGGAGGTAAAATCACTTTGCCTTCGAGTCTTCCTGACCAGCAGACCAGAGCTCCCCATCAGCCTTGGGTTTTCAGAGATCGGTAACGGGGTATATCAGGACCTGGCCCTTCATGAGATACCCGAAGAGGTGACGGAACACGACATAGAGTTATTCCTACGACACCGATTTACGAAAATCCAGCATGATAGAAAAGTCCCTCAGGACTGGCCTGGCGACGATATCATCCAAGAGTTAGCTAGGGTATCTGTTCCACTGTTTATTTCGGCTGCCACCGTGTGTCGCTACATCGAGAATCCAAAATGGGAACCTAAATTCCGTCTCGCAGAGCTTCTCAACAACCAAGCCAAATATGTGTCCAAAATGGACAAGACATATCTGCCAATCCTGACGCGACTCCTCGATGACCAAGAGAGTGATGAGAGGGAACAACAGCAACTTCTACTAGAGTTTCAGGATATTGTGGGAGCTATCATCCTTCTTGCTGTTCCGCTTTCTATAACCACACTCTCTCCGTTTCTTGGGATAGAAGTGGACCAGATCAGCAATCGATTGGATTCCTTTCGGTCGGTTCTTAGCATCCCCAGCGACGAAAATCAGCCTGTTAGAATTCTGCATCTCTCATTTCCGGAATTTTTGGTCCAGACTACAACGAAGTTTCGTGTGGATGCGCCAACCAAGCACAAAGACATTGCAAAATCCTGCATGAGAACTATGATGCGTCTTCTACGGAGAGATATCTGCAATATAGCAGACCCTGGAGCGCGTAGGGCACAGATCGACTCTCTGAGTATCCACCAGTATCTATCGTCGGAGTTGCAATACTCCTGTCGCTACTGGACACATCATCTCAAAAATAGCCACGCTTTATCTTCTGGCGTAGAAGAAGTGCAGCTGTTCCTCCAGAAACATTTTCTTCACTGGATGGAAGCGATGAGCCTGCTGGGCCTTATATCAGAGATGATTGGTATGCTCGACATTCTCCAAAGGATGGTACCAGTAAGTATGTAGTAGACAGTTATCCACGAGTCAGACTAATAAGGATAGGACCGTAATGGAAATTCTACTCTGGCCGCCTTTCTACATGATGCAAAGCGGTTTGTTCTGAAAAACCGACAGATAGCCGATGAAGCGCCACTTCAAATTTATTATGCAGGGTTGGTATTTGCACCTCGAACGGCAATAATTCGCGAGCAGTTCCAATCAGAGCTTCCTGATTGGGTCTGCCGCTTCCCACAAGTTCATGATAACTGGAGCGCAGAACTGCAGACGCTCGAGGGCCATACAGGCTGGGTTCACTCCATGGCCTTCTCACCCGATGGGCGACTGCTGGCGTCGGGCTCTGACGATACGACAGTACGGCTCTGGGATCCAGCCACGGGTGCTCTCCAGCAGATGCTTAAGGGCCATACAAGCTCGGTTCACTCCATAGCCTTCTCACCCGATGGGCGACTGCTGGCGTCCGGCTCTGATGATAAGACAGTAGGGCTCTGGGATCCAGCCACGGGTGCTCTCCAGCAGACGCTCAAGGGCCATACAAGCTCAGTTCACTCCATAGCCTTCTCACCCGATGGGCGACTGCTGGCGTCTGGCTCGTCGGATAAGACAGTACGGCTCTGGGATCCAGCCACGGGCGCTCTTCAGCAGATGCTTAAGGGCCATATAAGCTGGGTTCCATCCGTGGCCTTCTCACCCGATGGGCGACTGCTGGCGTCGGGCTCGTACGATGCGACTGTACGGCTCTGGGACCCAGCCACGGGTGCTCTCCAGCAGACGCTCAAGGGCCATACAAGCTCGGTTCACTCTATAGGCTTCTCACCCGATGGGCGACTGCTGGCGTCCGGCTCTGACGATAAGACAGTAGGGCTCTGGGATCTAGCTACGGGTGCTCTCCAGCAGATGCTCAAGGGCCATACTAACTGGGTTCACTCCATAGCGTTCTCACCCGATGGGCGACTGCTGGCGTCTGGCTCGTCGGATAAGACAGTACGGCTCTGGGATCTAGCCACGGGCGCTCGCCAGCAGATGCTTGAGGGCCATACGCGCTGGGTTCGGTCCGTGGCCTTCTCACCCAATGGCCGGCTGCTGGCGTCTGGCTCGTCGGATAAGACAGTACGGCTCTGGGATCTAGCCACTGGCGCTCCCCAGCAGATGCTTGAGGGCCATATAAGTTGGGTTCACTCCATAGCCTTCTCACTCGATGGGCGACTGCTGGCGTCCGGCTCTGATGATAAGACAGTAGGGCTCTGGGATCCAGCCACGGGTGCTCTCCAGCAGATGCTTAAGGGCCATACTGACTGGGTTCTGTCTGTGGCCTTCTCACCTAATAGCCGGCTGCTGGCGTCCGGCTCCGGCGATAAGACAGTACGGCTCTGGGATCCAGCCACGGGCGCTCTCCAGCAGACGCTCGAGGGCCATACAAACTTGGTTCCATCCGTGGCCTTCTCACCCGATGGGCGATTGCTGGCGTCGGGCTCGTACGATTCGACAGTACGGCTCTGGGATCCAGCCACGGGCGCTCTCCAGGAGACGCTCAAGGGCCATACAAGCTCGGTTCACTCTATAGCCTTCTCACCCGATGGGCGACTGCTGGCGTCCGGCTCCAATGATAAGACAGTAGGGCTCTGGGATCCAGCCACGGGTGCTCTGAAGGAATCCTTGAGCACCCAGGGACTTGTCACGAAGCTGGAATTTTCGCAAGATGGCTCTTACATCTCTACTAACGTAGGATTATTCAAGGTCCAATTCAGTTGTGGCAAGCCTATCGCTGACTCACTAAATATGGACTCACACATATCTCTACAGAGAGAATGGATAGCTGTAAATGGGCAACAAGCCCTATGGCTCCCTCCCGAAGCTAGGCATTCTTGTTCAACGGCCAAGTCGAACATACTTGCCTTAGGACATCCGTCAGGTCAGATTTCCTTTTTGGGATTCCAGAAATAACGAATATTAATTAATTTTCGTTCTCTGAATTCCTATATTTTAAGTATCTTTACAAACCAAAAACTTGGGAGACGGACAGAATTTATCTAGAACTATGCCTTCTAAGAAGATGCTACTCGTTCCTCTAATCCGCACTCATTCTCCTGACTAGCGCCTTGGCAGTGGGGCCGAGATAAAGAGAGAGTGAGGCGGTGAAACTGGATTTGCACTTCACTGTATATAGCGGCAGAATACATATGGCATAGTACTGCCGCCCTCACTTTGATACGGCTTGGTCAAGCAAATGACTACGCTAGGGGTCGGCACGAATAACGAATATATTCGTATTCGTTACGAATATTCGCAATTCGCATTCGTATTCGCAGACATTTTGCACGACGAATGCGAATGCGAATAAATTTTCTATTCGCCGCGAATATTCGCAAGTTCGGTCACGTGGCAAAAGAATAACTAGTGAGCAGTCACAGCCCAAGTGACAAGACTTCACTTGATGTTCCGTGCCTTGCGAACAATGATCCACAGAGGCTTTATACTACTATATCCTTCGAAGCAAAGCAGCGGCTGGTTGGGAATACCAGCAAGACGCTCTAGGATTTTTCACTGGGTGTTCTCTGAACTATATATATATCTCTCAACAGCATCACTTTCCGCATTGTCTCACCTTTTAGAGAATGTCGACGTACCCCTAACAGATCCCTACCACGGCTAAACAACCTCTCTACTGCGACTTCAGCCGCCGGAATGGCAAGGTAATCCCTGGCTGCAGCTGCCATCCGCGGATACTCATCCTTGTGCGTCCTCCACCAGCCAAATAACCAATCTTCATCCTTTGTTACAGATTCATCAACAGTCACCACACCTTCCTCAAAGTAGCGGTCAATATCTGAACGCTGGATCACTTGTGGTTGCAGCTTCTGCAGAACACGAGCCTCCAGACTTTGCCGCTTGTTGTCCTGATTAATCTGTGACGTTGATTGCTCCAGTGATGATTTCGATGGGTATTGCTCATGCAAGGTATCCTTGATGGATCGAATAACCTTTGGCGCCGTCACCTGCCCGAGCTCCTTATCCAATAAGAGGGTTTTGAAGCGTGGGTCAAGGACAAGAGCTATATAATAAGCATCTTGGGCGTCCATTAGTTCATAATATTTCTTGTATTTCTTCATCCCCGCGGAGATGGCGGAGGTAATGTCAGAGCTAAGCCCCGAAAAGTCGCCTTGTGCAGAAGCTGCATCTTCGAGCATGTCATTCAGTTCGTAATAGATGGGAATGGCTAGGCTGATCTGGGATTTCCGCCGGGAAACCAGTTGAGTGAACTCATCAAACTTGGAGAGGATCATTTCGAGCTGTTCCAGCTGCAACCAGTCGTCAGCTGAAAATGGCGGAAACTGGTTCTGATGCTCTATCCACATCCGGATCTGTGCTTTGGCTTGCAAGGCTCCCTGGACCATACGGTATGTGGAGTTCCAGCGGGTTTCCACGTCATACTCGATGAACTTGTCGTTCAAGCCATTTGCTTGGCAAGTCACTTTCCACTGCTGTCGTCGTTGAGGTGTCCTCAATATCCAGAGAGTCATGATCCGAATCCGGGCCAACGCAGACTGCCGTCCGATTTTCTTATTTCCCTGTAAGAGATCACAGGCTTCAATGGCAGACTTGTGATCTCCAGATTTCATCCTCGAGAGGATGTCGCGGACAATGAGATTGAGGACATGTGCAAGGCACCGGATGTAGCTGTCAATACCTTGAAATCGGAGACGTCCTTTATCGGGCAATTTGGAATCCTCCGAGTTGTACTTTTCCAACAGGTGAAAATACAGCTCAGACACCAGCGTTTCATTATTCGACGCATTATCAGCTGTGATTGTGAGCAGCTTCTCCTCAATCCGAAGCTCGACAAGCATCTTCTGCAGAGTCTCCGCCATATTTTCTCCACTGTGGGATCCAGCAAGTTCGCTGAACTCCAGGACTCGTTCTTGATATTTGAAGTCGGTGGACACCCAGTGACCGATAACTCCCAGAATGGCTTTATGGTTCTTGCTTGTCCAGACATCCAAGGAAAGCGCAATTGTGGAGCATGTCCGTGCTAGTTCATCGATCAACTGGATCCGACAGCGATCAAAATCTGCGTCAATGCGGCGGGCAACTGTTCGAGAAGAGAAAGGAAGAGGAGCGTCCGGCAAGTCCTTGAATATCTGTTGGAACGCAGGGGACTCAATTGCCGTAAATGCCACATCATCTGTCACAACCCATCGAAGTATGTTCTGTTCCAACAGGGCTCTAGTATCATGCTCGGCTCGGGACTGGAATATTGAAGCAATTGAGTGCTGTTTCGTCTCGCTGGAACCCTCGCCCAGGTCCTCTGGACCGGACTTTTCGAAAATGTTGTGTTTGGCTAGGTGCGTCTTCATGTTGGTCGTAGATGTTGCCCTTGCCGAATCTGTGGTTTTCCAGCCACAATGAATGCATTGGATCTCTCGATCCTCAAGCAGCTGTCGGCTTCGCCTGGGCCGCCATTGCTTGCCCGGAAGAGGACTAACTCGAAATTGATTCCAAAGCCATTGATTCAGTGGCTTAATGCGGGCTTTTCTGTGCGATTTGTATGGCCGTATGGCTTCTGTAAAGCATCTAGAGCCCCCTGGTGGAACAGATTCCGGAGGAGTAGGTAGATTGAGATGCAGCTGGCTGGCGGAGTCTTCAGGACCAATCGATTCTAAGCGACCAGGTGGCGAATCCAGTCGGGGTTTCTTTCTGATATGATCTTCAATATCGTCTTCGTCACTTCCACCATTTAAGAAGTGGTAGTCTATTCTCTGAGACCGTTGGGGGCGTGGTGGCAATTCGACAGATGAGCTGCCGGAGCCATCATTGTTTGAAGCTTGCAATTCAGCACCAGACATTCTGAGCTCTATTACCGTCATCGAAACACGTCCTTGAAATAAACTTGTCAGATTCGGGCGCGACTTGTCACTTGGATAAACAAACTGCACGTGATATACTTTTTCCTATTGGGTGGGAGTTGGTTTTGGTGACGGGGCAATATTTGTACGAATATTCGTACGAATATTGGCCTTGCGAATACGAATATTCGTAGAGGTCTGTGATCTACGAATGCGAATGCGAATATCTCAAAATGTTACGAATATGTATTCGTGCCGACCCCTAGACTACGCTAAACTCTTGGCGGCGGGCCCAGGGAAGAGTTACTCAGTCTGTATCGGTCAAGCCGATTTCGCGACTGACTGTAGCGGCGGAACACAGATGGCATAGTACTGCGGCCTCACTTTGATGCGGCTTGCTCACTACTTTCTCTAGGCTAACGCCTTAGTGGTGGGGCTAAAAAAGACTTAGTGTGTATTGGCTAAGCCGATTTTAAGGAGTGACTGTACCCTGATCTTATCTATTGCGTTCGGCTATATTGGGGCGATAAGAGATATCTTAGACATAGGTAGCCATTATTACCTACTATAAACTCCCGGATACATAACAGTCTCTGTTAGCCTTTTCGCGAAGTATATATACAATAGCAATTATCCTTGAATGCGGACCACATTGCCTATCATCAGTAGGAATCTTCGAAATATAACAAGGTCAAAGCAAATACACACAACTATTTCGCAGAATTCCTTAAATACTAGTGACCAATGTTCTAATATATGTCTCCGAACTAAAAAGACTAAAGATACAAATAGAGGAAGCTCCTTATGGTGGCGCTCAGTGGTTCTGCTCTATTGGTAACACCACATCTCCCACTATAATTGTCCTGCTACCCGGGCCCTTCCCAATGTTCTCGCCTTCCTTTGTTGACATTACCGCGTATCTACCAAATTGAACTCTACCATCGACTTTTCGCATCTTAGGCAGCGCAGCAAATATTTCGTTGCGTCTTACGCCCGTAGGCTGGTCAACGCATAGCATCTAACAGCGCTAGCAAGGGTTAACGGTATCTAAGAGGAGTTAGTCTTGCCCAATACGAATAGATGACCAGTGGTCTTCGGCGTAGGGGCATTCAGCACGAGCTGCTTGACAGGCCCGCTCAGCAACAACGATGTTGCTCGTAAACAAATCTACACTAATAGCTTTGCTCACGCCAGAGGTAGGCTTAGTGTTTGCTCTAATTATTTTGTTGAGATAGTTGACTAATAATCTAGATACGATTAAAACGGACATTTCGTTTGATACGAGCACGTATTTTTGGCAATTTTGGCGCGGTATTCGGTCCGCACGCGAAGAGGAATCTAAGGTAGCAAGCCTCCGGAACCGATTCTTCTAGATACTAGCGAGGTTTGATGGTTTTATATTGAGTTCTGCATTAAGTGAAGAGAACCGCGCGAGAGTACAAGCTACACCTAAGAGCTCTATAAAGAATGCCGAGACCACTAGCGAGGCGTAGGCACGAAGGCATAAGCTAGGCTCGTAGGCACTAGGTACTCTTTTTCGACAACTCGAGCGCACTAGAGAACTTATAACACTCGTGCTTTTAGCATCCTAAATAAGCGGAATTTCGAGGCTGAATAGACCATCTATGGCCTTAGGGTTATAGGTGATACGGAGTATGCCGCGTTCTAGATCAACAGATAGATATATAGACGCCATCTAAGGATATTCTTTCTACTTTATAGGAAAGCCGGTCACCTGATGAACGAGGTACCATTCTCGGTCCTATGCAAGCCCTTCTCTTTTGACCTCCTAACGCTTGCCTTTAGGAATCTTGAACGGGCCACAGCCTTTGATGGGAAATATCGTTAGACTCTCAACATAAAACTAAGGGGCGATTGTATTGCTTGCATCTATCGGAGGACTCAATAACACCAAAGGAGGGACTTTCTCTATATAAAACTCCTCGACGAATTCTGTCAGTGAGTCTATATCCTTCAGATTGCTTATTGCTCCTAGACTAACACGCAAAATGCTAGTTAGTCGGCCATCTAATATATCATAGTCATCACCGCAGCGTAAACTAGTGGCATAATAGCGACGTAGCTCTTCTCCTTCCTATCTAAGAGACATGGCCGTTCCTCTAGGGTTGCAGACAGAACCAGAACGTAGTTAGATATTATATGCCGTTGCCAGTTTTTCTACCTCGGACTTAGGGATCCACTCGCCGTGACTGTTCCTTATATTAAAAGCGATAATTAGGCCTTAGAGGGTTAGGTTCCTATAACTCGATTGGTAAACCTCATAGACCTTTATGCTATTAAAGTGTCTCAATGCAGAGAGTCGATCATAGACTCTCTAAGCGAGGAACCTAGTATAGGAAGAAATATTCGTCATTAACCCATATAGACGTTTGTGCGTCTTTAGGGCGGTATCAAGTGCAATAATGCTGTGAAATAGAAGGGTGCTATCCTTAAGCCGCTCATGGATTGAGGTTTCTTTTTTGGTATGCTATTGTGCTCCGGACGCTATCACCATATCCACGGTACCCCCGCCGAAAAACTTTCGTCGCTTAAGTACGGATATAGTGCTTTTCCGGACAACCAAAGCCCCTAAATCAGGGAATCCAAAGATTTTGTAAAAGCTAAGCGCCGTAAAATCCGGAGCGGTAGCTACATCACTTAGGTTAAGAGGAGCAGTTAATAGAAACGAGGCGGCATTAAGCAAGGTGAATATATTCCTTCCTTCGTTAGCAGCGGAACGGATTTGCCCGCACCACTAAAGTGGGAGACGTCGACCGTTTATGTTTGATTAAGCTAGAAAGGCAAATAGCTTAGGAATTTTCGACTAAGCTATGTCTAGCTCAGAGATCTAAGCGTCTATATCGGTATCATCGAAACATTGATAGCCTATATCCGCGAGTTCCCGAACACCAACCACGCTAGTGTAGGCATCAACGTGGTACCTATACCAAAATCCCCGAGGGTCATCTCGAAAAGATTCTCCAATCAACTTAATAGCTACTGTCGCATTTGCCACAAAAACCATATCAAACTCATCGGGGCTTGCATTAAAGAACTAGAGGACTCGGAGTCGCACGTCTTCTATCCGCTCTATAGACAGTCGTGATAATACAGACATCGAATGGGGATTTCCGAAGAGACTGGATATCATATCATCCGAGAATAACTCGATAAATGATTTGGCATAGAGTGTTGTTCCGGCGTGGTCTAGATAAGTTGTTCCTATAACCCGTGAAAAAGGGTAGTTAGTACAGATGAATCAAGTAATATCATATGCTAGGCTATACCATTGAGTAGTGGATACTTATGTTCACGGATGGTATCCGTATCCGTAGAGTATCCCTAGCTATATCGGGAATAGACGAATTCTTCCTCAATGCTCTCCATCATAAAGTGGGTGGACGGAATCGAAGAATATAGCGTGTTTGTTTGCGACAATATCGTGCCTTTGCGAAGTTGATAACTTAAGTGGTGACTGTTTTAGTGAGAAAGATATAACTGCCGTAGAGTTTTCGCGGTAGACGTTTATAACTAGAATAGATAAAAGGGGAAACAGTCTTTTGTGGCCATATATACCAGGCTACTTGGTAGGTTTGCTGGTAACGACGTAGGTCCCTGTCTAGAAATGTTTGCGCTAGAAGTGGAGACGAATAATTGTTCGCGATGAAAAGACAATTTTAGATTAAAAACCTCCGACTAGCTTGCTATAAATGTTCACCATAATTCACCAACTACGAGGAGGCCTATTTAACTCCTTGCAACCATCAAACCGTCCCTGGTTTGCGGTGTATTCATCTAAAGCTCGACGACTACGAGCGCGACCTTAGTCAAATTTCCGCGAGGGTAAACTTTTAATTCCTTTCTTTAGTCTTTTCATTTTTTTCATTTTTTCTATGATAGAGGTACTCAAATAAATTTACTCCAAGTAAAGCAAACGGCAGTACCGACATGAAATACAACACATATACATTATACGCCTGATAGGCTGCATAGTCAAGCGAAATATGTCATCCACATACTTAACATCCCTTATATTAACAGCGTTCTATACAATAATAGCAAGCAAACCCGACGACATTATAGTCTTAACATACAAAATAGCCAATTTATGGTGTGATTTTGCAGCAGCAACTTTGCTCGTTAGAGTTTTCTAAGATTTTGCCCGGCGCAACGGACAGAAGTTAATGTCCAACAAAAAACGAGCTATAGTGATTCTTGAAATTGGCTTAACTAATGCACACTAAGTAATTCTTGCTAGCCCCATCGCTAAAGCCTTAGCGCGGATAAGTATTAAACAAGCTACACTAAATCGAGGGCCGTAGTATTATGCCGCCATGTAGTACAGTCGCTATTGAGGTTTATCATCCAACGGTAAAACCATAAGATATAATTTTATGTTGCCATTGTAAGAAAATCTACGATTGGCCCTGCTCTGGCTAATTGATGACATAGCAGGCCTAAGTTCGATTTTAAGGCGTTCAATATAGGGCCTCAGATAGGAAGCGAGCAAAAGAAATCGGTGTAGGTTTACGAACCCAAGTACTATAGTACAGCGCTTATTAACTCTAGGGATTCTGATTTACAGGTTTCTCTAATACTTATCCAACCCCAAACTTTTATACACTTCGTAGGCTCAGGTCAGTAAAGACCTAGAGATCCAAAAGGAAATTCTTTTGTATATACACTCGACGATACCATACAAACATTCGATTCTGTTGATTTCGACGTTTATCCCGGAGCCAAACAACCCGACATAGGCTAGGCGCTAGGCAGGCCTCCGCGCGTCAGAAACCGAAACCTAGTTACGTAAAATACGAGGATGTAGCATTTTAGTCTATCACGTACCTCCCTTTCAACATCGCAGTCGCAATGTCTAGGGCTTCTATAGGGAGTGATTGGCTGTAATTCCTACAGGGTGGTAGGGTTAGGTTATACCCAATATACAAAGTTGTTCTAGCGGAACAGGCGCTTAAAAGGACATATCTTGCGTTATCGTGTACGGAGGTAGCTGTACGGAAGAGGAGAAGCGAGTGCATATGGATGTGTAAATGGATGCAGAAGGGAAAGACTATCTAAGTGAGAGAGAGGGGATAAGCCCCACGAATATACCACAGTACATACTAAGTAGGAGGTCAGGTTTATTCTGCTAAGCACAGCTACTTGGTTATGAAACCAACCTAGCATGCTGATAACTCAATACAGTATAGCCCCTCTAAGCCGAGAAGCGTCGACCCTCTCGATCATGGTTTCATTCACCCGTTTCTTCGGAAGGCCAAACGATAAATGCACTTTTCGGACCAAGAAGAGCAGGTGGTCCTAAGAAAGACTCTTTTGGTCTCGTTTCTATCGAAGCTGGCCATAACGCACCCGTGCTGTCGCTTTTGATAATGCTGCTCGGAGAGACTCTATTTACGTCGAAAGAGTTTAAGTGTGGTGTGTAGCCATAGCTTAACTAGTGTTGTCCTAATTATATCGTCTATAGATTCTTCACGGACACCGTGATATATGATTTGTCCTTAACGTAAACGCCTCCGGTTCGAGTCGTGGGATAAATATAAGACCTAAAAGCCCGGCATGTCAGCCGGATTATCAGACACCAAAAAGAGTTAACTTTACCGAATCAAGACTCTCGTTGTGTTAGGGTCTATCTAAATCGCCGTCGTATAAGCGGCATACATCAGTGCCCGAGCAATAGCTTCATTCTTTGGCCGTGCGATCTTCCAGATATACTCGATTGTCTATATAGCCATAGCAGCAGTGTGACTAACGGGGCCAAATTTTTATACGGAAGGATATGCCCAAGAAGAGGTAAGATATAGAAGTATAGAGAAATGATAGGACAGAAGATAGAGCAGTCAACATATCCCTTTATAAGCCATTCAGACCTCTCTAACGTTCAGGTTTGTTGTTTTCTTAGCCGCTAATACTTTCTTTTGGCTTAAGATATATCATCTACGCTATACTCCTACTAGGGATTACTACGTAGTAGAGTTTCAGAGTCGACAAGGATCGGTGAGGAGGAGCAGGTTTGGCCTATCATTAGCCGCCTCCGCTTACGACAAGGCCTAGCTACAGCTAATCAATCAGAGAATTCAATGTTAGCCATGCAGGTGCCACGGTGAAGCAGTCCACTCGGAGGAGGCGAAGCAGATAATCGAGAGTTTTAGCCGCCTTAGCAGCGAGGCCATCCGTCCCACACCGCCTTTCAGTACTACCAGTAACAGCACGTCACTCGATTAACTCTCCTAAGGACAAGAACATAAACATAAACCCTGGCTAGAGACTCTCTCGCTCATTCTGCCAGCTCGCAATACTTCGTCGACGAAATCAGAATATCTTCAGGCGCCAATTTCCATTCACACCAAAGATCAGCCATTATCACAAAGCCTTTCCGTCGCCACACCCTTTTCGATGCCTTTATGCCATAGCTAACTCGTCAGCTCTACCAATAGAAGATATATACCATCCTAAGGTAGATATTGAATATTTCGAGGACTATGTGCCCGGTGGATACCACCTAACTCTCATCGGAGATACTTTTTGTAGTGGCCGCTACACCGTCGTTCACAAGCTTAATTTTGGTGGATATTCAACGATTTAGCTAGCCCGGGATCAGCAACGCGGGCGCTACGTATCGCTAAAGATACTAACTACGAGAGCATCGACAGATAGTCACGAGGGGGAAATCCTGCATTACCTAACGAAGTGTGATCGTACTCATCCTAGAAAGCGATTCATCCCGCCGCTACTAGACCAATTCTCGTTTCATAGTCCAAACGGACATCATCGGTGCTTAGTCGGAGAGCCTGCTAGTGGTAGTATTGCCTAGTCCAAGGAGGACAGCATAAATTTCATGTTTCCACCGGACGCTGCTAGATCCACTGCCGCGCAGCTCCTCTTAGGGTTGTCTTACTTGTATGCAAACGGCATATGCCACGGAGGTAAGGATAATTAGGCTGTGCATATACGTTTACTAATGCCGCATACTAACCGCAGGCAGATCTCCACTTACGCAACTTTCTCTTACGCGTACCGAACTTTGACGGCCTAAGCATAGCTAAGCTATACAAGCGCTTCGGTAAACCCTACGAGGTTCCTATCCGCCGAGTAGATAGGAAGCCTAGTGAACCCCACGCACCGCCGCATACCATCTATTCCATGGTTTTAAGCATGCCTGCCAACGAGGTGCATAATCCGGAAATCATCATCTCGGACTACGGAACGTCCTTTATTGTGGCAGACACACCCACACCGACTCTCTATACCCCAGCTCTCTACTCTCCACCAGAAGACTTTTTCGACGAACCCATTATCCAGCCCACCGCAGCTAATATATAGACCCTAGGTGTCAACTTATACGAGGTCTTAGGCGAGCGTCCACTCTTCGAAACATTTTCCTAGGACCGAGATGATATTGTCGCCGAAATAATCAATACGCTAGGCCAACCGCCCTAGAGATAGTGGAACTCTTGGCATAAACGTTCCGAATTCTTCAAGGAGGATAGGTCATAGGTCGATGACTTCCGCCGTATCGGCACTCCCGTTTTCCGGCGTCTACGCCAGCGCCTCTAGGACATAGGCCGTGGTGAGACAGAGCAGACGTACGAATGGGACGTTACGGGCGGGGAACTACATACGTTAGATGACTTGCTAAGAGCTATGATAGCGTTTAAGCCGGCGGAACGACCTATAGCGGACCAACTCCTAAGGTATAAGTATATGGTGAAGTGGGCGTTACCCGCGTAGGAAAGGCAGAAAAAGCAGAAAAGTGCCCAGCCTACAGATAAGGAGCATTAGGCTGCTCGCGCCCATGTAGACAGAAGAAGCGCCGACGGATATACTTTGTCCTAAAACCCGAGCAGCCAAGATAGTGTGAATATCGCCATAGCTTGATATTAACGGGCGCCCGTCTATCTTAAACGTAAGCCGTTTTCTAGGCCACTGTCCAAAGATACTCTCTGAATTTTTGTATAAATATATGCGCATAACAAGATTTCTGCGCTTACGCCCCAAGATAACCGAGAACTAGCAATTACACGTCTGCAAAGCTAATGCGGGGCAAAGTCCTATTATATAGCACGTCGAAGAGGGCCTCGGAACAGTCTTCTATTTGTTTCATTGGGCCTCAGCAAACATCTTTATCCATTTCGATTGACAATCAGGTGGGGCCTTTTTTCCTAGGGCGATTGACTAGGTTATAGGGACTAATCTATTAGTTTTCTACTCCCTCCGTGGACAACGCAACCTAATCCTCTAATGCTTACTAACAAAAGCTCCTTCGCAACCGCCGCAATAATAATAGGTGTGTATAGTGTTCATTTGTTCAGCCATAAATTGACTGTGACGTTAAAGTACAGCCTACGTTGAGTACTAAAAGTAGCATAGCTAAGTCATAAGTACTTAGAGTAAATGTTATGTGGCAATTAGAATAGGATATTTCAACATATCCGTTTTCCACATTTTTACGCTAACGAAGTCCTTAGGGGCTACTATAGGTGGTTAGGTTTTAGCGATCGCGGTGATGTTGGCTATATAGTATTAATGTATCTACGTAGAAGATGATTAATTTAGCTCGCTCAACTAATAGATATATCAATTTGCGTTCTTTCCAGTTCGCAAACTATTTCTTGTCCCTAGCTTGACCAAATAGTGAAGCTAGCATACCGCCCCCAATTCCGATTTGCAATGGTCGAATTTGACAGAGTTCCCCTCCATTGTAACACTATGGTCAGGCAACATCTCTTCAGAATCACCCCTACCAGGTTTAAAAGCATATAATAAAGTGCCGCTCGAACGTATGAAATGTTCAGTTAGTGGTGCAGTAAGCTTTGTCCCTTAGGCAGTGAAAGCCACCGGAGAGAAATGATTGGGGCAATTCTGTATTAGACAAATAATCTAACTACTAATCATAGAACAAGCTGAAAGTCAGTAGTTTGGGAAATTACTATGCCAGTTTTACCTGAAATATATTCTTCCCATCAGTACTAGATATACACTAGCAATTACACAGGTTATATCATGAAACGTTCTATAATCGGACGCCCGAGAACACGACTAATTAGAGCTCGTGTTTATATGATATAGTTCCTGATAATCTAGTCACATAAGCATGCTAAGGTCAGAACAAATACGCAGAGTACCTTACGAAACGAGCAAGCGTCTGTAGTTATAATTAATCTAAGCTACTCGATTAGCGTCTTTGCGCACTTTTGCTTAACACACGCTATTGTATATGCCGGGTAATTCCAAGTAATAATTGAAACTGATTCTAAGAGATCAATCTAGGTACACAAAAGAATGCCGCAACCATTTCCATCGAATATTTGGTAGGCTAATCGAGAAGTAGCTATTGCTATGGCTTAGAGACCAGCTACAGATAGTCAATTTCGAACGCCTAGCCGTTAAATTGAGCGGTAGTATTTGTGGATCCATCACGCGATATCAACGGAGGGCTTAGTCTGTTCGGCACGCCGAGCAATGTCGATAGAAGCATCTGCCTCGCTTCCGCGTTTAGCGATATCAATAGACGGGTCGCTCATATCACCACGCCAGGCAATGTCGATAGAAGCATCTGCCTCGCTTCCGCGTTTAGCGATATCAATAGACGGGTCGCTCATATCACCACGCCGGGCAATGTCGATAGAAGCATCTACCTCGCTTCCGCGTTTAGCGATATCAATAGACGGGTCGCTCATATCACCACGCCGGGCAATATCGATAGAAGCATCTGCCTGGCTTCCACGTTTAGCGATACCGATAGGTATATCGCCTTCATCAACACGCCGGGCAATAACGATAGAAGTCAAGCTCCCATCGATACTTTTCACAACATCCGCATTTACTACATAGGATTTGACAGACGCCAACGGAAGCGCTGACGCAGTCATAGCAAAGCAAACAGTAAGAGCGCGGAGTTGCATTTCAAACTCGAAGGAAGGTGGTATAAGTTAGCGAGAGTCGACACACAGGATACGTCGGGAATAAAATCACTCACTATATCAATACCGGACACTAAGAAGAATTGTTGTTAAGTGAAGAATAAAGTGGATAAAGCATTAGGCTCTTGATGACATCTTATATGGCTCCGTTCGTATGACAGCTTACAACGGGAGCGCAAATATCAGCCTTGTTTCACCAGAATTCTGGTCTAATTAACCTCCCGTTCTTTATTTACTCTCCTAGTATCGAGGCTATTTACCTAGAGACAGTTCACCAATAAGGTCGATCAGATACGAGATCAAATCCAACACGAGATACCTACGGATCTATTCAATACCATCCTTGAATATTCAACTTAACGTTCAAACTTCATAATGCTCACGCACCGTCCCCATAATAGCTCATCATAAAATTGCATTATACAGTTTGGCTTAGATAAAGTCTTGCTTTGTTTATAAATAGCACCCTATCAGTATATTCCACAGTACCAAAAGAAAGATTATTCAGATTGTTGACCGTCTCAAAGAGCCAGACTGTGAATGATCCGGTATTATTGAAAATCTTAAGTAAACGTCACCTACAACTAAATGCACGGTCTGTCCCATAATCACTTGACCAACAAGCAGAACTGCGTTAAAATGCTTATAATGCTCATGTTCAACAGTAATAATAGATTTCAACATAATATGTTTTATTGATGATACCCTTACAGTAGCCCATTCCGTGCATCATCACAATTTAACTCAACCTTACGTGAATTGCTCTCATATCTAGAATACAGCGCAGATTACGAATATTGATTAGTTTTACACCGGCGCTCTATAGTTTGCCGCGAAGAGTAATTTCCTCTTGCTTGGTTAGGGTCACACTTAGTGAATAGACGAATTGCTGGATATTGTTCGACAGGAATTACCCGAGATTAATAAATTTTCTCTGAAGATTGTCTAGCAAGGCTTGCAAATATTGGGTTACATTAACTTAAGCTCATCCTTTAGTACTCTTTTCTTCTTCGAGAACTTTATTATGCAGCGTTTGAACCTACCCTAGAGTGATCCTGCGTATGTCGGCCTAGAACATGAACCAGATGCCGAGCTAGTTGAAGATATTGCCACACAGAGACCATCTAGGTCGACGCTGCTCACGCGAGCATTCTCTCCAAATGCTTGGTCGTTAGTCACGTTTGTATTATTGACCCTGCTCATTAGCAAATTCCCTCGGTGTGGATGTAATTGTGAAGATAAAATTTCAATATAGGCGATGCCAGATTCAGGTTTGTGCGGATGGCGCGTATTATGCGGAAAAAAAGTCCCTAACAACCGAATCCTTTTAGATATGCCAGAACCACTATTAAGACTAGAGAAAAGACGATTCACGAACGGGGTCCGAGACGACTCAAATAGCAATCTCTACTCTTCAATCAATCCGGATGAACTGCAGTATGCCGGCCTTCCTAGCCCCAAGATCGATAAGAACTAGAATAAGCTTATTAGCGGTTCGTACTCACGATATTATTCATTCCACTGTCGTTCTAATGGCTCTATAGGTCGATACTTTCGCTTAGAAGACTCTGAAGTATCACTACTGAACCAAGACCCCGAGCTCCCAGCGCTCACGAAGATGCATAGCAATGAGCGAATAGCCAAAGAAGGTTTCTACGGCGGCCCTGACGTGCTTCACAGTCTCCATTGTTTGAATGCTATACGAAAACATTTAGACTTGGAATATTACTCAGACTCCATGGCTCTCCCACCAGAGTATCGCCGTATACACGTTGACCATTGTGTTGATCATCTTCGACAGGCGATACTCTGCCACGGCGACCTCACACCGGTCACTATGAAACCTGTTGCTGCGAACACATCTTTGCCGTATTCGGTCACATTATACCTTGGACAAACCGAGCGTGAGCATACCTGTCGGAGCACGGAAGCCATAAGGAATTGGGTCACTGCCCGCGGGCAGCGAACGGGTCACATTGAGGCTCATCATCCGAACCCATGATGAACGCTAGTGATGAACGGGCTGATTGGTGGCGAATCTAATTCTAAAACCGAAGTCAAATTGTTGGTTGCATTAAGCCGTGATTCGATAAGGGACGGGTTGGGCGGGAGGGGGGAGGTAGATTCGTCGCTTTCGTCGGTCATAAACCATACTCAAGCAATATTCCTGGGGAGGCTTTTCTATTTGTTGTTAGAGATAAGCAGTATACTAAGGGAAAGGCAAAGGTGGATACATATACGGATTCGGGAAAGCAGCTCCCTTCTTCCTACTTCCTAGTGGACCACATTGGAATTATTCTTCACATATGAGGGACATCTGTATCGGTATTGCTTTCTGAGGCTACTGGTAGCGGGAACAACAATTCCATTTTCCTGGGAGTCACATCTTTGGAGTAAGCTTCCCCTATAATAGTCCCTTGTTTCTACATAATTGTCTTTAGTAACCATCACAGAGAATTATGGGGCTTCTTAAGAGATGAACCCGCCCCGCCCATATGGAGAAATACTTTCCACGTCTTCTTTTCAGATCTTTTGAAATGATATCGTCGGGCTTGCGGAATATAGGATATCATTAAGTTCATGTTTCTCGGCTTTATCTACCCCTAGCAGTATGGACAAGGTAGATATACCACGGATCGCCTAGGCTTCACTACGGTGCAGCCAAAGCAGTAGCACGAATGTTGCCTCTGCTTGTATTCGCCAATGATGCATGGCTGCTATTTGGGAAAATCACGTACAGTAGTATTCGAAATCAGATTTACCTCCACACTCTTCGACTTTAATTCCCAAACCCTACTTTCAAACACGCTAATCCAGATATGGTAATCCCGTCGATCCCCTGGTTCTTAAAATAGAATCTGTATTTTACATGACGCAGGCGTGACCTTGTCCTCTGTAAATTACAGGAAACTGCTATACATTCGAAACCACTCGACCCCTCTTCTCTCCCTAAGCAGCAGGCTTCCTCCCCTGTAAATTACACTTGAGCGACATCATACACCAACTAGGCTTGCAATATGGCCCCAAGACTTCTCCCCTCAAAGCTGCATCTCATCCGTGACATGATAGAGTGCCAGTCACTAACCACAACTCAAATGGCCGAAGAAGCCGAATGCAGCAAGGTCACGATAATAAATATCCGCAGAAATTTACGGCAGTTTGGCAGCGTCCACGCACCCCCAACTCGTATAGGTCGGACGTCAACCGTAACGCCGCTTATGATCGACGCGCTCTGCGACCACCTGTCGGAAAAACCGGGCTTATACCTCGACGAGATGGCTGTCTTCCTCTAGGATGAGTTCCACACCATAATCACAACCTCTAGCATTAGAAGAGCCCTTGTCGCCACAGGTTGGTCCAAAAAGACGGCCCGGCAACATGCAAAGGAGCGTAATGCCGACCTGCGAGAACTATATCTCCATAATTTGTCGGATTTTCAATCTTATCATCTAGTCTACGTTGATGAATCCGGATGCGATAAGAGGGCGGGGTTCAGGCGCACAGGCTGGTCACCACTCGGCGTGGCCCCCCTGCAAGTATCACAATTCCATCGCGACCAGCAATACCAGATACTACCTGCGTACACTAGTGTGGTACGTGCAGCGACCAGACCTGGGAGTTCAGGGTGATTCCAGGAGCTGTTTCACTCCCAAGAACCGGACGCGTTTTGCGAGGCCGTCGACCAATGATCTCAGAAGCTCTGTGTTAAAGGCCATCAAACCTGGTGTTGTAAAACTTCAAAACGATGACTCTGGAAATACCATAGCACCAGCAAATCGTACGTAGCTTGTAAGACTATCCACCATCACTACCACGATACCTGAATTCCTATTGACGGCTCTATCAGTAGTAGGGACACCTGCTTTGGCCCTGGGAGTCTTTTTGCTCCCGGAGGCCGTTGAAAGGTTTCTGGGAGTAAAGAAGCAGCTTCTAGGAGCCACGTAGACCCTAGGAAACCCGACGTAGCTTCTGAGGTCTAGTATCGTCACCTCAGGAATCAAAACCGCGTTCCTGTTGACCATTTCTTCGTTCCTGGGGGCGTAATTGCGGCTCCTGAGAGTGATCGAATGACGCAGATTTGTGCGCAGGTCTGGTGAAGGTATCTTGTGAGGGCTTTCCGCGACCTCAGAAGGCAATATACTGATTCTAGGACCCTAAGGTAAGGTCCCAGGGGCGCCCCATCCCCCACATCAAGCCAATGTATTCCCAAGGCCAGTTCCGTATTTAGTCAGGAACGTAGAGTGAATATCCCAGGGATAGTGTTAGGGTCTCACGTATGCGTTGATGGGGACAGCGTCTTCCAGGTAAGTAATCAATATTAAAGGAGGCTATAATCGACTTTAGATACAAGTCGTAGCGCGAGGAAGCAAAAGAAAGGTAGCTTCCTCGCGTTTAGGAGAACCTATATACACCATGTGGATCCCGCAGATCATATCTCCCATCCTTCTTGTAAGGTTATATCCCTGACACACAATACCAGGAGTTGCACTTTAGATTCTAGGAAGTAATGAAGCTATCAACAGGAACGCGGCTTTGGTTCCCCGAGATGGAGGTAGAAGACCCCAGAAGTTACGTCGGGTTTCCTGGGGGTATATGGCTTCTGGAAGCGGCCTCTGTGCTCCCAGAAACCGTACCAAAGCCTCCGGGATCAAGAGGGCTCCCAGTGCCAAGATGTGTGTTCCTAGGGCTCATAGGTTCGTCAACAGGAACGTGACTGATTTCAGAAAGTTAAGATGGAGAGTCCTACAAGCTTGGTATGATTTTCTAGGGCTATGTAATTCCTGGACGGCTCACAGGTTTCCAGGGTCAGCTTCTGATGACGTTACGAACACCAAGGTTGGTTGATATCTACCCAGGAAAAATTGGTAATCATCACATGTGTTATACATGGGCATTAACGTGAGAATACTGCTCCAATATCGGCCATGATGGGTGGGCCAGTCGGGTAAAGAGATGAAAACGCTTGTAATTCAAATCACGAGATGCAACTGGGAAAGTATCTTAGCAACTCTTTAGTAAAATCCATTTCTTGCATGGCTCCATCCGCCGCAGTTCACTAATAGTTCCGTATTCCACCTCCCCTTCCCTCATCCTTCGAGAAATCATCATGAATATTTGCGATTGTGTTTGTTCGAAATGCCCCCTGCCTCGTTCCTTCACAGCCCTACCCTGGGAAGGACTTCGAACCGCCACGTTGAATGTTTCGTCGGCTCGGTGCGCCTATTCTTCTAGTGATTGCGTAAGTCATGTACGACAAAAGGCGCGAGAGACATGATGAGACGATCCGCCCTGATGCGGGCCCTAGGGCAAATATGCTACCCTTAATCGCGGAACAGGCCGGCCGAGACTCGGTAGGAAGCAATAGTACCTGTCCACTATCCAATGTTATCCACTGCCTTGCTCGGTAAAAATGTCCAGATCCACATGACGTCCCCTGGACTGATTTGAGCCCCAATTTGTCCTTAGATATGAACTATCCCGAGAAAATTGAGTAGCCGTATGCCTGAGGATCTTAGATATTTTCCCGGAAATAGGTATGCCAAATTACTCTGATTAAATTGGATCTCATTGCCCTCAATAACTGGTCAGCCCTCGCATGGCGGCCGTCCTCCGCGCGTCTGAACAGGTTCCCTTGGTCCTTGAAGTTCTTTGTTGGGAAATCCATGTTGAGAGTTCCTTAATTATCGTAAAACCATTTTCATCTATCATCGTGGGAGACGTTGCGCTTTTAAATAAGAAGAGTGGGACTGAATGATGATTCCTTGCTGCCGTTTCATGGAATGTCAAGGTACTTTTTGTAGGACAGCAGTTCGGGATAAACGTATGATAATACATAGACAGCTTGACTCTCTGCATTTCATGGTTATACCTCGGTTATTCTTAGACCATAAATCAATGCTTGAGAGGTTATAAAGACTGAGGCATAATATTCAAGAGCTTCAAATTCTTCACCTCTCACGCACAATAGCTAAAACAGTTAAAAGAATCATAACTTTCCACTGTTATTTCTCGTGACAGATCCGTGGTTGAAGACCTCATTAAAAAGGCTTCCGGATACTGAAGGTGGTAAGGAGTGCCATACACTGGCTTACTAGTATTTGGAGAAGGTGGAGAATCGTGCGCAAGACTGGAAGGGCTTCTTGTATGAACCGGGTAGGTCTCAAAGGAGCCACGTTTCCTCTTCAGAACAGGTGGAGGGACACACATAGTGTCAAACCTTCGTTGATGCTCGAGAAACTGTCGTTCGGGCTTGACACCTGTGATTTGGCTTGGGCGGGCGCTCGACGATGAACTGGTGGAGAACTGTCTATCGGGCGCAGTCAAGGTAGAGGCGTATCTCGAGCAGCTTACAAAAGGCTCAGAGTCTTGAATTGTGACTGGATTACTTATTGTGCTGTTTCCGCTGCCGTCTGCGCAGCTAGCATTTGTCTCCGCTGGTTTTGGACGATTTACAAGAGAGATACACGCTATGGTTTGTCCATCTATGGAAGAGATATCAGTTTGTAAACGACCGAGACTTTTCTCTTTGCGCTTACCAGTTGATCCTTCTAAGGACTTTTCTTCTTGGTGCCTGACTTGATACAGCTCGTCGAGGATATGTAATCGCTCAGGTGGGGATATCAAATGGCGAATAGGCTGATCAGCTCCTTGTAGTTTTGCGACCGAAATCCCATGGCTGGTGCGCAGCTCGCGAAGAATGTGAACCAGAAGCTGAATGCGTTCTATTCACGGTTAGATATGTGCTGGCCACGGAAAGAATCATGGGACTCCTACCAACTTTAGGGAGGTGATCTGGCTCTCGATGGCTTACTCCAGAAGGCCACCACGGTGGTTTAGTCATCTCAGGATCAAACTGCCTTGGAGCCATTGCAACAATCTTTCGCCCATTGTATGGATAGTTCACCTGCTTCTGAGGCTCCACCAGCTTGATATAGGCTTTCGCAAGGATTCGACAATTTGTCTGTTGCAGATCCTCGAAGGCCTTCATATAATATAAGGCCAATATATCACGGTCTTTGACGGATACCATAGCTTTCTTGTCGCTAATCATGTTGAAATCTTTTTTGCAAAGCTCCTTCCGGTGACGTGAGGGATCTTCAGTGGACAAGCAGGGCCAAGACTGTCTGCAGATAGGCCGGACTAGAGGCCGAAAACAAGTTGCCACTGGGACAGGCTTTCGCATGCGTGCCTCAACCCCAAACCTCGTCCCAACATAGTGTTCCTGAGTCATATGTGATGAATGGGTGGTTTTGGCAATTACTGCAGGTGCTTGGTTTGGGGATACTGGCATGCCTTGTTCGACTAACATTGATCATCAATCGAAAGATTGCTGGGTGAACATGATACTCACCTTGATAATTTGAGGAGCAAGTCTTTATTGCCATACCCACAGCTCTCAGGAATGCATCCGTTACCTGTGTGGATAGTATCTCCTGCCAACTCTTTGCGATAGAGTCTGAGACTCGTAGACAAATTATGCCATCTGCGTCGATATATATGAGTGCGAAATGGGTATAAGATAGCTCCAACGATTGTGCGTCTGCTGGCATGGTTGCCTGCGCCTGGCTAGCGGTCAGTTCCTTTAAATCCAACTTTCAACCCAGTAATTACCATAAAGCATGGGTCCATGGACCTATCTTTGACGCCAAAAACAGGTTGGAAGTTGTCTTGGTTGAATGCTTAGCCCGAGTGCACCCAAATATAGAACGCAAGGACTCACAGTCGAAAGCCATTTCTATTGGAGGACTGCAATGACTGTCTTACAATGTTGGGAAAGCGTGAGCAGAAAGTCTATCCACTGCTGGCGTCCCAGATATTTATAACTTGACTGACAGTCGCTAAATATTGCTAGGTGGCGGGGGGGCCTTCACCAGCACTGTCGAACCTGTCAATCCTGTCAAATCTGTACACATGGTATCAAGTTCCAATTAAAAACAAAGGTTGCATTAAAGCTATGTACAAAGTATGGCTCTAACATGAGGCCAATCTAGACCACTGCGTGTATGCATAGCGCCCGAATGGTCGCCCATATCATTGAATCTTTCACGCCTATCGTCAGAAAACTTACCGCCACGGGAGTGTCTATTGTCGTACGAACAATTACCGTATTGTTGAATATAACAAGCCTGGAATGCGGACCAGCCGCGTGGCGTTCATAGGCATTCGTAGGCGTTCGTGGCAAACCAAAACTCCTGGCGTCAGCCCACAGATGGGACGAACGCTAGACATGGCGAATATGCTGGATTGTATGGTGCTGGTACGATGAAATTAATGGACCGTTGCTAGATAAAAATTTTAAATGTCTGGGATCTTGCCATAGACTGTTCACTCCCGTAACAAATGCTGTTATTCTATAAATACATATAGCTGGACCTATGCTGGACGAACTGCTAGGGATCTTCTTGTTTCTGGTCAGAAAGATATTAGGCATGTCACTGGGGTTTTCTGAGAAGTCCAGAGCATGCACAAAAAAAAAAAAAAATTAGGGACGTCTCTATTTGCAATTTTCTGCGGTCGGGATTCTTCCAACAACGGTAATCTCATTGCCGCATCTCAATGGCCGGGAAAGCTTCCCGGGCGTCGATCGGTGTCGACCTGCCCTGTAGATACGTGTACGAAAATAAAGTTAGTTATTTGGTGAAAATTGAGCAAAAGAAAGGCTTTCATACGTGATTGTCTAAGGCTAATGACAGTGATCCTTGCGTCTTTGTTGACATTGATGTTAAACGGCCTAAACGGTGCGGGGAGCCGGACCACTTAGCCCGTGTGTCTCCTTTTTAAAGCGGTTTATTAGGCTGTCGATCCTGTGCAGCTAGCTATTGGGAATCGATGTCACTTAGGTTCGAAGGAGGCTCGCTCCAAGTGACTATTACCCATGATTCCTATGGATAGAGATCGAGGCATGATTGCTCTTATTTTGTGAAAGTCATTGCGCTTATGTGCGCTCCTCCCTTTATCTCGCCGGGGAGATTGAAATGGTAAAATGGTTAAGAAAGTCGGCTTATCAGAGACTCACTGGTCGGCAGACACGGTCCACCTCCCAGATGGCGAATATGACTTTTCACATATGCATGGACGTGGGCAAAAGCAAGGGTACCCCAGATTTTGTCAATCAATCTAGAGCTGTCTCCATATTAGGTTACTCAACGCACAAGCCCTTCAGCCCAGGACAAAAAGGTACAAGTCCAGAAAAAAAAACCGACGGGCTACAGGTGCTCGACCTGAATACGGGCGCTCGCAGAGCGCGGAATCACGGCCCGCGCGCACGCGCCTCGGGTTGTTGCATTATTGCTCACCTGCAGTTCTCATATCCCTAGAAGGCAACGAGGGTGTAGCAGCGTGCGCCACCGGCTGGCGATCAGGTTCGTCCGTTGAGGTACATCACCTGCTGATGGCTTGGAGAAAAGGCCACAACGTTCGAGAAAACCCAAATATCATCAATGTAAACCGTGTGTCCCACTATGCTGCGAGCAATGTGAAACCTCCCCATTATCCGTGTGATGTTGCATCCATTGAAAGGCGGTATCACTCCTTCTATTCTCGCGTTCTCGAGGTGAGCATGGCAGGCAAATCGACAATCGAAAAATAATTTTGAAAGAAAAATAAATAAAGTTTTTATCGAGTCAAGCTCCAACTGACTGGCTAATTAGGTCTAATTTGGGGCTGCGGGGAAGTGGTGGACTGGTGGTTCTCTCATACTCGGCGCGTCGCACCCCACACCGCCCTTCGAACAAGAGCCCGGGACATTGGTCAATAATGACCCTGGCCTTGGAGTTTCCCGATCTCACACGCATCGCAGGGACTGCTGTTCGATGGGACTGTGCACTTACTGATCAAAGCTACTGCTATATTCTTAGTAATTCAATAGTTCACACCTCCAGTGAGCAGCTGTCACTAGCCGGCTTACCGCCCGCCGATTTGCGGAGTACAAGTGACAGAAAAACCGTAATCCTACAAGCCGTGGAGAGCTATAAGGGCATTTTCCAAAGCTGGAATCTCACCGAGCATGCCTGACATTCTGAAGACTTTTATCCCACCTCGGGGAACCAAATCCATGTTCCTGTTGACAGCTTCGTCAAGTCCTAGAGGCGTGAGTAAAGTAGCGATTTAATGGGGCTGGGAGGGACGGAATGCCGGAGGCTGAGCAGAGAATTTATTCATCTTCGATTACAACAAGTCAAGACAACTAGGAGGGTTAGGCGATCAGATGCTAAGTTTTGGAAATTAAAGTCGGATATATCAACAGCCGTGAAAGGTTAGCAGCGGACGGCCTCACCAAGATCAAGGAAACTTCACCGGCGGTTGGATGGGCCTCATCCAAAATCAGTGCTGATCTTTAGGAGAGAACTCAAATAAATAGCGATACGATCCAATTGACACCAGTTTTGGCCACGCAAGCTCCATCACGCTGATAGTTTATCAAGGCCCATCAATACGGTAGGCTTGAGTATCGCTCGCTTGCAAGGCTGAACCCACACCATTACAAAGGGCCTAAACCGCTCTTTTTCGATCCTATAACACCAGTGTCTGCTCATTGCAAAGCTGTAGAAGGATATCGTTGTCGCTTACTAGCCACTCATTTGACTCTTCAAGCTATCGCTGCTCATCCTCGAGGCGTATCTTCTGGGCAGATTTGACGACGTAGCATTCCTATAGGCAAAAGTATAAGTCCACCAATTTAAGGGCTAGTGTAGCCCCGGGGAGTTGGTGGTTGTGGGGTGGTCGTTATAGTATAGAATTTTCATAAACTCCGCCGTAAGGGCACCGGGAGTACTCAGCGGGTTCTATATAGTATTAATAATATTGTTCGTTTCCTATCGAAGAGGGTCTAGCCAACTATAGGTTCGATAGTTATACTATCTAAAGATTGCTGTAGGTGGATTTAATACTTAGGCTTATCTTCTAGATTTCAGGCTACCCTACAATGTCACTTGAATAGCCGGTCAATTAGGGAAGGCGAAGTAGGATAGTCCATTTTAGTCATTAAAGTGAAATAGATAAGACATTGTGCTTGGGAGTCATTATAGACTGAAAAAAAAAAGCCACACCGAGTCTGCTATTATTGCTACCTATAAGCTGCTAGGCCTGATTTCGAGAGCGTTTAAAGAACTAGTGAATAGTAACCTCAATTTTTGACGCTCGATCTCACCTGTTGTTTCCCCAAAATTACTCATTGATATGCGGAACTGAACGACAGAAGAAGCCTTGAAACAAAATATTGTAGAAACTATCACCTAATAGTAGTCTGCAAGTGAGCTTCTGATGTATTGTATGCTATATATCAAGTAAAGTTCGATAAAGTTTAAGTGACGTTATTGTGGCCGCAAACTATTCCAAGTGTAGGGATGCAGATAATTCGACTCCAAGTATTGCTATCAACTGACGTTGAAGTAGCAATTCTCGTGTCGTATCACTAGAGCTACCTAAAGTGATATCAGTGTGACTTTGAAAACGACGAGAAACCGTAGATGGCCGAACCACGGACGAAATTAGCGTAAGGTTACGGGCTCGGATGATCGACGTGCGTCATGTGGCATACCCGAATTTGGCGGCGGTCATTCGCTTCGGACGCTAAATATTAAGTTGACCTGAAGGCGAAAAAGGTTTTGCATTCTGTCCTTTTTGTATTATTAAGTTCGTATTTAGGGTTTCCCACCCCAATTGAATCTGTAAGCCTAAGGACATTGGGTTGGCTGCTGTTTAAGGTTTCATTAGGATGCTTGAAGATATTGCTATTATAATAGGTATGTCTATAGTGCACGGTTACAAGCTGTGCAGGAGCACCTAAAGCTGTAATCTCCGGTTATGAAATAAACAGACTTAACCCGAGGAGTGGTACTGCCTAAATGCCTGAAACTGCGCACTACATGAGTGGAGACTTCGAATAACGGCCGCCGTCCACACCTCAATGTAAACGACAGTATGGGTGCACACCGGAGTGATACAACATCGACAATGGACGTGGCCACCGGTAAAATGCCGAGCTGACATCGACGAAAAGCTTATTCGAAGCACATTCAAGTATTTTCTTCACGTCAAGCTTGTTGTGGTCTTGGTCACTACCCGGGCGGACCTTCTCGTACTCAGTTCTCCAAGTTAAACGCAAGTATGGTTTTATCGTGAAGAGGCCCCTATTTTGTTGTTGTCCGGCTTATAAATCCATATTTATCTCCTATGTGAGAAGGGCTAATTCTGTATCTGTCTCTCAAGTTATCCTATGTCATCAATCTTACAAGGTTTGCTTTGCTTTGGATGAGAGCCTATCTGATTTTTGCGGTCTTGAATTTCACAAAAAAAATAATATAGTGGCACCGCCTGCCGTCTAGACCAACCTAGACTCAATGTTGCTATCCGTTGGAAGTAGTTATGTGAAAACTGAAAAGCTTAAACCATCGAAGATGGTCTAGCCTAATATAGGCTTATTGAATCCATGCTGGAAGCTACCAATCAATAAAGCACATATGACCTAGAATTGGGCTATGGAACCCATATTCCACCCAATAACCAAACTCTACTAGAACTGCCATACAAATTTGTTTAAGACTTGGGCGACTATGACTGGTTGACTAGTTCACGTCATCATTATTCTGATGACTACCTGGGGGATGCATTTTTTAATAGCGGGTGTCTATGGAGCGTCTCATTATTAGCTGTTTCCGTTTGCGGTTGGTTTTGTGGAGAGTTGAAAACGCATTATTACAGTTACATGAAGCCATTTCATCGTCATGCGATCAGGACTTGCATAGATAAAACTGGCTAGATTCCCCAGCAGAGAACACAATTTCAACATCCTACCTCTTCTTGTTCGTTCAACCTATGACTTCAGTCCAATATCTGCCATTTAAGTTTAGGAATTACAATTTCAACAATGTCTCCAGACCAGCTACAAATCAGCATTGAATCTCAAAAATTCCCTAGATCATATCTCCGAATTGACGGAGATGGCGCCAGCTCATGGGGCGATCAAGGTGGAGGAACAGTCAATGCCCAGAACTATGTCGGCTCAAGCGAAAGATTTATAATTGTGAATGATCCTGACGATAACAACACATTCTCAATTTACTCTTCCCAGTTCAAAAACGTTTATCTACGCCTAGATGGCCGAGGTGTCACTCCTGGACAGGGATACCCAAGTGGTGCAGGCAAGGTGAATTGCCAGTGAGGATTCCCTCTCCTCGTATTGTTAATAAATTAGTTTATAGCCTGCTAGGTCACCTGTTTGAGTGGTATCACTAACCTTAAATTTTAGGAATGGTAGTGAGAGCTGGGAGAAATTCCGCTTTGAATCACAGCCTGACGGATCAAAGGCTATTGCTTCCGTGGCGTTTCCTGGCGTCTACCTTCGTTTGGATAATTCCACTGGTGGCGGTGGAAGTTCTGGGTCTGGGACAGTTAATTGTCAGGGCTATGTTGGTCCCTATGAGAAGTTCTTCATAATTTTGATCTAGGGGGAAAGTGCGCCAAGATCCGGTAATATAGTCTTCGCTGAGCAAGCCGTCACTTACATAGGCCTTGGTATAGGTTTTCGCCTAGTTGTTTAGGTTTTTCCTATATTGTTATGCGAATGCAAGGGTCTCTGTTATTTGTTTGCTAGTTCATGGACATTACCGACACAAGCTTGGGTAAGAGATTTCTAGATATAACGTCAAAATCACATAATTTATTTGTAATTGTGGGGAAAAGTTCACTTGTAGACCTTGTAACGGCTTCGAAATGACTCGTATACAGTAGTTCATCCCGTGCTAAAACAAACTAAGGGTGTAAATTCACCAGTGCTGAAGAAAGGGCCAAACGGGGCCCAATCAATGGGCACGGCTGTCTGGCTACTCTGGAATGTTAAAGTTTCATGGCTCGTAGTCCACTGCTCTCTTGGTCTGCCCATCTGCTAGGTACGGTCGGGGAAGTTCATGCTCAGACGCTAATCGTTCGCGGTGTGCTTCATCGGGCGTTCTCTTTCGAATAGCGACCACATGCGCAAGGAGCTCAACTGCTCGCTTTGTTTTTCCATCTTGTCACATACATTTCTCCTAGGAAGTGTTGAGATTTCAGTCGATCAAGATGTCCTTCACCAAGCGTTTTCCGCAATGCAGCGACCATATGCTCAAGCAGCTCCACTGGTCGTCTAGCGCACGTCGGTTCAAAGTACCAGGCAAGGAGACAATATGATTTGAGCTTCGTCCGTAAAATGTACCATCATTTCTTTTATAGTTTAGAATCGGGTTCCTGGCCAGAGCCTGGAGCGTTCTCCCGTCATGGTGTTTTTTGTTTGAGGGCTTGGCAAATATTGATGAGATTTGAAGTCAGGATTTAGTTAACAGTCTTTGCCTCTATTATGGCAATCACCGGGAAAAGATACGTGAGGGCTTCTTCGCTATTTGTACATCACCTTTCAAGAAGCCTAAATTTTTCAATATTTTGTTATCATTCTTTACCGTAGGAAGCTGAACAATATCGGCTATGGTTGGGCATCTGTTCGCGACGGCTGCTATCTCTTTAATAGCACCATTTACCCTGCCTGCATCATCGAACGATAGAATGCAATTAGAAGCAAAGGCTAAGATTACTTATCTTGGGCAAAGGTAAGAGACCAAACACTTATCAAACTTTACCATTGTCGCTCTTGCTCCTCACGTGCAAATCTCTTACATGGACGACGTTGTATACCTTTTCCAGTCCATCCTGTCCCCCCGCCCCCTTCTCCTCCCTTCTACCGCTGGTCATGGTACCGATATCGGACATAGACTATTTGAATGTGAGCTCATGTTGAATCATTTGATGGCGCGATCATATGCTTTGACGATGCTAAACCGTTTCTCACAGACAGCACCTATATGCAGTAATTGAAAGTGGTGCAATGCAGCAACCGTTACGGTCCCCCGCTCCTATATCCCCATTCGCCTTTAGTCCTAGCAAATCTCCGATCCATAACGCCATAGATGCACCATGCTCGGATTTTGGTCCCCCGTCTCTAGCTGATTACGCTCGCACCATGCTAGAATATACACAATCTCAGATATGGACTCTTGTCGGTCCGAACGACCATGGCAGTACTCCCGCCAGCGATGTGCTACTTCATCAAGGCCCAGGTTCTTCGAACACAGCTAAGGCTCAAGAAGACGGACAACAAGCCCTCCTGAAGGATGCATCTCATCCGTGATATGATAGAGGCCGAAGAAGCCGAATGCAGCAGGCTGTGATCGTCAATATTGGCAGAAACTTGCGGCAAATTAGAAGTCTCCACTAGAAAATTCATTTTGATATAACCTATCAGACGATGATGACCAAAATACAGCTACAGTATAGTCTCTGCATTTGCACGAAGATAAAGGAAAACCTATCAAATAGGGAAAAACCCATACCGAGACTAGTGCAACTCAAACTAGCCACCTTAATGCAACCTCAATGTCCATATTAAATAAAGTAAGTTGGAGGCTTGCATTATTTATTACCAAACAATAATAATGTTGATGGGTTTGCGGCACTCACATACCTTCTCGACTTCGATCAAGATTGTAATGAAACTTGCAGGTGCATGTTGATGCCATTCACTACATCTGTCAGCCACCTGTGTAAACATGGCCGTGCAAATTCATCTCTATGTCAAAGGTAATACTCACATCCTATACCCACCACATCGGTCAGCCCCACCTATATTAACATAGCCGTACAACTCCATCTCCACCTCAGTAGGAAATACTCACAACCTATATCCACCATATTGGTCAGCCACCTATATTCACATAGCTGTGGAAATCAATCTCCACCTCAAAGGGGAATACTCACAAGTCTGCGCCACAGATCGGTCAGCCACTTATATTAAAATAACCGTGTAACTCCATCTATATCAATAGGAAATACTCACACCCTATGCCCACCACACGTATTAGCCACCTATATTGACATAGCCATATAACTCCATCTCTATGTCAAATGTAATACTCACATCCTATACCCACCACATCGGTCAGCCGCCTATATTAACATAGCCGTGCAACTCCATCTCCACACTTAATAGGAAATACTCACGATCTATAACCACCACATCGGTCAGCCACCTATATTAACATAGCCGTGCAACTCATGTCTGTCAAAGGTAAATACTCACAAACTATGTATGCCCACCGCGCCTATCAGCCACCTATATTGACATAGCCGTGCAACTCCATCTCTATATCAATAGGAAATACTCACACCCTATGTCCACCAAACCTATTAGCTACCTGTATTGACATAGCCGTACAAATGCATCTCTATATCAAAGGGAAATACTCACAAACTATACCCACCATATCGGTCAGCCACCTATATTGACATAGCCGTGCAAATCCGTCTCTATGTTAAAGGGAAATACTCACATCCTATACCCACCACGTCGGTCAGCCACCTATATTGACATAGCTGTGCAACTCCATCTCCACCTCAATCGGAAATACTCACAATCTATAACCACCACATCGGTCAGCCACCTATATTAACATAGCCGTGCAGCTCCATCTCAACTTCAAAAGGAAATACTCACAACCTATATCCATAACATCGGTTAGCTACCTATATTAACACAGCCATGCAACTCCATCTCTATGTCAAAGGGAGATACTCACACCCTATATCCATCACACCTATTAGCCACCTATATTAACATAGCCGTGCAACTCCATCTCCACCTCAATCGGAAACACTCACAATCTATACCCACCACATCGGTCAGCCCCACCTATATTAACATAGCCGTGCAGCTCCATCTCCACTTCAAAAGGAAATACTCACAACCTATATCCACCACATCGGTCAGCTACCTGTTTTAACATAGTCGTGCAACTCTATGTCCACCTCAAAAGGAAATACTCACATCCTATACCCACCACATCGGTCAGCCACCTATATTGATATAGCCGTGTAACTCCATCTCCATATCAAAGGGAAATACTCACACCCTATATCCACCAAACCTATTAGCTACCTATATTGACATAGCCGTACAAATGCATCTCTATATCAAAGGGGAAATACTCACACCCTATATCCACCACACCTATTAGCCACCTATATTGATATAGCCATACAACTCCATCTCTATATCAAAGGGAAATACTCACACCCTATATCCACTATACCTGTTAGCCACCTATATTGACATAGCCGTGTAAATGCATCTTTATGTCAAAGGGAGATACTCACATCCTATACCCACCACGTCGGTCAGCCACCTATATTGACATAGCCGTGTAACTCCATCTCCACCTTAATCGGAAATACTCACAGTCTATAACCACCACATCGGTCAGCCACCTATATTAACATAGCCGTGCAACACTATCTCCACTCCAATCGGAAATACTCACAATCTATAACCACCACATCGGTCAGCCACCTATATTAACATAGCCGTGCAACTCCATCTCCACCTCAAAAGGAATACTCACAACCTATATCCATAACATCGGTTAGCTACCTGTATTAACATAGCCGTGCAAATGCATCTCTATGTCAAAGGGAGATACTCACACCCTATACCCACCATATCGGTTAGCTATCTGTATTCAGACAGATACCATCCGAATACCATAGAGAACAAGCACGGAATATGAAGAGCTGATCATACCTGACGCTTATCCAGCACAACTCCTCCAGCTGAGTCAGTTGGAGCAGTCATTGCCATACTGGCAATAATGGCACAGACGAAAATGAAAGGCTGCATTATATGATATCTGAGGTTGTTTGAGGGCTGTAGGCTTTGGCGTTAGATGTCCGTGGCCAATAAATTTGGACCTCCACACGGAGACATACAAGGGAAATGTAAGCTACTTGAAGTTGAGAATATCTGCGTGTAATCGACAGAATTGGAGGACGAGGACCAGAGTTACATAGAGATGTAGTATTATTAATGTCCAAAGCTTCCGTCTCGATACCAGCGAGTAGCATTCACATTGTTATGCGACATACCAGCTACGCCACAGAAAGTGGATACCAATCATATTTTGTACTACCTTTCCTTATATAGAGGGAATTTCCTTAAGTTATTATAAACCTAGAGTGATTGGAGATTCCTAGGTATTAAACAGGGGTGTTCCATAGATAGCACCCTAGCCCCTTGATTCCGTTTTTCTCTAGCGCTTGGCCGTAGCGGCATTGTGCCCGTGGCTGAATATCACGCTTCATCTTCTTCGTGGCTGCTTCACATGTTTCATATACCAAGACTGGCAATCACTGGATATATTGTTCTGGCAAGAGGGTGACCCTTATACAGCCGACCCTCTCAACACGCTTGACGACTTCCACAATCTCTGACTAGAGAAGGATAAATTATCCAAAGATATCGCTGCAGGATCTCCTAGGTCGCCCAAGCATTTCAGTTCTTCCTGTAAGCTCTTTGCGCAACGAGCGCATCATCTCTAAGTGCTAAGCGTGCAAATTGATCCTTCCCTTGCAATCCGGGTATATAGTTTGCTCAGGCAACTACGATAGCCTAGGACAGCGGGCCAACTTTGCACAAAAACCCACCGCCCCCTTGACCTAGAAGTGTCGAGATCCCGCTGGATTCCAGCGGGACCCGAAAAAAAAAAAAAGGGGGTAAATGTAAATGAAAATACTAATCGACATACAAAGGCAACCAAACGGAAAGAGAAAGCCATTAAGCAGAAGAGAAAATCCGGTGTATATGATGTCAAATGATCAACAAACAGTCTTGCTGATGTTGCACCTCGGAGCGGTTACATGGCAGGACGCTACAGGCCGCATCAGCAAGGGGTGATCCCCACATAGCGCATAATATACATTTCCCCCTTGAACGCGTTGAGTTCTTTTTTCTGCAGCCTCCACTCATAGATATCATGCGGGCTAGTGAAAGTAAATTACGGAAATGAAGTGAGAAAGGAATATTGATATTCCGGGGCTAGTCCAGTTATAGACTAATGAGACTTGGCATTAGGGTTGGAGAATGAATCGAGGAGTGTAGGTGGTCGCACCGGTTTCGGGACGTACTGTAGTGCAATTCTGCACTGGCTTGAAGGCTGGGGGAAGGAGGCCGAGTAGCTCAAGGTGCAGGTGACGCTGCCTCACAAGCCAGCTCGGCGAGGACCAACCGCCAGTATGTCTAATGTCGCTTCCACTCAATCCTCAGTATACCACTCCGAAGCCATCAATTTGCTACGGAGGTTGCTTGACCAAGCAGAAGCAAACACGCGGCCTGAACAATCCGGTACTCTATCTAATTCAGAAATATTGCTGGGAGAGGAGCAGAGAGCCTGAACATACATGCCTAGATCTAGATAAGTTAATTCAAAATCACATGCTTACCTAACAATTTCTGCTTTTTATGTTAAGCTTCTGAGTTACTCTTTCTCATCATAGATCGACTTTGTGCACACTACTCAAAATGGATTGGCCTTGCCACTTTAACGAATATCGCTACGAGAGACTGAGGGCAAGCAGAAGGAAAGTCGCCAAAGAGCGAGCTAAAGGGCTGTGAGATGCAAGTATCATTGGAAGGAGCATTACACGTAATTTATGGAGCCTTTATCACGTGATGATAGCTTTCAATACAATTCAAGCCTTGAAACCGAGCCAAGTTCGGAAATGGATTAGCGTGTTTGGGAGTAGGGTTCGAGAAAGACTCTATGAGAGCAACGTGGTGAAACTGATTTCGATCCATCCTGTAACCTATTTAAACTTTTCAAAGTTCACGTGAACCAATGCTAAGTAGGTTGTAGCTAAATTATTTTCTGAATAGGGATTGCTTTCTTCACGTTTTCGACCTAGTGCCGAATGTCTTCTACGAAACGTCGAGCAATGCCTATCTTTATTCCCTTGCCGATGAAAAATCCTAGGTCTTGATCCTTGTAGACCTGCTCAAGGTCAAGACCATCCTCGGGCATCAAGTCATAGACTTGTCGAAATACAGCCTTAAGAGTGTCATCAGTGACATTTAACACCTACCACTCACTATATTCTTTGACTACTTCGTCTCTAGATCTAGGGATCTCGAGCGGGCTTAAAGACTTTAAGTCAACAGCTTAGGCAGCCGAAATATCAGATCTAGAGACCGAAGACTACGAAGGCAGGACATTAATATTGATAGGAGGATACGGTACTCTATTTCCGATGATATATCCACCTTTGCGATAGCTCTTCTCTAGTCTCTACTACTCTTCTATAAATAATTCCTCGCGTACCGTTTCCGGCATATCATTGTGACTATCTGAGACACCACCTTTTTTGACGTAGGTGACTAGGCGTTTTAGATAATAAGTTTTTAGTTAATAGTGCTTTTTTTCCCACTAGATCCACCTAACAATAGGGCCCCCTAAGGCATATCGACGAAGCGTATCGCATTAGATTATAAACGCTACGCTAGACTAGCTTTTGTCCCGAGGCATCCTCCTCCGTATCTAGCTAGGCATCTCTTTTATCGAGCATCCTACTTGTGACAGAGGATTTTCCTCTTTTCTCCACTTTCCGACCGATGGCCATAGGAGAATAACGATTATCTACGTAGTTAAAATAGATCTTTAGTGTAAGTTCCTTACCCCTAGAGAACAGACCCGACCACATTAGGAGCTACTTCTCGATAGCAGTCCAAATGATTTCGGTGTCGTCAAATCGTTTAGTCAGATTACGCTATATTCGATTATTCACTAAAACGACAATAGCAGTGTTATTAGCTTTTACTATCCGATAGCGGGCAATTTTACGCCGAAGAACCTTCTCTAGCTTCTTCTCTAAGAACAGCTACTAGTAGGCACTAGGAGCTAAAACGAGGTCTTCCTCCGTGTCCTTAGACACCTCCCGGTTGTTAACGGTCACTCGCCACTCTATACGGTAGTGAATATAGGTCGGCGGGTGCTAGTTATAATCTCTTCTATCCTCCTATTCGGACAACTAGAGTAGCCTAAGAGTATCTAGCTATGACTAGTTCTTAAGCCCACTAGGCGAGGAGGGACTATAGTTAGACCGCGTTGCGTAGGGACTACCAATATATCTAGGGGTTAGAGCGTATAGCGAGTTATATTCCTATGGCTCGAACACTTCGGGTTAAGATATAGGACCAACGTGATATAGGCTCTACGACATCTCTACACACAATCACAGCCTTAAAAGACCTATGTCAGCTTCTCCGGGTACTAGCTTCTAATATAAACTAGTAACGAACGAAAATCGCAGTAGATAATAGGAATCATAGAAATAAGAAGCATATTTGCCTACCGGGGTTACCTCTCTATAGTGCCACCGTAGCCTTTTATTATGTGTTAAACGAGTGTAGGCGAAGGCTGCCTATGATAAGTAGACCGACAAGTGGGAGAGTGGTAGATAAATCTTGCTAGAATGTTAGGATTCACCTTTTGTTTGGTTTGTTTGCATAAAAGATTCGAATTGAATCTACAGGAATTTACGGTACTAAAACAATGACCTATTTAATATTACCGACCAATACAATACTGTCATGCAGGGATTACTGGGGAAGATCTAAAATTAGATTAGCGTGTTTCGAGTCAGGGTTTGGGAATGGATTCGAGAGAGTGTAGTGGTAAAGCTGATTTCGAATATTGCTGTACTCTACTATGCCAAGACCTTCGGCTTCCGCGACAATGACCAGTGCGTGTGCGGCGCGCAAGAAACAGTCACCCACGTGCTGGTGGACTGCCCAAATTTGAGGGAAATCCGAAGGGAGCTAAGACGTGAAGCTGGGGACGCGTTCAACGACGTGTCGAGTCTGCTGGGAGGCTCAACCGAAGGTAGGAGAGGTAAGCCAGACATCGTGTCGCGGGCTAGGACGGTCAAAGCCGTACTAGACTTCGCTGAGGCGTCACAAAGATTCAAAAGCCGCGCGCCATGAGGGTAGCCTAATAACTTAAACGGCACCTGGGCCACGATAGGCCTTGACGAGGCTCCAAGTTCGTTTTCAGGAAGTGGGACATTACACGTGTACATACAAGGATATATATAGTTGCTGTATCCTGTATATCGCCAAAAGCGAGAGGTCAGGGTAAATGATATCATCCATCCATGCTGTACTCTACAGTTAATAAGTCAGGAAGTCGTCATTTTCGACGCGCGAATTCGCTTGTTTAGCCTTCGATGTCTACTGTACTTTAATAAGAACTGTCAAGCTTGATGAATGAGCTTCACTCAAACTCCTGATGTGCTGTATAATGAGACAAAGAACCAAGCATTTAGTACTTGTGCCTCTTCAGTGACCACTCATATAACCTCAGTGGCAATTCGATCCAATGATCCACTATGGAAAGGTAAGCCCTGGCCGGCATTATCAACTTTCGCAACTTGCTATACTAACCCTGTATACATCTGAACGGTCCTCTACAGCAACCTTGTTCCCAGTAGCTAACTCAAGGCCACTGAAAACCCTCTCCGCGCATACCAGAGTAGCCTTCACCGTGGGCCTTCCATCTGGTTGAAGACGTCCTTTTGTAGGACGCGTGTGGTACATGTTCCACAGGATGAACTCTTTGATTATGGTAATATTGGGAACAGAAGATCCCTGCTCCGGCTTATAGTGAACTAGAACATTCCCGCTGTCAACAAGAAACCTAAGGAGTCAGTAAACAAGGAAATTGAGAAAGCATATCGTGGCTACTCACCCAACCCAAAGCCCAACGTACCTCCGGTGAATCGCTTTGACACTAGGAGCACGCGGATTTTGTCTCTTACTTGCTGAATCGAAAGTCCGAAGATGAATTCCCATATCTCAATTTGGAATTGGACGTAGGATGAATTTGAGTACTCAAGGCAAAGAGTAAAAGAATGAGCCGGTTTGTTATAATTGCGAAATTCCGGTGGAAACCTTGGTACTTCACTATCCATGGGATTTACCCAGTTTTTATAGCTCATCTTTGGAACTTAGAACTGGCTTACAATAGCCGGTGGTTTTGAGGCAAAAGATGACGTATACCTTTGTTCACCAGGTCCAACGCGCACATGTTCCTACGACATATGCAATCCGTCCTAGGAGCAATATGCACGATGTGCAGCCGGTTTACCACCCTGCTTCTACTGACCAAAATTCATATGTCGCAGTTCCTAGGACTTCGGTGATCCATCTTAAAGTTGCGGACCTCAAGAAAGCGTGGCAGCATCCTGTGCTAGCTCGACCATAGAAATGCTTATATGTTATCTTAAGTTGCTTACAACGTGAACCTGAAATAATTGGTATAGTTGCAGTGGGATCCCTAAGAAATAATATCAAAGTGTGTATTTTTAAAGGGATGGCAGGCTGCTCTTGACCGCCGGATCCCCTCCTAGGAACTGGAGGGAGATAACCTATAGTCCTAACCATGTTAAACCCATCTCAAGTTAACAATGTATTATGGTTCCTGCTAATACAAAAGGCCAGCCTAGTCCCCGTTTGCGAATGTTTTAAATATTGTTTATTTTCTACACCTTCCCCTCGTATCTCTGTAATATGGCGCTCCGGTCATCCCCCTTGGCTAAAAATCTTACGCAAGATCTTTAATACGCCTTATATAATTGCGCGTCCGCTATAAAGCCTGTCTCTCTGAGCGGGACCTCGAATTCAAATGCACTTGAGCCACCTTTCCAATATACGTGCGTTAAATCTTCCGAATCATAAGAGCTTTTGTCTAGAACGAAATCGAAGAAAAAGACAGTAAGCAAAGTCCCACCTCTTTTTTCAACATGTCAATCCTGTCAACTTATACACGCTAGATATATTACTAGATGCGATCTATGCCTACAAACGCCGCTCCTCTGCCCTTTCCAAATTCTTAAAAAACATCCTTATTGTAGACGGATAATGGATGGCTTTTATGTCTTAGTGCGGAATACAGGCAGAGCCACGGTAGTTTTCCTTCATTTGCCAGTCTTTCGCCTTGTCAAGGTCGCCTCTTAAGTTAGGACGGATTAGCCAGGATTAGTTGTCCCCATTTTTGTGGTGTGATTCTGTACGCGCGAGGATTGTAGGTCAAGTCATGTTCATCGGAATCCTTCATACGAACTACAAATTTGCACTTCTACTTCCTCCTAGGATCTTTATGGTATTTAAATTATTCTGCGACTGAATTCCCCTCTTAACAGACCGGAGCCATGAAGGGCAAGCAACATTCGATAGCATTTGCCTAAGTTATTGGAATTGACCGTGTGTGTAACTCCTCTCTAAAGCCGATTTATATAATTCTGAAACCTCTCTTGACCGAGCCGTGACGATTTGCACTATGGAATCTGTTTCTCTGCAACAGACAAGAGGAATGCCTTGTGTCAGGGTTATACACGAGGCATACAGGACAAATGGAGGTATGATCTGTGTGACCGACTTGGTTCATCTGGTTTCCCTCGGGAGCGAGGAAGCCTCTCTTTTCGCCTCCTCGTGCTTCGTCTTGTATCTACAGTCAACTATTGTTGTTCTTAATATTGGTTATTCATCTTCAAGCAGCTGTCCTCATCTACGGATACAGGGGACTATCAAACACCACGACAGTATTTCTTGGAGCTGGTCGTCTCCTAGGAAATACACTTTAGCTCCTGGGGTTATTCTAAATTCTAGGAATATGAAATTCACCCCTGGGATCTTCTGTGAGGAATGTGAGGGTCTCACGTATACGTAGAAGTGAATAGTGTTTCAAGATGAATCATAAATATTAAGAACAGCTAATTATACTCGAGTTTGGTGAATCTAGATATAAAATGTAGCGCGAGGAAGCGAAAGGAAGGTTGCTTCCTCGCTTTCAGGGGAATCTAGATGCACTCTGTGGGTCCCGCGCATATCGTATCGCCATCCGCCCTGTTTCATGCGTATCTCTCACACTGATCAACCAGAATCCCAGGAGCCTGCCGTCCGCAGTCTAGGCAGACTCCAACGTGCAAACACTTATAAGGTCGGAACCCCTCCAAATATAATGCCTTTCTTTCCACTCCCAACAAGAATCTTTTTCTTTTGTTGCCCTATTTTCCTCTGCCTCGTTGTGATCATTCGACTTTGTATGAACTTGCGTGTTCAGAATGACCGACCCGATCAATGTGTCCTACACCACTGTGTCGGTTGTAACAAACGCCCAACTGAGCATCATTGCTCTAGCAGACCAAATCAAAACAACTGGAGACACACCTGAGGTTTTGACCGACCTCTTGAATCAGTTGGCTTCTCTTGAAACTGTTGTACACCGTCTTTCACTCGCCTCTGGCTACTCCCCGGCCGCGGCCAGGGATGACATCGAAGCGCACGTTCATTCACTCCTACTGGGCTGCGAAAAGACATGCGACGAGTTTGGAAAGACTTTTCGCGCTTTTATTGACCGCTCGTTGGGTGGAACAACTCGCAAATTGGACCGCGATCGCTTCGGTATTTCTGGAGAATTAGAGGTGCAATTGCTGAGCAAACGGCTGGCCCGGTGGAAGAACGTTTTGTCGAGCATCATCGACCCTTTTCTGTATATGAAAATCATTATTGGGAGAATCTAATGGTAGTCAGCTGACAAATTGCAACCCGATGAAGACTTTCTCCTCTACATCCCTCGGAGAACGTCAGCCAGGAGAGACAAGCCGAGCTCCTAGCCAGGGAGAATGGTATTGTAAATGTGATCGGAGGGCTTGACGAGGATGAGACAGTGCTTCAGGACAAGCTGGTAGCCCTCAATCGCATCGTTCGTCAAACTGAAGAGCAAGCTACTGAGATCCACTACTCGCGAGAATTACTTGATAAGCGCCGCTCAGAGGTTCATTTGCTACGGACTGGTCAGCGAATCGAAATCAGAGATAGTGGTCGGTTTAGACTGGGCGTCACTGATTCTCGTCGTGGGAATCATCCCACCCAAAACATCCAAAATGTTCGTGTGTGCGAAAGCTCGCAGGCTGCCATTGGCGTGTTTGGCGATTTGGATGTGAACGCTTTCTTTCGGGTATAAAATTTCCGAATTATCATTATCATGTGATTATTTTATAGACTAGGGCTTTGGATATTTCGTTGAGCATGTACCTGACAAAACAAGATGTGCTTACGAAGTAACTTGTCAGTGACTAAAGGCCACTACAAAAGCATTATATTAGAGAGGCCGATGAAGCTCTGAACCATGTATCGCTCCTCTAATTTCCAGTGCCTCTGGTTCTTGACTAAGTATAACAAAAGACTCATCCTGTGTTGTGAAGGCTTCTAAGGTAACTCAAATCTAAAATTGGCGCATGTCCCTTCCACTTAGTATTCGAAATAATTGGCATACAGACCCAATTTTCTGGCAGCCGAGGGATGCTCTGCACGGAGTATTAGCACATACGTTGAGAATCGGAGAAAATGGCTCTCCGACCTTTGAGGAGACCAAAATACTGGAAAAACTGTTAAATGCTCATGGCAAGTGGAGATTCAGATAGTGTTTGATTAGACAATTCGACATGTGCACGAACAAATCAACATCAATTGGAAGCTTAAGCATTAATCCTAGCACCATGACAGATGCCGCCGCAAGTGATCATCAACAACAGAAAGATCGTGGTGGAACGGCATAATCAGATCCTGACAAAATACCCAAGAGAAAGACACTTGCAGAATTGATGGAAGCATCGGAGTGGCTGCGGTCGTGAACCTTGATGACCAACATGCTCATAGCCAGATGGGTGATCATGATATGTCCACCGTATATGCGGCGGAACATTGAGCCATTGAGATGGCACTCGCGATGATTCTGGAAAGTACGGAACCATGGGCTGAGCAGGCGACGAATGGGACAGGACATAGGCCAACGATACGACCCGTCGACCGACGAAATGTTTGATTGAAGCACCAGCAAGGAAGATGCTTGAATACTGGCCGTTTTTTCCGATGATGAACCTTACATAGAATATCTATGAAAGAAATGGCAATCCTTTAGGCTATTGAACCCTCTAAGCTACATTATTAAAGGGACGGAAGCTGCTCTAATGTTGGCCCAACAAATTCAACTCATGTTACACAAAGATTGCCAACTGAAAGCTATGCAGAAAGGTTCAATTCGCACAATCAATTTAATATCCAGTTCAGCTGGCTGACAGAACCTTGGCCGGAGCCCTCGACTTTGAAGTTTGAGCATATCATTGGAAATGGGTATAGCTTGGGTTGACGAAGACAGGATCCAATAATTAGAGGAAACACAGGAGAATATGAAGGCCCCTGTAGATGAACTGTGTAAAGAAAAGCAGGTTTCTACCATTCAGGACAATCCAACGCGCAAGAGACAGCAATGCCTCAGTGACGCTGGTTGATTCTTCATCCAAGTCGGAGAAAAGAAACTGCAGAAAACACGCTGCTCTAGGCAAGTCTTACCTTCACCGTATGATTTATCATTTAGCGACAGCTCTTTGATTATATTGTCCGTAAAGATTTTCCCGGGCCATTGTCGCCAGCCAAGATAAGAAAACCGACGCCGCTGGCGGTAAAGCTAGATTGTAAAGAGTACACCACCGTAAATAATCAAAGTACTTTCCAAAGGTAAGCATTAATTTCTACAGCCTCACTCTTGACAAAGATTAATGCGAAATAATTCCGAGCTGGCCGTGGAATTGAGTTGTGCCTACCTGTCCGTGCGTAAAAAGTGCTCAGAGCCATTGGGAAAGAGCTAAGTGCCTCTAGATCCAAAAATTCGTATATCGTGGTCTAACATATATGAGAACCATGAATTCGTACAATTAGGAAAATGAGGCGTGAAATGAAATTTTCTTTCGTACACTGCATACAGTACATCCGTGCATTACTTTCGTATCATCAATAACATACCCTAAGCTTTGGCATAGTCAATCCGTATGGTGAGCAATTCGCAAATTGAGCAATTCGCAAAGTGAGCAATTCGCGTAGTGAGCAATTCGCGTAGTGAGCAATTCACATAGTCAACCCGCATAGTGCGCAATACGCATAGTGAGGAATACACGTACATAGTGGTTATTTGATTGCTTTCGTTTTTCCTTAGCTTACCTACATGCTGAACAAGTAACGTTATCATACAAGACGAAACCAAAACGTTACAATACATTACTTACAGAACATTACATAGAAACAAATGTGGCGGTGTAGGCCCTGGTAATGGTATTCAAATTTCTCCAACCAGACCTTGTAATGGGCTTTCTTTCCTATTACGCCAATCCATGTCTTGGAACATACAGTTGTCAACTACCCACTCGCTCGTAACGACATCTTAGATTTCTAAATTAAACCTTTAGGGGGCGCATCCTTTCTAACGATAATAGTAGAGAAATAGAACGGAAGAGGTCGCATATATTCCAAAAAGTGTTCTTTTAATATTATTTTCTTGATACTAGATATCGACGGAATAAGTGAATCAATAATATCAAGTGTATAGAGATATAAAACTCCGACAAAACTTAGTCTTACCTAGAGCTAGAATCCCTTGTAGGTTCGAGAGGGGCTATACCGTTACAAAAAAGCCGGTATCACCTAGTTGCATTTGCGACGCTAAAAAGCAAATAATATACACTATAATTTAAAACATAGTATAGTACTACCAACAATAAACCTATTGCTTTACTTCACCCTTGATCTCGTGCGTCGGTCAGGAAGCCTAATGTCCGTCTAAGCTTGCCGTAGGGAGACCGTAGCAATATCTAGGAAATAAGGTCTAACTTGCCTTAGGGTCATCTTCTGACTCTTAAAGTCATATAGCTTTCGTTTATCTTTTGCGTTAAGCTTCTTTCGTGATTTTGTTTCGTCCACATAATCTAGATAGTGCTAAGTCGATTGTTGTTTTGCCTAGGACCTAGTGAGAGGTCTACGGAGGCTAATGACCTGATTCGTGTCACGAGGTAGCGTTTGACCTTAATAGGTAGGAGAATGGTTTTGAACCTTAGACTCTGTAGAAGAACGTCCGTTGCCGTGTGATATAAAGGAGCCAGAATCTTTTAGTAAGCCTTCCTTCTTGTTTTCTTCGCTAGTCATATAGCTTAGGGGAGAGTAAAGTGATTGCATTAGTTTGATTACTATCGCACTTAGAGAGCAACTAAGCTAAGAAGTAACCTGCTCACACTAGCTTATATCCTCCACGCGGAGATCAGAGCTATTTAGGATTCGAGGATCACTGATCTTAGAATAAGGATTAGGTTAAACGGCATAACTTTGGCCGAGGGGCTGTAGGCGTGTCACATCCCTAGATAGCTTGTTTTTGATGTCATATATATATAGAGGGTTTGGTTGCATAGAAGCTTAATCATAAGGTTAAGTTCCCTAGTTCTCGTCGATCGTATAAGGCTCGAGGATTCGAGGATTAATAAATTCCTTAAATCCGGGAGTTGTTAGATCCGAACTACATGGTAAACTTGAACGAGAAAAGCAAGAAGCAACTAGGCTGCTTCTGCTAATTTTAGTTAACTCGTCACTAGAACTTAAATAGAAGAATTGCTCCGGATGTTCCTCGACGAACGAGTGCAATATAGGAACGGGCATAGCTATGTTTTCTAGCAGTTAATACTTATGTTCAAGACGCGGAGGTAGGTAGCGGTAACAGCGAAGTTTCTTCGGAAGCTAGTCGTCCCGCTCTATAAAAGAATCTTGCGCTTCTACCTTATAGGGTCGCTTTCTCTTTCTCGGGAGCTTTAGATTTGACCAAATAGCTTTGTTTAGCTTGTGGATGTCATACAAATAATGTCGAAGGCCACGCTCATCGGCAAAAGCTTGGCTATATCCACAAATTGGCTCCGCTCCAGGCCCCTAGTTTCTAGGCATATGCTTTTCTTCAATATATTGCTTTAGATTGCCACTTTTCGACTATTAATGTAATCGGTCTTCTACTTCGAGGTCTATGTTCCATAAGCAAAAGGGGCAGTATCTAGGCCGGATCACTATATTTCGGTATACAATCACTTCACAATACTATGTCCTCTATAACTAAATATAAGAAGAGCAATAAGCTCGCTATTGGCTTAATTTAAACCAATCTATGCACTCGTAACAGAATTTCAGCTCTTGTTCTAAGATTTTAAGATCTAGAGCTATCTCACGTCGAAAACAGTTATGAATATAAGCACTTCTATCAGACTTTTTCATACTAGGAAAATCAGTATATATTTCAGCATTATATTTTAGGGCCACTTACCATCTAATTTCTTCGAGACAATCTCTAGCGGGGCAGCGATCTTAGATAGGGCTTTCCTATGGTAGATAAGCCACACTAACATCGCGTTCACAATAAGTTTTTAGGTCGTCCACGAAAAGAAGCATTTCATCAAACGAGAGCTCCCTATTAGAAGACATAAGAGCTAAAATGTGGGCAAGTTCGGGCATAAGTAAGGATTAAGCCCGCGTAGAAACGTCGTTGTCACTTATTACTAGCTCTGCCTTGCCCCTATTAAGGATTCTTTAGTCTCGTTTCTCTCGTACCTAGCGGTTCTGGTATTCCTTTAGTCCTATAAGGCGGAGACGAATCAAGGTTTTTCTATAGTTTAGCTTCTCGGCAACTGTAACACTTTTGTCGCTGTGTGATACTTCAAGCTGCTTGATTCGACGTCTAATATCGACCACTTCTAGCGTCTACAGGATACTCGCCTCAATTTTAGCCGGCAGTTCCCCTAGAAGCCCACGTTCATAAAACCTCTTAAAGCCTTAGAAGTACTCGATATAACTCGACTGCTCTTCTTCTCCGAGAACGGCCGAGACTATATCAATCGAAGAGCAGTGTAACAGATATTCTTTAGGATATGTCCCCGCGTCTTTATGTCCATATATTTGAGACACTAAGGCAGAACCATGTTTTCCTATACTAAAGTCAGCAAAATTGTTTCGTTTAGCGGTTTATGCGCTTTGATTTTCCTCACCTTCAACCATGCTTCCGAGATACTTTCGAATTATATAAATGGTAAGACTCTTGTTATATCTAGCGGTCGTAACTATTCCTCTTAGTAATTCACAGAACCGTTCTTTATAGAGTGGAACATCTTGCGGGCCATCAGCTATAACATTTCTAAGAACAGGCTTTTCTAGAAATTCCTCCTTCTAGCGTAATTCGATAGGTTCTCCGCTTAAAAGGTCGAACCTAGCAAAGTCTTTAACCGTTTTAATGCCATATAGGGCACCGTGCTAGAGGGCAATAGCTAAGAGAATATAACCAGAGGCGAATTGTGGTCTCTTAGTGTCACGAATACCGATTCCGAACCTAAAAATACGTTAACGAGTAAGCCCTTAATTCAAGCCAACCTTTTCAAGGTTTTTTAGACTGCTTACACTATATAGTCTAGGTTTCGGTTCCCTTTAAGCCACACTTAGTTAATTTTCTATTCAACCTTCTAAGGAGCCGTAGAAGATAGAAACAAGACTAGATCGATGTGCTTAAATAGAAAATTAGCCACGCACAACCCCCGAATAGTAGTTTCCTACCTTATATCTTAGGCCTCTCTCGTCTCTATCCTTATAGGCCGGTATGAATGCCCTAATCCTTGCTCCGGTGAAGAGGTACAATTAAAGCGCTAACGTCATAATAGCCTTAAGCAACCCGGGCATAAAAATGCGATAATCCGCTTGCCACATAGAGGATATCATTCGGAGAAAGTCCTTCTTCGTAAAGCTATGGTCTAGATCCTCGATATTCTTAATGGTTTTTTCATTTTCTATCAATATTCTCTTTATCTACTATGTCACAATTAGCTCGGCTTCCATAACACAAAAATAAAATCCAAACGATAGCTTACACTAGATATCTCTTTCCTATCTTCTAACACAATCTTGATTTGCATTTTTTCTTCAAATCCTCTAAACAGTCTTTCTGCGCAATTAAGAACCGATGTCATCACTAGTCGTCTATTTTTACTTTTTGTCCTACGCGCGAAGTGACTATACCATCGAAGAAACTCTTTGATAAGTGTATAGTCTAGGATCGCACAGCCTAGCCCCGGTTTGTAGCCCTCGATCCCATACTATCTAACGAACCTATACCAGTCAGTAACTTATTATGCCGGTATTTTTCGAGTACAACTGCATGTTAACTCACTTCATCCAAAGATTAACAGCGCCGCAGTACATCCTCTTAGTCTTAGGCACCCTTTTATCTTTCTCTCGGATAGCGTCCTTATCTACATAGGCGCCAAAAACATAGCCGCTCTTTTGTAGTCGATTGTTAGGCTTTTCTTTAGCGATCTCATCTTGTTAAGCAAAGAACTGTTTTCTACCTATGGCCAGTTTAATTTCCTACGCAATGCAAGAAAAAGTCAGAGAATCTGAAAGGACGAGGTAGAAAACTAAGAAAGCTATTTTAGAGGATTGAAGCAAGAAAATAGTCCCAATTTATAATTTAGTAATTTGATATGACCTAAGTCTCTTCTCCGGCACCTCGCCGTGATAGGTAGACTCTATGCCTCTAGTTTTACGTCATCATGGCTAAGTGCGCTATTTTTGAGAACGTAATGAGACTAGAAGACAGTGCAACCCTAGAAACTAGAGGAGCATAATAGAAATTGAGGGCCATCAAAAAGTAGTCGCAGAGTAAATAGTATTGTGGGGCAAAGTGCTTGCTACTTTGGGTATGGTCTGAGTGTAGACTGGGTGCTCAATAGATAACTCTGACCGGTCTCTGAGTAATCAGTGAGCGATCAGTGAGCATCCAATCAGACTCACTAAGCGCTCACTAAGCGTTCATTAGACCTCACTGATTAATCACGTGACTAGTCTGAGCAGCTCAGTGAGCCTAAGCCCGGACTGAAATCTACTCAGTGAGCCTGACTCTGAGTGCCCTCATAAAAGCGGCGGCAGCTAAGATAGGAAAGCCCCACCCGGCAGAGGAAATCAAGTACGTATAGTCACCTAGGTACAATGGCAATGTAACTCATACTTGCATGTCCGTGTCCACGCCCTTTGACATGTGGAGCTTCGGCTATGAGAGCCATTGGCTGTGAGTCATCTGTCGTTTCGATCCCCTCAATATTCTTACATGTATCTTTTCCAAGGTTGGTTGATGTTGACACCTGAGTCATTGCTTCATTTTTGGGCGCATATAAATTGGGTTTAATCCGTCAAGTCGTGAATATCGTGACGATACATTCTTCATCCCATCCTTCCCCACAGCCAACATCATGGTTTCAACAGGTCAATTAACGCCCTTCGGCAAACCAATGCTGAAGCATTGGCTATTTGACCCAGCCTATAAGAACCTCAATCATGGATCATTTGGCGCTCACCCTGCACCAGTCAAAGAGGTCCAGCGCGCCTTCATGGACCTGGCCGATCAGCAACCTGATCCATATATCCGGCGATACCACGCAGAGCACCTAGACAAAGCCCGAGAAGCTGTCGCAAAGGTGCTAAATGCTCCACGAGACGAGTGCGTATTTGTCAAGAATGCCACTACTGGCGTTGCAACTGTGCTCTACAACCTGGCGTTCCAGCCCGATGAAGCACTCGTCTATTTCGAGCCTGTCTACGGCGCCGTCGAGAAGGGCGTCGTCTCTCTGCAAGAGCATTCCCCCTTCCAGCCCCGGAAGGTGTCGTTCCAATATCCCATTGCTGAAGATGAGCTGGAGCGCCGATTCCGCGAGGTTGTTCGTAAGACCCGCGAGGAGGGTCTCAAGGTCCGGGCTGCTGTCTTCGATTGCATTGTTAGCAACCCCGGTGTGCGTTTCCCATTTGAGCGGTTGACTGCTATCTGTCGTGAAGAAGGCATTCTGAGCATCATTGATGCTGCGCATGGTATTGGGCATGTCCACCTCGACCTCGAGAAACTACAGCCTGACTTTCTCACGTCGAACTGTCATAAGTATGACCGCACTCTCTATCTACACCATATCACATCAAACTAACCAACTCAATCAAGATGGCTCTACACACCCCGCGGCTGTGCAGTCCTCTATGTCCCTAAGCGCAACCAACATTTCCTCCGCACAACACTCCCAACCTCCTGGGGTTTCATCCCAGCGCCGGACTCCCCGGAGACTATCGCATCAGTCCTCCAAGACCCCAACACGCCCGCAACAAAATCCGCATTCGAGCAACTTTTCGAATTCGTCGCTACAAGCGATGACTCCGCCTACATCTGCCTCCCAGCCGCGCTGAAGTTTCGCGCTGAAGTCTGCGGCGGCGAAGAAGCTATCATCTCATATTGTCAAAAGGTCGCAAATGAAGGAGCTGATGCCGTCGCTGCTACACTTGGCACGGATGTTCTCCAAGAACCTGATCTCAAGCCTGGCCAGGAAAGTC